>NC_073628.1:70702500-71980000 GCF_029407905.1 Bubalus kerabau
GGCTTACTCAGCAGCAAACTTATTCCACAAAAATCGATTGTGTGATGGGAGCTGGTTATGAATTAGAAAAAAAGAAGGAAAACAGTGTTTCTTCATACCAATAACTAATGGTTTGTTTAAAAAACATTTCTAAGCAGTTTGAAGAATCAGAGTGGTGTAAAAACACACAAAGGAGACCACAGAACTCCTGTCTTTGAGATCTGACAGATTCTATAGCACCCACACACACACAAAAAGATTTTCTGTTGTTCACTGTACCAAATAAATAAAAAGGAAACAATGTCTTTTTCACTAGAATAACTTCTAGAGAATTAAGTATATCAAACACCATTTATATTTGAACTAAAAAAAAGCATCATTTTTCATTCTGTTCTCCTAAATATAGGCGTCTATTTAGGCTTATACAGATTACAGTACATTTACAAGTCTTTATCATTGTGGCTTATGTGCAGCTAAACACTTTTAAACACAATATGCTGCTAAGTCACTTCAGTTGGTGTCTGACTCTATGCGACCCCATAGACAGCAGCCCACCAGGCTCCCCCGTCCCTGGGGTTCTCCAGGCAAGAACACTGGAGTGGGTTGCCATTTCCTTCTCCAATGTATGAAAGTGAAAAGTGAAAATAAAGTTACTCAGTCATGTCCGACCCTCAGCAACCCCAAGGACTGCAGCCTTCCAGGCTCCTCTGTCCATGGGATTATCCAGAAAAGAGTACTGGAGTGGGGGGCCATAGCTTGTGATTTCTAAAAATCCTCTCAATTGTCTTAAAGTCATAGGTAGGGGATGATTTAGTATAGGTTTAATTCTTTCAGGGCCTATGACCCTAGTCCCTTTGATTAGGCTCAGATATCTAACAGATTGTTGACAAAACTGAGCCTTTTCACTTGAGGCCTTGTAACCTCAGTTCAGATCAGTTCAGTTGCTCAGTCGTGTCCGACTCCTTGTGACCCCATGAACTGCAGCATGCCAGGCCTCCCTGTCCATCACCAACTCCCAGGAATTCACCCAAACTCTTCCAGCCATCTCATCCTCTGTTGTCCCCTTCTCCTCCACCCCTAAACCCTCCCGGCATCAGAGTCTTTTCCAATCAGTCAACTCTTCGCATGAGGTGGCCAAAGTACAGGAGTTTCAGCTTCAGCATCATTCCTTCCAAAGAACACCCAGGACTGATCTCCTTTAGAATGGACTGGTTGGATCTCCTTGCAGTCTAAGGGACTCTCAAGAGTCTTCTCCAACACCACAAGTCAAAAGCATCAGTTCTTCGGCGCTCAGCTTTCTTCACAGTCCAACTCTCACATCCATACATGACCACTGGAAAAAATCATAGCCTTGACTAGACAGATCTTTGTTGGCAAAGTAATGTCTCTGCTTTTCAATATACTATCTAGGTCGGTCACAAATTTCCTTCCAAGGAGTAAGCGTCTTTTAATTTCATGGTTGCAGTCACCATCTGCAGTGATTTTGGAGCCCCCAAAACTAAAGTCTGACACTGTTTCCCCATCTATTTCCCATGAAGTGGTGGGACCAGATGCCATAATCTTCGTTTTCTGAATGTTGAGCTTTAAGCCAACTTTTTCACTCTCCTCTTTCACTTTCATCAAGAGGCTTTTTAGTTCCTCTTCACTTTCTGCCATAAGGGTGGTGTCATCTGCATATCTGAGTTTGTTGGTATTTCCCCCGGCAATCTTGATTCCAGCTTGTGCTTCTTCCAGCCCAGCATTTCTCATAATGTACTCTGCATATAAGTTAAATAAGAAGGGTGACAATATACAGCCTTGACGTATTCCTTTTCCTATTTGCAACCAGTCTGTTGTTCCATGTCCAGTTCTAACTGTTGCTTCCTGACCTGCATATAGGTTTCTCAAGAGGCAGGTCAGGTAGTCTGGTATTCCTATCTCTTTCAGAATTTTCCACAGTTTATTGTTATTCACACAGTCAAAGGCTTTGGCATAGTCAATAAAGCAGAAATAGGTGTTTTTCTGGAACTCTCTTGCTTTTTTCCATGATCCAGCAGATGTTGAATTTGATTTCTGGTTCCACTGCCTTTTCTAAAACCAGCTTGAACATCTGGAAGTTCACAGTTCATGTATTGCTGAAGCCTGGCTTGGAGAATTTTGAGCATTACTTCACTAGCGTGTGAGATGAGTGCAACTGTGCAGTAGTTTGAGCACTCTTTGGTATTGCCTTTCTGTGGGATTGGAATGAAAATTGACATTTTCCAGTCCTGTGGCCACTGCTGAGTTTTCCAAATTTGCTGGCATCTTGAGTGCAGCAATTTCACAGCATCATCTTTCAGGATTTGAAATAGCTCAACTGCAATTCCATCACTTCCACTAGCTTTGTTCATAGTGAAGCTTCCTAAGGCCCACTAGACTCTCATTCCAGGATATTGGGCTCTACCTGAGTGATCACACCAATATGATTATCTGGGTCGTGAAGATCCTTTTCAAACAGTTCTTCTGTGTATTCTTGCCATCTCTTCTTAATATCTTCTGCTTCCTTAGAAGAAATGCAGTAGCCATCATGATCAATAAAAGAGTCTGAAATGCAGTACTTGGATGCACTCTCAAAAACGACAGAATGATCTCTGTTCGTTTCCAAGGCAAACCATTCAATATCACAGTAATCCAAGTCTGTGCCCCAACCAGTAATGCTGAAGAAGCTGAAGTTGAATGGTTCTATGAAGACCTACAAGACCTTTCAGAACTAACACCCAAAAAAGATGTCCTTTTCATTATAGGGGACTGGAGTGCAAAAGTAGGAAATCAAGAAACACCTGGAATAACAGGTAAATTTGGCCTTGGAATACAGAATGAAGCAGGGCAAAGGCTAATCAAGTTTTGCCAAGAGAACGCACTGGTCATAGCAAACACCCTCTTCCAACAACACAAGAGAAGACTCTACACATGGACATCACCAGATGGTCAACACCGAAATCAGATTGAGTATATTCTTTGCAGCCAAAGATGGAGAAGCTCTATACAGTCTGCAAAACAAGACCAGGAGCTGACTGTGGCTCAGATCATGAACTCCTTATTGCCAAATTCAAACTTAAATTGAAGAAAGTAGGGAAAACCACTAGACCATTCAGGTATGACCTAAATCAAATTTCTTATGATTATACAGTGGAAGTGAGAAGTAGATTTAAGAGACTAGATCTGATAGAGTGCCTGATTAAATATGGATGGAGGTTCGTGACATTGTACAGGAGACAGGGAACAAGACCATCCCCGTGGAAAAGAAATGCAAAAAAAGCAAAATGGCTGTCTGGGGAGGCCTTACAAATAGCTGTGAAAAGAAGAGAAGTGAAAAGCAAAGGAGAAAAAGAAAGATATAAGCATCTGAATGCAGAGTTCCAAAGAATAGCAAGAAGAGATAAGAAAGCCTTCCTCAGCGATCCATGCAAAGAAATAGAGGAAAACAACAGAATGGGAAAGACTAGAGATCTCTTCAAGAAAATTAGGGATACAAAGGGAACATTTCATGGAAAGATGGGCTTGTAACGTCAGCCTGCCAGAAAGTTTAAGAAATCTGAGGCTTGTGAGCAAGCTTCCTCTGTCTCAGTACAAAGCAGATTATCATCTACATATTGTAGCAATACTGCTTCGGAGCTCTTAAAGTTTTGTAGATCCCATGACAAATTTTGCCCATATAAGTGAGGGCTGTCATGAAATCTCTGAGGCAAAATTGTCCAGGTTAACTGTAAAGCTGGCTAAGTAGGTTCTTCAAAGGCAAATAGGAACCAATTTTCCTCCACCAAAGGAACAGAATAGAAGGCATCTTTTAAATCAATTACTGAGAAATATTTGGCTCATTCAGGAATTTCAGACAATAGAGTATAAGGATTAGGCACCACGGGGTGTAAAGGAACTACAGTCTCATTTCAGTTCAGTTCAGTGCAGTCACTCAATCGTGTCCACCTCTTTGTGACCCCATGAATCGCAGCATGACAGGCATCCCTGTCCAACACCAACTCCTGGAGTTCACCTAAACTTGTGTGCATCGAGTCGGTGATGCCATCCAGCCATCTCATCCTCTGCCGTCCCCTTCTCCTCCTGACCCAATCCCTCCCAGCATCAGGGTCTTTTCCAATGAGTCAACTCATCACATGAGGTGACCAAAGTATTGGAGTTTCAGCCTCAGCATCAGTCTTTCCAATGAACACTCAGGACTGGTCTCTTTTAGGATGGACTGGTTGGATCTTCTTGCAGTCTAAGGGACTCTCAAGAGTCTTCTCCAACACCACAGGTCAAAAGCATCAATTTTTCGGTGCTCAACTTTCTTCACAATCCAACTCTCACATCCATACATGACCACAGGAAAAATCATAGCCTTGACTAGACGGATCTTTGTTGGCAAAGTAATGTCTCTGCTTTTCAATATGCTATCTAGGTTGGACATAACTTTCCTTCCAAGGAGTAGGCGTCTTTTAATTTTATGGCTGCAGTCACCATCTGCAGTGATTTTGGAGACCAAAAAAATAAAGTCTGACACTGTTTCCACTGTTTCCCCATCTATTTCCCATGAAGTGGTGGGACCAGATGCCATAATCTTCGTTTTCTGAATGTTGAGCTTTAAGCCAACTTTTTCACTCTCCTCTTTCACTTTCATCAAGAGGCTTTTTAGTTCCTCTTCACTTTCTGCCATAAGGGTGGTGTCATCTGCATATCTGAGTTTGTTGATATTTCCCCCGGCAATCTTGATTCCAGCTTGTGCTTCTTTCAGCCCAACATTTCTCATGATGTACTCTGCATATAAGTTAAATAATCAGAGTGACAATATACAGCCTTGATGTACTCCTTTTCCTATTTGCAACCAGTCTGTTGTTCCATGTCCAGTTCTAACTGTTGCTTCCTGACCTGCATATAGGTTTCTCAAGAGGCAGGTCAGGTGGTCTGGTATTCCCATCTTTCAGAATTTTCCACAGTTTATTGTCATCCACACAATCAAAGGCTTTGGCATAGTCAATAAAGCAGAAACAGATATTTTTCTGGAACTCTCTTGCTTTTTCAATGATCCAGCAGATGTTGGCAATTTGATCTTTGGTTCCTCTGCCTTTTCTAAAATCAGCTTGAACATCTGGAAGTTCACGGTTCATGTATTGCTAAAGCCTGGCTTGGACAATTTTGGGCATTACTTTACTAGCGTGTGAAATGAGTGCAATTGTGTGGTAGTTTGAGCATTCTTTGGCATTGTCTTTCTTTGGGATTGGAATGAAAACTGACATTTTCCAGTCCTGTGGCCACTGCTGAGTTTTCCAAATTTGGTGGCATATTGAGCAAATATGCTCAGCCTCATTTATTATTCATAAATCTTGAGCTAGTCTATTTACCATTTTATTTATTTATAGCCAAACAAAAAGCATGAACTTTTACAGGGAATAGTCCCTGCTCCTTTAAATTCTCAATTATGGGTTTTGACCCTTCCTTAACCTCAGGTTTCAGCGGATACTGCTTCTTACTTGGAAATAACTGTGGATCTTTGAGCTTGACAACTACAGGAATAGCATTTTGTGCTTGACCCACAGATTTTCCATCAGCCCACTCCCTAGGATTTATATTTTGTCAATTAAAGAGAGAGAAAGGTATGGCTCCATATTCATGAAAACAAAGGCATGGACCTTGCTTAGTATGTCCCTCCCAAAAGAAGTGAGGGAGACTCTGCCATGAACAGAAACTCATGTGAAAATAGCACAGAGCCCCACTTGTAGCTTAAAGGAAATAATATTTGCCTCACCCAGACAGTCCCTTTATGGAAGTGGATTAGGAAGAAAGTGGGCCAGGGGCTTCAGTAAGCACAGCGGAAGTTGCCCCAGTGTCTAAAAGGAAATCAGCGGATTGGCCCCCCATGGTTATTAATACTCAGAGTTCCTCAGGTGCAATTAGGACGTGGAGCTTATGTGGGGTCCCCCAGGCACCTTCAGGCCTGATTATCTGGAGTCTGGCCCCTAAAACCTACGCTTCTGAGGGCAGTCTCTCTTCCAATGTGGTCCCTTGCAGATTGGATAGGGAGCCAGGGGGCGGGGGCAGCTTAGATGCCTGAGGGCAATCCCGCTTGAGGTGCCCCTCCTTTCCACAGTAATAGCAAGCCCATCCCTTTTCACCTGGGTCACTGGGGCATTTTTCTCAAGCTCTTTAAGAATGGTTCTGACAGCCATTACAAGGGCTTCTGCCTGTTCCTTTGTCTTTCTCTGCCTTTCTTTCTTATCTTCATACTCCCTGCCATAACAGACTGTCTGAGCCAGTTGCAACAGATTATCTAAAGACTGATTTGGTCCATATGCCTGTTTTAATAGCTTACAGCAGATATCTGGAGCCAACTGAGAGAGAAATCTATCTTTTAAGATCGCTCTTTCCTCTTCACTTTCGGGATCAATCTCAGTGAATCTGTGAAGGGCTTCTTTAAGTCTGTCTGGGCATTTAGAGTTTCCTTCTCTTCCTGTCCTGTTTGCCAATTTGGCATAGTTTAAATACCATATGATCACATATAAAAGCTCTTTATATTTTTTGCATATTAACTCCTTATCAGAAATAAAGCTTGAAAATAAGTTTTTTCATTTCGTATGTTTTGTTTTCATTCTGTTGATCTCCTTTGTGGTATAGAAGTGTTTTAGCTTAATGTGGCTCCATTTGTGTACTTTTGCTTTTGATGATTTCATTCTTTTTTGCTTTTGTTGTCTGTGCTTTTTTGTGTCATATCCAAAAAGTCACTGTCAAGATCAGTTTCATGGAGCTTTTCCCCTATGTTGTTTTACTAGGAGTTCTAGGGTTTAAGGCCTTGTATTTAAGTGTTTAAAATATTTTGAGTTGATTTATATGCATAAAGTAAAGATGTAATGTAAGGATCTAATTTCAATCTTTTAGATGTGGCTCAAGTTTTCCCAACACTGACTACTGAAGAGATTATCCTTTCCCTATTGTGCCTTCATTAAAAAATAGTTGATTCTAGCTGTGTGGGTTCTTTTTTAGCCTCTCTGTTTTGTTCCATTGATTTATATGTCTGTTTTTATGGTGGTTCCATACTTTATTTTACTATGGCCTTGTAACATAATTTGTTACATAATTTGTGATAACTCTACCTTTATTCTTGCTCAAGATTACTTTAGATATTAAGGATCTTTTGTGATTCCACACAAATTTTAGGATAGTTTTTTTTTTTTTTTTTTTCCTATTTTTGTGAACAACCTATTTGGGATTTTGATAGAAATTGTAGATGCAGATCACTTTGTATATATGAGTATTTCAACAATGTTAATTCTGCACCTCATAGTATATATAAAACATAGTGTGGAATTTGTAATAGAAGTAAGAATAAAACCATAAAACTATTAGAAGAAACTTTAGGAAAATTTTGCAGTCTCAGGGTAAGCAAAGATTGTATATGGAGCACAAGAAATAGTAATCATAAAGAAATAATAATTTGGACATCATTTAAAAACCAAACATCAGTTCTTTCAAGGAAAATACAAACAAGCTAGCTGAAATAGTGCATTATATATATATATATATATGTGTGTGTGTGTGTGTATTTGTGTATCAGGTAAGATACATTACTGATATATTTAGATATATACCTATTTCGTATATGTGTGTGAGACAAAGCATCTTTCCATACAGATTATAAAACAATTCTTGTACTTCAATAAAAAGCAGACAAACAATCCAATGGGAAAAAAATGGTAAAAGGCTTAAATAAACCATTTATTAAAGAAGTTAACAAGCATGGCTAATAAACATTTGAAATTATTGTTAACATCATTAGTCATCATGGAAATACAAATTAAATTCACAATAATATGCCATATTACACCAAATAGAATAGTTAATTTTTTAAAGACAACACAGAATACTGACAGTAGCAGTTTATGCAAATTCATTTAAGAGGGTATGGGATCTCATGATGACAATCAGACAATAACAAAAGACATTAATGAGTTAATGTTGGGAACTTTCTCACTGAACAAGGTGAGGGAAAAGTTGGTGACCTAAAAGTAACTACTTTTCTCAAAAGTAACTATTGAGATGAAAGGACTCCATAAAACTAAACATGGGCTTCCCTGGTGACTTGGTGGTAAAGAATGCACCTGCCAATGCAGGGGACATGGGTTCAATCCCTGGTCTGGGAAGATCCCACATACCTCAGAGCAAGTAAGCCCATTCACCACAAACACTGAGCCCATGTGCCTCAGTTACGGGTCTGCACCCTAGAACCTGTGCTCTACATGCAAAGCCCTTGCAATGAGAATCCCATGCACTGCAACTATTAATAGAGAGTAGCCCTGTTGGCCACAACTAGAGAAAAGCCTGTGCAGGAATGAAGCCTCAGTGCAGCCAAACAATAAATGAATACAATTTAAAAAATAAAAATAAAGGTAAAATCTTTACATCAGCACTGTATTCTTATTGACAGAGCTGCATCCTACAGAGGTATGGATTAAAAATTCTAGTAACACCTATATTGCATACAAGAATTAAATAATTAACAAATGGATGTCAGATGCTAGGAACCAACAGTTCTACTCTTAGTGTGGAATTTTATAGATAAGTAAGGAAGGAAGACTATAATGAATCACATATTAGTTAGAGTTGGAGACATAGTGTGAACTCGTGTTTATTTCAACAAAGACACAATGCTTACATGGAGAAATATTTATAGATCTGTGAGTAAACCAAGGTTGGTACAAAGGCATATACTCCTCTGTTCTGTTAGCTGAGAAGTTCTAGAAGCACTGCCATCCAAGTGAGCACATTCAGCACCCAGATTCCAGTTTTCAATACCATTTTGCCAATAAAAGGAATCAGATCTCCTTGGAGAAATAGCGGATTCCAGGACTGAAACAAAAAATACACAGGATTAGTTTGAAGCAACTTGTAGCATCAGAAAGTGGTGACATATTTAAAAATGATACCAACAAAGACTTTGTAATAGTTTTCAGGACTGAACTTCAAGAGGACCCAATGGCAAAAGTTGGAATGATTTGAACAAAAAATAAATAAAGTGGCACTGATTCATATTCCAGTTTTAAAATTAATATCTATGGGTCCATACTGATACACACTTTTTATAAATAAATAAATACATGTGAGAGAACAGAAAAATCTCACATTCAGTAGAATTCCAAATAATTTGGGTAGATTCTCTTTCCTCAAGAAATGGAGCATAACTCCCACTCTTTAAGTGCCAGCTGAACAGAGTCATTTCCTTCCAAAATTTACAGTATGGGTAGGGGGAAACATGCAACTTTAAAAACCTGCTAAACACTGTCTCAGCCAGGTGATCAATATGAACATCAACAATGATAAATTAGGCTGCTAATAAGTACCTTGGATAGGATATGATGAGAAAACCACTTTATCTCTGTGAACTTATTCCCCTCCAAACTCAATCCCAGTGTAATCATGAAAAAAATATTCTATAAATTCCAAATGAGGGGCATTAACACTCAAAACTGTCCAGGTCATCAAAAATAAAGAACATGTGAGAAATTGTCAGTCAGGAGATGCCTAAGGAAACATTTAACTTAGTATAATGCGGTGCCCTAAGATGGGATACTGAGAGAGAAAAAAAAAAAAAGGTAAAAACTAACAGGAAATTTTTAGTAACAATACATAGTATTTTCTTCAATAAATCAGTAAAGAGGAAAAATATAGCCAAAAGGATAAACAACAAAAGTAAGGCTTTCCAGGTGGCTCAGTGGTAAAGAATATACCTGCCAATGCAGGAGATGTAGGTTCAATCCCTGGGTCAGGAAGATCCTCTGGAGTAGGAAATGGCAACACACTCCAGTATTCTTGCCTGGAAACTTCTGTAGACAGAGGAGCCTGGTGGGCTACAGTTCATGGGGGTCACAGAGTTGGACACCGACTTACTGACCTAACATCAGCAGCAGCATGACAAAGAGAAAGGGGTAATCACTGTTTCCAGATATCCAGAGAAAAATCATTTTCTGTTGTCCTTGAGGGAAAGTTACCTACTCCATTAAGCCATTTGCTTCTTGGAACTTTCGTGTGATAGCTCTTTCTGGAGGTTTTCTAATCAAGATACTTAACTATGGTATCTTATTAATCTTTATTGTTTGAGGAGGGCTGATGTCATTTCACTTGCTAGGAATACATCCAAAAATAAATGTTGTTTAACTGTTAATAAAGACAGCCCTATGAGCTATTTTACATTGAAGATCAAGAACAATCTATCTTTTATCAAGGATACATCATAGTCATGTAGGGGATGATAGTTGAAGAGTAAAGGTAACATGTAGCTATTAATAAGAATGATAGGGATGATTATACATCTTAAGTTTCTGACAACACTTTAGAGAGATTAAAATGTACAACAGTGAAATCAGTTACGAGTGCAGAAAGCAGTTCTAAGAGAGGCAAGCTATGGCTTCATCAGAGGTAAGAATGCAGCTCCATGACAGTTAAGGGAAGTCCTTTAAAACATGAGGTTGCAAAGCTTTTTGGTAGTTCAAGCTTATTTATGTTTTAGTATTTCATACTTTCCTCTTTACCATATTCTTGGGCATAAGCAATATGGTCAGGTTCCTGTGTAAGGGGAAATGCCTTATGTAATTTAGCTAACTTTTCTGAAAAGAGAGATGCATTTCTTTAAAACTAAATAAGTAAACTCGAATGGTCCAGCCATTTTTATAGTTGTTTAAGGTATTGTGAGTGTTGTGACTTTTTAAATAGGCATTGTTTCTACTTATAGGGAAAATAACTGTGTTTTCATCGATGCATTCTCATAACCCATAGTGCAAGACAGTAATATTGAATTCATTTAGAGATGCTCAAGGCTTCCCTTAGGATGTAGTTTCCATCTATGTGCCACTTTTATAGCTTTTCTGATATCATGTAGCTTACAGGTGAGTCATGAATTGCTATTTTAGAAGCCCAGCAGTGTTCAATTCTATTTGAAAAGGTTGGTTCATGAAGTATGTTAGACTCACTTGAGTTTACTTGTTCCAATACACTGTCCCCTAGCTTTGCCACATTATTTCCTCTTTGATCTGACACTTCATTTTTCCAACAATTTTTCAGACTTAGGAGCCAGAGATTGCCCATTCATAGAACATGCCCTAAATTTTCAAGTACATTAAAAAAATGGATAGGAAGTTGGTAAAGCTATTTGAGTTTATTTGAAGGTGTTTTTGGTTTCCATATTCATGGGATTGGTTTCAAATCTCAGTGGAGTCAAACATTTAGAAGCATTGTTGTTTCTGAGAAATTTCATGATAATTTCCTAAAAATTATGTTAATATAAGAAACCCTCTTATCATGCTTTTAGTGATTGATCTTGACTTATTTTTAATTATTTGTTATCTATTCTTAGACTCCTTCTTAACCTAACAGATAATGGCAAAGATAATACAATTATTGTTTACATAGAAACTTTGAGTCAATTTCCAGACTGATCAGAAAATAAATGTACAGAATTTCAGCAGACAGAATAATCTCAGTCAAAGATGTCCACATCTTAAACTCCAGAACCGACAAATGTGTTACCTTTCAAAGCAAAAGAGATTTTGCAAATGTAATTAAAATAAGGACTTTGACACAGGAAGGTCACTGTGGATCATCTAGGTGGTTTTGGTAAAACCCACAAGGGTTCTTGTAAGAGGGAGGCAAAAGGTTCACAAGCACAGAGAAGTGATGATGGAAGCAAATGGAGTGATGCACGCTGAAGACTTAGGAAGTACTTATGGACCAAGGAATGCAAGTGGATCTAGTTGCTAGAAAAGGTAAAGAAATAAATTCTCTCTGAGTCTTTGAAAGTCAACAGCTCCTGCTGACAGCTTGACTGTAGCTCGCTGAGACTGATTTTGTATTCCTCATCTCCTGAATTCCATGATACTGACTGTGTGCAAATCACTTCTAAACCACCAAGACTGGGGTCATTGTTACTGCAGCAACTGGAAACTAATACAAGAATTAGGTCTTCTGTTTTTATCTGCATGTCTCCCCAGGGGAAATGCAGATTTTGGTTTTAGGTTTGTGATAAGTATCACTGAGTTTCAGTAAATCTTTGAAACAAGTTTTCATATATTTATTACTTTTCTTATTTAAATACTTTTCCTATATGAGATAGCAATAAATTCAACTATCTGGTAACAGATCTTGTTGTTGTTCAGTCGCTAAGTCGTGTCTGACTCTTTGTGACCCCCATGGACTGCTGCCTGCCAGACCCCTCTATTCTCCATTATCTTCCAGAGTTTGCTCAAATTCATGTCCATTGAGTCAGTGATGCCATCCAACCATCTCATCTTCTGCCACCCCATCCTTTTGCCTTCAATCTTTCCCAGCATCAGGGTCTTTTCCAGTGAGTCACCTCTTCACATTGGGTGCCCAAGTATTGGAGCTTCAGCTTCAGCATCAGTTCTTCCAGTGAATATTCAGTGTTGATTTCCTTTAGGATGGATCGGTTTGATTTCCTTGCAGTCCAAGGGACTCTCAAGAGTCTTCTCCAGTACCACAGTTCGAAAACATCAATTCTTTGGTACTCAGCCTTTGTTATGCTCCAACTCTCACACCTTCATATGACTACTGGAAAAACCATAGCTTTGACTGTCACTTTGTTGGCAAAGTGATGTCTCTGCTTTTTGATATGCTATCTAGATTTCCATAGCTTTCCTTCCAAGGAGCAAGTGTCTTTCAATTTCATGACTGCAGTCACCATCTGCAGTGATTTTGGAGCCCAAGAAAATAAAAGCTGTAACTGCTTCCACTTTTTCCCCTTTTATTTGCTATGAAGTAATGGGCTGCCGTCTATGGGGTCACACAGTCGGACACGACTGAAGTGACTTAGCAGCAGTAGCAGCAGCAGTGGGACTGATCTTAGTTTTTTATATGTTGTGTTTCAAGCCAGCTTTTTCACTCTCCTCTTTCACCCTTATCAAGAGACTCTTTAGTTCCTCTTCACTTCCTGCCATTAGAGTGGTATCATCTGCATATCTTAGGTTGTTGATATTTCTCCCAGCAATCTTCATTCCAGCTTGTGATTCATTCAGCCCAGCATCTCTTGCAGTCAAAAACAAAAAAGACGTTAACAAAATTCTGAATTCTGAAGCAAGATTTTCATCTTTTATTTATTTATTTATTTATTTTGCTTTCAGACAATCTTTAAATATAAGATTCAACTTTGTTCCAGATAGGAGTTTAAATTCAATTTCTACTGATCTTCACTTTGGACTAGTAATTCTAAGCAATGTGCCATGATGTGATTTTCTTTGTTTTAAGAAAAACTTCAAGATTAATTTAGCTTATTTGGCTTTTTTATTTTTTTAGGAGAAAAATCAAAAGAAATATAATCTTTGTAAGTAAATGAGTAGATTGGAAACAAATATGGAGAAAATATATAAAGCTGGAGAATTATGTGCAGTAGCCCTTCCACATCACTGTGTTCCACATTTGCAGATTCAATCAACAGTGGATTAAAAAGAAAAAAAAAAGAGTTTTAAATTAAAACTTCCTGTAGGCTTGCTCAATAGGTTTTTTAAAAAAGGATATAGCAATAACTTCAGTGCATGCATTATAAAGAGTAAAAGAAGATACTCTTGTTCATGTACATTACTTTTTTTCTAACTTTAAGCACAGAAATACTATGTATGAAAGAAGCAGGATGTGTTTGCCTGGCTTTAATGTCAATTTCACTTAGCTTAATATGTGAGAAAAATTGAGGCTGGAACCTTAGGGGGAAGAAGTAGCATTGAGGTGTTCAAAAGCATAGGAAGTGAAGATCAAAAATATTTTACTGGAGGCTTATATTTAATAAAATGTGAAAGAAAAATGCAGTAGAAAGGAATTGTAATAAAAGG
Source organism: Bubalus kerabau (assembly GCF_029407905.1). Taxonomy (NCBI): domain Eukaryota; kingdom Metazoa; phylum Chordata; class Mammalia; order Artiodactyla; family Bovidae; genus Bubalus; species Bubalus kerabau. Next base: position 70,716,315 of record NC_073628.1, read on the forward strand.
GAAGATATTCTTGCAAGCTTATCCTCAATAATATCTACTTTTTTAAGGTTCAGGTTAATGCAATTCAACCTGAAAAAGAGTCTTTGTGGGTATCCCAGGTGCCATTTTAAAGCATTACAGAGATTAAAAAAAAAAAAAAAAAAAAAAAATTAAGGCACCTTACAAACTGTCTCTGAAAGCTCTTCTGTGTTACCAGTTGAGGCTTTATTAGGTACCCCTGGGTCATTCCATCCCCTAGATTCCAGAAGGCTGTCTTGATTCAAGGCTGACTTAAGTCAGAAGGAATTAAGAAGACCCAGGTTCCTCCCCCAGGTGAAATGCATATGTTCAAGGTGTCTCTGTACCTTGAATTTTCATACTTGGTCTTGGGCTTTATTTTGTTATTAGTCATTTATTGTGTGAGAGAAACCTCGTTTAAATTATTACTCTTAAAGTTTGCCCAGAAACACTTTCTAACCTGAACTGTGTTCCTGACTGTCTCTTAGAAAATGCTGACCTCAGAACTAATGACACGTTGAGTCCTCCCATCTAGTAGACAAATGCCTGTGATGTTAAGTCTGAATCTATCTGTCTGGGTGCTTTAGCACTGTCTATTGTATTTTATCAAATAACACCCTACATGTCTGCACTGACACCCATAGCTCTCTTCTAGAACCTTCCTGATACTATCTATATAGAGTAAAAATCTCTCATCATCCAGTCTTGAAAGCACGATTTCCTCTTAGGCAAGAGGATATCTGTGCCTGCTTCAATTTTCTATTCCCCATGTCTGCTCCTTTCTTGTTCTGATTTGTAATTATGGCCAAACTCCCAAGGGCACTTCTTAGAGTTACTGACCCAAGGGAACTAATTATGTTTCAAGTACATATGTTAAAGAGGTGAAAATACTATGATGGTGCCAAGAATGTGAATGATGAACAAAATTTTTAAAGTAATATATCAAGTATTACGAGAGATAAAAAATTTTTATGGGCATTCAAAGGTAGAAGAAGTTATATCTAATTAAGGGAAGATAGGATGACAAAAGTTCTGAGCTAGAAATTTTATAACCAGGTCATATAAAACTCTATGAAGTTGATTCTATGGTGTTATTTGGGTTCTTACAGTCTGTGAAGCCAGAGTAGGTGATTCTAAATCCTCTCTCCTGTGTGATCTTTACCAAGTAACTTGATACCACTTTGCTTTATTATCTACAAAATAGAGTATTGATGAATCAAATGGTTACTATATTCATAAAAATTAAATACTACCTAAGTATTAGTAATTATGACTATCACCATCATATCACCATTTTTATCACCATCATTTTATTAAACAAAACATAAAGTCAGACTCCTAGAGACAAGAGAGGTTTTGTTTGTTTAAAAAACAAGTCTTAAGTTGTGTTTGGAAAGAAACACAGAAGATTAAATAAATAGCAGGATACAGTGTTTTAAAATAATTTTTAGTAGAAATGATGAAGTTGATACTAAATTACTTGAGCCTCATTAATACATTAGTTGGGTTTTTTTTAACCTATTTGTTAGGAATGAAGCGACACATATATGTTTGAGGAGAATGAACACAGTTCAAGTGTCTAGCTGAATTTTGCTGTAATTAGGTTTGAAATTTCTTTAGAGGAGTCATACTTTAAATATTGAGTTTTGTGGATGAAGTCAAATGCTTTCAAGACATTAAGCTTTTACTCTAAATTAAATTGTGATAAATATAATTAATAAATTTATCCGAGGGTTTTCCTATGAATGAACAAAGAGGTAAGAAGCAAACAACTTTTAACAATTAAAGATGTAGAAAACTTTGAATATTATGATGAGTAAAAAGGAATTCATGTAAAAAATATCACATATATTCTTGATCAATGATCACAGATAATAATTGTCATTTACAAACTTGCATCGACTTAAGCCACTATGGGACTTCAACAGTTGTCAGCTTTCTTTTGATGTCTCTCGTAATTATAGGTAAGTGATCCTTTAGACTTTCTTAGTGGAATATTATAGTAAAAGTGTTAAGTATCCAATTCTGCCACGAAAAGTCATAGAGGCTGTTTTTTTTATCTCCTGTAAAGATTTTTGTGTCTCTTTTCTCTTTTTTCCAAATTTTACTTGAAGGCTTTATTGTGAGACAAATGCAACATATTCTGATCGCAGAATTAACTACATTTCTAGTCAGAAAGGTGACAAAGCCTTCAGAGGCTTCAAGGAAGATCAAATCTAATGGACAGTCTGAAGACTATACCCTCCACTCACCCAAGTGCACGGGATGAAAATTATTTTTAACCAATAGCAAAATATGTATGCCACTATTCAATCCAATGACAAATCATTTTTAATGTGACTTATGCTAAGTAAAAGTCCCTCTAGTCAAGATTTAGATAAGAATACTGCCTTATCAAACTCCAGAACAAGGGCTTCTGAATATGTTTTGGTAGTTATAGTTGATTTGCTGCACAAAAATATGTACACCTATCATTGTAAATATTGGGTTATTTTAATGTCATTGCCAGATATTGTAACATTGTTTCATGTGGGAAAAGATAGATGAGGAAGAAACTAGAAATAGAATAAGAAGGAGAATATTATAATTATTTAGGTAAGAGATAGTAAGAGCTCCAAATTTGGGAGTGTTGGGCAAAGTACAGGTACAGAACTCACTTGTAGGTGAAGGCTTACCTGGTGAGGGAAGTCTTCATTTCAGAGGATCCTGCTTTGTGGAACATGATGACTAGAAATAGAAGATAAAGCAAATTAATCAGCAAAAGTAATTTGGAAAATTATTGATCTCAGCATGAGTCTTGAAAATGAGTCTAGCCCATGAAATTCAGTGGTGTCACTTGTTTATAACATATAACACATCACAAAAATATTTTTATCAAAGTGTATCACCTCATTTTCTCACACTATGGTGATAGTCCTAAAATATTTGTTCCATATTACTTGTTGATTTTGACCCAATTTCATTACTGGTTCATTTATTTCTGGCACCTATATGAGTGGTGAAAGGAAATGCTCTCTTCTTGGATCCAGGCATAGATTTCTTTCAAGTGGTCCATTCTCTATACTGTAGACTGATCCACATTGTCCTTGGTTAAACTCTTAATAATAAGGGCAGAGGAATATTTTGATAATTCAACTCAACCTCAAAGTGCACCTACTTTAAAATACTCAACCTCAGACATACTATTAAAAGAGCATATTCTATAAGGAAGGGTTATTTTTCTAGATACAACTAGAACCTTCAGACAAAAAAGCAAACCAAGGAAAGCTTATTTATTGAATAATTACCATTTTCAAGATATTCAGCTAGATCTATTAATATCTCATTTAGTCATCACAAAAGGAATTAATATCCATCTAATCACACTAGGACCACAGCCTTGTCTAACTCAATGAAACTAAGCCATGCCCGTGGGGCAACCCAAGATGGGCGGGTCAGGGTGGAGAGATCTGACAGAATGTGGTCCACTGGAGAAAGGAATGGCAAACCACTTCAGTATTCTTGCCCTGAGAACCCCATGAACAGTATGAAAAGGCAAAATGATAGGATACTGAAAGAGAAACTCCCCAGGTCAGTAAGTGCCCAATATGCTACTGGAGATCAGTGGAGAAATAACTCCAGAAAGAATGAAGGGACGGAGCCAAAGCAAAAAGAATACCCAGCTGTGGATGTGACTTGTGATAAAAGCAAGCTCCGATGCTCTAAAGAGCAATATTGCATAGGAACATGGAATGTCAGGTCCATGAATCAGGGCAAATTGGTAGCGGTCAAAAAGGAGATGGCAAGAGTGAATGTCAACATTCTAGGAATCAGTGAACTGAAATGGCCTGGAATGGGTGAATTTAACTCAGATGACCATTATGTCTACTACTGCGGGCAGGAATCCCTCAGAAGAAATGGAGTGGCCATCATGGGCAACAAAAGAGTCTGAAATGCAGTACTTGGATGCAATCTCAAAAACGACAGAATGATCTCTGTTTGTTTCCAAGGCAAACCATTCTATATCACAGTAATCCAAGTTTATGCCCCAACCAGTAACGCTGAAGAAGCTGAACTTGAACGGTTCTATGAAGACCTACAAGACCTTTTAGAACTAACACCCAAAAAAGATGTCCTTTTCATTATAGGGGATTGGAAGGCAAAAGTAGGAAGTCAAGAAACACCTGGAGTAACAGGCAAATTTGGCCTTGGAATATGGAATGAAGCAGGGCAAAGACTAATAGAGTTTTGCCAAGAAAATGCACTGGTCATAGCAAACACCCTCTTCCAACAACACAAGAGAGGACTCTACAGATGGACATCACCAGATGATCAACACTGAAATCAGATTGATTATATTCTTTGCAGCCAAAGATGGAGAAGCTCTATACAGTCAACAAAAACAAGACCAGGAGCTGACTGTGGCTCAGATCATGAACTCCTTATTATTGAATTCGGAATTAAATTGAAGAAAGTAGGGAAAACCACTAGACCATTCAGGTATGACCTAAATCAAATCCTTTATGATTATACAGTGGAAGTGAGAAATAGATTTAAGGGCCTAGATCTGATAGATAGAGTGCCTGATGAACTATGGAATGAGGTTTGTGACATTGTACAGGAGACAGGGATCAAGACCATCCCCATTGAAAAGAAATGCAAAAAAGCAAAATGGCTGTCTGGGGAGGCCTTACAAATAGCTGTGAAAAGAAGAGAAGCAAAAAGCAAAGGAGAAAAGGAAAGATATAAGCATCTGAATGCAGAGTTCCAAAGAATAGCAAGGAGAGATAAGAAAGCCTTCTTCAGTGATCAATGCAAAGAAATAGAGGAAAACAACAGAATGGGAAAGACCAGGGATCTCTTCAAGAAAATTAGAGATACCAAGGGAACATTTCATGCAAAGATGGGCTCAATAAAGGACAGAAATGGTATGGACCTAACAGAAGCGGAAGATATCAAGAAGAGGTGGCAAGAATACACAGAAGAACTGTACAAAAAAGATCTTCACGACCCAGATAATCACGATGGTGTGATGACTGACCTAGAGCCAGACATCCTGGAATGAGAAGTCAAGTGGGCCTTAGAAAGCATCCCTACTCACAAAGCTAGTGGAGGTGATGCAATTCCAGTTGAGCTATTTCAAATCCTGAAAGATGATGCTGTGAAAGTGCTACACTCAAGATGCCAGCAAATTTGGAAAACTCAGCAGTGGCCACAGGACTAGAAAATGTCAGTTTTCATTCTGATCCCAAAGAAAGGCAATGGCAAAGAATGCTCAAACTACTGCACAATTGCACTCATCTCACATGCTAGTAAAGTAATGCTCAAAATTCTCCAAGCCAGGCTTCAGCAATACGTGAACCTTGAACTTCGTGCTGTTCAAGCTGGTTTTAGAAAAGGCAGAGGAACCAGAGATCAAATTGCCAACATGCGCTGGATCATGGAAAAAGCAAGAGAGTTCCAGAAAAACATCTATTTCTGCTTTATTGACTATGCCAAAGCCTTTGACTGTGTGGATCACAATGAACTGTGGAAAATTCTGAAAGAGATGGGAATACCAGACCACTTGACCTGCCTCTTGAGAAATCTGTATGCAGGTCAGGAAGCAACAGTTAGAACTGGACATGGAACAACCGACTGGTTCCAAATAGGAAAAGGAGTATGTCAAGGCTGTATATTGTCACCATGCTTATTTAACTTATATGCAGAGTACATCATGAGAAACACTGAGCTGGAAGAAGCACAAGCTGGAATCAAGATTTCCGGGAGAAATATCAATAACCTCAGATATGCAGATGACACCACCCTTATGGCAGAAAGTGAGAAGGAACTAAAAAGCCTCTTGATGAAAGTAAAAGTGGAGAGTGAAAAAGTTGGCTTAAAGCTCAACATTCAGAAAACGAAGATCATGGCATCCGGTCCCATCACTTCATGGGAAATAGATGGGGAAACAATGGAAACAGTGTCAGACTTTATTTTTGTTGGGCTCCAAAATCACTGCAGATGGTGACTGCAGCCATGAAATTAAAAGACGTTTACTCCTTGGAAGGAAAGTTATGTCCAACCTAGATAGCATATTCAAAAGCAGAGACATTACTTTGCCAACAAAGGTCCATCTAGTCAAGGCTATGGTTTTTCCTGTGGTCATGTATGGATGTGAGAGTTGGACTGTGAAGAAGGCTGAGCACTGAAGAATTGATGCTTTTGAACTGTGGTGTTGAGAAGACTCTTGAGAGTCTCTTGGACTGCAAGGAGATCTAACCAGTTCATTCTGAAGGAGCTCAGCCCTGGGATTTTTTCGGAAGGAATGATGCTAAAGCTGAAACTCCAATACTTTGGCCACCTCATGCGAAGAGTTGACTCACTGGAAAAGACTCTGATGCTGGGAGGGGTTGGGGGCAGGAGGAGAAGGGGATGACAGAGGATGAGATGGCTGGATGGCATCACTGACTCGGTGGACGTGAGTCTGAGTGAACTCCGGGAGTTGGTGATGGACAGGGAGGCCTGGCGTGCTGCGGTTCATGGGGTCACAAAGAGTCGGACACTACTGAGTGACTGAACTGAACTGAAACTTTTAAGGAATGGAATTTCAAGCTTTCTATTTTCCTTGAAAATTTTAGTTTATTAAATCTGATATATGGGAATGAAAGAACAGTAAGAGAGACCACTGAGTGGATTATATCCATAATGCTTTTTCATTTTGGGATTCAGGGTTTTTTGTGTTAAATCTGTAAAGTCCCTTTTAAGGATATGAAAAAGAGCACAATGCCAATCTCCTTTCTTAAAAACTACTTAGAAGATTGCCAGTGGTTATTTTCCTATTTTGGATTGTTTGGTTCATAAAATCTAGTTCTATAGAGTACTGAAATATTGCAAAATTGACTTTTTAACATTATGGAGATTTAATTGATATAAAATACAACCATTGTAAATAAATAATTCATCACAATCCAGTATTATTCTCATTATCTTTCAATGGTTCTCTGTATCTTGCAGTATTTGAATCAAGACCTGCGCCCATAAACATGTCATCTCAGTGAGATGGAAACTCCACTAGAGGCCTTAAGGTATGAGACGGTATTCTTTTTTGTTATCATTAGAAATATTTTTATAGTCAAAGAGGCTTCTGCAATAAATCAAGCTATACTGTTACTCAATTAGCAACAGACAGGATTATAAAATCTGAACCAGAAATTAACAGAAGTGGAATATAGTAGTCCTATAATTTCCCCAGGACTTTTGGTTCCAAGTGTCCCAACTTCACCTCCCCAGATACCAAAATATTATATAAAGTAGTGTAGTATATACATATAATCTACACACATTGTCCCATATTCTTAACTCTAAATAATCTCTAGATTACTGATAATTCCTAATACAATGCAAATAATGTAAATGCTATGTAAATAGTTGTAAACATAATGCAAACATATGTAAATAGTTGCCTGCTCACAGCAAATTTAAATTTTACTTTTTGGAAATCTCTGGAATTTTTAAAAAGTATTTCCAATCCTCCATTGGTTGAATTAGCAGATGCAGAACCCATGAATATGGAGAGCCAACTGTAATATGAAATATAAAATAGAAATGTTTAATTGTTGCCACCCTTTATATCAATTAATATTTTAAATATAAAAGTTTTACCTTCTCCTACTTAAAAATGAGTCCCCTGAAGTCACATATAATTCCTTAAAGAAAATAACTCCTTCTGTGTCCTTTAAGTAACTTAAATTTCAAAAGGTACACAATGTCTCTCCTCTTTCTATCATTAAAATTTTATACATAAGCACTTCATTCATTTTTCATGGATAAAGTTTGGGTTACGTATTTAGTACCTATATCTAGAATGTACTCTTTGTATTTACAGTTTCTTATTTTTATTTTCCCAAATGGCCCTTAATTCTGACATTTCAGTGATAAATGGAACATGATTTTTCACTTGGTCCAAAATCTCTCCTGTCTTTTGTGAGTAAAATATTCAACATTTCTGAACATTTATTGCTTGTTCCCCTAAAACAATAAGGAGTTACTGTTTTGCCCTTAAATGCATAGGCTTATTATAAATTACTTTTGGAGTCAAGAGCCAGAAAGAAGAAAAAAGCTCTTTTTTACTATAACAGAAGTCTACCACCAAGAAGCCCACATACATAAAATTTCCAGTGATTTCTTCAAAGCGTATTGTAACTTCTTAAGGCATAAATGTCTGTATGTAGGTCGGATATGCTGTACCATCCTTGTACAGCATGTTCTGTGTCTACGTATTTCATCTGATTTAGACAATGCACAGTGAAATCTACTGTTGCATGTATTTAAAATTGCATCTCCCTTGCTCATTATAGGGACAGTTCTACTATTGATATGGAAAGAAATTCCCTTGCAGTACTACAGATTTCTGGAACAGTTACCAGGGTGAAAATTGGTCAAACTTTGCAATTGATACTGTTCTACATTTTTCAAAGTTTGCATCTCCTGCTTTTTTCTCTTTAATTCTCAAATTCAGAAGCATTCAAAAGATTTTCTTCCCAATGCGCTGCTTCTCAACTCTGTGCCTTCAGTTTCCCACAACAATGTGTCTTAAGCTTTCTGTTTCTGCATTAATATTTTGCATCCTCAGCTTTTGAGTTTTTCTGGTTATATTAACCTTTCATTATACAAAAGGTGGTGTACAGTTACCACATACCCATGGTACTTAAAAAAAAAAAAAAAAAAAACACACAACAACTCTATAGCAGAATTGGACTTTTTCACGCATAAAATGACAGTCCCTCAGCTCTAAGATTCTGGAGCAGAAAATGGCAACCCACTCCAGTATTCTTGCCTAGAAAATTCTATGGACAGAGGAATCTGGGCAGCTACAGTCTATGGGGTCGCAAGGAGTGGGACATGACTGAGTGACTGAGTACTCACACACATAGCTCTAATGTATGGAATAGCGGATGTGTATGTGTGTATGAGTGTATGTGTGTGTTAGTCATGCAATCGTGTCCTATACTTTGTGACCTCACAGACTGTAGCTGCCAGGCTCCTCTGTCCCTGGGATTTCCCAGGCAAGAATACTGGAGTGGGTTGTCATTCCTTCTCCAATTGGAATAGGGATGAAAATGGTTAATAAACTGCCTGCCACACCCATCATGTTCATTGCAGATAGTACATAAATATATACTAAGTCCCATACATTTAAAAATAAGAAGTGTTGAAACTTGGGATTAAATTGTTGCACAGATTTTCCTACTGACTGAAATGAAGCATTTTCTTTTACCACACGCTTTACTCTAAATAAAATTTGTCTAGCTTATCTACAATTTTAAGTTTGGAAAACATGCTTCTGTAAATGAACAAGCTATGTTTTCTCCTCTGTTATTATACTCAAATATCCTTGGCAAAAACTCAGGCTTTGCTGTAAGTATATCAGATAAAAGTTGGTTAAGAATGAACAAATCTCATTTAAAATATAAATCTAAATTTTTTATGAATTAACATTTTTTAATTTGTTCTATGATAGCCACAGCATTTCAAATCTGAGAGTATACATGACACTAGGAAACCACCGTTTGTATTTTTTATGCAAAGAAGAATGCCTCCCTAGATCTGATGGAAGGCCTCTGGTGAGTTAGGCTGTACATCAGGTGAACATCTTTGCTTGTTTCAAGCTGCATCATTTACAGACGAAAAACTACTGGGAAGCCTTCTTTTTTAAAGTAAAGATGAGACAAAACTAAGTACATAAAAAAGGAAAAGATTTGTTAAATTATGTTGCTAAACCAAAGCAAGAAAAACAGAACAAAATTCCTATAAGAAATTCTTAGAAATTACACCACCATATATTTACATTTGCATTCATCTCATGCAAACAGATGACTCATTGGAAAAGTCTCTGATACTGGCAAAGGTCGAGGGCAGAAGAAGAGGGCATCAGAGGATGAGATGGCTGGATGGCATCACCGATACAGTGAACTTTGGCAAACTCCAGGAGATGGAGTTTTCTTAAAATTTATCTTCAAGCATTCTCATGTATAATCTGAGCTAAGTTATACACTCTATTTAGATCTCTGTCATTACGCCAAAGAAATACACTGAAAATATCCAGACCACCTAGTAGACAATTTGCATAACAAACTGATTCATTGACATGTGGAAATGAAATATTATGGCATGTTTTATTTTTTCACTAATAATTTTTGTGTTTTAATTACTTTATGGTATACACAATACTTACGTATTATCATAAAATAGAGAAATATACAAATGATTTGTAAATAAAATTTCCTATCTAAAATGCTATGATTCTCAAAAATATATTGGATATGATATATAAAAACTAGAGCCATAAAAGTTAGTTTTTCCTTGGCAGTTGTATTGTTAAAAGAAGATTGTAATCATATCAGTATTTGGGCAAAGATGGCACATATTTTCCTTTGGAACTCTGCGATTCCATGATACTTTACACCATGGATATTCTTATTTAGTGAGTATCATTGAATTTCCTTTAACCTGCAAACTTTATGGCTCTTGACCAGCCACATTAATTTTTTTTTTTTCCATGAAAACAAAATCCAGGGCTCTATATTGTGTTTAAATACATATTTTCTTTATTTATATTCCATACTTCTCTGGTAGTGGTTTAATTGCTAAGTCATGTCCAACTCTTGCGATTCCATGGACTTGTAGCCCGCCAGGCTCCTCTGTGCATGGATTCTCTGGGCAAAAATACTGGAGTGGGTTGCCATTTCCTTTTCCAGGGGATCTTTCAGACCCAGGTCCCCTGCACTGCAGTCAGATTCTTTACCAACTGAGCTATGAGGGAAGCCCCATACTTCTGTAGATGTTATTTTAAATAGGGTTACATTTTATGATTCTCACAAATATCTTAGAAAAAAAAATCTTGTCTATAATTTAGAGACCTGGAAATAGCCTTGAAAGAGACTGCTGTAGTAGAAACTAGATGAGGTACCCATTAGATTAGCACTCATTCAGTCCTTATTCTTTCTGCCCATTCAACTGGTTTCCTATAGATGTTTTCCCCCTTCTCATTCTTGCTTAACTGCCAGTTAAAGCTGCACTATGTCTCTAAGACAACACTACCTATCACTCCTTCCCTTTGAGGGCATTCTGCATTCCAGGAAGAAGTTCACTGAACAATAACCTCAGAGAAAACCAGAACCCTTTCCAGAACCAGCTGACAGCCGCTCTAATGATCTCAGTGTCACCAGGAGGAAAGAAGAATGCAGCACGACACCAGCCCCAATCCTTATTTACAGCCCCATTCTCCACCCTGAACCTATGAGACCCTTTTCTATTTCCCAGGAAGTAGGGCATAGTCTTGAGGGCATTAGCCTGCTATGGCCCCCTTAGACAGGCAAAGTGATAAAGCTTCTCTTTTCTACTCCTCCAAAGCTCTGTCTCCAGGTTCCTGTTTGGCACTGGTGTACTGAAGTCAGGTGTTCAGCAACAAGATTAAAGAGCTTTCCAAAGTTACCTTTATAGCAAACATAGGTATCAGGATTTAAAACCATTTAGGGTTCCTTACAGGGCCTTACATTGTGCTACATTACATTTGATTTAAACATAATTCTAGTCACTTTTATTTTTCACTCAAGTATATTTTAGTTGCTCAGCTGTGTCTGACTCTTTGCGACCATATGCACTAGATCTGCAGGCTCCTCTGTCCATGGAGTGGGTTGCCGTTCCCTTCTCCACGGGATCTTCCCAACCCAAGGAACAAACCCACATCTCCTGCATTGCAGGAGAAGTCTTTACAATCCGAGCCATTGATTTAAAAATAATTCTAGTCACCTTTATTTTTCACTAAAGTAGACGCTTTGAATGTAGAGTACCTGCTTAATGTTTGTGACAAACTATCACTTTATCAGCCACATCAGTCACTGAAAAACAAAACGGTGTAAAAGAAAACACACACACACAGCACTTCCAATCACAGCAAGGCTTACTGTCATCTAAAGTTAACTGCTCCCTCCACATTTTCATTTTGAAAATTGCAGTATTTATAAGACTCTTTGTCTTTGGCTCTTTTATTTCAGGAGATCTGGGGAGATACAAACTATTTATTTTCATCCATTTACAGTAGACAATTTATTTTAAGGATCATTTCTGGGAAGATGATTGTAATTCTAATTAAATAGCTTGTCAGGAAATCATTTGCCTTAACAGAACTTTTGCCATCATAATATCAGCCAGATGAAAACTGACATGCTAAAATATTTGTCCTGCATTTTTACCACTGCCACATTTCTGTCTCTCTTTGTTTAATCTCCACCAGGTTTGTAATTTCGAGAAAGGACAAGTATAAAACAGAAACACCTTCATCTAGAAAAATAATGGCAATATATTTGAATTATCAAAAACTTAAAAAAAAAGTAATGATATTTAAAGATGTTTACAAGTTAAACCAAGATCTGATGAAAAGGCCAAGATTTTTATAGGTGATTATCAACAGTTTTACAGTAAATGTTTTTAATTAAAGGAATCTAATTTATTCCACCTAGCCTTTATTATTATCCAAATAAGTAGCTTCGAGAATGCTTGATTCTTATCTACTAAAGAGGTTGACTTATTCTCTTAATATTTTCTCTGTTTTATTGTAAAATTTGAAGGAACCAATTAATATAGTGCATGCATGCTCATTTGTGTCTGACTCTTTGCAACCCCATGAACTGCAGCCTGACAGTCTCCTCTGTTATGGGATTTTCCAGGCAAGAATAATGAAGTGGGTTGCCATTTCCCTCTCCAGCAGATCTTGCTGAGCCAGGGATTGAACCTGTTTCTCCTGAATTGGCAGGCAGATTCTTTACCACAAAGCCATCAAAGAAGCCCAGTGAATATGATAGAGGTTCAGTATAAAATATTCTTGTTCTGTCCCTTAATCACTCAGGTAAAACAACGAATGAACTCATATGCACAATAGAAATACAAATTATAATATTGCTTAATCTGAACTGGAAATCATAGCTAATAGTTTTCCTGTAGATAAACCCACAGAATGCATATTCAATGCCAAAGTGTCCTAAAATACCAAATTACTTCACAGAATGGAGCCAGTTTCTCACATGAAAGAGCAAAGTAAAATGTATATTTACTGCAAGTAGCATGATTCCTGTTCCCAGTAAATTTTAGGTTCTTGCTTTGTTGCAAAAGAATTCAGAGACAAAGCAATAGTAAGAAGTGGATTCCTTTAGAGAGAACCACATTCTACAGACAGTGAGTGTGGCCCATCTCAGAAGGCAACAAATCTTCGAAATATGGTGTGGTTAGTTTTTATAGGCTGTGTAGTTTCTGTGGTTAGTTTTTATATGCTGTGTAATTTCATAAGAGTGGGAGGATTATTACAGTTATTTTAGGGAAGGCACAGGGGTTTCTAAGAATTAGGTCACCACCTACTTTTGACCTTTCATGGTTGACCTCACAACTGTCACGGGGCTGGTTGGTGAGTCATTTAGATGCCAATATATTACAATGAGTATATAATGAAGCTCAACATCCACTGGAAGCTGAATCTTCCACCATCTTGGACCTTTTTGGTTCCAATCAGTTTATGTCATGTCCTCAGGCATTGTCATTCTTTTAAAGGTTGTGCCCTGGCCCTTGCCTTCCTGTTTCAGTCCTAAAGAGAAAAAGGGCTAAACTGAAAATCACAAATATATGCCCCCCTCAGGGTACCTAGCAGAGTATCTCCTTTATTATAAAATCTCTTTTAAACCAAAGGAAAATTCAGGACCTGAGTTGTAGCACTACACTCAACAGATATCTAAGTGCACTTTTTGTAATCCCAAATTCTAACTGCTTTGACTTTCTCTTCCCTGTTCTATCTATCACCAGTGACAATTGCTATCAAGTTTTATGCCCATTACTTTGTTTATAAAACCTGTTTGGAAATCATCAATTCATTCACTTATGTATTTATTTGCTTTAATCTGTTACCTTTGAAGATGCAATAGTTTTAAAAGTGACATTAAAACACACACACACACACAAACAAGAAGTAAAAGCTATTAAGTTTAGGGGAGGATGACTAGGCTAAGGGGCCACTGTTAGAACGGTTTAAACTTGCCTTCAAAAACAACATGCACACATTTATTCTTTCTTTCTTTGAATCTCTATTCAAAGAAACACCTTCTAGGTGTTATATCCAATGATATGTGTTGTGAAATTTTTTAGAATGTGAAGGAAGAGCTTAACTGACAATTTCTTAAAACCTTCAATATATATAGGACGTAAGATCTGGTCATTCACCTCCTAGAGAAATGAAAACATAAAAAGACATTTAAACTTCTGTTCCTAGTTGTAGCTTTATTTACAACAAAGCAAAAACTAGGAACAGTGCATGTGTCTGTCAGCAGTTGCACAGATAAACAAATGGAGGTGTATCCATACAATGCAATTCTACCCAGGACTGAAAAAGAGTGAACTATTGACCTCAACACCAGGGATGGATGTATTTCAAAATAATTATGCTGACTGACAGAATCCAGACATCAAATAATACATGCTATATGGTTTCATTTACAAAAAAAAAAAAAAAAAATGCTGTAAAATGCAAACTACTTTATACTGACAGAGCACAGATCATGGATTCTTGGAGTGAGTTGGAATGAGGGCTAAAATGCTGTGAGAAAACAAGGATGATGAATATGTTCACCATCTTATTGTGAGAGTGATTCAAAGATGTACACATAGGCTAAGCTCACCAAATGGCATACTTGAAACAGATGCAGCTTATTGTATATCAATTCTACCACCATGAAGTTGTTGTTGTTTAAAGAAAAACATTTCTGATAAAATTTTCACACACTTTCAAAGTAAAGGAAATAGCTAAGATATCCCTGGAGTTGGTGATGGACAGGGAAGCCGGCGTGCTGCAGGCCATGGGGACGCAAAGAGTCAGACAGGACTAAGCGACTGAACTGAACTAAGATATTCATCCTCACCACTTTAACTCTATGTTACAATGGAGAACATGGCCAGTACAATAAGAAAGAAAAAGGAAAAATTATAAAACAAAATAGTAGAGTATAGAAAGACAAAAGTAAATCTGTCTTTATCTGTATTGATATAATGTACCAAGAGGGGGCTTCCCTGGTAGCTCAGCAGTAAAAAATCCACCTATCAATTCAGGAAGCACAGGTTTAATTCCTAGGTCAGGAAGATTCCTGGAGAAGGAAATGGAAACCTGCTTCAGTATTGTTGCCTGGTAAATCCTATGGACAGAGGAGCCTGGCAAGCTACAGTCCATGGGGTCACAAAGAGTTGGATACAGCTTAACAAATAAACAACAACAATGTGCAAAGAAAACACAAATAATTTTTAAAAAGCTGATAATTAGTTAGAAATGTATCACAGGAATTAGGAGAGTAGCAGCAAAAACAAAGCCAAAGAATATATAAGGATCACTTAACATCAAATTATTAAAAATTAATAATTAAAATTAAAATAATTAAAAATAAACATGAAAGAAAATATTAACACCAAAAAATGTAATAGTTTGGGTCCACAAAACCAAAAGTTTGTTTTTTGAAAACAACTCTAAATTTTACCAATAATCTATTATAGTAATCACAAAAATTAAGGGATTAAAAATATTGTGATTTCAGTCACAACAAATAGTTGAAACTACAGTTATGCAAATGCTTAAGAAATATTAACATGAGATTATGTACATTTTGAAAATAAATTTGATCTTTTAAATAAAAGTAGGCACTTTTGAAAAGAAAATCTTTATAAACCTGAAGCTAGAGAACATAAAATTAAACTTTAGGTCTTATAATTACTAAAGAAATAATACATTTCAAGAAAAACAATCATTGCACAAATGATTTTACCAAGAAGTTCTACTAAATGTGTGAAGAAACAATATGGCAATCTTATATAAACTCTTCAGAGAAGCAAGATGTTTTGTAAACATAGGTGACAAATGGAATATTTGATGTGCATTGCTATAAATGATACACAAATTAAAAGATTATTACAAGGTCATTAAAACATAAATGTGGAAAAATCAAAATATGTATGAAAAATCAGAATATGTAACATGAAATTAAAAACTTTAATAAGTTAATAGGTGGCTGCTGCTGCTGCTAAGTTGCTTCAGTCATGTCTGACTGTGTGTGACCCCATGGACAGCAGCCTACCAGGCTCCTCTGTCCACAGGATTCTCTAGTCAAGAATACTGGAGTGGGTTGCCATTTCCTTCTCTCTAATAGGTGGCACTTCATCCCTAATAATCAATGCAGAATTAATAGGCTGAGACAGCAGCTGAAGGCCTTTTTGCCCACTACCTGCTGGGAACTGTGAAGAAAAGCTTCCTGAAGCCTGGTTAGGCCCAGGATGACTCTACTGTTTCTTCATTGCTCTTTCAGGTTTCAGCAGATTCAGGATTCCCCATATGCCATATCCAGACACAGGGATTTTTTTTCAAAGATTATACACTCTTACATATAGGATGGATGGACAACAACAAGCTCTAGTGTGTAGCAGAGGAAACTATATTCAATGTTCTTGGATAAGCCATAATGAAAAGAATATAAAAAAATAATGTCAATATGTGTCTAAGTGAATCATTTTGCTGTACAGCAGAAATTAACACAGCATAGTAAATTAGCTGCAATTCAATAATTTAAAAAATGACCTCAGACTTAAAGAGGTATTATATGGATGACTGGTTTTCAGAGCAGGATAACCTCACAGGAGTGGACCGTAATTAGGGCCAGTGTCAATAGAACCACTTGCTTTGTCCCACACCTCAGTGCAGACAAGACTTTCCTCTGCTAGTAACCACCATCTTGGGTTGCAGAAGGGGGCATGGGAGATATAAAACTAGAGGTAGTTCGCGTCTACACTGAGTAAATATTTATTTAAAAGTAAGTGACTTCAAGTAGGGTGGTTACCATCATTTGTAAATATAAAGTTATTTCAAACCCCATCATGAAACACAGTAAAATGCTAGGTTACAGGAAAAATTGTATGCACATAAGTATTCCTATATTTGTTGTTTTTCAGTTGCTAAGTCATGTCCAACTCTTTGCAACCCCACTGACATTAGCACACCTGGATTTCCTGTCCTCTTGCTGCTTGCTAAGTCACTTCAGTCGTGTCCAACTCTGTGTGACCCCATAGATGGCAGCCCACCAGGCTCCCCCATCCCTGGGATTGTCCAGGCAAGAACACTGGAGTGGGTTGCCATTTCCTTCTCCAATGCATGAAAGCAAAAAGTGAAAATGAAGTTGCTCAATTGTGTCCGACTCAGCAACCCCATGGACTGCAGACTACCAGGCTCCCCCGCTCATGGGATTTTCCAAGCAAGAGTACTGGAGTGGGTTGCCATTGCCTTCTCTGTCCTGTCCTCTGCTATCTCCCAGAGTTTGTTCAAACTCATGTCCATTGAGTCAGTGATGCTGTCTAACCATCTCATCCTCCACTGCCCTCTTCTCCTATTGCTATCAATTTTTCCCACCATAGCGACGAGCCAACGAGTCAGCTCCTCACATCAGGTGGCCAAAATATTGGCACTTCAGCTTCAACATCAGTCCTTCCAGTGAATATTCCAGGTTGATTTCCTTTAGGATTGACTGTTTTGATCTCCTTGAAGTCCAAGGGACTGTCAAGAGTCTTTTCCAGTACCACAGTTTGAAAGCATCAGTTCTTTGGTGCTCAGCCTTCTTTACGGTCCAACTCTCACATCCACATATGACTCCAGGAAAAACCACAGCTTGACTATACAGGACCTTTGTCCACCAAGTCTCAGCTTTTTCACATACTGTCTAGGTTTATCACAACTCTCCTTCCAAGGAGCAAGCGTTTTTAATTTCATGGCTGCAGTCGCTATCCACAGTGATTCTGGAGCTCAAGAAAATAAAATCTTCCACTGTTTCCAATTTTTCCCATTTTATCAGCCATAAAGTGATGGGATAAGATACCATGAGTTTAGTTTTCTGAATGTTGAGATTTAAAACAGATTTTTCACTCTCCTCTTTCATCTTCATCAAGAGGCTCTTAATTTCTGCCATTAGAGTGGTATCATCTGCATATCTTGACATTATTGATATTAATATTACTCCCAGTGATCTCTATTCCAGTTTGTGATTCACACAGCCCAGAATATTGCATGATGTACTCTGCATAGATGTTACATAAGCAAAGTGACAATATATAGCCTTTTCATACTCCTTTCCCAATTTGGAACCAGTCAGTTGTTCCATATCAAGTTCTAACTGTTGCTTCTTGACCTGCATGCAGATTTCTCAGGAGGCAGGTAAGGTGGTGTGGTACTCCTATCTCTAAGAATTTTCCAGTTTGTTGTAATCCACAATGTCATAGGCTTGAGCACAGTCAATGATGCAGAAGTAGATCCTTTTTCTAGAACTCTGGCTTTCTCCATGATCCAACAAATGCTGGCAATTTGATCTCTGGTTCTTTTGCCTTTTCCAGACCCAGCTTGTACACCAGGAAGTAGTTCCCATACTGCTGAAGTCTAGCTTGAAGGATTTTGATCCTTACCTTGCTATCATGTGAGATGAGTGCAATAGTACAGTAGTTTAAGCATTCTTTGTCATGGCCATTCTTTGGGATTGGAATGAAAATTGACCTTTTCCAGTCATATGGCCACTGCTGAGTTTTCCAAATTTGCTGATATATTGAGTGAAGCACTTTAACATCATCATCTTAGGACTTGAAATAGCTCAGCTGGAAATCTATCATCTCCAGTAGCTTTGTTCTTACTACAGCTTCCTAAGGCCCACTTAACTTCACACTCCAGGATGTCTGGCTCTAGGTGAGTGACCACACCATCGTGGTTATCTGGGTCATTAACATCTTGTTTAACATCTGAGTTCAGTCACTCAGTCGAGTCTGACTCTTTGCAACTCCATGGACTGAAGCACGCCAGGCTTCCCAGTTGGTGATGGAGAGGGAAGCCTGGTGTGCTGCAGTCCATGGGATCACAAAGAGTCGGACACAACTGAGTGACTGAACTGAATTGAACAACTTTTTGGTATAGTTCTTCAGTGTGTTCTTGCCACCTCTTCTAAATCACTTCTGCTTATGTTAGATCTTTACCATTTCTGTCCTTCATGGTGCTCATCTTTGCATGAAATGTTCCCTTGATAACTCCAATTTTCTTGAAGATATCTCTAGTCTTACCGTTCTATTGTTTTCCTCTATTTCTTTGCATTGTTCATTTTCTCTCTATATATATTTTTTAAATTTTATTTCTTCTTTGATATGTTAGCCAAAATGTAACGCCATTGGGGGCAACTTCCAAATTTTAGTTGTGTGTTTAGTTCACCTGCATCACTACTCATTGTACCAGGTTTTATTTTTTTACCAGTAAATGCCTCTTGGTCCACACCTGTAGTAGGTTGAATGCTAAAAGGTAATATATATTGGAATATGACCTTGCATTCACTAATGAGGCAATTATTTTGAGTGTTTACAATGTTCCAGATATTCTTTTAGGCAATTGGCATATATCAGTGAACAAAAAATTCTTTAAAAACTAAAACTAATTTTTTAGTTTAAATCTTTTGTTGTGCAATGTAATTTGATAAATTCAAATTGAATTAAACTAGAAATTCTTTCCTCAGCTAAATTAGCAGCATTCCAAGTGCTCAACAGCCATGTGTGTTCAATAGCTACTGTATTAGACAGTACAGATTACAGCATACTTTCATCATCAGAGAAACTTCTCTTGTATTGGGTGGTGGTTGTCTAAGTGATGTGTTTCCAGCTTTTTGTATACTTGCCTATATGCAGTTATCTTTAACTAGGATTAATGTCTACTCTATCACTTAGTAAAAGTATCACGGTTTTCACAACCAAACAAATTTAGACCAAAAAACACACTGAAAAAATTTTACTCAGTAGGAAGATGGTTATGAGTCTCATAAATTAAAAAGATTGTATATTGCAAGTGTTTTTTCAACATGTTACTATAAAACGCTTTTTTAAAAAACTTAATCTTTTGAAAACCATCATTTCCTCTCATTAACTCTCGAATGTGGATGACTAAAATTCAGGATAAAATCACCTATTATCTGAGGGTTAATGCATATAATGGTCTGAACTTCAGAGAGGCTGTTTTCAGAATCTATTTCATTAAGAAGCAAAATGTCAGACTAAATTACATACTCTACAGCATGTAAACCAAGGCCATCAAACTAAGGCCACCACAACAGACAATACCAGACAAATTCATAACAATCTTCCTTTTTAATAGTACTTGAAAACTTCCAATAAATGTTCTATTTTGTAATTATATAATGATATGGTGATATTTTTCAATAACCTTTCAAAATAAAAATTTAAATATCTCTTAAATGTATGAAACATTCACCCAGAACTTTTATTAAAATATCTGTTTAAAAAAAAATCTGTTTTTTCCTCAAGAAAAAAAAAAAATTGTTTAAATTATTACAAGGATGATTAAGCAAAAAGCATTTGTAGAAATTTTGTTAGAAAGACAATTCTGCTTTCTTTGCATTTATTCTATAAAGACAGAGGATATTTCAGTTCAGTTCAGTTGCTCAGTCGTGTCTGACTCTTTGTGACCCCATGAATCGCAGCACGCCAGGCCTCCCTGTCTATCACCAACTCCTGGAGTTCACTCAGACTCATGTCCATCGAGTAAGTGATGCCATCCAGCCATCTCATCCTCTGTCGTCCCCTTCTCCTCTTGCCCCCAATCCCTCCCATCATCAGAGTCTTTTCCAATAAGTCAACTCTTCGCATGAGGTGGCCAAAGTACTGGAGTTTCAGCTTTAGCATCATTCCTTCCAAAGAAACCCCAGGGCTGATCTCCTTCAGAATGGACTGGTTGGATCTCCTTGCAGTCCAAGGGACTCTCAAGAGTCTTCTCCAACACCACAGTTCAAAAGCATCAATTCTTCGGCACTCAGCCTTCTTCACAGTCCAACTCTCACATCCATACCTGACCACGGGAAAAACCATAGCCTTGACTAGACGGACCTATGTCGGCAAAGTAATGTCTCTGCTTTTGAATATGCTATCTAGGTTGGTCATAACTTTCTTTCCAAGGAGTAAGTGTCTTTTAATTTCATGGCTGCAGTCACCATCTGCAGTGATTTTGGAGCCCAACGAAAATAAAGTCTGACAGTGTTTCCACTGTTTCCCCATCTATTTCCCATGAAGTGATGGGACCGGATGTCATGATCTTCGTTTTCTGAATGTTGAGCTTTAAGACAACTTTTTCACTCTCCACTTTCATCAAGAGGCTTTTGAGTTCCTCTTCACTTTCTGCCATAAGGGTGGTGTCATCTGTACATCTGAGGTTATTGATATTTCTCCCGGCAATCTTGATTCCAGCTTGTGCTTCTTCCAGTCCAGCGTTTCTCATGATGTACTCTGTATATAAGTTAAATAAGCAGGGTGACAATATACAGCCTTGATGTACTCCTTTTCCTATCTGGAACCTGTCTGTTGTTCCATGTCCAGTTCTAACTGTTGCTTCCTGACCTGCATATAGGTTTCTCAAGAGGCAGGTCAGGTGGTCTGGTATTCCCATCTCTTTCAGAATTTTTCACAGTTCATTGTGATCCACACAGTCAAAGGCTTTGGCATAGTCAATAAAGCAGAAATAGATGTTTTTCTGGAACTCTCTTGCTTTTTCCATGATCCAGCGCATGTTGGCAATTTGATCTCTGGTTCCTCTGCCTTTTCTAAAACCAGCTTCAACATCAGGAAGTTCCCAGTTCACGTATTGCTGAAGCCTGGCTTGGAGAATTTTGAGCATTACTTTACTAGCATGTGAGATGAATGCAATTGTGTGGTAGTTTGAGCATTCTTTGGCATTGCCTTTCTTTGGGATTGGAATGAAAACTGACCTTTTCCAGTCCTGTGGCCACTGATGAGTTTTGCAAATTTGCTGACATAGTGAGTGCAGCGCTTTCACAGCATCATCTCTCAGGATTTGAGATATATCTCAACTGGAATTCCATCACCTCCACAGCTTTGTTTGTAGTGATGCTTTCTAAGGCCCACTTGACTTCACATTCCAGGTTGTCTGGCTCTAGATGAGTGATCATACCATCGTGATTATCTGGGTCGTGAAGATATTTTTTGTACAGTTCTTCTGTGTATTCTTGCCACCTCTTCTTAATATCTTCTTCTTCTGTTAGGTCCATACCATTTCTGTCCTTTATCGAGCCCATCTTTGCATGAGAGGTTTAAAATTCATAGCAATATAGTGAATTTCCATACCCCCAAACCAGGGTGAGGGCTTCCCTGGTATCTCAGCAGTAAAGAATCCACATGCCAATTCAGGAGACTTGGGTTTGTTCCCTTGTTTAGGAAAATCCTCTGGAGTAGGAAATGGCAACCCACTCCAGTATTCTTGCCTGGGAAATCCCATGTACAGAGGAGCCTGGCAGGCTAGAGTCCACGGGATCATAAAAGAGTCGGACATAACATAGAGACTAAACAACAACAAAACAAGGGTGAGCTAATATTGACAGCTGGCTTCCTTCTTGAACACTTTGGGAAACTCATGGGAAATTTGAAAGCGGTTTGTTCTTGTAGGTGAGGCAGAAATTTTCAGAACAAGATATGGAAACTTCATAGTTAACTTGTGAGCACCCTAATCTATTGAGTTGTAGAGCACAAGGACAAAGTGATTGCAAGGGAAGCATGGTGCCTGTGTGCATGCTTGGTTGTTACATCCTGGCTGACTCTTTTGTGACCCCCATGGACTGTACCCTGCCAAACGCCTCTGTCCATGGGATTTTCCAGGCAAAAATACTGGATTTCAGTTGTCAATTGCTCCTCTAGGGGAATCTTCCTGACTCAGGGATTGAATCCAAGTCTCCTGCATCTCCTGCATTGGCAGGAGAATTCTTTACCACTGAACCACCTGCTGCTGCTACTGCTGCTAAGTCACTTCAGTCATGTCCAACTCTGTGCGACCCCAGAGACGGCAGCCCACGAGGCCCACCCTGTCCCTGGGATTCTCCAGGCAAGAACACTGGAGTGGGTTGCCATTTCCTTCTCCAATGCATGAAAGTGAAAAGTGAAAGTGAAGTCACTCAGTTGTGTCCGACTCTTCACGACCCCATGGACTGCAGCTCACCAGGCTCCTCCGTCCATTGGATTTTCCAGGCAAGAATACTGGAGTGGGGTGCCATTGCCTTCTCCGACTGAACCACCTGGGAAGATGCTAATGGAAGCATAATGCTTCTAAAAAAAAGTATCCTTGCCTTGTGGGAATAATATGCTTGAAAATATAAAATTTTGTAAACCCTTAGGATGAAGAGAATATAGTAAAGGTAATTAAGGAATGTTTAGGATATTCCTTAGCTGTCCAGTAGTTAGGATTCCACGTTTCTGCTGGTAGGGGCATGGGTTCAATCCCTCGTTGGGAACTAAGATCCAGTATGCCACATGGTGTGGCCAAAATAAATAAATAGATAGATAAAAAGGGCAATAAAGCTTAGAAACTGAAACAACAGCATAACAACAAATACAATGTTCACATGTATAGCACACTATAAAGCATTAGGTGATATCTGTATGATGTGACTGGAGGAAGGTTTCTAAGAATACTGAGAATTGAGGTTAACAAGAACCTTCAACTAATCTTTCTATCTTAAGATATATGTTGTGGGAGTGGGTCTGGTAAGACCTTTCTACTGTTAGTAATCAACTGAAAAAGTAGATAAGGCCTTGATAAGACTAGAGAGCAGGGCTTTCTCTGTTCCCTTTCTGATGTCTATGTCAGAAGACTTCTCTGTCCTTTTTCACTGTAATAAAACTTCTGCCATATGAAATTCTGAGTGTCTGAGGCCTGTTTCTTGTTTCCGAACCTAAATCTGTTTCTTTGGAGATCACAATTCTGACATTGTTCGTTGCAAGCTATCAAGAGTGAGCACAAGTTGATGAAAAAAACAGAAACATAACAACTCTGTAATACTGAAGTTTAGGCTGATGGTATTGTCTAGGGATTTTTGGTGAAAGAAATATTTTGGTTCTGTAATTTTTTTTTAACTTTTAATGGTAACCATCAAGTCTAAGGGTGATCAGACTAATGGTGATTATCCATGGTTGAAGATGGAGAAGAGAATGGGAAACCACTTCAGTATCTTTGCCTTGAGATCTGAATGAACAGTATGAAAAGGTAAAAAGATTTGACACTGAAAGATGAACTCCTCAAGTTGGTACGTGCTCAGTATGCTACTGGAGATCAGTGGAGATATAACTCCAGAAAGAATGAAGAGATGGAGCCAAAGCAAAAACAACATCCAGTTGTGGATGTGACTGGTGATGGAAGTAGAGTCTGATGATGTACAGAGCAATATTGTATAGGAACCTGGAATGTTAGGTCCATGAATCAAGGCAAACTGGAAGTGGTCAAACAGGAGATGGCAAAGTTTATGTCAACATTTTAGGAATCAATGGACTAAAATGGACTGGAATGGGTGAATTTAACTCAGATGACCATTATATCTATGACTGTGTTCAACAATCCCTTAGAAGAAATGGAGTAGCCATCATAGTCAACAAAAGAGTCCAAAATGCTGTACTTGGATGCATCTCAAAAGTGACAGAATGATCTCTGTTCATTTCCCAGGCAAATCATTCAATATCAGAGTAATCCAAGTCTATGCTTCAACCACTAATTACAAAGCAGCTGAAGTTGAATGATTCTAAGAAGACCTTCAAGATCTTCTAGAACTAACATGATGAAAGATGTCCTTTTCATTACAGGGGACTGGAATGAAAAAGTAGGAAGTCAAGAAATATCTAGAGTAACAGGCAAATTTGGTCTTGGAGTACAGAATGAAGCAAGGCAAAGACTGATAGTTTTGCCAAGAGAATGCACAGGTTATAGCAAACTCCCTTTTCCAACAACACAAGAGAAGATGCTACACATGGACATCACCAGATGGTCAATACTGAAATCAGATTAATAAAGTCTTTGCAGCCAAAGATGGAAAAGCTCTATACAGTCAGGAAAGCAAGACCAGGAGCTGACTGTGGCTCAGATCATGAACTCCTTATTGACAATTTAGACTTAAATTGAAGAACGCAGGGGAAAACACAAAACCATTCATGTATGACCTGAATCAAATTACTTACAAGTATACAGTGGAAGTGACATATAGATTCCAGGGATTAGATGTGATAGAGTGCCTGAAAAACTATGGAGAGAGGTTTGTGACATTGTACAAGAGGTGGTGATCAAGATCATTCCCAAGAAAAATAAATGCATAAAGGCAAAATGCTTGTCTGAGGAGGCCTTACAGATAGCTGTGAAAAGAGGAGAAGCAAAAGGCAAAGGAGAAAATGAAAGATATACCCATTTGAATGCAGAGTTCCAAAGAATAGCAAGGAGAGATAAGAAAGCCTTCCTCAGTGATCAGTGCAAAGAAATAGAGGAAAACAATAGAATGGGAAAGACTAGAGATCTCTTCAGGAAAACTAGAGATATCAAGGGAACATTTCATGCAAAGATGGGCACAATAAAGGACAGAAATGGTATGGACCTAACAGAAAAAAAGATATTAAGAAAAGGTGGCAAGGATACACAGAAAAACTATATAAAAAAGATATTCATGGCCCAGATATTCACGAAGGGGTGATCACTCACCTAGGCCAAACATCTGGGAATGTCTGGGCCTAAGGAACTATCACTATGAATAAAGCTAGTGGAGGTGATACAATTCCAGTTGAGCTATTTCAAACTCTAAAAGATGATGCTGTGAAAGTGTGGCACTCAATATGCCAGCAAATTTGGAAAACTCACCAGTGGCAACAAGATTGGAAAAGGTAAGTTTTCATTCCAATCCCAAAGAAAGTCAAGGTCAAGGAATGCTCAAACTACTGCACAATTGCACTTATTTCAAGGCAATGGCACCCCACTCCAGTACTCTTGCCTGGAAAATCCCATGAATGGAGGAGCCTGGTAGGCTGCAGTCCATGGGGTCGCTAAGAGTCGGACACGACTGAGCAACTTCACTTTCACTTTTCACTTTCATGCATTGGAGAAGGAAATGGCAACCCACTCCAGTGTTCTTGCCTGGAGAATCCCAGGAACGGGGAAGCCTGGTGAGCTGCCGTCTATAGGGTCGCACAGAGTCGGACATGACTGAAGTGACTTAGCAGCAGCAGTAGCACACACTAGCAAAGTAATACTCATAATTCTCCAAGCCAGGCCTCAATAGTACATGAGCCGTGAACTTCCAGATTTTCAAGCTGGATTTAGAAAAGGCAGAGGAACCAGAGATCCAATTGTCAACATCCATTAGATCATCAAAAAAGTGAGAGAGTTCCAGAAAAACATCTACTTCTGCTTTATCAACTATGCCAAATCCTTTGATTGTGTGGATCAAAACAAACTGTGGAAAATTCTGAAAGATATGGGAATACCAGACCACTGACTTGCCTCCTGAGAACTCTGTATGCAGGTCAGGAAGCAACAGTTAAAACTGGAAAGGAACAACAGACTGGTTCCAAATAGGGAAAGGAGTACGTCAAGGCTGTATATGTCACCCTGCTTATTTAACTTATATGCAGAGTACATCATGAGTAAAGCTGGACTGGTGAAGCACAAGCTGGAATCAAGATTGCTGGGAGAAATATCAATAACCTCAGATATGCAGATGACAGCAACCTTATGGCAAAAAACGAAGAAGAACTAAAGAACCTCTTGATAAAAGTGAAAGAGGAGAGTGAAAGAGTTGGCTTAAAGCTCAACATTCAGAAAACGAAGATCATGCCATCACTTCATGGGAAATAGATGGGGAAACAGTGGGAATAGTGTCAGACTTTATTTTGGGGGGGGCTCCAAAATCACTGCAGATGTTGACTGCAGCCATGAAATTAAAAGATGCTTGCTTCTTGAAAGAAAAGTTATGACCAATCTAGATAGCATATTAAAAAACAGAGACATTACTTTGCTAACATATATCCATCTAGTTAAAGCTTTGATTTTTTCCAGGAGTTATGTATGGATGTGAATATTGGCCTATAAAGAAAGCTGAGTACAGAAGAATTGATGCTTTTGAACTGTGGTGTTGGAGAAGACTCTTGAGAGTCCCTTGGACAGCAAGGAGATCCAACCAGTCCATCCTAAAGATCAGTCCTGAGTGTTCATTGGAAGGACTGATGCTGAAACTCCAATAGTTTGGCCACCTGATGTGAAGAACTGACTCATTTGAAAAGACCCTGATGCTCAGAAAGATTGAGGGCAGGAGGAGTAAGGGATGACAGAGGATGAAATGTCTGGATGGCATCACCGACTCAATGGACATGAGTCTGAGTAAACTCCGGGAGTTGGTGATGGACAGGGAGGCCTGGTGTGCTGCAGTCCATTTGGTCACAATACGTCAGACATTCTGAGTGACTGAACTGACCTGAACTGAAGATTTGTTGAAGGGATACACCACGAGACTAAAGGACATACTAGGTTGGTGGTTTGATAAAGGTTTATTTCAAAAAGTGATTCAAGAAATTTATGCCTGATAAAGAGAAAAAAATATAGGAGGATAAATCTCCCTGAGCTATATTTAAGCATGAATGCATGCATACATATTCAAGTCACTCAGCCGTGTCTGATCTTGCAAACCCATGGATTGTTGCCCACCAGGCTCCTCTGTCCATGGGATTTCCCAGGCAAAAATGCTGGAGTGGGTTGCCATTTCTTCATTCAAAAGATCTTCCCCACCTAGGTATTGAACCCATACCTCTTATGTCTCCTGCACTGGCAGTTGGGTTCTTTACCAGTGAGCCACCTGGGAAGCCCCCCTACCGAAACACATATTTTCTAATTACAGAAAATCAAAGATCAAGAAAAAAGAATACTAAAAGAATCCAGGAGTCTGGCAGGGTCATGGAGGGGAGAAACACATTACCTAGAGAGTAATAAAGGTAAAAATTACTTATCAGCTTTTCTTCAAAAACTGGGCCAGGAAGAACAGAGTGGAATAAAATATTTAAAGTGTTGACGAAAGAGCCCACCATACATGACACTCAATCCATTGGGAAAAAGGAAATAAATTAATGATATAGGGGTTCTGATGTCTCTCAGCATATTAAAAACTAGAGATATCACTTTGCTGACAAAGGTCCATACAGTCAAAGACTCTACACATGGACATCACCAGATGGTCCACACTGAAATCAGATTGATTATATTCTTTGCATCCAAAGATTGAGAAGCTCTATACAGTCAACCAAAACAAGACTGGGAGCTGACTGTGGCTCAGATCATGAACTCCTTATTGCCAAATTCAGACTTAAATTGAAGAAAGTAGGGAAAATCACTAGACCATTCAGGTATGACTTAAATCAAATCCCTTATGATTATACAGTGGAAATCAGAAATAGATTTAAGGGATTATGTCTGATAGAGAGAGTGCTTGATGAACTATGGATGGAGGCTCATGACATTGTACAGGAGACAGGGATCAGGACCATCCCCATGGAAAAGAAATGCAAAAAGCAAAATGGCTGTCTGGGCAGGCCTTACAAATAGCTGTGAAAAGAAGAGAAGAGAAAAGCAAAGGAGAAAAGGAAAGACATAAGCATCTGAATGCAGTGTTCCAAAGAATAGCAAGAAGAGATAAGAAAGCCTTCCTCAGCGATCAATGCAAAGAAATAGAGGAAAACAACAGAATGGGAAAGACTAGAGATCTCTTCAAGAAAATTAGAGATACCAAGGGAACATTTCATGCAAAGATGGGCTCGATAAAGGACAGAAATGGTATGGACCTAACAGAAGCAGAAGATAACAAGAAGAGGTGACAAGAATACACAAAAAAAAACTGTACCAAAAAGATCTTCACAACCAAGATAATCACGATGGTGTGATCACTGACCTAGAGCCAGACATCCTGGAATGTGAAGTCAAGTGGGCCTTAGAAAGCCTCACTATGAACAAAGCTAGTGGAGTGACAGAATTCCAGTTGAGCTATTTCAAATCCTGAGGGATGATGCTGTGAAAGTGTTGCATGCAATATGCCAACACATTTGGAAAACTCAGCAGTGGCCACAGGACTGGAAAAGGTCAGTCTTCATTCCAATCCTAAAGAAGGCAATGCCAAAGAATGCTCAAACTACCGCACAATTGCACTCATCTCATACACTAGTAAAGTAATGCTCAAAATTCTCCAAGCCAGGCTTCAGCAATATGTAACCGTGAACTTCCAGATGTTCAAGCTGGTTTTAGAAAAGGCAGAGGAACCAGAGATCAAATTGCCAACATCCGCTGGATCATGGAAAAAGCAAGAGAGTTCCAGAAAAATATCTATTTCTGCTTTATTGACTATGCCAAAGCCTTTGACTGTGTGGATCACAATAGACTGTGGAAAATTCTGAAAGAGATGGGAATACCAGACCACCTGACCTGCCTCTTGAGAAACCTATATGCAGCTCAGTAAGCAACAGTTAGAACTGGACATGGAACAACAGACTGGTTCCAAATAGGAAAAGGAGTACGTCAAGGCTGTATATTGTCACCCTGCTTATTTAACTTCTATGTGGAGTACATCATGAGAAACGCTGGGCTGGAAGAAGCACAAGCTGGAGTCAAGATTGCCGGGAGAAATATCAATCACCTCAGATATGCAGATGACACCACCCTTATGGCAGAAAGTGAAAAGGAACTAAAAAGCCTCTTGATGAAAGTGAAAGAGGGTAGTGAAAAATTTGGCTTAAAGCTCAACATTCAGAAAAGGAAGATTGTGGCATCTGGTCCCATCACTTCATGGGAAATAAATGGGGAAACAGTGGAAACAGTGTTAGACTTTATTTTGGGGGGCTCTAAAATCACTGCAGATGGTAATTTCAGCCAGGAATTAAAAGATGCTTACTTCTTGGAAGGAAAGTTATGACCAACCTAGATAGCATATTCAAAAGCAGAGACATTACTTTGTGAACAAAGGTCCATCTAGTCAAGGCTATGGTTTTTCCAGTGGTCATGTATGGATGTGAGAGTTGTACTATGAAGAAAGCTGAGCGACGAAGAATTGATGCTCTTGAACTGTGGTGTTGGAGAGGATTCTTGAGAGTCCCTTGGACTGCAAGGAGATTCAACTAGTCCATTCTAAAGGACATCAGTCCTGGGTGTTCTTTGGAAGGAATGATGCTAAAACTGAAACTCTAATACTTTGGCCATGTCATGGGAAGAATTGACTCATTGGAAAAGACTCTGATGCTGGGAGGGATTGGGGGAAGGAGGAGAAGGGACGACAGAGGATGAGGTGGCTGGATGGCATCACTGACTCGATGGACATGAATTTGTCTGAACTCCAGGAGTTGGTGATGGACAGGGAGGCCCGGCGTGCTGCGATTCATGGGGTTGCAAAGAGTCGGACATGACTGAGCGACTGAACTGAACTGACTGAACTGATGGTTTTTCCAGTAGTCATGTACGATGTGAGAAAAGTGAAAAGGAAAGTGAAGTCTCTCAGTCATGTCCTACTCTATGCGACCCCATGGATTGTAGCCTATCAGGCTTTTCCGTCCATGGGATTTTCCAGGCAAGAGTGCTGGAGTGGATTGCCATTTCCTTCTCCAGGGGATCTTCTGGACCCAGGAATCGAACCCAGGTCTCCCACATTGCAGGCAGATGCTTTATCGTCTGAGCCACCAGGGAAGCCTACCATATGAGAGTTCGACTATAAAGAAGGCTGAGCACCAAAAATTGATGCTTTTGAACTGTGGTGTTGGATAAGACTCTTGAGAGTCCCTTGGACAGCAAGGAGACAAGGAGATTGGCTTTGCCTAGGATAACCAATCCTAGAGGAAATCAACCCTGAATATTCATTGGAAGGACTGATGCTGAAGATGAAGTTCCAATACTTTGGCCACCTGATATGAGGAGCTAACTTATTGGAAAATACCCTGATGCTGGGAAAGATTGAGGGCAGGGGGAGAAGGGGACAGCAGAGGATGAGATGGTTGGATGGCATCATCAACTCAATGGACATAAGTTTGAAAACTCCCAGGAAATAGTGAAGGACAGTGAAGCCTTGTGTATTGCCATCCATGGGGTTGCAAAGAGTTTGACATGGCTTAACAATTGAACAATCAGAGAAGGTTCTGAAAATTTTGACTAAAAGGTTTAGTGGAAATACTATAGTAAAATACTGGAAGAAATGAGAGGTTGTGTTTGGAATATGTTGTTGAAAACTTAATAATATAAACTTAATAATATTCTGAAGTAATAGAAGTCTCAATCAAGTATTTTAAATCTATACCACATGAGAACAGTTGCAGACCTGCAGAAGTTGTTATGGGCCATTGTACATAACACTCATCAATTGAGATCATGTATTAGCTGAGCTTAAGAACTGCTGATAAAATGGTAATGCTTTATCCTTTAACAGTCCCTTGAATGGAAAACTACAATGACAAGGCAATATAATTTCAAACAGGGTGTGAAGAATGGGAAAAATCAAGCATATATT
Source organism: Bubalus kerabau (assembly GCF_029407905.1). NCBI lineage: Eukaryota > Metazoa > Chordata > Mammalia > Artiodactyla > Bovidae > Bubalus > Bubalus kerabau. The sequence goes on from NC_073628.1 coordinate 70,747,718, forward strand.
TGATGGAAGTAAATTGCCACAGATATAACTTTTTATATATGTCTTGGAACTTACTAACATGAAGCTCCCTTTGGCCATTTTAAATGTTATCTCCAAGGGAAAAATGAACTACATTTAAGATATGCATACGTTCTTTGGGCTTCCCTGGTAGCTTGGACAGTAAAGCATTCTTTATATAACTTTACAGAAATAATCAATGTAATATGGTAATTTCACATTCCTACAGGATATAGTTTCCAAAAGAGCTCTATTTTGTATGGCATACTTGTAATCTTTTACATTAAAATCTGCTTTTAATCATCTGCTAGGTGATTAGATGTGATCTGAGATGTTGTATCAGAGCCAATGAACACTACCGTAATTTTAAAGAAGAGCTCAAGTTATGCTATTATAGCCCCAATAAAACACATTTTTATTCTTTTCATTTAAACATAATCCTTGAAAAATTGTATAATTACTGAAGCAATTAGAACTTATTATTCAAAAGATATACCTTGTATGATACAAAAAACATGCTATGAACCTTTTGTGTTAATTATCTTAAAAATTTGTACTGCAGTATTTACCCACTCTTTAAAGGATGTAGAATTTCTTTATAGGTTTAATTTCTTTCTTCAACTTTCTTCAGTCAAATTTAGTTTCTCTGGCTTCTTCTCCTTCACTTTATATATTATTATATGAGAACACAGTCCTGCTATTTTTTTGTGTACACACCTTTCTTCTATATATAAGTAATCTCTCTCATGTTGCATATTTCAACTATATGCTGGAAAATTCCTTGTGTATTTTTTCACTCAGTCTTAAAGCTTTTGCATAGCAAAGGAAGCCATAAACAAAATTAAACAACAACCTACAGGGTGGGAGAAAATATTTGCAAGTGAGGCAACTGACAAGGAATTAATCTCCAAAATATACCAACAGCTGATACAACTCAGTACCAGAAAAATGAACAACCCAATCAAAAAATGGGCAGACCATCTAAATAGACATTCCTCCAAAGAAGACATAGAGATGGCCAAAGGCACGTGAAAATCTGTTCAGCATCACTAATTATTGCATAAATGTAAATAAAAACTACAATGAGTTATTACCTCATTTTAGTCAGAATGGCCATCATCAAAATATCTATTAATACAAACAATAAGTGCTGGAGAGGGTGTGGAGAAAAGGGAACCCTCCTACACTGTTGGTGGAAATGTGAACTGGTACAACTACTATGGAAAACAGTATGGAGCTTCCTTAAAAATCCTAAAAATAGATTGACCATATGACCCTGGAAACCCACTCTTGTGCATATACTCAGAGAGAACCATAACTGAAAAAGATACATGCACTCCAAGGTTCATAGCACACTATTTACGGTACCCAAGACATGGAAATAACATAAATATCCATTGACAGATGAATGGATAAAGAGCTGATATACCACTCACACAATGGTAGTATTACATGTATGATTACTCAGCCATAGAAAGACATGAATAATGCCATTTGCAGCAGTATGCACGGACTAGGGATTATCACACTAAGTGAAGTAAGCCAGTCACTGAAAGACAAATATCATATCACTTATTTGTGGAGTCTATAAAAAAAGATAAGAATATTTCCAAAATGGAAGGAGACTCACAGACATAGGAAACAATTTTATAGCCCCCAAAGGAGAAAGGGGCATGGAGGGAAAGAAGGATAAATTAGGAGTTTGAGATTAATTTATACACAGCCGTATATATAGTAACCAACAAGGATCTACTGTAGAGCACAGGGAACTATACTCAATATTTTGTGATAATCAATGTAGGAAAAGAATCTGAATTTGAATCTGAATATATATATAAATATATATAAAATTGAATATATATTCAATTCAATATCTGTAAATTGAATCATTCTGCTGTACACCTGAAACTAGCATGATATTGTAAATCAACTATACTTCAGTTTTAAAAAAATTGCCTCCATTCAACCTTTACAGCGAAGTTCTAGGAAGGCTTTATGATCCTTGATTCGTAGCCTCTACTTAATTCATGTTCACAATTTTAAAATATTTTAAACTTGCTTTCTTTCAACATACATCTTTATAAAATTTCACATGGAAAATGGATAACTTTTTTTTCAAGTTAGCCTCTGAATTAACTATGAAATGAAGGGAAGGTTTTTTAAAGTAAGTTTTCTAAATTCTTTCTCATACAAATACCTTAACCGATCAATTTAATCATTGTTATTACTGGATTACTAACAAAGTGCAAATAGACTCTTATTTGGTCTTCGGAACAAAACAAAGTGTTAGATTTGTGACTTGCCCACTCTCTACTAGGGCAATTTTGTCTCTATTAGAACAGGAAATTCCCACAATTCATGCATTTTCTCTTAAAATAAATGCGGGTATTAACTGATGAAATAGTAACAGTTATCATTGTTCCAACATGGCTTAAACACAGATAGCAATGGAAGATGTTGCTTACTCTCACAGAGGGCAGTCATTGAATTAGTCTAATTGCTGGCACATGTTCTAAGCTAGAGGGAAAAGTACATAAGCAGGACACAGTTCTTTTTAATGACTTCTCTCTCCCCTGTTATTTGAAGAGTGGATTGCTTCATATTGAATACAATGGCACACACTGTTAACAGCCTGTATTCTTTCCTTTAATTTAGTAAAACAACCTATATCTTTGTGGTAAGCAATGTACTAAGTTAAAATGAAACAAAATGAAATAACAGGGGGAAAGTAAGTTATTTTATTTTTTTCAAGAATGTTATAGGTTGGTAATGAGATTTGAGCTGCCTTTCTGTGGAATTACTAAGAAAGCCCTGGAAGTGGGGTTTCCTGGGCAGGCCCCTTTAATGCCTCCCTTTCCTCTTTGATAACAGAGCTAATGGAAGAAATGTTGTAGGAGAGATAAAGAAGAGCTGGATCGATGAAACTCCTAACATCTTGGACTGCCTAATTTCATGCTTTTTTTCCCCCTTGAAACAGCACATTTGAAAACAGATTTATCACTACATTTTGGATGTTCTTACGTGAAGCTGAATGTAATCCTACATGAAACTGTCTAAATAAGCCAATTTCAGAAATAAGTAAGAATTTTTAAAGGTCCATTCATGAGAAAAATATTTCAAAGTTTGAAAGTTACGTGAACAGAGAATCATAAAATATAAAGCAAATAAGATTATCAACCTAAAAAGTCTCAAATCTTATAAAATATCATATTTAGTAAGATAGGTCACACCATGACTTTTCAAAAAAAAAAAAACTTTTTGAAGATGTGTATGTATTTTTAAATGCCAATTATTACATGAAGCTAGAGAGGGATAATAGAATATTGAAAGCAGTTAAATATAAAAGGAAACTAAACAATTTTGTTGTGCTAGTGGTAAAGAACCTGCCTGCCAATGCAGGAGACATAAGAGATCCAGGTTCAATCCCTAGGTCGGGAAGATTCCCTGGAGGAGGACATGATGACCCACTCTAGTATTCTTGCCTGGATACTCCAACGGACAGAGGAGGCTGGCGGGCTGCAATCCAGGGGGTTGCCGAGTTGGACATGACTGAAATGACTTAGCACCAAAACAATTTTTGAGAAAAATACCAATAGGATCTGCTTTTTTTGGTCATGAGGATAATAGTTTCCATATCAAGGCATGTCCAGCCTCCATAGCTGCCAGGATTCAAGGCTGGGGGTGTGATGCCCTTTGGTTTCCAGAGACAAACCTGAGCCTGATGGTGGCCAGTAAGAACCATCATGTCTACTCTATTGGACATAAAATTATTGATAAATTAAGGAGCAGAGGCAAAGAAGAATAGAACCTTTGCTAATCTAGAGAAGTGGTGTTTGGAATTGTATACTTTAGACTATTCTGCCAGTATATAATTGGATAAAAAAGAAAACTAAATATATAGATTGATTTTTCACCCATTACTGCAGTTAAGTGACCTGCCAAGAAACAGAAGAGAAAAAGAAATAAAGAAAAAAAAACTCTCCTATTCTCACAAGCACTGATATGATAAAGTATTTAAAATATTATGTACATTTATTATATTATTTTTTATAAGTGCAGCATTCAGTGTCACATTAACTCAGCAAATTAGCATCTCCTACTAATGAGGTCTAGATTAAGGACTTTCTTTTATATGAACCAATTAGTTTTCATTTCCTTCATTGACAATGTCACTGAAATTGTATTGGGCATTTTGAAAATTTTGTGATCACCAATGTATATATACAAAATTATTGTGTACACTCTACATATATAATTTTTACTGTCAATTACATCTCAATAAACTTGGAAAGATGTGACACTCTATTGGTAGATATTACTTATCACAGTGAAATATTGTTATACTTTACCATGATAAAAAATATAGAAATATCTGAATTTTGTTCAAATTATGATTACAAATATGAAGCATATGATAATTTAATGGAATAGTAAGCTCAATAATGCATAAAGAATGTTGCTACATACTCTTCATCCATTATGAAGCATTCATATGTTTCTCAATTTTCTCCTTTTAAATAAATAACAGTTATTGTAAAACATTTGCATAAATAGATACATATAATTGTAATTATTCTGTATTATTTATAGATCATTGTTATTAATAATTATTCACAGATACCTTAAAGATAGAGGGTTGGTATATATATATATATATATATATATATATATATCTCTCATAATATATATCTAATGCTGCTGCTGCTGCTAAGTCACTTCAGTTGTGTCCAACTCTGTGCGACCCCACAGATGGCAGCCCACCAGGCTCCTCCGTCCATGGGATTCTCTAGGAAGAATACTGGAGTGGGTTGCCATTTCCTTCTCTGAATATATATCTAATATGTATATCTTATAGATATATGGCAATGGCACCCCACTCCAGTGCTCTTGCCTGGAAAATCCCATGGATGGAGGAGCCTAGTGGGCTGCAGTCCATGGGGTCGCTAAGAGTCGGACATGACTGAGCGACTTCACTTTCACTTTTCACTTTCATGCATTGGAGAAGGAAATGGCAACCCACTCCGGTGTTCTTGCCTGGAGAATCCAAGGGACGGGGGAGCCTGGTGGGCTGCCGTCTATGGGGTCGCACAGAGTCAGACGCGACTGAAGCGACTTAGCAGCAGCAGCAATATATATATATATTTAATATATTTAATCTTTTTCTTCTCATACTACTTGACTACTCCACTAACTTGGATACTCCTTTATCTTTACTTCAGGAGCCACATTCCAGCTAAGTCAATACTTGACTCATGACAGAAGGGGAAAAAAATACAGCTACTTTTTAAAGCTTCTATTAACACATTATTTGCTAAAGAAAGTTGTATGACCAAGTCTGTTGCCAATATTTCAAGTAAATATAATCATTCACAATAGAAGAACAGAAAGAGTTTTGGAACATTAATGCAATCTAGCTCACTCCATGGATATGTTTTAAAATCCTCAGCTAAATGTTAAAGATATTATTCAAATTGCCTGGCTTATTTATCCATGCCTTTTCCTAGTCATATATCTATATAAAGCTACATTACAACTTAATTTTCTATTCCAGTGACTAAAGCACTAGCAGCAGACTTTTGAGTACAGTTGTTAATACCTTAATAAACCTTAAGGGTAATGCATATCGATTATGTGAGATTACAGTTTGCCTCTGTATGAGTCTGCTAAGGCTGCCATAACAAAATACCATACACCAAGTGGCTTAAACAACACACATTTTATTTTTGCACAGCTCAGGTGGCAGGAAGTCCGAGATCAGGGTGCCAGCACCGTCAGTTTCTGATGAGCTATCTCTGGCTGGTTAGTGGTGGCTCTCCCCTAGTACCCATGGAGAGAGAATAAGTTCTCTAGTATTTCTTCCTATATAGGCACTAATCCTATTAGACCAAAGCCCTCTTGCAGGACCCTAATTACCTCCCAGAGGCCTTCAGATACCATCACATTGAAGGTTAGACTTCAGCATATGAATCTGAAGAGGGACATAAATACTCAACCCACAAGAGCGTCCAACTGGCCAATTCTGTGCCTCCTTTTCCTTTTTGTTGCTTGCTGTTTAGATCTTGTTGTGGTAAGAAAATCCTCTCTATTTCAGCTTGACGCTTTTGAAGTATGGATTTATTCTGAAGTCTTTATCATCATAGTCTTCATTTTGATGTATCTGTGTCTGTACATCGTCCCACTGGAGCCAGACTTGTTCCCAGTTCTTAATACCAGAACTCAACACTATTGTCAATGCTCTGGATTTCACCTCATCTGTGAAAGGAGGTGTGCTCTCACCCTTAAAATACTCTCTAGGGAGAGTAGCCTAGATTACACAGGTGTGCCCAATGTAATCAGAAGGCTCAAAAGTAGAGGATGGAGGCAGAAGAGAATGTCAGAGTAAGCTTTACCTGTGGAGGAAAGTCACTGGCAGATGTAATGTTGCTTCTTTTGAAGATGAAGAAGGTCATGATGCCTGGAAGGTGGGGGAACTCCAAAGGCTGGAAACAAGACAGTGGATTCTTCCTTCCAGAGTCCAGAAAGGAACCTGACCCTGCTGACACCTTAACTGTAGCTCACTGAAGCCTGTGTTGGACTCCTATCCTATGCTAGTGTAAGATAATAAATATATGTTGTTTAAAACCACTGGGGTAGTTGGTTATACTAGTCATAAAAAACCTTATATCAATTTCAGAAGGAAAAAAGTGATTCTGCATCCAGTTTTGGAGGCTTAGAATGATATTTCTAAACTTGTGAATAACATGATTTATACACTAATAAATCATAATGAATCCTATCATACCTACAGTGATAATAAACAGAAGTTAATTCCAAGTATATGTGAGCAACTGCATTTGGGAAATTATAATAAAAACATATGTACTAAATAAAAATATACAAGCTAAATTTCTTGCCAATATCTTAGAAATGATTACCGTTTTGACTAAAACTGAATATTATTTGCTGAGGCTGGGGAATGGAATGTCAAGTTAGATATTATAGACAAGACAGTGATCAAATTATATTTAATTTGTGGAATTAATGAATTTGGTCATTATTTACATGAAAGATATAGTAAATAAAAACATTTTCACACTTATGAAACCATGAGAAATTATAGTTTTAAAGTGCAATTAATTTAATCCTTGAAAAGATTAAACAGAAAATAACACAGAAATTACATAAAATTACAGAATTATTTAACTTGCTACAAAGAAGAAACAAAAGGAATGTAAGTAAAGATTAGCATGAAGTGTAACTGGTATGGATTAAAAAATCATAAATTCTTAAAACAGACATCATGGGACAATTTCAACATAGAACTTATTCTTTATTTAAAAATAGTAGATTATAATAACTTTAAACATTTTACAAGAGAAACTATGTAACAAACCAACAACAAATATTACCCAGAGTTAAGGAGAAAGATTTAGTCATATTTATTCCATCTACCTTTTAAAATTTTTTTTCTAACCTACATTAAAATAAGGCTCAGATATCAAAGTTATTTCACCCATATAAACTTAGTATGCACAACTGATAAATATATATATTGTTTTATAAAATCAAAATCCATATTCACAAATAGAAAAATAATGACTCTCATATCAGGTGAAGATTTCAAAGGGGCTGTCCAGGTGGCACTAGTGGTAAAGAACCCACCCGCCAATGCAGGATACATAATGAGACAAGAGTTCTATCCTTGGGTTGGAAAGATCTCCTGGAGAAGGGCATGGCAACCCACTTCAGTATTCTTGCCTGGAGAATCCCATGAACATAGGAGCCTGTGGGCTACAGTCCACAGCGTCTGTCACAGAGTCTGACGGGACTGAAGCAACTTAGCACGCATGCACGCAATGATGTCAAAATGCAATTTCTCTATGTGTCCACCAAATTCTTATTTTTAGTTTTAAATTTCAATGAGAATTCACATGAGTGCCATACACAATTTTTGATGTTATTTCTCTTATGTCTCTTTAATTTAGAGCTAATGCATACCATTTTTATGTTTTATTAATTAATAAAATTAATTAATAAAGTAAGTTACCTTGTGTGCATGCTAAGTCACTTCAGTCATGTCTGACTCTTTATGACCCTATGGACTACATGTAGCCTGCCGTGCTCCTCTGTCCTTGGGGATTTTCCAGGCAAGAACATTGGAGTGGGTTGTCATGCCCTCCTTCACAGGATCTTCCCCATCAAGTGATGGAAACCTAGTCTCTCACATCTCCTGCATTGGCAGGTGGGTTTTTTATAGCACTAGTGCCATCTGGGTGGCCCCAAGTTATCTTGCAGAATGTCTTAAATTTTTTAATGTTCCATTTGCTTGATTAGGCTCAAATGCTATTAGGTGCTCCATGGTTACAGCCTGTCAATGACAAAAAGTCTAGTTATTGGACACTTACTGAAGTTAAGATTGATCCATGGGTCACATGGTGATGTTCTCATTCCTCCATTAGTAAGATTTCCTAAAGTATTTCTATATTCGTTTCATACATTGATGCCTCTTCCCTGAATCACAGATTCCGCTATAGGATTATTCCTTTCACAATTGTTCACTAAAACTCCGTTTCTAAGGAGAAAATTTTCTTATCAATAATGCAATTGCCTTGAAATAGATTTCATACAAAAAATATTGAATAAACTATTAATTCTTTTGTTTGACAATATTCAGGGCAAGGAGTTTTTGCCTCAGATATTTTCAGTGATGTCCAATCTTACCTTTTTTGTTTGGGGGGAGTGGTGAAGGCGTAGTGGATTGTTTTACTGATATCATTAATGTATCTTTTTTTTTTATTTATCTTTTTTTTTAATTTTATTTTATTTTTAAACTTTACATCATTAATGTATCTTTATCCTACCAGAAAAATGTAAACATGTACCATTGGCTAAATGATATTCAGTGTCTCACAGAGTACAACATACATTTCACTCTCAATATCAGACTTGGTTGTGTTATTTGGCCAATGAATGTATGAAAATTTTACTGTCCAAAGTGAAAGTGAAAGTTACTCAGTCGTGTCCGACTCTTTGCCACCCGATGGTCTATACAGTCCATGGAATTCTCCAGGCCAGAATACTGGCATGGATAGACTTTCCCTTCTCCAGGAGATCATCCCAACCTAAGGATTGAACCCAGGTCTCCCGCACTGCAGGTGGATTCTTTACCAGCTGAGCCACAAGGGAAGCCCTACTGTCCAAACAGAACCTTTATCAAAACAACCTTTATATATATATATATATATATGGATTAGAGAGTCTCTTGTGTTACTTCTAATGAGATAAGCAAGTCTTACATAGGGGCTACACCTTCAACCTTAGCTCTAAAATGTGAAGACCTGTAAAGACCACCTGAGTTGGACATATCTCTCCAGCCAATCCACAAGCACCCAGTCAGTCACATGTGTGCTGTGCTTAGTCCTGTCCCACTCTTTGCAAGCCCATGGACTGCAGCCCACCAGGCTTCTCTGTTGATTGGATTTCCTAGGCAAGAATACTGAAGTGGGTTGCCATGCCCTCTTCCAGGGCATCTTCCTGACTCAGGGATCAAACCCACATTTCCTGCATCACTTGCATTGCAGGCAGATTCTTTATTGCCGAGCCACTTGGGAAGCACTTCAGTCAGCCACATCAACCGCTAATTTGGATGTGTGACCCACTCATTATATGGTTAGTTTATAGACTCACCATTGTAGTGGGAAACTTACCTATGTCTGTCCTTGTGACAGCACCTGTCTGAGGCATGACTTTAAGAAGCCAACTTCACAGGCAACACATTTTTGGTTTTCTAAGTTTGAACTCTTAGGTCTGAGTCACATTACTGGGTATTTGCTGTTTATTTATCAATAGATTTGGTCTGATTTATCTTTAGCTATTATGAGATTCCTCATACATAAGAATGTAACTGGATTCTGAGTATAATGATGAAATCCAACAATGTTTGTTAATTACTGAGAGTTTGATGTGCCAGTGTATTATTTGGAAATTTGAATGTGTTGATCAATAACAAGAAATTCATATTACATCATTTCAGATTAGAGTCTTCAGGACAATTTATTGGCATTTTGCCAATTGTAAAATGTAATAAATTAAACTATGAGGTATGCTACAATGCTCATAGTCATTCTCTTTTTGCTGTTGGCCTCTCAAAAATGAAAGCATGGCTATGATGCCAGTGCTCAGAAGTTCACAGGATGAGAGAGTGATAGCAGGGGAGTGAAAGGGGGCAACAGAGCATCTATTATTTTGACTGCCTTTTATTATTACTAAGAAGTTAACTCTGGGATGGACTCTGCCAGAATGACAAATAGTAAATTACTACTTAAAATTTTTAATATTATGTTAATGGACTTGTTGCTAACATTGGCAATTGAACATCTTTAATTATGTAAAACATTGCCATTAACACTTTTTAAGATATTTTTCATCTCTAAAATATTAGTTACTGTATTAAATATGTTTTCATTTCCTTAACTACTGTCTTGAAGGGAACAGTTTCTTTTATTAATTGAAATTTAAATTGATTTCAAAAGAGAATGGTTATATTGAGTATAGAACAGATTTAATTCCTTAGCAATTTTGTGTATGGATTACGGTTCTTTTGCCACAGAATACAGATAATAATATAATAATATCCTTCTGTCTTAAAATAGTCAATCACCATCAAGATTGTACACAATTTACATCCGATGTAACATTTGTAATAATTTAATTTTTGGATCATGTTATGTACATTTTAAATAAGAAAGGAGGAATTAATATAAGTGCAAAGAATAATTTTGACACAAGAGAATAATATGTCCAACCATCCATGAAGCTATGGGAAGTAACTTTACAATTTTTTGCTTCAAAGATGAATATGTTTAACGGAAGATATAAATATTATAAATCTGGTGAAACAATTTGGAAGTGATTGCTTTATTTCTGGATGGACAAGAAAATATACAACGGAGAGGCAAGATGGGAGAAGAAAACAAAACAGTATATAAAATAAGATAGAAAATAATTTGTTTGTTTGTTTGTTTTTTGTACAAGCAGGAATAGGCAGAATCCAACTGGCTTAAAATCTCAAGGACATTTATCACAAGTAAGCTTAACAGACTCTTAAGAGTCCCTTGGACTGCAAGGAGATCAAACCAGTCCATCCTAAAGGAAATCAGTTCTGAATACTCATTGGAAAAACTGGTGCTGACCCTGAAGCCCGAATAGTTTGGCCACCTGATGTGAAGAAATGACTCATTGGAAAAGACCCTGATGCTGGGAAAGATTGAAGGTGGGATGAGAAGGGGATGATAGAGGAGAAGATGGTTGGATGGCATCGCTGACCTGACAGACATGATTTTGAGCAAGCTCCGGGAGTTGGTGAAGGACAGGGAAGCCTGGGGTGCTACAGTACATGGTGTCGCAAAGAGTTGGACACAACTTAGTGACTGAATTGATCTGAACTGAAGCTTAACAGAATATATTTCAGCATAAGGTATTAATATCAATAATGATAAATTAACTCACATAATTGGAATTACAAATCATATAGAAGGAGCACAAGAGTAAATTTCATAATATTTCTAATGAACTTGCCTTCATATTGACAAGAGGGATCTCTGAAATAGAAGATATTAAACAATGAAAAGTCTAATTGTCTCCAAGGGTTATACAATGTAAGAATACATATAGTTGGAATTTGCAAAATCTTCCCATCTGAAGAAAAGCTGACCTAAGCTGGGAAATCAATAACCTCAGACATGCAGATGACACTACCCTATGGCAGAAAGTGAAGAAGAACTAAAGAGCCTCTTAATGAAAGTGAAAGAGGAGAGTGAAAAAATTGGCCTAAAGCTCAACATTCAAAAAACTAAGATCGTGGTATCTGGTCCCATCACTTCACGGCAAATAGATGGGGAAACAGTGGAAACAGTGGCTGACTTTATTTTTCTGGCCTCCAAAAATCACTGCAGATGGTGATTGCAGCCATGAAATTAAAAGATGCTTACTCCTTGGAAGGAAAGTTATGACCAACCTAGACAGCATATTAAAAAGCAGAGACATTACTTTGCCAACAAAGGTCCGTCTAGTCAAGGCTATGGTTTTTCCATTGGTTATGTATGAATGTGAGAGTTGGACTATAAAGAAAGCTGAGCACTGAAGTATTGATGCTTTTGAACTGTGGTGTTGGAGAAGACTCTTGAGAGTCCCTTGGACTGCAAGGAGAGCCAACCAGTCCATTCTAAAGGAGATCAGTCCAGGGTGTTCATTAGAAGGACTGATGTTGAAGTTAGAACTCCAATACTTTGGCCACCTGATACAAAGAACTGACTCATTAGAAAAGACCCTGATGCTGGGAAAGATTGAAGGCGGGAGGAGACGGGGATGACAGAGGATGAGATGGCTGGATGGCATCACCGACTCAATGGACATGAGTTTGAGTAAACTCTGGGAGTTGGTAACGGACAGGGAGGCCTGGCATACTGTGGTTCATGGGGTGGCAAAGAATCAGACACGACTTAGTGATTGAACTGAAATCTGGGAAATGAATTTTTATACCTTTTTCACTCTCATTTTCAATATTTGCATGTTTTTGGAGTAACTTATGGGGCTAAATCTATCTTCTACAAACAGAATTAATATTAGGAAAACCACTTTTTTGCACTGACTGTGAGGATTTAACATAAAACTATATTGATTTACCCCGAGCTTATGTAATTATGACAACTATGCAGCATGTGGTTAATTATTTTATGAAAATAAGATGATGCCCCATATTATATGTTTAACTTGCTAGAATATATTTTATTATATCACATTTAAGGAGGAAAGAGTCTAGAAAGAGAGTTTAAATTATGGATTTTTAAGGTTATGTTAAGCATTGCAATGTGGTACTAACCTTTTACACAGATGCAATTAAGTCTCAGTCTGCCATTTCAGCACCTGCCCTTCAGGGTGTTTATAGCTGATATTTTAAGCAGACAGTAAATGCAGAAAGGAAATTTCATACAGCATAATCAACAAATACATGTAAAAATTCAACTCTATAACTAAAATCCCATTACATATCTATTTAATCTTATTTTTGAAGGAAATGCTATTTTTTTTTCTTTCTAGAGCAATAAAATGCTACATTTGAAATCAATCTGTGCATAACTCACTGACATGGATTAAAACTCTAGCTTGTATGGCATTTTTAGCAGAGTGTACAAAATGGAAATGTCACCTTTTCTTTTGGGTGAAAGTCTTTTGACTTTGCCTAGAATAAAATACAGTTTAACATTAGCTTTAAAAGAGAAAAATTCTCTGTTAACCTAAAAGTTCGCCAAAATGTTAAGTCTGCAAAACTATTACTAAATAACAGAATGTCTCAAGAGATATCATTGGCCAGAGACAATAATTCTATTTCTTTTTTTTTCTTATATTTCATTGGAGGAATAATCCAAATAGACCAAAGTAATTTTTCTAGAACTATGTATGGAAATCTTCATAAAATACACTATGTATCTACTCACCAGTTTCCTTTGGAGTGCCATTTTGAAAGTTAAAGATACATGATTTGTGAGTATACCAAGTCTACTGATGAACTAAAGTAAGCCAGAAGATAAATGTTACATATCCTGATGTCTCCACACTTGCTTTATGAATTCTTATATGCTAATGAGATGATTTCTCATGGCCTTGAAGCCTTGAACTGATTTTACTGATACACAAGTTAGAAGAATATTTTATTACATGACATATGACATATTCATAAGAGAGACAAAAATATTTTTAGTGAACTCAATAATTAATCTAAATGGTAAGAGTTTATTTTTAAAAACTAGAAACTAAGTGTCATGGTTAGGTGGGACTGTTTTTCACTTTTAAAATAAACATCAAGTATATGATTTATTAAGATTGTTCAATAAAGTTATTATTTTTAGGTCAAGGGGAAATAGTCTCTTGTATCTAGGACTTAAACCAAATAGCTGACATAAAAAGTTCATAAAAGCCGAGGAATAATATATTCTTATACCAATATATTCTCAAAATTTAAAGGGAAAAATGGTCCAATTTTGATAGTTTAAAATAATGCCTTCTTTCTGTGGGCAATTAGAAATGAATACTCAGATTATCTATATCAGTGTGATGAGAATTAAAGAATCATTATTTTAAAAAGCTTTTATACTCTGTTCAAATATTAAAAAAATAGGAATATCACATAGTCTTAACTTGAGGATATTTTATATGTGATGAGGTTTAAATCATTTTCTTTTGTATAAAATAATCACCTTAAATGTTAGCTTTCACATTTATGCTTAGTTAAAAAAAAAAATTCTCCTTTCTAGGCCTTTATACAGTTTGAATAATTCTGACCTTAATGTTACAAAACTTTGATAAGACAGCTTTGAGAGACATGAGCAGAGTACACCTGAAAGACTTCAGTAAAGCAAAATCCATGACTGAATACCCATTTACTCAGTGTTAATAATTCCACTTATAATTTTAATAACACATGAAAATAAATGTCCCAAAATAGAATACACAACACTGCACACACCACAAAAGGAGGAAAAGCATACAGTAAACTGAGTTAATAAGAAAAGCTTGTGACAGTTATTATTAAAGCTATTGATTGATATATTTTAGTACATGTATAAAATATAAAGGGTCTTCCCAGGTGGTGGCTCAGTGGGTAAAGAATCCAACTGCCAATGAATAAATGCAAGAAATGCAGGTTCAATCCCTAGGTCTGGAAGATCCCCTGAAGAAGGAAATGGCAAACCATTCCAATATTCTTGCCTGGGAGATCCCAGGGACAGAGGAGCGTGGTGGGCTACAGTCCATGGGGACACAAATAATTGGACATGACTGAGTGACTAAATACACAAACATATAAAATATAAATTTTATATTCAAACCAAAATATCTTAGCAGAAACATTAAACAAGTTAAATTTTAAAATTTAGGAAAAACCAAAAGTAAAAAAATAATGTTATGTACATACATACAAAATAATTGTTACAAGATTGTGAAAGGTCTGTGTGACAGTTTCTAAAATAACTCCCAATTATCTTTGCTGACTGGAATGGGGGTGTGAAACCCTTTCCTCTTGAATGTGTGCTATACTTTGCACTGCTTCTAAGCAGAAAAATAAACAAAAGTGATGAGATATCAATTTATCAAAATATTGGGTTATATCACTTGCCATCTCTGGCCCAATTTTGTCCCCTTACATATCTGCTCTGATGGAAATCAGCTGATAGGTGTCAAGGGCTCCAACCAGTGAGAAACTGAGGTGCTCAGTCAAACAATGTATGAGGAGCTGCCAATGGTCATTCGGATGATCTTGGAAATCTTCTCTGAGTTGATCCTTGAGATGTTTGCAATTGTGGCTGATCACCTTAACTTCAGTTTGTGAGACTCAGGCCATAGGACTAAGCTAAGTCATGTCTAAGATCCTGACTCTAGAAAGTATGAGATAGAAAATGTTTCTGTTAATAATACATGAACTTCTGAGAAAAATCTGTTTTTCAGGCATAGAAAATCATTATCATCTTTATAAACACAAAAGGAAAAAAAAGAAAAAGCTCAGATATAAAACATTAAATTACATATATATTAAAAATGATAAAATAAAACACATGGGAAAATACACTGTTCATAACCATGTAAAATACTAATATTCTTACACAATGGATTCTTAATATTTTAAAAATATAGCTATATTATAATGGCATTAAGAAGAGGTGGGAAGAATACACATAAGAATTATATAAAAAAGATCTTAATGACCCAGATAACCATGACAGTGTAATGATTCACCTAGAGCCAGACATCTTGGAGTGCAAAGTCAAATGGCCTTAGGAAGCATCACTAAAGACAAGGCTAGCAGAAGTGATGGAATTCCAGCTGAGCTATTTCAAGTCCTAAAAGATGATGCTGTTAAAGTGCTGCACACAATATATCAGCAAATTAGGAAAGCTCAGCAGTGGCCACAGGACTCAATAATGTCAGTTTTCATTCCAATCCCAAATAAGTGCAATGCCAAAGAATGTTCAAACTATCACACAATTGAACTCATTTCACATGCTAGCAAAGTAATGCTCAAAATTCTCCAAGCCAGGCTTCAAGAGTACATGAACCATAAACTTCCAGATGTTCAAGTTGGATTTAGAAAAGGCAGAGGAACCAGAGATCAAATTGCCAACATCCATTGGATCATAGAAAACGCAAGAGAATTCGAGAAGAACATATACTTCTATTTCACTGACAACCCTAAAGCCTTTGACTGTGTGGATGACAACAAACTGTGGAAAATTCTTAAAAGAGGTGGGAATACCAGACCACTTTACCTGCCTCCTGAGAAACTCATATGCCAGTCAAGAAGCAACAGTTAGAACTGGACATGGAACAACAGACTGGTTCAAAACTGGGATAGGAGTATATCAAGGCTGTATATTGTCACCCTGCTTAATTAACTTATACTCAAAGTACATCATGCAAAATGCTGGTCTGGATGAGACATAAGCTGGAATCAAGATTGCCAATAAATTTATTAATAACCTCAGATATGCAGATATACCACCATTTTGGCAGAAAGTGAAGAGGAACAAAAGAGCTTCTTGATGAAAGTGAAAGAGGAGAGTGAAAAAGCTGGCTCAAAACTCAACATTCAAAAAACTAAGATCATGGTATCTGGTCCCATCACTCCATGGTAAATAGATGGGGAAACAATGGAAACATGAGAGACTTTATTTTCTTGAGCTCCAAAATCACTGCAGATGGTGACTGCAGCCACATAATTAAAAGACGCTTGCTCCTTGGAAGTAAAGCTATGACCAACATAAACAGCATATAAAAAGCAGAGACATTATGTGCTGACAAAGGTCCATCTAGTCAAAGCTATTGTTTTTCCAGTAGTCATGTATGGATGTGAGAGTTTGACCATAAAGAAGGCTGAGTGTCAAAGAATTGATGCTTTTGAACTGTGGTGTTGGAGTAGACTCTTGAGAGTGCCTTAGACTGCAAGGAGATGAAACCAGTCAATCATAAAGGCTATCAATCCTGAATATTCATTGGAAGGACTGATGCTGAAGCGAAGCTCTAATACTTTGGCCATTTGATGTGAAGAAACAACTTATTAGAAAAGATCCTGATGCTGGGAAAGATTGAAGGCAGAAAGAAAAGGGGACAATGGAGGACAAGATAGTTGGATGGCATCAACGACTCAATGGACATGAGTTTCAATAAGCTCCAGGAGATGGTGAAGGACAGGGAAGACTTGCGTGCTGCAGTCGATGGGGTCACAAAAAATCGGACACAACTGAATGACTGAACAACAAAATAATGGTAAAAATGTAATTAATAGATGACTTGTGCAAATACAAATATAACTGTCCAGTAAAAACACAAAAGAAGTTATATTTTATTAATAATAAAATCAAATAACCAATCTGATAACTTTTTAAAGATTTAATTTTTCTAAAATTTTAGTTTCACGGCATCGTGTTTTATTTTCACAGAACTGTTTTAGTTTCACAGCAAAATGGAAAGAAATGTACAACCATTTCCTATCACTCCCTGCCTCCACACATGCGTGCATGTGTTGTAATGTTTTTGTGTGTTAGTCACTCAGTCGTGTTCAACTTTTTGTGACCCCATGAACTGTAGCCTACCAGGAATTCTCCAGGCATGATTAGTGGGATGGGTAGCCATTTCCTTCTTCAGGGGATCTTTCCAACCAATGGATTGAACCTGAGTCTCCTGCATTGTAGGAGGATTCTTTACCATCTGAGCTACCAGAGAAGCCCATAACAATGTCTTTAGTTATATAAAATAATAAATTAGTACCTGATTGATTTTCAAGTATTAAATTACAAAGTATTTCTTTAAAGCATACCCTCTTTACAGTATCATCGTAAACAAAGGAAGGTCTGAAGACCAGAGTGAGAACCTCAGATGAAGCAAACAGTCCTCCTGGCTAGCCCAGTTTACACAAGGCAGGCTGAGGGGGAGGAGAAAAAATATATAACAAGAGGAGCCAAAATTGAGCCTCTGGCTTCTCTTCTCTTTGCGTCTTTTGGGTCGGCCTGCCCTCATGCCTCAAGTATGTATTTTCCTTTGCTTACCAAAAAACACTGAACTGTAATCAAGTGGTAACACTGGTCTGTCTGTTGCTTCAGATTTTTGCTACGGCAAGACAGAACTGAGGAAATTACACACTCCCCTGACAGAAGTCTATTAAGTATTAAATAGCATTGTCTAACGGAGAAGGCAATGGCAACTCACTCCAGTACTCTTGCCTGGAAAATCCCATGGACAGAGGAGCCTGGTGGGCTGCAGTCTATGGGGTCACTAAGAGTCGGACATGACTGAGTGACTTCACTTTCACTTTTCACTTTCATGCATTGGAGAAGGAAATGGCAGCCCACTCCAGTGTTCTTGCCTGGAGAATCTCAGGGACGGGGGAGCCTGGTGGGCTGTCGTCTATGGGGTCGCACAGAGTCGGACACTACTGAAGCAACTTAGCAGCAGCAGCAGCAGCACTGTCTAAAAAGAGAACAATGTACATACCTAATTTAAAAATGCTTTATTGCCGAAAACATGTTACACATCATCTGGACCTTCAGCAAGTTGTAGTAGTAACATCAAAGATCAAAGACTACACATGTATAACTCCCTATTTATCAACACAACTCACACAATTGTTACTTTTGTCGTAGTTGATGAACATACACTGATATATCATAATCATTCAAAATCTATTGTTTACATTAAGGTTCATTCTTGGTGGTGTAAATTTTACAGTTATGGGTGATGAGTGAGAGTTCATATTGCTAGCACTATTAACTAGCACTATTGCTAGCACAAGTTCACACACTTGCTTGCATTTCATGTTGTTCTGGATTTGGGCCACTTAAATAGATGTGTAGCAATATTGTTGTTTTAACCTGTGTTTCCCTGATGACACATGATGTAAAGCATCTTTTCATATACTTACTTAGCGTCTGTATATATTCTTTGGTGAGGTATCTGTTAAGGGTTTTGGCTCATTTATTAATTAGCTTGTTTGTTTTCCTCTTGTTGAGTTTTAAGGCTTTGTATATTTTGGATGAAAGAGTGATTGCTAAGTCTTCAGTCAGTCCGACTCTTTGGGACCCGCCAGGCTCCTCTGTCCATGGGATTCTCTAGGTAAGAATACTGGAGTGGGGTGCCATGACTTCCTCCAGGGTACCTTCCTGACACAGGGATCAAACCTGTATCTCTTATGTCTCCTGTATTAGTAGATGGGTTCTTTACCACTACTGACAAAATATGGGAAGCCCCATATTTTGGATAACAGTCCTTTATCTGATGTGCCTTTTAAAAAGAGGCCTTTCTGCTGTGTTCCAGTAGGTGTCATTATAGCAGAAGATTTTGGTTTCTCCTACCTGAACTGCTTCTGGTTTTGAGTCTGCACATTCCTCCCCCCACCATTTCTGTCAAAGGTGTTGCCCTAGTCTGCTTCACAGCTTCTTTGGCCTCCAGGGGTTTGGTATCTTACTGCTGCCAAGGTCTCTGACTTTGTTGCCTGGGGCACTGAGATGGTGGGCCCTCCTATCACCTCTGGAATTTCCTAAGCACAGGCTCCACTGCAGGGGAGGGAAAATGCAGAGGAAGACAGGGTCATGTGGCCACCTTTCCTGGACTCAAGCCCCACAGCCACTGCTGCCTGTTGCCCCAGGGGCCTCTAGGGCTGAGAGGTTGGAATTGTATGCACCGCCTCCCCTGCTGACTCCAGTTCTCTGGTGCTTTCAGCCCCAGGGAATGCAATTTTTTTCTTTCATAAAAAAACTCACAGGAAGGGTTTTTGATTCATTTGGAAAGTACATGAATACCGAGTATTAAAACCAAGCTTGAGACAAATGATTGACAACAGTTCAACAAGTTCAGCAACATCCTTTCGCTTTATAATCAAGATGTGCTGCATGAAGCTTAAATTAGCTTCAAACCTTTGAGTTTTTGTCCTTGTACTTTAAATAAGTAGTAATTGTAGTATTTATGCCTTGCCTTATCTGCATAGGTGTAAGCTATGACAATTAAGGCACACTCTGAATAACTGCCTCAATTAACGCTTTCATTTACTAATTTGGGGATCTTTAAAAGAGAATAGACGAAATTGGGTTTTAAAACAAGATGTGTAAAATGTGCCATTGTACATTATTGAAATTTCTAATTGCTTATTTAAGAATACAGTAATAACTAACACAGGGCTTCCCAGGTGGCACGGTGGTAAAGAATCTGCCTGCCAATGCATTGAGACGTGGTTTCAATCTCTGGGTTGGGAAAATCCCCTAGTGAGGGAAATGGCAAACTGCTCCAGTATTCTTGCCTGGAAAGTTCCATGGACAGAGGAGATAGTTAGATAGCATCACTGACTCAATGGACATGAATTTGAGCAAACTCTGGGAGATAGTGAAGGACAGGGAAACCTGGCATGCTGGAGTCCATGTGGTTGCAAAGAGTCAGACAGGACTCAGAAATTGACCAACAACTAACACTGTACTAAGAATATAGGATTTTATCTCAATCATTCTGAAGAAGCCATTAAGATATCTGTCATTTCACTCATGGCATTTTATTAAAATTTTTGTTTTCTTATAATATGAGCTCAGTGAATCCAGGTAGTAAGCCACATTTGTATTTTTATTGTCAGTATATAATGGCATATGTAATATTTATAACTAATGTTTGTTGCCTAAAAATCTTAAATGAGGTGAGAAGATTATAAAGATGATATATAACTAGGAAAGTGAAAAATACTGTTTTTATACTTTAAACTACAGTGAAAACTTGTAGGGCAATTATATGCTATAGTTTACCTTGATCAATCATTTCAGACATGAGTACTAGAAGCTAATTTTAATTATCTTCCATTAGTATATACATTGCCTAAAGCATTTTAGTAAGGAAAAAAGAAAAAATATGCTTCATCCAAAGGCTAAATCATTAATATTTCATTTGATAATTTCCCAGTGAGAAATTAACTTAATGTGTTTACATTCATGTATCTTCTTTTCAGTCCACCTTATATTGAGAAGTTGAAGCCCAACCCCAGAAAACAGACTACATGGGTTTGTTTTCTCAGGGTTAATGTCAAAGTAGATTCCCAAAGTGAAATTTTCTTCTCTTCTGTAATAGCTTTTTTTATATTGAAGATGAATCATTGTGTAACTATGACAGAGAATAATCATTGTCAGAGGGAATGGCTAGCTGAGGACAGGTGCCATGGCATTCTTTAGGCAGTACAGAAAAATGTATATTTGACATGCTCAAGAAAATGACACTAACTGAAGCGTTGTCTTCATTTATCCATATTTGTCTGTTGTATAATTTCATGTGTAGATAAACGATCAGCCAATGTCAACAGTGAAGAAAGAGTATTAGCATATATATGAATTGAGCCAAAGCTAATTATGTTGAAATCAAAAACTCAGATATTTTCATATCAGTATTTTCAGTAGTTAAAAATGGGAAAAAATTCAGATAAAGAAATCATTAAAACATATCTAACCCTGCTCTGTTCCCTAAGTGAATTTGAAAACAAACAAATAGCAACAAAACCTAGGAAAATCAGAGAAGAAAGTTCAGCCCCAGTGAAAAGACAGCAACAACTATACAAATTATTTTTAGAAAACCTCTCAAAGACAGTGAAATTTGGGCAAAGTTTTTTAGACAGTTAAAACAGACATATTTCTACAGATAATGAGTGCAAGTGTGTGTGCAATGCATCCCGAGAGCCCAACTATCAAGGTCTAATGTAAATGAACAGAATCATGAACTCAGGGCAATGTAGGAGTCTCTCTATCACCTTTTCATGTGGCAGAATGACAAATAAGGACCAATTTGCAGCAGACAGTGGTGTGTTGCCTCCTCAGCACTAATTTTCAACTTCCCTGTCCTTTTGAAAAACTTTCAAGAGTTCTGAAATACAGCAATATATCTATCTTAATTGGCATTTGTGAAATCCAGTTGGCTAAAGATCAATAAGTTCTAAATCCCCCGAACATTATTTAACATTCTGGAATTCATTTTGAGCTAAACATACCAGAGTTAGAGAGTCCATGACAAACGTGATATGAATGTATTCTCAGGCAATGGGCTTAACTGTCCCAGCTTCAGTAAAGAAAACATACACAGATCAACAAAAGGGAAATACAAATCACTAAGTGAACAAAGGAAACAAATGGATGATTAAAGCCAAAACAAAATAGACTACAAGTTAAGATTGATTTAAACTCCCAGAGATAACTTCATCAATGTAAAAAAAAACTACCTGGGTTTTGCCAAAGCAGGAGAAATTTAAACCAGAATTTAAGAGCTTTCTAGAATTGATCTCTTACTCCTTGTTTACACACTTCTTTTCTAGCATTCAATTGCATATGCAGAGATGTGGGTCTGATGCAAGTTCTTCTAAAGCATACTGAGTTTTAACTTTGGGCTCCAAGCTTTTTTTTCTTTTTAATCACTTTTAAAGTAATCTCTAACTCTTTCTCTTCTGATACTGTATGGTTCTTGTTCTCATTTCATTCAGGTTACACTCATTCCTCATATCATCAAAAAGTACTGACTTCATCATACTACATGAATAAATCACCACCACACTTTCTTTTTACACTATTTTATATTTTCTTCACAGAATATTTCTGACAATAATTCTATACATAAATGTAAGCTTTCTGTGATCATGCTCTTTGTCTTATTCATTGAAGTATCATAGGCACTACTTATTTCCCTTCATGGGAAAAATGATTTAAATAGAAACAATAATACATATGATTCAGTTATAATAAAAATGTATGTGACTATTAAATAATCTGATGTAATAAGATACTGACAAAAAAGACCAAGTTATGTGATTTGTTAACCAATTCATATTTTAGAGGGCAGTAATTGAAGAATGGTTTTCTGTATTAGTTTTGTTTAAAATATAGAAGAATAGAAAATTATAAAATTACTGCAACAGAGTGACTGATTTTACAAAAAAGAAGCAGTTTCACTATTAGAGGGAAGCTTACCAAATGAAACCATCTTTGATGTAATTTATCATGAAGACATAGATGAATACTGGAAAGAGTTTGAAAGCATGTATTTCAAAAGAATGAAAAAAGATTTTTTTCCCCTAATGGATTAAATACATTAACTTGATATTCTTGAATAAATTTTCAGGTTCACTTTATGCTGCCAGTCAACTCTTGATTATTCATGTCATTATAAGAACACATCAGCACATAAAGGAGAAGTTTAACCTGGGAGTAGTTGTGGTTATAACTGATGCACATAGAGAGTGGAGGGAAGTCAGCCTGTGATGTGTAATGGGGCAGAGATAATTGATCACTCAAATAGTAAAGAATGGTTGTTTGGAGGAAATCCTCAATCCTAAATCTTCATCAGGCTTCCCTGGTGGTTCAGTGTTAAAGAATCTGCCTGTCAAACAGGAGACTCAGATTTGATTCGTGGGTTGGGAAGATCCCCCAGAGAAGGAAATGACAATCTACTTCAGTATTCTTGCCTGGAATATTTTCTAGATAGAGGAACCTGGAAGGTGGCAGCCCAATGGGTCACAAGAGTTGGACACCATTGAGCAACCAAACAACAAAATCTTCATCATGGATAACCAGAAGTTATTTAATTTATATTAATCTGCATTTTAATTAGTCTGCATTTTAACTCATACCAAAATATTTGAAAACTTTTCTGTGCCAAGTACAATCCATTGGTAAGGAAATTATCTATGGCTTGCACTGGCATTAGAACGTAGTGAGTCAAAGAAAACAATTAGATGATTTGGTGGTGTTGATTAGTCGCTAAGTCTTTTGCAGTACCATGGACTGCAGCCCTAGGCTCCTTTGTCCATGAGATTTCCCTGGCAAGAATACTAGAGTGGGTTGCCATTTCCTTTGCCAGGGGATCTTCCTGATAGAGGGGTCAAACCAATGTCTCCTGTTGGCAGGCAGATTCTTTACCAGTGAGCCTCCAGGGAAGCCCTTGAGATGCTAACCACTAGTGATTTCCCTGGCGGCTCAGACGGTAAAAGCCTCTGCCTACAACTCGTGATAGGATTCCCTGGTGGCTCAGAGGTTAAAGCGTCTGCCTCCAATGCAGAAGACCTGGGGTTGATCCCTGGGTCGAGAAGAACCCCTGGAGAAGGAAATGGTAACCCATTCCAGTATTTTTGCCTGGAGAATCTCATGGACAGAGAAGCCTGGTAGGCTACAGCCCATGGGGTAGCAAAAGAGTCGGACACGACTGAGCGACTTCACTTTCACTTTCACAACCCGGATCCCGGGTTTGATAACTGGGTCAGGAAGATCCCCTGGAGAAGGAAATGGCAACCCACTCCAGTACTCTTGCTTTGAAAAATCCCATGGACAGAGGAGCCTGGTAGGCTGCAGTCCATGGAATCCCAAAGAGAGACAGGACTGAGCAACTTCACTTTCACTTTGTCAGTGTCTATACCAATATATTTTTGACTGAAATTGAATAAAAGATGCATTAATTTCAACAAATATTTTAAAATCTGCTTCCTACACACTTAATGTAAATTTTGAACACACCTAAACCAACTAATATTCAATGAGTTAATTCTGGGTGAAATTATTATATTAATTAGATAATAAGATAACCCAGGTGGCACTAGTGGTAAGAACCTGCCTGCCAATGCAGAAGACATAAGAGGTGAAGGTGCCATCCCTGGGTCAGGAAGATCCCCTGAATGAGGGCACGGCAACCCACTCCAGTAATCTTGCCTGGAAAATCCCATGGACAGAGGAGCCTGGCAGGCTACAGTCCATAGAGTTGCAAAGAGTTGGACACGACTGACATGATTTAGCCCATGTACAAGGTAAAATAATATTTGTTGTTGTTGTTTTTTTCCTGAATGTTTCCTGAACACTCATTGGAAGGACAATGCTGAAGCTCCAATACTTTGGCTACCTGATGCAAACAGCAAACTCATTGGAAAAGACCCTGAAGCTGGAAAAGATTTAAGGCAAAAGGAGAAAGGGCAGCAGAGGATGAGATGGTTGTATAGAGTCACCAATAAAATGGATATGAACTTGGGAAAATCCCAGGAGATAGTGAGGGACAGGGAAGCCAGGCATGCTGCAGCCCATGGGGTCACAAAGAGTCAGACAGGACTTAGCCACTGAACAACAACAAAGATAAAAGAAACAAAAAAAATTAAGTTATCTCAAGAAGAGTTAATGAATTAATTTTATAAAGAGAGAAAAAATTTCATTAAATTGTATGCATTTTTTCCAACTTATTTATGGATGTGGTGATAGACACATTATTTTTATTCTCTCTTCTGTTAGGTAGTAATGTGGGCGTTTTGTGAAAATTTTTTTACTTATTGCTTTTCATTTTTATTTTTAAGCACAGCCAGTTTCCAAAGAGAGCTTTGAAGTCAACAACTTATTGTATATATTCTGAAGTTATTCTAGATTATTTAATACTTATTCATACTTTTAATTAAAATATATTTTACTATGCAGAATAGAATTAATATATTAAAACAATTCCTGACTATAATATCAAGCAGAGTAGTATTGAGAAGGCATAATTTTCTCTTAATCATACTTAAACACAAACTTGGATCACCTTTCCAAAGTTATCAGTTATATCTTTTTTGATTGTAAGTTAGCATAGAAGGCATATTCTAGGGTATTTTATTTTAAAATAAATAATTATCATTGATCTCATGCTTGTTCAAGCATTTGTAGCCAAGGCCAGGTTCTAATATCTGGAGAAACAGCCTCTGAGCAGAGTCTGGGAACCCTGCACTGCTGGTTGATAGAGAACTTAACGCAAAAGAAAGTGTTTTCAATCTTGACTTCAAGTGCATGTTTCACACTGCTCCTTTTAACATTGCCATAGTAAACTCTTACTAATAATCAGTTCAATATATTACATTAAAAATAGTTGGAAATGCAGTGATTCCGAGTGACAGTTACACAAATGTGTATACTTGCTGCTTATTTATGCTTTGTATATTTTTCAGCATGTATGTTGCACCTCAATAAATGGTTATTTAAAAGTGAGGAATCAAAAAGAGTTTTAATTATATCTAAGGATATGAAAATAAAACTAAGAATAATCATACAATTAAATAAAATTGGGGGTAAATCAAGAGAGAGGAAATATATAAATTTATGTTCATAATAAAGAATTAATGGATAATGTCTAAGCTTAGAGACTATTTCTAATAAAATATAGTTAATTTATAAAGCAACCTTTCTAATTTCAAATCTATAATAAAATTACATAAGTAAGAAAAAAATGAAATATAAAACATTTAAAGAACATACAGGCTAGAAATTATAAAATAAATTAATAATAATATGAGACAGAAATAGTATTATACATATCTATCATAGTTTCATATGGGTGTGTGGACTAACCTCAAATATTTAAAGAAAAATCACTGTGTGATTTGACAACAAAATAAAAGTTTAAGTTATATAAAAAAACATAAAATACAGACTTTTAGTAAGACTAAAGAAAAGAAATAAAATATATATATATTTATAAATGCAAAGGTTAACAAAAGTCAATTATCAAGCATTCTAATTTTATATCAGAGATGTTTAAACACAACTATAAATTATTAAGGGCTTCCCAGGTGGCATTAATGTTAAAGAACCCACCTGTCAATGAAGGGGACATAAGAGAAGTAGGTAAGTTTCCTGGGATGGGAAGATCCCTTGCAAGAGGGCAAGGAAACCCACACCAGTATTTTTGCCTGGAGAATCCCAGAGACAAAGGAGCCTGGTGGGCTACAGTCCATAGGCTTGATCTTATTAATATAATTCTTTAAAATGCTAAAGGATCAAATTCACTTTGAAGATAAACCAAATAATGTAGCACTAACATTTACAGTAAAAACATGCAAAGAATTACAAAGAAAACAGACATAAATGAAGAGGTCATATATTGAATTAACTACTGGAAAACATTTTAGAAATGAAGCACTGTAATTCTTGGTATTATAGCATGATTTCTCTTGCAATAACATATAATAATTTGTGCTTTCTCTTAGCATAGATATTCTTTAATATGGCATGGGTCTGGAAAAGGTGTTTTTAAGGTTTAACTCCAATTCACATCATGTCCAACCACCTACCATAATAACCCTACCCCTCTAAAAAAAAGACCTCCCAAAGTCTCTTGCTCATTTCTAAATAATAGTCAACAGAATTATTTAGAAGAAAATCTTAATTTTGGCAAAAAAAAAAAAAAAGATTTCAAAGTAGAAAATACATGCAATGTAAAATATATAAAATCAACAGTGGAATTCCTATTTCCAGTTTTGGAGTCTAAGTCACTAAAATTAAGGCAGTATTATTAACAATTTAAACAATAATTAAAATATTAATAATGTAAACAGACACCGGTCCCTGGTGGCTCAGAAAGTAAAGAATCTGGAGACCTGTGCTAAATCCCTGGGTCGGGAAGATCCCAACTCTGGGTTGGGAAAATGAAGAACAAACCTTGAAAAAAATACGCTTTAGAATGGTTTTACACATATTACGATGTAATCAGAGAAAACAAAATTCCTATCAAATTATGCAAAAAATATATGTTTTATGAAGAATAAACAAAATGTAAACTATGAATTAAAATTTATTTTGATATGTCACTAGTGGGCTTCCCTGTTGGCTCAGACAGATTGCAGAATCTGTCTGCAATGTGAGAGACCTGAGTTTGATCCCTGGGTTGTGAAGATCCCCTGGAGGAGGGAAAGGCTACCCACTCCAGTATTCTTGCTTGGCGAATCCCCATGGACAGAGGTGCCTGGCAGGCTACAGTCCATAGGGTCATGAAGAGTAGGACACGACTGAGCTGCTAAGCACATGTCGCTAGCAGTGAAAGTTTTACCAAACTATACAATGTTAATATAAAATTATATTTGAGGCCTTTAAATACCTCCCAAAAGATGTACACCAAAAAGATATTGCAACTCATGACATAACAGTTAGCTTGGTCCATTATTATTTACTCTTCTTCATTTATGATTGAAATATTCCTAGCTTTGCAATTTGAAACATTATGTTCCTAGGTGGCTCAGTGGTAAAGAATCCTCCTGCCAATGCAGGAGATGGAGACGCAGGAGACCGGGTTTGATCCTTGGGTCATCAAGACCTCCTGGAGGAGGAAACGATAACCCACTCCAGTGTTCTTGTCTGGGAGCTCCCATTAGAGAGGAACCTGGCGGGGTACAGTCCTGTTAGTCACGAAGAGTGGACCTTATCTGAGCCACTGAGCTTGCATGCACTCAAGGTAAATCCATTCTTCTTCTCAGGTTAACCTAGTTAACCTAATTAATAACCTAATTAACTAGGTTAACCTAGTTCCATGGTTGTTATTAATGCAATAAACAAATAATATTAGCAAGAAGAAGGAAGAAAGGAGGGTGGGAGGGATGGCAGCTAAGTATTTAAATAATATTCTCACCTGTCTAGAGCCGTGCCTTGTAAGCATGCAGTTATTTTGAGTGTCCATGTGATGTGCATTTCTCATCCCTTTAATCTGCACTATTAACTTCTAAATGCTCTTTAGGATTGAAGTTCAATCATTTTGTGAAGTATTTATTATGAACTCTGACCTATGTGAAGTTCGGTGCTTTAAAGATAAATAGTATGTTTCCTATTAATGTGCAAAATCCTCTTGGGGTTGTTTTACATCACATGGATTGCTGTTAAGTGATTATTTTCTGTGATGTTGTTTACACTACACTAATGCAAACAAGATTATGTCTGCTATTTTAGCATCTGTTTTAAATGATTGACTCATTAAACTTTCCAAGAACTGATACCACTGGATCCTGACATCATTTTCTGCTGTTAATCATCTCTCTCATATATAACCATGTAATCCTGTTTTAAAACAAATTAAAGGCGTTTAATAATCATTACAAATTTTAAAGCTTTTAGTTTATCCAGCATTATATTTTTAAAACATTTTAAATCCAATTCTGTAAATCTAACAACATAGTAATAATTGTACTATTTACACTTTTAGTTTTCTGTTACAAAAAGATAAAGCATTCATTAAATGTTTTTATCTAAAGCATTATTAAGAGTTTTAAAATGTACAAACATAAAGTTTGCTATTCCCTTAAATGCCCACATATTTTTGATCCATGTGCCCACAGAGCCACCAGAGACCCCAGTTGGTGGTTGGTAAGTGCTTTTTAACTGTGGTATTGGAGAAGACTCTTGAGAGCCCCTTGGAATGCAAGGAGATCCAACCAGTCCATTCTGAAGGAGATCAGCCCTGGGATTTCTTTGGAGGGAATGATGCTAAAGCTGAAACTACTTTGGCCACCTCATGCAAAGAGCTGACTCATTGGAAAAGACTCTGATGCTGGGAGGGATTGGGGGCAGGAGGAGAAGGGGACGACAGAGGATGAGATGGCTGGATGGCATCACGTACTCGATGGACGTGAGTCTGAGTGAACTCCGGGAGTTGGTGATGGACAGGGAGGCCTGGCGTGCTGCGATTCATGGGGTCACAAAGAGTCGGACATGACTGAGCGACTGAACGGAACTGAACTGAAGGTGTGTAAGTCTCCTGGCTGAGAACTGCCTTTCTCCCACAAACATCATACAAATGCATAGAAAATTTTATGAAAAAAAAAAAAAAATCTATACCTATGCCCTCCAAAATAGTAAAATATAGTTGCTTGTGTCTAAAATATAGCTAGCTAAACTGAGAATATTCAATTTTATTTGATTGTAGCTATTTAAATATGTTCTTTAATATCTATATTGTATAGAGTAGTTCTACAATAAATTACAAGGAAAAACTGACCCAATACAGAGAGCTTTATGAGCAGTTTACAAATATTTTTGGAAACAAAGTGATTAATACATGTTTCCATGAATTCAAATTAATACAGCTCTACACAGACATATTATTAGTGGATAACTTTGGATGATGGGAATTATGTGATTTTTGTGTGTGTGTATCTAAAACTGGAGCAGGTTATTTACATATGTTATGGATATATTTAGTCAAGGAATGATAACTATTTTCTTTTAATGGAGTGAAAGATATAAGAATATTATAAAATACGACAGTCAAGACTTTCTGACTGAATGGGGACATAGCTCAAATCAGTTCAGCTCAGTTCAGTTCAGTCGCTCAGTCATGTCCGACTCTTTGCAACCCCATGAATTGCAGCACACCAAGCCTCCCTATCCATCACCAACTCCCGGAGCTTACTCAAACTCATGCCCATAGAGTCAGTGATGCTATCCAGCCATCTCATCCTCTATCATCCCCTTCTCCTCCTGTCTCTAATCTCTCCTAGCATTAGGGTCTTTTCCAATGAGTCAACACTTCGCATGAGGTGACCAAAGTATTGGAGTTTCCGCTTTAGCATCAGTCCTTCCAATGAACACCCAGGACTGTTTTCCTTTAGAATGGACTGGTTGGGTTTCCTTGCAGTCCAAGGGACTCTCAAGAGTCTTCCCCAACATCACAGTTCAAAAGCATCAATTCTTCGGCACTCAGCATTCTTCACTGTCCAACTCTCACATCCATATATGACCATTGGAAAAACCATAGCCTTCACTAGACGGACCTTTGTTGGCAAAGTAATGTCTCTGCTTTTCAATATGCTATTTAGGTTGGTCATAACTGTCCTTCCAAGGAGTAAGTGTATTTTAATTTCATGGCTGCAGTCGCCATCTTCAGTGATTTTGGAGTGCAAAAAATTAAAGTGTGACACTGTTTCCACTGTTTCCCCATCTATTTGCCATGAAGTGATGGGATTTGTTGCATGATCGTCATTTTCTGAATGTTGAGCTTTAAGCCAACTTTTTCACTCTCTTCTTTCACTTTCATCAAGAGACTTTTTAGTTTTTGTGTCATGTGCATATCTGAGGTTATTGACATTTCTCCCAGCAGTCTTGATTCCAGCTTGTGCTTCTTCCAGCCCAGCATTTATCATGATGTACTCTGCATATAAGTTAAATAAGCAAGGTGACAATAGACAGCCTTGATGTACTCATTTTCCTATTTGGAACCAGTCTGTTGTTCCATGTCCAGTTCTAACTGTTGCTTCCTGACCTGCATATAGGTTTCTCAAGAGGCAGGTCAGGTGGTCTGGTATTCCCATCTCTTGAAGAATTTTCCACAGTTTCTTGTGATCCACCCAGTCAAAGGCTTTGGCATAGTCAATAAAGCAGAAATAGATGTTTTTTGGAACTCCCTTGCTTTTTCCATGATCCAGCGGATGTTGGCAATTTGATCTCTGGTTCCTCTGCCTTTTCTAAAACCAGCTTGAACATCTGGAAGTTCATGGTTCACATATTGCTGAAGCCTGGCTTGGAGAATTTTGAGCATTACTTTACTAGCATGTGAGATGAGTGCAATTGTGGGATAGTTTGAGCATTCTTTGGCATTGCCTTTCTTTGGGATTGGAAAGAAAAGTGACATTTTCCAGTCCTGTGGCCACTGCTGAGTTTTCCAAATTTGCTGGCATATTGAGTACAGCACTTTCACAGCATCATCGTCCAATATTTGAAATAGCTCAACTGGGATTCCATCACCTCCACTAGCTTTGTTCTTAGTGATGCTTTCTAAGGCCCACTTGACTTCACATTCCAGGATGTCTGGCTCTAGGTCAGTCATCACACCATTGTGATTATCTGGGTCGTGAAGATCTTTTTTGTACAGTTCTTCTGTGTATTCCTGCCACCTCTTCTTGATATCTTCTGCTTCTGTTAGGTCCATACCATTTCTGTCCTTTATCAAGCCCATCTTTGCATGAAATATTCCCTTGGTATCTCTAATTTTCTTGAAGAGATCTTTAGTCTTTCCCATTCTGTTGTTTTCCTCTATTTCTTTACATTCATCGCTGAGGAAGGCTTTCTTATCTCTCCTTGCTATTCTTTGGAACTCTGCATTCAGATACTTATATCTTTTCTTTTCTCCTTTGCTTTTCACTTCTCTTCTTTTCACAGCTATTTGTAAGGCCTCCTCAGACAGCCATTTTGTCTTTTTGCATTTCTTTTCCATGGGGATGGTCTTGATCCCTGTCTCCTGTACAATATCATGAACTTCCATCTGTAGTTCATCAGGCACTGTGTCTATCAGATCTAGTCCCTTAAATCTATTTCTCACTTCCACTGTACAGTCCGAAGGGATTTAATTTAGGTCATACCTGAATGGTCTGGTGTTTTCCCTATTTTCTTCAATTTAAGTTCGAATTTGGCAATAAGGAGTTCATGATCTGAGCCACAGTCAGCTCCCAGTCTTGTTTTTGCTAACTGTATAGAGCTTCTCCATCTTTGGCTGCAGAGAAAATAATCAGTCTGATTTCAGTGTTGACCATCTGGTGGTGTCCATGTGTAGAGTTTTCTTTTGTGTTGTTGGAATAGGGTGTTTGCTATGACCAGTGCATTCTCTTGGCAAACATCTGTTAGTTTTTGCCCTGCTTCATTCCATACTCCAAGGCCAAATTTGCCTGTTACTCCAGGTTTTGCTTGACTTCCTACTTTTGCATTCCAGTCCCCTAAAATGAAAAGGACAACTTTTTGGGTGTTAGTTCTAAAAGGTCTTGTAGGTATTCATAGAGCCATTCAGCTTTAGTTTCTTCAGCGTTACTGGTTGGGGCATAGGCTTGGATTACCGTGATATTGAATAGTTTGCCTTGGAAATGAACAGAGATCATTCTGTCGTTTTTGAGATTGCATCCAAGTACTGCATTTCAGACTCTTTTGTTGACTATGATGGCTACTCCATTTCTCCTAAGGGATTCCTGCCGACAGTAGTAGATATAATGGTCATCTTAGTTAAATTCACCCATTCCATTTTAGTTAGCTGATTCCTAGAATGTTGATGTTCACTCTTGCCATCTACTGTTTGACCACTTCCAATTTGCCTTGATTCATGGACCTAACATACCAGGTTCCTATGCAATGAAAGTGAAAGTGGAGAGTGAAAAATTTGGCTTAAAGCTCAACATTCAGAAAATGATGATCATGGCATGCAGTCCCATCACTTCATGGGAAATAGATGGGGAAACAGTGGAAACAGTGTTAGACTTTAGTTTTTTGGGCTCCAAAATCACTGCAGATGGTGACTGCAGCCATGAAATTAAAAGATACTTTCTCCTTGGAAGGAAAGTTATGTCCAACCTAGATAGCATATTGAAAAACAGAGACATTACTTTGCCAACAAAGGTCCATCTAGTCAAGGCTATGGTTTTTCCATTGGTCATGTATGGATGTGAGAGTTGGACTGTGAAAAGGCTGAACGCCAAAGAATTGATGCTTTTGAACTGTGGTGTTGGAGAAGACTCTTGAGAGTCCCTTGGACTGCAAAGAGATGGAACCAGTCCATTCTGAAGTAGATCAGCCCTGGGATTTCTTTGGAAGGAATGATGCTGAAGCTGAAACTCCAGTACTTTGGCCACCTCATGCAGAGAGTTGACTCATTGGAAAAGACTGTGATGCTGGGAGGGATTGGGGGCAGGAGGAGAAGGGGATGACCAAGGATGAGATGGCTGGATGGCATAACTGACTCTATGGACGTGAGTCTGAGTGAACTCCGGGAGTTGGTGATGGACAGGGAGGCCTGGCGTGCTGCGATTCATGGGGTCGCAAAGAGTCGGACATGACTGAGCGACTGAACTGAACTGAACTGATGCAATACTGCTTTTTACAGCATTGGACATTGCTTCTATCACCAGTCACATCCACAGCTGGGTATTGTTTTTGCTTTGGCTCCATCCCTTCATTATTTCTGGAGTTATTTCTCCACTAATCTCCAGTAGCATATTGGGCACTTATTGACCTGGGGAGTTCCTCTTTCAGTATCCTGTCATGACTTTTAATGCTGTTCATGAGGTTCTCAAGGCAAGAATACTGACGTGGTTTTTCATTTTCTTCTCCAGTAGACCACATTCCGTTAGAACTCTCCACCATGACCTGTCCCTCTTTGGTTGGCCCCACACGGCATGGCTTAGTTTCACTGAGTTAGACATGTGAGTGGTCCGTGTGATCAGACTGGCTAGTTTTCTGTGATTATGGTTCCAGTGTGTCTGCCCTCTGATGCCCTTTTGCAACCCCAACCATCTTACTTGGGTTTCTCTTACCTTGGACATGGGGCATCTCTTCACGGCTGCTCCAGCAAAGCACAGCCTCTGCTCCTTACCTTGGGCAAGGGGTATCTCCTTATGGCTTCCCCTCCTGACCTTGTAACCTCTGCATCACTTTGGCGATGTCCTGAGGGGCCTGCGAGGCTGCACTTGAAGTGGCCATGGCTGCCCCTGAGGGTGGATACACCACGGGAGACTCTGTCCAGCGGGATGTGTCTCTAGACCATTCCAGAAATCATACTTGAAGTTTTCCAGTTCTTTCAAGTGACAGACGATTGCCAAGTCCCAGGCACTCACAGCAGTCTGGGAGGAAATCTCCCAGAGATCCAACCACTTCTTTTTCTTCTCTTGCTTTAAGACTATCTTATAGGAACTCAGGATCCTCCTGGAGATGCTCGGCCGCCTCCAGTGTCTTGCTGCAGTGGCAAAGGCTTTCAGCGGCTCTCTTTCGTGTGGAGCCTTTCCACCAGGTCCACCTCCCAAGGGGTCGAGGAGAAAAGAAATGGTTCAGATCAGTATGATTAGTCAAATCATAATTCTAAAACTCTAATCATATGTATGTCTAAATGACAGAAATTTCACATCTACAGGAAGAGTTGGCCAGAATAATAATTTTATGTAGATGTTTTGAATTGGAAATGAGTCAGCCATGAAAAAAGGCAAAGTGTTGATTATCATTCCAGACTGATATACAACAGCTATGGATATAGCAGTTAATTTTGAAGAATAATACTTACTGATACAGTTGACTGTTGAACAACATGTGGTACCCAAAACAGCAGATGCTCAAGTCCCATAGTCAGTTCTACATATCTGTGGTTCTGTATCCACAGATTCAGCCCACCACAGATTATGTAGCACTGTTTACTGAAAAGGAAATTGCACATGAGTGGGCCCACACAGTTCAAACTCATGCTGTTCAAAAATTCACTGTATATTGATCACCTACTATTTGTTAGACACTGACCCAATTCTTTATCTGTTTTGTCTCCAAGGCAGGCATATTAATGCCCCCTTTTTTAAAATAGATGAGGAAACTGAGGGAGTTAATAAACTTGCCAAATATCATAGAGATGAAACTGAGATTTCAATGCAGGGAGTCTAGCCAACTTTAAGAGCCTACACTTATAACCACTATACTATATAATCTCACATATGTAGTTATCTATATAGGTATATAACCTATATAGGTTATGCAACCTCATATATGATGATGATTCTATGAAGACCAAAAAAAAAAAAAAAAAAAGACAACTGTGACAAAAGGAGAGATTTTTGCAGGGAAAAAGTAGAAAACAGAAAAATATAGTTGGAGTTTGTATGAGAACTTAGAGCTGTATGTATTAAATAAGAATAAGAAAGTATGAAAGCAGTAGGTGTTAAAAATACAAGGCTATATATTGAACTTCGCATGTTAATAAACCAATGGGGAAAGACCTGTGTTATATTTTAGGATTAATGTAGCAGTTAAGAAAAATGAGATAGCATACCTAAATGTTTGCATAAGTGCATGAAATTAAATGCAAAAATAATCAGTAAAAATAGCATCTATGCATTGAAAACACATTTAAGGACATGCGTTGTGCTTTACCAAACAACAATAAGGCATTTTCCTAATGTGAAGTATTTAATCTGTTAGTAAATACTAATTAAGGATATCCAAACTTATCCAATTTTATTTCAATTTAAGATATTTTCTTTTCTTATACATGAAAACAAAAATTAAATTGTAACGCTCAAACTTTTTGTGCAATGTATTTGCATTGCTAAATTTTATGGACCAAATTATTCCAGAAATCATATAAATTTAACTTTCTATTTTTAGTTTTATAACAAAGAAAATAGTAATTTATAACATTCACTGTTTGTGGTAGATAAATAATGATTTCTATATATTTATGTATATGCATATTTTAGTCTTTAAGTGATTAAAAAAGTAAATATGGGAGAAATTTGAGAATTTCTCATTGATATTTTATGTACCATGTCAGTTTTCTAAAGTCTGCTTAGACCTTGTTTTAAAAAATCCTTGTCAAAAAGTGGAACAACTGATTCATCATGATATTGGGTCAGTTGATTGTCTTTTCTTATTCAGTTGTGATTTTTTTTTTTCTTTTTATGACATGATTTTTAAAAAATCTCATCTTTGATATCTGGTCTACTATGTTAAGAGTTCCTCAGTTCTAGTTAAACATTTTGTCTTAGCAAATAGTCACCCTGTTTAGATTGAACATGTTACTCTTGGTTGAGTTTGGGGGCTGTGATTTCAGAATTTTTAACAATGCTGTTCTGGTCTACTTAGCTTACCTGGTGCCATGTAGTTCCCATCAGTCCTTGCTGATGCTGCCTGAGGGGGCAATAGAGGTTTGCCTGGGTTGGGTGACAACATGTTTCTAAGTGGGGGATGGTAATGGTGGAATCTCCTCCAGTTTCATACACACACACACACACACACACACACTCACGTCTTGATGGTATGTCCTGAGCAGAAGAGGAGAGAGTCAGAGTGGCAGGAACAAGGAGGCCTTCTAGCACAGGCCATTCTCTGAGGCTGAGTCTCTGCTGCCTTCTTGGCCCACCTGCCTTTGCATTTTTCAATAAGAAGGGAAGCAGAGGGTCTTTCCTTACTTCTCATTGTTAGTAGAGCTCCTAATTTAATTCCTCTTGCCATTGTGTCAGGCAGGCCAGGCCCACATAATGTCAGAAGGACTCAGATCTGATCCTGGGATGGAATGAAAAGTAATGAAATGATTTTGCATTGTCTGTGTTGCCTTTTGTCAAGAGGTAGAAAACACTAGACCTGGATGGTCTTTCCATTTTGAGGAAGGGAGAATACATAAATCCTAAAATTTTACATGACTTTGTGATAGGTGAAGATTTCTTAAACAAGATTCAACAAAGTATCAAATTTAACTTGATTAATTAACTGAACTTTATTAAAATGAAGAATTTATGTTGTTCAAAAATGTCATATAGAGGGTAAACAAGGAAAGTCACAAGGAGAGAGAACAATCATGAAACTCTTAAAGAGTACATTTCTGACACACAATTCATAGCTGGAATGTATAATTAAGCTCTACAAATGAGAAAAAAAATCAAAGAAAAAAAATCAACTGCAAAGAAATGGCAAAAGTGAACAAGAACTGTGTAAAAGATAACCACATAGACAAGAAGCATAAGAACATTTTCTCTACATCATCACATATCATGGCTATGCCGATGGAAAGCCTCAGTGAGTTACCACCAGAAACCTGGAGGAGCGGAGAAAAATAAGGAACTAAAAATTTCCAGTTTCCCTGAAAATGAGTGAACTTTAAACATTTTTCATGAGAATGAATGATTTAAAATCACCTTGGGATGCTTGACTGTATTAAAGCAGTTTCTCATTATTAACAAAAATAACACCTCTTTTGTTTCACAACCCAGCAATTCTATTTCTATATAAAAAGATATATAAGGCAAAGGAGTGCATATGTGCAAAAAGTTAAAAAGTAGAAACAAACAAACAAAATAAACAAAGAAAACTACTCACAGTTGCCAAAAGTTAGAACTAACCAAAATGTTCATAAGTATAAGCAGAAAAAATTAGTTTAGTATATTAAAATAATGGAATGTTTTACAACAATAGAAAAGTACTAGTATATGCAATCACAGAGTTGAATTTAATAGACATATTAATAAAAATGACAAAAGGGAACCATGTTAAAATAATGTGTGATTCAATGTTTATGTAAAATACAAGAAATCATAGCTATAATCTATGCTGAGAGAAGACAGAAGAGGAGTTAATTCTACGAGGAGGGTATTGACTGTAAAATACAATAGGGGAATCTCATGTCCTTGAAATATTCAATGTTCTGTGTTTTTATCCTTTAAACTAATTAATAATCAGAATTAAAATGGCAAATTTATTTCAAATAAATTTAAATTAGTTAGCTTAAAATTTATTATATGACCATATAATTAATAGAATTTTTGTTGTAGTCATAATTAATAACCAAAGCTTATTTTTGGATAAGTCAGAGATAACCTCAGGATGGATATTTGGCAAACATTATTATCATTATTATTGCAAAGAAATGGAAAAAAAATTCTTGATGTTCTCATAAGGTAGGATTTCCAATGGAATTTTTTGGAATCATTTTTATCATCTTCCATATGTAATTTATTTTACATATGCTTGTTATAATTATTAAAATTAAAATTGTCCATAGTTAATATTATCTGAGCTTTCAAACAAGGAATTCATCATATTTGAATTTAATTAAATTTAATTAAATAAATACTATTGAGTGCTCAAGTATTATTTAACTGCAGCACACTTGATTTCCTTTGAGTTTTCTATACTTTGCTGCTCTTGCCTTTCTATGAATTATAAAATGTTTCCCACACCCTCCCGCCCATTATTACATGAAATAATTCAAGGTAATTAATTTTTTTTGACAGGCTAGCTCAACGATGCACTTCCAATATATTAATTACTGTCATGATGAGGTTTGCAATGAAAGTTGAATACAGTTATTCTCTATTGGACAAACGAAGTCAACTCAGAAATAAATCACCAGTCTACTGCTCTAGGTGAAAAAGTATACACGATTACTACATGTAAGAAATTTTGACATTACCTAATCATATTCTAGATATCAACAATTTTTCATAAATGTTGGAAGTATATTTCATCAGATTTTTTCTTATTTAAATATATATCTTTCTATGTTTGTGTGATATAAGAAGCTATATATGTTTATACAATCATGCTATTTGTCCTTGGTTTGGCTTTCACCCTTGCATAAAAATAAGTTTTTCCTATATATTTATATGAACATTTATTCCTGTTACAATTTTGTAGCTTAATGACACTTAAATATTTGATCCAGATTGAATATATTTTAGTATAAATGATGAGGCTGGGTATTGCTTTTCTCTTCATTGCACTTCAGGCATTAGGTAAACTATATCTGTCTTGGTTTGAAGTTATACTTTATTATGGGCTAAATGTCCGTGTGTTCTTGAGAATGGTTTGGATTTCTTTTTACTATGATTTGTCATTCTATTTCTGCAAATGTACAGCATGCTGGACATTACGTGTAAATATCTGGTAGGAAAATGTCACTCTGTCACTTTGAAGTATTTGTTTAATCTCTTTTTCTTTTCATTCTCTGGATGAATTGTGGCCATATTTTCCTCAACTTTCAAAGATCCCATAATAGTTTTAATTGAAGTCTTTTTTAATTTATAGATTAATTTAGGGAGATGAAATCTTTATGACTGAGATTTCCAATCCTAAATGATATTTATTTCCTTATGTTTAAGTACTTTTAAGTCCTGGAATAAGATTTTATAATTGTTCAAACACAGGTCCTGAACATTTAGCTATTTTATAACTATTCCTAAGTTATCCTTTGATTGCCTCCAGAAATTTATTTTTTGACATGTTGGACTTTTATATTAAGACATGTAATTAGAATGCTTTGGAAATATAGTTAAATTTAGTATGGATTTATCAGAGTAATCATTAATCTTGAATACTGATTGTAACTTTTTTTCTATACATTTCTCATCTGGCAGTGATGTTAACAACTTCTTCAGACCTCAGCACTCTTTCTAAGACTCCAAAATGCTTTCTAAATTGAATTATGACTTGAAATTAAATGGGTTTATAGATGTTACTTTTGGAATCATTATCTTAGTGAGAATAACACCAATTTTATGACATATTGTAATCAAATTATCCATTCCCTTGCCATTACCACTGACATTTTCTTATTTGTTTTCCATTTTATTACTTTTGAGCTATTTCTTGACAGTTTTGAGAAAACAGCAGATAATCTATGAACTCTCAGCATTGAAGGGAAATTATATTAAAGATATTATTTGTTCTTACAGAATCATTACTTTGTTCATATACCAAGATAGTTACTTCACAAGATTTAATAACACTTTCAGAAACTTCATAAAAATGTTTAGTCTGTTGAGATCAAGATGCTGAAACTTATTGATACAAAAATTACTGTTGGAGCAAAACCCAACTTACACACACAAAATATCCTTAGCTTTCCATTTGCAATATGTAGACTGAAAAATGCTCCCAGCCTCCACACACCAATCTCCACAAACATGTCCATATTCTAATCCTTGTCTTGTGATTGTGAATGTAACCTTCTATGGCAAAAGGGACTTTTTATGTATGATTTTAGTTCTTTGGATGAGTTACCTAGAATCATCCTGGGTTACTCGGGTGGGCTGATAATAACCACATCTTTATATGAAGGTCTTGAGAGGAGTCAGAGCCAGAAGGCATGATGACGTGATGATGGAAGCAGAGACTAGGGTAATGTA
The DNA here is from genome assembly GCF_029407905.1 of Bubalus kerabau. Lineage (NCBI taxonomy): Eukaryota > Metazoa > Chordata > Mammalia > Artiodactyla > Bovidae > Bubalus > Bubalus kerabau. The sequence continues at coordinate 70,788,150 of NC_073628.1, forward strand.
CTCTGAGGGGGCCACAAGCCAATGGGATGCATGTAGCCATTAGAAGATGGAAAAGACAAAGAAACGTAGTTTCCCTATAGAGTTCCAGCAGTAGACCAACCTGCTAATGACTTGATTTTGGCCCAAAGGATGATTTTTGCCTTCCAGCTTCTGAACAGTAAAAAAAAAATAAGTTTATGTTATTTTAAGTGACAAATTCCATGGCAATTATTAACAGTAGTGATAAGACATTAATATAATTTGCTAAGATGAATGCAGTCTCTAATTGGGTATAGATGACCTAAACATTGTTGAGGTCATCAAGTTTTGGTTCCAGAAATTAGAGAACTATAGTCTGAGTTTGGAGTGGCCAATTATACTATTTTTAATTCTGCCTTGACTACTAAATTCTCCTTTTTTTAGATGCATACAACACTACAATTACATAATACACCATCTTTTCCTACAGAATTTATCCTTAGGCTTGTTGTAATTACCTTGTAACTCATTGCTCTATGACATCATTCCACTCAACCCTTCACACACAACCACTTAGTAACTCCCCCAAATGTGTAAATATTAGCGAAATATCATCAGGAAATCTATTTATGTATATTAAAGCAAAATAAAACAAATTTGATTTATAATAAACATTAAAAATAATCAAAGGTGAATAACTGTGAGTTAAAATTAATTTCAAAATGTACCTACCTTAAGGTTATGAAAACATCATTTAGAATTATCTTTAGCAATACTATTAGTTTGTTTGTTTTTTACACTTTGTTGCTGAACCAAACATGGGTCAGCTTGCCTGACATGAAGCAAAGTCACTCTACTGACACCAGCTCATGCTCAAAAGACCTGAATTCCTTGATGGTTTTTAGGAAAGAGTTTTAAAAGACAGAGTGAGAGAGAGGGTTGAGGAGTATGTATTCAGCTTGTGCACAGTTTTGATTGGTGGATAGGGAGGTAACCATGTGAGGGTACAGGAGTCAGCATTATTAAACCTGAGATTCCAGTCAGTCTGGGGGCTATGTTCAATGGTCAGCATACAGTTAAGGTCTTCCACCTTGACTTTGCTTTATGGGTAAACTATTATTTGCTTTTGTTTTCCTTTGTGTCTACATTTTCTCATGTCTCTGGTTAAATATGGTTTTTGGAATTCAGGGAAAGGCCTGATTCTAGGAGGCCAAAATTTTAGGAGGCCAAACCTTTTCCACAAACAAAAAACAGGGGATCTGGGAGAGGAACAGAAAGGGGTCTATTCCTGGGAAGAACCGCAGGGTCCTGCTTGGCTTCAGTATCAACAATCCTATTGGAATTGGTTTTTGTATGTGGTTTGAATTAGGGAAGTAGAATTCAGCTTTTACATATGGCTACCCATTTGATTCAGTAACATTTATTGAGAGCAAAATCAATATCCTACCATTTCACAATACTGCAGAGTTATATTTATCATAAAACACACAAAGGGCTTTCCAGATAACCATTTCCCAGTTTAAGAGAAGTAAATCTCTTTGGATCTGTCCCACACTTAAACTTTGTTTTTCTCCTTTGCTGTTTTATAAGTAATGCCTATGCTGAATTTTGTATTTATCATTTCTTTTACTTTCATTAAAATTTATCATATATGTTTATTTCCACTGGCATTATTATGTTTTTTGGGGTTCTAAGCTGACAAATTATGATAACAATATCATGAATATCTAAAAAAAAATTTTTCAATTAAAAGTTATGTGAAACACAGACATATTTAAACATTTCCTTAATTAAAATAGTAACACAATGATAATGTTATTCATCTATTCTTATAAAACTTCAGCTTCAGAAGTATATACTGATATTTTAAGATTTAAGTGACTAATAGTAAATACTAAAAAGTTTAAAAAGCTGGCATAAATGTCACATAAAGGGGAAAATGACACAGGTCAATAATAAGGAAATTTATTTGTGGTATATTGCAAATTAATTCTCCCTCATTACTTTTTTGGTGTTTTTTCAATATGACACTGTAGCTCCTCATAAAAGCGGTGGACTCTCTTTAATTAACCATGTGACTTGCTTTGACTAATGGTATAACAGTTCGTATGATGGAAGGAATGGCTTAAAAATATTGTGCATTTGGATTTGCTCTCATATGCTGATCTCGGGATCATTAATGTATCAGAAGAACCACTTAGAACTTCCCAGGGGAGCCCAGCTCAAACTACTGACCCATGGAATTCTGAGATAATAAATGGCCTATTTTTTAAGTTACTAAATTAAATAGAGGTTGTTTTTTTTTTTAACTCTGCAAAATAAGGCTGACAAAATTTCCCCTAAACTTACAGACTATTTATCCTTCAAACCTACATCCTAAAAAAATACTTAAATACTTTATGAAATACTGCAATGCATATACTTCGAAATATGTGAATTGACTTGCAAGAAGGGGAGGGAAATTATGAGACCAAAAGCGAAGGATGAAGACAAATAGAGAATTGCAGGTGGACCAAAGCCAACAGCTACAATAAGGGAATTTAAAGATCTCACGGAATTCAGAGACTTGCTTTTTGTGTGTTTGTTTCTTTTTCTACAGCCTTACTTTTTAAATTAATTAATTTACTTTTGTTGAAATATAGTTGATTTACAATGTGGCATTAGCTTTAGGTATACAGCAAAACTGATTCATGTACATTCTTCTCAGATTCTTTTCCCTTCTACATTATGACAGAATAGTGAGTGTAGTTCCCTGCACTATATAGTAGGTCCTTGTTGGTATCTATTTTTTATATATCAATGTGTATGCTAATCCCAAACTCCTAATTTATTCCTCCTTTTTCTGCCCCTTTGGTAACCAACAGTTTGTTTCTTATGTCTGTAGGTCTATTTCTGTTCTCTATATAAATAGATTCCACACAAAAACAGTGTGGCAGAAAAAAAAAGAGGAAATAAAGACCCCCTGAATGCAACTGAAAGAGGAAAGTGAAAAAGCTGGCTCAAAACTGAACATTCAAAAAGCTAAGACCATGGGATGCAGTCCCATCCCTTTATGGCAAATAGATGGGGAAACAGTGCAAACAGTGACAGAGTATTTTCTTGGGCTCCAAAATCACTGCAGATGGTGACTGTGGACGTGAAGTTATGACACTTGCTCCTTATGACCAACCTAGACAGCATATTAAAAAGCAGAGACATTAGTTTGTGGACAAAGGTCTGCTTTTTTTCCAGAAGTCATGTATGGATGTGAGAGTTGGAGAATAATGAAAGCTGAGTGCTAAAGAATTGATGTTTTTGAACTGTGGTGTTGAAGAAGACTCTTGAAGATCCCTTGTACAGCAAGGAAATCCAACCAGTCAATCCTAAGGGAAATTAATCCTGAATATTCATTGGAAGTACTGATGCTGAAGCTGAAACTCCAATACTTTGGCCACCTGATGCAAAGAAGTGACTCATTGGAAAAGACCCTGATGTTGGGAAAGATTGAAGGTGGGAGGAGAAGGGGACGACAGAGGATGAGATGGCTGGATGGCATCACTGACTCAATGGACATGAATTTGAGCAAGTTCTTGGTGTTAGTGATGGACAGAGAAGCCTGGCATGCTGCATTTCATGGAGTCGCAAAGTGTCAGATATGACTGAGTGACTGAACTGAACTAAACTGAAAGATTATCACCCTGATGGGACAGGTCCTGTGACTCCATTCTATTTCCTCTTTGTTTTACTGGGCATGAAGCATTTTTAAATATTTTATTACCTAAAATTAAAATATACATATATAGTATAGGCCAGTATACATATGAATAGTAATATTTAAAAGAGATTACTTGTATCATATCTAGATAAGCAACTAGATGATAGATAGTAGGTAGGTAAGTAAACAAATACAGATGTTAGGAAATGCAAATACTGGGAGTAGAAGTACAAAGGATTGTTTAAATGTACACATGAATTTTATGCATATTTAAAGGTAGTTGTTTCATTGGAAAAATCTAACAAAAAGAAAAAAAACCAGATACTTTAAATAATACTGTAATGATTCTTTGGTTTATGATGGGCTTATAGGGTTTTCTTATTAATGTTAATTATTTATTAAAGTAACAAAAGGTTATTTTGGGGGGCTCCAAAATCACTGCAGATGGTGATTGCAGCCATGAAATTAAAAGACGCTTACCCCTTGGAAGGAAAGTTATAACCAAACTAGACAGCATATTAAAAAGCAGAGACATTACCTTGCCAACAAAGGTCCGTCTAGTCAAGGCTATGGTTTTTCCTGTGGTCATGTATGGATGTGAGAGTTGGACTGTGAAGAAAGCTGAGCACTGAAGAATTGATGCTTTTGAACTGTGGTGTTGGAGAAGACTCTTGAGAGTCCCTTGGACTGCAAGGAGATCCAACTAGTCCATTCTAAAAGACATCAGTCCTGGCTGTTCAATGGAAGGACTGATGCTAATGCTGAAACTCCAGTACTTTGGCCACCTTATGCAAAGAGTTGACTCATTGGAAAAGATTCTGATGCTGGGAGGGATTGGGGGCAGGAGGAGAAGGGGATGACAGAGGATGAGATGGCTGGATGGCATCACCGACTCAATGGACATGAGTTTGAGTAAACTCTGGGAGTTGATGATGGACAGGGAGGCCTGGTGTGCTGCAATTCATGGGGTCACAAAGAGTCAGACACGACTGAACTGACCTGAACTGAACTGAGATATCGACTATTGAATGGAGTCATGAACCAAACCATCAATGATTGGTCCAGGCTTTCTCACATTGTATCACTCTGACACTGATACTTCTGTCTTTATCTAGCCTTTATAAGAACATCTGTGATAATGCTGGGCTAACCAGGATAATCCAGGATAATCTCCCCATCTCAGAGTCATTTTATTAACAAACTTAATTCTATCTGAAGCCTTAATTCTCCCTTGCCATCCAACGTAACATATTCACAAATTTTAGGGATTAAGATGTGAATATCTGAGGTGGGGAGACCATAATTCTGCCCATAGCATATAGGAAGGGACTAACAGTGAGATCTAGGTATAGAAAGGCCAGGAATGATGAGTTATATAAACTGAAACACCTGACATCTACTTTTGCACTTCCCTGGTGGCTCAGATGGTAAAGAAGACCTAGGTTTGATCCTGGGTTGGGAAGATTCCCTGTAGAACGGAATGACTACCCATTCCAGTATTCTTGCCTGGAGAATTTCATGAACAGAGGAGCCTTGTGGGCTAGTTAACAAAATAATAATACAATTTCAATAAAAGAATTCACTCTTTTTGAGGTACAGAACCATGACTCCTATTTAATTGTCTATATTTTCTTGATAAGGGTGAAAGGGGAGAGTGAAAAACCTGGCTTGAAACTCAACATTCAAAAAACTAAAGTCATGGCACCCAGTCCTATCACTTCATAGCAAATAGAAAGGGAAAAATTGGAAACAGTGACAAATTTTAATTTTGGGGGGCTCCAAAATCACTGTGGACGGTGACTTCTGCCATGAAATTAAAATATGCTTACTCCTTGGAAGGAAAGCTATGACAAACCCAGACAGCATATTAATACAAATTCTTCAGACCTGTTAGCCAAAGTCACAGAGTCTCTCATAAGGGAAATAAAATCAGATTATCATACTATTCAACAGTAAAAATTTACAAGAGAAGAAATATTATGAGGGAATTTAAGATAAAAATTATTATGAAATTCCATATTTAAGGTAAGAAAACATGAGCCCAATATTTTGCATATAACCAAACTAATTTTCAAGTATAAAACTCACAAACTGTTATCATCTAGAATTGAAGAATATTGTTCCCATTGGCTGTTCCTGAGGAATCTACTAGAAAACAAATTTCAGTGAATCAAAATGACTAGAGAGACATTAATATAAGGACTTACAGTACTACACATATACTTGTAAAACAAAGATTCAGTGAGTGTTAAAAAATGAGAAAGTATGGTCTGCAGAGAAGTGGGGATGAGAATGGAGGAATCATATGCAAAATATTTTAAAAACTATTTCCTGTAATCACAATGTTGGTAGTAGTACTGGTGTTATGATTTGGAGACTGAATGTATTGTGAAATAAAAACCAAATGAGTGTTTTCTCTAAAAAAAAAAAAAAAAAAAAAAAAAGGCAGAGACATCACTTTGCCAACAAAGGTCCGTATAGTCAAAGCCATGGTTTTTCCAGTCATCATGTAGGCATGTGAGAGTTGGACCATAAAGAAGGCTGAGCACTGAAGAATTGATGCTTTTGAACTGAGGTGCTGGAGAAGACACTTGAGAGTTCCTTGGACATCAAGGAGATCAAATCAATCAATCTGAAAGGAAATCAACCCTTTAATATTCATTGGAAGGACTGATGCTGAAGCTGAAGTTCCAATGCTTTTGCCACCTGAAGCAAAGACCCTGAAGCTGGAAAGGATTGGAGGCAGGGCAACAGAGGATGAAATGGTTGGATGGCATCACCGACTCAAAGGATATGACTTTACAAACTATGGGAGATGGTGAAGGACAGGGAAGCCTGGAGTGCTGCAGTCCATGGGGTTGCAAAGAGTCGGACATGATTTAGTACGTGAACAAAAACATTTTTGAACAAAGTGATAGATATGTGTTAAATTGAAATATAGAGCTCTAAATAGGAAAAAAAGAAAACACTTTAAACAAAGGATGGGACTTATAAGAGAAAACATCCTTTCAAATTGTACTTATAATCAAGACAGGTAATAAACAGAAGAATGATAAAATAAAAATACTCAAAAGTGAAGAGAAATTAAATCTACATCTTGAAAATAAAAGGAAAGAACACAAACATAATGTTTAGGGATAAGATCTGACATTATGGAAGAGTTATAGATATGTGTGGAAATAACATTCCTATTCAAATTCTTTCTTGGAAGAAAAAAAAAAAACCCTTTATTAAAAACACATTTTAAGTATAAAATAATGAACATATAGATTAAAACAATTATCTTTAATACAATATAAACTAGATTTTTAATAAGGTAATATTAAAATCCCTTGTTAATTTAATGTTATAAAGAGACAATAAAACATGTGTAACTTACCTTGCAAATTTGAGACTTCATACTAAGTGAATATTGTTTGACCACAAAACTTCTGAATATTAAGCCTAGGTAGGGCCCTAAGGTGGTAAGACAGTTAATTATCACTGACAAGAAAAATATGTTATTTTCTTTTATGCTATTATGTATCTACATAAGTGTACTCATAAATTTTACTGTCTTTAATATTTCTTAGATTTTTAAATTGATTAATTTACTTTCCCAAATATCCTTCATATACACCATTAAGTCTCCTTGTAACTCAACTTTGATACTAATATCATCAATTATATAAGTCATGGTTTAATATTGCATTAATTAAATAATTCTGAACCTATACACATTAACTATGTTTGATGAATGATATTACAGCTTTTGGTCAAATTTCTAATTGGTGTACTGAATTTCTATGTTAAAATTACTGTAGTCTATCACAAATTTAAAATGTTTTATCTTGGCAACTTTTTTAATATCAGTATGATTTTGCTAATACTTTTCTAGTGAAAAAAATTCATACCTTAAAATTATTACCTCATTGAAAAGTTCCTCATGTACTTATAAATGGCAGTTAATATTATGAACTACACTCACTGAAATTCATTAGAGGTTTCTACTTCCATGATTGAGGCTTCCCAGGTGCCTCAGTGGTAAAGAATCTGCCTGCCAATGCAGGAAACACGGGTTTGATTCCTGGGTTGGAAAAATCCCATGGAGGATGAAATGGCAACCCACTGCAATATTCTTGCCTGGAAGTCCCATGGATAGAGGAACCTGGCGGGCTATAGCCAAGGGGTTGCAAAGAGTCAGACAAAACTAAGCAACTAACACTTTCAAGAAATAATAATAAAATTTGGAGAATTTTCCCATTTTATAAAATTAATATGAAAATACTTATAATAAACACAAATCTATATTATCATAATTAGTATTTCAGTCAGTTCAGTCGCTCAGTTGTGTCCGACTCTTCACGACCCCATGAATTGCAGCATGCCAGGCCTCCCTGTCCATCACCAACTCCCGGAGTTCACTCAGACTCACATCCATTGAGTCAGTGATGCCATCCAGCCATCTCATCCTCTGTTGTCCCCTTCTCCTCCTGCCCCCAATCCCTCCCAGCATCACAGTCTTTTCCAATGAGTCAACTCTTCGCATGAGGTGCCCAAGGTACTGGAGTTTCAGCTTTAGCATCATTCCTTCTAAAGAAATCCCAGGGCTGATCTCCTTCGGAATGGACTGGTTGGATCTCCTTGCAGTCCAAGGGACTCTCAAGAGTCTTCTCCAACACCACAGTTCAAAAGCACCAATTCTTCGGTGCTCAGCCTTCTTCACAGTCCAACTCTCACATCCATACATGACCACAGGAAAAATCATAGCCTTGACTAGACGGACCTTTGTTGGCAAAGTAATGTCTCTGCTTTTCAATATGCTATCTAGGTTGGTCATAACTTTCCTTCCAAGGAGTAAGCGTCTTTTAATTTCATGGATGCAGTCACCATCTGCAGTGATTTTGGAGCCCAGAAAAATAGAGTCTGACACTGTTTCCACTGTTTCCCCATCTATTTCTCATGAAGTGATGGGACCGGATGCCATGATCTTCATTTTCTGAATGTTGAGCTTTAAGCCAACTTTTTCACTCTCCACTTTCACTTTCATCAAGAGGCTTTTGAGTTCCTCTTCACTTTCTGCCATAAGGGTGGTGTCATCTGCATATCTGAGGTTATTGAGATTTCTCCTGGCAATCTTGATTCCAGCTTGTGCTCCTTCCAGTCCAGCGTTTCTCATGATGTACTCTGCATAGAAGTTAAATAAGCAGGGTGACAATATACAGCCTTGACGTACTCCTTTTCCTATTTGGAACCAGTATGTTGTTTCATGTCCAGTTCTAACTGTTGCCTCCTGACCTGCATGCAGATTCCTCAAGAGGCAGGTCAAGTGGTCTGGTATTCCCATCTCTCAGAATTTTCCACAGTTTATTGTGATCCACACAGTCAAAGGCTTTGGCATAGTCAATAAAGCAGAAGTAGATGTTTTTCTGGAACTCCCTTGCTTTTTCCATGATCCAGCAGATGTTGGCAATTTGGTCTCTGGTTCCTCTGTGTTTTCTAAAACTAGCTTGAACATCTGGAAGTTCATGGTTCATGTATTGCTGAAGCCTGGCTTGGAGAATTTTGAGCATTACTTTACTAGCATGTGAGATGAGTGCAATTGTGCGGTAGTTTGAGCATTTTTGGCATTGCCTTTCTTTGGGGATTGCAATGAAAACTGACCTTTCCCAGTCATGTGGCCACTGCTGAGTTTTCCAAAATTAGTATTTAATTCACCTAAAAACTCACATGTTCCTGGTTAATGGGAAAAGACACGTTTTCCTAGATATAGATGAAGTGTAAAGAATTGCTTCCTTTCATAGATACAGTGCTTATTTAAATGATTTTGGCTTTCTGAGGTTTTGGCAAATATTTTAAAAACATTTGTGTGAGGATGAGATTCAAATATCTAAACAGTCATATATAGAAATAAGTAGCAATGTCCTAATGACTTCAGGAATTTTGGTCTCAGGATCAATTTCTCAAATATCCTGTTGGAATGTATAAAAGATGCATAATTTGAAACTCCTTCAAATAAAGGAAATGAGGACCTGAATAAAACTAAGGTCACTTATGGAAAAAAAAAATATTGCTTTTCAAAATGCAAGCAGCCCCAAATAAAACATAGTATTAATTTTTAATTAAATATTTAAAAAATGAAATTAAGGAGATAGAAAGGTTAAATGTGATGGCAATCAAGAAATAGACACACCCATACACATGCAATATGCCTGCAAGCAGGAGACCTGGATTTGAACTTTGGGTCAGGAAGATACACTGGAGAAGGGAATGGCAACCCACTCCAGTATTCTTGCCTGGAGAATTCCATGGACAGAGATACAGTTCATGGGGTTGCAAAGAATAGGACACAACTGAGAGACTAACACTTCCACTTCCATATACTTGCAAGCATGCACACACACACAAACACATACATCAAACACACACATTAAGAAAATAAACAAGTTTGGTTGATAGACTACAGTGAGTATTTCTTGGTGTTTCAGTTCAGTTCAGTCGCTCAGTCGTGTCCGACTCTTTGCGATCCCATGAATCACAGCACGCCAGGACTCCCTGTCCATCACCAACTCCCGGAGTTCACTCAGACTCACGTCCATCGAGTCAGTGATGCCATCCAGCCATCTCATCCTCTGTCGTCCCCTTCTCCTCCTGCCCCCAATCCCTCCCAGTATCAGAGTCTTTTCCAATGAGTCAACTCTCCGCATGAGGTGGCCAAAGTACTGGAGTTTCAGCTTTAGCATCATTCCTTCTAAAGAAATCCCAGGGCTGATCTCCTTCAGAATGGACTGGTTGGATCTCCTTGCAGTCCAAGGGACTCTCAAGAGTCTTCTCCAACACCACGGTTCAAAAGCATCATTTCTTCAGCGCTCAGCCTTCTTCACAGTCCCACTCTCACATCCATACATGACCACTGGAAAAACCATAGCCTTGACTAGACGAACCTTTGTTGGCAAAGTAATGTCTCTGCTTTTGAATATGCTAACTAGGTTGGTCATAACTTTCCTCCCAAGGAGTAAGTGTGTTTTAATTTCATGGCTGCAATCACCATCTGCAGTGATTTTGGAGCCCAAAACAATAAAGTCTGACAGTGTTTCCACTGTTTCCCTATCTATTTTCCATGCAGTGATGGGACCAGATGCCATGATCTTCATTTTCTGAAATTTGAGCTTTAAGCCAACTTTTTCACTCTCCTCTTTCACTCTCATCAAGAGGCTTTTTAGTTCCTCTTCACTTTCTGCCATAAGGGTGGTGTCATCTGCATATCTGAGGTTATTGATATTTTTCCTGGCAATCTTGATTCCAGCTTGTACTTCTTCCAGCCCAGCATTTCTCATGATGTCCTCTGCATACAAGTTAAATAAGCAGGGTGACAATATACAACTTTGACGTACTCCTTTTCCTATTTGGAACCAGTCTGTTGTTCCATGTCCAGTTCTAACTGTTGCTTCCTGACCTGCATACAGGTTTCTCAAGAGGCAGGTCAGGTGGTCTGCTGTTCCCATCTCTTTCAGAATCTTCCACATTTTATTGTGATCCACACAGTCAAAGGCTTTGGCATAGTCAATAAAGCAGAAATAGATGTTTTTCTGGAACTCTCTTGCTTTTTCCATGATCCAGCGGATGTTGGGAATTTGATCTCTGTATTTAGAAGACATTTAAAAGGATCTGAAGTGTGAGTACTCAGAGAAAAGGAAGACAGAATGAAGATAGCACTACCTTTGTTTAATATTTTTAAAAAAACCTTTGCTCAAACCTTACTCTTTAGTATTGATTAATTATTATATGTTATCTATTAACAGTACATCTCAACATGTTATAGATGACTAAGAATTAATTAAACACATTAGGTAGGATAACTCTTCTCTATTTGAAGTTGTATTTGAGGTTGGAATGAAGGATTGCTTTGCAAAGGTGAAACAAATACTTCTTTAAAAATTACTAAAATAGTTCATAGATAGTTTGGGAATAGGATAATTCTTTCCAACAGTTGATATGGAAAACATTTAGAGGTTAATATCCCATATCCCCCTCTTTTCTCTTGGTGCAATGTCTCTGACGTTGGGGGACTCAAAACACCTGCAGGATCAGAGTCAAATATCTACAAAGAGGGACTGGAATATCAGAATCCTATGTAAGAAATTAATCATTAGAGTAAACATGTTAACTATTAATTAGAAATTAACCGAGTGGGAAAATTCCTTATTACTCAACTTCCTAATGCTTGGATGTCATCAAAACTGTGTTTGATTTTGTACTTAATAAAGCATTTGCATTTTCCATTGGTGTGATGAAAGAATGAGCTTAGCTTTTGCTTTGTTTCTGTCAATGGAATCAACCTCTTTTTTTATTATTTTAACATCATGATGTTATAAAATTCTACTTAACATCTCTGAATTACCCACAATTAAACAAAACCCTTAATGTTGGACATATTATATTTATATTAGTGTAGAAAGATATCATGCCAGTATCAGATGTCAATAAATGTATTTTTAATGAATGAATAAATGAACAAATGAATAAAATTTCATAAGACTTTAAGAATTATACAGTCCATGGAATTCTCCAGTAGAGAATACTGGAGTAGGTAGCCTTTCCCTTCTCCAGGGGATCTTCCCAATCCAGGGCTTGAACACAGATTTCCTGCATTGCAGGCAGATTCTTTACCAGCTGAGCTACAAGGGAAGGCCTAGAATACTGGAGTGGGTAGCCTATCCCTTCTCCAGTGTATCTTCCCAACCCAGGAACTGAACCAGGGTCTCTTGTATTGCAGGCAGATTCTTTACCAACTGAGCTATAAGGGAAGCCCAAGAGTTACTACACTATTGTCTAAATATTATTTCTTATAATACACAAAAGGAACCACAAGAAGAAAACAAACCCATAAGACCTACTCCATAAATCACTGGAAAACACAAATATCTAAAAGAGAAATATATAAAAGTAAAACCAAAGTAACTAGTAATAATGAGGCAGCAGGCAAAACAAATATTTTGATTGGGGCAACTTTGATTTTCACAAGTTGTTAATAAAACACGTTAGTTATTTCAATTGTACTAAAATTTGGTCAAAAAGTATGCACAAAGATTATGTGGGAAACAACATCCACACCAGGAAATGAAAACATACTCACAATTTTTAGTGGAAATATTAATATCAGAAAAAGTAGAGACCAGAGCAATCAATGTTGGATCAAGATCTCTTTTGAGAAATAAGAGATGAAAGGATTGATGCAATGCAATTAAAGCTGATTGTACTAAATTATTTCATCTCTAAGTTTTACACAGATTTCCACAAGCAAAATACCAGAGACAACGGAATTATATTTGTCACTTTATTAGTATACAGTAGAAAGTAGGGATGAATTCCCTTAAACTAGATCAAAGTTTATGAGATGATCCTCAGTTTCCTATTTAGCAAAACTGGTGTGGATTTAAGTTTATTAATTATAAGATTGACAAAACCTTGTAATTGGCATTATGGACATATGGGTAGTAGAAGTTTACAATATAAGAATGTTATTGTTTGAATACCAAATTGTTATAAAATTGCTTTCATAACATTTGTACATTTCTAGATCATGTTTGTATGAATTTTATTTTTCAAAGTTTTAAATAATTTTAATTGAAGAAATAAAAGTAGTAATTTATATATGTATATATTGCCAACGATTGTCATTCAGTTGTTCAGTTGTGTCTACTCTTTGCAATCCCATGGACTGTAGAACGCCAGACTTCCCTGTCCTTCACCATCTTGCAGAGCTTGCTCAAACTGATGTCCATTGAGCTCAGGATGCCATCCAGCCGTCTTATCCTCAGTCCTCCCCTTCTCCTCCTGCTTTCAATCTTTGCCAGCATCAGGGTCTTTTCCCTTGAGTTGGCTCTTCGCATCAGGTGGCCAAAGTATTGGAGCTTCAGCTTCAGTCTGAGTCTTCCAGCCCAAGGGACTCTCCAGAGTCTTCTCCAATACCAAAGCTCAAAAGCATCAATTCTTCAGAGCTTAGCTTTCCTTATTGTCCAATTTTCATATACATACATACATGACTACTGGAAAAACCATAGCTTTGATTAGATGGACCTTTGAAGGCAAAGTGACACCCCTGCTTTTTAATATGCTGTCTAGGAAAGCTACATAGAAGGCAATAGCACCCCACTCCAGTACTCTTGGCTGGAAAATCCCATGGACGGAGGAGCCTGGAAGCCTGCAGTCCATGGCATTGCTGAGGGTCAGACACGACTGAACGACTTCAGTTTCACATTTCACTTTCATGCATTGGAGAAAGAAATGGCAACCCACTCCAGTGTTCTTGCCTGGAGAATCCCAGGGACGGGGGAGCCTGGTAGGCTGCCGTCTATGGGGTCGCACAGAGTTGGACACGACTGAAGTGACTTAGCAGTAGCAGAAAGTCTATGACTTTTCTTTCAAAGAGCAAGTGTCTTGTAATTTCATGGCTGCAGTCACCATCTGCAGTGATTTTGGAGCCCAAGAAAATAAAGTCTGTCACTATTTCCATTGTTTCCCTTCTATTTGCCATGAACTAATGGGACTGGATGTCATGATCCTTGTTTTTGGAATGTTGAGTTTTAAGCCAGCATTTTCACTCTTTTCACTCTTCTCTTTCACTTTCATCAAGAAACTCTTTAGTTCTTCTTCACTGTCTGCCATAAGGGTGGTGTCATCTGCATAGCTGAGGCTATTGATATTTCTCCCAGCAATCTTGATTCCAGCTTGTGTTTCATCCAGCCCTGCATTTTATATGATATAGTTTGCATATTAGTCAAAAAAGCAGAGTGACAATATACAGCCTTGACATACTGCTTTACCAAGGAGTCTGTTGTTCCATGTCCATTTCTAACTGTTGCTTTTTGACCTGCATGCAGATTCCTCAGGAGGCACGTAAGGGTGGTCTAGTATTCCCATCTCTTGAAGAATTTTCCAGTTTGTTGTAAACAGCTTTAGCATAGTCAATGAGGCAGAAGTCTATGTTTATCTGGAACTCTCTTGGTTTTTCTATGATCCAACAAAAGTTAGCAATTTGATCTCTGGTTCCTCTGCCTTTTCTAAATCCAGCTTGAATATCTGGAAGTTCTCAGTTCATGAACTGTTGAAGCCTGGCTTGGGCAATTTTGAGCATTTTTTTGCTAGTATGTGAAATGAGCCCAATTGTTCGGTGCTTTGAATATTCTTTGGCATTGCCCTTCTTTGGGATTGGAATGAAAACTGACTTTTCCAGTCCTGTGGCCACCGCTGAGTTTTCCACATTTGCTGGCATATTGAGTGCAGCACTTTCACAGCATCATCTTTTAGGTATTGAAATAGCTCAGCTGAAATTCCATCACCTCCACTAGCTTTGTTCGTAGTGATGCTTCCTAAGGCCCACTGACTTCGCATTCCAGGATGTCTGGCTCTAGGTGAGTGATCACACCATCGTCATTATCTGGGTCATCAAGATCTTTGTTGTATAATTCTTCTGTGTATTCTTGCCGCCTCTTCTTAATATCTTCTGCTATGTTAGGTCCATACCATTTCTGTTCTTTATTGTGTGGGGACATTATTTCTTTGCATGAAATACTCCCTTGGCATCCCTAATTTTCTTGAAAAGATCTCTAGTCTTTTCCATTCTATTGTTGTCCTCTTTTTCTCTGTTTCTCTATTGTTTTCCTCTGTTTCTCTATTTCATGAATCTATCTATCTATATATACATTTTTGTGTTTACACACATATATACATATGTATATGCCTGACTTTTGTGGAAATAATAAAGATTTTTTTAAAAGACATTTTGATAAACATTTGAGTAGTGTATACCAAACAGATACAAACTGTTGAAAATATGGGATCCATGCTTATTACTACTCTCAGTGCATTGAGACAACTCTTTTGTTGTTGTTCAGTACTTTTCATTTTTTGTACCTACTAAAAATTAAGCAAACTCTTTAAGATTGAGACAAATACCTAAGGGCCTTCATACTTGCATATTTTTTTATGACAGGATATAATTAAGCAGTACAACAGTGTCTCCCCTAGCACACAGGCTGGTAGGATTTACTCTGGAGGTTCTTGTCTTTCATAGGATGCTTACTCCAGATCAGTGATTTTTTCTTTTTTTTTCTGTTACAAGTGTTCCTGAATGATACTGTACAGGAGCATCTCACTCACTGCCTCAAAATTACTAAGGAAAGAAACAATTCTATAAAGATTCTGGAAGAAGCCTATAGCTTTTCTTCACTGTAAGTGCAATTCAAGAAGGGTTTGTATGTGTGTGTGATTTTCAAATCTGTACTTTTTTAAAGAGAAAGAAAGGATCTATTTTCTTGCCAATCTTCAGTATAAAAGATTTGATAAATCTGTTATCAAAATCTCCAGAGAGCAAACTTTCCAAAGTGTAAAAAGTTTAATGCAAATCTCTTTTACTGCTTTCCAAATTTTACATACTAAACACGGAAACCAATTCTTCACTGCCCAGGGGTTATTTCTAAATGGAATAACAATAAACCCTTATGGAACTAACGAAATAATTTCATGTCACTGTTCTTTTAGACATTGAGACTATCTTCTTCTTTAAAGAACAGAAATGCTAACACATTTCCCTGGATTTACCTTGCAAATTATCAGTTGAGGACCTCCCACAACTAAAATACCATGTGATTTCTGAAAAATTTTAGCATTTTCCTTAGTTCTGAAATAATATAGTATTTGTAACAATAATTATTCATGAACAAGACACAAGATCACATCTCAAAATAGTTTATATTAATGCAATCTATGTGCTCAATCCTCTACTAGCAATGAAGTCTCTAAGAGCTCAAAAGAAGAGAAAATGCTATTTTATATCATATTGCATACTATTTATTAAGCATAATTAACTACAGTTATGATTTATATTTAGCTTATCATTTATAAATATATTCATATCCTCTTTTTAATGTAATTACTACATTGTATTATTTTCCTATAATAAGCTGAAAGTTGATAAGCATTCAGATCCTGCTGAACTGCCAGTTAGTGAAATAATATTTAAACAATAAACATTCTCTCAGAAACACCATTTAATACTAACAACATGAAATGAAAATATATTAATTTCCAAATATTATTTTTTAAAAACACTGAAGAATTAACTCTTTTGACATTTGCTCTCTAAATTTGGCTTTTCTGGTAAAAATGCCTCCAATAAAAATATTAATACCATAACAAAGTAATAAATAAAATACTACATAGATTGAATAAAGAATCAATCAAACAGATTGAATTTTATTTTCACATGAAAATAACCATGCCAAAAAGGTGTTGACGAAATAGGAATTAATAAGCCATTTAAATGGAGTTTTTCTAGAAAGGACTTTTTCAACAAATATGTGTCAATATTCTTAAAATTTCAAGGGGAATTATCATATTCATAGCTTGTATCTGAAACTTTTATTAAGCCAGGATAGTCAAGCTTCATATCATTCAAAATACTGAAAACAAAGCGTGTCACAGCTAAAACTTTTCCTATGTTGCAGCAGATCATTGTTTTTATTCAAATAATCCAAATCAAATAATCTTTAATGTTCAGAGTTCTTTTGCCCATTCTTCTCTATGGTAGAAGAGTGATAGTCTAATACAAGACTATCTCTTTTTTTTTTTTTTCACATAAAATAACTGTTTCTGAAATTACCAATGCTTAATTAAATACAATTACAATATTGAATAAAATACATCAATATATTAGTCTGTGAAAATATTTGCCACTATTAGCTCATTGATATGTTAATTCTACATTTTCTAATTACCTAATCTCATTTCAAACCTATCTGTTTTTATTGCACTGAATATCTGTTGTGGTTTCTTGTATTCTATGTCCTTTAACATGACATAGCCATGAGAAAGTGTTTTCCTGTCAAGTTCTTGAAGGAAGCATAACTTTCTTGATTAAACAATGAATAAAACAATGAGGAAAATATTAGGGGAATTTTATATTTGGCAGAACAATGCCAATACACCTCAAACATCTAGACTTTTAGGTATATTTATGAAAATCATTTCAGTTCAATCAGCTCAGTCATGTCTGACTCTCTGTGACCCTATGGACTGCAGCACGTGAGTCTTCCCTGAGCAGCAACAACTCCCAGAGCTTGCTTAAACTCATGGCCATTGAGTTGGTGATGCCATCCAACCATCTCATCCTCTGTTGTCCTTGTCCCTTCCCTTGCCTTCAGTCTTTCTCAGCGTCAAGGTCTTTTCTGAGGAGTCAGTTCTTCACATCAGTTGGCCAAAGTATTAGAGCTTCAGCTTCAGCATCAGTCCTTGCAATTAATATTCAGGACTGATTTCCTTTAGGTTGGATCTTCTTGCAGTCCAAAGAACTCTCAAGAGTCTTCTCCAACACCACAGTTCAAAAGCATCATTTTTTGGTCCTCAGCTTTCTTTATGGTCCAACTCTCACATACTCACATGATTACTGGAAAAAGCTCAGCTTTGACTAGATGGACCTTTGTCAGTAAAGTCATGTCTCTGCTTTCTAATATGCTGTCTAGGTTGGTCATAGCTTTCTTCCAAAGAGCAAGTGTCTTTTAATTTCATGTCTGCAGTCACCATCTGCAGTGATTTTGGAGCCCAAGAAAATAAAGTCTCTCACTGTTCCATTGTTTCTGCTTCTATTTGCCATGAAGTGATGGGGCTAGATGCCATGATCTTAGTTTTTTGAATGTTGAGTTTTCAGCTAACATTTTCACTCTCCTCTTTCATCAAGAGGCTCTTTAATTCCTCTTTGTATAAGGATGGTATCATATGCATATCTGAGGTTGTTGATATTTCTCCTGGCAATCTTGATTCAGTTTGTGCTTCATGCAGCCCAGTGTTTCTCATGATGTACTCTGCCTATAAGTTAAATAAGCAGAGTGACAATAAACAGTTTTGACATACTCCTTTCCCAATTTGGAACCAGTCCATTGTTCCATGTCCCTTTTTAACTGTTGCTTCTTGACCTGCATGCAGATTTCTCAAGAGGGAGGTAAGGTGGTCTTGTATTCCCATCTCTTTAAGAATTTTCCACAGCTCCATGATAGAGCCACTGAGCAGACAACCCAGACTGGAGAACACTTACATCAAAGAAGTTCTTACCTTGTTATGAAAGTTCTACGACCCATGAGAGATTTCTCCAACTGGGGATCCACCAAAGGGACTGAGAACCCCCAGGGAATTTAATTTTGGAAGCCAGTGGGATTTGATTACAGACATTCCACAGGAATGGGAAAACAGATTCTTGGAGGGCACAAACAAATCCTTGTCCACACCAGGATCCAGGCAGGAGAAAGGAGCAGTGATCCCACAAGAGACCAAACCAGAGTTGCCTGTGAGTGTCCACGAGTTTCTGGCAGTCATGAGTTGACAGTGCCTGTCAAGGGGTCAGGGGCCCTGGATACAACAGTGCTGACATAAGTCCTTTTGGAGAAGGTCACCATTACTGCCATAATCCCTACCATAGTTTGGCTCAGGCCAAACAACAGGGAGGGAAAACAGCCCCACCTATCAACAGAAAGTTGGATTAAAGATTTACTGAGCATGGCCTTGCCCATCAGAACAAGACCCAGATTCCAGACCCACAGCCAGGCCCTCCCATCAGGGAGCTTCCACTAGCCTGTTATCCATCAGAGGGCAGACAGAATGAAAAACAATCACAGAAAACTAACCAAACTGATCACGTGGATCACAGCCTTGTCTAATTCAATGAAACTATGAGCCATGCTGTGTAGGGTCACCCAAGATAGACAGGTATGGTGGAGAATTCTGACAAAATGTGGTGCACTGGAGATAGGAATGGCAAAGCACTTCAGTATTTTTGCCTCGAGAATCCCATGAACAGTATGAAAAGGCAAAAAGATATGACACTGAAAGATGAACTCCGCAGGTCTGTAGGTGCCCAATATGCTACTGCAGAAGAGCGGAGAAATAGCTCCTGAAAGAATGAAGAGATGGAGCCAAAGTGAAAACAATGCCCAGTTATGGATGTGACTGTGGTGGTGTTGGAAGTAAAGTTCAATGCTGTGAATAACAATATTGCATAGGAAACTGGAATATTAGGTCCATGAACAAGGTAAATTGGAAGTGGTCAAACAGGAGATGGCAAGAGTGAACATCAACATTTTAGGAATCAGTGAACTAAAATGGACTGGAATGGGAGAATTTAATTCACATGACCATTATGTCTACTACTGTGGGCAATAATCCCTTTGAAGAAATGGAGTAGCCCTCATAGCTCTACTTTTGCATTCAATTCCCCTATGATGAAAAGGACATCTTTTTTGGTGTTAGTTCTAGAAGGTTTTGTAGGTCTTCATAGAACCATTAACCTTCAGTTTCTTCAGCATTAGTGGTTAGGACATAGACCACTTGGATTACTGTGATATTGAATGGTGTACCTTCAAAATGAACAGAGACCATTCTGTCATTTTTGAGACTGCACCCAAGTACTGCATTTAGGACTCTTTTATGACGGATAGGACTATCCCTCATAGTCCTAAATGCAAGTCTGCATTTAGGACTATGAGGGATACTTCATTTCTTCTTTAGTTCAATAGTCTATTTTTAAACTAGTAATCCTACATACATGTGTAATCCAATATTTTAGTTTCTGAGAACTTGATATATAGCTAGTTAAAATGGAAATGCTCTGTTAGTATAAAATGTATATCAGATGCTAAAAGACTTTGTAAAAAAAATACATATTGATAATATGCTGTAGATTATTTGTTAAATGACAGTATTTTGCACATAACAGGCCAAATAAAATGTATCATTAAAATTATTTTTACACTCTCTTTTTTACTTTTTAAAAATGACTATTAGAAAATTTTAAATCACATATGTTGATTGCATTAAACTGTTAATAAGCAGTGCTGCCATAAGCAATTTGTCTGCCTGAAAACAAGTTATACTCTTAAAAGAGAAAATGTTGCCATTACATTTGCATCAAAAGTCCATACTTTCTGCATATTTGTTTGAATGAGAGAATAATCAAAGTGTTTTTGTCTTATAAAGAATAAAATGTTTATTTGCATTATTGTTTCTAACTTCTCTAAAGAAAAGCTTGCTTTTTTGATCAATGAGTATAGAAGTGATGGATGCTAATCTAGAATTATACAGAGTAAACCATAGTGCAATTAGGTTTATAAAAGTAATATCTGTAGAATATTAAGCTATATTCCTAAAGGAGAATGTTTTGTTCTCATATTTTTAGCAAAGCAAGTTATCAATCAACAGAAAAGCTCAAACATTCACTGGCTGAATAAATAGTAATTGCAAAGAGACTTGCAGGAAGAATCCTTAAACATACCATAAACATCTAGTGACCTTTTTTAGATCTCTAAAGGAAAGGCAAGGCACTTATTATAATAAAATCTTGTTAGGAATAAATTATCAATGAAAAAAAGCATAATAGAAGCCAAGTGAAAAAAGAAAGTTTGGCAAAGAAAAGTGTCTCATAAAAGTAAGAATACTGAAAACTCAAGGGCACAAGGCTCAAATATTTTTATAATGTATTTTTTCTGTTTTACTAGTGATAGAATGGGAAAATTATTTTCTTAGACTATTAAAATGATTTTGACTTACTGTAGGTATTAGTTTCCCATTGCTGCTGTAATAATTAACTTGCCACAAACTTAGTGACTTAAAACTGAATGACAGAACACAAGGTATTGTCAGGGCTTGCTCCTTCTGAAGGCAGTAGGGGAGAATCTATCTCCCAGTTTTTCTGCATCCTAGAGGCTTTTCCCATTTCTATTACTCTCACCTTCCTGTTGCTCTTCTGTAAGAAACTTATGATTACATGGGGCTCATCAGAATAATTCAAAATAATCTCTCCATCTTTAGGTCATTCACTTAATTATATATGCAAAATCCCTTTGTCATGTACATAAACATATTCCCAGGTTTACTTTGCCTATCATATCATCTTATCACCAGAATATCATGGAGTATTCTAGCAGCTGTAATAAAAAATGATACGTCATCACAACACATAAACAGATACAGAACACAGTGCCATATAAATTAGTCAATTATGATACCATTTTTTGGTTAATGCTCAATTATATTATATACCTAAAATGTAAAAAAAAACACAAAAAACGAATTTTAAAAAACATAGGACACTAATTTTGCTTTTGTTGCTTATGTTTTTGTTGTGATATCCAAAAAAAAAAAAAAAAAATCACTGCCAAGCCCAATATCATGAAACTTTTCCCCTATTTTTAATTCTAAGTGTTTTGCAATTTCAGGTCTTACATTGAAATATTTAATTCATTTTGAGTGTCGTGTAGGATGTAAACTGTTAGTTTTATTCTTTTTCATGCAAATATCCAGTTTTCTCAACATAATTTGTTGAGTTCCTGACCAGGGATCAAACCCAGGTCTCCTGCTCTACAGTCAGATTCTTCACCAACTGAGCCACCACGGAAGCCCCAGTTTGTTGACAAGACTATTTTTTCTCCATTGTATATTCTTTTAAAAAAATATTACATTTAACCTAATATCTCTAAAATATTACTTGAACATGTAATCAACATAAACAATTATTACCGAGACTACATTTTTATACTAAGTTCAGTGTACATTTAACCTTATAGAATGTCTCAATTTGGACCAGCATTCATTCTTATCTTTATTTCCCTAAATGCACTGTTTTTTTCTCCTCCATGCTTTTAAATTTCTTCTCTTAATCACTGGCTTTTGAAATAAGTCAGAAAGAGGGAGGGAAAAAAGACACTCCATTTTGTATTCTTGACAATCTTGTCTAAGATCACTTGATCATATGCATGTGGGTTTACTTTATTTCTTGTTTCTGTATTCTGTTCCATTGATCAAGCAACAAAGGCCAATTTTGACAAAAAAGGCTACATAAAATTAAAATGATTACATGGCAAAGGAACCAATCAACAGAGTAAAAGCAATGTACTGAATACGAAAACAATGTATCTGATGAAAGATTGGTATTCAAAATATGTGGGGACTCTTTCAGTTCAGTTCAGTCGCTCAGTCGTGTTTGACTCTTTGCGACCCCATGACTCTTACAACGCCATAAAAAAAAAAAAAAAAAAAAAGAAAAGAAAAGAAAGAAAGAAAAACCCAAATAATCTAGTAAAAACTAAACAAAGACTTAAATAGACATTGCTAAAGTTTCTCAAGTTAAGGAATCTCTTGTGTATCTTAAAGGATGTGCCTGTTTGTATTATAATCTGGGTAGATTCTGAGCCTTTCTGTTGGTGAGTGGGAGGCCATTCACAATGGGATCACTGCAGCAGCATACATTACTTTAGGAAAAATTTGTAAATAAGTAACATGTTGCCTCTAGCAACCAATTTTTTTTTTTCTAGCCCCCAAAGATGTTGGATTCGTTTTAACATTGCACATGCTAAAAATGGTAGATAGAGGTGTTAAGTGTCAAAGAGAGCAACTCTGATTTGACTATATCATGTCCAGAAGTTAATCAAAGGGACAGGGCCTTGTACTAGTACTGGGCAATGTCTCATCACTCAGTGAGAGTGTGTGTGTATGTGTACATGCTCCTTTGTGAATGGGTGTATATCTAGAATGAGTGTGTTAAATTTCTGAGAAGGATGACTTCAAAATATTGTTGTATCTGTATTCTGAGAAAATAATGAATATGGTTAGGCTCTTGACTGCAAAGCATGTGTACAATAGCAGAACTGTAATTTACCCAGATCTCAGTAAAAAAAAAAAAAAAAAAAAAAAATATATATATATATATATATATAGTCTCTTAGAAAGTGAAGAAAACAATGTGAAGAGAGGCTGTTGAAATAGGCACTGAATAGAACATAGAAGGAAGATGAAATAGAAAATTATTTTCTAGTCACTGATTGGATAAAGTCAATAATTTCTATAATACCATGTATGCATGCCTGCTCAGTTGCTCAGTCATGCAAAGAGCAAAATGTCATGCTCTTTGTGATCCTAGGACTGTAGCCCACCAGATTCCTCTGTCCATGGGATTTTCCAGGCAAGAATACTGAAGTGGGTTGTCATTTCCACCTCCAGCAAATCTTTCTGACCCAAGGACTGAACCCATATCTCCTGTGTCTCTTGCATTGGCAGGCAGATTCTTTAACACTGAACCACATGAAAAGCCCAATGTTGTGTATAGGAAACTTAATAAGGGGTGTAATGGATGTAAATTTGCAGTCATCTATTCCTGGGAGCCAGACATCTTTTATCAAGATGGAGCAATGACCAAATTGGGTTGCTAAAGGACAAGAAAGCAGGCACAATGGCCCCCTCCATAAATATGAGTCTATGATAGAACTTAATTAGTTTAGGCCTTGTTTTATTCTATATTGGATTGTATTGGGTATTTTTACTGGGTAAAAGGGTGTTCCTGGGCATTCTAAGTGCCCATGTTTGTTGTTGTGGAGGCAATAAGTCATGTCTGATTCTTTGTGGCCTTATGGACTGTAGCATGCCAGCCACGTCTGTCCTTTACTATCTTCTACAGTATGCTCAAATTCATGTCCATTGAGTTGATGATGCTATCTAACCATCTCACCCTCAGCCGTCCCCTTCTCCTTTTGCCCTCAATGTGTCCTAGCATCAGGGACTTTTCCAATGAGTCACCTCTTCATATCAGGTGGCCAAAGTATTGGAGCTTCAGCTTCAGGACCAGTCTTTCCAATAAATAAATATTCAGGACTGATTTCCTTTAGGATTGACTGGTTTGATCTCCCTGCTGTCCGAGGGACCCTCAAGAGTCCTCTCTAGCACCACAATTCAAAAGCATCAATTCTTCAGTGCTCAGCCTTTTTTATAGTCCAAACTCACATCTGTACATGACTACTGGAAAAACCATAGCTTTGACTAGATGGATTTTTGTTGGCAAAGTGATGTCTCTGCTTTTTTAAAAAATTATTGTAATTGAAGTCTAATTACTTTACAATATTGTGGTGGTTTTTGCCATACATTGACATGAATCAGCCATGGGTATACATGTGCCCAACCATCCCAGACCCCCTCCCCACCTCTCTCCCCATCCTATCCCTCTGGGCTGTCCCAGGGCACCAGCTTAGAGTGCCCTGTTTAATGCATCATACTTGGATTGGTCATTGATTTCACATATGGTAATATACATGTTTCAATGCTATTCTCTCAAATCATCCCACCCTCAGCTTCTCCACAGAGTCCAAAAGTCTGCACTTTATATCTGGGTCTCTTTTGCTGTCTTGCATATAGGGTTGTCATTACCATTTTTCTAAATTTCATATATATGCATTAATATACTGTATTGTCATTTTTCTTTCTGACTTACTTCACTCTGTATAATAGGCTCCAGTTTCATCCACCTCATTAGAATTGATTCAAATGCATTCTTTTCAATAGCTGAGTAATATTCCATTGTGTATATGTACCACAGTTTTCTTATCCATTCATCTTCAGATGGACATCTAGGCTGCTTCCATGTCCTAGCTACTGTAAACAGTACTGAAATGAACATTGGGGTACAAGTTTCTCTTCCAATTCTGGTTCCTTTGGTGTGTATGCTCAATAGTGGGATTGCTGGGTCACATGGCAGTTATATTTCCAGTTTTTTAAGGAATCTCCACATAGTGGCTGTACTAGTTTGCATTCCCACAAACAGTGTAAGAGGGTTCCATTTTCTCCACACTCTCCAGCATTTATTTTTTGTAGAGGTTTTTGATAGAGCTTTGTAGGGCCATTCTGACCAGTATGAGATGGTACTTCATTGTGGTTTTGATTTGCATTTCTCTGATCATGAGTGATGTTGAGCATCTTTTTATGTGTTTGTTAGCCATCTGCATGTGTTCTTTGGCAAATGTGTGTTTAGTTCTTTGGGCCATTTTTTGATTGGGTCATTTATTTTTCTGATATTGAGCTGCATGAGTTACTTGTATATTTTTGAGATTAATTCTTTGTCAGTTGTTTAGTTTGCTAGTATTTTCTCTCATTCTGAAGGCTGACTTTTCACTTTGCTTATAGTACCCTTCACTTTGCCAAAGCCTTTTAAATTTAATTAGGTCCTATTTGTTTATTTGTGTTTTTATTTCCAGTACTCTGAGGGGGAGTGCGTCATAGAGGATCTTGTGACTTATGTCAGAGAGTGTTCTGCCTTTGTTTTCCTCTAGGAGTTTTATAGTTTCTGGTCTTACATTTAGATCTTTAATCCATTTTAAGTTTATTTTTGTGTATGATATTAATGTTTTTAGTGTCATTCTTTTACAGGTGGTTGACCAGTTTTCCCAGCATGATTTGTTAAAGAGATTGTCTTTTCTCCATTGTATATTTTTGCCTCCTTTGTCAGAGATAAGGTGTCCATAGTTGTATGGATTCATCTCTAGGTTTTCTATTTTGTTCTATTGATCTATATTTCTGTCTTTGTGTCAATACCATACTGTCTTGATGACTGTAGCTTTGTAGTATAGTCTGAAGTCAGGCACGTTGATTCCTCCAGTTCCATTCTTCCTTCTCAAGATTGCTTTTACTATTTAAGGTTTTTTGTATTTCAATACAAATTGTGAAATTATTTGTTCTAGTTTCAAAAATACCATTGGTAGCTTAATAGGGATTATATTGAATCTATAGATTGGCTTTGGGTAGTACACTCATTTTCACTGTATTGATTCTTCCGATACATGAACATGGTATATTTCTCCATCTATTTGTGTCATCTTTGATTCCTTTTATTAGTGTTTTATAGTTTTCTGTATATAGGTCTTTTGTTTATTTAGGTAAATTTCTTCCTAAGTATTTTATTCTCTTCATCACAATGGTTAATGGGATTGCTTCCTTAATTTCTCTTTAATTTAATTATCTTTAATGTTTTCTCATTGTTAGTGTATAGGAATGCAAAGGATTTCTGTGTATTTACTTTATATCCTAAAAATTTACTATGTTCACTAATTAGCTCTAGTAATTCTCTGGTGGTGTCTTTAGGGTTTTCTAGGTACAGGATCATGTCACCTGCAAACAGTGAGAGTTTTACTTCTTCTTTTTCCAATCTGGGCTCTTTTTATTTCTTTTTCTTCTTTCATTGCTGTGGCTAAAAATTCCAAAACTATGTTGAATAGTAGTGGTGAGAGTGGGCACCCTTGTCTTGTTCCTGACTTTAAGCGAATTGCTTTCAATTTTTTGCCATTGAGGATAATATTTACTGTAGGTTTATCATATATGGTTTTTATTATGTTGAGATATGTTCCCTTCTATGCCTGCTTCATGGAGAGTTTTTGTCATGAATGGGTGTTGAATTTTTTCAAAGTCTTTCTCTGCATCTATTGAGATAATCATATGGTTTTAATCTTTCAATTTGTTAATATGGTGTATCACATTGACTGATTTGAGAATACTGAATAATCCTTGCATTCCCTGGGAAAAAGCCCACTTGATCATGATGTATGATCTTTTTATTATGCTGTTGGATTGTGTTTGCTAGAATTTTGTTGAGGATTTTTGCATCTATGTTCATCAGTGGTATTGGCCTGTAGTTTTCTTTTTTTTTTGCATCTTTGTCTGGTTTTGATATTAGGGTGACAGTGGCCTCATCAAATGAGTTTGGGAGTTTACCTTCCTCTGATTTTCTGGAAGAGTTTGAGTAGGATAGGTGTTAGCTCTTCTCTAAATTTTTGGTAGAATTCACCTGTGAAGCCATCGGTCCTGGGCTTTTTTTGTTGTTGGAAGATTTTTTGTTACAGCTTCAATTTCCGTGCTTGTGATGGGTCTGTTAAGATTTTCTATTTCTTGCTATTTCAGTTTTGGAAGGTTATACTTTTCTAAGAATCCATCTGTTCTTCCAAGTTGTCCATTTTATTGGCATATAGTTTCTGATAGTAGTCTCTTATGATCCTTTGTATTTCTGTGTTGTCTGTTGTGATTTCTCCATTTTCACTTCTAAGTTTGTAGATTTGATTCTTTTTTTTTCTTGATGAGTCTGCTAATGGTTTGTCTATTTCATTTACTTTCTCAAAGAATCAGCTTTTAGTTTTGTTGATTTTTGCTATAGTCTCCTTTATTTCTTTTTCATTTATTTCTGCTCTAATTTTTATGATTTCTATCCTTCTACTAACTCCGGTGTTCTTCATTTCTTCTTTTTATAGTTGCTTTAGGTGTAAAGTTAGGTTATTTTATTTTTTCTCTTGTTTCTTGAGGTAAGATTGTACTGCTATGAACCTTCCTTTTAGCACTGCTTTTACTGAATCTCATAGGATTTGGGTTGTTATGTTTTAATTTCATTTGTTTTTAATGCATATTTTGATTTCCTTTTTGATTTCTTCCATGATCTGTTGGTTATTCAGAAGTGTGTTGTTTAGCCTCCATATGTTTGTATTTTTAATAATTTTTTTTCCTGTAGTTGACATTGAATTTCACTGCATTGTGATCAGAAAAGATGTTTGAAATGATTTCAATTTTGTTGAATTTACCAGTGATAGATTTATGGTCCAGGATGTGATCTATACTGGAGAATGTTCTGTGTGCACTTGAAAAAAAGGTGAAATTCATTGTTTTGGGGTGAAAGGTCCTATAGGTATCAATTAGGTCTAACTGGTCCATTGTATCATTTAAAGCTTGTGTTTCCTTACCAATTTTCTGTTTGGTTGTCATAGGGGTGAGTGGGGTATTAAAGTCTCCCACTATTATTGTGTTACTGTTAATCTCCCATTTCATACTTGTTAGCATTTGCCTTATGTATTGAAGTGCTCCTATGTTAGGTGAATATATATTTATAATTGTTATATCTCCTTCTTGGATTGATCCTTTGATCATTATGTACTATCCTTCTTTGTCTC
The DNA here is from genome assembly GCF_029407905.1 of Bubalus kerabau. Lineage (NCBI taxonomy): Eukaryota > Metazoa > Chordata > Mammalia > Artiodactyla > Bovidae > Bubalus > Bubalus kerabau. Next base: position 70,816,575 of record NC_073628.1, read on the forward strand.
TTTTCACAGTCTTTATTTCAAAGTCTATTTTATCTGATATGAGTATTGCTACTCCTGCTTTCTTTTGGTCTCCATTTGCATCAAATATCTTTTTCCAGCCCTTCATTTTTAGTCTGTGTGTTTCCCTTGGTCTGAGGTGGGTCTCTTGTAGACAGCATATATAGAGGTCTTATTGTGTCTGTTTTTTTAATGCACTGTCTAGGTTTGTCATAGCTTTTATTGCAAGTTACAAGTGTATTTTAATTTCTCAACCCAACAAATAGGTGTAGGACAAAACACTTCACCCAGGGTCACCTTAAGACAGGCCTGATCCCACACTGCTCTCTCTAAAAACCAATTACAAAAACTTTCAACAAATGTTGGTTAAGTCTATAGCAGAAGCTAAGTAGGACTCAGTAAGTGCAACACAGCCAACACAAAACCACACAATGCAAGGTACTACATAACTTGTAGGTGGCATCTCAATGAACATTCATGATCAGACAACACAGTCAGTCAGCAAGCAGAGCAAAACAGACAGATTCTGGTCTAGGTGAAGACTGTTTAACTACTGTGTCCTCTGTGCCAACTGTCTTGTGATTGCCCTTTGGAAGCAAGATCAACTCCCCACTGAAATAATGGTTTGGATATCAAAACTTATGATCCTGCACTCTCACTTAGGGGATACATGAAAGGTTTCTTCCTTACATAATGGACAAAGCAAAGTGCTCCTAAGCTGATCATAAAATTAGTTAGTAAGGCTGAGAAGCAAATGACTGGAGGGGTTACTATGGTTAGGGTTCCTGGAATTTCATGGTTTGAAGTTCCCATCTCCACCAAAAGAGAGAGCTCTCTAGCTTTCTTATTGGCCTTCTTAGATAATAGGATGAAAGCAAAAGGAGGAGGGATGAGGCTGCAAAGATGCCAGCAGTTTAAAATATAAAAAATGGAGTCAAAATTCTAATCATAATTTGCTTCTGGGAATGATAGATTTCTTAGGGTCTATGTTTAAGTTAAAAGGCACAACTTCTGCCATTCAAGGAAAACTGCTAACAGTTAGACCAAACTACTACTTAGTTATTGGTTTAGTCTGTGTCAGAAGGATTTCTTAGCAGCCTGGGAAATCTTGCCTGCATCAGGCAATGTGAACTCAAGGTACAAGACATACATTTCTTCCCATCAATATTTAATGGTAAATAAGTTAGGAATAAGGGTGGCACTATGCAAATAAGAGCCAAGAAAGAAAACAAGAAAATAATCTGACTCCTTGGTCTCTGGCTCAGGTGACCAAACAGGCTGCTCCAGAAAGAGAGACTGAGCAGATCACCATTTGAAGGCTTGCAAAGATGTACAACATCAAAACCCAAACTATCAATCAACTAAAGGAAGTCAACCTTGAATATTCATTAGAAAGACTGATGCTGAAGCTGAAGCTCCAATACCTTGGCCGCCTGATTCAAAGAGCTAACTCATTGGAAAAGACTCTGATGCTGGGAAAGATTGAGAGCAGGAGTAGAAAGGTCTGACAAAGGATGAAATGGTTGGATGACATCACCAACTCAATGGACATGCATTTGAGCTAACGCCAGGAGATAGGGAAGGACTAGGAAGCCTGGCATGCTGCAGTCCAGAAGGTCTCAAAGAATCAGACATGACTTAGCGAATAAACAACAACAACAATCAACCAACAAACCAAAGACACATACAAATGAAAGAACCATAGATATGTAACATCTCTTGGACCTTGTTTTATGCAAAACATAGACCTGCTTGCAAAAAAACACAAAACATAAACCTACTCACAAAAAACTCTTTTCACTAAAGTTATTATCTGCTACAGTTTTGGGTGTAAACTCATAGTGAACTTTCAAAATATTATCATATATTTTACTTTTATGAAATGAAAAGTATAAAGTATATAGAGTCAGGAGTTTCTGCTTTTTATTCTACACAAATGATTTGTTAATAGGTTGTAATATATGGTTTCTATATCAATACATATAGATATGTCTCACAAATTGCTTTTGCAATTAATTTTATTTCCTGTTAAGGCAGACCTTCATTACTCTTCCTGATTTTTAATTAAACATTAATTTAATTAAATGTGAATTAATTAAATTAATTAATGTGATTCACATTCAGTTGTAATAAGAAAGAGATATTTCCTACCACTTTATAAGACAGTATCATCTTGCAAGACTACAATACTGAGTTTGTCAAAAAGTCATTTGGGTTTTTCTATCAGATGTAATGGAAAAACCTGAATGGATTTTTTGGCCAACCCAGTACAATATTACAACCAGGATACTGACAGTGCTTTAAAAATGTAGAGAACACTTCTATCACCACAAGGATCCCTGTGGCTACCTCACTTCCCATCTGCTCCTACTCCTTCCTTAGGCCATGGAAAACTGTAATCTCCTCTCCATACTATAATTTCATCATTTTAGGAAATGTTATGTATAAATGGAATAATACAGTATGTATTTAGAATTATTTTAATGTAGCATAATTCTATGAAGATGTATTATGAGTTTTGTATGTATCAAATTGTTGAAGGTATGGATTTATGTTTGTTTACCCATTCACTTGTTGAAGGACAAGTTTGTTTACCTGCTAGTTTGCTGAGGTGATTCCAGACTTTGGTCTTTACAAATAAACTTGCTATAAATATTTATGAATCAATTTTGTATGAAATATAAGTTTTCATTTATCTGGGATAAATGTGCAATGGCAGATCACATGTTAGTTTTATGTTCAGTTTTTAAAAACTGTCAAATTACTTTCCATAGTGGCTATGCCACTTTACATTCTCATGTCAAACGTAAAAATGACCTGATTTTTTGCATCCTGATCACATTTTGTATCACTGTTTTAAGAAATTAGCCATTCTGATAAGAAAGGAGTATAGTTATATTTAATTGTGCTTTTAATTTGTATTTTTTGAATGGCTGATGTTGAGTATCTTCCAAGGGTTTGCCATGTGCACAGAGTTATGATTGTTAATTTTATATATTAACTTTACTAAGCCATGGTACCAAGATATTTGATCAAAGACCAGTCCAGATCACATCAAAGGTACTTTTAGATGAGATTAAAATGTAAATCAAAAGATTTCATAAAGAGCAAATTACCCTTCATAATGTGGATCAACCTCTTCTATTTAGTTGAAGTTCTTTTAAAAAATTAAACTTTCTCGAGGAAGACAGAATTCTGTTTCCAGGATGATTCCAGACTTGAACTGCAACATCAACACTTCCTACAATAGGTCTCTCAATTTCTCACTCTCTTCACCCCTCCCTCCCTCTGAAAAATACTACTGTAGAAATATGCTACTGTTTCTATTTTTCTGGAGAACACTGAGTAATACAGTTCTCCTCAGTGAAATATCTATTCTGTTTGTTTCCTAATTATTCAACTCTAGAGGTTTCAGTTTTTAATATATCCTATAAACAATTTGCTGTAGAATTGTAGCTTGCAATGTCTTTCCCAGGATGTAACTTGTCTTGTCATCCATTTAACAGGATATTACACTATTTTGTTGATGAAGTCCAATTTATCAAAGCAGCAGCAACAACAAAACCCAAATGCAAAACCTAGAATTCCATATCTAATAAAACCACTCTTCATATGTAGATAAAATAAAACCTTCTGTGGATAGATAAAACATGAGAAAGTTTCCAGGCATCAGAACTGAACTGCAAATAACAGTAAATAGATGTGTGTGTGTGTGCTTAGTCTTTCAGTCATGTCTGATTCTTCAGGACCCCATGGACTGTAGCCTGCCAGGCTCCTCTGTCCTTGGGGCTTCTCCAGGCAGGAACACTGGAGTGGGTAGCTATTTCCTTTTCCACAGGATCTTCCAAAACCAGGGATCAAACTCAAGTCTCCTGCTTTGCAGGTGGATTCTTTACAATCTAAGCCACAGGGAAGGCCCTAAAATAAAGGGAAATGACACCAAATAGAATGTTAGGTGTAGGAAGAAATGAGGGGCAAGTGAAACTGTAAAGATCACCCTTGTTGTGTTGTCTTTAATGTATGTAGATGTAATATACATGAAAAACATTGCACAAAGGATGAGGATAATTAATTGTATGTATCTGCAGCAAGATTTTTTCATTTTAGGTACTAGATTAAGGGTACTGTGATACATTAAAGGCACATTTAAAAATTTATTTCTTATATTAAAGTATTCTTTATTTATTTTATTATATTCATTTCAGGTACAATATAGTGATTCAATATTTTATAGATTTGTTCCATTTAAATTTATTAGAAAATATTGGCTATATTCCAAGAATTAATTCTTTAACCTCTAGAGAAATCACTAAAAAGTGAATAGGCATAGCTAAAAAGTCAATAGAATAAATAAACTACAGTAGTTAAAAAAAAAAAAAAAAACACTGGATAACTCAAGAAAGAACCCAATAGTAGGACAGAAGGATAAGGAGAAAGGATTGGGCAAGCAGGAAATAGTAAAACAGACCTCAATCCAACCATTTATATTAATTTTGTTTATAATTAATGATCTTAATATTCCAAGTGGTAGTTTCATCCCATTGTCATCCTGCTTATTTAACTTGTATGCAGAGTACTTCATGTGAAATGCCTGGCTGGATGAAGCACAATCTAGAATCAAGATTTCCTGGAGAAATATCAACAACCTCAGATATGCAGATGGCAACCACCCTTATGACAGAAAGCAAAGAAGAACTAAAGAGCCTCTTGATGAGAGTGAAAGAGGAGAGTGAAAAAGTTGGCTTAAAAACTCAACATTCAGAAAACTAAGATCATGACATCAAGTCCCATCACTTCATGGCAAATAGACGGGGAAACAATGGAAACAGTGATAGACTTTATTATGGGGGGCTCCAAAATCACTGCAGATGGTTCCTGCAACCATGGAATTGAAAGATGCTTGCTCCTTGAAAGAAAAGTTATGACCAATCTAGATAGCATATTAAAAAGCAGAGACATTACTTTGCTGACAAAGGCCCGTCTAACTAAAGTTTTGTTCTTTTCAGTAGTCACGTGTAGATGTAAAAGTTGGACTATTAAGAAAGCTGAGTTCCAAAGAATTGATGCCTTTAAACTGTGATGTTGGAGAAGACTCTTGAGAGTCCTTTGGAATGCAAGGAGATTCGACCTGTCAATCCTAAAGGAAATCAGTTCTGACTATTCATTGGAAGGACTGATGCTGAAGCTGAAACTCCAATACTTTGGCCACCTGATGTGAAGAGCTGACTCACTTGAAAATACCCTGATGCTGGGAAAGACTGAAGGCTGGAGGACAAGTGAACGAAAGATGAGATGGTTGTATGGCATCACTGATATGATGGACATGAGTTTCAGTAGGCTCCAGTATTTGGTGATGGACAGGGGATACTGGCATGCTGTTGTCCATGGAGTCACAAAGAGTTGGACATGACTGAGTGACTGAACTGAACTGAGCAACTAAGCACAGAACTCATATCCAATAATTATAGAATATTTATTCTGCACCCATACTTATCATCAGAAAAGACCATATACACCAGTCTCAAATATAGAAATACTAGAAAGTATTTTCTCTTAAAATATTGATTTTAAAAGAAAAAATAATTATTAAAGGCATTTAGAAATATCCTATATATTTGGACATTTAAAAATCATTTGTAAATAATTCATGGATCAAATGGGATTATCAGGTGGTGCTGGTGATAAGGAATCCACTTGCCAATGCAGGAGAGGTAAGAGATCCAGGTTCAGTCCCTGGGTCGGGAAGATCCCCTGGAGGAGGGCATAGCATGCCACTCCAGTATTCTTGCCTGGAGAATCCCATGGACAGAGGAGCCTGTTGAGCTACAGTTGATTGGGTTGCAAGGAGTCAGACATGAATTAAGCAACTTAGCATGCATGCATGGACCAAAAATGCAATCACAGAGACAATTATAAAATATTTTGAAAGTAATTATATTAAAATTTCAATATATCTACATTTGTGGAACTATAACAGTAATTAGAGAGAAACTTATAGAATAAATGATCATATATAAAAATGTAAAATAAATAATCTCATAAAAATAAATGGAAGTTGAGTAATTTAAATCTGATGCAATTAGTAAGAAGGAAATAATAGTTAGAACAAACAAAAGAAAAAGCACAACAGTAATAGGAGAAACAGCAAAAAAAAAAAAAAAATTAATTCTTGAATAAGCACATTAGCAAGACCAAGTAAGAGAGGAAATAAGTGAGAGTATAAATTACCTACATCAAAAATTAAAGACGGAATATAAAAACTGATCTTTGCATAGACAATAAAAGGTAATTAAAGGGTTTTCATGCCCAACTCTATGCCAAGAAATGGAACAATCTTGAAAAACCACAACTTGCCACACTTGTCATAGAATTTCCCTCTGCAAATTAAAGAAGCTCTCAAAGCCCCTATGCTTTCAGAGCTGACTGCTCAAATGTGTTTGGAAGAGCTGATAGCAACCCTATATGATATCTTTCATAAGTCAGAAAAGAAGCAAAGTTCCTGACTCATTTTTTAAAGGCAGAATAACACTGACATAGAAACATGAATATTACAGCTTGCATTGCATTCCACAAAAGATATGTTGAAGTCCTAACTCTTGATACCTTTGAAGGTGACCTTATTTGGAATCAGGGTCTTTGTGCATGTAAATGCTGCTGCTGCTGCTAAGTCGCTTTAGTCATGTCCAATTCTGTGTGACCCCATAGTCGGCAGCCCACTAGGCTCCTCTGTCCCTGGGATTCTCCAGGCAAGAACCCTGGAGTGGGTTGCCATTTCCTTCTCCAATGCATGAAAGTGAAAAGTGAAAGTGAAGATGCTCAGTCCTGTCCGACTCTTAGCGACTCCATGGACTGCCGCCCACCAGGCTCCTCCATCTATGGGATTTTCCAGGCAAGGGTACTGGAGTGGGTTGCTATCGCATGTAAATAAATTAGTCTAAACTTATACCAATTAGGGTGGTCCTTAATCCATGGGACTTATCTCCCTATAAGAAGAGAAGACACTGACTCATAAGGAGAGAAGACCACATGACTAGGGAGGCAGAGATGGAAGACTAGTGGAGAGTCACAAACACTTGAGTTGGAAATGTCAATTACTTTATTGTGAATATTAAATACCATTGGTGATGAAATGGCAAAGGTAGGGGAGAAGAGGATGGGAATATATGATACAGAATATCAATACTACATATTATCTGAAAATGGAGAGGTTCAAAAGATGCAAAGCTCGAGTGTTAGAAATAGACCAGTATAATTAGGATGACCATAACTAGAATTTACTGAAAAGTTTACATATGCTTAGCACTGCACAGACAAGCAGAAAATCATTATGACATTCAATGAAACCTCTTTATATTGTACAAAATTAATAAATAATTAGGTAACAAACTAATAAAACCAACAAACAGCTTTGAAAGTTAAAGTGAAAGTTGCTCAGTCGTGTCCGACTCTTTGCAACCCTATGGACTATACAGTTCATGGAATTCTCCAGGCCAGAATACTGGAGTGGGTTGCCTTTCTTTCCCTTCTCCAGGAGAGCTTCCCAACTCAGTGATCAAACCCAGGTTTCCCACATTGCAGATGGATTCTTTACCAGCTGAGCCATCAGGGAAGTCCAAGAATACTGGAGTGGGTAGGATGTCCCTTCCCCAGGGGATCTTCCTGAGCCAGGAATTGAACAAGGGTCTCCTGCATTGCAGAAGGATTCTTTACCAACTCAGCTATCAAAATATATTTCATTTATGATTCTCCCCCAAAAGCTTTAGATTGATTTTTAATATTTGAATACACTCAAAAAATCCTCAATTAATGCATTTTTTCTGTCAAATACAGCTTTGGAAATATGGTGGGTCCATGGAACCACCATATTTCCAAAGCTGTATTTGACAGAAAGAATGCATTAATTGATGCTTGAGTGCATTCAAATATTAAAAATCAATCTAAAGCTTTTTGGAGGAATCATAAATGAAATATATTTTCATACTATCATAAGGTCATTTAACATTTTTTCCCAGTGTTATCATACACATAAAGCTATAAACAGCCACAACATGATAAAAAGTATCCTGTATTTTAGTTTCTACAAATTCTACAGCAAGAGGCAGGAGAGTGGAAGAATGTGTATAGTTGTAGTTACTTATATTTTTGAAGTCTTGTTTCTTCTTGAAAGTGATGCCAAAATATTATAAATTTCTTGAGGCCATTTTATAACAAGGAACTCTTGTATTTACCTATAAAAATCCAGTGTCAGATGTGTAATCTCTTGTACTGAACATCAGAGAGACTAGATGTGCTGTCAGACAATATCTGTGGTGGTGAGGATGAATGGATAAAAGTCTCTTGGGATTTTTTTTTTTTGGTCAGTTATTTCCAAGTTTTTCTTACTTGTATCTGACAGTGTTATAAATCCATTCATCCTGTTAAAGCTTTTGTGGAAAATAACTTGTTAAAACTACCACTCAACTTTGATAAGTAAGTGCTTTTATTAATAATACTTTATAATAGCCTTTTATTTTTAAACATGATGCACTTTGTCAATTTTTAAATAGTAATGACTTTGTGGTCTTGGCTTTATGACTAATTCATCATTTTCATTGAATGGTTATTATGTTTGGGAGGTATAGAGATGCCTATGATATTCTAAGCAATTGATCAAAACTTCTTTAAAGGGAAAGAAAAAACATTCTTTTGATGAAATGCAACATTATAAAATATAGCCACCTTATGGTGACTGGCCTTTTTCATTTCTTTTTTTCTTGTTCACTTCTCTGTTATAAATCTGCAAAGAAATGGATAGGAGCAGCTTTTACTCTAGATAGTTTTGAATTAGCTACATAATTCTTATGCAGAAACATTACTTAAAGAACAATTCTTTTCCCTCCCTAAACATACCAAAATTTCTATTATAAGGCATGTAAAGTTTTACACTATTTTAAATCTTATGTGTGTGTATGTGTGTGTATGTGTGTGTGTGTGTATTCAGTTGCTCAGTCATGTCTGACCCTTTTGCAACCCTAAGGACTGTAGCCAGGCAGGCTTCTCTGTCCAGGAGATTTTACAGGCAAATCCAGAGTTGCCATTTCCTACTCCAGAAGATCTTCACCACCCAGGGATCAAATCCACATCTCTTGTGTCTCCTGCATTGGCAGATGGATTATTTAAACCTTATATTTTACTAACTATACTAATCAAGTATTTTACTGTGTGTGTTAATTGCTCAACGTGTCCAACTCTTTGTGACCCCATGGACTGTAGCCCACAAGGCTCCTCTGTCCATGGAATTCTCCAGGCAAGAACACTGGAATAGGTTGACATTTCCCACTCCGGGGGATCTTCCCGACCCAAGAATTGAACCCGGACCTCCCGCATTGCAGGCAGATTCTTTACCATGTGAGCTACCAGGGAAGCATCAGATGAATATCAAGTACATCTTATGCCTGCTGATAAGCCATGTTGAAAAAGAAGTATCTCTATAACCTTCTCACTGGTAAGCAGAGGCTGTAGGCAACATGAACCAAAGTGGAGTAAAAGCTTAGTTATTCGAGCTGTTCTCTACACTGTAAGCAGGTCTCCAACCAAAGTGGAAAGCTTCTATATTGGTGCCATAATAAAGCTGATAAACAGCTGCCAGATCAGCTGGGTAGACTGGAGATGGCAAAGTAATTGCATCTATGGGCAAAGTTTTATTCACAGTCTCATCAGAAATCTTGTAAAATCACTCTACTGGTTTCTAGCACATGGATGAATCACAGTTAGGACCCAAGAATAAAGGAAGAAAAACATGGCCAGGCTTATGGCTACCACCACTGGCCCTCTCCAGAAGGTAGTCACAGGGGTAAATTTGCAATTGCTTTGATTCCAAATCAACAGGAATGAAATTCAACTGACTGGCAAGTTCAATAACCTTCTGTGGAGATTGAATATTGTTGCTGCATATGTAAACATGCCAGACAGCATCCTTAGGTTGTAATGGAAGCACCCAAGCTGTTGCTCAGTTGCTAAATCATGTCCGACTCTTTACCACCTCACGGATTGCAGCATGCCAGTCTTCCTTGTCCTTCAGTATCTCCTGGAGTTTGCTCAAACTCATATCCATTGAGTCAGTGATGCCATCGAACCATCTCATCCTCTGTAGCCCCCTTCTCCTCTTGCCCTCAATCTTTCACAACATCAGGGTCTTTTCCAATGAGTCGTCTCTTTACATCAGGTGGCTAACTATTGCAGCTTAAGCATCAGTCCTTCCAATGAACATTCAGGGTTGATTTCCTTTAGGATTGACTGGTTTGATTTCCTTGTTGTCCAAGGGAATCTCAAGAGTCTTCTCCAGCACCACAGTTTGAAGCATCAATTCTTTGGCACTGAGCGTTCTTTATGGTCCAACTGTCATATCCATACATGACTACTGGAAACACCACAGCTCTGACTAGATAGACATTTGTGCAAATTGATGTCTTTGTTTTTAATATGCTGTATAGGTTTGTTATAGCTTTTCTTCCAAGGAGCAAGCATCTTTTAATTTCATGGCTGCAGACACTCTCCACAGTGTGGAGAGTCCAAGAAAATAAATTTCTGGAGTCCAAGAAAATAAATTCTGTCACTGTTTCCATTGTTTCCCCTTCTATTCGCCATGAAGTGATAGGACCAGATGCCCAAGCTGAGACAACATTAAATCCTTTCACAATCAAAGAGTCCAGGAATAATGAAGCCAAATATTCCACATTGGATGTTGGGTATTGGTTTATCCTCATGTTATTGTTCACATCAATCAAAATTCACCCACAGCAGATATCTAGGTCCCACAGTAAGGTGTAATGTTCCTATATATAGCAACAACATTATATTTGATATGATTTGATTTGATCAACTTTTTGGTGAGTGGCATCTACCATATGAGGATAAAATTCAGCATAAAATTTAGGATTTCTGCTTCCTATGACTACATCATGATAGCCACACCTAATAAGTCAAATAGTCAGGGGTTTAGCAAAATTTCTACTGCCAATTACACCTATAGTGGCCTTCCTTACATCCTTCTTTTTTCTTTTTTGCCATGCCCTGTGGCATGTGGGATCTTAGTTCCTTGACCAGGGATCAAACAGGTGTTCCCTGCATTGGAAGCATAGAGCCTCAACTGGACCAGCAAAGTGCCTTCCTTGCATCTTTGATACCATTTTTTCCCCTGAGGCCAAAGAGTTTTTCTAAGGCTCTTGTGGTTTCCCATCAGTGTTTCATTCCTTGATACAGACTCTTCCAAGATCACCAGGGATATCTCGAGAATCTGGTTAAAACAAAGATTCTGTTTGAGTGAGTCTGGAGTGAGGCCAAAGAATCAGCATTTCTAATAAGGTGATGCCAATGCTGCTTGTATGCGAGCTCCTCTTTGAACAGCAAGGCTCTCTGTACCCTCTGACTGGCCCTTTTCTATGATGCCCCTTGTCAGTTTCTCCTTTCTCTCTGAGTCACATCAGAGAATTAGATCATGGCATTTCAGAAGCTGTCCATGGCTGAAGATCCCCTCAGAGGATGTGAAAATGTAGAACCAGTAGTTTGGCTCAAGCAGTGGAAGGCAAAGGTTACATTTCTGTGTAGTGATGAAGCAAAAACAAACTTGACAGCAGATGAAATGAGTATTTTATGGACATGCAATGGAAAAGAGAAATATTTAAGTATTAGTAGCTCAGTCATGTCTGACTCATTGCAACCCCATGGACTATAGCCTGCCAGGCTCCTCTGTCCATGGGATTTCCCAAGGAATCTTAGGCAAGATCCTGGAGTGAGTAGTCATCCCCTTCTCCAAGGGATCTTCCCAACTCAGGGACTGAATCCAGGTCTCCTGCATTGCAGGCAGGTTCTTTACTGTCTGAGCCCCCGGGGAAGCCCAGAAATATTTAAGGGAGAGAGATAAAATAAGAGAGAGAAGAAAACAATATTAAAGGAATGGGATGAAGCACAAAGGCAATTTCTGTGGCTGAAAAGCTTGACAAGCCATTCAAGAAATACCTGGGAAGTCCCATCCCTGGAAGTTATGCTCTGTAACTGTGTTCTCCTCTCTTGCTGCTGTGGTCATCAGCTTTCAAAAACAGTCCATTGTGAATATTTTTATATTTCTTTAAGGCCCAGGCTTTCTGACCCAAGAGCACTGGCAAGCTTGATTAAAGGATGATTGTTCAGAAGCTCTATATTGTATATTGTTCCAAAGAGACTATGGGGATTAGACTCATATTACCTGGAGACATTTGCTCATATTCTAGGACACTAAAAATCTAGGTACCTTCCTAATACTCTCCCTAGAAAATATTTATTTTATTTTGTGTTTTTTTTTTGTTTGTTTGTTTGTTTTTGAAATTCAAAGTAAAGGAATTTCTTTCAACCAGGGGGAGGTTGGGCCTCATAGACTGTCTTCTACAAGTTCTAAATCACACAACATTAAGATTCTTACAGATTTCCCTGGTGGCTCGGTGGTAAAGAATCCATATGCCAACGCAGGAGACATGGGTTTGATCCCTGGATTGGGTTGGGAAGATCCTACCTGCCTCAGAACAACTAAGCCGATGAGCCATAACTGGTAAGCCTGTGATTTACAGCCCGGGACCCACAACTACTGAGACCACACACCTAGAGCCATGCTCCCCAACAAGAGAAGACACTGCAATGAGAAGCCCATGCACAGCAACTAGAGAGAAGGTCCCACTTGCTGAAAATAGAGAAAAACCCACCCAGCAATGAAGACCCTGCACATCCAAAAATAAATATATAAAAATTTAAGGAAAAAGATTCTTTTTTTTTTAATTTTATTTTATTTTTAAACTTTACAAATTGTATTAGTTTTGCCAAATATCAAAGATTCTTGAGCTGCAGGAACTAGCGAACATTTGGCTGACACTGTACCCCTCCATTGGCATCAGGGCTCCAGAAAATAGCACTGAGATTCCCTATGAGAATTAAACTTTTCTAGACCAGAGATTACATGGTTTATGTCAACACACACACATAAAAATTTCAGGCAAACACTTATCAGCCACCTGCACAAAGAAGTTCTATGCCAGTTCCTCAGTCTGTAGTGCCTGTATCACTGTTTCCTGGACTCTGACCCTCTAGGTCCCATCACCTAGACTTTGCTTCACTCTTCTGACCCAGGTCCACTGTGACCCCCAGCATTAAGTGCCCTGTTCTTCACTATGACCAACACAATCCTGTGGTTATGAATATCAATTCTTTGCAGTCTGCTTCTAAACCCTGATTTTAGTCAAATCTCCAAGACCTGAATGTGTTAGGTACATCTCTGAAAGACATACTCTTTAGTAACTTAGAAGCATTTGATCTCAGAAAATGCAAAGATTAGGTGAAATTCATTTTAAGAACTGTTGAAGCTGCCCAAAACATATTTCAAGTATATTTGCTTTCATAAGACTAGTCAAACTCTAAATGGATTATATTTCACTTATTACAAGTATTTATTCATAGGACAAATATGACTAGCGATTTCATTGCAATTATTTTAAGCTTATCTTATGCACATAATGTTCTGAAATGTGTATTTATATACTGTAGTAATAAAGAACACAATATAATATATACTACATATCTCAGGGAAAGCTATGCCTGTGAATAGGCTGATTATCCTATTCTTGTGACTGAATTTGACTCCTAAAACACTCTATGATTAGTTATCTATTTCTCATTAAGTGAAAACAGAAGACTAAACTTGGATCTAAAATGGAAAATACAACCCATAGGCTGAAATTTTATTATAACAGATGTAAGAAGCCTTAGTTTAAATCAGTAATATGCTAACAAGCATTTTAGGATAAATAACTAGGTATCAGTAATGGGGTATAAACATGAATTAGATACAAAAGTAAAAATGAAAAGAAATACACAATTTGTGGAAAAGATAAACCTGAAAATGACTACTATCTTATATGATTTATATTACCATTAAATTTAATGAGAAGTGATACTTGCTGTGAAATGGATGAGCTAGAAAATTCCACTTTGCCTGAAATTCACTATGGGCAAAACCTGATAACCCATATTCTTCTCCAGATAAACTTGTGTTTATTCAAGCTGTACCTTTTCTCCAAATTCAAATCCTTTTTGGCTGTACTAAATGTTCTTATATCTTTTTAGGTTGAATTAAGTCTTCTTAATTTTTCCAAAAAAATCTTTTCAAGCATCAGGTATATCAAGGTATAGTAATTTTGTAATATATTTTAGTTAAAAATCTGTCTTTTTCACGGATAAAAATTGGGTAATATTAGAGCATTACATATCATGCATGTTCTATCTCCATTATTTAGCACAGTATTAGGGTTTTTCACACTGTTCTCAGAATAATTTCAAATCTTCAGAAACGAGAAATCAATAGATTCACCACAGTTCAGTTCAGTCGCTCAGTCATGACCGACTCTTTGCGACCCCATGAATTGCAGCACACCAGGCCTCCCTGTCCATCACCAACTCCCAGAGTTCACTCAAACTCATGTCCATCAAGTGGGTGATGCCATCCAGCCATCTCATCCTCTGTCGTCCCCTTCTCCTCCTGCCCCCAACCCCTCCCAGCATCACAGTCTTTTCCAATGAGTCAATTCTTCGCACGAGGTGGCCAAAGTACTGGAGTTTCAGCTTTAGCATCATTCCTTCCAAAGAAATCCCAGGGCTGATCTCCTTCAGAATGGACTGGGTGGATCTCCTTGCAGTCCAAGGGACTCTCAAGAGTCTTCTCCAACACCACAGTTCAAAAGCATCAATTCTTCGGTGCTCAGCCTTCTTCACAGTCCAACTGTCACATCCATACATGACCACAGGAAAAACCATAGCCTTGACTAGACGGACCTTTGTTGGCAAAGTAATGCCTCTGCTTTTGAATATGCTATCTAGGTTGGTCATAACTTTCCTTCCAAGGAGTAAGCGTGTTTTAATTTCATGGCTGCAATCACCATCTGCTGTGATTTTGGAGCCCAAAAAAATAAAGTCTGACACTGTTTCCACTGTTTCCTCATCTATTTCCCATGAACTGATGGGACCAGATGCCATGATCTTCGTTTTCTGAATGTTGAGCTTTAAGCCAACTTTTTCACTCTCCTCTTTCACTTTCATCAAGAGGCTTTTGAGTTCCTCTTCACTTTCTGCCATAAGGGTGGAGTCATTTGCATATCTGAGATTATTGATACTTCTCCCAGCAATCTTGATTCCAGCTTGTGCTTCTTCCAGCCCGGCGTTTTTCATGATGTACTCTGCATATAAGTTAAATAAGCAGGGTGAAAATATACAGCCTTGATGTACTCGTTTTCCTATTCGGAATCTGTCTGTTGTTCCAACAACCAGTCTGTTGTTGCATGTCCAGTTCTAACTGTTGCTTCCTGACCTTCATATAATCTCCTTAAAATTTCTTGCAGTTATTGTCCCAAGAAATTATATTAGTGCAAAATCTACAGCACAGCACCGATTCTTGATTGTTTGAAGAAAAATTATATTCAATGTTAAAACTGATAAATGTTTTAAAAATACTACAAATGGTTAGAAATGGTCTATGTCAAAAACTTTATAAAGATTTCCCTTGGGTTTTTCACAAAAAAATTACCAAATTAATACTATATGATTAGACAAAAGTAGAAAAACCACTTCCTAAGTTAAGTAAGTTTATACTATTAAATCTAAGAAAAATTAGAAGAAATTGTTATCTTAAAAGTATTTTTCTTATAACTAAGTCTCTATAATAAAAGATTACAGTTATCACATGAATTTTTTTTAATTTTTTATTTTATTTTTTAACTTTACAATATTGTATTGGTTTTGCCATATATCAACATGAACCCGCCACAGGTATACACATGTTCCCCATCCTGAACCCTCCTCCGTTCTCCCTCCCCATACCATCCCTCTGGGTCATCTCAGTGCACCAGCCCCAAGCATCCAGTATCATGCATTGAACCTGGACTGGCGACTTGTTTCATTTAAGGAATAAATGTAGGCATGCATTTTTTTTCTAAAATATCTAATGTAATTTATATCAATTTTTCTCTTTTTTATCTCTATCTAAATTTTATCCTAAGTTGCTATGACATTGTGAAAGTTACACTTGCTTATTTAAATATTAATATGGTTTTTGTTGTTAATAAATTATTATCATTCTTATAATTCTAATAATCTCATGACCCTAATGCAAAACTATTAAGTTCATAATAATTTTAACTTAGCCTATGTATTTATTGGTGTTTTACTTTCAAAATAAATCCTTTATTTCTCTTTATCCTATATTTGCATGTAAAATGCTTAAATTATATGTCAAACTTTTGTAATTTATACCTGTAAATTTGAAGCATAATGCACATGTATGAACACATCAGATTAAGGAATGCAGTGCAAATGTACTGCTTTGATCAAGTAAGATTATATTATATGTTAATTTCATATTGTTACATATTATTTATGATATTTACTTATTGACAGGGCATCAAAAATAAGCTTCAGTATTCTCTAAAAACATACTGGAAGATAATAAAGCATTTTCCATTACATTCCAAATTTATCATACTATAATATTTTAAAAGAGGTCCTGATTAAATGTCTTATGTTAGATTGTTCAAGTATTACAGCAAAAGATATAACTCTAGTTTGTCAGGGAGCTTCTTACTTTCAAGAGTCAAGCATGTTTATAATTGAATTCTTCTTGAATTTGAAAATAAAATGTCAATAAATGCCTTAACATTAGCCTTAATATAGGCTAAGTTAAAGTCATTATTGAATTAAGTTTTGCATTAGAATCATGAGATTATTAGAATTATAAGAATGATAATACATAAATAGAATTATATGAATGATAATACATAAATAGAATTATATGAATGATAATGTGCCAAGAATGTTCAAACTATGCAACAATTGCTCACATTTCACAAGCTAGCAAACCAATGCTCAAATTCTCCAAGCTAGGCTTCAACAGTACATGAACTGAGAGCTTCCAGATGTTCAAGCTGGATTTAGAAAAGGCAGAGGAACCAGAGATTAAATTGCCAACATCTATTGGGTCATGAAAACTGAAGAAAATTCCAGAAAAACCTCTACTTCTGCTTTATTGACTACACTAAAGCCTTTGACTGTGTGGATCACAACAAACCATGGAAAATTCTTTAGGAGATGGGAATACCAGACCACCTCACGTGCCTCCAGGAAACCTGTATGCAGGTCAAGAAGCAACAATTTGAACTGGACATGGAACAGCAGACTGGTGCCAAATTAGGAAATCAGTATGTCAAGGCTGTATATTGTCACCCTGCATATTTAACTTATATTCAGAGTACATCATGTGAAGTGCCAGGCTGGATGAAGTGCAAGCTGGAATCAAGACTTCCAGGAGATATATCGATAACCTCAGATATGAAGATGATACCACCCATATGGCAGAAAGTGAAGAGGAACTAAAGACCTTCTTGATGAAAGTGAAAGAGGAGAGAGAAAAAGCTGGCTTAAAACTAAACTTTCAAAAAACAAAGATCATGGCATCCAGTCCCATCACTTCATGGCAAATAGATGGGGAAACAATGGAAACAGTGACAGACTTTCTTTTCTTGGGCTCCAAAATCACTGCAGATGGTGAGTGCAGTCATGAAATTAAAAGTCGCTTGCTGCTTGGAAGAAAAGCTATGACAAAACTAGACAGCATATTAAAAAGCAGAGATGTTACTTTGCCAAGAAATTTCTATATAATCAGTGCTACAGTTTTTCCAGTAGTCATGTATGGATGTGAGAGTTGGACTATGAAGAACACTGAGCACCTAAGAACTGATGTTTTTGAACTGTGGTGTTGGATAAGATTCTAGAGAGCCCCTTGGACTGCAAGGAGATCAAATCAGTCAATCCTAAAGGAGATCAGTCCTGGGTGTTTATTGGAAGGACTGATGTTGAAGCTGAAGCTCCAATACTTTGGCCACCTGATGTGAAGAGCTGACTCACTGAAAAAGATCCTGATGCTGTGGAAGACTGAAGGCAGGAGGGGAAGAGGATGACAAAGGATGAGATGGTTGGATGGTATCACCGACTCAATGGACATGAATTTGAGCAAGGTCCAGGAGTTGGTGATGGACAAGGAAGCCTGGAGTGTTGCAGTCCATGGAGTTGAAAAGAGCTGGACACAACTGAGTGACTAAACAAAGAATGATAATGAGAATTCATGGGAAAAACTAGAAAAAGCTAGGAACAAAACCAAGAACTAGAAAACAAACTATGGAAGAAAAAATTCCCTTCTATACATAGTATAAACATCCCTGAAGGATGGAATTTATCTTCCCTATATTCTAGTTGAATTATAAATAAAATTAGTATCACAATATTTACAGTAGCTTCAACTAGATTCATTACTTTTTTGTTTACATTACATGAGCATTCTCTGTATGCTCTGTATATTTAAAGCTGCATATATCTGTACATATGACAGAACCCAATTTATGTGTTTAGTTCCTCAGCTGTGTTTTGCATCATAATTACAAATAAGGTTTAATATTTAGCAAATTTGCTTAATACATGTAAAAACAAAAATTCCCTAAAGCCACACTACTATATAGCAATTAAATTTCTGAATGTTAGCATTTATTTTGAAAATTTCTTTTAAAGGCAGCTTTAACAAATTTAAAATTCACTGAATTATTTGATGCATATGTTCTTACTTAGTGAAAGCATCATATTAGTAACAGAAACATGTAGAAATTATCAATAATCATTTATGAGAAAGATCCATCTTGTCAGCTCATATTATTTTATATATTGTTTTGTTGGTAATGAGTGTGAAAGTAGGAATTAAATGACTTAATTAAAATAAATTTTAAAATCCAACTTTAATGTAAAATCTGCCTATTTGAACTTAGAAAATGTTTGTTCTATGATAAAGTTTTTCTCATATGGATACAGCATTGCCATTGTAATTCTGGTCTTGACATTAATCTAAGACTTAGACTTCATTCTCTACTCCTTTCAAACACTCATCTGGTTTCTGTTTAGTGTTCAATAAAAATGAATGAGGTAACAGAAATCACTTGCTCAGGTCGAAACTTCTTAATTTTCTACTTGGAAAATCTTTGCACAAATCTTAAAGTACTATTGGAAGAAATTAATGTTGTTCATGTCAGCTAATTTATGTATAAAGTAACTAGTTTGGGAATTATCCGTTATATAATGGTCTATCACTGTATCTCCTGGTCAATGTTCCCCAATTTCAGTACATTTGGGTTCCTCATCTTGGAACAAATGGGTTCCAGATATAAGATTGCTATGAAATAAGGCATACAGTTTGAATCTTCATTTTATGTGTCTACAAGATCGACATCTATTGATGACTTCTGCCTGTCCCTAGTGCTCTCTTCCCTTGGCCGATGGCATGAAATGACTCTGATGCTCGTGCTAACTCGGCGATAGTCTTTACTGGTCCCTGTTCTTCAATCCAAGCCAAGAATTGTTTCTGTTCAGGTTTTTACTCTCTTTTTCAAGTCATTATTATCCCATTCTTGAATTACTGCAAATATTTCAGGAGAATTTTCCTTGTCTCTGGCATTTTCCCTCTCTGAAATCATATTCTTTTAGCAACTTTGTTTGTTACTGTGTGTATACCTTAACTTAGCACTTATGACACAGAACTGCCACTGCCAATTCCGTTGTCTTGTTATACATCTAGACAGTAAATTCATTAAAAATGGTATTATCTTCTTCAACACTGTATTACTAGCTCATTGTAAAATGTGTAAAACATATGATAAGCAAAATACAATTTTCAGTAAACAACCTCCCTTGATCTGCTATTTAGATTGTCATCTTGTGTTTTTCAGTGCTTTTTCTATCACATTTATCAGAACACCATAATTATCCAATGGTTCCACTGATTAATCAACCACACACCATTAGCAAACATGGGCCATAGATTTTTGTACCTATCATCATAATGAACTTGTTCTCACAGAAACTGTTAATGCTGTAATGTTACTATTAACTAACAATTTCTTCTATTATTTATTGTTAATATGCAGAAAGTAGAATAAATGGAAATTCAACAAACATTGAGGTAGTGCACATATTGTGTTTTATTTCCTTCTAGGCTCCTGGTCACAAAAAGATCGTCATTAATTAAATAACTAATTCAATACATACTTTTGAAATCATTCTATGGGATAAGAATTTTAATGAGTTGAAGCTAAAAAAGTGGGTAAAGTCGTTCCTGAATCCGCATTAAAATTAGATTACAGTTAGAATATGTGGATATAGTTCGAATAATTAAAAAAAATACATCTTAGAAACAGGAAAGAACAGGATGCTTTGGAGAGCATAAAATAAGACAAACTAGTCTAGAAGATAAGAGGGAAGTAGAAAATTGTGAAACTGAGGAGGTCAGTGAAAAATGAAGACTATCATTTAAGGAAGCAATATCAGGAGCTTAGAAACCTGAATGAATAACTAGGTAAAATGAAATTACAGACTGATGGGATAAGAGAAAAGCATCATTGGAGTGGCAGGCACTAAAGCAAAGTCTTTCATTTGGGACAGGTGGTGTTTTGAGATGCTTGTGAAATACCCAAGTGGTTAGTTCTAAGAAATAGTCAACACTAAGGACGTGAGGCCAAAGAATTAGATGTGGACCTCAGACATGTACGTGTGAGACTGTAGTATGAGAAGATTATAGGCTACACAGGAGTACGTGCCATCATCTGTGGCAGGTTTAAAGACTGAAAATTTTAAGACCTTGGCTGTGGCTCTGATATTCCCCCAACATTAACCAAAAAGCAAAGGAGAAGCCTGTAAAGGAATCTGACATGAGCCAGAGACAGAAAGCCAAGTGAATAAAATGTCACAGAACCAAAGAATATATTGAGGAAGAGGTCAACAAGTCTAATACTCTGGGTGTCAATATGTATGAAAAAAAAAATTTCCACTGGATCCATTGGCACATAGTTTATGAAACTCATTTTGCTCAAACAAAAAGAATAAAAACAGAATGTTAGAAGTTGATTAGAAAGAGTTTAGGGAGGGAGGAAAAAAGTAAATGTAAATATTTTTTTGAAGATATGGCTGTGAAAAAAGAATGGGAGAGACTAGAGCCCATGGGGATGCTGAGGAAAGTACCAATAAAGGGAAACAGGTGGAACAGAATTAAAAAAGAAAATAACTGAAAATTTAGATCTCTTAAAAGAGACTGGAATAAGAGTTACACTGACATCAGTAGAAAAGAATATTATTCCACCACAAGCAATAAGAAGTAGGAAAGAATAACTTCAACTACTGTAGGTTTGCATATTCAATGGGAGAAAATTGAAAACAAAAGAAAAAATATTTCTAGAATTTTCTATGAAAATATGGCAGCTTAAATATTGGCTATGTTTTGGAAGAGAAAGCAGGAGATAATAGATAAGCAAAATGAGAGAAGACGGTCAGAATGTGTGGAGATTATAGGTGTTACTACAGAGTAAATTTACAGAAGTTGTGAACATTTCTTAAATAGCACTGTTCAATGATGACAGTAGTTTTTAGGTGAACTAATAATTGCTATTGTACTTTAAATTCTAAGCTGGTTATTTTCTTTTATTCCTCTAAATTCAAAAATAATACTTGTCTTTTCATCATTGCTAATTACTCATGACCTTGAATTTTTAACTTTTTTGTTGCAATCTATTTTACATACGGTAAATGTGTACCTATATTGATTTCCACTGTGATGACTTTCAACATATTCATCAACTGTGTACACCATACCATTATCAAAATACAGAAAATTACTGTTGGCTTAGAAAGACCCTTCATGGAACTTCTTTTTCTCCTCCACATGAGATTTCTACTGTGAGCATTTCAAAACAGATTGGCTTGATGGAGCTCCAGTGTTTCATAAAAATGCAATCTTGCATTGTGTACTCATTTATATTTGCTTCTTCCACTCCTTATAATGATTATGACATTCATTCACATTGCTTTCATTGGTCATTAGTTTTTTTTTTTTTTTTTTAATATTCCTACATGGTATTACATTGCAGCATGATGCCATAATTTGTTTATCCATTATTCTTTAGTTGACATTAGCATAGTTCCCAATTACTAGCTATTACATGCAAATATCCTTGTATCTGCTTTTGGATTTCTGCTTCTATTTTTCTTGTCTGAGTACTTAGGAGTGGAATTGTTATGTCATAAAGTTATTATAATTTATTAAAGAAGCAGCTGCCAAAGTTACTTTCCAAAGCGACTGTACTATTTTAAGCTCCTTTTAGCAATGTATGGAGAATTTCTGCTGTTCCACATCCTTATCAAAAATGTTTGTTGTCACTATTTATACCATTTTGTTTTTGAATTTTTGTCTTTCTTCTATTATTGGTTTATAGGCTATCTGAATAATTCATTTATTTTGGAAGGAAGTTCTTGTATATGTAATAATAGTAGTAGCAATAACTATTATTATTATACTTTTAAGGCTTCCATAACAAAATAGCACAATCTGGGTGGCTTAAACAACAGAAATTTATTTCTCACAATTCTGGAGGTTAGATGTTCAACATCAATGGGTCAGCAGATTTGGTTTCTCCTTAGACCATTTCCCTTTCCCTGAAAGACTGCCACAGTATTATTGTGTTCTCATGTCACCTTTTCTCTGAGTACATATAACCCTGGTCTCTCTCTCTCTTTCTTCTTATGAACATATCAGTCATATTGAATTAGGGCCCCATGCTTATATTCTTCTTTAACCTTTATTAACTCCTTAAAAGCCCCATCTCTGAATACAGTCATATTGGAGAACCATATGAATTTTGGCTTCAACATATGAATTTTGGAAAGACAAGTATATATAAACACATTATTTTATATAAATATAAAGTATTTCCCCATCCTGTTCTGCCATTATTTTGTGAAACATATCTTTTGATGGGCAGATTTTAACTTTGAAGGAACCATCTTATGCTTTTCTAAAAATGTTACACTTTCTGGGTCCAATTTAAGAAATACTTGCTCACTCAAAATCTGAGAAAATATGTACCTACATTTTCTTCTAGAAACTTTTTAATACTTGTGTTTATATTTATCTTAATGATTCATCTCAAATTAATTTTTGATGTATGGTGTGAGATAAATGACAAGTTTCAACGTTTTAAAGTGTTTATAAGTTGTCCCAGCCATTTGTTTCAAAGATTTTCCATTTTCTTTGGAACATATTTGACATGATTTAAAAAAAATTTTTTTTTCCTAGTTTATCTAACATTTATCTCTAGGATTTTTTTTTATTTTAATTGAAGGCTAATTACTTTACAATATTGTATTGGTTTTGCCATACATCAACATGAATCCACCACGGGTGTACATGTGTTCCTCATCCTGAAGCCCCCTCCCACCTCCCTCCCCATACCATCCCTCTGGGTCATCCCAGTGGACTAGCCCCAAGCTTCCTGTATCCTGCATCAAACCTGGACTGGCGATTCATTTCTTACATGATATTATACGTTTCAATGCCATTCTCCCAAATCATCCCCCACCACCTCTCCCACAGAATCCAAAAGACTGTTCTATACATCTGTGTCTCTTTTGCTGTCTCTCATACAGGGTTATCGTTACCATCTTTCTAAATTACATATTATATGCATTAGTATACTGCATTGGTGTTTTTCTTTTTGGCTAACTTCACTCTGTATAACCGGCTCCAGTTTCATCCACCTCATTAGAACTGATTCAAATATATTCTTTTTAATGGCTGAGTAATACTCCATTGTGTATATGTACCACAGCTTTCTTATCCATTCATCTGCTGATGGACATCTAGGTTGCTTCCATGTCCTGGCTATTATAAACAGTGCTGCAATGAACATTGGGGTACATGTGTCTCTTTCAATTAAAAATATTTTTGACCATTTAAGTGTGTGAGGAAAGTATTAGTCGCTGGACTGTATAGCCCACCAGGCTCCTCTGTTCATGGAATTCTCCAGGGAAGAATACTGGAGTGGGCTGCTATTTCTTCCTCCAGGGGATTTCCCAACCCAGGGATCGAGCTCTGGTCTCCAAATATCTTTGTACCTTTCTATCCTCAGGCCCATGCCACACTCTTTTGGTTAATGTGGAAATAGAGTCAGTTCCATTCAGTCTCTCAGTCGTGTCCCACTCTTGGCGACCCCGTGGACTGCAGTACTCCAGGCCTCCCTGTCCATCACCAACTCATGGAGTTTACTCAAACTCATGTCCATTGAGTCAGTGATGCCATCCAACTATCTCATCCTCTGTCATCCCCTTCTCCTCCTGCCTTCAATCTTTCCATAACTCAAAGTAAATTAGTATATGTCTTTTTAATTGGTTTTTCTTTTTAATGATCACTTGGCTATCCATATTTTTTAAAGTGAGATATTTTATTGTCATTTATTTTAAAATCAATTTTAATATAATCTAAACACATACCATTTAGAAAACCCTGAGGAATCAATGTACAAAAGTTGATGCTATTATATTTGGATAAAGTTGGCAAGTTCTGTTACTTACTTTTAGTCCAGGAAATAGCGTCAAGGAAACCTAATATATTGGAATAGATGTGTGAAGTTTGGCCCCCTGTTAACCTGAAGTTGTCAATAATTAGAAACAGATGTGAAATTTCATTGGTTCCCCTAGAACCATTTAGACTGCTTACACATATTCTATCTATTAATACTTTTTAAGCAGACTATCTCTCCTAGGTCCAAATATTCTGGAATAGTCTGCAGTACTAATATTGCAAAAAAAAAAAAAAAAATCAATCCCTAAGCCATCAAAACACAGTTTGATAACTGGCACAAATGCTTCAACAGCTCCTAAATCTTTCACTTTTTCCTGTAAATTCAATTTATAGAATGAGGTGAAAAAGTCACTTCAACCAATATATCTTGGTGCAACACACATCAGTATTGGCACCTTTTGTAGGCATTCCTAATTGGCAAGATCCAAGCATAAACATTTTTCCTTCAACATTTTCAATTACAGATTGTGGAAGATTCTTGCTTTCGCCAATTTCTTGTATCCACTCTTTCATTAGGCTAAATTTCCCAAAGTCTGAGTCTTGCATTGCAGTTCCTCTTACTCTTCAGAAACCACAAAGGGCTTCGGAATCTCAATTAGTTTGTTTTAAGTCAGTCTCCTTTTGGGTCTGCTAAACAGATAGCATGGCTCAGGTGGTAAAGCGTCTGCCTTTGATACAGGGACCCAGGTTCGATTCCTGGGTGGGGAAGATCTCCTGGAAAAGGAAATGGCAACCCACTCCAGTACTCTCGCCTGGAAAATCCCATGCACGGAGGAGCCTGATGGGCTACAGTCCATGGGGTCGCAAAGAGTTGGACACGACTGAGTGACTTCCCCTCCCTTAAACAGATAGCATAGGATGCTATAATGCTCGTGTGGTTGCTGCATTTGTTGTGATCCCTGAGTTGTTAATAGAAAGAACATCACCTCCTGCACAGGGACCACATAGTCACTTCCCCAGGACAACAGTTGTCACCAAGGACCTGAGATAGAGGGAAGGAGGAGTCCTGCCTCTGCCCTGAGTCCAACTGCCTAAATAAAAGATACATATTTAAGTGTATCTTGTCAATTTCTGCCAAAAGACTGCTAGAATTTGGAGGCAAATATTTTGGAAAGAAAGGACATCTTACCAGTTTGAGTCTTCTTATTTATGAAGATTTATTCATCTTTTCATTTGTCTTTTTTTTTTCTTTCCTTTTTTCCATTTTTCCATTTTTGAGAAGTTTTAAATAAAGAATTTATACAACTTTTGACAAATTTCAATTTAAACCCAAGTATTCTATTTCCTTATTTTGCTTTAAATTGGAAATGCTACTTTATAATTATTGTAAAACAAAAATTGTAGTTATACAAAAATAAATTAGATTGTATATTGACCTCATATGCAAAAACTCTAATACAATAATTTGGGTATTGTAGGTTCTTTTTTAAAATTTTAACAGAATTTTCTATTATCCTACCACTGCAAATATAAATACTTTTACTTTCAAATTGTTATCAAATTATTTATTTTTTCATTATATAAAGTCTCCAGTCTGAAGAAGTAGTATCTCATTCTCAGGTTTAAGTTGAAAATACAGAGACCCTGAAAATTAAAAACTATCTTATGTGAGGCTTCTTTCCTTAGTTACTAATTATCTGATTGAGAGATTCACTTCTAATTTTTATTTTTTATCTTAAATGTGTGCTGAATTCTGTTAAAGACTTTTTATTCAAATATTGAGATGTATTATTTTCTTCATTCTGTTAATATAGTGAATTATATTAATTGACATTTAATATGAGACAAACCTTTTCTTCTTTTGTAAAAATTAATTTATTGAAGCATAGCTCACATATATACGTTATCCATCTTATGGGTACAAATCAATGACATTTCAGTAAGTTTATCAAGTTATGCAATAATTATAATAAACTTTAAAACATTTCATCATTTTAATAGGATTCTTCCTATATATTTTCTGTTAAACCTCTGCCCATTCTCAGACAATTACTAATCTGCTCTATAGACTTGCATTTCCTTAACATTTCATATAAAAAACAATACAATATACAGTCACTTATGTCAGACTATGTTATTTTGAACTGAGCATAATATTTTGAGGTTCAGCCACATCATAGCATGTATCTGTAGTAATTCCTTTTTATTGATCTGTACTATTCCATTCTACGGATATATCATATTTTGTCCATCTAGTCACTAGGTGAAAATCATTTACATGGTTTCCAATTTTTATTATTAATATGATGAATAATCTTGCAAAAACCATCCACCTGTAAGTATCTATATGGAAATATATACCATT
This sequence comes from Bubalus kerabau, assembly GCF_029407905.1. Lineage (NCBI taxonomy): Eukaryota > Metazoa > Chordata > Mammalia > Artiodactyla > Bovidae > Bubalus > Bubalus kerabau. Next base: position 70,843,370 of record NC_073628.1, read on the forward strand.
TCTCTTGAACAGACAACCACTAATGGGGTTGAATTGCTAGGTCATAAATTTAATACATATATATATAATATATATATATATATGCTGCTAAGTCGCTTCAGTCGTATCCGACTCTGTGTGACACCAGAGACGGCAGCCCACCAGGCTCCCCCGTCCCTGGGATTCTCCAGGCAAGAACACTGGAGTGGGTTGCCATTTCCTTCTCCAATGCATGAAAGTGAAAAGTGAAAGTGAAGTCGCTCAGTCGTGCCCGACTCCCAGCGACCCCATGGACTGCAGCCCACCAGGCTCCTCCGTGCATGGGATTTTCCAGGCAAGAGTACTGGAGTGGGGTGCCATTGCCTTCTCCAATATCTATATCTATCTATCTATCTATCTATCTATCTATATATATATATATGCTTAATATTCTAAGAAATTTCCAAAATGTTTTCCAAAGTGCATTATTTTATGTTACCACCAGCAATGCCTGAGCATTCTCCTTTCTTCACATACTCCTCAACATTTGTAGCTGTCTTTTCATTCTTTTTTTAATGAACTGCTGGAGAGAATTTGATAACAGTTTGTTTAGAATTTGAATTATAATTTCATAAAATATAGTGTAATTTTCTATTTTCAGTAATATTATTAAGATTTTCACTTCCATGATTTGTTCACTTTGTAAAATTAATATAAAACTGTTCTTTTACCCTCTATTGTCTAAAGATTCTGTGAGAGAAGCATATACTTATGATACTCATGGAGACAGTTTTCTATAGTGACAGTCTGTTGTTTCTTTTTCTTTTTCTTTTCGTAGCTATAGAACTACTCAGATTTTATATTATTCCTGAGGAATATTTGGTCATTTTTCTCTTTAAAGGAATTATTCCTTTTTGTTTAAGATGCTCAGTTTATTGTCATGCAACATTTTATGAAAGTCTCTGATATTTATTTTATTGTGTGATATTCAGGATATCTTATCTTTCATATATGATACTGAAAATTTATATTTCCCCACTCTTTTCTTTGAGTAGTCTCGCTGTGGTTGTTCAGTTGCTAAGTTGTGTCTATTTGCGACCCCATGAACTGCAGGTGAACTGCCTCATACTAGGCTTCCCTGTCCTTCATATCTCCCTGAGTTTGCTCAAACTCATGTCCATTGAGTCATTCAACCATGTTATTCTCTGTCGCCCCCTTCTGCTCCTGCCCTCAATCTTTCCCAACATCAGGGTCTTTCAGAATAAGTCCACTCTTTGCATCGGGTGGCCAAAGTATTGGAGCTTCAGTTTCAGTCCTTCCAATGAATATTCAGGGTTGATTTCATTTAGGATTGATTGGTTTGATCTTGCGGTCCAAGGGACTCTCAAGAGTCTTCTTTAGAAAAACAATTCCAAAGCATCAATTCTTTGGTGTTCAGCCTTTATGGTATAACTCTCACCTCCATACATGACTCCTGAAAAAAACCACAGCTATGACTATTCAGACCTTTGTTGGCAAAGTGATGTCTGCCACTGTTTCCATTGTTTCCCCATCTATTTGCCATGAAGTGATGGGACTGGATGCCATGATCTTAGTTTTTTTGAATGTTGAGTTTTAAGCCAGCTTTTTCACTGTCTTCTTTCACCATCATCATGAAGCTTTTAGTTCCTCTTCGCTTTCTGCCATTAGTTTGAGATCATCTGTGTATCTGAGGTTCTTGATATTTCTTCTGGCAATCTTGATTCCAGCTTGTGCTTCATCCAGCTCCACATTTTGTGTGGTGTACTCTGCATATAAGTTAAATAAAGAGGGTGACAATATACAGCCTTGATGTAATCCTTTCCCAATTTGGAACCAGTCAGTTGTTCCCTCTCTGGTTCTAACTGTTGTTTCTTGACCTACAAACAAGTTTCTCAGGGGGCAGGTTAGGTGGCCTGGTATTCCCATTTCTTGAAGAATTTCCCACATTTTATTGAGATTCACATAGTCAAAGGCTTTAGTGTAGTCAATGACGCAGAAGTAGTTGTATTTTTGGAATTCGCTTGATTTTTCTATGACCCAGCAGTTTAGCTAGGATTTTATTTTCGCATACTTATTTTCAAATAATAAAATTTGTCTCTTTGATTTTTTCTGTGGCTCCTCTTTTCTACTAATTAGTTTCCTCTTTTATCTTTATTATGTATGATCTTCTAAATAATTTGAGTTTAATTTGGTCTTTGTTTTCTGCCTTCTTAAGGGGAATATAGACTATTTAATCATTTTCTTCATTTTAAGTATTTAGAATTATAAATTTGGCTTAACACCCTTTTAACACTATCCAACAATTTGTGACACTTTTTTAGTACCATTTGCTACAAAATAATATCCTAATATATATTTTTATTAACAATGGATATGAGCTGTTTAATTTACATATATTTGTTTTTCACTATCCCTTTCCAGGGGATCTTCTCCTCCCAGGAATTGAACCAGGGTCTCCTGCATCACAGGTGGATTCTTTACCAGGTGAGCTACCAGGGAAGCCCCTGTTGAAGTATAATATTGCAGAGATATCAATTAAATTTGTTGTTATTGTGATTTTTCTAAACAATTGATACCATTCTGTTTATTTTTCAATCAGCTATTGAGAGAAGACTATAATCTCCATCTGAGATTTTGTTTTTGTCTACTTTTATTTGAAACATTTTTTTCCTTCATCTATTTTTGTTCTGTATTAAATTAATGCACATCTGGATAAATTGGCACTTTCTATTAATGTGTTTTTTTCCAATGAGTCAACTCTTCGCATGAGGTGGCCAAAGTACTGGAGTTAAGGGGACGACAGAGGATGAGATGGCTGGATGGTATCACTGACTCAATGGGTGTGAGTCTGGGTGAAATCCGGGAGTTGGTGATGGACAGGGAGGCCTGGTGTGCTGCGATTCATGGGGTCGCAAAGAGTTGGACATGACTGAGCCACTAAACTGAACTGAACTGATTAATGTGTTATTAAGTGACTATGTTAACCTTTTTTTTTTTTTTTAATTACATGAAACACAGTAGCTTAAGTACACACTGCTTGGCATGTAAAAAAGTACTGAGTAAATATTTTAAAATTATAGTTGTTATGTTCAGTTCAGTTCAGTCGCTCAGTCGTGTCCGACTCTTTGCTACCCCACGAATCACAGCACGCCAGGCCTCCCTGTCCATCATCAACTCCTGGAGTTCACCCAGACTCACATCCATCGAGTCAGTGATGCCATCCAGCCATCTCATCCTCTGTTGTCCCCTTCTCCTCCTACCCCCAATCCCTCCCAGCATCACAGTCTTTTCCAATGAGTCAACTCTTCACATGAGGTGGCCAAAGTATTGGAGTTTCAGCTTTAGCATCATTCCTTCCAAAGAAATCCCAGGGCTGATCTCCTTCAGAATGGACTGGGTGGATCTCCTTGCAGTCCAAGGGACTCTCAAGAGTCTTCTCCAACACACAGTTCAAAAGCATCAATTCTTCGGTGCTCAGCTTTCTTCACAGTCCAACTGTCACATCCATACATGACCACAGGAAAAACCATAGCCTTGACTAGACGGACCTTTGTTGGCAAAGTAATGTCTCTGCTTTTGAATATGCTATCTAGGTTGGTCATAAATTTCCTTCCAAGGAGTAAGCGTCTTTTAATTTCATGGCTGCAGTCACCATCTGCAGTGATTTTGGAGCCCAGAAAAATAAAGTGAGCCACTGTTTCCACTGTTTCCCCATCTATTTCCCGTGAAGTGATGGGACCGGTGCCATGATCTTCGTTTTCTGAATGTTGAGCTTTAAGCCAAATTTTTCACTCTCCTCTTTCACTTTCATCAAGAGGCTTTTGAGTTCCTCTTCACTTTCTGCCATAAGGGTGGTGTCATCTGCATATCTGAGGTTATTGAGATTTCTCCTGGCAATCTTGATTCCAGCTTGTGTTTCTTCCAGTCCAGCGTTTCTCATAATGTACTCTGCATGTAAGTTAAATAAGCAGGTTGACAATATACAGCCTTGATGTACTCCTTTTCCTATTTGGAACCAGTCTGTTTTTCCATGACCAGGTCTAACTGTTGCTTCCCGACCTGCATACAAATTTCTCAAGAGGCAGGTCAGGTGGTCTGGTATTACCATCTCTTTCAGAATTTTCCACAGTTTATTGTGATCCACACAGTCAAAGCCTTTGGCATACTGTAGTGTTATGTAAGTTACAGGTGAGCAACACAGTGTTCACGATTTTTAAAGGCTATTCTTTGTTAACAGTTATCATAAAATATTGACTATTCAGCACGATGCACAACATATAGTTGCAGCTTATCTCACAGCTAATAGTTTGTATCTCCTATATCCCTTCCTTAAAATCTTTTATTATTAGAAGAATATGTATCTCTATTAGCATTTCTTATCTTGGTGGTGGTGAATTGCTAAGGTGTGTCCAACTGTTGCAACTGTATGGACTATAGCTTGCCAAGCTCCTTTGTCCGGGGAATTTCCCAGGCAAGAACAATGGAGTCAGTTGCCATTTCCTTCTCCAGGAGATCTTATCCTCCCAACCCAGGGCTGGAATTGAGGACTCCTGCATTTCAGGCGGATTCTTTACCTAAGGTTTTCTTCTTGTTTATCTTGCTTTGGGTTTGTTGTTTTGTTGATAAATCAGCTAATATTATTTCAAAACTTTTGAAAAATGTCTGAATTAATTATTCTAATAATTTTTATGTTCCAATTTTTCTCTCTCCTTTTTTTTTTTTTCCTTTTAACTCCCACCGCCACTCTCCTTTGTGCTTCCTCTTAGGCAGCTTCACTTGACCTATCTTCAAATTTTAACTAATCTTATCTTCTGTAGTATTTAATCTGACTTTAAATTCATCTATTATGCTTTTATATGTGTTTCAATTCTAGATTTTACATCTGGCTTTTTATACCTTTGGTGGTTGGTGGTTTAGTCGCTAAGTTGTGCAGGACTCTTGTCCGCCAGGCTCCTCTGTCCATGGGATTCTCCAAGCAAGATTACTGGAGTGGGTCGCCATTTCCTTCTCCAGGGGATCTTCCTGACCCAGGAATTGAACCCCAGTCTCCTGCATTGCAGGCAGATTCTTTACCAACTTCCCCATAGCTATATCAGTAAATATATCTTTATCAGTAGAAAATCTTCATTGGTTACCTTATAATGCCTATTATTTACATTAAATCCTTAGACATATTTATAATTGCATTTTCTAAGCCCTTAATTACAAACTCCAACATAAAGTTGTTTTGGAGTCTATATTTATTACTATTTATTTAATTTTGCATTTTTCATACATTTTTTTGCTTCTTCACAAATCTAGTAACTGTCTCAGTTGTATTGCAGATGTTATGGATGTTACCTTGTAAACAGTCTAAGTTTTCCATTCTTCTCTTAAAGGTAAATTATGATGAAAATGTAATTCAAATATAAATAGCTAAGAGAAATAATACTAACAAATGATCAAAGCAAAGCAAATCTGATTGACTTAAAATGTCATACATACATTTATTACAATGTAGTTATTAGCAATTAAATTATTATGAAATTAAATTAAAAATCAATTTTTTAAAATGCTGGAACTGAAAGAGTAAATATTTTAACCAACCATCTGAATAACATATACAAGAGGATTATTATGTATATTTCTTATCTTTATAAGTCTTTTGTTTTTCTAAATTGATTTCAAGCTTTCTGAAGACTAAATTTGTTTAGCTATTTTTTAGACTCAGGAATATATTCTTTAATAGTAAGTCAATAGGAGTAGGTATATATCACTGTCATAATTATTAGAGAAATATGATAGCTACCTAAGTGAATTCTTGGAGTAAAATAAACAATGGTGGGATTTATTTGAGCTTAAAAAGCTCACCGCTTATGAAAGTTAAAATTCTGTTATCCTAGAATAAAAGTCTTTGACCGTCATCATTTAGATGCTTTATGTCTTGTCAAGTGGCTCTCACCTTAATATTTCATAATCATTTGATGATAACTATAGAGGAACTATCCCACATTGAAGGTCAGGAAGGGTGGTGGTGAGATGATACCCCTCGTTCAAGGTAAGGAGCAATGGCTGCGCTTTGCTGGAGCAGCCATGTAGAGATAACCCACGCCCAAGGTAAGAGAAACCCAAGTAAGACGGTAGGTGTTGCGAGAGGGCATCAGAGGGCAAACACACTGAAACCATACTCACAGAAAACTAGTCGATCTAATCACACTAGGACCGCAGCCTTGTCTAACTCAATGAAACTAAGCCATGCCCGAAGGGCAACCCAAGATGGGCAGGTCATGGTGGAGAGATCTGACAGAATGTGGTCCATGGGAGAAGGGAATGGCAAACCACTTCAGTATTCTTGCCCTAAGAACCCCATGAACAGTATGAAAAGGCAAAATGATAGGATACTGAAAGAGAAACTCCCTAGGTCAGTAGGTGCCCAATATGCTACTGGAGATCAGTGGAGAAATAACTCCAGAAAGAATGAAGGGATGGAGCCAAAGCAAAAACAATACCCAGCTGTGGATGTGACTGGTGATAGAAGCAAGGTCCGATGCTCTAAAGAGCAATATTGCATAGGAACCTGGAATGTCAGGTCCGTGAATCAAGGCAAATTGGAAGTGGTCAAACAAGAGATGGCAAGAGTGAATGTCGACATTCTAGGAATCAGCAACTGAAATGGACTGGAATGGGTAAATTTAACTCAGATGACCATTATATCTACTACTGCGGGCAGGAATCCCTCAGAAGAAATGGAGTGGCCATCATGGTCAACAAAAGAGTCTGAAATGCAGTACTTGGATGCAATCTCAAAAACGACAGAATGATCTCTGTTTGTTTCCAAGGCAAACCATTCAATATCACAGTAATCCAAGTCTATGCCCCAACCGGTAATGCTGAAGAAGCTGAAGTTGAACGGTTCTATGAAGACCTACAAGACCTTTTAGAACTAACACCCAAAAAAGATGTCCTTTTCATTATAGGGGACTGGAATGCAAAAGTAGGAAGTCAAGAAACACCTGGAGTAACAGGCAAATTTGGCCTTGGAATATGGAATGAAGCAGGGCAAAGACTAATAGAGTTTTGCCAAGAAAATGCATTGGTCATAACAAACACCCTCTTCCAACAACACAAGAGAAGACTCTATACATGGACATCACCAGATGGTCAACACCAAAATCAGATTGATTATGTTCTTTGCAGCCAAAGATGGAGAAGCTCTATACAGTCAACAAAAACAAGACCAGGAGCTGACTGTGGCTCAGACCATGAACTCCTTACTGCCAAATTCAGACTTAAATTGAAGAAAGTAGGGAAAACCACTAGACTATTCAGGTATGACCTAAATCAAATCCCTTATGATTATACAGTGGAAGTGAGAAATAGATTTAAGGGCCTACATCTGATAGATAGAGTGCCTGATGAACTATGGACTGAGGTTCGTGACATTGTACAGGAGACAGGGATCAAGACCATCCCCATGGAAAAGAAATGCAAAAAAGCAAAATGGCTGTCTGGGGAGGCCTTACAAATAGCTGTGAAAAGAAGAGAAGTGAAAAGCAAAGGAGAAAAGGAAAGATATAAACATCTGAATGCAGAGTTCCAAAGAATAGCAAGAAGAGATAAGAAAGCCTTCTTCAGTGATCAATGCAAAGAAATAGAGGAAAACAACAGAATGGGAAAGACTAGAGATCTCTTCAAGAAAATCAGAGATACTAAAGGAATGTTTCATGCAAAGATAAGCTCGATAAAGGACAGAAATGGTATGGACCTAACAGAAGCAGAAGATATTAAGAAGAAGTGGCAATAATACACAGAAGAACTGTACAAAAAAGATCTTCATGACCCAGATAATCACGGTGGTGTGATCACTGACCTAGAGCCAGACATCCTGGAATGTGAAGTCAAGTGGGCCTTAGAAAGCATCACTATGAACAAAGCTAGTGGAGGTGATGGAATTCCAGTTGAACTATTCCAAATCCTGAGAGATGATGCTGTGAAAGTGCTGCACTCAATATGCCAGCAAATTTGGAAAACTCAGCAGTGGCCACAGGACTGGAAAAGGTCAGTTTTCATTCCAATCCCTAAGAAAGGCAATGCCAAAGAATGCTCAAACTACTGCACAATTGCACTCATCTCACATGCTAGTAAAGTAATGCTCAAAATTCTCCAAGCCAGGCTTCAGCAATATGTGAACTGTGAACTTCCTGATGTTCAAGCTGGTTTTAGAAAAGGCAGAGGAACCAGAGATCAAATTGCCAACATCCGCTGGATCATAGAAAAAGCAAGAGAGTTCCAGAAAAACATCTATTTCTGCTTTATTGACTATGCCAAAGCCTTTGAATTTGTGGATCGCAATAAACTGTGGAAAATTCTGAAAGAGATGGGAATACCAGACTACCTGACCTGCCTCTTGAGAAACCTATATGCAGGTCAGGAAGCAACAGTTAGAAATGGACATGGAACAACAGACTGGTTCTAAATAGGAAAAGGAGTTCTTCAAGGCTGTATATTGTCACCCTGTTTACTTAATTTATATGCAGAGTACATCATGAGAAACGCTGGACTAGAAGAAACACAAGCTGGAATGAAGATTGCTGAGAGAAATATCAATAATCTCAGATGTGCAGATGACACCACCCTTATGGCAGAAAGTGAAGAGGAACTCAAAAGCCTCTTGATGAAAGTGAAAGTGGAGAGTAAAAAAGTTGGCTTAAAGCTCAACATTCAGAATACGAAGATCATGGCATCCAGTCCCACCACTTCATGGGAAATAGAAGGGGAAACAGGGGAAACAGTGTCAGACTTTATTTTTCTGGGCTCCAAAATCACTACAGATGGTGACTTCAGCCATGAAATTAAAAGATGCTTACTGCTTGGAAGGAAAGTTATGACCAACCTAGATAGCATATTCAAAAGCAGAGACATTTCTTTGCCAACAAAGGTCCGTCTAGTCAAGGCTATGGTTTTTCCTGTGGTCATGTATGGATGTGACAGTTGGACTGTGGAGAAGGCTGAGCGCCGAAGAATTGATGCTTTTGAACTGTGGTGTTGGAGAAGACTCTTGAGAGTCCCTTGGACTGCAAGGAGATCCAACCAGTCCATTCTGAAGGAGATCAGCCCTGGGATTTCTTTGGAAGGAATGATGCTAAAGCTGAAACTCCAGTACTTTGGCCACCTCGTGCGAAGAGTTGACTCATTGGAAAAAACTGTGATGCTGGGAGGGATTGGGGGCAGGAGGAGAAGGGGACAACAGAGGATGAGATGGCTGGATGGCATCAATGACTCGATGGACGTGAGTCTCAGTGAACTTCGGGAGCTGGTGATGGACAGGGAGGCCTGGAGTGCTGCAATTCATGGGGTTGCAGTGAGTGACTGATCTGATCTGATCTGATGCATATATTGTTGACTTATTCTTAATCTCCCTATTATTCTTAATCTCCCTATTAAGAATGTTTGTGAGACATTTTTAAAGGCAAAGCATAATGAGATCATTGGCTAGCTAATGGAGATAATATGAATTTTCTTTTTTTACTATATTTTGAATAAATTCTTTGAACCAAGAATCAGAAGAGCTAAAGTTGGCAGTAAACTATAGGATCCAATGGAAGATTATCTATCCAAATGGTGTGTGTGTACATTTGTGTATGTATCCTAATTGTATTGTCATTTGTTACAAAGTACAATTCAACTGAAGTGATCAAAGAGTACTCAATTTAATGATTAATATTTATGTATTTGAAAAGTATTATGTGAAAGAATGATAAAACCTCCAATTGATAGTATCTTTTATACAGATCCAGTAAAAATAAATTCAGTTTTGAATATTTTAAAGTCTGGATGCTGCTGCGAAGTTGTTTCAGTCGTGTCTGATCAACTCTGTGTGACCCAATAGACGGCAGCTCACCAGGCTCCCCCATCCCTGGGATTCTTCAGGCAAGAACACTGTAGTGGGTTGCCATTTCCTTCTCCAATGCATGAAAGTGAAAAGTGAAAGTGAAGTCGGTCAGTCGTATCTGACTCTTAGTGACCCCATGGACTGAAGCCTACCAGGCTCCTCCACCCATGGGATTTTCCAGGCAAGAGTACTGGAGTGGGGTGCCATTGCCTTCTCCAAAGTCTGGATATTTCTGCCTAAATTTTCTAGTCATTGTTTAATAGCCAGGAATTGTCCTTATCTTGTTCTATTTAGCATTTCAATTTTGGTTATCTAGCTTTCATTAGTAAAGTTAGCCCTACTTTTATTGCTTTGAAATTTGTTGCTGGAAAAAGTTACATGTGGGTATTGATTTTTCTTGATGCAAGTTCTAATTGCTTATTTCCTGCACCAGTTGATATAATTGTTCATTAATGATTTCTTGTTCCTTCTTTGTATCACTCGTTGGTGATTTGTTTCTCCAATAAATTCAAAATAACATGCCTTAAAGTAAAGAGCTGAAAGCAATGCTCAGTTTTACCAACTCTGTGTTTTCAAAATCAAGATTTAGATGTAAATAAATGGGAAGAACTGACAAATTATGACTAACTCTTTACATGAAGTAGAATCTTTCTCTCCACCGCCCAAAAAATCCGCTCTTCTCCCTTCTTATACTTTGCTATGCTAAGTCACTTCAGTCGTGTCCGACTCTGTGCGACCCCATAGACGGCAGCCCTGACTAACATTACTATCGGAGAAGGCGATGGCACCCACTCCAGTACTCTTGCCTGGAAAATCCCATGGACGGAGGAGCCTGGTGGGCTGCAGTCCATGGGGTCGCGAAGAGTCGGACACTACTGAGCGACTTCCCTTTCACTTTTCACTTTCATGCATTGGAAAAGGAAATGGCAGCCCACTCCGGTGTTCTTGCCTGGAGAATCCCAGGGATGGGGGAGCCTGGTGGGCTGCCATCTATGGGGTTGCACAGAGTCAGACACGACTGAAGCGACTTAGCAGCAGCAACATTACTATGCCCTCCACAAGGTGAGTGCTACTGAACCCATATAGTTCCGTTCAGTTCAGTTCAGTTCAGTCGCTCAGTTGTGTCCGACTCTTTGTGACCTCAGGAACCCATACAGTAGGGGTATCTTGTGATACATCCTTACTTCTCTTCCTCTGTGAGTCAGAAAAATTCTATGATCTGAGTTTACTAGAAACATAGAGAAAGTCTAAATATGTAGAATTACCTTCTGGAATCATTTCACAGCCTAACTTTCAAAATTATTATTTCCTACAAACAAATAATGATTTGAATTTCAAAGCACAATAGTAAGATAGTAACAGTAGTCATTAGGATATTTTCTTCCTGGATGCATCATCTATTTGATATTTCCAATACTGAGGGAAAGTCCCAGAACTAAATCACTTAGAATGGATAAACAGAAAAATTTGAGGAAACAATTTCAAAATAATTATGACTACTGTACACAAAGAAACATAAAATCAGATGAATATATCACCATGGAAGTGTACAATGTGGTTGTTGTGTATTCAAAATATTTTCTTTGATAACTATTAAACTGATAGATAGGGGCTAGAGTCTGCTGAAGGCCTTTTAAAATTATTTTAGATATTTTTCTTTTGATTATTAAGGCCTTCAGTTGTGTTTCCTAATGTTGATAGATTTTTATCTCATATTTATAAAATAGTCCTAAAATCTACTATCAACACACATCTAAATAATAAAAGTGAACAAAATTGGCCAAAGATAGCAAAAAAAACCTTTCTGTATGGTCCTAAAACAATTATTACTAAAATTTTTAAAAGAATGATATTCATATATATTTTATATAGTCAATGAACATTAATTAAATCACTATTACATTGAATTAAAATATGACATACTGTATGATTCCTTTCATATTACATTCTTAAAGTGAGAAAGCTATACTGAAGGAAATTGTATCAGTGGTTGCCAGTGGTTATGTTTGGAGAGAAGGTGTGACTGCAAAAGGTCAATACAACAGAGTCTTGTAGTGATGGGAACTGTTCTGTATTCTGATTATGGCGTTAGCTGCTCAAATCTATGTATCAGTTAAGTTCTATGAATTGTACACTGGAAATTATAAATTTATGATATAGAATAATTTAAATAATCAAATAGTACAGTACAGTATAAGTTCTTGGTTATATTTACTTTTATTTAGGTCACTTATTTTTATATCAATAAGTAGAAGCAAAAATAATCTAAAAATCAGTGAAAAATATGAAAGAGACAGAATCATGATATTTGAGGCAAATACAATTATTTAAAACTTATGAAGTCAAATTGTTACATGCTCAATATTAAAATGCTTGCATGTGTTGTGTGTGTGCGTACATGTATGCGTTGGTGTACAGAGATAATTAAACCTAATCAATCTGTGGCTTTGGCATTTTTCAATTTAAATATAATAAGAGTGATATAAAAAGCAGTTATAATTATAGAAAATTTTGATTTGCTCAAAAATGCATTTAAGATTTGACTACTGGAATATACTCTATGTGTTTTGAGACTGTTTTTATTTCTAGATATTGCAACTGTCCCTTTTATACATAACAAATCTGTGACTACACTAGCTTATTTCAAAACCTAGAAAGAACCACCACATCTTATCTGTGGCAACAGTAGCTCAGAAAGGTACCACTCAACATGTAAACCACAGATGAGCAACATCAACATCATTAGAGAATCTGCTAAAAATGCAGAATCTCAGGCCTCAGCTCAGACATGTTAAATCAGAATCTATATTTAAACAGACAGCCAGTTTTGGCTACATAATGAAATTACAGAATATGGATGTAGGTTAACTTGCAGTTCTATATGTTTGGCAACCAAATAATAAAATGATCATGGCTCTACCTGCAGAACACATTTGTTTCTCTCCATTTACCATGCCAAAACTTTCTTTGAGAAATTGTCATCCTATACAACTTGAGTTAATTGAATGAAAACTATTTAGTGATATCATTTTCACTTATCATATCTTGAAACATTTCTCTGTCAGGCAGCCAGAGTGATCTTTTCTGAAACCAAAAGCTCATGCTATCCTCTGATTAAATACTTCAGAAATTCCCACATACTTCTGTTCTAGTCATCTGATTCTGTCTCACAAATCATCTAACAATGTAGTGATATAAAACAACCATTTCACTATGGTCAGAGATTCTTGGTTCGGAAACTCAAAAAGCATGTAAAATAAATATGCCTATATATTATACATTTTTTATGATATCTAGCCTCCATTTGGGGTGACTGAAACAGCTACATGTGGTCTATGTGGTTGGAGGCTAGAACAATTGGCTCTGCAGCACCCAGTTTTGTGGTAGTTTCAGCACACATGTATCTAGTGCCTGAGCGAGGAGACTGGAAGGACTAAACCATAGGATGGTGTCAGGGTGTTCAGACTTCTGACACTTAACCAAAAGATCCAAGAGAAAATGTTCCCCATGCCCAAGGCAGGCACTGCACAAGTCTCATAGAATTACTTCTTCTATGTTGGTAAAAGGAATCTCAAGGCTGGCCAGATTTAACAGGAGTGGCTGTAAATCTTACCTCATCATCAGAGGATTGTCAAAGAATATCAAGTTTTAAAACTATCAAAGTACACCTTCCTGACAAAATTATCTATGTGTGTGTCTCTGCCACTCCATGAAGTATAGGCCATCAGGCTCTTCTGTCCATGGAAATTTCCAGGCAGGAATACTGGAGGGGATTGCCAGTTCCTACTCCAGGGGATCTTTCCAACCCAAGGACTGAAACTGCATCTCTTGCATCTCTTGCATTGGCAGATGGATTCTTTACCACTGTGCCACTTGGGAAGCCCCCAGTCTTCCCAAATGAAAAATGCATGTGCCCTTCTCCAGAGCTCAAATAGTTGTACTTCTTTGTCTAATAATATCAATAAATGAAGCCCAGAAAAAAAAAAAAAAAAGGATTGAAATGTACAATCTTAGTTTCTGAAAGCATGAAGACTTTTTATAAAATGTCTTTTTTTTTTCAGCCCAAGCTGATAAACTTCTTATAAAAATGTTTTGAGTTTTGTGTTGGAGAAGACTCTTGAGAGTCCCTTGGACTGCAAGGAGATCCAACCAGTCCATTCTGAAGGAGATCAGCCCTGGGATTTCTTTGGAAGGAATGATGCTAAAGCTGAAACTCCAGTACTTTGGCCACCTCACGAAAAGAGTTGACTCATTGGAAAAGACTCTGATGCTGGGAGGGATTGGGGGCAGCTGGGAGGGATTGGGGGCAGGAGGAGAAGGGGACGACAGAGGATGAGATGGCTGGATGGCATCACTGACTCGATGGACATGAGTCTGAGTGAACTCTGGGAGTTGGTGATAGACAGGGAGGCCTGGCATGCTGCGATTCACGGGGTCACAAAGACTCGGACACGACTGAGTGACTGAACTGAACTGACTGATATATTGCTTAGGCTCCACTCGACAAAAGTCACTTATACAAACCTTTGGAGGTAGTTCCTTCTCCATTTTGATCTCCTTTGAAGCTTCTCTGCAAAACAACCCTTACGATTTGCAAATGCTCTCTTGTTTAGCAAAGTAGATTTTAACAGCATTACAAGAACTTTTGTCTATTTAAAAATAGTTTTGAAACATCACCTGAAATCTTTACAAGGTCTTAAAAAGGGCTTTGTTTATTGGGCATTCATCTTTATCCTGAGAACACATTTTTCTGTTAATACTCTGGATTTGCCATTCACCCTGTGACCAATAAAATGCTAAGATCTATCAGGAATATTTCTTGAATAAGCTAATATAGAACTTCTTTTGTCATGGATAAAATTGTCTATACAGGAAACAAAATATGTAAATTTTTGTATGATATCAGAAGTTATTTGAATATAACCTACGCCTTATAGAATATAAGATGCATAAATATACAACACATAATACATGCAGATATAGTATTTAAAACATAGTTAAATTTTAGGAACTACATGAGGGTTTATACTAATCTGGAAAAAAGAGTCACTACATGTGGAACTTGGAGATAATTGCTGACTGAATGATGTGAAATTACCTGAGGAAAATTTACAATATCAAACCTATGCCAAAAATTCCCTAGTGATTCCTTTTCTTGTTTCAGACACAAACTGGACCTAAACTTAAAATATTCTGGTTTCTCCATTTCAGTGTTTTTAAGTGAATACCTTTATCGCTCTTGGCTTCTGTTATCCAAATCAACCTCAAACCTCATCCTATTTTTATTGAAAGTTGACTCTGTAATGCTTTTATTTTAAACTATACTATATTTAAAGTTTTGATACAAAATTTGAAAATTATTTCTCTGCCATATTTTTATGTGATATACTTTTATGTTTATTCCAACTTGATAGAATTATACAACTTGAAAAACAATGGGCAAAAGAACCATAATGAAAAATATTTCAATGGCGATCTTGATCTTAAGATCTGCAACAAATTTACCTTATAAATTTGCATTTAACTTATCTTATTGTCCAAGATTGAGAAACAAATTACTAAGCAAGTAAATCTACTATATTATTTGTATAAAATACTAACACCATTGCTATTCGTAATAGTAGAACTTCTTTCTCAGCCTCACCAAGTTGTAAACATTGAAGGATCTCCACTCAGTAAGGTAAGTGTGATATACACAGTGAATAAATGTTGACCAATTTGACATTGGTTTCTTATTTTCACTCTTCAAAATGTCTGCATTTGATTTTGTTACTGTTATACTGGAAAGACTAGAGGTGTGTATTTTTAGCAGGAAAATAAGTGATGAATTCAAGAAACACTCTAGCTAAAGCACTGGTAGACAGTATGGAAATGAGGCATCGTAAGATGTACCATCTTCCTCTCCTAGATATTGTCATATCTTCCATTTAGTCCAAATTTACCTTCATTTCCATCAGAATAGGAACCCATGCTTTAATCCTCATCTCTAAGTTGGCTATTGGCTGAGTTCCAATCAGGAAGCTTTCTCCAGTAAAACATATTGATTATAGGATTACAAAGATGAATCAGATTTTACAGTCTTTCTTAAGTATAATTCTAAAATACTTTAAGAAAATATAATGAACTAAATAGAACACAAAACTTGTTTACCTGCATAAAAATCAAGGAAGTATGAAAAAAAAAAAAAGCATTTCTGTAGACTACCACCCTTCTAATGCATTATTTTGTTTAGGCTATATTTTCTTGTTGAATGTAGATACACTTACATATTTCATTTCATTACCAAAATTATCCTTATTAGGAAAATGCTTAAGTATTTAAACTCAGGATGATGAAATAATAAAAGAGATGATGATAAAGCTATCAAATGTCTTCACTGAATTTCATACAAGAATTGAACATTAAGATCTCAAGTGCTTTAGTCAGACACAACTAGTGTTATCACCATGAAGTATTAACAAAATAATGTCCTTCCCTGAGTTTCAGTCCATGAGTTTTTGAAGGTTTTTCTAAGATAAACTATTTTTTTAACTAAATAAATATGATTAAGTTAACTGAATTTAGTTGTGATTACATAGGCAAGTGAATGCAATGGAGATATAAGTGGAGGATGAGCAAAAAGGAAAGAGAGAAATGCCAGTATGATCTGTTCCTCTTTTATAAATAGGCATTTATAGCTCCAAAGGAACAAAGAAAAGGTAATTAACTGTGGGAGGGCTCTGGAATTTGTATTTTACTGAAAGATATTTCTATAATGAAAACAATTGAAATAATCTAAATATTTTTCAAGTTTTGTTAAAATTAAGAAAGCAATGTTCACAACATTATTTGTTACAATAGAATAATAATTAAAAATTTATGTATCTTCAAGCAAATACAGCAACCATAAAGAATTAGAATTGCTAAGTTTGGGGTATCTCAAGGAACATAATTGCCAAGTAACACCACTCATGATATCATTCAAGAAAAATGGTATTCTGTTTTTGCATATTCCATATGCTTTCCAAAATGTCTAATGCTGTATAAATATAACTAAAAAACATGTTTAATGTTATGGTTTTAAACAGATTATTTAATGTAAATATGTAGTATTAAATTATTTATGATTGTAAGAAATGCAAAATGAGCAGACTGAATGTTGCAAAACACAATTACTGCAATGACTAAATTTTATGACTAAAATCAACAAAAGAGAATACTGGCAAAAAATGAATTAGCTAAATATACTGTGTTTGTATAAAGCTGATTTAATGAAATGCCAGTTCTCATAAAGTCTGAGTTTCATTTGGTTTGTGAATATTAACACATTTGTTTAAAGACTCTAATTATTTAAATATAACATGTATTGGAGAAGGCAATGGAAACCCACTCCAGCACTCTTGCCTGGAAAATACCATGGACGGAGGAGCCTGGTAGGCTGCAGTCCATGGGGTTTCGAAAAGTCGGACACGACTGAGCTACTTCACTTTCACTTTCATGCATTGGAGAAGGAATGGCAACCCACTCCAGTGTTCTTGCCTGGAGAATCCCAGGGACGGGGGAGCCTGGTGGGCTGCCATCTATGGGGTCGCACAGAGTCGGACACAACTGAAGCGACTTAGCAGCAGCAGCAGTGCAGTTCTTAATTTTGTTATTATTACCCTGTAAACTTACAACTGTGTACTTATAAATTTTCATATTCAAAGAGTACACATTTAAGAAACTTTAAAATCTACATAAATACATGTGATTTACAAAAATGGAAAATAAACAAAATTAAACATGGTTATGTATAATGGACAGGAAGAAACAGGATGGGGAGGACATGAATAGAAATTAGACTGCTCTGAATGCACCACATTTAGCAGAAATAATTTTATAGCAGGTGAATGCTTTACATAATAATCACTGAATGTTAAAATTTAAGTTATTTGAGGATGGGGAACACATGTATACCTGTGGCGGATTCATTTTGATATTTGGCAAAACTAATACAATTATGTAAAGTTTAAAAATAAAATAAAATTAAAAAAAAATTTAAGTTATTTGTAAAAAATAGAAAGCTAAATGAAAGAAATAATCCCAACATTTTTGAGCTGTTTCTGCTGCCATTCCTTACAATGAGGAATTACATACATTGACTTTAAGTTCAAAAATTTTATAGCATTTTCCTAGTGAGATACTTCTCTAAGGACCAAAAGACCCTGAAAAAAAGTGAAACAATTAAATCTGGTTATAAAGTAATTAGTGTTATTACTAATATTTTCTTCTGAAACTATTGATAATACATACATGTATATATCAACAGGATGAAGCAAGTAATTCATCATGATGATGTTATTAAGAACTAAGATTTTTACTTTAAGGTAAAATAAATGGAAATATAAAATAAATAACAAGTTTTAAAAAAAATCCTAAATTCTTATTTCAATTTCAAGTATTATTTAAACTTAAATAGTATAGTAATAGACACATATATACTTTCTGATTTTATCCATTAAAATATGTAGAAACAATGATCAATAATTTAGAATGAGCAGCTCATATAGTGGGCTCTAAAGATGATATTCCACTAAGAGCATTTTGTGTGTGTGTGTGTGTGTGTGTGTGTGTAATTACTAATTTCAGAACTGAGGCAGAAAAAGTACAAAATGAAACTGGAATGCATTGTCATATTAAAGTAAAAGGAAACTATCAAAGACTGATATTATTATGGGAAAAATAAATTCAGAGTAAAGACATGTATAAAAGAGTGAAAGGAAAGTGTTAGTCATTCAATTGAGTCTGGCTCTTTGTGACCCCATGGACTGTAGCCCATGGGGTTCCTCTGTTCATGGACTTCTCCAGGCAAGAATACTTGAGTGGGTAGCCATTCCCTTCTCCAGGTAGTTATCCCGACCCAGGGATTGAACCCAGGTCTCCTGCATTGCAGGCAGATTCTTTACTGTCTGAGTCACCAGGCAAGTCCCAAGTTAAATAAGGGCTAATATGAGCCAATCTGAAGAAGGTTCTACAGCCAGAATTGTATAATTTGAGCACCAATGAACAATATAACTGACATGCATTGAAAAACATCACATATGTTCTTAATGATATAAAAATAAAATTTTAAAATTAAAAAATACAAATCCTATTGCTCTTCATTGGTGAATACCAGAGAATAAATAGATTCTTTTGAAAACTTTATAGTAAATTAAAAAAAAATGAATATTTTACATATAGTTCATGTGTAAACTGTGCTCTCATAAGTTAAACATTTGATGACATGAAATTTCTCATTCTGAAAGTATGCCGCTGAAAAATGAGAAAGAAGTCATGGGGTAAAAAAAAGCACCGTTTGCAACAACGAATGAAATAATGGATCTGGACAATGATCATCACTAACTGCTAACTTCACAAAAGTTACTTTCACATAAGCAATAAAACAAAAACAGGAAACATACACAATCACCTAGGAAGTGGTCTTGCTGAAAAACTGAACCAAAATCTGGTCAAATCTCTAATTCTGAACATCTGTTTATAGTAAAACCAAAGGAGAGAGGAGGGTGCTAAATAACAATCTTGAGTATGCAGTAACTAAAATAAACAATATGGATGAATCTCCTTTGCATTCATTATGTTCAATCATATTCTTTGGGCAAAGTCATATAGCCAAAGCACAAAGGCATCACGCTATAAACTACAATTGGTTCATTGAAGGACACGCATGTTCTAGGAGTAACAGTTCAGTTCAGTCACTCAGTTGTGTCTGACCGACTCTTTGCAACCCCATGAATTGCAGCACGCCAGGCCTCCCTGTCCATCACCGGCTCCCGGAGTTCACTCAAACTCACGTCCATCGAGTCGGTGATGCCATCCAGCCATCTCATCCTCTGTTGTCCCCTTCTTCTCCTGCTCCCAATCCCTCCCAGCATCAGAGTCTTTTCCAATGAGTCAACTCTTTGCATGAGGTGGCCAAAGTACTGGAGTTTCAGCTTTAGCATCAGTCCTTCAGTTAACTGCAAGTAAATAATATTTTCTACCATATCCATTTCTGGTCACTGCATAATCTTCAGTGGAACTCATTTAGATTTATTTGGATAAATACCATGTCAAGTCTAACATCAGCAAAATATCAAATATCATGGCAGCTACTTATTTAGGAAATGTTATCATCCTAAATATTCCAATGGTTTTCAAAATGGGTGATCATAAAAATCACCTTGTAAGCTGAGATATGATTCTCTGGTGATAGAGAATATTTCAAAAGTTAATAATATTATGTAGATAGCATTGAGAATCTTAACATCTTTTGAGAAGATAAAATGGAGATTTACAAAGGTTATAAATGAGCAAATGTCTCTGAGTTAGGGCTAATTTAAATGTACACATAAAAGAGCATAAAGAATTTAGCAAAAGTAACAAAAATGGTGGGCCTTTAGCCTGTAGTTTTAAAATGCTTCTCAAGTCTGAGTATTAAGTTATAAGTATTTAGACAATAGAAAGTTCTTAAGAAGAATGAAAATCAAAGGAGTTTAGACTTAACTGCAACACTAAAAGATGGAAGACAATGGAATAATACGTATTATATATCAAAAGGAAAGATCTATGATCCAAGAATCATATATTCAGAGAAAACGGTGTTGAAATGTCAGCACAATATGAAGATATTTTGGAAAACCAAGGCATTTGAAATAACATAATCCAATGTAAATGCTAAAGAAATCACAGTAAATAAATGAACAGCTTTACAGAGCATTATTGTAAGAAACTGGCCTAGATCTAAGTGAGGACATAGATACAAGCAGGAATGGGATTGATTTCTTGAGTTGCAAAGATTCTTTTGACTTTTATCAAATTTTCTGTAGTTCAGTAAGGAATAAAAAGCCATGTATATAGATACAAGAATAAACAGTGTTTGCTTTCACAGGAAATGTTTTAATATTGAAAATTCTACCCCAAATATTTTGAGACACCAGCTAATGTGAAACGTTTGTAGTGTATTAGATGTGTGCTCAAACTAAACTGCTTTCCTACCATTTTCATTGGAAAATTATTTTTTTCTTAATGGCTGGAAGTTTGTTTTTGTTTTTTTCTTTTTTTTAATGCTAAAGGAGAAAGTTGTTGGAGGCAAGTCCATCTTTTACTGTGTAACATAATTCAAGTAACTGTAACTAGTTCAGAGATTAGTATAATATGCAATTACTTATGGAACAGATCCAAATTGTGTACCTAGCTACAAGAAATTAGATGAGAGCACTAATTGGGAAAAGAATGGCTACACACAAAATGAAGAATTGATGCCTTCAAATTGTGGTGCTGGAGAAGACTTGAGAGTCCCCTGGACAGCAAGGAGATCAAACCAGTCATTCCTAAAGAAAATCAACCATGAATATTCATTGGAAGGACTGATTCTGAAGCTGAAGCTCCAAAACTTTGGCCAATGGATGCAAAGAGCCAACTCAGTGGAAAAGGCCTTGATGCCAGGAAAGAATGAAAGCAAAAAGAGAAAGGGACAGCTGAGGATGAGATGGTTAGATGGCATCACCAACTCAATGGACATGAGCAAAGTTCAGGAGAGAGCAAAGGACAGGGAAGCGTGGCATGCTGCAGTCTGTTGGGTCACAAAAAGTCAGACAGAACTTAGGGACTGAACAATAGCAACAAAACAGAATGAAAAGTAAACCACTGGAGCATAAAATGACTATAACAAACTAAGTCCATGCCTCCAGGGATGGAAAAAATCCAGTTGTGGGGAACCAGTTCCTCAAGTAAACACTCGAGTAGGTCCAGACTACTGTGGAATCACGAAGAGGAAGTGAGTACCACCTATTTGGGTTGAGCCTCTGGCGGATCCTCACAAGGAGATGGAGTCACAGCCAGATGTGTCTCAGACTAATGGTCCCAGCTCACCCATATGTATGGTTCCTGGAGTCTCTTATCCCAGGACCAGATGATCAGCTTGGGAGGGGGAGGATTTCTAATGTCCTCAGGTTGGCCTGGCAGGAGATCTCCAAAAGTTGCAATTTGGGAGGAAAATTTTTAGTCATCTCAGTTAGTTTTTCAGGAGACTCCCCCAAAACGTGTGTCTCTTTTTATCACATGCTCAGATCAATCTTGGCTGGGTTACGGCAATAGCTAACAGTGAAACCTATAAGGTATGGAGTCAGTCGCCAGTCAAGGCTTTATTTCATGTTTGATGGGGCTGACACTTTGCCTCAAAGGGTTCCTTCCTGTTTTATTATGTATGAATTTCTGTTATTTATGAGATTTATTATATGTATGTGTATGTATATATGTATACACACATACATATATATAATAAATCAGATCCGATCAGATCAGATCAGTCGCTCAGTCGTGTCCAACTCTTTGTGACCCCATGAATCACAGCATGCCAGGCCTCCCTGTCCGTCACCAACTCCCGGAGTTCACTGAGACTCACGTCCATCGAGTCAGTGATGCCATCCAGCCATCTCATTCTCTGGCGTCCCCTTCTCCTCCTGCCCCCAATCCCTCCCAGCATCAGGGTCTTTTCCAATGAATCAACTCTTCGCATGAGGTGGCCAAAGTATTGGCGTTTCAGCTTTAGCATCATTCCTTCCAAAGAAATCCCAGGGCTGATCCCCTTCAGAATGGACTGGTTGGATCTCCTTGCAGTCCAAGGGACTCTCAAGATTCTTCTCCATCAGTATGTGTGTGTGTGTTTATGTGTATATATATGAATCACATCAAGAAATTACACACTAACAAAAAACAAGTATAGACTTTTCTGTAATGATGAGTATTTCATAAAACACAAACACCAATATTCAGTGACAGTAAAAAATGACTAAGAATCTGTATGATATTAGGCAATATTTTGTATTTTTTGCTTGCTTTTTATTCAATTTGGCATATGGCAAATAATATGAAAGAGAAATAAGAGGCAGGACGGAAAAAAGATCATTGATTATATCCAAATCCTAAAAGTATAAGATTAAATCATTAAGCTAAAAATATAATTAAAATAGAATTGTCTATGTGTTATGTAATGCAGACATACTCGATGAATTCCTATCATAGCTATCTTTGAGAACTCTGAGCAGATTCCTGTGAGGAATTATTAACCCACAGTGACAGGTGCAAGCGACCAATGAGCATCAGAAAGAGAATTCAAACCAGCAGCAAAGAAACTCTGCAATGTACCACAGATTTAAGAAATATATTTCTTTCTATTGATATATCCAAACTGACTTTCTCAATCAAATCTTTCCATTCTGCCACTCTCATAAGCCCCATTTATAAGATTTACTTCCATTTTATGTTTCAAGCTAAGATGACAAAAGTATTTACAGAGTGATTTTTCATAACACTACCACTAGAAAAAGAACATTAGATCTACTCTCAAATGTGTGTACAATTTCATGATGAGATATTTAAAATCTTTAGAAACACACGTCTGTTACTTTTCTAACATGGAAGACATATTTTTCCTAAAGCGTCATATTATAGCTGCCACTATTTTACAATCTAGTTATAGTATAAACATGACTTATGAGACACTAGGGCAAGAGTTCTCAGTAAACTTTTCTGACTTTCTGATAAGCCCTAGAAACTATCATTTAAAAATATTAGAAAATAAAAGTATTTCTGTTGAAAATGGATAAAAACAATAATTGTTTAGGAGTCTCTGAATTATTTATTTTAACTCATTCTCATCACTGATAATTTATTATATTTCATTTATGGGATTCCCTGGTAGCTCAGCTGGTAAAGAATCCACCTGCAATGCAGGAGATCCCGGTTCCATTCCTGGGTCTGGAAGATCTGCTGGAGAAGGGATAGGAACCCACTCCAGTATTCTTGGGCCTCCCTGGTGGCTCAGCTGGTAAAGAATACACCTGCAATGTGGGAGACCTGGGTCAGATCCCTGAGTTGGGAAGATCCCCTGGAGAAGGGAACAGATACCCACTCCAGTATTCTGGCCTGGAGAATTCCATGGACTGCATAGTTCATGGGGCCACAAAGAGTCAAACACTCAGTCACTCATTCTCATCACTGATAATTTATTATATTTCATTTAAATGCACTTAGTGCATTTAAGCTTCCTCCCTGTTTTTTCATGGCTTGATAATGCATGTTATTTTTAGTGCTGAATAATATGTCATGGTCTGGATGCACCACAGTTTATTTATTCATTCACCTACTGAAGGACCACTTAGTTGTTTGCAAGTTTGGGCTATTAGAAATAAAGTTACTATAAATATCCATGTGCAGGGCTTTCTGTGGAACTAAACTTTAAATTTCTTTGGGTGAGTACCAAAAAGTGTGGTTGCTGAATCATATGGTAAGAATATGTGTAGATTTGTAGTGAACACCAACAATTTTTCTTTACTTCTTTTTCAATGTATTTTTACTACAATTTTTAGGCAATTGTGGTGAGTTGAGTAAAACTAAAGCAACATTTAAATTGTTAATACACCAACAAACAAATGAAGTGTAATGTCAGGGGACTTTGGACAAGCCTGCCTGTGGTGGACTAGGTGATATGTGATGATGCTTTATCATGTGATGATGCTTCCTTTTCTGTGTGTATAAACAGCTTATGAAAGCAATATGTTTAATGACTGGTCATTACCTAAGTGTTTCTTGAAAAGAAAAGCAATTTTTTGGAAAAGCCTTTCTGATAGATACTTGATTCTGGAAGTTTAGATTTTGTTTCATTTATTATTTTATAAATTAATTTTTAATCAATTTGAGGATGGAAAAGAAAATGGAATCTTCTTCATATATGTCCAATATTCTCTTAACAAAAGCCTTTAATCCATAACAATCATTTCAATTGAGAGTTAGTTATTTTCCTAAAATGGCCTTTTAAAGACAGATTGGAATTTCCAAAAAAGCATTTTAGAAATATGTAGATTTAATTTACTTAGTGAATTAGAGTAGGAAGGATTCATGAAACAAAAGGCAAAAATGACATTAAATGATTTTTATCATGAATATTAATATTATGCAGGAAATAGTACCTATTCATCAATGACACATCACTAGAGTTAATTTTTAACTCTAGAATATTTTATCTCAAAATTATTGGTGAAAACTCATCAACTTTTCCTAACAATATTTATATTAGTTTCATTCAGAAATACAGCAGTCATTTCTATAAACAAATTTTTGACAAGGAAGCCCCTCAGAATTTTAATTTATAATCTTATAAATTCTCAATTTCTTATTTTCTTAAAAAAAAAAAACAGATTGGTATGATCAGTTTGGTAACAATGAATATGACTTTGTAGTAATTACTGCTGTAATTTAATCAACATTATTTTGCAATTATAGAAATCTGTGAAAATTAGTAACCCTGCTTATCATTAAAAATCATGTTATTAGCAACTTGTATCTTATCTAGATACAGTTGAAACACTGTATACAGAAGTTATTTCCAGTCTACATTAACGATACTGTTTTTTAAAGAGAACATGTGGTT
This sequence comes from Bubalus kerabau, assembly GCF_029407905.1. Lineage (NCBI taxonomy): Eukaryota > Metazoa > Chordata > Mammalia > Artiodactyla > Bovidae > Bubalus > Bubalus kerabau. The sequence continues at coordinate 70,868,650 of NC_073628.1, forward strand.
CAGATTCCACTTTTTCAGCTAGCACCTTAACTCAAGTTGGATTTCCTGTTCTTTTTGCTCCTTAGTTCTTATTTCTAGATCCTCACTTTCCTATAGTAGAAGCTTTTTATTTTTTCACTCGTGATTCCAAAGATATTAAATTTACCTCTTAATGGAGTACATCATTGTGGGTCATTTGTTTTATTTTGTTTAGGCTCTCAGGAGAAGCATTTGATCATGGACTACGTCACTGAAACTGACTATGGTTGAAATGGTTTGTGTAAGACAGGCTAAGAATAGAACATATTAACAGGTGAATTTTCTAAAATTTTTTAAGACATTAACTTAATAAAACAATATAGAAGGTTTTATTATTTCTATTTCAGGTGGTATTTATGATATACTTTGCAAGTTTGGTGAAAAAAAATGAGTCTTAATAAAAGGTAAATTGGAAATACAAACTAGTCATGTACTAAAAGACTGTTTTACTTGCTGACTTTCTAGATAAATCGAAGGCCTATGGAAACAAACCGCAAGAGCAAGCTGAGTGCAATACAGTGCTGTTCCTTTTGTTAAAACAGTAGTCCTGGCTTGTTAATATTGGAGAGAATGGTATCTGGCAAGCTGACCAGTCAAGCAATGAAGAAAAATGACTCAATATATTTAAAAAATCTGTGCAGTTTCTCCCCAATTATTTTTTTAATGTGCCTTTTGACAACTCATCAGGAGTGAAAGTTAGCAGACTTTACTTTGTAACCATCACATTTTGCATCCTGTCAAGAGATGAGTAGCCTGGTTCTGAAAAGGAGTACAGTGAAGAAAAAGGTTTGCCAGGGAGAATTTATGATGACAGGGCATGTATTATTCTGACAGAAAGCAAATGTGAAAGGTGGTTTGAATCAGAATTAAAATGTCTTCTTAGTGCGTATGGGCAACATGAACTACTCTTGGAAACAGAATATGAATAAAAGGAAAACCATGCTTTACCCACCTCATTATCTAGTGTCTCACCCTACATAACAATATGATTGTTTGTATATAAATTATAACAATATATAATCTGTTACAAATATATATAACTGTAAACTATAGAAAATAGAAAAAAGTTTCTAAATAATATTTGTATTACATTATTATTTATGAGTGAAAAGTTGGATGAAATCTAAAATTTTGGATTAAAAATGAGAGAAATATAAAGTAAATAATTGTTAAATAGTTATTGCATATGTTTGGAGAAAAGAACCAAAAAAAAAAAAAAAAAAAAGTGTCCTCTGAAAATCCTAAGCCGGGAGTGTCATCACCAAAGTCACAACATATGCCATTCCTGATTGCTTCCCGTCACAGGAAAAGTAACTGACAACTATTCAAGAGCAAGACACAGCTGAGAGAGTCCTGAAAGATAGAGGTGATTGTAGCACCTCCTGGTACCACAGAGGCAAAGGCAGACTGCATGAAAATGAAAAATGTGAGAGAAGTAGCTACATGTTAATGGCTGTTCCCAGCCCAGCACAGCACCATGCAGAGAGGTGTCCCCTGAGCCTCTGGTTCCTCCAGTGAAAATGAAAACCAAGGAGACAACTAGCACTCTATCACTGTGGGTGGCTTTATAGGATCCTCTTCTTTGACCTCACACCATGGAGATTTCAGGAAATGCTGGGAACCTGAATGTGAGAAAAGAGGGGGATGGACCTCTGCAACCAACATGGGAATCCTGGCTGAGAGAGTTCATACCTGCAGTGGACACAGCCGGATAGGGAAGGGAGGGTGACACAAATCTCAGGGCTCAGTAGTAACCTAGATGGGTGAGACAGGGTGTAATGTAGAAGGGAGGGTCAGCAGTCTGGGGGATGTATGTATACATATAGCTGATTCACTGTTACACAGCAGAAACTGAGACAATGTTGTAAAGCAATTATACTCCAGTTAAGAAAAAAAGAAGAGCAGAAACAAATACTGGCATGGATGTAGAAAAGCGAACCTTTGTGCACTATGGGTGGGATTGTAAATTGGTATAACTGCTATGGAAAATATTATGGAATATCCTCAAAAAATAAAAGATAGAACAACCATATGAGCCCACAATTTCACTTCTTATATTGTACCTAAAGGAAAGGAAAACACCAACTTGAAAAAATATCTGTGCCCCCATGTTCACAGCATTATTTATAACAGCCAAAACATGGAAACATCCTAAAAGTCCACTAGTAGTTGAAAGAAAAACAAAAATGTTGTGGTATATATGTCTATTATCTGCCTCAAAAAATGAGGAAACACAACCATCTGAGATAACAAGGATGAAACGTGAAGGCATTACACTAACAGAAATGTCATAGAAAGGCAAATACTGTATGATCTCATTTTTATGAGGAATCTAAAACAAAAATAAAAACAAAAACCCCAAAAGCATAGAAAAAGAGGTCAGATTTGTGGTTATCAAAGGCAGAGGGAAGGGGGAGGATGAATTGAGGAAAGGTGTCCAAAGTACAAACTTCTAGTTATAAGATAAATAAATATTAGGGAGTAATGTACATCATCATAATGATAATTAACACTGCTGTGTGATACACAGGAAAGTGGCTAAGAGAGTACATCCCATCAGTTCTCATCACAAGGAGAATTATTTTCTTTTTTCCTTTATTTTGTTCTTATTGTATCTATATGAAAAGACGGCTATTAGTTAAAACTGTTGTAATCATTTCATAATATTTGCAGATAAAACCATCATACTGTATGCCTTGCATTTATACAATGTTGCATATCAATTATTTCTCAATGAAACTGGAAAAAAAGCATAATTAAAATAAATTTATTTTAAGAATTAATACTTCATGGAATAAAAGACATATATGTGTGTGGAGATAGATAAAAAGAGAGAAATTAGAAAACCAGTGAAAATAAGCTATCAATGTTTCAATGAAAATATGCTCCCACCTTTGGGAAGAAGGTGGCCCATTTAACTCTAGCCATTTTCTTTTCTTTTTTACTCAAAGAATAGTCATTTCCCCGAGAGAGAGTATTTGAATGTTTCAGCTGATTCATGAAACCAAAGACAGTCTGAGGGGAAGAGAGCAGGCTGTCATTTTGATGGACAATTCCATCAAGACTGTAAACAAATAGGTTTTGCACCATCTTGGTTCATTTCCAAGGCAAACCATTCAACATCACAGTAATCCAAGTCTATGTCCCAATGACTAAGCCAAAGAAGCTGAAGTCTAATAGTTCTATGATGACCTTCTAGAACTAAAACCAAAAGGAGATGTTCTTTTCATCATAGGGGACTGGAATGCAAAAGTAGGAGGTCAAGAGATACTTGGAGTAACAGGCAAGTTTGGATGGGGAGTACAAAGTGAAGCAGGTGTACAAAGTAAAGCAGGTGTATAAAGTGACTTTTGTCAAGATAACACACTGTCATAGCAAACAGCCTTTTTTAACAACTCAAGCCATGACTCTACACATGGATGCTGCCAGACGGTCAATATTGAAATCAGATTGATTATATATTCTTTGCAGGTGAAGATGGAGAATTTCAATAGAGTCAGCAAAAACAAGATCTGAAGCTTACTGTGGCTCAGATCATGAGAATATTTACTGCAAAATTCAGACTTAAATTGAAGAAAGTAAGGAAAACCACTAGGCCACTTAGGTATGACCTAAATCAAATCCCTTATGATGACTCAGATGGTAAAGAATCTGCCTGCAATGCAGGAGACCCAGGTTCAAATCCTTGGTCAGGAAGATACCCTGGGAAACGGAATGGCAACAAACTCTAGTATTTTTGCCTGGAGAATCCCATGGACAGAGAGCCTGGCAGGGTACTGTCCATGGGGTCACAATGAATCGGACATGACTGACTGACAACATAACTACTCCTATGATTATACAGTGGAAGTGGCAAATAGATTCAAGTGATTAGGTCTGATAAACAGAGGGCCCAAAGAACTATGGATGGAGGTTTGCAACACTGTACAGGAGGCAGTGATCAAAACCATCCCAAAGAAACAGAAATGCAAGAAGGCAAAATGGTTGTCTGAGGAGGCCTTGCAAACTGCTAAGAAAAGAAGTGAAAGGCAAAAGATAAAGGGAAAGGTATACCCAACTGAATGTGAGTTCCAAAGAATATTGAGGAGAGACAAGAACAAGTGAACAATGCAAGGAAATACAGGGAAACGATAGAATGGGAAAGACTAGAGATCTCTTTAAGAAAATTAGAGAGACCAAGGGAACATTCCATGCAAAGATGGACACAAGGAAATAAACAGCAAGGACCTAATATAAGCACAAGAGATTAAGAAGAGATAGCAAGAATACACAGAAGAACTGTACAAAAAAGTTCTTATGACCTGGATAACCACAATGGTGTGATCACTCACCTAGAGCCAGACATCCTGGAGTGTGAAGTCAAGTGGGCCTTAGGAAGAATTACTATGGGAAAAAAAAAAAAAAAAAAAAAAAAACCAAAAAACTAAAAGGTGATTGAATTCCAGCTGAGGTATTTCAAATCCTAAAAGATAATCCTGTTAAAGTCTTCCACTCAATATTTGAGCAAATTTGGAAAACTCAGAAATGGCCACGGGATTGTAAAAGCTCAGTTTCCATTCCAATCCCAAAGAAAGGCAATGCCAAAGAATGTTCCAATTACCGTACAACTGCTTCCATTTCACATGCTATCAAAGTAATTCTCAAAATCCTTCAAGCTAGGCTTCAACAGTATGTGAAGCAAGAAATTCCAGATGTTCAAACTGTATTTGAAGAGGCAGAGGAACCAAAGCTTAAATTGCCAACATATGTTGGATCAAAGAAAAAGCAAAAGGATTCCATACAAACATCTACTTCTACTTTACTGACTATGCTAATGCCTTTTACTGTGTGGATTACAAAAAGCAAACAAACAAACAAAAAAAAATGGTAGATTTAAGAGATGGGAATACCAGACCACTTTACCTGCCTCCTGAGAAACCTGTATGCAGTCCGAGAAGCAACTTACAACTGAATATGGAACAATGAACAGGCTTAAAATTGGGAAAGGAGTACATCAAGGTTATATATTGGCACCCTGCGATAACTTACATGAACAGTATCAGATTCATGATCTCAGAAGAAGAAGATTTAGGTTTGGGACCAGGGACCAGGCTTAATCACTCAAGAGCTATTGTGTAGCAGAGTTTTCATTTCAGTTCAGTTCAGTTGCTCATCTGCATCCGACTTTTTACGACCCCATGGACTGCAGCATGCCAGGCTTCCCTGTCCATCACCAACTCCTGGAGTTTACTCAAACTCATGTCTATTGAGTCAGTGATGCCATCCAACCATCTCATCCTCGGTCGTCCCCTTCTCCTCCCATCTTCAATCTTTCCTGGCATCTGGGTCTTTATGAGTCAGTTCTTCATATCAGGTGGCCAAAGTATTGGAGTTTCAGCTTCAGCTTCAGTCCTTACAATGAATATTCAGGAATGACTTCCTTTAGGATTGACTTGTTGGATCTCCTTGCAGTCTAAGGGACTCTCAAGAGTTCTCTCCAACACCACAGTTCAAAAGCATCAATTCTTTAGCACTCAGCATTCTTTATAGTCCAACTGTCATATCCATACATGACTACTGTCTAGCCTTGACTAGACAGACCTTGGCCAGCCAAATAATGTCTCTGCTTTTTAATATGCTGTCTAGTTTGGTCATAACTATCCTTCTAAGGAGTAAGCATCTTTTAATTTCATGGCTGCAGTCACCATCTGCAGTGATTCTAGAGCCCAAGAAAATAGCCTGTCACTGTTTCCATTGTTTCTCCATCTATTTGCCATGAAGTGATGGGACTGGATGCCATGATCTTAGTTTTCTGAATGTTGCATTTAAGACAACTTTCTCACTCTCCTCTTTCACTTTCATCAAGAGGCTCTTTAGTTCTTTGCTTTCTGCCATAGGGTGGTATCATCTGCATATTGGAGGTTATTGATATTTCTCCCGGGAGTCTTGATTCCAGATTGTGCTTCATCCAGCCTGGCATTTTGCATGATGTGCTCTGCATATAAGTTAAATAAGCAGGGTGACAATATACAGCCTTGATGTACTCCTTTCCCTATTTGGAACCAGTCTGTTGTTCCATGTCTAGTTCTAACTGTTGCTTCCTGACCTGCATACAGATTTCTCAAGAGGCAAGTCAGGTGGTCTGATATTTCCATCTCTTTCAGAATTTTCCACAGTTTGTGGTGATCCACACAGTCAAAGGCTTTGGCATAGTCAAGAAAGCAGAAATCGATGTTTTTCTGGAACTCTTCTGCTTTTTCGATAATCCAATGAATGTTGGCGATTTGAACTCTGGTTCTTCTGCCTTTTCTAAAACCACAGTCACAGAAAACTAACCAATCTGATCACATGGACCACAGCCTTGTCTAACTCAGTGAAACAATGAGCCATGCTGTGCAGGGCCACCCAAGACGGATGGGTCATGGTGGAGATTTCTGACAATATGTGGTACACTGGAGAAGGGAATGGCAAACCACTTCAGTATTCTTGCCTTGAAAATCCCATGAACAGTATGAAAAGGCAAAAAGATAGGACACTGAAAGATGAACTACCCAGGTCGGTAGGTGCCCAATATACTATTAGAGATCAGTGAAGAAATAACTCCAGAAAGAATGAAGAGATGGAGCCAAAGTAAAAACAACACCCATCCCACAACACCGATCAGATCCATTGTGGATCTGACTGGTAAAATAAGCAAAGTCCGATGCTGTAAAGAGCAATATTGCATAGGAACCTGGCATGTTAGGTCCATGAATCTAGGCAAATTGGAGATGGCAAGAGTGAACGTCGACATTCTAGGAATCAGCGAACTCAAATGGACTGGAATGGGTGAATTTAACTCAGATGACCATTATATCTACTACTGCGGGCAAGAATACCTTAGAAGAAATGGAGTAGCCATCATGGTCAACAAAAGAGTCTGAAATGCAGTACTTGGATGCAATCTCAAAAACGACAGAATGATCTCTGTTTCCAAGGCAAACCATTCAATATCACAGTTATCCAAGAAGCTGAAATTGAATGGTTCTATGAAGACCTACAAGAACTTCTAGAAATGTCACCCAAAAAAGATGTCTTTTTCATTACAGGGGACTGGAATCCAAAAGTGGAGTTTTATTAAAGTATAAGGTACAGAGAAAGCTTCTGACAGACATCAGAAGTGGGATGGAGAGTGCCCCCCTCGCTAGTGTTAGCAAGGCAGTTATATACTTTTTAAATTAGTTATTACAATAAATCAAAAGAATGTCTCAAGTTTGTGAAAATTTTACCAGACCCACTTCCACAATTTACATTTTAGGAAAACAGGATTAGAATTTAACAATAGAAAGATCTTACCAGACCCACTCCCATATTATACATTCTAAAATATCAGGATTAGTCAGAAGGTTTCAGGAAGGAGAACCTGCCCTCAGATTACACTGTTGTTATATAACCCCTAGTACAGAGTTTAGACTGAGTTGTTTATTGTGTAATCATCAGTTCCAGGCTTAAAGAAACACACACACACACACACACACATTTTATGTAACTAAGACTAAGGAATGTAGAAAAAAAAGAAAGTTTGTCCTTTCCTCCTCCTTGAGAATTCCAGACCCTATCTCCTCCTCAAAACCCCAGACCCCTTTCTCCTCCTCAGGACCCCCAGACTTCTTATCAACCTGCCTGAGAACTGACTCTCTCGCCTGCTTATTTAACTTACAGGAAGAGTACATTGTGCGAAATGCCAGGCTGGATGAAGCACAAGCTGGAATCAAGATTGTTGGGAGAAATATCAATAACCTCAGATATGCAGATGACAATATAATAAAGACAGAAAGTGAAGCCTCCTGATTAAGGTGAAAGAGAAGAGCATAAAAGCTTGCTTAAAACTCAACATTAAAAAACTAAGATCATGGCATCTGGTCCCATCACTTCATGGCAAATGGATGGGGAAAAATTGGAAACAGTGGCAGATTTTATTTTCTTGGGCTCCAAAATTACTGCAGATGGTTACTGCAGCCATGAAATTGAAAGATGCTTGCTCTCTGGAAGAAAAGATATTACAAACCCGCTGCTGCTGCTGCTGCTAAGTCGCTTCAGTCGTGTCCGACTCTGTGTGACTAGACAGCGTATTAAAAAGCTGAGACGTCACTTTGCTGACAAAGATCCATATAGTCAAAGCTATGGTTTTAGAAATAGTCATGTACAGATGTGAGAGATAAATCATAAAGAAGGCTGAGTGCTGAAGAATTGATGCTTTTGAACTGTGGTGTTAGAGAAGACTCTTCAGAGTCCCTTGGAGAGCAAGGAGATCAAACCGGTCAATCCTAAATGAAATCAATCCTGAATATTCACTGGAAGGACTGATACTGAAGCTGAAGCTGCAATACTTTGACTACCTGATATGAAGTGGTGATTCACTGGAAAAGACTCTCAAGCTTGTAAAGATTGAAGGCAGGAGGAGAAAGGGGCAACAAAAGATGAGATGGTTGGATGGCATCATAAACTTAATGGATATGAGTTTGAGCAAACTCCAGGAGACAGTGAAGGACAAGGAAGCCTGATGAGCTCCAGTCCATGGGGTCACAAACAGTGGGCTCCATGGGGTCTAAATGACTTAGTGAGTGTACAACAAAAACAACTTTAGGGGTACTCCTAGAAAAAAGAATTAGGAAAGATGTCTGGGTTGGCAAAAATAAGAATATAATGTACATATTAAAATATAAAGAATACAGTACTAAATTATAGGACTTTTCTCGTGGCTCAGACGGTAAAGCATCTGCCTACAATGCAGGAGACCTGGGTTCAATCCCTGGGTTGGGAAGATCTCCTGGAGAAGGAAATGGCAACCCACTCCAGTATTCTTGCCTGGAAAATCCCATGGATGGACGAGCCTGATAGGCTACAGTCCATAGGGTAAGTCCCCTACATATGTACCTTCAAGTTGGGAACTTTCAAAGATGCAAATGTACTCTTTTATATTAGCTGTTGTACTATACTACTGTACTTTTCAAGGTACTGTACTGTACTACTTAAAATGCTTTTTTTTTTTTTAATGTATTATTTGTGTGAAAAGTTTTATAAACCAACTACAGTACTACATAGCTAAATGCAACTGCATTAGTTGGATACCTAGGCTAACTATATTGAACTTACAAAAATTAGATTTATGAATCAGCTCTTGGAATGAAACTCATTTGTATGCAGGGGACTTACTGTAATAATTTAGTATCGTGGTATGCGCAATGAGCTAAAGCTACAAGTTGATAAACTAAGATTTTTGGTAAACTACTGGAGTTACACAGACTTCCACATAGAATAATAAATTGTTTTCTAAGAGTTTAAATATCAGATGGTACAGTATCATTTTTCACAATTTAGTGAAATCTCTCATAACTAGGAAAGTTCAAACAGGTGGGTGACAATAAATTATTTATAATAGCTAATACTTTAAAAATTCTAAATATATACTAAAGGGAAAGAAAGAGAAGTTGCTGAGTCATGTCTGACTCTTTGCGACCCCATGGCCTGTAGCCCACCATACTCCTCCATCCATGGAATTCTCCAGGCAAGAATACTGGAGTGGTTTGCCATTTCCTTATAAAGCATAGCAAACAGCACATAAAGCTATCTGATATCCTTAGTCAATATTGTTATCATTATAATTATTATCATAAAAACAAAGTAGATTAAAATTTTTAGAATAAATTCTGGGTTTCTCTCTCACAATTTGCCATATCAGATATTTTATAAAATGTGAAGCCTACCTGTTTGTCTTAAGGAAGTTGTATTCTCTTACATTTTTTATAATTTATCATTTAGTTGATTTAGTATTATAGTTATATACATAAATCTGTGATGAACTCAAATATTAAAGTTATTTTTATTCTTCTTAATGAATCAATTTTATTTTTAAATAATGTTGAAAAACAAACAAATTATTGATTTAAAAGTTTGAGGGCTTTCCTTAGGTTCTTGTGTATCATAGATAAGAACAACTTTAAAGACAACTTTAAAAAATCTTTATGTTTTATACAACATATGTATACACGTATATGGTGCTATACCAGGCTTGGACTACGTATTTAAATTCTCAAAGCCTCAGAAAATATTTTTCAAAATTCGTCAAATATTTTAAGAACTTTTTAAAATGTATAATATATATATCAAATTTAAAACTCACTCATATTTAATGTAAAAGTACATACCTGATTATAAAAAAAACCCAAAGATTTTCAAGAGTATCTGTAACATTAAATATGTTAATACATCATAAAAATACTTCAACTAAGGATTAAGACTTGCTAGACACAAAGAACACTGGATAATTACTTTTCAAATTCTAAATAAAATAAATTTGCAAGAGATAAGCATATAAGAAAGCATTTGTTCAATTACTGAATTCACTTTAGAAAACTGAAGACAGATTGTTTTTTCAGTATATTCTCTGGCTTTTGAAGAAAACTGAATTGTCATGGCATCATATTTGTATTGGTTGTATTTGTAACGAGTTATCTGTGTGAAACATACATCCTATGGCAGATCATCACAAGATGGAAACTGCTGACTTCACCATCAAAGAGAAGAAAGTTATTTTCCAAAGTTCTTGTTGCTTTGACAGCAAAGCCCACTTCATGGCCCCTGGGCAGTTACATGGGACTCTATTGTCAGAAAGGCCCCATGCTTGGTTTAAAGCTTGGTTATCACTGTCTTGAGATGATAATTTTTTAATTTAAGTTATTTTTAATTAGAGAGTGATTGCTTTACACTATTGTGTTGGTTTCTGCCATATATCAACATGAATCAGCCATAAGTATACATCAGTTCCCTCCTCTTGAGCGTCCTTCCCACCTCACACTCATCCCACCCCTCTAGGCTGTCACAGAGCACCTAATCTGAACTCCTTGTGTCTGGCTATATAAGTTTACACATGGTAATGTATATGTTTCAGTGCTACATTTTGAATTGAAAATATAATATTTGAACAAGTGTCCTCACAATTTATATTGCTGGTCCTGATTGATAGTATTGGATGTGCTATATGTAGATGTATTTTAAAATTCAAATGACATGTATCATTTCAATTTTGAAATGCAGAAAAAGCAGAAAAAAATCAATTTTAAAACAGAGCGAATTATTAAATATAGTTTTTGGAAAACAGCCATTGGTAAAATTATATATTCATATACTTTAATCTGAACACTGCTTCAAACCATATGATTATAAAAATTTATAGAAGAGATTTTTATAGTATTCTAACATCCAAATATGTATCTGATTTGTGCTTGATTAGAAGGAAAAGCATAACTTCTTTAATTACCTAAGGGAACACATGTGTTGTAGGAAAAATTAGCTATTGATATTTAAGACTAAGAAATAATTACTTATTTATGATACTAAGTCGATCCTCATGAGAAGCAGAATATGTAAATACACTTTTTTTTGTTTAAAAAATAGGTTTTATTGTTTATACATGCTTTGGAAAGAGTGATATTGATGATTATTTTAGAGCTGTAATGACATAGGCAAAAAAGTCATAAGATATCGGAGGGCATGTAAAAAGGGAAAAGTATTCGAGCAAGCAAATTGATAAATCTACATGTGCATGCTTTATAATATAGGAATTACCTTTTAAAGGTTTCTCATTTACTCATGTATATGAACATTACACTTTTTCTGTCATAGTCACAAGCTGTCATTTCCACATTGGTCAACCTCTATATTCTATTTTCAGATGGGCTTAAATCTTTTGAAAATAGTATTCAGGCAAATGGGCTTCTTACTTGTTTTTGCCTTCTCTGAAAATAGCTGTCTTAATACACCTCATCAGGTGCAATTCAGCCAATGTGGGTACCTTCATAAATATAACTAGAATGGTTCTTAAACTGCTGATGTTGCCATGATAAACTGTGTAGTGATAAACAGTGAAACCATGTTACAGCATAAGAACTAAATACATTTTACCATGCTGCTGCTGCTGCTAGGTCGCTTCAGTCGTGTCCGACTCTGTGCAACCCCATAGATGACAGCCCATCAGGCTCCCCCGTCCCTGGGATTCTCCAGGCAAGAACACTGGAGTGGGTTAGCATTTCCTTCTCTAATGCATGAAAGTGAAAAGTGAAAGTGAAGTCCCTCAGGCATGTCCGACTCTCAGTGACCCCATGGACTGCAGCCTACCATGCTTCTCTGTCCATGCGATTTTCCAGGCAAGAGTACTGGAGTGGGTTGCCAGTGCCTTTTCCTCATTTTACCATGAAGGTCTCTTAAACATGCATATCCTGATAATACATGTATTTTAAATATTTACTGTATGCCAGATAAATGTTTGAGTGCTTTACATAAGCTATCTCATTTAATCATTTAGTATGTGCAGTAAAATCTCAGGAGAAAATAGTGATACTCCACTTCTATAGCCGATTTTCAATATTTGATCTGAAAGGACTTAGAACATTTAGCCAAAATATTAAAAAAAAGATAATAAACTTTCCCCCCTTTGGTGTCAATTCTATATACTTGAATATTTCTCATTACATCACACATATGACCTCTGTTCCAGAATCACTGGTTTTGTATTACCATTTGTTGTATCAAATGGCTTAGATATATTATTTTGCAATAATATTGTGAGTTAGACACTCATCAGAATTTTATGTGTAAGAAAATTGAGTCTCTACAAAGCATGTAGTAGAGCTGGGCTTTAGACGTGAGTTCTGTCTGACTCAATGACCTTTGTCTTATACCTGCTATACAGGCCTGCTACACTTGCACCGTTACATATGCCAACGGATCTACGGCAATTTTTAAGTAGTTAGCTCAAAATAGAGAATTTGATGGCCTTTTCAAGTAATGAGAATTAAGGTTAAAGTATCACAACATAATGGCATAAAAGCTACTGTTACTTACATGTGTGAGAGAGAATAACCAGTATGTTACATTAATTAGTTAAATTACTTGATTACTCAGTAATATGTTAAGATTACTGAATTCTTTACAAGGCATCCATCATGGTCACTGTCACTGGTGGTTTATTTTTAAAAGATATGCAGTCCAGGTGTTTCAGAAACACCAAATACTATTTTACTCTGGTCAGCTGTACAGAGTTGGCTGTGAATCTTGGTGGTATCTTAATATCCTCAGACATAGGTGTGAGCAAAAGCCTGTAACATATCTTCTCCTTTGGATCATATTCTGGCCTTCACTTGGTTTTTATGGCAGAGGCACCACCCATGTGGGTTATGCCTACAGACTCAGCTTATTTAATTTGACATATAAGAAAACAAGAAGCAAAAATATTGCTACATTGTCATCTGGTTATTGCTTTTTTTATCTTTTATTAATATGATGCCTCATTCTCATTAATGGCACCATTTTTCCTTTACTTACATTATGTTTTCCCCTTAGTGAGGCAGAAGAGTTTTAAGGTTTCCAAAGAGGCCAAAGTTTTGGTACATGCTTCCTCCCCTCAAATAGAGTGCAAAGAGGAAGCACACACACACACACACACGGAGTTTTCTCCAGGATAACGCAGACCTGTCTTCATTTGGAAGAAAATTATATTTGCAGGGCATTTTTAAATTTCAAGATATGGAAAACTATGATTCTTATTTCTAACTTAGATTGACTAGTATGAGATGAATTATGAGAATATGTTTTTCAAATGCTCTCATGAGCATACTTATTCTGATAATAAATGTATTTAAAATATTTACTATTTTACTATTCTTAACACTAAGAATAATACTTATTGATTCAATATATTGTGAATACTCACACATAGTCACTCAGTTATGTCCAACTCTTTTCAAGCCTATAAACTGTAGCCTGCCAGGCCCCTTTGTTCATGGGATTCTCCAGGCAAGAACACTGGAGTGGGCTGCTATTTCCTCCTCTAGGAGATCTTTCCAACCTAGGGATCAAACCTGGGTTTCCTGCATTGCAGGTAGATTCTTTTCTATCTGAGCCACCCAGTATAATATGTATATGTGCACATATAAATATATATACACCCTGAAAAAAGTCTGGCTAGAAAATAAATTTAAGACTATGTAAACTGTATCCCTGTATTTAAAAAAATATATATATGTATTAATATTTACTTCAAAGTACTCATTTTTAATATCATATTCTGTGGTTTTTATGGTGAAATATTAACCACTGCTGGAGTTCATATTTTTCTTTGATAATGTTACCTTTTCTCTAAACCCACTGAAACATCACATTTATTTATATGGCTGATATTGAGTCGTAAACCTAAAAGTAAATAATATACTTTTCCTTTTAGAACAGGATGTAAACTATGTTTACTTGTGTGGAAAAGATGGGCAGAGCTTGTATTATTACCTTCTATTACCATGCTTTCCATGGTACTTTAGACCTTGGTGGAGTGGGAATTAATGCTTCTGGGGCCAGAAAATGAGATCCAAGGTGGGGTCAGAGTGCAACGAAAAGAATGTGAATGAAATATTGCTTTCTCTTCAGAATGATCTGGAGAAAATGAAATGGTACCAGAACCACTCAAATGTATCTAGGACAAATATGGGCACCTGCCCCAGAGATGAACTGCATGACCTTCCTGAGTTTGCATCTAGACCCATAGTATACATTATTTATTAAGTATACATAAGTATAATTTGTACTGGGAAGCTTAATGGTGGGCTTTCCAATTATAAAAACATATATACTGCTATGTGAGGTTAATGAATCAAAATTTATTTTAATTAAGTTTGCTTAAAATCTTTAAAGTCAGACTATATATTTTATGTACATATTTTTAAAGAGAAGCTATTCTTTTGGTTAGATAAATACATATTTTAATAGAACTTGAATGGGTACAGATTTCCATGGAACTTATTTTTCCAAAAGCAGACCAGAATCAAGAAAAAGTGATTTTATTAAAAAAAAATGTTTCAATGAAATGAAAAATGGAACTAGAAACTGTTATGCTACCACAGCTGTAACAGAAGGGTGAATAATTTCCTGTGCATTATTCAGCCTTGGTTCCACCGGGCACAGCAGTCATCAACTCAAAACAGGAGATAACAGAAGACTGCAAAAAGGGCTGAAGACTGTAAAAAGTCAGATAGGCAGAGAGAATTTAATTATCCAAATTAGAACTTAACCAGACCACCATGGCAAGGCTCTGCAGGTTGGGGAAAGTATTGCTACAGGAAGAGTTCCTGTGATGTTATCAAGAAATCCTTCAAACATTGCTCATTTCATGAAGCCTGGTTAAGACTGAAACCTGCCAACAGAAACGAAGCATTATGCCAGCCTTGGGAGGCTCTTCTTCATTAAAATAGCCCTTGAATGCTGAACATCATTTTTTTCATGAATTCTTTTGACAAAATAAGATTCAGAAATTCCATAAATATATATCCTTAATAAATATGGAGACATTGTTTTGATGGAGACATTGTATACTTAATATATTTCATTCTTTAATAATATGCACATTTTGTTTATTCCTTTATATAGACAAGGAAAGGAAAAATTACAATGCCCTCCCTGCCATGCAGTCTTCATGGTAATAATCCTCTAATATCATGCTATAGTAGTGTTAGGATGAGGCAAAAATACACTGTTCAGTTTTTGCACCCTTAGCATTAAGTATATAAAATTATGCCATTTTCAGTATGAACTCACTGAATGCAAATCAATGTTGCTCCTAGGAAAAATTTAATAAAGAGAATAGCAATGTATGCCTGGATCATAGAAATTATAAGATGAATAAAGTTAGACCTGAAAGTTAAGTAAGTCTATAGAAGAATGGGCATTGAAACAGTAACACTTTTTTTTTTTTTTAACCTGTCCAAGAATTTAAGTACTGAATGAAAATTTCAAGGTGAAATTTTACTGCACATTCCCTGTATTCTGCGTATGAATAACAATATATATAGGAACAAATACATACACAGACTCACATATACATACATAGTTCACCCACATATTATATATCATAGGCTAAAACTCACCCCACTGTAAAGGAGAATACAGTTTATAATTTCCAGAGAAGAAAAGAAAGCTAAGTGAGTTTTTTTGCCTGGATATTTGACTGAGGTCTGTATTCTTCAAGGTGACTTGATCATCATCCATTTAGTTGCTACAACCATTCCATCATCACTTCACTTTTCAGCACACACACACAATGTACATGTACTGTACATAAATAAATCCACTTTACAATAGTTATACGTTTTATTTGACCTGCCACATATGATTTAATATCCCATCATTCTGAAGTTTATAGGACAAATTACTGTTCATGAAAATAGTCAGTATTACACACTCAGACAATATAAAACAAGTGAGAATGAAAACAAATTATATTCACGTCATCAACTCAAGGCAGTAGCACTGGCTATGCACAAAATCAAATTGTCATTTCTGAAAATTTTAGAGATTTCAGGTAAATGCATGGACACAGCTGGTTTAGAAGTACAATATATCAAGCTTACATGACAACATGTTCTTTGGTGGAATCTAAATTAAGAACTCTAGTAGACGCATCGTAAGTAACTTGGTAATGTGCTACTACTCTCTGTGCATGAATATAACATTTAAGGAATTCTTTGCTAACTTAATTATCAGATTGCTAGCACTTGAATGGAAGCTGATAACTGCTGACAATGCTACTAAAAATGTGGTTCAACAAGAGGGCCAAGTTGGCTTGGTAATATTTTGTCCTCTCTTCCTGCTCACCTCACTTCCATAAGTGCTGCAGATCTTGGTTCACCTGTCCTACGTGGGGATTTGTGCCAGGAGAGAGAAACATCTCTTCAGGAAAATGATTTCACCCTTGAACAAGTCAAAGAGAGAAGAAACATAATGGCTCAAGGTCCCACTTTTGACCACTATCTCCAAGCATGACACCACAGGAATAACTGATATTGAAATTAATTCCATTCTGTTCAATAAACTGGAAGCCTCTAGGTCCCATGTGACTATTTTGAAGCAGTGCCAGATGAAGAGATAGGAATGTATTGATCATTTGCCACCCAGCATGTGTTTATCAACTGCTAATATATTGGTCTACCCCATTGAGTCATATCCATTCCTCTTTTTTGTAGAAGATGAAAATAAAAGATAGAACCAGAGATTTGTCTTCAGTCAAGATTCCTTCATATCAAAAAGGAAAAGTAGGGAAAACATTACTTCTTATATTCTTCTTTGTTTTCTTCTCTGTTGCCATGAGACCTATTAAGCCAAATTGTCATCAGAATTGTAGCTACTGCTGTCTAAATTCTTAAATCCACACACCTAAAACCATTCACTTCTTTATTTTCTGTTAACACTGGTTAGCAGAATATTATTTGACACAAAAAGGCTTTAGAAAGGGCCCAATAGGTATAATAGTAAAGATAATTTCAAAGCTACACAATGCCCAAGGCTGAAATTGTGCCCATTTTTGTCTTCACAGAGTATCACCAGTGATACTGTTCACTATAGCTCATATGTTTCTCAGTTAAATTAGATGACAATATTAAGATATTCTATTGATGTAAGAGAAACAACTTAGATGTTCTGTGAAATCTCTCATTAACACTTCACATCCGAGGTAAATTTGGAAGCTGCTGCTGCTGCTGCTAAGTCTCTTCAGTCGTGTCTGACTCTATGAGACCCCATAGATGGCAGCCCACCAGGCTCCACCGTTCCTGGGTTTCTCCAGGCAAGAACACTGGAGTGGGTTGCCATTTCCTTCTGCAAAATTTGGAAGAGTACATTATAAAGAATAAGGTATACATCTGAAAATGTAGAGAAAATAAGTAAAACAGATGCCCAAGCATCTGGAAAATGAATAGGTGTTTATTTTGGCCTGGGCTGTGCTATGCTTAATTTTTCAGTCGTGTCCAACTCTTTGAGACCCCATGGACTTCAGCCTGCCAGGCTCCTCGTTCATGGGGATTCTCCAGGCAAGAATACTGGAGTGGGTTGCCATGACCTCCTCCAGGGGATCTTCCCAACCCAGGTTTCCTACACTGCAGGTGGATTCTTTACCAGCTGAGCCACTAGGGAAGCCCCAGAATACTGGAGTGAGCAGCCTAACCGTTCTCCAGGGGATCTTCCAGACTAGCAATAAAACTGGGGTTTCCTGCATTGCAGGTGGATTCTTTACTAGTTGAGCTGGTAAAATAAAGAAGCCCTTATTTTGGCTTAACTGAAGCCAATAAAGTGTGGCTGAGTGAGTTCAGATAGGACTATCAAACAGAATATCACCTTCTGATTTGAAAATCAGAAATTAACCAGATATTTTTTCAGGTCATTAAACAAGAGGAAAAGAGCTTGACTTATTCAATTTATAACACCATACTGAAAGATTTAACTTTCTCCAGCAGATCACATTAGTGTGCTCATAGCTTAGACTAGGAAACTTCAAGATTCTAATAGTATTCCTGGTGTCTTAATGATCTAGAACTATCACTCTTGATGTTTAA
Source organism: Bubalus kerabau (assembly GCF_029407905.1). Classification (NCBI taxonomy): domain Eukaryota; kingdom Metazoa; phylum Chordata; class Mammalia; order Artiodactyla; family Bovidae; genus Bubalus; species Bubalus kerabau. Next base: position 70,887,057 of record NC_073628.1, read on the forward strand.
AGCTTCTTCTTGTTCACAGCTTCCCAGGTGGCGCTAGTGACAAAGAACCTGCCTGTGGGAGACATAAGTGATGGGGATTTGATCCCTGGGTCAGAAAATCTCCTGGAGGAAGGCATGGAAACCTACTACATTATTCTTGCTTGAAGAATCCCATGGACAGAGGAGCCTGGCAGGCTACAGTCCCTAGGATCGAAAAGAGATACAACTGAAATGACTTAGTGAACACACACATACACACCCTTGGTCACAGCAGTGACTAATGCTAGTTTGAGAATGATTAGCTGAGAGGGAAAATATTATATAATCCAAACAAAGTTTTGGTTTTCCATAATGAAGGAAAACCTTTTGATCTCTATTTAATTAAAACATTTTTTAAAAAATTAAAGCATAATTGATTTACAGTATTGTATGTTCATTGGGTGTATAATATAATGATTTGGTATTTTTATCCATTATCCTTCATAAATAATTTTAAAATAATTATAAAATATGTACTATATTCCCTGTCTTATATAATACATCCTTGAATCCTATTTGTTTTATATATAGTAGCTTGTATCTCTGGAGAAGGCAATGGCAATCCACTCCAGTACTCTTGCCTGGCAAATCCCATGGACAGAGGAGCCTGGTAGGCTGCAGCCCATGGGGTTGCTAGGAGTTGGTCATGACTGAGTGACTTTACTTTCACTTTTCACTTTCATGCATTGGAGAAGGAAATGGCAACCCACTCCAGTGTTCTTGCCAGGAGAATCCCAGGGACAAGGGAGCCTGGTGGGCTGCCATCTATGGGGTCACACAGAGTCAGACACGACTGAAAAGACTTAGCAGCAGCAGCAGAAGTTTGTATCTCTTAATCCCATACCCCTATCTTGCCCCTCTCCTCACTAAAATGTCCTCTGTATCTGTGTGCCTGTTTTTGTTTTGTTATATATATTTTTTTGTTTTTTAGAATCCTCAAATAGGTGATGCCATACTTATTTGTCTTTCTCTGACTTATTTCACTAAGCATAGTAGCTCACAACTGGCCTGAGGCAGATGCCTTGCAAGGTATCAGTAATGTAGACATAAAAGGTGGGTAGTGTGGACAACTGTAAACTCCTCATTACTGGAGTTACACCATAAAAAGCTCTAATTATCTTTGGAAGAGTGGATATCATAAGCACCAATCATTTTCAATGGTATTGCTCATGATTCTATACTTGGCACTTCTCTGGCTTCTCCAAGACTATCTGCGAGTTGGAAACCTGAGTAGGAAGGGTAATCATTCAAGGCATGCTGCATGAATGAGTTCTCCTCCCAGCAAGGACATCTCATTCCTGTATCAAGCAGAAAAGCCAAACTAGTTTCAGAAGCTGATGTCATATGGTATACTGAGAGTATCTATTAAATAGAAGTGTAGGATTTTCTAAAATCCAGTTTAACCTAAGTATGCAAAAAAAAAAAAAAAGAAAATCCAATTTCTGTCAATTCAGATTTATGTCACTGCAGGGAACTCAAGGCTGTAGCTTTCCTCTTGCAACCCAGAGCTGTCAATTTACAAATACTTCAGAGAGGGCTTCCTTGGTGGCTCAGATGGTAAAGCATCTGCCTGCAATGCAGGAGACCTGGGTTCAATGCCTGGGAGGGGAAAATCCCCTGAAGAAGGTAATGTCAACACACTCTAGTATTCTTGCCAGAAGAATCCCATGGACAGAGGAGCCTGGCGGGTTACAGTCTATGGTGTCACAAAGAGTCAGACATGACAGAGATTAACACCTTCACTTTCAGAGAGGAGAATCCAGCTGGGAAGGACTACCTCCTCCCAAAAGGCTTTCCTGTTTCCAGGATCATGTGCCCTTGAATCCATGATGCCTTGACTGCTTTTCTCTACCTGCCACTAGTTGGCTTTGTTTGCTTGTTTGTCTTAATTTAGACTTTAAAGATTTTCTCTGTGGGAGAGTTAATCCAACATGAACTACTCCATTATGGAAACAATGCAGAATTGGAAATAGCCTAAACAGCATTTTAAAAAGCAGAGACATTACTTACCCACTAAAGGTCCGTTTGGTCAAAGCTATGGTTTTTCCTATAGTATGTGGTATGTATGGATGTTGGACTACATGTAGTCATGTATGGATGGATGCTTTTCCAGTAGTCAAGTATGGAGAGTTGGACTACAAAGAAAGCTGAGCACCGAAGAATTGATGCTTTTTAACTGTGGTGTTGGAGAACTCTTGAGAGTCCCTTGGACTGCAAGGAGATCAAACCTGTCAATCCTAAAGGAAATCAGTCCTGAATATTCACTGGAAAGACTGATGCTGAAGCAGAAACTCCAATACTTTGGCCACCTGATGCAAAGATTTGACTCATTGGAAAAGATCCTGATGCTGGGAAAGTTTGAAGGCCAGAGGAGAAGGGAACGACAGAGGATGAGATGGTTGGATGGCATCACCAATGAGATGGACATGAGTTTGAGTAATTATTGCTCTGGGAGCTGGTGATGGACAGGGAAGCCTGGCATGCTGCAGTCCATGGGGTCACAGAGAGTCAGACACCACTGAGCAACTGAACTGAACTCAATCTCACTTGAAATTCTTTAAGTAAAACTGGCTATCTTTTCATATATTTATGTAGCCTTTACAATTACTTTTTTTCCAACTGTGTTTTCATATCTATTGACTATTTTCTGCTTGGTTGTTTATTTTTTCTTTATTGACTTTCTGAAACTTTATGTATTGGGAAATCAAGGCTTTTTTCTGAAGCATGAACTACAATTTTTTGTATGTTTTAGCTCATTTTTTCATTTACCATTTTGTCTTTACATGCACTTTTTTCTTCCTCTGTCTGACATCCCTGTGCAAAAATGCTGGAAGTACTTCTTTTCTGTGCTGAATCTATGTTTTTTCCCCTTCATGTCTCCTGGATTTTGACTGAGAGTTAGAAATGTGTTTCCCAATTCAAGTTAACAATAGAAAACTTCATTCTTATATTCTAAAGTTTTTATGGTTTTTTGTTTTGTTTTGATCAACTGAAATTTTTTTGATTATGATAAGAGGTATGGATCCAAATAATTTTATTTAATGTCCATCCTGTTATCCCAATACCATGTTTAAATACTAATATTTTCAACTGGTTTGCATTCATGCACTTTGCTACAGTAAATTTTCTAATTATTTGGGCTTGATTGGAGAATTTTTCATTCTATTCCTTTAAAAAAAAAATTTATGCCTGTGGCAAAAGAACTTTTAATAATTAAAGCTTATTTACTTATCTTTAAAACTCTTACACATGTATACCTGTGGCGGATTCATTTTGATATATGGCAAAACCAATACAGTATTGTAAAGTTAAACAATAAAATAAAATTTAGAAAAAAAATGTAAAAAAAATAAATAAATAAAACTCTTGGAGTGCTAGCCCCTGACATTTCACTTACCTTATATATTTATTTTATATATTTTTATGACTTGTAATTTAAAAAAATTTTTGAAATAGTTGATTTACAATATTATATTATCTTCTGGTATATAGCAAAGTGACTCAGTATATAGGTACATATATACACAATATATATTATATCCATTACACATATATAATATATATATATATAAAATGTACTACTTTTTCATATTTTTCATATTATTTTCCATTATGGTTTATTATAGGGTATTGAATATAGTTCTTTGTGTTACAGAAGGTCCTACACCAAGTAGTATATTGTTATGACTACTTTAATTTTTTAATATCTAAATTCTAGTGCCTATTAGTCTTGTTGAAAAGATAATGTAAAATCAGTAAAACCCTAGTACAATTAGGATTGTATTATTTGTATACATAGTAGACTTGGACAATATTGGGCTTCCTTCCATAAATACTGGTATATTTTTGCATTAGTTATTTATTTTTTTTTAAAGATCTTTAAAAAATATTATGGAAAAAATCTACAATCATTTATAGTTTCTGAATCAGAAATCGTACTTCAGAAAATTTTACTGATTGTGATATCTCATAGATGTAAAATTTTGTAGGCACATAACAGAATTTAAGTTTTATTAACTGATACATGTAATTTTTAATATAAATGAGGGAGTAGATATTCACCTGCTTTTTCAATTATTTCTAGGTGCCCTCACATCATTTACTGAATATTTATTAACCTCTTCCATATTCTTTCATAACACAAACTTTCTTCCAATATTGAGCTCTCTGATAATGCTTTCAAGTTACATTTTTCCTCCTTTCCTTCCTCCCTTCCACCATCCTTTCTTTTCTCCTTCACTCACTCACTCTCTTTTTCTTTCACTATAAACTTTCAAACAGAACTCTGCACTCTCACCCTGCTTCTCCATGTCATTCTCACTTTTCTACCCACTTAATAAAGCTCTATATCATTTCCCATATCTCACGCTCTATCATTGGAAGCTATCAAGAACTACTCTTTACCTCTTAAAAGCAACATAATTCAATTAAAATAATGGCTTCTCATCATTGTATCATGCTTCTCTTTATGAAATATCTGTACCTTTACTACCCTCAATTTTGATGTGAACCTAAAATAGCTCTAAAAATTTCTATTTTAAAACACATACACACATACTGAGGATAATACAAAGTCAATATACAAAATCTATCAAGTTTCTGCATACAAGTAGTGAACAATTAGACATTTTTAGAAAGTGGTACCATTTATAATAGAGCCAAATAAATGAAATGCCTAGAATGTAATAGCTATTGATAAAATAAACAAATGTTATGGTTTTTCCAGGAGTCACTTATGGATGTGAAATTTGGACTATAAAGAAAGCTGAGTGCCAAAGAACTGATGCTTTTGAACTGTGGTGTTGGAGAAGACTCTTGGGAGTCACTTGGACTTCAAGGAGATCCAACCAGTCAATCCTAAAGGAAATTAGTCCTGAATATTCATTGGAAGAACTGATACTGAAGCTGAAGCTCCAATAAATACTTTGGCCACCTGATGTGAAGAACTGACTCACTGGAAAATACCCTGATGCTGGGAAAGATTGCAGGCAAGAGGAGAAGGGGACGACAGAGGATGAGATGGCTGGATGGCATCAATGACTCAATGGACATGAGTTTGAACAAGCTCTGGGAGTTGGTGCTGGACAGGGAGGCCCGGCGTGCTGCCATCCATGGGGTTGCAAAGACTCAGACACGACTGACTGATTGAACTGAACTGAACTGATAATGGTAAGAGACAGATTTCTCATAATTTAAGAATAAAATCATAAATATGGGCAGCTAAACTTACTACAGTGAACATTGTGGTACTGGATTGATATTGGGTTTAATGATACATTTATGCTTATAGGTGCGTTTGTGAGTTGTGTGTGTATACATATATCTATATAAACATAAAACATATAAATCTACATAGATATGTTCCTAACCTCTGTCCCCAAGATGACTGATCCAGCTAATCAGTGAGTTAGAGGGAAGAGGTGTAGAGTTGAGAATAAGCTACATACAAGCAGATTGATAAAATAGGTTAATATGTGACTAATGGACTTCCCAGGTGGCACCAGTGGTAAAAAATCCACCTGCCAATGCAGGAGATGCAAGAGACATGGGTTCGATCCCTGGGTCAGGAAGATGCCCTGGAGAAGGAAATGGCAACCTACTCCAGTATTCTTGCCTGGGAAATCCCATGGACAGAAAAGACTGGCAGACTACAGTCCATGGGGCCACAAAGAGTAGAACATGATTAAGCTACTGAACATGCAATGCAATCTAAAGTTAGAAAAGATATTTTGTATTTCTGACTTTAATCTGTTCTCTCAGCAGTTTTGTGAGAAATCACTGCAATACCAGTGTTTGACTTTATCATCTTCCTGCCACACAGATGTGATGTTGCCAAGCCTCTGTACTTGGAACGGGTCAGATCCAAAGATGCATTATTTGGCCTAAAGGCTGGTATTTCCTCTGTGCAAATAAATGTTGCCAACAGTAAACGTTCACATTTAATAACTATTTTTTCTTTTAATTCTAAAGTTCTAATGTATAGTTTTATTTGACTGCTCATCTCTTTTTTGCCATTGATTATATAACTGATATGGAGCCTAAGGACTTTTATATCTGGAAAATTTGCTCCTACACCAAAGACTGGTCCAATGATTGAGGCTCCATGCTTTGCTGACAAAGCAACCATTTCTTTGCTTTCATTGGTTCATTTTTCTTATTATTGTAGTCCTGTGTTTGTCTCCCTATGAGATCATCATGTTGATATCCTTTTTCAAACTACTTCAACATTCCTTGAAAGAGGCAACCTACAGAAAATATATTACCAATTCTAATAAGAAAATGTGGGATTAAATGTCAACTCTAGGAGTTTACCTGTTGAAGGAAGATGACTACAAAACTGTGCTTGCCCTATTTAAGTCACTGTATTTTCACCAGCTGCAAAGGAACATTACACATATATGTAAACGTACACTGTGAAATTCAAAACTTTAATATTATTTAGAACATTAAGACATCCTAATTTATAAATATGTGCCCTAGTTAATTCATTATAGCATGCTCTGCTAAATATTAGAAGCAGTTTTTTTTAGGTATTCAAAGGTTTATAGGTCAATCAGCCTTTTAATATGTAAAGTATTTATTGTGTGAATGTAAGATATTCTGTGAATGATAATACCTCTCATTTCAAGTTAGAGAAAGATTCATTATCTTTCTGATCTCTTTACTCAGTATTCTGGGGAAAAATGCATGGATAGCTAATGAGCTGAGTTAATTTTTCCTTGAATGCAAATTTAGGTGTTTTATAAGAACTCTCCACTTCAAAAAGTTTTTTAAAAGGCAAAGCTAACAAACCATTATCATATTGTATACAAAGAATAAATATTAGAGATTAAATCACCTCAAGAATCTAAATGTCCTATACCCTGCATGGTGTTGACACAGTCCTTTAAACTCTCTGGACTTTATTTTCTCATCTGTCTTTAGAGGTAAGCTATCAGATTCACAGGACATTTTAAAATTTGAAATAGTTGTGTTACGACAAGTCCAAATTATTATATAAGCATGTAATAAAGTATAAAATAAAGAAAATATGTTGGAGAAGTTCAAGTAGCCATCTTGAAGCAAAATATGAAGCACATGTTAAAGATGGCAGAGAAGGGACTTCCCTGATGTTCTACTGGTTAAGAATCTACACTTCCACTGCAGGGGATCTGGGTTTGACCCCGTGTCAGAGAACTAAGATCCCTCATGCCTGTACAGTGTAGTCAAACATAAATGAATAAAATGAAGAAACAGCATCATATTAGTATATTTATTTAAAAAAAAAAAGAAAGAATGCAGAGAAGCAGCAGAAATAATTCTATTCCTTGATGATGGAAAGCTGTCAGACCTAGCTTGGCTAAACTGGAGCCTATTATACAGAGTGAAGTAAGCCAGAAAGAGAAACACCAATACAGTATACTAATGCATATATATGGAATTTAGAAAGATGGTAACAATAACCCTGTGTACGAGACAGCAAAAGAGACACTGATGTACAGAACAGTCTTATGGACTCTGTGGGAGAGGGAGAGGGTGGGAAGATTTGGGAGAATGGCATTGAAACATGTAAAATATCATTATGAAAAAAAAAAAAAAAAAAAACAGAAAAAAAAGTTTCTTATCGTTAAGTCAGGCTCCCCAGGAGGTACCAGTGGTAAAGAACCCAATGTGGATTTGATCCCTGGGTCAAGAAGATCCCCTGGAGGGCAACCCACTTCAGGATTCTTGTCTGGAGAATCCCTGGGACAGAGGAGCCTGGCAGGCTACAGTCTACAGAGTCTCAAAGAATCTGACATGACTGAAGCGACTTAGCATGCATACATGCATGCATTGTTAAGTCATTGTCATTAGGTGGACCAAGCATATGAACAACTGTTTTATGAATGACTAACTATAATGAAATTTGAAAAAGTTGTTAACCAGGCTTTAATATAGACCCAATTATGTATATATGTTCCTAAAGAAGATGCCCTGAAAAAAATATGCAATATTCATCAAATTATTTGATATCCTTATCCTATAACTAGGATTAGGAGATCTTCATGCATTATATATTATAGTCTTATTTTGTGCCAGAGGTTATGACAAAAGCTTAGAGGAACTAAATTGCCACTAGGAAAAATCTATTAAAACTGTAATTGACTCTTTGTTCATTTGTTCAATTAAAAATACTTATTAAGTGTTCATGCTGAGTTCTATTCAAGTGGGTATGGATGTATAGGTAAAGAAGACAAATTCTGTATTCTCATGACATTTAAATGTTATTAGGAAAAAAGAGTGACATACAAGCAGGCACATGATGATTTTAGATTACCAACCTAAATACGTAATGTAACTGAGACTGCTGTAGGAAGATACTTTAGAACAGGCTGTTAGGAAAGAGTTTTCTGTGATGGCGACAGCTCACCTAGGAACTCAATGAGGAGGGATGCTTCAGGTGAAAATTGGTGGGGCCAGAGATAGAGCTTTTTGGGTAAGAGAAAGAGCATGGAAACAGCATGTTCAAAGTTTGATATCCAAAAGTAATCAAATTACAGATAACCCAGAAGAGTAAGTATAGGTTGAACTAGCTGTATACCCAAAGAGAAAATGGAAAAATTTCTTTTTTCAACTAAAAAAGTATTTCTATATCTATACCAAAGCTGACAGTTAAAATAAGCCAAACAAACAAACAAAAAATGTTGCATCACCAGTATTTTCAAACAAGTGCAGAAACAAACAAACCTGTCTAAAATTCACTGTTAATTTTGGTTACTGGTGAAAGTAAAACCCTCCTGTTCATAAGAAGTTCATTGTGAAATGCCTTATGTATCCAATAAATTTAGAATTTAAACAACTATGTCCTCCTTGTGAAAACATATTGTTAATCTGTTATTCTAGGCACTTACTTTAAGTATCAAGTGTAGTCATACATAAAAGTAATAATTTTGGAAGAGCAAACAACAAAAAGAGCCAAAACATGGATACATAAAATAATACAACCTTTCTTCTCATTACTTTTGGAAATAATATATAAAAAAAGCATCTTTAATAGTCCTAGAGCCATTAAACATTGAATTCAAGTTAAAAAGCTCCCCCCAAAATATATCCCCAGACACAAGTGACTTTATATGAGAATTCTGATAAATATTTAGGAAAGTTTTGCTAAAGCTGAAACTCCAGTACTTTGGCCACCTCATGCGAAGAGTTAACTCATTGGAAAAGACTCTGATGCTGGGAGGGACTGGGGGCAGGAGGAGAAGGGGACGACAGAGGATGAGATGGCTGGATGGCATCACTGACTCTATGGACGTGAGTCTGAGTGAACTCCGGGAGTTGGTGATGGACAGGGAGGCCTGGCGTGCTGCGATTCATGAGGTCACAAAGAGTCGGACACGACTGAGCGACTGAACTGAACTGAACTGAACTGAACATCAGTTTTACAAAACTCTTCCAGAAATAGAAGAGAAATAAACAGCACCTAATTCATTTTCTGAGGCCTTGTATTATGCTGATTAAAAAAAAAAAGAAAAAACAGACAAAAGCTGAAATGAAAAGAAAACGTATATATAAAAAAGAAACTACACTAATATCTCTCATATGAAATTTTGCAAAATCTTCAATGTAATATTATCAAATTGAATATAACACTGTATAAAAAAGAACTGCATATATGGACTTTATTTGAAGGATGCAACATGGGTTAAATAGTAGCAAATCAATTAATATAATCTGCTATATTAAACAGTTAAGGAAGAAAAGTTTCATAATTATATCAATCAAGCATTGAAGCATACCTCTATCTACTGCCAAGAATAGTAATGGCTGTCTACTGAAACTTTACATCATTTAAATTATCATGTCTTGAAAATTAAGTTATGCGTGATACCCTTCAAAAAGTACATAAAATGTTGTGGAGCACTAATTTTGATATAAATTGTTTTTATTGTTTATCATTAACAGGCATTCACTCTTTATGACCAAATATAACTTTATGACCCACAAATATTTCTAACTTAAAAAAAATGTAAAGGCATTAAATTAATATTTACAACATAATTTATCATAACAGATTATTTTGCATGCAGAAATTGAATCACTGCTCACAATACATATGTAGGATGGGTGATAGCATTTTTCTTCTGAGTTAATTATTATTACCCTACATGTTCTCTTACAATTCTATATTTTCAGTACTTATAAGTTTGAACTAATATAGAATATTATATGGGAAACCATGATATGCTTTTATTTTTTCTTGTTAAAATTATTTTATCATTAGCTTAAGAAAAAGTAGTGCATTATTTTATATACATGTATATCATATTATTCCTAGATGGCAAAAATAATAGCTGAAAAAAATATTTTATTTACTAATTACAATTGAAATTGTAAATGCTTCTTTATAAATTATGAGAGTCAAACAATGTTTTTAGAGATAATATTAATCATCATAGTATCTGGCACATTAACATCAGCTAAACATTAAAAGATGAAAGGGACTTCTGTTTTTAGTTCCAACATATTAAAATCTTGGTAGTAACCATTCCCAGTCTACAAGAAAATCATGAAAAAGCTGAAAATCAATGACTTAGTTGGATCCTTCAAAGAGTGGAGCTTGTATGGCAAACAATCACCCCCAAATCTTGAAAGACAGGTGAATTCAGAGACTCACAGGCTAAATGTATGTATATATATAACATGTATTTTAGTAAACATTCATTGATATACTCATTTGTAATCACTTCTTAGTATTAATCCAAATAAATTCCTTTATAGATACACATCTGTTTTGATGGTTGTGATCTTTTAAATTTACTGCAATAAAATCATTGAACATATACTGCTTCTGCTGCTGCTGCTGCTGCTGCTACTAAGTCGCTTCAGTCATGTCCGACTCTGCGCGACCCCACAGATGGCAGCCCGCCAGGCTCGCCTGTCCCTGGGATTAAACATGTTTGTACAAATTCATAAAAATGCATTTGCTTTAGAAAGATGGTAACAATAACCCTGTGTACGAGACAGCAAAAGAGACACTGATGTATAGAACAGTCTTATGGACTCTGTGGGAGAGGGAGAGGGTGGGAAGATTTGGGAGAATGGCACTGAAACATGTAAAATATCATGTATGAAATGAGTTGCCAGTCCAGGTTCGATGCACGAAACTGGATGCTTGGGGCTGGTGCACTGGGACGACCCAGAGGGATGGAATGGGGAGGGAGGAGGGAGGAGGGTTCAGGATGGGGAACACATGTATACCTGTGGCGGATTCATTTTGATATTTGGCAAAACTAATACAGTTATGTAAAGTTTAAAAATAAAAATAAATAAATAAATAAATAAATAAACAAAAACAAAAAAAAAATGCATTTGCTTTGCCAAAATGCGTGTGTATTTTAAAAACTATGTAGAACTTGAAGTTTAATACTGCAGATTGTGTGTAAACATTTATCTTTCTTCTCTATGAAGACAGAATTATTAGCAAGGCAATAAAAGAAGTAAAAATCTTACAACAACAAAGAGAAAACAACAGGGGGATTAGCTGTCCATGAAGTTAGAAGGAAAACAGGCAATTATTCAGAAAATTTATCTACAAACAAAAGTAGGGAGCAACTATGCAAAGTCAATGAATATTGAAAACCATATCCAATCCAGAAATACAATGAACAAAATGCCTCAGAATGGCAGTTGTTCTATAGGTTTAGCAACATATCAGAGTGGTTTGAGGGGGAAAACAAAGGAAGCCAGATCCAGATGGAATAGGTTAGGGAGAAAAAGGAGGACTCATTAAAAGGCATAACACAGTGGAAATTCTGAGAAGATTTAGGTATACGATGAAGGTAAAAAGAAAAAGTTTTTGAAAACTGGACTATTTTGAAACTTGATACAAAAAAAAAAAAAAAGAGGAGATGAGACTGGAAATTAATTATGGTTCACATCATAATAATTGATGCCTATAATATTTGGAATAAAAAGCTAACCATTCAAAAAATGTAAAAATAATTATAAACCATGACAAAGCAGAATTTATCCAGGCAATCAAGGCTGGTTAAACATTCAAAAATCAATGAGTATAATCCATCACATAAACAGACATGGTCATATCAATAGATGGAGAAAAAATATTTGACAAATATAAACATTCATTCATGATTTAAAATTCTCAGTATACCAAGAACAGAGAGAAAGCTTCCCAATAGTATAAAGATTATCTACAAAAAATTTATCCAACATCACACTCAACAGTTAAAAAACTCAAATCTCCCCTATAAGACCAGGTACAAGGCAAAGATGTCCCCCTCTCATCACTCCTTTTCAACATTCTATTGCAAGTAATTGTCACACAGTAAGTCAAGAAAAGGAAATAATAGGCATACCGATTGGGATGGAGGCCATAAAATTGTTTTTGTTTACAAATGACATGATCATTCACGTAGAAAATCCCAAAGAATGGACAAAAACCTCTGGAATTAACAATTATCAGAAGATTGTGAGATAAAAAGGCAACTGCTTTTCCATATAGCAACAATGTACAAGTGAAATTTAATTAAAAATATAGTATCATTTTCAATAATACTCCAAAAAGTGAAATACTGATGTATAAATCTAATAAGGTATGAACAAGATCTATATGAGGAAAACTACAAAACTCTGAAAAATAAAGTCAAAGAATTAGCTAAATGGAAAGAATTCCATGTTCATAGCAGAAAGAATCAAAATTGTCAAGATGTCAGTTCTTTCCAACTTGATCTATACAGTCAATGCCACCCCCACCAAAACCCTAGGAAGTTATCTTGTGGATATCAAGAAACTGATTCTAAAGTTTATACAAAGAGGCAAGTGAAAAGTGTTTAAGTGTTAGTTGGCTCAGTCGGGTCCAACTCTTGGCAACACCATTGACTGTAGCTTTCCAGGCTCTTCTGTCCATGTAATTCTCCAGGCAAGAATATTGGAGTGGGTGGCCATGCCCTCCTCCAGGGGATCTTTCTGACACAGGGATTGAATCCGCATCCGCTGTGTCTCCTGCATTGGCAGGTGGATTCTTTACCACTGAGCCACTTGGGAGACGCAAAACAAAATATGGTACTATTTAAATTACTGTTTCACATCATGTGATTTAGTAGGACTGTTGGTTAACTTTGTAAGGCATTCCAAAAAAGCCTTAGAAGTGACATCATTCATCATTTCAGTAAGTACTTCATTGCTTTTTAAAAGTAAAATCTTTTAAACAACTTAAGTGATAGTACAGCAATAACAAAATTTTTGGTAATCTGCTTTAATAAAGTAACTGAAAATAAGACCCAGAAGTAGTTATCAATCCAAGGAGATCATGAAAGTAACTATCAAACTTTGAAATTTATAATTAAAGTCTTTTTAAAAAATATATTTGCCACCTCTTTTTTGTCTTCTACTGGCGTTACACATGGCCATGCTCAAAAACATTTACTGGATTATTTTTTTTAATATATTTTTTTTTAATTTTATTTTATTTAACTTTACAATATTGTATTGGTTTGCCATATATTAAAATACTGGATTATTAAAAAAAATACAAGATTAAATAAAAGGAATTCATAGATAAATCAACTAAATTGAAACTTACATAATACTATGAACACATACTCCTTTACTGATGTTCTGATATTTTAAGATGTTTTAATAAAAGTTCCATTTCATTTGGCTTGAGAACTGAAATGATTTTAAATTATGAAAAATTTTCATTTTTTCACCTCTTTTCTTTTCCTCACCTTTTTCTTTTATCTATTTTTATTTATTGTGCCAAAAGATGTATTCAGGCTAATGCTATTTTCTGGGAGTTTATGATATCCATTTCTGACAGAGAGGAAATGGGAGGAAAAAAAAAAAAAAAACTTCAGGCGGAAAAAGCAAGAGTGTACCATAGAAAGAGAGGTCATAAAAACAAAAGACTGAATATGCTGAAACAAAAATAAGAATGCTGTATAATTTTCCTTAGAGCTGACTCTATGTACAAACTGTCTACTTGAAAATGCTTGCCATATCACTTCATTCTGAGCTTCTGAGAAAAGGTTTTGTAGAGTTGTAAGATAATTTGATGATACTATCAAATACACTGTTTAGATTAGAAATCTAACTCAGTAAATTTACCAACCATTACATATGCTTGGTCATAAAGATTCAGAACGGCTAATGAAAGATTGCTGGAAACCTAATTGGAAACACTGCAAGTAAAATTAACACTAATTTTTAGAGTTCATTAGTTTTCTATTAAATCCTACAATATTTCTAAGCTCTTCAAAATGGAATATATGGCAAATGGCATTTAAATGATTATGGAGACTATAGAAAAATAAAAATCTCTGATTATTTTTATTATTCTACTAGAAGGAATAGAAACATAGCTATTAAATAGCAGTTATATATGTTTCATTTCAAGTGTTAAAATTCAGTATTCCATTCAGATTCCACCAAGAGACATAAATGTAATAATACATCATTACTGACTGATTCTACAAATTAATATAAGTAATATTTCCATACAATAATTTTAATCAATATATTGGCTTCTATGGATATACATATAAACTTGCTTAGCGGGTTATAAAATACAATAGGCATTTGCATTTCTATGTAGCTTTCTGTAAATGTACACTAAGGAGTATTTTTGGTAGTCTAACATCAGGATTTCCCAGGTGGCTCTGTAGTAAAGAATCTGTCTGCCAATGCAGGAAACAGGGGTTTGATCCCTGGGTTGGGGAGATCCCCTGCAGAAGGAAATGGCAACCCACTCCAGTATTCTTGCCTGGAAAATTTCATGAACAGAGAAGCCTGAAGGGTTACAGTCCATGGGGTCACATAGGGTCAGACACAGAGTCAACAAGAGCAACAAAGTTTAACACAGTTCAGTTCAGTTGCTCAGTCATGTCGGACTCGTTGCAATCCCATGAATCGCAGCACACCAGGCCTCCCTGTCCATCACTAACTCCTGGAGTTCACTCAAACTCACTGTCCATCGAGTCGGTGATGCCATCCAGCCATCTCATCCTCTGTTGTCCCCTTCTCCTTTTGCCCCCAATTCCTCCCAGCATCAGGGTATTTTCCAATTAGTGTTTAACAATATTTTAGAATATTTGTTTTATTTCAGATATTTCAAATTATTTCAGTTTTACAGTGAGTTTGAATTAAGTCACATACGAATCAAAGCTGATAAACAGAGATGGTCTGTACAATGAAGGAAGCCTGTGCCCTTCTGTTTTTTGGTAGCAATATGAACATAACTGAAGGTCATAGTGTCTGGATTTAAGTATCTTACTGTGTGTTTGCTGTTCAGAGAAAATGCACAGCTCTATATGTTCTGATGGCTTATCATTATACTGTTGTTTTGGATAGGCTTATACATCTTATTGCAAGTCCCAAACTTAGAATATACACAAGAAAATCTCCTACAGTGTGATTTCAATATTTGCAGTGTCAAATAGTCTTGCTTCCTAATACTTGTGCCACTATCTATATAGATTTTTTGCACTGTAAAAATGTTAGCAATTGATAAATGTAACCTGTAAGGAAAAAAATAACAGTTAATTTGTTCTTTGTTATTCTAATGTGGTATGAGACTAAAATTTTTAAAAAAGAAACTCAAAGAGAGTAGTGCAATAGTTTTCATTCACTTTTGTTTATGAAACTCAATATCAAGCCCCTCCTCCCAAAGTAGGAAACATCATGTGTTAGTCTTCTTTCCAAAATATAGCTTTCCATTTTAAAACTATTTCCAAATTTTCCTCATAAATATACATGAATCTCTGAAAATCATACTGAAAACAGAACATGTTTTTATAGTTCAAAAGTACTTTAGAAGATGCATGAAATATAAAACATAACTAGTATATTTTTTCTAAAAGACATGCTTTTATTTGAGTAAGTGCAAAATTTAAAAATATAATTTAAGGATGAGCCAAGTTGAAATTCAGGGATTGCATTTACTGTTCCGCTTGAAGCAGCTGACATGTTGTAAGGAATATATGAAAGAACAGTTAGCTTTGAACATCAAGGAGCACAGGTCAGAGATCCCCCAGTGAAAGGCCTTTATGAAGTGAACCCTTAATTGTCACAGTTTTACTCACTTGGGTTCCCAGGCTGCCACAAGGAAGGAAATCCAGATGGAGCCCTGGGATCTTCCTGAGTTAAGAAGATGGAGCTGGGCATCCAAGAAAGCCACGGAAGCCGGACTTCTCAAGTGAGCTGGAGAGGAGAGAGGCAGAGAGAAAGAGAGGGTGCTTCGCCCTGCAGGTCTGCAGGTTAGTAGGAAATTATCTGAAGCCAGGGAAAGTTCCACACAAAGGGGGCACACTTAGAGAAAGAAGCTGATCATGGTCCCATGACCCAGAGTAGAAAACCTCACGATTTACCGGATATCTAGAAGAGCAAACATAAGGTTATTAGCCCAGAAGTATGGTCAAGTTGGCACTGAACTAGAAGGCTGCTACAGTGCCACAGACAGAGCTTAAAGTCTTAAAGGGTCAGTCTGTTTCAGATTAGCTTAACTGCAACACAAAAAAGCTTAAGAATATTCATAGGGTTGGAAAGACACCCAGCACTAAACAAGGTAAATTTCACAAGCTCTGGCATCCAATAAGATTACCAGACATTGAAAGAAGCAGGGGAACAATGAAGAAGAAATCAGTAAATTGAAACAGATCTAAAAAGATAAAAAAAAGTTGGTAGACAGGAACATAAACATAGTTGTAAGTCTGTATTCCACATATTCAAGAAGATAGAGGAGAGATTAAACCCAAGAATTAGAGACACTGAAAATACAATAGATTCAAATCAAATTTCAAGAGGTGAAAACTATAATGTCTGAAATGAAAATTCACTAAATACAATTAAGGTAGATTAGCTATTTTAGAGAATATAAATAGCAAGTTTGAATATGTATTAATAAAAACTATTTATAAGAATTTAAATTAAAAATTTGGCAGCATATCAGAAGGAACAATGAGTTGGTAAACTCTCAAAGGCCAAAAATGGATCAAAAACAAAAAAAGAATTTGATTATAACTCAAAGAACAAAATATATGAGTCTGCACTGATATAAATAAATAACTGAATAAATGAAACAGGAGAAAGGATAATTTTACCTTGAGAATGTTCCAGTTTACCTTGAGTAAACATAGATGGGATGAGGAAAACAGAAAGTCACAATGAGAACATCACAGCAATAATCTTTGCAGGCAAGACCTAATAGTAGATACTAAAACTAGCAGGCAAAAGTTAGAAGGAAATAGAATATTTGCAAAAACTTAAAGTATACCTCCATGATATTTATTAAATACAAAAAGAAAACTAAATCTGCAGAAGAAAAAACCAACAGATGCTTTCTAAACAAATGATCTATTTATTTTAATATATCCAGTAAATGTCATATTTCTATGAAACACCACTTGAAATCACACACTGAGAAGAGCACTCTACTTTATGGGGCTCTTGTCCAAAATATATAGTTTCCACCTAATCATGAGAAAATACCAGACAAACCCAAACTGAGGGATACTCTACAAAATTATGGATGGATACTCTTTAAAATGTCAAAGCAAAGAGAGACCAGGAAAGACCGTCAGAGATTGGAAAAGACCAGGAGACAAAAAAATATATATGAAATGTGGGAAGATGAATTGTATCCTAAAGTAGTGAAATGACACTGAATGAAAGAGACTAGACATCAACGGAAAATTATAAGACAAAAGTTATTATATAAACAAATTTTAATGAAGGCAAATAAAGACTTTTACAGAGAGATGAAAGTTGAAAAAGTCATTAATTAGTAGAACTTTATTGCAAGATATCTAGAAATTCCTTCAAGAGGAATGATGATACCAAATGTAAATTAGATTTAATCAAACAGCACCATAAATTAAATGCACAAATAAATATACAATATTGCTCTAATTTTTAAATTTTTCATTAACATATGTATGTGTATAGACTAATTCAGTATGCTTTATGGACTACTATAACACATTAAGAGTAAAATGAATGACAGTTACTCCAGTACTCTTGCCTGGAAAAACCCCATGGATGGAGGAGCCTGGCAGGCTACAGATCATGCGGTCACAGAGTTGGATACAACTGAATGACTAAACAACAGCAGCATATGTGTGAAATGGTACAATACGTTAATAATAGGTTGTATACTATGACATGCAAAGTGATACCAAAGCCCAAACAGAGGGCAACGTCTGATGAAGTAGTTAAGTGTTGAGCCCTGCCCCAAGGCCACGGGCACGAGGTTTTGGACCAAGGCCATAGAAGCAGAGCCCAGAACCAAGGTCACCTCTGAAGCTGACTGAGCTGCTTGGTAACCTTGCCAAAAGCCCCGTAGTCATCATGAACAAGTTCCTGACTCCCAGTTAGGCAAAGATACCCACTCCAGTAAGCACCCGAGAGCACCCCAACCAATCACCTAATGCCAACCTTTCAACAGGAATTTTTTTTTTTCTTGAGGCTATCAAAATTGGCTATTGACTCACGAAAACTGAAGTCTTTCCCATGTCTGTGAGGAGGTCGGTCCACAGAGCTCACAGTGCCCACTTTTTTTTTTTTTTTTTTTTTTTTTTTTTTTTTATTTATTTATTTATTTATTTTTTTTTTTTTAATTTTATTTTATTTTTAAACTTTACATAACTGTATTAGATTTGCCAAATATCAAAATGAATCCACCACAGGTATACATGTGTTCCCCATCCTGAACCCTCCTCCCTCCTCCCTCCCCATTCCACAGTGCCCACTTTATCTCTGCTCTTTTTTCTTAATAAACTCACTCCCTTCTGAAATGCTCTACGTCTGCATATTCTTTTCTAACCTGCTCTCAGACTGCCTCAAGAGTAAGAATACTAAATGAAATCATAAAAATACTCAATTCCAGAGAAGGCAGGAGAAGAGGAAAAGAGAAACACAATAAAGACTCCCAATGTGGATTGATAAAACCGCAACATACAATGGACATTTTGCATGAAACAAAACAAATAAATGAACATAAACTGTAACCAAATTAAATATAAACACACATTAAGTAGATTAAAGGAAAACTTGTGGATAAATATATATCAAGCTAATGCTAATCAAAAATATGTTGTAGTTGCTATATTAATAAAAGACAAAGTAGATTATCAGAAAAAAGAATGTCACCAGGAATAATGAAGGTCGTTTCATAGTAATAAGGCTTCAATTCACAACAACATAACAATCCTATACATGCATACACCTGGTAATGTTTTCAAAGGGGTGTGTGTGTGTTTGTGTGTGTATTTAGATTTATGATTTTTTTATATTTTAAATATGTGAAATACATTATATCCTTATTATGCTCCAATAAAGTAAGAAGAAATCTTTAAAAAAGCAAAGGGTTAAAAAAACAAACAAAACAAAAAATACAGGAAAATATGAGTGGTCTTAAAGATGCTAAAATAATGTGTATCATTTTGAAAATGAGAATATCATTAATTAGACAAAGGAAAAATATCACAGTATATTTACCTTTTAATACTTTAATTGTGTAATGATCCATTTGTTAGCCATAATAAAATTAAAATAGCTCTAAAAAAAAAAAACAGTTATGGTACTGAAGAACTGTGACAGTCAAGGAACTTTTTAATATATTCAGTTTTTTATTACCACCTTAATAAAATTTTTGTAATTAATTTAATCTTCTGGAAATAATATTATGAAGTGTCTAACCCTGAGCTGTTTAAAGATGTCACTGTTAGATGTCTGATATTTAGGAAAGAGTCAAAGGTATTTGAACAACAGTCAAATGCACATCTGATTTAATTAAATAGTTTTAACTAGACAAATTTTTTTTCCAGAGTTTCAGTGAGAATAATGAAATGAGAGCTAGTTCAGTCTGTTAATCAGCTTACCAATATAAGATTAAATGGTAGAAACAAACAATATATAATAAAAAGCAAAGTGGCATTTTTTCAAAATAATACAAAATTCAAGTGGTGAAATTAAAATGTATTCTCAATTTTCTGGTTATAAAATTATGATAATTATTTTAAATTTTAAGTCATAGATTACTATTTCTTATTACTGGATAATACACCACTAAGTCAGACTACTGGCAAGGGTATCAAAAACCTACAACTATGTAGTAGGACTAATTAGAATGGGTAAACTGATGTACTTCCAGTACATCATTCATGGGGATTAATTTAAATAATAAGACACTGGGATTAATTTAAATAATAGACATCATCAGATCAGATCAGATCAGTTGCTCAGTCGAGTCCGACCCTTTGTGACCCCATGAATCGCAGCACGCCAGGCCTCCCTGTCCATCACCAACTCCCGGAGTTCACTCAGACTCGTGTCCATCGAGTCAGTGATGCCATCCAGCCATCTCATCCTCTGTTGTCCCCTTCTCCTCTTGCTCCCAACCCCTCCCAGCATCAGAGTCTTTTCCAAAGAGTCAACTCTTCTCATGAGGTGGCCAAAGTACTGGAGTTTTAGCTTTAGCATCAGTCCTTCCAAAGAATTCCAGGGCTGATCTCCTTCAGAATGGACTGGTTGGATCTCCTTGCAGTCCAAGGGCTCTCAAAAGAGTCTTCTCCAACACCACAGTTTAAAGGCATCAATTCTTCAGCGCTCAGCCTTCTTCACAGTCCAATTCTCACATCCATACATGACCACAGGAAAAACCATAGCCTTGACTAGACGGACATTTGTTGGCAAAGTAATGTCTCTGCTTTTGAATATGCTATCTAGGTTGGTCATAACTTTCCTTCCAAGGAGTAAGCGTCTTTTAATTTCATGGCTGCAGTCACCATCTGCAGTGATTTTGGAGCCCAGAAAAATAAAGTCTGACACTGTTTCCACTGTTTCTCCATCTATTTCCCATGAAGTGATGGGACCAGATGCCATGATCTTCATTTTCTGAATGTTGAGCTTTAAGCCAACTTTTTCACTCTCCACTTTCACTTTCATCAAGAGGCTTCTTAGTTCCTCTTCACTTTCTGCCATAAGGGTGGTATCATCTGCATATCTGAGGTTATTGAGATTTCTCCCGGCTATCTTGATTCCAGCTTGTGTTTCTTCCAGTCCAGCGTTTCTCATGATGTACTCTGCATGTAAGTTAAATAAGCAGGGTGACAATATACAGCCTTGCCGTACTCCTTTTCCTATTTGGAACCAGTCTGTTGTTCCATGTCCAGTTCTAACTGTTGCTTCCTGACCTGCATACAAATTTCTCAAGAGGCACATCTGGTGGTCTGGTATTCCCATCTCTTCCAGAATTTTCCACAGTTTATTGTGATTCACACAGTCAAAGGCTTTGGCATAGTCAATAAAGCAGCAATAGATGTTTTTCTGGAACTCCCTTGCTTTTTCCATGATCCAGCAGATGTTGGCAATTTGATCTCTGGTTCCTCTGCCTTTTCTAAAACCAGCTTGAACATCAGGAAGTTCACAGTTCACATATTGCTGAAGCCTGGCTTGGAGAATTTTGAGCATTATTTTACTAGCATGTGAAATGAGTGCAATTGTGTGGTAGTTTGAGTATCTTTGGCATTGCCTTTCTTTGGGATTGGAATGAAAACTGACCTTTTCCAGTCCTGTGGCCACTGATGAGTTTTCTAAATTTGCTGGCATATTGAGTGCAGACTTTCACAGCATCATCTTTCAGGATTTGAAATAGCGCAACTGGAATTCCATCACCTCCACTAGCTTTGTTCGTAGTGATGCTTTCTAAGGCCCACATGACTTCACATTCCAGGATGTCTGGCTCTACGTCAGTGATCACACCATCGTGATTATCTGGGTCAGGAAGATCTTTTTTGTACAGTTCTTCTCTGTATTCTTGCCACCTCTTCTTAATATCTTCTGCTTTGTTAGGTCCATACCATTTCTGTCCTTTATAGAGCCCATCTTTGCATGAAATGTTCCTTTGGTAACTCTGATTTTCTTGAAGAGATCTCTAGTCTTTCCCATTCTGTTGTTTTCCTCTATTTCTTTGCATTGATCGCTGAAGAAGGCTTTCTTATCTCTTCTTGCTATTCTTTGGAACTCTGCATTCAGATGCTTATATCTTTCCTTTTCTCCTTTGCTTTTCACTTCTCTTCTTTTCACAGCTATTTGTAAGGCCTCCCCAGACAGCCATTTTGCTTTTTTGCATTTCTTTTCCATGGGGATGGTCTTGATCCCTGTCTCCTGTACAATGTCACGAACCTCATTCCATAGCTCATCAGGCAGTCTATCTATCAGATCTAGTCCCTGAAATCTATTTCTCACTTCCACTGTATAATCATAAGGGATTTGATTTGGGTCATAGCTGAATGGTCTAGTGGTTTTCCCTACTTTCTTCAATTTAAGTCTGAATTTGGCAGTAAGGAGTTCATAGTCTGAGCCACAGTCAGCTCCTGGTCTTGTTTTTGCTGACTTTATAGAGCTTCTCCATCTTTGGCTGCAAAGAATATAATCAATCTGATATTGGTGTTGACCATCTGGTGATGTCCATGTATAGAGTCTTCTCTTGTGTTGTTGGAAGAGGGTGTTTGCTATGACCAGTGCATTTTCTAGGCAAAACTCTATTAGTCTTTGCCCTGCTTCATTCCGTATTCCAAAGCCAAATTTGCCTGTTACTTCAGGTGTTTCTTGACTTCCTACTTTTGCATTCCAGCCCCCTATAATGAAAAGGACATCTTTTTTGGGTGTTAGTTCTAAAAGATATTGTAGGTCTTCATAGAACCGTTCAACTTCAACTTCAGAAATATGATTTATTACCTTATTTTATGGAGATAGGTAAAATGCTCAGGATTTCCATATAGAAAATTAAATTCAAGGTTGAAATCTATGTCCCCATATGTACTAAGGTGTTTACTAGAAAAAAGGAAAGCAACAAATATAAGTTTAACTTATACTACAGTTAATGGCTCCCCCAGGGTTAGAATGCTTATGAAATAATATCCTGCCTTTGCCAAGAGACTCTTATTTCCTCATGTGTGTCATATAAAATGGACTTCTTAACACATGTAATCCTTAATGTGTTCAGTTAAAAAAAAAAAGAAAACACTCTGGGGAAAATGGGTAAGACTATAAGAAGCACTTTTTCTCTAATCAAGAAAATAATGCTTAAGAAATTATAAATGTCACAAAATTGAGGAAGAAATAAATTTGTAGCATACTAGATTAGTGAAATTTCCAATCACTATTTTTCAAATCATTTTGGAGTATTTTATTTGCCTTATAATTGGTTTTAATTTTTAAATAAATTTAATTAAAATGGTTATTTTGAAGTTACTCTAAGTGCTAAGAAACATGTGAATCTTTCTTTAGTAAATTTTAAATGTACACAACATTTACAGGTAGATTTAAAAGAATATCAAGAGAATGGAAAGGCAAGCAACATACTGAGAGAAGATGTTTGGAAATACATATTTAACAAGCATTCATACATAAAAAAAGCATCTTCAACTCTATAAGAAAAAGTCAATGAAAAAATGAACAAAAGACTTGAATAGCCACTAAACAAAGGAAGATATTCTACTGGGCATAAACCTAGGGAAAGTGTTCAATGTCATCAGTTATCAAGAACATGGAAAATGAAACCATAATGGAATTACTGTAAGCACCCACCAGAATATGGGGAGAAAACAGCTGCTGCTGCTGCTAAGTTGTGTCAGTCTTGTCCGACTCTGCGACCCCATAGACGGCAGCCCACCAGGCTCTGCCATCCCTGGGATTCTCCAGGCAAGAACACTGGAGTGGGTTGCCATTTCCTTCTCCAATGCATGAAAGTGAAAAGTGAAAGTGAAGTTGCTCAGTCGTGTCTGACTCTTTGCGACCCCATGGACTGCAGCCTACCAGGCTCCTCTGTCCATGGGACTTTCCAGGCAAGAGTACTGGAGTGGGGTGCCATCACCTTGTCCAGAAAACAGCTAAACAATACTAAATATTAGTAATGATGGAACAGCTGGATCACTCACACATTTCTGGTGAGAAATTAAATTGGTACAACCCCTGTTGGGAAACTTGGCAACATCTATTAAACCTCTTTATACTTGCTGTATGTACTGTGATGCAGTAAATCTCCCTCCTTGGAGAGACCCTTAGAGCCACACATATATCCTTGTACCAAAAAGCATACACAGGTATGGTCATACATATACAAGTAGCATGGTAATGCTGCTCTCAAGAGTTATACATGATAGCAGCTCAAAGGCCAGCAACTATTAAATGGGATGAATACATCAGAAGATAGTCAAACAATGAAATTCAATATAGCAAAGGAAAAGCACACACATGTGATGTAAGTAGCAACATGAATGAATCTCACAAACATGATGCTAGATGCAAGGAAGAAGTAGCTGAAGACTACATGCTGTCTATAACATTTAGATTAAAGGAATAATCTCCATCACGATGGTAATTGAAACTATGGTGGTTCCCACAGGTGGTAATTACAAGGGAATATGAAGGGGACTTGCAAAATATTGTTAATTTTTTTTGTACTAATTTGTGTCATGCCTAAGTTTACAAAAATTGATTGATATATCCATTTATATATCTCCCTTTGCTAAGTCCCCATTTAAATGTACTGCATATTTTTCTGCTAAAATGTCATTTTCTTACAGATTTGAAGAAGCATATTACAAATACTATGCATAAATACTTCATCAAACATATTAAGCAGATGAAAATATTTATGAGCAAAAGATAATATATATACAATCAGTTCAGTTCAGTCACTCAGTCGTGTCTGACATTTAGTAACCCCATGGACTGCAGCACACCAGGCTTCCCTGTCCAACACCAACTCCTGGAGCCTACTCAAACTCATATCCATTGAGTCAGTGATGCCATCCAATCATCTCATCTTCTGTCTTCCCCTTCTCCTCCCACCTTCAATCTTTCCCAGCATCAGGGTCTTTGCCAGTAAGGCCAAAGTATTGGAGCTTCAGCTTTAGCATCAGTACTTCCAACAAATATTCAGGACTGATTTCCTTCAAGATGGACTGGTTGGATCTCCTTGCAGTTCAAGGGACTCTCAAGAGTCTTCTCCAACACCACAGTTCAAAAGCATCAATTCTTTGGCGCTCAGCTTTGTTTATAGTTCAACTCTCACATCCATACGTGACTACTGGAAAAACCATAGCCTTGACTAGATGGAAATTTGTTGGTAAAGTAATGTGTCTGCTTTTTAATATGCGGTCAAGGTTGGTCATAGCTTGTCTTCTGAGGAGCAAGCACCTTCTGATTTTATGGCTGCACTCACCAACTGCAGTGATTTTGGAGCCCCCCCAAATAAAGTCTCTCACTGTTTCCATTATTTCCCCATCTATTTGCCATGAAGTGATGGGACTAGATGCCATGATCTTAGTTTTCCAAATGTTGAGTTTTAGGCCAACTTTTTCACTCTCCTCTTTCAGTTTCATCAAGAGGCTCTTTAGTTCTTCTTCCTTTTCTGTCATAGGATGGTGTCATCTGCATATCTGAGGTTATTGATATTTCTCCCGGGAATCTTGATTCTAGCTTGTGCTTCATCCAGCATGGCATTTTGCATGATGTACTCTGCACAGAAGTTAAATAAGCAGGAAACAGTATATAGCCTTGATGTACTCCTTTCCCAATTTGGAACCAGTCTGTTGTCCAGTTGTAACTGTGGCTTCCTGACCTACATACAGATTTCTCAGGAGACAGGTAAGATGGTTTGGTATTCCCATCTCTTGAATTTTCCATACTTTGTTCTGATCCACACAGTCAAAGGCTTTTGCATAGTCAATAAAGCAGAAGTAGATGTTTTTCTGGAACACTTGCTTTTTCTGTGATCCAATGGATGCTGGCAATTTGATCTCTGGTTCCTCTGCCTTTTCTAAATCCAGCTTGAGCATCTGGAAGTTGACAGTTCATGAACTGTTGAAGCCTGGTTTGGAGGATTTTGAGCATTAGTTTGCTAGAGTGTGAGATGAGTGTAATTGTGCAGTACTTTGAACATTCTTTGACATTGCCTTTCTTTGGGATTGAGATGAAAACTGACCTTTTCCAGTCCTGTGGCCACTGCTGAGTTTTCCAAATTTGCTGGCATATTGAGTGCAGCACTATAACAGCATCATTTTCTGGATTTCAAATAGCTCAACTAGAATACTATCAGCTCCACTAGCTTTGTTTGTAGTGATGCTTCCTAAGGCTCACTTGACTTTGCATTATCAGGATGTCTGGCTCTAGGCGAGTGATCAGACCGTCCTGGTTATCAGGGTCATGAAGATCTTCTTTGTCTAGTCCTTCTGTGTATTCTTGCTACCTCTTCTTAATATATTCTGTTTCTTTTAGGTCCATACCATTTCTGTCCTTTATTGTGCCCATCTTTGCATGAAATGTTCCCTTTGTATCTCTAACTTCTTGAAGCAATCTCTAGTCTTTCCCATTCTATTGTTTTCCTCTATTTCTTTGCACTGATCACTGAGGAAGTCTTTCTTATTTCACCTTGCTTTTCTTTGAAACTCTTCATTCAAATGGGTATATCTTTCCTTTTCTCCTTTGCCTTTCACTTTTCTTCTTTCTCAACTTTTTAAGGCCTCCTCAGACAACCATTTTGCTTTTTTTGCATTTCTTTTTCTTGGGAATGGTCTTGATCACTGCTTCCTGTACAATGTCACGAACCTCTATCCATAGTTCTTTAGGCCCTCTATCAGATCTAATCCTTTGAATCTATTTGTCACTTCCACTGTATAATCGTAAGGGATTTGATTTAGGTCATACCTGAATGGTCTAGTGGCTTTCCCTACTTTCTTCAATTTAAGTCTGAATTTGGCAATAAGGTGTTCAGGATCTGAGCCACAGTGAGCTCCCGGTCTTGTTTTGACTGACTATGTAGAGCGTCTCCACCTTTGGCTGCAAAGAATATAATCAATCTGATTTCAGTATTGACCATCTGGTGATGTCCATATATAGAGTCTTCTTTTGTGTTGTTGGAAGAGGGTGTTTGCTATGACCAGTGCATTCTCTTCACAAAACTCTATTAGCCTTTGCCTGCTTCATTCTGTACCCCAAGGCCAAATTTGCCTGTTATTCCAGGTATCTTTTAACTTCCTTCTTTTGCATTCCAGTATGCTATAATGAAAAGGACATCTTTTTTTGGTGTTAGTTCTAGAAGGTCTTGTAGATCTTCATAGAACCATTCAGCTTCAGCTTCTTCAGCATTACTGGTTGGGACACAGACTTGGATTACTGTGATATTGAATGGTTTGCCTTGGAAACGAACAGAGATCATTCTGTCATTTTTTAGACTGCACCCAACCACTGCATTTCCTACTCTGTTGCTGACTATGAGGGCTACTCCATTTCTTCGAAGGGATTCTTGCCCACAGGAGTTGATATAATTGTCATCTGAGGCCTGATTCAATGAACAATGCAAAGAAACAGGAAAACAACAGAAGAGGAAAGACTAGAGACCATCTCAAGAAAACTGGAAATATCAAAGGAACATTTCATCCAAAGATGGATAAAGTAAAGGACAGAAATGGTAAAGATTTAATAGAGGCAAAAGAGATCAAGAAGAGATGGCAAAAATACATGAAAGAACTGTACAAAAAAATATCTTAAAGACCTGGTTAATCACGATGGTGTGGTCACTTATCCAGAGCCAGACATTCTGGATGGTGAAGTCAAGTGGACCTTAGGAAGCATTGCTATCAATAAAGCCAGTGGAGGTGATCAAATTCCAACAGACCTATTTAAAATCCTAAGAAATGATGCTTTTAAAGTGCTGTACGCAATATGCCAGCAAATTTGGAAAGCCCAGTAGTGGCCAAAGGACTGAAAAAGTTCAATCTTCATCCCAGTTCCCAAGAACTGCAGTACTAAACAATATTCAAAATACCAAACAGTTGCTTCTGTGAGCTGTGTGTTACGGATCTGTGACCTCCAGAGGAGAGGATTTTGATCCAAGATCAGAGATGAGGCTTGACTACTTGGAGCTTTTTGTGTCGGTTCGGTTCAGTCATTCAGTCGTGTCTGACTCTTTGCGACCCCATGAATCGCAGCACGCTAGGCCTCCCTGTCCATCACCAACTCCCAGAGTTCACTCAGACTCACATCCATCGAGTCAGTGATGCCATCCAGGCATCTCATCCTCTGTTACTTTTTGTGTAGCAAATCTTTATTAATGTATAACATAGGTAGGGAAAGTTTCTACATAGACATCAGAAGGGGACAGAAAGAGGGCCCCCTTGCTAGTTTTCAGCAAGGTATTTTATGTCTGTTAGAAAGCTATTAATCATATAAGAAAAACACCTCAAGGCTGAGGGAGTTTCACCAGGCCCCTCTCCCACAATATGCATTTTTCAGATAGAATGGCATGAGTGTATCATCCTCTGGCCATAAAACAATTGACAGGAATACTGGTTTGTCTAGCCTTTAACAGCCCAAGGTTTGAGAAGAGAAAAAAAGTTAGTCTTAGGTGGAATCATTTTGAAGAAAGGCAAATTCCAAAGCAAATACATAGCTTCATTAAAATAACTTAAGAAAAACATTTTCATAAGAAAAATGCATTGGTCAGCTGAAGGCAGAACCAGGTGTACTCAACACATAATTAAAAGAAGCCTCTTTTAATTTTGTGTAGAAAAGGAAAAAAAGAAACAAACAAAAAACAACATCTGCTACTTGCAGTTTATTTCCTCCTGCCACCTGGCTACCTCTGGCCTTCCTACCTGTTACCCTCTCATTATCAGACAATTGTCCTCATCTCCCACGCTGGTAAGGTTATGCTCAAAATCCTTCAAGCTAGGTTTTAACAGTACATGAACTGAGAACTTCCAGATGTTCAAGCTGGGTATAGAAAAGGCAGAGGAAACAGATCAAATTGCCAACATTTGCTGGATCATAGAGAAAGCAAGGGAATTTCAAAAAGCATCTATCTCTGTATCATTGACTACACTAAAGCCTTTGACTATGTGAAAAATGTGAAAGTCGCTCATTTGTGTCCGACACTTTGAGACCCCATGTACTATACAGTCCATGGTATTCTCCAGGCCAGAATACTGGAGTGGGTAGCCTTTCCCTTCTCCAGGGGATCTTCCTAACCCAGGGATCGAACCCAGATCTCTCACATTGCAGGCGGATTCTTTACCAGCTGAGCCACAAGGGAAGCCCAAGAATACTGGAGTGGGTAGCCTATCCCTTCTCCAGCGGATCTTCCCAGCCCAGGAATCAAACCTGGGTCTCCTGCATTGCTGGCAGATTCTTTACCAACTGAGCTATCAGGGAAGCCTAGGGATCATAACATATGTGGAAAACTCTTAGAGTGATGGTAATACCAGACCATCTTAACTGTCTCCTGAGAAACCTGTATGAAGGTCAAGAAGAAATAGTTAAAACACTACATGGAACAACACACTGGTTCAAAATTGAGAAAGGAGTATAACAAGTCAGTTTATTGTCACCCTGTTTATTTAACTTACATGCAGAGCACATCATGTGAAATGCCGTGCTGGATGAGTTACAAGTTGAAATCAAGATTGCCGGGAAAAATATCAACAACCTCACATATGCAGATTAAACCACTTTAATGGCAGAAAACGAAGTGGAATTAAAGAGCCTCTTGATGAGGGTGAAAGAGGAGAGTGAAAAGCTGACTTAAAATTCAGTAATTAAAAACACTGAACATCGACATTTTACATCAACATTTTAGGAATCAGTGAACTAAAATGGAGAGGAATGGGTGAATTTAATTCACGTGACCATGGTATCTATGACTGGGAAAGAATCCTTTAGAAGAAAGGGAGTAGCCCTCATAGTCAACAAAAGAGTCTGAAATGCAGTACTTGGGGTGCAATCTCAAAAATGACAGAATGATCACGGTTCGTTTCCAAGGCAAGCCATTCAATATTACAGTAATCCAAGTCTATGTCCCAACCACTAATACTGAAGAAGCTGAAGTTGAATGGTTCTATGAAGACCTACAAGATTTTCAGAACTAACACCAAAAAAAAAAAAAAAGTCCTTTTCATCACAGGGGACTGGAATACAAAATTAGGAAGTCAAGAGATATCTGGAATAACAGGCAAATTTGGCCTTCAGGTACAAAACAAAGCAGGACAGAGCTAGAAAAGATTTGCAAAAAGAACATGCTGATCATAGCAAATACCTTCTTCCAACAACACAAGAGATGACTCTACACATGAACATCACCAGATGGTCAATATCGAAATCAAGTGGATTATATTCTTTGCAGCCAGAGATGGAGAGGCTCTACACAGTCAGCAAAAACAAGACTGGGAGCTGACTGTGGCTCAGATGATGAACTCATTATTGCCAAATTCAGACTTAAACTGAAGAACGTAGGAAAAACCACCAGGCCATTCATGTATGACCTAAATGAAATCCCTTATGATTATACAGTAGAAGTGACAAATAGATTCAAGGGATCAGATCTGATAGAGTGACTGAAGAACTATGGACAGAGGTTTGTAACACTGTACAGGAGGCAGTGACCAAAACCATCCTCAAGAAAAAGAAATGAAAAAAGGCAAAATGGTTGTCTGAAGAGGCCTTATAAATAGCTGAGAAAAGAAGTGAAAGGCAATGGAAAGATGGAAAGATATACCCATCTGAATGAAGAGTTCCAGAAAATAGCAAGGAGAGATAGGAAAGCCTTAAGTGAACAATGCAAAGAAATAGAGGAAAACAATAGAGCGGGAAGGACTAGAGAGCTCTTCAAGAAAATTAGATACCAAGGGAACATTTCATGCAAAGATGGGCACAATAAAGGCCAAAAATGGTATGGACCTAATAGAAGCAGAAGATATTAGGAAGTGGTAGCAAGAATACACAGAAGAACTACTTTAAAAGGTCTTAATGACCCAGATAACCACAACAAAGGATGAGATGGTTGGATGGCATCACCGACTCAATGAACATGAGTTTGAGTAAGCTCTGGGACATGGTAAAGGACAGGGAAGCCAGGTGTGCTGCAGTCCATTGGGTTGCAAAGAATCAGACATGACTGAATGACTGAACAATAACAACAAAAATGTATATGTAAAATATATTAAAATAATGAATATTTTTCTCAATTTGTTGCTTAGTTTTCCATGTCCTTAATACAGCTTTTAAATCTGGAACTTAGAATTATTGCATGCATTTTCATTAAAAAAAAAAAAAAAAAAACTTAGAGATACTTTGGGGATTCCTTGATGTTGCTAGTGGTAAAGAACCCATCTGCCAATTCAGGAGATGAAAGACACATGAGTTTGATCCCTGGGTTGGGAAGATCCCCACTACAGTATTCTTGCCTGGAGAATCCATGGACAGAGGAGCCTAGCGGGCTACAGTCCATAGGGTTGCAAAAAGTCAGACATGACTGAGCAACTTAGCATGCACACAGAGACAATTTGAAATATCCTAACATATTAAACGGTTGTGTAGGTGTGTTATTTAAAATTAAAGATCTATTCACAAAAAATAAGCCAATATTTATATTAAAATGTAGACAGCTGAGCTCACTTTAACTTTCAGAATATGTCCCAATTATGTAATATGTTAGTGGATAGCTTTGGAATTGTTTTAAGGTAAGTCAATTTTCTAGTTTTAGGACAATTAATAGCTTAGAAGTTACTTATAGAACTACACGTAATTGACATGTCAGTCATAGTAGTAGTGTCAGTAGTTGCTCAGTTGTGTCCAACTCTTTGTGATCCGATGGACTGTAGCCCACCAGGCTCTTCTGTCCATGGGATTCTCCAGGCAAGAATACTGGAGTGGGTTGCCATTTCCTTCTCCAGGGGATTTTATTCATCAGGGATACAACCTGCATCTCCAGCACTGAGGTGTTGATAGTGTATAACTTGTATTGATTTATAAAAAATATTGTTAATGGCTATGAGTAATAGTGACTTAATTCAGAAAAAGTGACCCCACCTAACTATGGAAAAGATTTGATTTTATAAGTGAATTTTATGGAAAACTCAAATCTGATGTAACTTGTATCTACTTATTTCTCTTTCTGCAGCTTTCTGATTGTTAGTCACTTCTCTGCATTTCAGAAGATGGGAGAACAGCTGTCAATATCCTCCAAAACCCTTGTCTGATATTTTCTCTAATTAGTAAAAATCTCTCTTTTTCCCTGCTCCTTTGAAAAAATAAGAATTTGCCTTTGCTTAAGTGGTTATTTCTAGATAAAACAAGCCAGTGTTATGTTAATAGTAACTAAAAGGACAGTGTTTGAACAGAGGAAGGAACTGTCCTCAGCACAGTGTGGATACTATTCCAAGAGCACAGTTCTAAGAACAAATGGGACACTGTGTATACAGAAATATAGTAGAGGTGCACTAAATATGCTAGATTAAATATGTATGTACATGTATTCAAGGGGGCTTCCCTGCTGGCTCAGCTGAGCCACTAACACACATATTTAAACCAAATACATATGTAAATAGCATATTTACACATATGAAAAAGAAAGTTGCTTAGTTGTGGCTGACCCTTTGCTAGCCCATGGACTGTAGCCCAACAGGCTCTTCTGTTCTTAAATTCTCTAGGCAAGAATACCAGCATGGGTAGCCATTCCCTTCTCCAGAGGACCTTCCCAACGCAGTGATCAACTCAAGTCTTCTGCACTGGAGACAAATTCTTTACCAAATGAGACACCAGAGAAGCATTATATATATATATATATATATAGATCAGCCCTGGGATTTCTTTGGAAGGAATGATGCTAAAGCTGAAACTCCAGTACTTTGGCCACCTCATGCGAAGAGTTGACTCATTGGAAAAGACTCTGATGCTGGGAGGGATTGGGGGCAGGAGGAGAAGGGGATGACAGAGGATGAGATGGCTGGATGGCATCACTGACTTGATGGACGTGAGTCTGAGTGAACTCCGGGAGTTGGTGATGGACAGGGAGGCCTGGCATGCTGCGATTCATGGGGTCGCAAAGAGTCGGACACGACTGAGCGACTGATCTGATATATATATATATATATACACATATGTACACACACACATACATATATTCAGTTTTTACTTAAGAAACTCTATATGTTTTACTGTTATGCTTTTTGTATCATTTCATTTTCTTTTAAGAATCTACACTAAGGCTTTGGCATAGTGAATTGAGATCAAATTGAGATCAAATTGCCAACATCCATGGATCATTGAAAAAGCAAAAGAGTTCTAGAAAAACATCTACTTCTGCTTTATTGACTATGCAAAAGCCTTTGACTGTGTGGATCACAACAAACTGTGGAATATTCTTCAAGAGATGAGAATATCAGACCACCTTACCTGCCTCCTGAGAAATCTGTATGCAGATCAAGAAGCAACAGTTAGAACTGGACATGGAACAATAGACTGGTTCCAAATCGGGAAAGGAGACCATCAAGGCTGTATATTGTCACCCTGATTATTTAACTTCTATGCAGAGTACATCATGCAAAACGCCCTGTTGGATGAAGCACAAGCTGGTATCAAGACTGCCAAGAGATATATCAATAATATCAGATATGCAGATCACACCACCCTTATGAAAGTGAAGCAGAAAAAAGAGCCTCTTGATAAAAGGGAAAGAGGAAGACTGAAAAACCTGGCTTAAAACTCAACATTCAAAAAACTAAGATCATGGCAGCCAGTCCCATCACTTCCTGACAAATAGATGGGGAAATAAGGGAAACAATGAGAGACTTTATTTTCTTGGGCTCCAAAATCACTACAGATGGTGACTGAAGCCATGAAATTAAAAGACGCTTGTGCCTTAGAAGAAATGCTATGACCAACCTAGACAGCATATTAAAAAGCAAAGACATTACTTTGCTGACAAACGTCATTCTACTCAAAGCTATGGTTTTTCCAGTAGTCATGTATGGATGTGAGAGTTGGACTATAAAGAAAGCTGAACACCAAAGAATTGATGCTTTTGAACGGTGGTGTTGGAGAAGACTCTTGAGAGTCCTTTGGACTGCAAGGAGATCCAACCAGTCCATCCTAAAGGAAATCAATCCTGAATATTCATTGGAAGGACTGATGCCGAGACAAAACTACAATACTTTGGCTACCTGATGGGAAGAACTGACTCACTGGAACAGACCCTGAGGCTGGGAAAGATTGAAGGCAGGGGGAAAAGGGGACGACAGAGGATGAGATGGTTGGATGGCATCACCGACTCAATGGATATGAGTTTGAGTAAGCTCTGGGAGTTGGTGATGGATAGGGAACCCTGGTGTGTTGCAGTCCATGGAGTCGCAAAGAGTCAGACATGACTGAGCGACTGCACTGAACTGAACTGATCATTTCATTTTCTTTTAAGAATCTATACTAAACTAAAATATAAAAATACATGTTGAAAATTACATAATTTTGCATCAGTTAGTTAGTGTTAGTCACTCAGTCATGTCCGGCTCTTTAGGACCCCATGGTCCGTAGCCCTCCAGGCTCCTCTGTCCATGGAACTCTCCTTCAGCCAGTATAAAATTCACATCATGTAAGAATTGCCTAGGGGAGGACAGGGTGAGATGTATGGAAAGAATATCATGGAAACTTATATTACCATAAGTAAAATAGATAGCCAACAGGAATTTGCTGTATGGCTCAGGGAACTGACACAGGGGCACTGTATCTACCTACAGAAGTGGGATGGGGAGAGAGATGGGAGGGAGTTTCAAAAGGGAGGGGATATATGTATACCTATGGCTGATTCATGTTGAGGTTTGACAGAAAAGAGCAAAATTCTGTAAAGCAATTATTCTTCAATAAAAAATGAATAAAATTTAAGAATTACCTTCTTCATACTTATTCAAACCATGATAATGAGGGTGTTTCCACTAACTGCTGCTCAAATTGTATGCATGAGATCAATGTATTGAACAAAAATGAGTCAATGGGTAAGAGATCAATTTTTTATGATAATAGTTATTATATGCTATAACAGGAGTTGAATTTTCATTGATTAACATATTGACATTAAATCCAAACTTCAAGAACAATTATCTAATTATAATTCTCAAAAACATCATTTCAGCAATGTAACTACCATTTAATTTTAGAAACTTCAAGAAAATTTGTGCTAGTCATTAATGATCATATCTGTACAACACATAAAACAATATTTTAGATTATAATAATCAATATACTAAATGTCAGTTGTTATCAAATGGAATCAACAATGTTTTTGGATAATTTCAAATGACATAAATGTGCTTTGTTAGTACAGATTATTTGCTAATTCTTATATTTGAATATATATACTACATGCAAATAGAAAATTTCATTCTTTAGGAGGAAATTATATAAAGAGATACATATATGTATGTGTGTATATATATATATATATATCTACAAACACCCATATAGCTAGAAACACATATATTGTTTTCCTCAAAACTAGCCCATTAAAATACCTAAATCAAGGTCATTGAGGTATATTATATACAATATTATGTACAGTTGAGGTACCATGTACAGTAAACATTACCACTTTTACTGTAAGATTTCTAAGTTTTGAACAAAATCTATTCTGTAGTACCACCACAATCATAATATTGAACAGTTCATGAAATCCACAAATTTAATTAGTGACTCAATCATAGTCCCATAAAAGAGAGATATAATGGCAGACATTGATGCAGGAAGTTAGATAAAAATACACTGAGTAAAATCATACAGAGAGAACCATGCATACCTGGTTCCCTTTTGGTTTTACTGAGGTCAGTATGCATACACAAAAAGTCACCCTTAAAGTACAAATTCTAGGATGTCAGACAACACACAGTCATATACACACTCTATAAAAATAAAGAGAAGTTCTATCATCTCCCCCAAATCATTGATTTCCCTTTATAGTCAAGACATCTGGCCAGCCCAGTCCTTTGCAACAGATTTGTGCTTATAAGTACCTTTGTCAAAAGGTCATATGACTCAAACGAGACATATTTTTCCATGTTGTTTCATATATCAGTTTTTATTTTTATTAATGAATAACATTCCATTGCATAATGTATAATGCCACATATCCATCATTATATTATTATACATTCTCCCTAGCAATAAATAATGTCAATGTTATGACTTTTGGCTATTCAAATGTACCTGTAGAGGTATTGTTTTAATTTGCATTTCCATGTTGCTATATGATGGAGAACATCTTTTCATATAATATTTGCCATCTGTATATCTTTTTTAGTGAGCTTTTTGTTAAGGATTTTGACCTTTTTTTTAATCAGGTTGTTTGATTTTTATAGATGGGTCAGTATTTCTTTGTGTATTTTGCATAACAGTCCTTTATAAAATATGCTTTTTGCAAATAATTAGTCTCAAGCTGCGGCTTTTCATTCTCTTGATACTGACTTAGAGCAGAGGTTTCTAATTTTAATGAAATTCAGCTTATCTATTCTTTCTTTCATGGATTGGTGCCTTTGGTATTATAACTAGAAAGGCATTAACAAACTCAAGGTTATCCAGATTGTATATGCTATCTTCCAGGAGTTGTACAGTTTGTATTTTATATTTATATCTTTATGAAATTCTCTACTTTTGTTCATAAGTCTAATATAGCAATATTAATATTCTCCTCCAGCCTTATGCTTTATTTTTCATAGTTTACCTTTTTCAATCGATTACATTCAAATAAATCCATATTTAATACATATCTATTTCAGATCTTTTCAAATAGTTGTGTTCCTCTTTTTCATCTACTTTGATAACCTCTGCTTTTTAATTGGAGTTTAAGCTCATTGACAGTTAAGGTAATTATTGTACAACTCTAGTTAAGTCTAAAATGTTACTTTTTCTTTTGTCTACAGTTTTTTCTCCTTTGTTCCACTCTCACTGCCTTTATTCTCACTGCTTTTTTAAAAGAATATACAACACACACACACAAACATACACATAAATGTATGAAAATTTACATAGGAAATCATCTTAACCTTTTAATACTGTTCATGGGGTTTTCAGGGATACTGTTCATCAACAGATGGTCAATACCAAAGTCAGATTGATTATATTCTTTGCAGCAAAAGATGGAGAAGCTCTATACAGTCAGCAAAGACAAGACCTGGAGCTGACTGTGGCTCATATCATGAACTCCTTATTGACAAATTCAGACTTAAATTGAAGAAAATAGGGAAAATCATTAGACCATTCAGGTATGACCTAAATCAAATCCCTTATGATTATACAGTGGAAGTGAGAAATAGAGTCAAAGGATAAGATATGGTAGAGTGCCTGAAGAACTATGGATGGAGGTTCGTGACATTGTACAGGAGGTAGTGATCAAGACCATTCCCAAGGGAAAAAATACAAAAAGGCAAAAATAGTTGTCTGAAGAGGCCTTAAAAAGAGCTGAGAAAAGAACAGAAGCTAAAGGCAAAGGAGAAAAGGAAAGTGAAAGTGAAAAGTGAAAGTGAAGTCGCTCAGTCATGTCCGACTCTTTGTGACCATGTGGACTGTAGCCTATCAGGCTCTTCTGTCCATGGGATTTTCCAGGCAAGAGTACTAGAGTGGGTTGCCATTTCCTTCTCCAGGGGATCTTCCCAACCCAGGGATTGAACCTGGGTCTCATACCCATTTGAATGCAGAGTTCCAAAGAATAGCAAGGAGAGCTAACAAAGCCTTCCTCAGTGATAAATGCAAAGAAATAGAGAAAAACAATAGACTGGGAAAGACTAGAGATCTCTTCAAGAAAATTAGAGATATCAAGGGAAAATTTCATGCAAAGATGGTCGCAATAAAGGATGGAAATGGTATGGATCTAACAGAAGCAGAAGGCATTAAGAAGAGGTGGCAAGGATATACAGAAGAACTATACAAAAAAGACCTTCATGACCCAGATAACCACGATGGTGTGATCACTCACCTAGAGCAAGACATCCTGGAATGAGAAGTCGAGTGGGCCTTAGAAAGCATTACTATGAACAAAGCTAGTGGAGGTGATGCAATTTCAGTTGAGCTATTTCAAATCCTAAAAGATGATGCTGTGAAAGTGCTGTACTCAAAATGCCAGCAAATTTGGAAAACTCATCAGTGGCCACAGGACTGGAAAATGTCAGTTTTCATTCCAGGCCCAAAGAACATCAATGGCAAAGAATGTTCAAACTAATGAGCAATTGCACTCATCTCACATGCTAGCAAAGTAATGCTCAAAATCCTCCAGCCAGGCTTCAGTAGTACATGAACCATGAACTTCCAGATGCTAAAGCAGGATTTAGACAAGGTAGAGGAACCAGAGATCAAATTGCCAACATCTGCTGGATCATCAAAAAAGCAAGAGTTCCAGAAAAACATCTAATTCTGCTTTATTGACTATGCCAAAGGCTTTGACTGTGTGGATCACAACAAACTGTGGAACATTTTGTAAGAGATTAGAATACCAGACCACCTTACCTGTTTCCTGAGAAATCTGTATGCAGGTCAGGAAGCCACAGTTAGAACTGGACATGGAACAACAGACTGGGTCCAAATAGGAAAAGGAGTACATCAAGGCTGTATATTGTCACCCTGCTTATTTAACTTCTATGCAGAGTACACCATGTGAAATGCCAGGCTGGATGAAGCACAAGCTCGAATTAAGATTGCCGGGAGACATATCAATAACCTCGGATATGCAGATGACACCATCCTTATGTCAGAAAGTGAAGAGGAACTATAGAAGCTCTTGATGAATTTGAAAGAGAAGAGTAAAAAATGTGGCTTGAAACTAAACATTCAAAATATGTCATGGCATCTGGTCCCATCACTTCATGGCAAATAGATGGGGAACAAGGAAACAGTGAGAGACTTTATTTTCTTGGGCTCCAAAATCACTACAGATGGTGACTGGAGCCATGACATTAAAAGATGCTTGCTCCTTGGAAGAAAAGCTATGACCAACCTAGACAGATATTAAAAAGTATAGAGACATTACTTTGCCGACAAAGGTCCTTATACTCAAAGCTATGGTTTTTCCAGTAGTCATGTATGGATGTGAGAGTTGGACTACAAATAGCTGACTGCCAAAGAACTGATGCTTTTGAACTATGGTGTTGAAGAAAATTCTTGAGAGTCCCTTGGACTGCAAGGAAATCCAACCAGTTAATCCTAAAGCAAATCCATCCTGAGTATTCATTGGAAGGACTGATACTGAAGCTGAAACTCCAATATTTTGGACACCCGATGTAAAGAACAGACTCATTGGAGAAGACTCTGGTGCTGGGAAAGATTGAATGTGAAAGGAAAAGGCGATGACAGAGGATAAGATCATTGGGTGGCATCATCGACTCAATGGACATGAGTTTGAGTAAGCGCCCCGAGTTGGTGATGGACAGGGAAACCTGGTGAACTGCAGTCCTTGGGGCTGCAGAGTCGGACACAACTGAGTGACTGAACTGAACACATCTCAGTTTAATGGCCTTTTATATTTTTCTATTTATGTTATGAATTACATGCAAAATCCTATATTTCACTTTGGGTAAGTAAAATGCAAATAAAATGTAAGAGCTTTGTAACTTTATAATTTTATTAAGTTTCTCCCCTTCCCTTTCACTAGTTGGCATATGTATTATATCCACATATGCTATAAACCCCACAGTACAATGTCATAGATTTTCCTTTAATCGTTCATAAGCATATTAAGAAAATGAAATGAATTATAGTTTTATACCTAATCACATATTTATCATATATCTGCTTCTTCATTATTAAAACTTTGAGTTTCCATCTACAATCAATCAGTTATATCCTGAAAACTTGTTTAAATAGTTCTGAGAAATTCACTAGGTTATTATTTACAGATCTCATGGTTTGGTAATGACTGCAGTTTTATCTAACTGCTCAGTCACAGATTTCTGAATTCCAACCTGTTCTTCATTTATACATAGTTTCTCAAAAATCTGGATCAGCTGAGTTAATATTTTTTAAAAATAGTGTTTAAATCTATTAAAATTCAAACATGCGAGGAGTAGACAGACATAAAATTACATGTGCATATCCAAGTATTGATTTTTAAGGTATTCTGGTAAATACCTTTATCTAATAAATAGGTTAATTTTTCAAAAGTTACTTTTCCCCCGTAATGGTTATAAGATATCACAACACCTATTGTTTACTCCTTTGGTCATGATTTACATATCATTTAGCTCACATGAACTGGCAGGAAAAGTTGATGACTTCTTTTTTGTTCCTTCCACTCTTTTTTTTTCTTATCTTGGCTTCTGCTTATGACATTACACTTCAAATCAATTTGAGTAAAAGGAGAGTTAAAGCTAAAAACCAGAGATAAGATATGTCTTATTTAACATTTCAAACCCAATACACTACATTCCTGTATCTGATAACAATTTGAAAAAAAAAATTCAGCTCAAAAGGATAATGAAAAGACCATTCAAAGTAATCACATAAAAAGCCATCTTATAAATATATTAAAGCTAAACCAACCTTAAAGTTGGAGAAATGCAATTCAGAGACTAAAATAGCATATAACTGGATCTGCCTTAGATAAAACAAATTTATTAATACATTAAAACTAGAGCAGGCAATGGCACCCCACTCCAGTACTCTTGCCTGGAAAATCCCATGGACGGAGGAGCCTGGTAGGCAGCAGTCCATGGGGTCACTAAGACTCGGACACAACTGAGCAACTTCACTTTCACTTTTCACTTTCATGCATTGGAGAAGGAAATGGCAACCCACTCCAGGAGAATCCCAGGGACAGGGGAGCCTGGTGGGCTGCCGTCTATGGGGTTGCACAGAGTCGGACATGACTGAAGTGACTTAGCAGCATATTATCAAAAGGCACAGTTATTTAAATAATTTTGTGTACCTTTAAAATTCCTGAATATTAATCAATTTCATGGTTTCAAAATGGCCTAATATTAGAAGTAATATGAGGGTGTCTTTGACTTTTTTAGAAAAAATAATTGGTAAGATGAATTCTGTGAGTCCCAGGGTTGACTTACTAACTTAACATTTAAAATATTATGCCGGACTAAACAGATTTAAATATAACACACCAAAAGAAAGAGAATTATTTATGACAAATCTGTATGTAAATATAGATTTTCTTTCCTTTAAGCAGGACTGAAAACTTGCTGCTACTGTAATAAATAAGTGAAATTCATTTCTTTGATAACCCAGGAGAGGAAAAAATAACTGTAAACAATGTCTGTGCTACTAAATTCAAACTCCTTCAAAAAGATCCTAAATCACACTCAATGTTGTCATCTTTAATCTTGTATAATATTCAGAAACTAAAACAATCCTTATAAGGTGAATATATATATATATATATATATATATATATATATTCTTCATTTTTATTGTGTTGTCAAATTGTTTTTAATGAAGAAAAACAATTTTTAAAAATATTCTTTTATATTCATGTTGGAAACTTTAGTTTACCACTGTGTAAGCTGTATTTCCCTGATTCTGGGAAAGATTGAATGCAGGAGGAAAAGGGGGTGACAGAGGATGAGATGGTTGGATGGCATCACCGACTTGATAGACATGAGTTTGAGCAAGCTCCGGGAGTTGGTGATGGATAGGCAAGCCTGGTGTGCTGCAGTCCATGGGGTTGTAAAGAGTCGGATATGATGGAGCAACTGAACTGACTGACTGAAGTTTTACTTCAAAGTGAAAATTTACCTACTTCTTCAGCAGCCCCTATTTCAAGCCTCTGTTGCATTTTTTTTTTTTTTCTCATTTCCAAACATCCTGGAGTATGAAAAGTCAAGTGGGGTTTAGAAAGTATTACTATGAACAAAGCTACTGGAGATGATGGAATTCCAGCTGAGCTACCTCAAATAATAAAAGATGATGCTGTTAAAGGGCTGCACTAATATGCCAGCAAATTCGGAAAACTCAGAAGTGGCCACAGGACTGGAAAAAGTCAGATTTCACTTCAATTCCAAAGAAGGGTAATGCCAAAGAATGCTCAAACTACTGTACAATTGAGCTCATTTCATATGCTAGCAAGTTCAGTTCAGTTCAGTTCAGTCGCTCAGTCGTGTCCGACTCTTTGTGACCCCATGAATCGCAGCACGCTAGGCCTCCCTGTCCATCACCAACTCCCGGAGTTCACCCAGACTCACGTCCATCGAGTCAGAGATGCCATCCAGCCATCTCATCCTCTGTCGTCCCCTTCTCCTCCTGCCCCCAATCCCTCCCAGCATCAGAGTCTTTTCCAATGAGTCAACAATTTGCATGAGGTGGCCAAAGTACTGGAGTTTCAGTTTTAGCATCATTCCTTCCAAAGAAATCCCAGGGCTGATCTCCTTCAGAATGGGCTGGTTGGATCTCCTTGCAGTCCAAGGGACTCTCAAGAGTCTTCTCCAACACCGCAGTTCAAAAGCATCAATTCTTTGGCGCTCAGCTTTCTTCACAGTCCAATTCTCACATCCATACATGACCACAGGAAAAACCATAGCCTTGACTAGGTGGACCTTTGTTGGCAAAGTAATGTCTCTGCTTTTCAATATGCTGTCTAGGTTGGTCACAACTTTTCTTCCAAGGAGTAAGCATCTTTTAATTTCATGGCTGCAGTCACCATCTGTAATGATTTTGGAGCCCAGAAAAATAAAGTCTGACACTGTTTCCACTGTTTCCCCATCTATTTCCCATGAAGTGATGGGACCAGATGCCATGATCTTTGTTTTCTAAATGTTGATTTTAAGCCAACTTTTTCACTCTCCTCTTTCACCTTCATCAAGAGACTTTTTAGTTCCTCTTCACTTTCTGCCATAAGGGTGGTGTCATCTGCATATCTGAGGTTATTGATATTTCTCCTGGCAATCTTGATTCCAAAGTAATGATCAAAATCCTTCAAGGCAGGCTTCAACAGTATATGAACCAAGAACTTCCAGATGTACAAGCTGGATTTAGAAAAGGCAGAGGAACCAGAGATCAAATTGCCAACATCCATTGGATTATAGAAAAAATGAAGGGAATTAAAACCAAAACAAACAAACTGTGGAAAATTCTTAAAGAGATGGGAATACCAGAGCTTCTTACCTGTATCATGAGAAACCTGTATCCTGGTCAAGAAGCAACAGTTAGAACTGGAAACGGAACAATGGACTGATTCGAAATTGGAAAAGGAGTCTGTCAAGGCTGTATATTTTCACCTGGCTTATTTAACTTATATGCAGAGTATATCATGCAAAATGCCAGGCTGGATGAATCACAAGCTTGAATCAAGATTGCTAGGAAAAATATAAAAAACCTCAGATATGCAGATACTATCACTCTAATGGCAGAAAGCGAAGAGAAACTAAAGAGACTCTTGATGAAAATGAAAGAAGAGAGTGAAAATGCTGGCTCAAAACTCAACATTAAAAAAACTAAGATCATGGCATCTGGTCCAATCACTTCATGACAAATAGATGGGGAAAACATGAAAACAGTGACAAATTTTATTTTCTTTGAACTCCAAAATCACTGTGGACAGTGACTGCAGTAATGAAATTAAAAGACACTTATTTCTTGGAAGAAAAGGTATGACAAACATAGACAGCATATTAAAAAGCAGAGACATCACTTTGCTGAAAAATGTCTGTATACTAAAAGTTATGGTTTTTCCAGTAGTCATGTGCAGATGTGAGAGTTGGACCATAAAGAAGGCTGAATGCCAAAGAATTGATACTTTCCAATGGTGGTGCTTGAGAAGATTCTTCAGAATCCTCTGGACTACAAGGGAATCAAACCCTCAATCTTAAAAGAAATCTACCCTGAATATTCACTGGAAGAACTGTTGCTGTTGCTCAAGCTCCAAAACTTTGGCCACCTGATGTGAAGAGTCGACTCGTTGGAAAAGACCCCAATGCTGGGAAAGATTGAAGGCAGGACAAGAAGGGGAACAACAAAAGGATGAGATGGTTGGATGGCATCATCGACTCAATGGACATGAATTTGAGCAAACTCCACGAGACAGTGAAGAACAGGGAATCCTGGTGTGCTGTTGTTCATGGGTTTGCAGAGTCAGACATGACTTAGTGACTGAATAACAAAAACAAAATAATCTAGTATATGATTATTTCCTCCTTTATCTCAGAAAAATTTAGGTTTCATTAGCATATGAAGTTTATCTATCTTCTGTTAGCTTTTGTATTCCCCAACATTGGTACAGGATAGGTACTTAATTAATATATATGTCAAGTTATTCCATGTTTCACCATTTGTACACCAGTTCTAGTCTGAACTCTACCTTCTCTCCTGAACTGTGGGGGTAGCCTCTTATGTGAGATTTCTGTAACCAACCTTACCTGCCTTGTATCAGGTTCAAGAAACTACCTTTCCTATAACAATCTTTATCCCTCTTGAATGATTTTAAAAACTAAACAACTATTTGCTTTTCATGTACTTTGTGCTAAGTCACTTCAGTTCATGTACTACAGCAGCTTAAATAACTCAATTTCCATCACTTTTAGCTTAAAATCTTTCCATTATTTCCCACTGCTCTTTAATATACATTTTGAGAGTCCTTAATATGTTTTGCAAGGTCCTACAGTATTTGAATTCTTACTTTTCTCATTCTTCTTCCATCCTCCTTCCTTGGGCTCCAGTGAAGCTGAAGTTGAATGGTTCTATGAAGACCTACAAGACCTTTTAGAACTAACACCCCCAAAAGATGTCCTTTTCATTATAGGGGACTGGAATGCAAAAGTAGGAAGTCAAGAAACACCTGGAGTAACAGGGAAATTTGGCCTTGGAATACAGAATGAAGCAGGGCAAAGACTAATAGAGTTTTGCCTAGAAAATGCACTGGTCATAACAAACACCCTCTTCCAACAACACAAGAGAAGACTCTATACATGGAC
Source organism: Bubalus kerabau (assembly GCF_029407905.1). NCBI lineage: Eukaryota > Metazoa > Chordata > Mammalia > Artiodactyla > Bovidae > Bubalus > Bubalus kerabau. Next base: position 70,931,780 of record NC_073628.1, read on the forward strand.
ATCACCAGACGGTCAACACCGAAATCAGATTGATTATATTCTTTGCAGCCAAAGATGGAGAAGCTCTATACAGTCAGCAAAAACAAGACCTGGAGCTGACTGTGGCTCAGACCATGAACTCCTTATTGCCAAATTCAGACTGAAATTGAAGAAAGTAGGGAAAACCACTAGACCATTCAGGTATGACCTAAATCAAATCCCTTATGATTATACAGTGGAAGTGAGAAATAGATTTAAGGGCCTAGATCTGATAGATAGAGTGCCTGATGAACTATGGAATGAGGTTCGTGACATTGTACAGGAGACAGGGATCAAGACCATCCCCGTGGAAAAGAAACGCAAAAAAGCAAAATGGCTGTCTGGGGAGGCCTTACAAATAGCTGTGAAAAGAAGAGAAGAGAAAAGCAAAGGAGAAAAGGAAAGATATAAACATCTGAATGCAGAGTTACAGAGAATAGCAAGAAGAGATAAGAAAGCCTTCTTCAGTGATCAATGTAAAGAAATAGAGGAAAACAACAGAATGGGAAAGACTAGGGATCTCTTCAAGAAAATCAGATACCAAAGGAACATTTCATGCAAAGATGGGCTCGATAAAGGACAGAAATGGTATGGACCTAACAGAAGCAGAAGATATTAAGAAGAGATGGCAAGAATACACAGAAGAACTGTACAAAAAAGATCTTCACAACCCAGATAATCACGATGGTGTGATCACTGACCTAGAGCCAGACATCCTGGAATGTGAAATCAAGTGGGCCTTAGAAAACATCACTACGAACAAAGCTAGTGGAGGTGATGCAATTCCAGTTGAGCTATTTCAAATCCTGAAAGATGATGCTGTGAAAGTACTGCACTCAATATGCCAGCAAATTTGGAAAACTCAGCAGTGGCCACAGGACTGGATTAGGTCAGTTTTCATTCCAATCCCAAAGAAAGGCAATGCAAAGAATGCTCAAACTACTGCGCAATTGCACTCATCTCACACGCTAGTCAAGTAATGCTCAAAATTCTCCAAGCCAGACTTTAGCAATATGTGAACCGTGAACTTCCTGATGTTCAAGCTGGTTTTAGAAAAGGCAGAGGAACCAGAGATCAAATTGCCAACATCTGCTGAATCATAGAAAAAGCAAGGGAGTTCCAGAAAAAACATCTACTTCTGCTTTATTGACTATGCCAAAGCCTTTGATTGTGTGGATCACAATAAACTGTGGAAAATTCTGAAAGAGATGGGAATACCAGACCACCTGATCTGCCTCTTGAGAAATTTGTATGCAGGTCAGGAAGCAACAGTTAGACCTGGACATGGAACAACAGACTGGTTCCAAATAGGAAAAGTAGTACGTCAAGGCTGAATATTGTCACCCTGTTTATTTAACTTATATGCAGAGTACATCATGAGAAACGCTGGACTGGAAGAAACACAAACCGGAATCAAGATTGCCGGGAGAAATATCAATAACCTCAGATATGCAGATGATACCACCCTTATGGCAGAAAGTGAAGAGGAACTCAAAAGCCTCTTGATGAAAGTGAAAGTGGAGAGTGAAAAAGTTGACTTAAAGCTCAACATTCAGAAAACGAAGATCATGGCTTCCGGTCCCATGACTTCATGGGAAATAGATGGGGAAACAGTGGAAACAGTGTCAGACTTTATTTTTCTGGGCTCCAAAATCACTACAGATGGTGACTGCAGCCATGAAATTAAAAGACGCTTACTCCTAGGAAGGGAAGTTATGACCAACCTAGATAGCATATTCAAAAGCAGAGACATTACTTTGCCAACAAAGATTTGTCTAATCAAGGCTATGGTTTTTCCTGTGGTCATGTATGGATGTGAGAGTTAGACTGTGAAGAAGGCTGAGCGCCGAAGAATTGATGCTTTTGAACTGTGGTGTTGGAGAAGACTCTTGAGAGTCCCTTGGACTGCAAGGAGATCCAACCAGTCCATTCTGAAGGAGATCAGCCCTGGGATTTCTTTGGAAGAAATGATGCTAAAGCTAAAATTCCAGTACTTTGGTCACCTCATGCGAAGAGTTGACTCATTGGAAAAGACTGTGATGCTGGGAGGGATTGGGGGCAGGAGGAGAAGGGGACGACAGAGGATGAGATGGCTGGATGGCATCACTGACTCGATGTAGGTGTGTCTCAGTGAGCTCCAGGAGTTGCTGATGGACAGGGAGGCCTAGCATGCTGTGATTCATGGGGTCACAAAGAGTCGGACACGACTGAGCGTCTGATCTGATCTGTATCAGTATCTTTTCCTTTTTACCTGAACTTCCTTGAATTCCCTTTGTATTCCTACTCTCTCTAAATGCTTTTTCTATTTAACTCTTTAGTAACCTTTAGTTGTCTGCTTAAATGTCATTTTCTAGACAAAGGTTATCCTAACACTCCTAAATCTTTTTGTGCCATATACACCCTCGTCTACTGGTATTGATATTATGAATGAAAGGAACAGGGTGAACAATCCTGACATCTCTGTGCTTTCTGCTACTCTACCAAATTGTTTTTCAGGGGAAGATTCAAAGTTTGCTTGAAATAGATTTTTTTCTAGTGAATATAATTTTACTTTTAGAAAAATAAATTTTTAAAAGAGGTATTTCAGTTAGTTGAAAAAAAGGCAATGTAAAATCTTCTCAGAGTGGAATACTAGTGATTTTCTTACTTGATAGAGACAGAAGTCCTTGGAATAAAGTTATTACTATTGGAGTATGGGAGCAATTTTCCTGGAGTGTAGAAAGCCATGGGTAGAGGACGCTTCTTTGAGAAGGTGGCACTTTCTTTTCTTTGCTTTTTTGTTTCTTAGTGTTTGAAAATTAGCAAAGTTAGGAATAGGAAGGGCTTTGCTAGGTTGAAAGACAATAATAAAGACACAGAAAAACACATGAAAAATGGGGACTTTAGGGGGCTTTGAAGAAATCCCTGACTTGATTCAATTTACTGTTTAATATAAAGTATAGATAGACAGTTGAACAAGTGGTACGGGCTCCTACTGTGACTTAGTAGGCAACCACAAAAAACATTTTATAGGTCCTGGTCAGTGTACTGACAGGGTGACAGTGGTCTTCCAACATCTGTCCACTAATACCAAGGAATTGAAAGGAGACTTCAGAAAACGTGGGTAGATCTGAAACTTCAGTAACTCAATAACTAGATGGACTGCCTAGACCAGGACTGTGACAGTAAGAGTGGAACGTAATGCAAGACCTATAAAGCAATTTGAAATAAAATGTATGCTATTTAGATGTGAAAGATATAAATGTGATGAAGACAATAATTGCTGTATTTCTATATAAGTATCCAGAATAATAGCTAAAAGAGATAAAGGAGTATATGATAATAATTATAGTAACAGTTTTCCAGAATGCCAGTTAAATCAAACTGTAATAAGAGTGAGAATCATCTTTTTTGGTATTTGATAGAATGTTTTACTAAAAAAAAAAAAAAAAAAAACAAGATGGTTCCAGAAATAAAATTTAGCTTTAAAACTTTGCTACTTCATTGTCTCTATGATCTTGAATAAACCACATAATTCCTCAAAACTTCAAGCTAAAATAACAGCTTCTATAAGTATTATTTTCATTACCTGTCTTATTTTTTCTTCTATTATGCAGAACAAATAATTTAGAATCTTAAGAAATCCATTTTAAATTTCTTCATGTTCAGTTTTAAGTTGCTCTTATTAAGATTGGTATGGTTTGATACTCCTTTAAAAAAATTTAGCTTGAAATACAGTAAAGTACACAGAGAGGATAAAACTATCATTTATTTATGATCTCCCTCTAAAGTTATAAAGAACTGATTAATGTTTAAGGAGCTGGAAAAGTAGAATTAACAAAAGAACTCTTATTTGTAAAGGAATCAGACATTTTGGGTTGTCAATGCCCATCTCCCACATAGGAAATCCATCAACTCTAAAATATACTTGGCTGAAATAAGCTAAAAGTTGTAAGCCATATTTGTTAAACAGTTTAAGATGTCATTTGTTGAAATAATTTGAATCCTTGTAGCTGGTAATAAAGTTAGAAAATGAAAGGGTAGCCACTGTAGGATGAAACGCAAAGAACGCTGAAAAGATTGTACCTTTCACTGCTGCGTCTCCTCCTAATGTCCTTGTTGAATGTAAAAAAAATAATTTAACATAACATTGGGTTTTATGGTATTATAAAAATTATACGAGAGGCTTGTTCCAGTTTTATAAAAATTAGCTCACGTTGTACATTTCTACAAGGGGCACTGATTATGCACACCTGAGACTCCAGAAGACAAAATGTGGGTCCCTTCAGCCTGCTTGCTGCTTTCAGCATTTGAATCTGGCTGAGTTTCTAATTAGAAACATAAATAAAACATGAAGCATAAATAAGGAGTGTTAATGAAAACTACAGACTGGGACTAATCTAAAGACTATTTTCAGGAAGAATGACATTTCTCTTATTTAGGTATATTGTAATACAGGAAAAATTCCTGGAATATATTGTATTTCATATTGTAGTCTATGTAAAACTATTATTTTGAAAATGAACGGAGGCAAGAAATAATAATAATAATTTAGTTGCTCAGTCGGGTCTGACTCTCTGCAACCCCGTGGACTGTTAGCAAACCTGGGTCTTCTGCATTGCAGGCAGATTCTTTAGTTTGAGCCACCAGAGAAGCCTGAGGCGAAGAAAAATGAGCAGTAAATGCTTAGATAACTATCTAGGAGTTAAACCATGTACTGTGAGATATAATGTCACATAATCTTAACTAGTTACCTATGAATTATGAGGTCTTTTTTATGCATACAAAACTAGACTGAAATTGAGGATTTAAAAGCATGAAAAGTAGATAGTATTTAGAATATGTGATTTTGAGCAACAAAGACAAGACCAACAGTGCTTTTTATAAGTTCAGAAATCTGAAAGTTAATGGGTAAACTATATTTTGGAAATCAGATATATATAATCTGAGATATAACCCTAGCACACTCAAAGCTATCTAGTTTCTCATAGAAATACCTCTATTTCAGCATAGAGCTCTTTTTTTTGTTTTTTGCAAATATATGTAACAACAATTTAAATTTGATTTAATCTTCAGACTTTTGAAAAACTGAATATCACTTTCACTCTGGAATATGGTGTCAAATAATATATTTGTATAAACCAAGTTATTTTAAAATACATAAAAATAATCACTCGGTGCAAGGTATTTCCATCAATATAAGTGAGAGATGTGTGTGTGTGTGTGTGTGTGTATAACTCAATCATATTCCTAAGCATTCAAGACTAATTTATATATTTTCTTTCCAGTACCAATTTAAGAAATTTAAAATTACATGTTTTATTTAACATTATGCCAATGTAGCATGGTTCTTTTTTTTAGATTTACCTTTATTTTTTAGAATTATCTGAAATACTTTTCTGATTTTATTCCTAAATTAATCAAATAGTGCAGGATTTCAGTCATTTGATCCTTTTCGGAGCATTTTCACTTCTAAATTCTATAACAAAGTTACCCAGTTTTAGCACATTTTCTGCAAGAGAACCAATACCTCTTTTTGCATAATATGTGACAGTAAGTGATAATAATAATAATCAGAATAAGTGATTATAGTTAACAGTGAATATTCAAATTCAAGCACACTTGTCACCAATATTTCTCAAGAGAAGTTCTGATATACAAAAACATAGTGAGGTGTAAAAGTACCCTGAAAAATAATGGCAGCTATTTCTCTTTACTAGTTTTACTTTTGCCACTGCAAGACAATTATGTAAACATAATTTACATTTTATTTGGCTTCCCATCTTTGAAAACATGCAATAATTTATAAATTTCAATATATTTATATTATTTTTAAATTCACAAAGATTGTATTAGTGTTTACCATTAAGTGATTAAATGTCACATAATTCCAATTTGCATAAAATGTAACTCATTTTACATAGATTCCATACCACTGGTGTCAAAGCCTTCAGAAGTCCTTCTGTAAGGCATCATATTAAGTACATAAGAGGGAAGAACTTTTTTTTATTCAAGTATAGTTGCTTTGCAATGTTGTGTTAGCTTCTGCTGTATAGCAAAGTGAATCAGCCACCCATATACATTTATTCCCTCTTTCTTGGATTTCCTTCCCATTTAGGTCACCACAGAGTGCTGAGCAGAGTTTCCTGTGCTATACAGTTGGGTCTCATTAGTTATCTATTTTATACATAGTACTGCATATATGCCAATCCCAATCTCCCAATTCATCCCACCCCCTTTCCCTGCCTTGGAATCCATATGTTTGCTCTCTAGATTTGTGTCTCTCTGCTTTGCAAAATAAGGTCATTTATACCATTTTTCTAGATGGGGCAATATACAGTATTTGTTTACCCTACAAAGGAAGAACTTTAAAAATACAGCTTTACTGTAAAATATTTTAACTAAAGAATGTAAACAGAAATAAAAAGAGCCCCAAACACTAACTTCTGATCCATAGCTAACTCCCTTAGCTAACATAACCCTTTAAAAAACCGGTTTTCTATAAATCAGTACTAAGATAAAGACAAGGAATAGAAAAAACAACGCACATGGGAAAGATGCAAAGGTTACAGTAGTTGCAAAGTTCTCAGAGCTTTTATCCCTAGACTATAATTTCTAATTTTCTTTTAGGTCTGAGTTGAGAAGTCTTATGATCCTTCTACTTTTTGCATTTATTGCTCACAGCAGGGCTTACCAAAACTTTCCCCTCTAATTCCTTTATTTTGGACAGAAATCTTCCTCTTTGGTGGCATTTCATTCTGTCACATAGGCCTAAAAATACAATCTTCTCAAAGCTGTGCTTTTCTTGGAAGTGGATAATTTGCTAAGATTTGGAGCCTCATAACTGCGCCATCCATTTATTCATTTCAATTCTTTCAGACTACAACCATAGGTCCACTATAGATGTGCACAGTCTGGAAAAGTGTCCTGGCTGGGTTCCTTGAACAACTCACTTGAGGGGGACCATATCTAACTGTAGCATCCTTTCATCCTCACTATGTACCCAACATGGCAATACCCTCAAGTGACAACTTCTGGAGCTGTCTGATAAGTCTCTGAACCAGAAATTGCAGTGATTAGGAAGGTGGTTGTTTCCAAAGTGTAATTCAAAATGTAGCATTAGTTATGCAGTTTTTGGTAAACCCTTACTCAGGAAAAAAAAAAAAAAAAAGCCAAAGATAGAGGCTTCATAGAATTCTCCAGTGGCTGCTTAAAGGTAAGTCTGAAATTTTGGTCTTGGATAAAGGCTGTAAGAACTTTGCAAACTATTGTAACCATTGAATATAACAGATAGAGCATTAGAGTTTGTAACTCATTCCCTCAAAACCCATTAAGAAATGTTGGAAATGTTAAAGGTTTCCTAAGAAGAATAAATTCTTCAAGAAGCTGAAAATCGGAATCTGTATATAAATGGATACAAATAAATTAGTAGCTTATTTGAAAGACTGAAGTCAGTTGAGGGATAAAAAGCTGAACTTCTTTACTATTCAATATTTTTAGTTTTGAAAATAATTGCCTGAAATGTGAAAACATTAATAAATTGATAAATTGGACATGACTCTGGTTCATAGGTGGAAAAGAGAGTAGGGAACATTTTCAAATTTTATTCTTTTATTCTATTAAAAATTCAGTCCTAAATATGTACATACACAAGCTTATAAGGTCAGTAGGTGCCCAATATGCTACTGGAGATCAGTGGAGAAATAACTCCAGAGAGAATGAAGGGATCGAGCCAAAGCAAAAACAACACCCAGCTGTGGATGTGACTGGGGATAGAACCAAGGTCCGATGCTGTAAAGAGCAATATTGCATAGTAACCTGGAATGTCAGGTCCATGAATCAAGGCAAATTGGAAGTGGTCAAACAAGAGATGGCAAGAACGAATGTCAACATTCTAGGAATCAGCGAACTGAAATGGACTGCAATGGGTGAATTTAACTCAGATGACCATTATATCTACTATTGCAGGCAGGAATCCCTCAGAAGAAATAGAGTAGCCATCATGGTCAACAAAAGAGTCTGAAATGCAGTACTTGGATGCAATCTCAAAAACGACAGAATGATTTCTGTTCATTTCCAAGGCAAACCATTCAATATCACAGCAATCCAAGTCTATGCCCCAACCAGTAACGCTGAAGAAGCTGAAGTTGAATGGTTCTAGGAAGACCTACAAGACGTTTTAGAACTAACACCCAAAAAAGATGTCCTTTTCATTATAGAGGACTGGAATGCAAAAGTAGGAAGTCAAGAAACACCTGGAGTAACAGGGAAATTTGGCCTTGGAGTACATAATGAAGCAGGGCAAAGACTAATAGAGTTTTCCCAAGAGAACGCACTGGTCATAGCAAACACCCTCTTCCAAGAACACAAGAGAAGACTCTACACATGGACATCACCAGATGGTCAACACCGAAATCAGACTGATTACATTCTTTGCAGCCAAAGATGGAGAAGCTCTATACAGTCAACAAAAACAAGACCAGGAGCTGACTGTGGCTCAGACCATGAACTCCTTATTGCCAAATTCAGATTTAAATTGAAGAAAGTAGGGAAAACCACTAGACCATTCAGGTATGACCTAAATCAAATCCCTTATGATTATACAGTGGAAGTGAGAAATAGATTTAAGGGCCTAGATCTGATAGATAGAGTGCCTGATGAACTATGGAATGAGGTTCATGACATTGTACAGGAGACAGGGATCAAGACCATTCCCATGGAAAGATGCAAAAAAGCAAAATGGCTGTCTGGGGAGGCCTTACAAATAGCTGTGAAAAGAAAAGAAGCAAAAAGCAAAGGAGAAAAGGAAAGATATAAGCATCTGAATGCAGATTTCCAAACAATAGCAAGAAGAGATACGAAAGCCTTCCTCAGCGATTAATGCAAAGAAATAGAGGAAAACATCAGAATGGGAAAGACTAGGGATCTCTTCAAGAAAATTAGAGATATCAAGGGAACATTTCATGCAAAGATGGGCTCAATAAAGGACAGAAATGGTATGGACCCAACAGAAGCAGAAGATATCAAGAAGAGGTGGCAAGAATACACAGAGGAACTGTACAAAAAGGATCTTCATATCCCAGATAATCACAATAGTGTGAATACTGACCTAGAGCCAGACATCCTGGAATGTGAAGTCAAGTGGGCCTTAGAAAGCATCACTACGAACAAAGCTAGTGGAGGTGATGGAATTCCAGTTGCACTATTTCAAATCCTGAAAGATGATGTTGTGAAAGTCTGCACTCAATATGCCAGCAAATTTAGAAAACTCATCAGTGGCCACAGGACTGGAAAAGGTCACTTTTCATTCCAATCCCAAAGAAAGGCAATGCCAAAGAATGCTCAAACTACCACACAATTGCACTTATCTCACAGGCTAATAAAGTAATGCTCAAAATTCTCCAAGCCAGGCTTCAGCAATATGTGAACCGTGAACTTCCTGATGCTCAAGCTGCTTTTAGAAAAGGCAGAAGAACCAGAGATCAAATTGCCAACATCCTGTGGATCATGGAAAAAGCAAGAGAGTTCCATAAAAACATCTATTTCTGCTTTATTGACTATGCCAAAGCCTTTGACTGTGTGGATCACAATAAACTGTGGAAAATTCTGAAAGAGATGGGATACCAGATCTCCTGACCTGCCTCTTGAGAAATCTGTATGCAGATCAGGAAGCAACAGTTAGAACTGGACATGGAACAACAGACTGGTTCCAAATAGGAAAAGGAGTATGTCAAGGCTGTATATTGTCATCCTGCTTATTTAACTTATATGCAGAGTATATCATGAGAAACACTGGACTGGAAGAAGCACAAGCGAAGTCAAGATTGCTGGGAGAAATATCAATAACCTGATATGCAGATGACACCACCCTTATGGCAGAAAGTGAAGAGGAACTAAAAAGCCTCTTGATGACAGTGGAGAGTGAAAAAGTTGGCTAAAAGCTCAACATTCAGAAAACGAAGATCATGGCATCCGGTCCCATCACTTCATGGCAAATAAATGGGGAAACAGTGGAAACAGTGTCAGACTTCATTTTTGGGGGCTCCAAAATCACTGAAGATGGTGACTGCAGCCACGAAATTAAAAGATGCTTACTCCTTGGAAGGAAAGTTATGTCCAACCTAGATAGCATATTGAAAAGCAGAGACATTACTTTGCCAACAAAGGTCCATCTAGTCAAGTCTATGGTTTTTCCTGTGGTCATGTATGGATTGTGAGAGTTGGAGAAGGCTGAGCGCCAAAGAATTGATGCTTTTGAACTGTGGTGTTGGAGAAGACTCTTAAGAGTCCCTTGGACTGCAAGGAGATCCAACCAGTCCATCCTAAAGGAGATCAGCCCTGGGATTTCTTTGGAAGGAATGATGCTAAAGCTGAAACTCCAGTACTTTGGCCACCTCATGCGAAGAGTTGACTCATTGGAAAAGACTGTGATGCTGGGAGGGATTGGGGGCAGGAAGAAAAGGGGACGACAGAGGATGAGATGGCTGGATGGCATCACTGACTCGATGATGTGAGTTTTGAGTGAACTCCGGGTGTTGGTGATGGACAAGGAGGCCTGGCGTGCTGCGATTCATGGGGTCGCAAAGAGTCGGACATGAGTGTGCGACTGAACTGAACTGATAAGCTTATAATATATATATATATATATATATATATATATATATATATAATATCTGCCTTTAAGTCATGTGTTTTGAAATAACATAGTTATTTCAAGTATAAATTGGTATAAAATATAAGGCTGTATCTACCAGATACACACTAATCAATTATACTTCCAATACATTAAGTATACTTGCTGGATTAACATCACACACTGTCTGACCACCACATGCCATCCCGCTTCTCCTTCCCTGAAGACACCTGTAATGCTGCAGTAGTGTGTGCCCTTCAAGCCCACCTTTCTAAACTGCCAGCTTCCACATGTGCTTTCATAAACTGTGTGTATCATCGCTGCAAAAATTTCAAATCTTTGCTCCAACTTTTCTTTCACTGACATTTTCTCTCTCTTTTTTTACTTAGTTTTAGTGACAGTTCTAATGTTCTCTTCTATGATTAGCTGTTCATATCCTCTGCCCACTTTGCACTCTTTTTTTAACTTAGGGTTCTGAAGGAAGTCCTAATACATTCTGGAAAACTGCTAAATGTTTGCTAAATGCTCTAAGAAAAATCGTGTCCCAGTCTAGAGCTTCCCTTTTTATCTCTGTTTACTAGCCCATTGCCCTAGAAGAGCTACAAGTCAAATTTAAGGATCTTTTTCTTGTTTGTGTTTTCATGTTTTTCTTATCTTCCTTAATTTCATTATCATACTAGTATTATCCAAAATGTTCAAGAATATTTTAAAGCTTTGCTTCCCACAGAAAGATCCCTAGTCCATTTAGTGTTCCTTTTTCTTTTTTTCCTTTTCTTATTGTATAACATATGTATGCATTTGCTTAGCCATGTCCAACTCTTGGCAACTCTTTGGACTATAGCCTGCCAGGCTCCTCTGTCCATGGGGTTTTTCAGGCAAGAATACTGGAGTGGGTTGCGATTTCCTCCTCCAGGGGATCTTCTGCCCCAGGGATCAAACCTTCATTTCTTGTGTCTCCTGCATTTACAGGCAAATTCTTTACCTGCTGAGCCACTGGGGAAGTCCCGTAATATATAGCATAAGTAATGATCTATTTGCTTTTGCCACATGAGGAATCATTTGAACACTGTTTTATGAGAGTCTGTGCTTTATGCACTGCTAGGCAATGTCTTCTCAGTCATTTACCAGTTTCCCATACCTCTTTGTTGTATGTGCCCATAGACATGATGACTTAATAGCTGGCAGGAAAACTACCCCTTCTTATGTTCAAAATAAATTCAGCACTTCATGACTCTCTATAATCATATATTAATATTATTTTAATTCTATGAAATATTACTAGGGCTTGGTTTTAAAGTGCACTGAATTTTAGATATCAAGATTACAAATAATTGCATTTTTATGATTCTGTGTCTTCAAAATCTAACATACATTTATTGCCATCAATTTATTTTTTTTTTTTTATGGTCTTCAAAAAGTTCCCTAAATTATTCCAGTGGGCATCCAAATATTTTGCTAGTCATAGATTTTTGTTTTACATAAATGTGTTACTTTTATACCACTTTTTATTACTGACTAGTGCAGCACTGTATAAGTAAATGACCATATAGTACCTTTGTTTTGATCACGGCAGCATGTCTATAAGACCTTCCATCAGTTTATAAGGTTCCTATAAGCTTTTCTGGCCATGCTTTTTAAAATGTCAATTTTTAAAAGTTCTCTCTCCATTACATTTCCTAGTTCTCTCCTTTACATTCTTTTTTCGCCATAGCACTAAACATGATATAAAAACTGTTAAGTTTTGCATATTTTAATGCAAAAAAACCAGTCTCCACGAGAGAAGTGCATTTTGTCTATCTTATTATTATACCAAGTCTTAGAATAGCATCTGGCCTACAAACGGAGCTCAAAAAATATTTGTTAAAGGATGAATAACTGAGTGAATTGAATTAATAACTGAAAACTACTGAATCTAGATATTTTCAGAAAAAAATGCGAATGAGGATTTTGATTTGTTCCTTGCATAATTCTACTGGAGATTGAAAACACCTATATTTATAAAACAACATGATTTAATAGCTTAAAAGAAACAGATTTTCTAATACTAATATCGTGAAATGTGCAAATGGTATAATATTCTGTCATCTTTTGTCAAGGTTATTTTACTGACCATATACTACTATAAAAATAATTTAACTCTCCAAAATATGTAAAGCAGGGTTTTAGGAAATACTATAAAATTTTAGGAAAAGCAGTAATTTTTGATTAAAGATTGTAAACTCAGCATAAAACTTGAAGAACGATGGAGAAATTCTCCAGTACAAAAAGTGGATCTGCTGTTAACACTTTCTTCTGCCTGATTGGTTAGATGCTGAAAATTTGGACATGTCAATTAGGACATTAAGTAGGATTCTTTTAGCCTAATTAAGTCTCATCTACCTTAAGGTCTAGAACCAGAATTATTGGTAAAGTAATTAAACGACTGCAAACTAAATAGTCACTCACATTTTAAAGTATTGCTAATTAAACTAATGTGATATAGTCATTCACACCTTACAGTTTCATAACTTAACATTGAAAGGAATGGTTCTATTTTTAATGTAAGGTGCAGAAATTCCTGAATCCAGAAGAACACATCTAGCTCTATTTGTACTGTACCTGTTTTTCACAAAATATCTTCAGAAAGTATTTGACTTCTTCCTAAAATTATGCAACTCTAACAATGATGATGACTTGCATATCTTCAATTTATTGATATAAACTAGTAGTTTCCAGTGGAGAAGGCAATGGCACCCCACTCCAGTACTCTTGCCTGGAAAATCCCATGGACAGAGGAGCCTGGCCTGGTAGGCTGCAGTCCATGGGGTCGCTGGGAGTAGGACACGACTGAGCGACTTCACTTTCACTTTTCACTTTCAAGCATTGGAGAAGGAAATGGCAATCCACTCCAGTGTTCTTGCCTGGAGAATCCCAGGGACGGGGGAGCCTGGTGGGCTGCAGTCTATGGGGTCACACGGAGTCGCACACGACTGAAGCAACTTAGCAGCAGTAGCAGTAGTTTCCAGAGAGTATTTCTAAATTTTTTAGGACATCTCCCTCACCCCTCCCTTCACTCCCCTCCCCCACCAACATACTACAGTTGCAGAATAAATCCTAGAGAATAACAACTTGGCAACATCACAATCTTTAAGTGCACAGTTCTCTGTAACACCAGTAGAATTCACTGTGAAAATATGTCATTAATATTATGTGGAATTATTGAGTTACAGCTGACCCTTGAACAAAAAGCAAGTTTGAACTGTCCACTCATACACAGATATTTTTCAACAGTAAATTCTACAATCTGTGGTTGGATGTGGCGGGTAACTATAAATCACATGCTGGTTAACCCTTCAAGTGTCAACTGTAATTCTTTACTTCTTTCTTTTGTCATCACAAGCTTGTATTGTTCACTCACTGTGCCAGGCTATATAAAAGGCAATAAACAGAGGGAAATATCTTTCTTCAAGGAATTAAGTGACTGGTACCGAAGAAATGGTTAGTAAGCAAGTGTAAAAAACGTTTGATAAGTGCTAAGACATGCTTGAGTGTAGCAGGAAGTAAACAAACAAACAAACAAACAGGACTCAAGTCTAACATAGGGAAAAGAAAAACACATAGAAGATGTAATGATTGAGGTAAATCTGCTTTCATGCTTAATAGAAACCTAAATTTCAGGAAATCATTTCAAACAAAAGAAAACTGAGAAAAAGTAAACAAAATAAGAAGGTGTGAAACACCCTGGTCTGCTCGTGAAAATGGAAGTAGTTCAATATTCTGGATGATATGTTTACTAGTTTTCTAAGGCTTCTGTAACAAATCATCACATTGCAGTGACTTAAAGAAGATTCCTAATCTTACAGTTCTGTTGGTGAGAAATCCAACATGGGTTTCAATGAACTAAAATTAAGGTGTCTGCAGGGCTATATTCCTTTGTTAAAGGCTCTCCAGCATAATCCACTTCTTTGCCTTGCCAGATTCCAATCTCCCCCTATGTCTTGTGGCTCTCAGCCAACAATGCCGAGTATCTCTAACTATTCAACTGTAGGCAACTTTCCTCTTATTCTTCTGACTCTCTCTTCCAAGTTTAAGGACCTGTGTGATTACACTGGGCCCACAGGATAATCCCGTACAATTTTCCTATATCATACTCGTATCTCCAAACCACATTGGCAAAGTCCCTTCTACCATCTTAAGTAACGTATTCAGATTTCAAGAATTAAGACATGGATATTCTTGGAGGGACATTATCCTGCCACCAGAGTATGTTACAAAGTTATGAGGGGAACCACAGGGAGAGATGAAACTGGTGACTAGAATCTGACCAGGTAATGCAGCCATTAGAAACCATCCTATAGATTTAAATGTACTGATACTATGTCAGTGAGAAGCCACAGACATGACACTGACATGATTACTTAGTACTGAAAAAGTTTAATCTGGGAGTTATATGGGAGAGAAATGAGAGAACAAGAGTAGAGAAGGAAGGCAACAACAAAATGGATTTACACAAACCAGTTGAGAAATGTAAATACTTCAATTTAAGCAGGAGTGAGGACTTTCCTGGTAGTCCAGTGGTGAAGACTGAGAGCTTCAGATGCAGGGGTGCAGGGCAGGTTCAATCCTTGGTTGGATAACTAAGACTTGACATGCTGCTCAGCCAAAAACAAAACAAAACAAACTGCATTAAAAAAGAAAGAAAGAAAAGCAGGAGCAATGGAAGGTAGAGGAGAGAAGGTAATGGATTCAACAAATATTCAGTTCAGTTCAGTTCAGTTCAGTTCAGTCACTCAGTCATGTCCGACTCTTTGCAACCCATAAATCACAGCACACCAGGCCTCCCTGTCCATCACTAACTCCCGGAGTTCACTCAGACTCATGTCCATTGAGTTGATGATGCCATCCAGCCATCTCATCTTCTGTTGTCCCCTTCTCCTCCTGCCCCCAATCCCTCCCAGCATCAGTGTCTTTTCCAATGAGTCAACTCTTCACATGAGGTGGCCAAAGTAATGGAGTTTCAGCTTTAGCATCAGTCCTTCCAATGAACATCCAGGACTGATCTCATTTAGGATGGACTGGTTGGATCTCCTTGCAGTCCAAGGGACTCTCAAGAGTCTTCTCCAACACCACAGCTCAAAAGCATCAATTCTTCGGCACTCAGCTTTCTTCACAGTCCAACTCTCACATCCATACATGACCACTGGAAAAACCATAGCCTTGACTAGACGGACCTTTGTTGGCAAAGTAATATCTCTGCTTTTGAATATGCTATCTAGGTTGGTCATAACTTTTCTTCCAAGGAGTAAGTGTCTTTTCATTTCATGGCTGCAATCACCATCTGCAGTGATTTTGGAGCCCCCCAAAATAGTCTGACACTGTTTCCACTGTTTTCCCATCTATTTTACATAAAGTGATGGGATCAGATGCCATGATCTTAGTTTTCTGAATGTTGAGCTTTAAGTCAACTTTTTCACTCTCCTCTTTCACTTTCATCAAGATGCTTTTTAGTTCCTCTTCACTTTCTGCCATAAGGGTGGTGTCATCTGCATATCTGAGGTTATTGATATTTCTCCTGGCAACCTAGATTCCAGCTTGTGCTTCTTCCAGCCCAGCTTTTCTCACGATGTACTCTGCACATAAGTTAAAATAAATAGGATGACAATATACAGCCTTGATGTACTCCTTTTCCTACTTGGAACCAGTCTGTTGTTCCATGTCCAGTTCAATAAATATGTTTGCATGGGTGCAGGAGGTCTGAGAGGAGCTGATTCACATTCAAGATCAGGAGGGGCAGCCGTGAGGAGATAACCCTTGTCCAAGTAAGGAGCAGTGGTTGCGCTTTGCTGGAGCAGCTGTGAAGAGATACCCCATGTCTAAGGGAAGAGAAACCCAAGTAGGACGGTAGGTGTTGCGAGAGGGGATCAGAGCGCAGATACACTGAAACCATAATCACAGAAAACTAGCCAATCTGATCACACGGACCACAGCCTTGTCTAACTCAATGAAACTAAGCCATGCTGTGTGGGGCCACCCAAGACAGACAGGTCATGTTGGAGAGGTCTGACAGAATGTGGTTCACTGGAGAAGGGAATGCCAAACCACTTCAGTATTCTTGCCTTGAGAACCCCATGAACAGTATGAAAAGGCAAAATGGTAGGATACTGAAAGAGGAACTCCCCAGTTCAGTATCCAGTTCAATAAATATTAGGAACATAAAATTGACAAAGCTTGGCTTCTGGTTAGAAATGTTCGATGGTAAAATTATGAGCTGATAATGTGTATGAGGGCTTTGCTGGTGTCTCAGTTGGTAAAGAATTTGCCTGAAATGCAGGAGACCCAGATTTGATTCCTAGGTCTATAAGATCCCTTGGAGGAGGAAATGGCTACACACTCCAAAATTCTTGGCTGGGAAATCCCATAGACAGGGGAGCCTGGTGGGCTATAGTCCATGGGGTTGCAAAGAGTCAGATACCATTTAGCAACTAAATCACCAATGTGTATAAGATACTTGGTTTGGAGGATCATCATCATCATCTGTGCATGCTCAGTCATGTCTGGCTCTTTGTGACCCCATGGTCTGTAGCCTACCAGGAATTTTCCAGGCAAGAATACAGGAGAGGGTTGCCATATCCCTCTCTTTAGGGGACCTTCCCTACCCAGGGGTTGAATCCACCTGGGTCCTTTGCATTAACAGGCAGATGCTTTATTGTCTGAGCCACAAGGGAAGCCCTGGTGGTTACCAATGATAAACCCAGATTAGGGTCAGGTGATAAGGATTAGAATACTTCCATAGGTGAATATCCATGTTTTGAAATTTGATCCATGAATGAGGCCTTAGAAACTAAATTTGAGCTAGGAATTCAATTGTGCAAGATAGTACATTGGCCCAGATAGGATCATTGAAGGCAGTAGGTGGTCATGAATAAGAAAAGAGTGAGCACCAAGACAGAGGTTAGCTGAATAGGCAAATGGAGTGCACATATTGAGTAAAAGTATAAAAGATGGACCTGGAGATTCATTCACTCTTTGTATAAGAAATTCAGCAGCCTGAGGTACCCTGACCTAACTCAATAGTGTTTCTCACTAGTATGTGAATATTTAAAAAATTCTATGCCATGTGATAGAATATATTATAATTAAAACTCGCTCTCTGCTACCTGTTAATGTCACACTTCATAACATCATTCCCTTGTGGACATCAGAGACAAATGTCCTGGGGCTCTGATTCCAAATATAGAATTAACTAGCTCTGTAGTCCTTGAGAAAAATCACTTAATCTTTCTAAGCCTCTGTTACTCTTCACTAACCAGGGATAATAATCCCTGCAGTAAAGGATTATTACACAGATTAAAGACGATGTACATAAAGAGCACTTGGCATGCTGCCTGATCCATAGCAGGTAGCCAGTGATTAAATGCTACTTTATTGTGTCCCTTGGTGTGAGTTTCCTTCGTTTCATCAATGAGTGGCATATCCAAACTGATAGATGAATGCTTTGGAGTGTATAATTCCTGTTTTCCTTGTCTAGAGAAAAATTGATCTCCAGAGTCTGCCCTGATTTGAAGCTGGTCATATCAGGAACATTCATTTGAGATGTAACAATACATCTCAAATGAAAAGACTTCCATGGATATTGATTTACACAATCGAATTGGGAGTCTTAAAAATGACCATCCTGCGCAAAAAAAATCACTGATTATTTTAAATTCCAACATTTGTGGTCAAAGGCAATTCTGCAAGGTAAGCAGCATGGCTTTTGTTCAGACATTGAATCTTTCTGTAAAGATGAAATTTTAATGCAATGGCAACCCACTCTAGTATTCTTGCGTGGAAAATCCCATGGATGGAGGAGCCCAGTAGGCTACAGTCCATGTGGTCGCAAAGAGTCGGACACGATTGAGCAACTTCACTTCAATGGTATGCAAGTAACCTTGCATGTTTATTAAATTTCTCACTGCTAGATAAATGAAGGCAGTAAAAAGATATTAGAACATCACAAACAAGAGTTCAACCTAAGAGACCACTGCTAACCTTAAAGGTAGAAGACACATCAAAAGCTTTCAAGATAGAATTATAGGGAACATAGTTGTTAATATCAAATGGTCAGCGTCCTGCTGTATAATGCAGGGAACTCAGTTCAGGGCTCCATGATGACCAAGATGGCTGGGATCTGGGGAGGGGGCTAGGAGGGAAGTCCAAGAAGAAGGGGTTATAAGTATCCATATGACTGACTCACTTCATTGTGCAGCAGAAACTAACATAACATTGTAAAGCAACTATACCCTAATAAACACAAAATAGTTTTAAAATTAAAAAACAGCTTACACCAAAGTGGCTGTCACCTTTGAAGAATCAGTTTAGTAAAGTGATTAGGAATCATCTACGAAGTCCATCAAACCTGATTTTGAATGTCAAATACATTATTTATAAGGCGTATTATATACAAATCTCCAAGTTTCAACTTCCCTATTGGTTAAATAATACTTAGCTCCAGTAAAACCTAACACTAGACCAGCCCATAAAGAAGATACTCCATAAGGATTCCCATTTTTAATAAAATCTTAATGGTATTTCTTTCCCGGAGCAAACTTACATTCCTTTATGAACTGCTTATCAGGAATTCTGTCTAAAAATGAACTTGGAGACCTGGAAGACTTCATGAGAAAATGAAAGTACTTCTGATACCAATGCCATTTGTTGTTGTTCAGTCGCTCAGTCACGTCTTGACTCTCTGTGATCCCATGGACTGCAGTATGCAAGGCTTCTCTGTCATTCACCATCTCCTGGAACTTGCTCAAACTCACGTCCATTGAGTCAATGATGCCATCCAACCATCTCGTCTTTGTTGTCCCCTTCTCCTCCTGCCTTTAATCTTTTCCCAACATCAGGGTCTTTTCTAATGAGTCAGCTCTTTGCATCAGGTGGTCAAAGTATTGGAGCTTCAGCTTCAGCATCAGTCCTTCCAATGAATAATCAGGACTGAGTTCCTTTAGGATTGACTGGATTGATCTCTTTGCTGTCCAACGAACTCTCAAGAGTCTTCTCCAACACCACAATTCAAAAGCACCAATTCTTTGGCTCTCAGCCTCCTTTACAGTCCAACTCTCACATCCATATACGACTACTGGAAAAACCATAGCTTTGAATAGAAGGACCTTTGTTAGCAAAGTAATGTCTCTGCTTTTTAATATGTTGTCTAGGTTGGTCATAGCTTTTCTTCCAAGGAGCAAGCATCTTTTAATTTCATGGCTTCAGTCACCATCTGAGCCCAAAAAAATAAAGTCTCTCACTGTTCCCATTGTTTCCCCATCTATTTGCCATGAAGTGATGGGACCAGATGCCATGATCTTTGTTTTTTGAATGTTGAGTCTCAAGCCAGCTTTTTCACTCTTCCTCTCTCACTTTCATCAAGAGGCTCTTTAGTTCTTCTTTGCTTTCTGCCATAAGGGTAGTGTCATCTGCATATCTAAGGTTACTGATATTTCTCCCAGAAATCCTGATTTTGTGCTTCATCCAGCACAGCATGTCACATAATGTACTCTGCATGTAAGTTAAATAAGCATGGTGACAATATACAAACTTGACGTACTCCTTTCCTAATTTTGAACCTGTCCATTGTTCCATGTCCAGTTCTATTTGACCTGAATACAGGTTTCACAGGAGACAGGTAAGGTGGTCTGGTATTCCCATCTCTTAAAGATTTTTCCACAGTTTGTTGTGATCCACACAGTTAAAGGCTTTAGTGTAGTCAATGAAGCAGATGTGTTTTTGGAGTTCTCTTGCTTTTCTATGCCGTAAGTAATAAGCCATAAGGAAGAGTTCATATGTGCTAAAAACTACAGTATTTTTCTACTAATTAAGGAAAAAAATGCTAGGTCTACTCTTAGTAGTAATTTGTTTTCTCAAAAAAGATAGCTCATTTAAATACACTGCAGATGGTCATTTAAAGATATCACTATTAGAATGTCTTAAGTGTTCCAATTGGCAAGTGGTTTCAGGATTAGTTATGTAGAAAAAAAACATATATATAGCGTCAGTCTTTCATACTATCTGAAATAGAATTTTTTATTTATGTTTAGGTTAAAATGAAAAAGAGTATTTTTCATTTTTAATAGAAATTTTGATTTCATAACTTTAATATTCAGCAGTTTCTCATGTGGTAAAACTTTATTTTTAAAATTATATTTGTTTTCCAATGACAATGAGAAGTACTGTCAAACAGTACTGATCTGTAAAAGAAGAAAAGGAAAAATTTAATCTACTTTAATTATACCTTTGAAAAGATAATCATATGACTTAGTTATCCCATACTCATTACAAGGTTTAGCCTTAACACCATAGTGAGATACATAATTATTTTTATGATGGAATTTATAGTAATAATGAGAAGTTCTCAAGAGAGAGAATGTATAAGAATTATAGTTCTATTTTTGAATCTTCCTCCGGGCATTTTTCAGAGCTTTTATTAAAATGGCACTTCTCAAGGTAGTTTAACAGTCACATTCAAACCCCTAAATTAATCTCCATACACAATTAAAAGGAAGACTGCGCACTGGGCACAGCTACTTACATTCTGCAGCTCAGGTCTACATCTGTTCAACACAGAAGTGAAACATTGGAGGATGGAAAAGGAAGATTTTGCATCAGATAGAAAATATACCTAAGGAATATACATTATTCCTAGCATATATTTATGTAAGCAAAAATTTTACTTAGTTTCACATAAGTAAAATATTACTAAACAATTACAATACATATTTAATTATTATTGGGCTCATTATGGTATTTCTGCCACCACTACTATATAGGGCATCTATTGTGCTGTTAATAGTGTTTTTCCACTATTTAACAAAAACATTGCTGTATCCAGTCCAGTCAATTAATACATTTGAAGAGCTGCCTCATTAGAATATATAGCATGCAGTAGTTTAAAATATAACACATTTGGAATAATGTTCTCTACTACATGGAAAACATATACAAAACCTCATTTAAGAAAAAACATGACCATTGTAAAGAAAATAAATCCCAACAGGGCAAACTATATATTTTTTAGAAACATCATTTAAAAAATATTTATGTAAAGTAGGTAGCCACCAGAAGATTTATAATCATTAAGTGTTCACACTAGTGGATAGCAGTGGAATTGTATTAAATTTCTTTAGTGGCTCTTTAGTGGTTCTGCTGTATTTAAGATAGAGCTTGCTATTTACTGCACAATAAATATTTATAACAGTAGAATTAATATATATTTCTTTTATTATTACAAGATCTCATCATTATTAGTTTTTGAAAATCTGGGAAGGAACTTTTTAAATTTATTTTTAATTGAAGGATAATTGCTTTACAGTATTGTTTTCATTTCTGCCATACATCAACATGAATTAGCCCTAGTTGTACGTATGCCCCCTCCTCTTTGAACTTTCCTCCCACCTTCTACCCTCTCCCACTCCTAGTATCAATATACTTTTGTAAGTTGAAAATAAAATGTTTGCTGATAAACTTAAATGATTGTTGTTGCTGTTTAGTCACTAAGTTGTTTAGTTTCTAACTTTCTTTGCAACTCCATGGACTGCAGTGCACCAGGATCCTCTATCCATGGGATTTCCCATTCAAGTATACTGGAGTAGGTTGCCATTTCTTTCTCCAGGATATCTCCCCAACTCTGGGACAGGGATCTAACTTGCATCTCTTGCAATGGCAGGCGGATTCTCCACCACTGAGTAAATCCCCTAAAACAAGTGAAATGACGTCAACAAGTAACTGTGGAGGCTGTCAGTGGATGTGATGCCGTCCCAGCCCCAGAGCTCCATGGGATGGGCTGAAGACTTGTGGACTGCAACACGATTCGATTTCTCCTTCCACAAAAAATTTTTCCTTAAGTTTCCCGTAAGTTTTAATTGTGAAAACACTTCTAATTAATTTCTTGAGGGAAAATTTTTATTTCAGCCTGTTTCTTGGGGAACACAATGTGAAGAAGACACAGTTCTTTTTCAGAAATACCTTATTTTTAGTTGTCATTTAAAATAACCTGAATAAGGCATCAGGAAATAATCTTAACTTGAATTATAATTTTAAATTATAATTGCTAGCTTTTACTTACTGATGTGGGTTATTTGCCAGACATAAAGCAAATACAAAAACAAATATAGCCACAAAGAGTGTACATGACCTCTATGCCGAAAGCAATTATTTTTTAAGAAAGTATTAGTTGGTATCAAAAAGTAATTCTTTTTTTTTTACTTTTTAACAGTATAGTCTTTCTTGTAAGTGTTTTATTGTATTTTAGTAATATTTTTTGAAAGTTGCTGGGGGAATTTAGTTAGATGTGCTGTGTTTTCTATGTTTTTCCTCTTGTAAAGAGAAGAATTTTTTGCCATTTTATAAAAACACCGCTACTTTTAAGAACAAATTATTGGTGTTGATCTACAGATGGCTTTAGATGCATAAGAATTATTTTAGATTATATGCTTTGATTTTTCTATAACTTAACATATTTGTATCCATTAGATCTGACTTCATCTGAGAACAATGGCTTAAAAAGTTGTAATATTGGTGGTTTTTATACAGAAATTTTTATATTTATATTTGGCATTGAATTTATTATATCATGTTTATATTACTTTTTACATTTTTTCACTTCATGAATACTTTCTATTGGATTTTTCCTAAAAGCAATAGCAGATGATCATATAATGTTAACAGTGAGAAAGTTTATATAGTTTAATATATTTTTTCATTGAAAAGAGCACTTTTTTTTTCTGTTTGTTTTCTTTTTTTTTTTAATTTAATTTTATTTTTAAACTTTACATAACTGCATTAGTTTTGCCAAATATCAAAATGATCATTCCTCATTCTAGTGCAGTTTCTGCACCAGTTTCAATTTTTTTTTCAAAGTGGTTGTTACCCAAAAGTGGAAAAAAAAAAAAAAAAAAGTTCTGAAGAAAAATTAGAAACCAGTTCATTTTTATTTGAGCAAAACTACTAACCAAGCCATTTTCAGTTTAATCATTCATGGCATAATGCTTAAGTATAAGAAATGATTTTCTGGCATGTTGTGCATTATATAGAAAGAACTATATCCCATCACTATGTGGGATTTATCAAGTATGCAAGCCTGGGTTAACATTCAAAAGTCAGTTAAGGTAGCACTTTCTTGGTGGCCTAGTGATGGGAATCCATCTGCCAATGCAAGGAGCACTGGTTCAATCCCTAGTCTGGGAAGATGCTGCATGCTGCAAAGCAACTAAGCCCATGCACCACAACTACTGAGCCCACTCTAGAGACCATGAGACACAATTACCAGGCCCAAGTGCTGCAGTTACTGAAAGCTGCACACCTAGTGCCCATGCTCCACCACAAGAGAAGCTACCACAGTGAGAAGCCCATGCTCCACAACGAAGAGTAGCGCCTGCTCGCTGCAACGAGAGATGGCCCATGTGCTGCAACAAAGACCTAGCACAGCCAAACATAAGTAAATAAATAAAATTAACCTTTAAAATGTCAATTAATGCAATCCATCACATTAACAGGCTAAAATAGAAAAAAAAATCCACATGATTATTTCAATAAATGCAGAAAAAATATGACAAAATTCAACACTTTATTAATGATAAACTCTCAGTAAACAAGGAATGGATAAGAACTTCCTCAACTTAATAAAGAATATCTACAAGAAATCTACAACTGATATTATACTTAACGGTGAGAAACTGAAAGCTTCTTTACCAAGATCAGGTTTTCCCCTCTCACCACTCTTTGCAGCATCATACTAAATTCCAGCTAAGTGATAACAAAAAGTTTAAAAAGTATACAAATTGCAAATGAAGGCATAAAGTTACCTGCATTTGCAGATAGTATAACTGTCTATGTAAAAAGTCCAGAATAATAAACACAAAAATCCTTGGAACTAACAAGCAATTATACTAAGGCTGCAAGACAAAAGGTTAACATACTAAAGTTGAGTTTATTTCCCTACAAATGGAAGATGAAATTAAAAACACAGAAACATTTACATTAGTATCAACAAAAATGAAATACTTAAACATATATCTGACAAAATATCTACTGAGAAGAAAACATGGATGAAGTTTTTAAAAGTACTAAATGCATAGACAAACAGATGAACAGAACAGAGAGCCCAGATATGGACCCCCATTAAATATAATTCAGTGATTTTGAGAAATGAGAAAAGGCAATACAATGGAGTAAAAGTAGACTTTTCCACAAATGGTCATGGAACAGCTGGATATCTATAACAGCAACAAAAGAATCTAGATACATATCATACACCATTTACAAAAGCCAACTCAAAACGGATTGTAGAGCTAAATGCAAAGTGTGCAACACAGACTAAATGTAAAGTGCGAAAATAAATTTTGGTGATATCTTAGAAAACAATCTAGGGGAACCTGGCCATTCTTTAGGCAGTGGCTTTTTAGGTACAACACTTAAGTCATAAACCATGAAAGAAAGAACTGACAAGCTAAACTTCATTAAAATTAACTATTTTTGCTCCACAAAAAATGCTGTCAAGGGAATAAAAAGATAAGCCACAGAAAGGGAGAAAGTATTTGCAAAAGACATATCTGAAAAAAGATTCATAGCAGCTTTATTTATAATTGTCAAAATATAATAAAAGCAGCCAAGATTTCCTCAAGAAGTACTATGAAAAAAACATGGAGGAAACAAATTTATATTCTTAACTAAAAATAGTCTGTTCAAACAAGTTACTTACTGTATGATTCCAACTATATGACATTATATTAACAGAAAAGGGACAACTATGATACAGTAAAAATATCAGGCCACCAGAGATTGGGAGGGAGAGGACAGAAATAGATAAATAGGCAGAACACAGGATTTCTAGGGCAGAGAAACTACTGTGTTTGATATTATTCTAATAGATATATGTCTATAAATTAGCCCAAATTCACAGAATGTACACCACCAAGAGTGATCTCTAAAGTAAATTATGAACGCTGGGTGACAATAATGTGACAATGCAGGTTTATAAATAAGGACAAATGTACCACTCTTAATGACTGCTGATAATGAAGGAGGCTATGAATGTGTGGTGGCAGGGGATAAATGGAAGATCTCTGTATCAAACTTCCTCTTAATTCTGCTGAATTTACCCTGTTCTGCAGTAAGAAAGAAGGAGAGGGAGAGGAAGAAAGACAGAAAGAGAGACACACAGACATCAGGAGGGAAAAAGGGTGAAATACGTTGTATCATAATTTGTAAGAAAAAAATTAACCTCAAAAATATAAACTTTAGTTTACAATCTGCTTTCCAAAACAGTAGATGGATTGTCTTTGTTTAATCTTTCACTGAATAAAAACAGTGAAGGAAAAAACAGCAACAATAGCAGAATAGAAACAATTAGTAACAATCAGTGCAAACTTTTTGTATAAAGGGCCATCTCTTCAGCACTATATACAATTATTTTAAGAAAATTGAAATCTGCCACCCCAAATTTCCCAGGCTAATTATATGATCATTTTCAGCTATAGATGAGAAAACAGAAACTACAGATTTTACTCTTACCAAGTTGTGACAGCTAACATATGGTGAAGGTTGATCTTAACCAGGTATTCCAGCCTCAGCACTCATGTCTTTCACCACTCCACTATAACCTTTCCATTTCCTCCTACACGAAATGGAGGTATTACATAAAAGGATGATTGCGAGGATTGTCTAAGGTGATATACACAAAAACATTTATCAAATATATATTGCACTTTAGAGTTAGTTTCTACTATTTCCCCTATTTCCTTTAACATCAAATATTCAGAAACATCATCATAAACTTGGGTTACTGAACTTTGTTGTAGTTTAATCATCAGACCCTGGTGACCTGCATGTGTGTATGGCTTCCCTTGGAGTAGATGTTCCGAGGTGAGGGTTTAGCTAAACTAAGGGTAAATAGGTAAACTATTTACCAGAGCATTGTTTGCTTATTAAAAATTGTTTTAGGGGTATCAGTTCATGATGTTTCCAGTTTCATGTATATTATCTGATACAGTGCATACAAAGTTCTTTTTTATGATGCACCAAGCTGCTGAATTGAGCTTTCTTTGTGTAGTTAATACGTTTATTTCACAAAATCTCTACTGGCTACTCAAATATAAATTAATCGTGATTTTGCTAGAAAAGGCTCTAACCTAATAGAGTATGTCCTATAAGTCAACTAGAGGAATTTCAGAATGAAAATTTTAATAAGTCTACTTTGACTACGGAGTTGTTTTTTCTTGTGTTCCTGGATCTTAAAATTTTGGACTTGTAAACATGTTTAATTAAATGGAATTATAAAGGAGTAAAATCAAGTTAAATGTGCAGTTAGACAATGACGCATGGTAATTAAAATAGCTCTTGAATATGAATTTCCTCTTGTTACTCAGTTGAATTAATCCCAAATTCTTATCCTGTGGAGATGGTTTACATATACTAAAAGAAAAGAGGACATTATAGTAGCATCTGCGAGCTCCAAAATTCTAATTTCAAGCATTTAAACACATTACATGTAAATTTAAATTTTCCATGTGATGTAGCAGTTGCTGCTGTACTTTCTCACAATATTTTATTCATTACTAAAACCAGATTCTTTATGTACAGCAATAAGCAAGTCTAACTTGCAAAACAAAATATCTTAAGAGAATTTTTCCTCAATTTTATTTTTTTCACTGGTATGATTTTTTCCTCCCTAAAATGTTGCTTTTCTAATAAAATGCTATGAAACTTCTCAAAAAGACAATAAAGATATTATCCTGTCAAGAGAAGGTTTGGATGCAGTCCAAATCATTATATTTATGATTTAAAAGATGAACTAATTCAGAGTAGTACATTAAACACTTTAAAGCAATCCAAATTAAAAAAAATAAAATAAGGCAATAAAGATTATAAACCAGGATTCAATTTTAAGGTGTAACATGAAGAAATGGTTGATTTTAGTTATTTTGGAAGAACATTATCAGTTGTAGAAATGTGCTGCTACAAATGTATTACGTTAAGGAGAAATACATTTGTTTAAATATGTAAAGAAGTTATAAGGGTCGGTCAAAACACTTATCAACAACAAAGCTTGCCACAGTTTTTCTGCACTTATCAAAAACTGGTTTTATGAACCTGTTCTTTGCTATGATGCCTTTGGGCTTACGGAGGATAAACATAGAAAACATCCACATGTGTTTCATTTTATTAATATAAATTAAATATTTCATTAAATCCTTTGCCTAATTTTCCATTACCTAATGTTCCTCATAATACAATACTTTCATAGCTTAAAGTCAGGAAAAAAAAATTCCTTTTTCAAACAGCTGGGCTTCTTGTCATTTGGTGTATACAGAGCTACAGAATTTGATTTATAAATATGGGGAATTCAGAGGAAAGTTCCATTCTCTCCTATGTCGATTTTGTCAGGGGACAATTCTTCATGGTATGGTGTCACTATGTGTGTGTGACAGCTTTTTTTTTTTTTCCCCCCCTTGGACTAGCTTTTAAAAAATGTCTGTAGAGCACAAAAGAGATAGTATATCTCCCTCTTGAGCAAAGGGGAGATTTTTTTTTTTTTTTTTTTTTTGACCAGGATAATAAAAATAAGAACTTTCTCCAGTAAAGGCTGTGCATGTTTTCCAGTGGCCTCTGTGTAAGATGGGGTTTCCCAATTTCAGAATTCCTGTCCTAAGACAAGAGTCACTCTTGGGAAAGCATTCTCTCCCCTGCCACTAGTCATGCCCATGGGTCCTGGGGACAAGGGGAACTGGTATGAACATGCAGTTCAATTTGTCTGGAGCAATAACATCCTCTCTCTCTCACTCAGGAGTCTCTTGTATTCTACCAGCATATATGAAACCATAGCAAGAGAAGGAATCTCAGTACTCCATTTTTGACAAACTTTTCTCTTCAAACCTCTTCTTGGCCTTGAAAATACTACTTAAAAAAATTTCTTTTACATCCTCTAAAGTCTCTTTTGGAAGTAGGTCACTTATAAATAAATGTAATTTCAGTGCCAACTCTGGTATCATCCAAAAAGCCTTCTCAGAGTTTATCTGAATCCCATAGCTTATTATCTCATGGACTTTAAATTCCTGTACCTTAGAGGGGAAATAGAAAAATCACATGAAGTTTTGTTCTCTCTCAACTCAGCAAATATAGTTTGATATTTTAAGCTAAAGAGGCAGTGTAACAATCACAAATTGAAAAACTTAGAAGCAAGAAAATCTGAGTTCAAATTTCAAGTTTGTAACTTGTTTTATTTTGGGAAATTAACTCAATTTCACTGAACATTAATCTTTTAGCAGTAATTGAGGATGTCTGTTCATCCCCTGTGTATCAATACCCACTTTATTGTGTTACTAGAATTTTATAAACTGACACATAAAACTTTCTTGTAGTGTCTTTGACATGGTAAGTATTTAAATTTTTAATTATTAATAATGTAATAATTTGTCATTCACAATATTTTGGTAGAATAAAAATAATATATGCATGCTAATTTGCTTCAGTTATGTCCGACTCTTTGCAACCCTATGGACTGTAACCCAGGACAACTGAGAATGTGACCATTACAATTATCAAAAAAAATCTATCAGAAAACACTGATTTAAAGCATAAATTACAATTTCAAGTTTAGATTATTATCTTTTTTTTAGTCTTCTCAGGTGGTGCTCATGGTAAAGAACCCATTTGCCAATGCAGGAAACAGAAGAGATGTAGGTTCAATTCCTGGGTTGGGAAGATCCCCTTAGGAAGGCATGACAACTCACTCCAGTATTCTTACCTGGAAAATCCCATCCCAAGTTTTCTTTGCTCTTTCTTATTCCTATTTATAAAATACCCTACAATGTGGTACTATTCTGGGTTTTTAAGGGACATACTGTTGTAATGAATGCTATGAAATGAAAGCAGTAATCAAAAAAGAAAGAGAGGACTTTTGGCTGAGTGATTCAGGAAAGACTAATTGTACGAGGTAGCTTTTGAACTGGAAGACAGAGCTCAAGTGGTGCTCTGGCACATGAAATTCACAGAGACTATCTGAGACTATAGAGTAAAAATAAAGCGAGAACAAAGAATTCTCAAATCTAGATTATTATATAACAAATGTATCCACATACAGATAGAACTAGTTTGTTTTCCTCCTTTATTTAAAGAATCTGAGTTAATAAGCAGGGACACAATACAATTTTTTTAAAGACCACTTCAATCAAGAATGGATTGTTGTATTTGTGCGGGCACCGATTTTGTATCTGAGTAAAAACACCTTGGACGAGAAGTTATGTGTGAATGGGCAACAACACAAAGGGCTTTATAGTTGCAATTTTCTTATAAAATGTGCAATGTGGAAATAAGCCATATCCACAAATCTCACTGAATTATGTTAAGTAAGCTTTAATTAGTAATACTTTGGGGCGATGTTTATGAACACTTTAAGATTTAATGGTATAGTTACATATGCTGCACTGTGATTGTTTAGGAAACAAATGATACAGTGACAAAACAATTTTTGTGATAAATGCTTCTCAAATGGCCAGGCTGTTTGAAAACCTCACACATATTTTCCTTTAAGAATATAATAAAAATTAGCAGAAATATGGAAAATTCTAAAGTGCTGATACATGGTGAGTTCAATAAAAATACTAAAATCTTATGCATGTAATTTATGAATAGTATTCAAAAGACTTATTTTTAAGCTAGAAAAAAATGTGTAAAACTTTCATATATTAAAAATAATACATGTAGGTCATACAAATATGTAAAATTTTACTGCAAAAATATATGAAAAAGGAATAAGAGGTAAATAAGAAAAAAATGCCCCAAAGAAGTAATAATAAATATGTAAGAAAGGTTGTTTCTATCATGTTAATTCACATGCATTTTTTTTTAAACAATAACAACAAAACTTCTCACTAACATTTAAGCCTGAGCAATCTGCCCTGTTCTTTCTTCAAACACTGGTAAATAAACATAAATAGACTTCTTTTTTAGGTGAAATCTCACAGGGTCCAAGAAAAAGGAAGAAAATATGACAGAAATACAATTTTCAAAGCTGAAAGGCAGAATGCATGCTAACTGCAATTAGCAAACTCAAAATAGAGAAAACAAAACTGCTTTTGGAAGAATGGACAATATCAGACATTTTAAAAAATGATGTCAATGTGGTGCTAAAACACAAAGAGTGTGGTCTTATGAAATAATATTTAGATCTCAAGGCTTCATAGACCCTCTTTCACCATGACAGAAACTCGGTGTACTGTCTTAAAAAAATAAATAAAAATAAAAGCAACTACAAGTCTCTCTATATAAGACTGGGGTGCATGGCCCTTTCCCTCACAGGATGCCAAGACAGTGAGAGTCAGTGTTGTTCTAGACACAGGAAAAGGAAATGCATTTCTCTGGTCAATCTGAGCAGCCTGAGCACAAAGACAAAAACACTTAACCCTTTAGAGTCAACCAAAGAAATCTATTCAGTTGTACTGTGGCAAAGAGGTAAAGCACATTAGCCACCAAGACAAATTAACAGATACAAAGAAATCCTGAATCATTTTGTAGTTACCATGATCAGTGGACCCCCAAGCATTTGAGGAACACGCAACAGGAAAGACTGAACCAAGATAACAGAAACTGGTGGAAACTTAGGCAATATCCTTAAGAGAGGAAGGGCAATTATTCTTAGAAAATCTGTTACATCCATGAAAGAAGAAATGAATGACACATAAAATGAAACAAACTCAAAATATGAAGATTAGAAAGTAAAACACACATACACATCAAATAGGATAAATAAGATTTTTAATTAGTTTCATGAAGTCCATCATAAACCACAGTTTCAGAAAGAAAGAATAGTAAAAACAGAAGATAAGTTTATGAAAAATATTTATTAGAAATAAGAGATAAGTGTTTCCAGATGAAAAAAGACTACTATTTCAAATATTTCATTAAAAAATATGTACATCGAGGTATGCCATTGTGAAACTGAAGAGTACTAGGAGCAAAGAATAGATACTAAGAGCTTTCAAAATGGAGGGGAAAAGTTCACATAAAGAGTATATAGGTTAAGATACACATATATATGGAGCCTAGAGGGATGGTACTGATGAATCTATAGCAGAGTAGCAATAGAGATGCAGACATAGAGAAGAGACTCATGGACAAGGGTAGGGGAAAAGAGGGAGAGGGTGAGATAAATGGAGAGGGTAGCAGGGATGCATATACACTAACATATGTAAATAGATAGCCAATGGGAATTTTCTCAATGACTCAGGGAACTCAAACTGGGCTCTGTAATACATGGAGGGGTGGAAACGGGCAGGAGGTGGGAGGGATATTCAAGAGGGAGGGGACCTATGTACACCAATGATTAATTCACATTGATGTATGACAGAAATTAAACCAATATTGTAAATCAATCAGCAGTCAATTTAAAATAAGTACATAGTAAAAAAAGATCAGAAATTAGAACAATACCAATTTCTTGTCAACATCACTAGAATCCAGTAATTAGTACAAATCTTTTCAAAATTCTGAGCGGGAAATAATTTTCTTCTTAAATTTGACATGCAAAATTATCACCTATGAACTATGTGTGTATGTGCATGCCCAGTTGCTCAATTGTGTCTAACTCTTTGAGGCCCCATGAACAGCAGCCCACCAGCCTCCTCTGTCCATTGAATTTTCCAGGCAAGAATACTGGAGTGGGTTGCCAGGGGATCTTCCTGACACTGTGTCTCTTGCATCTCCTGCATTGGCAGGCAAATTCTTTACCTCTCTGCCACCTGGGAAGCCTCCCTATGAACTATAAATTCAGACAATTAACACAGACAAAACCAATATGCCTCTGTGGAGGAATCCAGTAAAGAAAAAACATTTCACTAAAATGTGGGACCAAATAAAAAAAAAAGGAAAATGTAAATTTTCTATGATGGAAATCACTACAGAGGAAGAACTCCCAGGGAAATGATGAGACGTTCCAAATGAGAGGTGTGCAATAGGCCAAGAACATGTCCTGTCCAGCTGCCCAGCAATGTGCAGGCATCTAGGACATTCATATTTTCACCAATTGGGAACATGTATCCTACAGGTAGTAATTTAGGATTCAATTCATATGATACATCAGTTTAATTCAGCTGCTTAGTCGTGTCTGACTTTTTGCGACCACATAGGCTGCAGCACACCAGGCCTCCCTGTCCAATCCCAACTCCCAGAGTTTACTCAAACTCATGTCCATTAAGTCAGTGATGCCATCCAACCATCTAATTCTCTGTTGTCCTCTTCTCCTCCTGCCTTCAATCTTTCCCAGCATTGGGGTCTTTTCAAATGAGTCAGGTCTTTGCATCAGGTGGCCAAAATATAGGAGTTTCGGCTTCAACATCAGTCCCTCCAGTGAACACCAAGGACTGATCTCCTTTAGGATGGACTAGTTGGATCTCCTTGCAGTCCAAGGGACTCTCAAGAGTCTTCTCCAATACCACAGTTCAAAAGCATCAGTTCTTTGGCGCTCAGCTTTCTTTATAGTCCAACTCTCACATCCATACATGACCACTGGAAAAACCATAGCCTCGACTAGACAGACCTTTGTTGGCAAAATAATGTCTCTGCTTTTTAATATGCTGTCTAGGTTGGTCACAATTTTTCTTCCAAGGAATAAGCATCTTTTAATTTCATGGCTGCAATCACCATCTGCAGTGATTTTGGAGCCCCCCAAAATAAAGTCTCTCACTGTTTCCATTGTTTCCCCATCTATTTCCCATGAAGTGATGGGACCAGATGCCATGATCTTACTTTTCTGAATGTTGAGCTTTAAGCCAACTTTCTCACTCTCCTGTTTCATTTTCATCAAGAGGCTCTTCAGTTTTTATTCACTTTCTGCCATAAGGGTGGTGTAATCTGCATATCTGAGGTTATTGATATTTGTCCCAACAATCTTGATTCCAGCCTGTGCTTCATCTGGCCCAGAGTTTCTCATGATACACTCTGCATATAAGTTAAATAAGCAGAGTGACAATATACAGCCTTGACGTACTCCTTTCCCTATTTGGAACCAGTCTGTTGTTCCCTGTCCAGTTCTAACTGTTGCTTCCTGACCTGGATACAGATTTGTCAAGAGGCAGGTCAGGTGGTCTGGTATTCCCGTCTCTAAGAATTTTCCATAGTTCTGGTGATCCACACAGTCACTGGCTTTGGCATAGCCACTAAATCAGAAATAGATGCTTTTCTGGAACTCTCTTGCTTTTTTGATAATCCAATGGTTGTTGGAAATTTGATCTCTGGTTCCTCTGCCTTTTCTAAAACAAGCTTGAACATCTGGAATTTCATGGTTAATGTACTATTGAACCCTAGCTTGGAGAATTTTGAGCATTACTTTACTAGCGTGTTGCTGCTAAGTCACTTCAGTCGTGTCCAACTCTGTGCGACCCCATAGACAGCAGCCCACCAGGCTTCCCCGTCCCTGGGGTTCTCCAGGCAAGAACACTGGAGTGGGTTGCCATTTCCTTCTCCAATGCATGAAAGTGAAAAGTGAAAGTGAAGTCACTCAGTCATGTCTGACTCTGTGCGACCCCATGGACTGCCACCTACCAGGCTCCTCCATCCATGGGATTTTCCAGGCAAGAGTACTGGAATGGGGTGCCATTGCCTTCTCCACTAGCGTGTTAGATGAGTGCTATTGTTTGGTAGTTTGAGAACTCTTTGACATTGACTTTTTGGGATTGGAATGAACTAGGGATGGAGGTTTGTCATATTGTATAAGAGACAGGGATCAAGACCATGCCCAAGAAAAAGAAATGAAAAAAGCAAAATGACTGTCTGAGGAGGCCTTACAAATAACTGTGAAAATAAGGGAAGAGAAAAGCAAAGGAAAAAAGGAAAGATATACCCATTTGAATGCAGAGTTCCAAAGAATAGCAAGGAAGGATAAGAAAGCCTCCCTCAGTGATCAGTTCAAAGAAATAGAGGGAAACAACAGAATGGGAAAGACTAGAGATCTCGCCAAGAAAATTAGATACTAAGGGAAAATTTCATGCAAAGATGGACCCAAAAAGGGCAGAAATGTTATGGACCTAACAGAAGCAGAAGATATTAAGAAGAGGTGGCAAGAATACACAGAACTATATAAAAAGGATCTTCATGACCCAGATCATCATGATGGTATGATCACTCACCTAGGGCCAGACATCCTGGAATGCAAAGTCAAGTGGGCCTTTGGAAGCATCACTACGAACAAAGATAGTGGAGGTGATGGGATTTCAGTTGAGCCATTTCAAATTCTAAAATACGATGTTGTGAAAGTGCTGCACTCAATATGCCAGCAAATTTGGAAAACTCATCAGTGGCCATGGGACTGGAAAAGGTCAGTTTTCATTCCAATCCCAAATAAAGGCAACACATGATACATAAAGAACAAAACTGCAAAAATGAAGCAAGTGTCAATAACTATTGTACAAAAAATTCAGTTGTGTATGATGCAGATTCAAGTTGTAAGGAAAATATTATAACCATAATAATTTAAATACTAATATGTAATCTAATGAAAATAATGCCATAAATCTACTAGAAGATATACTGTGTGTGCATTTATAGATAAGGAAGTGTGAATTGGATGTTTCTCTTCAATAATAGAATAAGACTGGCTGTCATTTGAAAGGCATCTGGTGAACGGACCAGCCATGTGTCTCAGACGTCTATATATAGACTGAGTTGCTTTTTGCCCAAAAAAGTAGAATAGAGACATCTGAACTGCACTTATGGCAGGATGTTGACCCTCTCATCACAACAGGGTCTTCACCTTTTATAATACTAATTTTAACTTCCCAGATTTAATCAGTCAGAATCTCCTGAAATTCAAAGCCAAGTATAAAATTCCACTTAAATAATTAAATAATTATAGTTCTTTAATGAGGCATCCATTCTGAACCCTGTGTTTAGAATTTGTAAAGTAGGCTCGGGCTTTATCATTTTCTGCCAAATTTTCTGCCAGATTTGGTCAGTAATGGACAATGCATTAATCAAAATAGTGAACTCACTTGATAAACAATACATTATCATATGTCACATGTGCTTGAGTAAACATGAGAATTTTGTGTTGATAATCAGAAAGTAGTAGTACATGGCTTATCCAGAATTCCAATTTAAAGTCAGAAAAAAGATATCAGAACTGTTAAAATTACCAGCTGTCCATAAGGAAAGAAAAATTAATAAGGTGAATTAATGATAAAAATAAACCAGAGGAACAAGATTTCTCAACAGGGAATGCTAGCCGACCTTGGGTCTGTGAAGATAAGCTGGCTGGCAGTCACTATAGTGAAAGAATGCCATAGCCAATTTAAACTATTTTAATAAGCTTTGGCTAATAAGCAAATATGGATTTGGGAGAGAGTCATGTTGCATAATGGGGAAAAGCAAGTCCAGTTATATACATAGTAGAATGCTATAATATCGGCATTAGTCATGTATATGCTAAAAAACAAATAATAAAATACATAAAACTACAGTCCTCAGTTACAGACTGGCATAATTTAATTGAGCTAACAATTTTAATGGTTACCAGGATAGAACCACCAGCTTTTTGTGTTGAGCAACTGATTTAACTCTAAGGGAAGTAAACAGTAAAGCTGAGGCCTGGAGTGTCCCAGTTGATAAAAGGTCCAAATTTCCTGGATCACAGCAAATTGTCAGCTGGTTCTGGTACAAATCTAAAGAAGTCAGAAGCAAGGGGAATCCAAGTAGAACTGATAAGTGACTATTTCTCGTTTTCCCTTTTGAATCTCTCTCTTGGTTCCTAATTACCATCTATTATAAAATATTCCCCAATTAAATTTTCCCCAATGTTTTACACTCTTCCTTTTCTTAAGTTTTCACAGGAAAGAACAATTCACCTTGCTCTGATATTCTGCTTATGTCCTATGAACAACTTTTTCTTTATTTCCAGTTCAAAGATTCTATCAGCATGCTTTTCTAAGTAGTAACTATGACACTATCCCAACCATTTCCTGTCTTAGATTGAGTGCAACGTCTACCTCTGCACCACCTGAGAAAAAAGAGAGTATGCAATACAGCATGGAACACTGCAGTGTGATGGAAGCATTGTCTCAAATCTAAAAGGACCAAGATTTTGCATGATGAGACTTACAACATCGTTTGGGGAAGAAACTAGCATTTCTATTAAATTTTGTATACTTGCATACTACCCAAAATTGGCCAAAATGGACAGGAAAAGAAACACATCCATGAACAATCATTTTTAAACATTGGAAAATGAAACATAATATACCTGAAGGAATGAGACTTTCTCCCTGAATAAAATCACCATAAAACAAAAGACAACACTCAAACAGAATTAACCTTATTTAGTATCTTCATATGAAATCCTATATTTCACATAGAAATATATACTCATGATAGGGAAAATCACCTTCAGTCAGAAAAATAAAGTGAAAAAATCAGGAAGAAATGAAAAGAAAGTTGATTCAACTCAAGGAAGAAGGAAAAGAAAAACATACAGTGATCTTAATTTTTCAGACTCCAGACTCTTGTTTACCTCTCGGGCACTCAGGAAACAAAATATAAAACTCTCACTAATGCAAGACAGAATATACTAATTAAAATTTAAAAAAAGGCATTGAAGAAAAGCAAGAAGACAACTAACAGAATAAAAATGAGATAAAGAAGGAAGTAAACATGTCTATATTGAATCCTACTGAACTCATGGAACATACAACTCCCTTTTCACAAACACATCCCAATGTGTTATCCATTTAGTTCAGGGTTTTACAACCTTGGCAATACTAACATTTTGGACCAGATAATTCTTTGTTTGGGGAAGTGTGGTAATTTTGTGCAATGCATGGTGTTTAGCAGTACTCCTAACTTCTAACCATTAGATGCCATAACACATCTTTCCCAGGTGTGACAACCAAAATATCTCTAGATGTTGCTAAATGTTCTGAGGCTGGGGGGAGGGGTGATCATTCTTTGCTTGTAATTATGGATTTAGCACATGCAGGATGAAATAGCATGCCTTACTAGATGTCAAAGATTAGAAGTTAAATAATGCTATGCAGTTCACAGAACAATGAATGATATCTGAAAAATAGAAACAGAACTAAAAATGGATGGAACATTATTTTATGGCAAATTGGCATTGCAGAATGGGGGATATGTTTCTTAACAAACAGTTTGATGTCAACTGCTTAAACCTATTTGAAAAAACAGAAACATGTAACCTATCTTTTCCCTATGCATAAAATTTTATCCCAAATAAATAAATCATTAATGTGACAGAATAAAATCACAATAAAACTGCAAAACAGAAAACAGAATAAAACCATTATGAATCAAAAATAGGAAAATATTTCTTACAAAGATATAAAAATATCTACTATAAATGATAAGACTGACAAATATGATCATAGCTAAATAATTAACCCCTGTTCATATATGTTCATATAAATATACAATAATGGAAATTAAGGATCAGGTCACTAAAACGTGAGATATGCAGATGATAACACTCTAAAGGCAGAAAGTAAAGAGTAAATAGAGCCTCTTGATGAGAGTAGAAGAGGAGAATGAAAAAGCAGACTTGAAACTCAGCATTCAAAAACCAATGATCATGGCATCCAGTGACATCACTTCATGGCAAGTGGTAGCAGTAACAGATTTTTTCCTGGGCTCCAAAATCACCATCGATGGTGATTGCAGCCATGAAATTAAAAGACGCTTATTCCTTGAAACAAAATCTATGATAAACCTAGACAGCATACTAAAAAGCAGAAACATCACTTTGCCAACAAAGGTCCATATAGTCAAAGCTATGGGTTTTCCAGTAGTCACATTCAGATGTGAGAGCTGGACCATAAAGAAAGCTGAGCACCAAAGAATTTATGTTTTTGAACTCTTGTATTGCAGAAGAGTCTTGAGAGTCCTTTGGACTGCAAGGAGATCAAACCAGTCGATCTTAAAGAAAATCAACCTTGAATATTTATTGGAAGCACTGATGCTAAAGCTGAATTGAAGCTCCAATACTTTGGGCAGGTGATACAAAGAACTGACTCAATGGAAAAGACCCTGATGCTGGGAAACACTGAAGGTAAAAAGAGAAGAGGGAGGCAAACGATGAGCTTGTTATATATATCATTGACTTAATGGACATGAATTTGAGCAAACTCTGGGAGATAGCGGAGGACAGAGGAGCCTGGTATGCTGCAGTCCAAGGGGTCTCAAAGAGTAGGCCACTACTTAGCCACTTAACAACCTCAATAAAATGTGAGATAACATTACATAAATATATATATAGACAGATTAAATGGATAATTGATTGATAGGCAAAACATATAAATAAAGATATAGATATCCTGACAGATGATCAAAAGAACAAATTGGAATACAGAAAGTCCTTCTTTGGAGCAATAAAAAAATACTGATTATACAAAAGCAAAATTTTAAAAAATCACTAAAATAGCAAAAAAAGAACAAAGAAAATGAGTGATAAATATTTGAGGAGATGAACAACCTCATCAATAGTCAGCGAAATGCAATGAAAGATATCAAATATTGGTAGGGTGCATAAAAAGGAGAACATATATTTGTTATTGGAATTTAATTGGAATAATCACTTCTGTAAATAAATTTGGAATTTTTCAGAAACACTGAGGTAAAGATACTCGAGAAATACTGAAGGACTTTTTTTTATCAGTCTCACTTAAACATTGTTTCACAGTACTGTTCCTAACCTCTCTTGCTAATCCTAGAAACTAATACCTGTTAAACCTTAATTCCTGTCTTGAAGTCCATCATCTTATCACATGACAAATGCAACCTAAACTACCCATCATTCCTGAGATTTTGAAAAGTAAGCAAGCCATAGTATCAACCTGATTTTTATCTTATTTTGTCCAACCTATAAATTCTTCAGGATACTCACTGTGTGATACAACAGCATTCTAAAGTCGCTTTTACCTTGCAGTGGTGGTGGAGGTGGCTCAAACATATGTAACTCTTTTTGACCCCATGTACTGTAACCTGCCAGGTTCCTCAGTCCATGGAATTTTCCAGGCAAGAATACTGGATCTCCAGGGGATCTTCTTGACTAGGGATCGAACCCAAGGATCGAACCTGCGTCTCTTGTGTTTCCTACATCAGCAGGTAGATTCTTTACCACCGTGCCACCTGGGAAGCCCCACCTTGCAGTTTTCTTAACAAAGGGGTTAGCTAACCACTTTTGCTTGGATGCTCTTCTTTAATATTTATGATCCAGAAACATTACTATTTTATGGACTCAAAAAACCCTTTGGGTGCTAAAGAAAAAAATCATTGTAAAATAATATTTATTGTGATTTTGTTTCTTGCAACCCCAACTGATGGAATATAATTGTTATTCAAGAGTAAAATAGATAAATTGTGTTATGTTTATAAAATGGAATACTATCCAGAAGTAAAAAAAAAAAAAAAAAGCAAACATGAATAGTACTATTTAGCTATGTTAAATCTGGAATAAAAAACACTGAGTGAAAAACTCAGCATAGAAAAATACTTATGCTATACTGCTACTGCTGCTAAGTCGCTTCAGTCGTGTCCGACTCTGTGCGACCCCATAGACGGCAGCCCACCAGGCTCCCCCATCCCTGGGATTCTCCAGGCAAGAACACTGGAATGGGTTGCCATTTCCTTCTCCAATGCAGGAAAGTGAAAAGTGAAAGTGAAGTCGCTCAGTCGTGTCCGACCCTCAGCGACCCCATGGACTGCAGCCTTCCAGGTTCCTCCATCCATGGGATTCTCCAGGCAAGAGTACTGGAGTGGGGTGCCATTGCCTTCTCCTACTTATGCTATAAATAGGTTGAAAAATATAAAGCTAAGCTATATGTTGGAGAGGTAAATGGCAACCCACTCCAGTTTTCTTGCCTGGAGAATCCCATGGACAGAGGAGCTTGGCAGGCTACAGCCCACAGGGTCACAAGAGTCGGACACGACTTGGTGACTAAACCACCATCAAGCTATATGTGGCAATGGAAACCAACATACATGGAGGAAAATAAAGAAAAGTAATGTGATTATAAATACAAAATCTGAATAATATTTTGCCCTGTGGGGCTGAGAAAAGAAAGGAGTCAGGAAGGAAGATATAGGTGAGATTTCAAATATAACAATTACATTCTATTTTTTGCATTTTTGTTCTCTACATCCCATTATTACTCATATATACTAGTAAATCTACTCTGTATTTAATAAATATCTGCAATCAAACTAACAAATTTACAAGAAAAAGTTTATGTAGAGAGAGTTTTTAAAGGAGGTGAAACAGAGAAAAAGTAAAGATTACTTCAAATAGTTTTGTGGATTAAAAGTGACAAACTCTGGGAAAACCTTTTAAAGCACAGTCATCACTCTATGTCTTCTTCCAGCATTAGCAATTGCTTCTTAAGCTTCATCTTATTCTTCAAAAAACAATTCATGACCAAGACCTATTAAAACATGGTCCATGGAACGCTATGTCCTGGAACGCCTGAGTAAATGTATTCTTATAAGGCCATAACCACTACTATTTATGCTGCATTTTGCCATTGCCAAAATGGATTAGAAGCAAAAAATCTCTCTTTTTTATAAGCAATAAAAGCAATTTGCCTGAACCTATTACAATATGTCTATTAATCATACCTTCAAGTATAATATGCTTAATAATTTACACTTTTGAACTAATTCTACATGTCTTTAACTTTTTAAAGAGAAACTTAACTGATGGGATATGGAAAAGTCATTATTCTAATTAGAAAAATACTGAAGGCTTAGAGTTCATTCAACAAATCAATATTTAATTAGCCATGTGCCAAACTGCAGGTACCAGTTACTATGGTATATGTTACTAAGATGAGATGTTCATTTATCATTGATGTAGCTGTGAAGACTAGGTCACAGAGATCCAAATAAAAATGGAATTAAGTACCCACATGGCACTGGCAGACACCAAAACACTTCTTCTGTATGGCACCAATAGTGGAAATATGTCATCAGATTTCTAAACAAAGCATTTCATCTTTTGTCATTTTTACATCTGGCTTGTGTATGTGACTGCAAGGAGCTTAATGGTGGTAAAATCACAGAGCCGAGTTTCCCTGACTCGGGAATTAATTCAGGCATTTACTTTTTAATAGCCTAAACTTTTAATAAAAATAGACATTCATAAGAAAGTTTGTGTTCTTTATGTGCTTTAATGTATCTGTATGATTACTACAGATAATGAAAACTATTACTTCACTTACCCTTGTAAAATGAATCAACACTAATGTCAAGTGAATTTCCCAGCATGGTGCAAGGTAGTTGTAAAAAGTAAAGAATAAAAAGAAAAGAAAAATAAAGAAATATTCCTAATTTGTGAACTGCACAGAAGGAATACTGACTAATCAATATTCTGAGAGTCTCACATATTGAACACATTTCTTTAGATATATTGTAAGGTAATAAATGCATCCAAAATGTATATGTGTGTGTGTGTATATGTGTATATATATATATATATATATATAATAGTTACATATTACAATAATCAATGAAAATATTTATTAGTACATGCTAATTTACACATAAGATACTTAATTTCTTATGAAATATTCTCTAGCTTCTGATGCAAAGATGACAGAATGCTGTATAGTAGTTCATTTTTAAAATAGGAAATATTCACTAAATAGGAATAAAATGAGATATGTAATTGAGATATAGAAATTTGAGCTAAGTATTTTTCATTTGAAATATAAAAGTATCAAAG
This sequence comes from Bubalus kerabau, assembly GCF_029407905.1. NCBI lineage: Eukaryota > Metazoa > Chordata > Mammalia > Artiodactyla > Bovidae > Bubalus > Bubalus kerabau. Next base: position 70,974,142 of record NC_073628.1, read on the forward strand.
TAACAGATAATACAAATATTAATCTAAATGAGGTGACTTAAAGTGCTTAATATTTGAGAACCTAGATTCAAATAAGAGGAACACATTTATAATATTTCATAAGTGAGGTCCTATGCAATCTAGCAGTAAAGAAAATTCAGATTTAGATACGCCAAGGGCATTCTGTGATATGGCAGAATACAAATTATGATACTTATTGTGAGATGTGAATATGAGTTTGGGGAATGTTAACTGTAGGATGTGCCAAAATTAAAACACAGAAAACAATAAAATAATGAAATTGAAAACTTGGTTTTACAGAAAGAGAAAACCTGATGTTGATAGAAGAGAAATAAATATTTTTTATCAGAAAAGCTCAAACCAGTATGGTCTCTACAGGTGTTGTTAAAATTAAAAATAAGTCCATACTAGCTATGGTAAGACTATGCTTATTTATCTCACTTCAAATTAATGCAGCCTTGCAGTACTCAACACACTTAAAACTACTTTAGATGAATACTTTCATAAGGATTGCTTAGTTGAAGAAAAGAGCATCAAAATCCACAGATCCAGAAAAAAGACAGAAGAGCCAAAAGATTAGAAAAACTGATTTGTATAGGAGTTAAGAGTGTGATCTCTGGGGCCAGATTTGAATCTCTGTCATCACCTCCTGGTTGTGTGAGCTTGATTAACTTAGTCATTCTCATATGTTCCCAAATTTATCAAATGCATCAAATAACTGCATTTATTTCAAAATATTTTTGTAAACATATTTTGCATTCATTAATATACTTGTGTATCTATAATAATACCTGTTAGAGAGTAGTGCTGGGCTTCCTTGCTGACTTAGATGGTAAAGAATATTCCTGCAATGCAAGGACACGTGGGTTTGATCCTTGGGTCAAGAAGATCCCCTGAAGAAAGGAATGGCTACACACTCCAATATTACAATATCTGTTAGAGAATAAATTCTCAATAAATACTGACATACTGCTTCATATTCTTCCTTTTCACAAGGTTTGGCTAATCTAAGCAACAAAGCTTGACATATTCAACATTATAATTCTATACAGTTGGTTAACAGAAGACTTTATCAAGACATATCAAGACATATCATAGCTGCCATTATCTTTTGAAATTACTAAAGGCTTTCAAGCAATAGGTTTTTAAATTTTTATTTTTTTTTAATTTTATTTTTTAACTTTACAATATTGTATTGGTTTTGCCATATATCAAAATGCACCCACCACAGGTATACATGTGTTCCCCATCCTGAACCCTCCTCCCTCCTCCCTCCCCATACCATCCCTCTGGGTCATCCCAGTGCACCAGCCCCAAGCATCCAGTATCATGCATCGAACCTGGGCTGGGACTCGTTTCACATATGATATTACACATGTTTCAATGCCATTCTCCCAAAACATCCTACCCTCTCCCTCTCCCATAGAGTCCAAAAGACTGTTCTATACATCTATGTCTCATTTGCTGTCTCGCATACAGGGTTATGGTTACCATCATTCTACATTCCATATATGTGCATTAGTATACTGTATTGGTGTTGTTCTTTCTGGCTTACTTCACTCAGTATAATAGGCTCCAGGTTCATCCACCTCATTAGAACTGATTCAAATGTATTCTTTTTAATGGCTGAGTAATACTCCATTGTGTATATGTACTGCAGCTTTCTTATCCATTCATCTGCTGATGGGCATCTAGGTTGCTTCCATGTCCTGGCTATTATAAACAGTGCTGTGATGAACATTGGGGTACATGTGTCTCTTTCAATTCTGGTTTCGTCAGCATGTATGCCCTGCAGTGGGATTGCTGGATCATAAGGCAGTTCTATTTCCAGTTTTTTAAGGAATCTCCACACTGATCTCCACAGTGGTGGTACTAGTTTGCATTCCCACCAACAGTGTAAGAGGGTTCCCTTTTCTCCACACCCTCTCCAGAATTTATTGTTGTAGACTTTTGGATAGCGCCATTCTGACTGGCGTGAAATGGTACCTCATAGTGGGTTTGATTTGCATTTCTCTGATAATGAGTGATGCTGAGCATCTTTTCATATGTTTGTTAGCCATCTGTAATTCTTCTTTAGAGAAATGTCTATTTAGCTCTTTGGCCCAGTATTTATTGGGTCATTTATTTTTCTGGAATTGAGCTGTAGGAGTTGCTTGTATATGTTTGAGATTAGTTGTTTGTCAGTTGCTTCATTTGCTATTATTTTCTCCCATTCTGAAGGCTGTCTTTTCACCTTGCTTATAATTTCCTTTGTTGTGCAGAAGCTTTTAAGTTTAACTAGGTCCCACTTGTTTATTTTTGCCTTTATTTCCAATATTCTGGGAGGTGGGTCATAGAGGATCCTGCTGTGATGTATGTCCAAGGGTGTTTTGCCTATGTTCTCCTCTAGGAGTTTTATAGTTTCTGGTCTTACCTTTAGATCTTTAATCCATTTGGAGTTTATTTTTGTGTATGGTGTTAGAAAGTGTTCTAGTTTCATTCTTTTACAAGTGGTTGACCAGTTTTCCCACCACCACTTGTTAAAGAGATTGTCTTTAATCCATTGTATATTCTTTCCTCCTTTGTCAAAGATAAGGTGTCCATATGTGCGTGGATTTATCTCTGGGATTTCTATTTTGTTCCATTGATCTATATTTCTGTCTTTGTGCCAGTACCATACTATCTTGATGACTGTGGCTTTGTAATAGAGCCTGAAGTCAGGCAGGCTGATTCCTCCAGTTCCATTCTTCTTTCTCAAGATTGCTTTGGCTATTCGAGGTTTTTTGTATTACCATACAAATTGTGAAATTATTTGTTCTAGCTCTGTGAAGAATACTGTTGGTAGCTTGATAGAGATTGCATTGAATCTATAAATTGCTTTGGGTAGTATACTCATTTTCATTATATTGATTCTTCCAATCCATGAACATGGTCTATTTCTCCATCTGTTAGTGTCCTCTTTGATTTCTTTCACCAGTGTTTTATAGTTTTCTATGTATAGGTCTTTAGTTTATTTAGGTAGATATATTCTGAAGTATTTTATTCTTTCCGTTGCAATGGTGAATGGAATTGTTTCCTTAATTTCTCTTTCTGTTTTCTCATTATTAGTGTATAGGAATGCAAGAGATTTCTGTGTGTTGATTTTATATCCTGCAACTTTACTATAGTCATTGATTAGTTCTAGTAATTTTCTGGTGGAGTCTTTAGGGTTTTCTATGTAGAGGATCATGTCATCTGCAAATAGTGAGAGTTTTACTTCTTCTTTTCCAATTTGGATTCCTTTTATTTCTTTTTCTGCTCTGATTGCTGTGGCTAAAACTTCCAAAACTATGTTGAATAGTAATGGTGCAAGTGGGCACCCTTGTCTTGTTCCTGACTTTAGAGGAAATGCTTTCAATTTTTCACCATTGAGGATAATGTTTGCTGTGGGTTTGTCATATATAGCTTTTATTATGTTGAGGTATGTTCCTTCTATTCCTGCTTTCTGGAGAGTTTTTGTCATAAATGGATGTTGAATTTTGTCAAAGGCTTTCTCTTCATCCATTGAGATAATCATATGGCTTTTATTTTTCAATATTTAATGTGATGCATTACATTGATTGATTTGCAGATATTGAAGAATCCTTGCATCCCTGGGGTAAAGCCAACTTGGTCATGGTGTATGATCTTTTTAATGTGTTGTTGGATTCTGATTGCTAGAATTTTGTTAAGGATTTTTACATCTATGTTCATCAGTGATATTGGCCTGTAGTTTTCTTTTCTTGTGGCATCTTTGTCAGGTTTTGGTATTAGGATGATGGTGGCCTCATAGAATGAGTTTGGAAGTTTACCTTCCTCTGCAATTTTCTGGAAGATTTTGAGTAGGATACATGTTAGCTCTTCTCTAAATTTTTGGTAGAATTCAGCTGTGAAGCCATCTGGACCTGGGCTTTTGTTTGCTGGAAGATTTCTGATTACAGTTTCAATTTCCATGCTTGTGATGGGCCTGTTAAGATTTTCCATTTCTTCCTGGTCCAGTTTTGGAAAGTTGTACTTTTCTAAAAATTTGTCCATTTCTTCCACGTTGTCCATTTTATTGGCATATAATTGTTGATAGTCTCTCATGATCCTTTGTATTTCTGTGTTGTCTGTTGTGATCTCTCCATTTTCATTTCTAATTTTATTGATTTGATTTTTCTCCCTTTGATTCTTGATGAGTCTGGCTAATGGTTTGTCAATTTTATTTATCCTTTGAAAGAACCAGCTTTTGGTTTTGTTGATTTTTGCTATGGTCTCTTTTGTTTCTTTTGCATTTAGTTCTGCCCTAATTTTTAAGATTTCTTTCCTTCTACTAACCCTGAGGTTCTTCATTTCTTCCTTTTTTAGTTGCTTTAGGTTTAGAGTTGGGTTATTTATTTGACTTTTTTCTTGTTTCTTGAGCTATGCCTGTATTGCTATGAACTTTCCCCTTAGGACTGCTTTTACCGTGTCCCACAGGGTTTGGGTTGTTGTGTTTTCATTTTCATTCGTTTCTATGCATATTTTGATTTCTTTTTTGATTTCTTCTGTGATTTGTTGGTTATTCAGCAGCCTGTTGTTCAGCCTCCATATGTTTGAATTTTTAATAGTTTTTCTCTTGTAATTGAGATCTAATTTTACTGCATTGTGGTCAGAAAAGATGCTTGGAATGATTTCTATGTTTTTGAATTTACTAAGGCTAGCTTTAGGGCCCAGGATGTGATCTATCCTGGAGAAGGTTCCATGTGCGCTTGAGAAAAAGGTGAAATTCATTGTTTTGGGATGAAATGTCCTATAGATATCAATTAGGTCTAACTGGTCTATTGTATCATTTAAAGTTTGTGTTTCCTGGTTAATTTTCTGTTTAGTTGATCTATTCATAGGTGTGAGTGGGGTATTAAAGTCTCCCACTATTATTGTGTTATTGTTAATTTCTCCTTTCATAGTTGTTAGCATTTGTCTTACATATTGTGGTGCTCCCGTGTTGTGTGCATATATATTTATAACTGTTATATCTTCTTCTTGGATTGATCCTTTGATCATTATGTAGAACCTTCTTTGTTTCTTTTCACAGCCTTTGTTTTAAAGTCTGTTTTATCTGATATGAGTATTGCTACTCCTGCTTTCTTTTGGTCCCTGTTTGCATGGAAAATCTTCTTCCAGCCCTTCACTTGCAGTCTGTATGTGTCCCCTGTTTTGAGGTGGGTCTCTTGTAGACAACATATGTAGGGGTCTTGTTTCTGTATCCATTCAGCCAGTCTCTGTCTTTTGGTTGGGGCATTCAACCCATTTACGTTTAAGGTAATTACTGATAAGTATGACCCCATTGCCATTTACTTTATTGTTTTGGGTTCGAATTTATACACCGTTTTTGTGTTTCCTGTCTAGAGAATATCCTTTAGTATTTGTTGGAGAGCTGGTTTGATGGTGCTGAATTCTCTCAGCTTTTGCTTTTCTGAAAAGCTTTTGATTTCTCCTTCATATTTGAATAAGATCCTTGCTGGGGACAATAATCTGGGCTGTAGGTTATTTTCTTTCATCACTTTAGGTATGTCTTGCCATTCCCTCCTGGCTTGAAGAGTTTCTATTGACAGATCAGCTGTTATCCTTATGGGAATTCCCTTGTGTATTATTTGTTGTTTTTCCCTTGCTGCTTTTATTATTTGTTCTTTGTGTTTGATCTTTGTTAATTTGATTAATATGTGTCTTGGGGTGTTTCACTTTGGGTTTATCCTTTTTGGGACTCTCTGGGTTTCTTGGACTTGAGTGATTATTTCCTTCCCCATTTTAGGGAAGATTTCAACTATTATGACCTCAAGTATTTCCTTATGGTCTTTCTTTTTGTCTTCCTCTGGGACTCCTATGATTCGAATGTTGTAGAGTTTAATATTGTCCTGGAGGTCTCTGAGATTTTCCTCATTTCTTTTAATTCGCTTTTCTTTTTTCCTCTCTGATTCATTTATTTCTACCATTCTATCTTCTAACTCACTAATCCTATCTTCTGCCTCTGTTATTCTACTATTTGTTGCCTCCAGAGTCTCATTTATTGCATTATTTATTATATATTGACTCTTTTTTATTTCTTCTAGGTCCTTGTTAAATCTTTCTTACATCTTCTCAATCCTTGCCTCCAGGCTATTTATCTGTGATTCCATTTCGATTTTAAGATTTTGGATCAATTTCACTATCATTATTAGAAATTCTTTATCAGGTAGCTTCCCTATCTCTTTCTCTTTTGTTTGGTTTGTTGGGCATTTATCCTGTTCCTTTACATGCTGGGTATTCCTCTGTCTCTTCATCTTGTTTATATTGCTGATTTTGGGGTGTCCTGTCTGTATTCTGGCAGTTTGTGGAGTTCTCTTTATTGTGGAGTTTCCTCACTGTGTGTAGGTTTGTACAGGTGGCTTGTCAAGGTTTCTTGGTTAGGGAAGCTTGTGTCTGTGTTCTGGTGGGTGGAACTGGATTTCTGCTCTCTGGAGTGCAATGAAGTGTCCAGTAATGAGTTATGAGATGTCTATGGTTTTGGAGTAACTTTGGGCAGCCTGTATATGGAGTTCAGGGCTGTGTTCCTGTGTTGCTGGAGAATCTGCTTGGTATGTCTTGCCCCGGAACATGTTTGACCTTGTGTGATGCTTGGTTTCAGTGTAGGTATGGAGGCGTTTGATGAGCTCCTATCAATTAATGTTCCTTGGAGTCAGGAGTTCCCTGGAGTCAGGGTTTGGGCTTAAGCCTCCTGCTTCCAGTTATCAGTCTTATTTTTACAGTAGTTTCAAAACTTCTCCTTCTATACAGCACCATTGATAAAACATCTAGGTTAAAATGAAAAGTTTCTCCACCGTGAGGGTCACCCAGAGAGGTTCACAGCATTACATGGAGAAGAGAAGAGGGAGGAGGGAGTTAGAGGTGACCCGAATGAGATGAGGTGGAATCAATAGAGGAGAGAGCAGGCTAGCCAGTAATCACTTCCCTATGTGCACTCCACAACTGGACTGCTCAGAGATGTTCACGGAGTTATACAGAGAAGAGAAGAGGGGGGAAGGAGACAGAGGTGGCCAGGAGGATAAAAGGGGGGAATGAAAAGGAGAGAGACAGATCCAGCCAATAATCAGTTCCCTCAGTGTTCTCCACCGTCTGGAACACACAGAAATTCACAGAGTTGGGTAGAGTAGAGAGGGGTTAGGGAGGAGACACAGGCCATCTGGTGGAGAAAAAGGAGAGTCCAAAGGGGGAGAGAGCAGTCAAGCCAGTAATCTCGCTCCCAAGTGAAAAATGGCTACTGAAGATTGGGTTCTTAAAGGTACAAAATTGGTAACAAATACATAAAAGCAAAAATTAAAAATCTAGAGTAGAGTTTGGAATTTCAAAAATACAATGTTAAAGAAAAAGAGAAAAAAATCACAAAAATTATAAAGAAAATATAGATACAAAATTGATAACAAATACCAAAAAGCAAAAGTTAAAAATCTAGAGTAGAGTTTGGAATTTCAAAAATACAATGTTAAAGAAAAGAAAAAGAGGAAAACAAAACAAAACAAAAACAAAGTCACAAAAATTATAAAGAAAATATAGGTACAAAATTGATAACAAATACCAAAAAGCTAAAATTAAAAATCTAGAGTAGAGTTTGGAATTTCAAAAATACAATGTTAAAGAAAAGAAGAAAAAAGAAAGAAAGAAAGAGAAAAAGAAAAAGAAAAAAAAAGGCCACAAAAATTATAGAATATATATATATATGAAGTTTGCTTTAAAAAAAAACAGGGTTGTTTTTTTTTTTTTTTTTTTTTGCAAAGTAATAGTAGTTTATAAAAGTGAAAATTAAAGGAGTAATAGAGGACTTAAATTTTTTAAAAAATTAAAAAATAAAAAGAAAGAATGATCGTAGACATAGTAAAAATATATCTAGGACTTTCTCTGGTGTTGTGGGTATTGTGGGGTCAGTTCATTTTCAGCTACTTCCTTGGTCCGGCTTATATTTCTCAATACATATAGGCCCCTTCCTATGTAGTTGGTACTAATGACAGGGTTGTAATCTCTTGCCTGTCGCTTCCAAGGCGGTTCCCTCTGTTATAGCTTCTTCTGTTTGCTGGTCTCTTCAGTGTCTGATTTCCTCCCTGATACCAAGGGGGCGGTGGTGGACTTTTTTTTTTTTTAGGCTCACTTGTTCAGTCGCGCTGTGGGGAGGGAGGGACGCTGCAAACAAATAACACTGGCATGTGCTCGCAGTGCCTCAGCCACACTGGGCCTGCCCCCACTCACGCTGCGTGTAGCCTCCCTGCCCACACTGCTCAGGCTCTAGGTTGCTTCCCCGGGAACCATCCAAGGCTGGCCCTGGGCTGCCTGCACCTCCCAGGTCTAAGCCACTCAGGTTCAGGCACTCAGGTAGTCCTCAGACGTGCAGACTCGGTTGGCCCTGCGTTTTGTGCCCTTCCCAGGTCCGAGCAGCTCAGGTGATTTGGTGTTTGGCAAGCGCGATTGCTGCGACTTATCGCCTCCCCGCCACTCGGTATTCTAAGTGTACAACCGGCGCACCTTCTCAGGTGGATGTTGACCGTCCAGACCGCCAAGAAGTTTTAGTTAGCAAAGAAGCCTGCTTGCAGTTTTGTAGATAATGTCTCTCTGGGGCTGCGATTGCCCCCTTCCGGCTCTGGCTGCCTGTCACCGGAGGGGAATGGTCTGCAGCCGGCTATCTCTGTTCAGTTCTTTGTTCCGTGTGCGGGCCTGGAGGTGTCTTAGGTTAGGGCTGGCTTTTCGCGTGGTAGATATCCCACAGTCTGGTTTGCTAGCCCAAATTAGTTCACTCAGATAGCGCTTGGGGCATTCAGGCCCGATCCTTGCTCTAAGCAATGCAGCCCGTGCCTCCCTGCCCAGCCCCCACTTGCTAGTGGCGGATGCAGGCGTCTGTGCTGCTTCTCCGCTGGGGGAGTTACCTTTGGGCTCGTAATCTGTGGGTTTTAATTGTTTATTTTTCCTCCCTGTTATGTTGCCCTCTCTCTGTGCTTCCAAGGCTCGGCACAGACTTGGCAGTGAGAGTGTTTCCTAGTGTTTGGAAACTTCTCTCTTTTTAAGACTCTCTTCCCGGGACGGAGCTCCATCCCTCCCTCTTTTGTCTCATTTTCTGTCTTTTCTATTTTTTCCTACCTCCTTTTGAAGACAATGGGTTGCTTTTCTGGGTGCCTGATGTCCTCTGCCGGCATTCAGAAGTTGTTTTGTGGAATTTACTCGGCGTTTAAATGTTCTTTTGATGAATTTGTGGGGGAGAAAGTGGTCTCCCCATCCTATTCCTCTGCCATCTTAGCTCCTCCCCTCTCGATTTTTAAATTTTTAAATGGAAAATTAAGATGCCTATCTATATCAATATCTGTATCTACCCTCTTGCCTCCATTCACATTTTTATTAATCTACTAATTGAAAGCAATGGCTATTTGGTGCATGTTATGCAGTTTTACTCCACTATCTTTGATAGCAAAAGACAGAGGAAATGGTATAACCAGAGAGTAAATTCATTAGACTGATAACCTGAGAAACAGAAAAGAATATCTTGCTTTAATTAAAATCTCTGGATGATGTTACAATGTTAATTTTTATGACAGGTGAAAACAAAACTTGGAATTTCAGGGGAGAAAGTTTATGTAGATATACCTTTCATATTCATTTTCTTAATGTCAGAGTGTATCTCTAATAGTTAGAGCCAGAGTGAGTGTTAAAGGCCACTGGCTTTGTTGTTATTTGTTTTTGTTCATTTACAGTAAAATTTAAGGATGTTTATGTACAGATAGTAGAGATTGATAAAGGAGAGAGAAAATTATTTAGGATCAGTCAAATGAGGTCTCTGAAAAGAAAGGGGTGAATAGAATCCAGACTACAATTTTACAGAAAATAGAAACACCCTTTTCATTGAGACCAGCAATAGGAAAAAAAAAAAAGGATCAGTTTTTTTTAAAAAACATTTTTTATAAGTGAGATTTAAGATGCATCTATGTCAAGAGATTTAATTTTTTTAATTCAATGTCAGTTTTCAAACTGAGGGAGTGGGTAAGCAGATTGAAAATTTGAGGGGATTGAGGAATTTGAAATAGCTATTGTGGAGAATATTGTCAAGGCCTAATTAGGGAACAACAGAAATGCCAGAAAGCATTAAGGACCCCATTGGTGTTGTACTAGGAATATATAATGCCTATCGAACATGAGCTGGTGCATTACTGCATTATTCAGCATTCATTAGCGTGAGTGTGTGTGTGTGTGAGTGTACACGTGTGTGTGTGTGTGTGTAAGGGAAGAAAATTGCACTGACTCAGAGGTTTGAGATATTTCCTGATGTTGGGCTAGAAGAAAATGTGGACATGCACATTGAAAGTGAATTGAGATGGTGAAGATCTTGTAAAAGGAGTCAGCAGAGAGCCATTCCTTATAGGTTAAAAAATAAAAGAAGAAGGAAAAGAAACAATCATGGATTTAATTAAACAAAGAAACAGAAATTATTCCATCACATATGCCAGGAGTAAATATTTATGTTAACACAATGATATCTCCAGGTTAACAACCAATAGGAGCTATCATTACAAAAAGTAATTTGTACCACCCTCTACTTTCTCCTCCCCATCCCATGTCCATAAGTTTTTATGTCTCCATATTTATTGCTGTCCTGCAGATAGGTTCACAGAATGGACAGTGTAGCATGAAAGCATATACACTACCATATATAAAACAGATAACCAAAAGGAAATTGCTGTATGACTCAGAGAACTCAAAGATCTGTCTAGTCAAAGCTATAGTTTTTCCAGTAATCATATATAGATGTGAGAGTTGGACTATAAAGAAAGCTGAGTGCTGAAGAATTGATGCCCTAAACTGTGGTGTTGGAGAAGACTCTTGGAGACTCCCTTGGACTGCAAGGAGATCAAACTAGGAAATCAGTCCTGAATATTCATTGAAAGGACTGATGCTGAAGCTGAAGCTCCAATACTTTGGTCATCTGATGCAAAGAACTGAGTCACTGGAAAAGACCCTGATGCTTGGCAAGATTGAAGACAGGAGGAGAAGGGGACAACAGAGGAAGAGATGGTTGGATGGCATCACCCACTCAATGGACATGAGTTTGAGCAAGGTCCGGGAGTTGGTGATGGACAGGAAAGCCTGGCGTGCTGCAGTCCATGGGGTCACAAAGAGTCAGACACAACTGAGCGACTGAACTGAACAGGGAACTCACAGGGGCTCTGTTAATAACCTAGAGGGGTAGGAAGGGGTGGAAGATGGAAGGGAGGTTCAAGATGGAGGGGATATATGTGTACCTATGGCTGAATCATGTTGATGTATGGCAGAAACCAATTCAATATTGTAAAACAATTATCCTTCAATTAAAAATAAATAAATCAAAAAAGAAAGTTGTAATATTCCTAATTTGAATAAAATTATATATATATATATATATATATATATATATATATAGTTGTTAAACTATAAAACCTTGATCAGGATCTAGAACAAAAAATAAATTAAGCTTATTATTTCAAGTAAAATTCTCTTTAAAAAACCTGTATCACTATATTGTAGACCACATAACAAGAAATTGCATTGAATTATAACTGCATTTAAAGGTATGTACTTTTGATAGTCTGATTAGGAGTCAGAACTCTAAATGTCCCCTGCTAGACTATAAATCCTAATGATAGCATAACTAATTTTGATATAAAATTATGGATTTACCTATCACTGGAGTTGACCCATGTAATTAACCCAAATTAGAAATTATTATTTATATAGACTAATTCCATAAATTCAAGTGATTCCAGAAATTTTCCAAAATTTTACTTATTCTAGACAAATGATCAAATTACATATACAAGCCTTTTAGTATGTACAAAGGAGAGGGAACTTGGAAAATCTGGGTAACACTGAAGAGCAAAACTACAAAATTTTCTGTGAGAAATGTTTCATATAGGGCAAATCACTGTGAACTAGACCTTTATTTTTTAACAGTATTTCGTGTGTTTCTGTTAGTTTTTAAGGCACTAAACTGTAGGGATTCACACAGTCAATGTCTTTTGAAAACTAAGCTTATTGAATATAGTCCATTTATTCTGTGGTCCTGGCATGTCACCCAACAGTTACTTGACACAAAGCTACCACATTAAAAAAAAAAAAAAAAAAAAAAAAGGCGTATAAATCCTTTTCTCTGCAGAATGTTTGAGAAACATATGAGACAATTTATTAAGATTTCTTCCTATAGTTTCTGGCATAGACCACAGGATAACAATTTGAGAGCTATTATTGTTTTCTACCATATGTTAATTTTACATACTATCAGGGCTTTTTTTAACATATAATTAAGGATGAATTATACACATATTATATTCTAGGTACAAAAATATGGAAGAACAGTTTGACTATAACAGGTGGCAGTTTCCTTGTCATTTGCCATTGTCACTGCAGTGAAAAACAGAATGAATATTTTATATTAGAAAACTGTATATATATTTTTTACTGTTGCAACATCTAGACATTTTGCACAACAGAGAAAGACTGATACTATTTTTAGGGAGGAAAAATCTCTTAATACTTCATAAACCATGCTCTGAAGCAGAAAGCTATGTTGTTTTTCTCTTCAAAACAATGCATTTTGCTTACTGTTAAAATTATTTTTGAAAAGTAGATCTGCACAACACATCTGGAAATTTTTAAACCATATTCTACAGTGCAATAAAATACATGACTTCAATTTATTGCTGATTTCCTTCAACACAGACATATCATTCGCAAGCAGAGAACTGGAATGTGAAACTGAGCCATCAACTGATAAACAATTTTGATACCATAAAAGATTATCAGTGGATAATAACAAGCACAAGCTGGAATCAAGATTGCTGGGAGAAATATCAGTAACCTCAGATATGCAGATGACACCACCCTTATGGCAGAAAGTGAAGAGGAACTAAAAGCCTCTTGATGAAGGTGAAAGAGGAGAGTGAAAAAGTTGGCTTAAAACTCAAAATTCAGAAAACGAATATCATGGCATCTGGTCCCATCACTTCATGGCAAATAGATGGGGAAACAGTGGAAACAGTGTCAGACTTTATTTTTTGGGGCTCCAAAATCACTGCAGATGGTGACTGCAGCCATGAAATTAAAAGACACTTACTCCTTTGAAGGAAAGTTATGACCAACCTAGATAGCATATTCAAAAGCAGAGACATTACTTTGCCAACAAAGGTCCATCTAGTCAAGGCTATGGTTTTTCCAGTGGTCATGTATGGATGTGAGAGTTGGACTGTGAAGAAAGCTAAGTGTCAAAGAATTGATGCTTTTGAACTGTGGTGTTGGAGAAGACTTTTGAGAGCCCTTGGACTGCAAGGAGATCCAACCAGTCCATTCTGAAGGAGATCAGCCTGGGATTTCTTTGGAAGGAATGATGCTAAAGCTGAAACTCCAATACTTTGGCCACCTCATGAGAAGAGTTGACTCATATGAAAAGACTCTGATGCTGGGAGGGGTTGGGGGCAGGAGAAGAAGGGGACAACAGAGGATGAGATGGCTGGATGGCATCACTGACTCGATGGATGTGAGTCCGAGTGAACTCCAGGAGTTGGTGATGGACAGGGAAGCCTGGCGTGCTGCAATTCATGGGGTCGCAAAGAGTCGGACACGGCTGAGCGACTGAACTGAACTGAACTGAATAACATGAGGCATTCTATTTAAAATATCTTATCTAAACAGATATAAGGAGTATCAATGGAGTATCCTGCAGGAGCTGCAGGCGACCCTGGTTCGATCCCTGGATTGGGAAGATCCCTGGAGGAGGAAGTGGCAAAGCACTCCAGTATTCTTGCTAGGATAATCCTGTGGACAGAGAAGCCTGGCAGGGTACAGTCCACAGGGTCCCAAAGAGTCAAATACAACCTAAGCAACTGAGGATGAACTCAAGGAGTATCTACAGAATATACGTATGTCCCACTACATTCACTTATTTTTTAAAAGAGATGTTCTTAGAAACTTGCTTTTTTCACTAAGGAATTCTCTCATATTTCTTTCTTTCTTTTTTTTTTTTTTTTTAAAACAGGGATGCTTGAAATTAACATACTTCAATCCCTTGACTTATGGAATTGAAGGGGAATTTTGACATATCAAATTCAATTTAAAATGAATCTCTGCCTCACAGAACAGCTTCAGTGCTTTATCAGTATTTACTGCCAGCTAGAGCAAAAGATACTATTTTTGAAATTTTATGATCAGAGATTTCTGGTTCAAAATGACAGCTGGTTTTCAGGCCCCAAGGGAGCCTTCCACAACTATTCATTAAATACTGATGGAGATACAGTGATATGGTTTTAAAACCCTTAGCAGCCTCCTATAGTAATTCTGACAGATAACCTAATATTGGAATCTTGTATGAATTGACACTAATATGAGATACTTAAGAGTTAGATAAAGGAAAAGTGGAAAGATATAGAGCCAGGTTTCAGCTCTTAGACTGAGTCCCTAATCTTCTAAAAGCTTATTTTAGAAGTGAGAAGATGTTTCATATTCTACTGCCACTGATCAACTAACTGAGCCACAGACTCTGAGACAAGCAGAGACCCTCTCTAAAACACTGGTTTGGAGCTATTTCCTGAGATGAAGATTTCAAATCACTGATAATAACATGAAGAATACAGGAAAAAACAGGTGACAGCAGAGTGCATTAGGAGGAGAGTGGTAATCTCCCATGGGTAAACTGCTGTAAGTAAGGGCAGAGAAAACAGAACCTGGCCACAGTGCTGGCTGATGAGTGCACTCCTCAGTGTACAACACTGGCTCTGTTGTTCCAGAAAACCTGGAAACAATGCTTGGAAAAACACTTAATCAAAGTAGAGCAGAGCCAGAATATGAAGAACTGCCAGAAATGAGGAACTGGACTGGGAACTGTGCACATCAACCTTCCGTTCTTTTACAGATTTGAAAACAGAATCTCGAAATGGTGCCAGTGAGTAGGAAGTGGAATTCAAGGTCAATTCCCTCACCTTACCTATTAAGACAAGAGTTATACAGACCTTCCCCAAATAGGGGAAGAATATGAAGAAAAGCGAAAACATGGGTACCACAAAAAAAAAAAAAAAAAAAGCCAGAGAAACTGAGGGATAGCATAACAAATTTAATGCTGGTTCTAGATAAAAATACAGAAACATGTACATAGATATGATTAGAATTAAGAAGGTCAATGCAAGCCTGGTAATCTCTGTGTATAAAAACATATTCAATAAAATACTTAGTATAAAGAGAAAGCAATTTAAAGAATCAGAAATGCAAATTTTAACAAATATGAGCCATGAACTCACTGATAATTACATGAATAAAAACTACAGTAACAAGAAACTATTTTCCTTATTGTAAGAAAAAAAATATTTTTAAAAGGTAACATGTACTGTTGATTAAAGTACGGAAAATGAGATACTTTCATGCATTGTTAGTGTGACTGCCAAATTCTACAATCATTTTTATTTGGCTGCATGCAAATTTAAAACGTACAAACACTTAAACACAAAACTTTAGTTCTCAAAACCTTTCCAATAATGATACCTGCTAGAATGTACAATAAGAACTGACCAAAAGAACTTTCAGTTGGTGGAATAGCTCTATGTCTTTTCTGTCCGATATCAAGACCTCAAGCAAGACCTGCTTACTGGGGAGGAGCCAAGATGGCGGAGCAGTAGGACGGGGAGAACACTTTCTCCCCCACAAATTCATCAAAAGAACATTTAAAAGCTGAGTAAATTCCACAAAACAACTTCTGAAGGCCGGCAGAGGACATCAGGCACCCAGAAAAGCAACCCAAGTCTTCGAAAGGAGGTAGGAAAAAATATAAAAGACAAAAAAAGAGACAAAAGAGGGAGGGATGGAGTTCCATCCCGGGAAGGGAGTCCCGTCCCGGGAAAGGAGTCTTAAAAAGAGAGAAGTTTCCAAACACCAGGAAACCTTCTCACTGCCGAATCTGTGCCGAGCTTTGGAAGCACAGAGGGCAACATAACAGGGAGGAAAAATAAATAAACAATTAAAACCCGAAGATTGCGAGCCCTACAGTAACTCCCCACAGCGGAAAAGCAGCGCAGACGCCTGCATCCGCCATTAGCAAGCGGGGGCTGGGCAGGGAGGCGCAGTGTGGGCTGCATCACTTAGGGTAAGGACCTGGCCTGAATACCCTGAGCGCTATCTGAGCGAAATAATTTGGGCTAGTAAACCAGACTGTGGGATATCTACCACGCGAAAAGCCAGCCCTAACCTAAGACACCGTCAGGCCCGCACACGGAACAAAGGACTGAACAGAGATAGCCGGCTGCAGACCTTACCCCTCCGGTGACAGGCAGCCAGAACCGGAAGGGGGCAATCGCAGCCCCAGAGAGACATTATCTATAAAACTGTAAGCAGGCTTCTTTGCTAACTAAAACTTCTTGGCGGTCTGGATGGTCAACATCTGCCTGAGAAGGTGCACCGGTTGTACACCTAGATAAATGAGCGGTGGGGGAGGTGATAAGTTGCAGCAATCACGCTTGCCAAACACCTCATCACCCGAGCTGCTCGGACCTGGGAAGGGCACAAAACGCAGGCCCAATAGAATCTGCGCCTCTGAGGACTACCGGAGTGCCTGAACCTGAGCGGCTTGGACCTGGGAAGTGCAGGCAGCCCAGGGCCGGCCACGGATGGTTCCTGGCGGAGCAACCTAGAGCCTGAGAAGTGTGGGCAGGGAGGCTACACGTGCCGTGAGCGGGGGCAGACCCAGTGTGGCTGAGGCACTGCGAGCACACGCCAGTGTTATTTGCAGCATCCCTCCCTCCCTCCCAACAGTGCGACTGAACAAGTGAGCCTAAAAAAAAAAAAGTATCCTCCACCATCCCCTTTGTGTCAGGGCGGAAACCAGACACTGAAGAGACCAGCAAACAGATGAAGCTATAACAGAGGGAACCGCCTTGGAAGCTACAGGCAATAGATTAAAACCCTGTGGTTACTACCGACTACATAGGAAGGGGCCTATAGATCTTGAGAAATATAAGTCGGACCAAGGAACTAGCCAAAAATGAACTGAACCCACAATACTCACAACAAAACCAGAGAAAGTCCTGGATATATTTTTACTATTTTTACAATCATTCTTTCTTTGTTTTTTTTTTAAATTTTTTTAAAAAAATTTTAAGTCCTCTATTATTCCTTTTTCACTTTTATAACCTATTACTTTGCAAAAAAAAAAGAAAAAAGGCCTGAGTTTTTTTTACAGCAAACTTCATATATATATATTTTTTATAACTTTTTGACCTTGTTTTTTTTCTTTTCTTATTCCTCTCTTTAACATTGTATTTTTGAAATTCCAAATGCTACTCTAGATTTTTAATTTTAGCTTTTTGGTATTTGTTATCAATTTTGTACCTATAGTTTTTTTTTATAATTTCTGTGATTTTTTTTTTCCTGTTTCTCTTCTTCTTTTACATAACATTGTATATCTGAAATTCCAAACTCTACTCTAGATTTTTCACTTTTGCTTTTTGGTATTAGTCATCAATTTTGTACCTATATTCTCTTTATAATTTTCAAAACCTTGTTTGTTTTTGTTTGTTTGTTTTTTCTCTCTTTCTTTTTCTTCTTCTTTTCTTTAACATCGTATTTTTGAAATTCCAAACTCTACTTTAGATTTTTAATTTTTGCTTTTATGTATTTGTTACCAACTTTGTAACTTTAAGAACGCAATCTTCAGTACCCATTTTTCACTAGGGAGTGAGATTACTGGCTTGACTGCTCTCTCTCCCTTTGGACTCTCCTTTTTCTCCACCAGGTCACTGGTGTCTCCTCCCTAACACCTCTCTACTGTACCCAACTCTGTGAATTTCTGTGTGTTCCAGATGGGGAGAGTGGTCACTTAGGGAACTGATCACTGGCTGGATCTGTCTCCTGCCTTTTCATTCCCCCCTTTTATCCTCCTGGCCACCTCTGTCTCCTTCCTCCTTCTTCTCTCCTCTGTATAACTCCATGAACATTTCTGAGTGGTCCAGTTGTGGAGTGCACATAAGGAAGTGATTACTGGCTAGCCTGCTCTCTCCTTTATTGATTCCACCTCATCTCATTCAGGTCACCTCTAAATCCCTCCTCCCTCTTCTCTTCTCCATGTAATGCTGTGAACCTCTCTGGGTGACCCTCATGGTAGAGAAACTTTTCATGTTTAAAGTAGATGTTTTATCAATGGTGCTGTATAGAAGGAGAAGTTTTGAAACTACTGTAAAAATAAGACTGATAACTGGAAGCAGGAGGCTTAAGTCCAAACCCTGACTCCAGGGAGCTCCTGACTCCAAGGAACATTAATTGATAGGAGCTCATCAAACGCCTCCATACCGACACTGAAACCAACCACCACACAAGGGCCAACAAGTTCCAGGGCAAGACATACCAAGCACATTCTCCAGCAATAAAGGAACACAGCCCTGAACTCCAAGATACAGGGTGCCCAAAGTCACCCCAAAGCCATAGACATCTCATAACTCATTACTGGACACTTCATTGCACTCCAGAGAGCAGAAATCCAGCTCCACCCACCAGAACACCGACACAAGCTTCCCTAACCAGGAAACCTTGACAAACCACCTGTACAAACCCACACACAGTGAGGAAACGCCACAATAAAGAGAACTCCACAAACTGCCAGAATACAGACAGGACACCCCAAAATCAGCAATTTAAACAAGATGAAGAGACAGAGGAATACCCAGCAGATAAAGGAACAGGATAAATGCCCACCAAACCAAACAAAAGAGGAAGAGATAGGGAAGCTACCTGATAAAGAATTTGGAATAATGATCGTGAAATTGATTCAAAATCTTGAAATCAAAATGGAATCACAGATAAATAGCCTGGAGAGAAGGATTGAGAAGGTGCAAGAAAGGTTTAACAAGGACCTAGAAGAAATAAAAAAGAGTCAAAATATAATGAATAATGCAATAAATGAAATTAAAAACACTCTGCAGGCAACAAATAGTAGAATAACAGAGGCAGAAGATAGGATTAGTGAATTAGAAGATAGAATGGTAGAAATAAATGAATCAGAGAGGATAAAAGAAAAACGAATTAAAAGAAATGAGGACAATCTCAGAGACCTCCAGGACAATATTAAATGCTACAACATTCGAATCATAGGGGTCCCAGAAGAAGAAGACAAAAAGAAAGACCATGAGAAAATACTTGGGGAGATAATAGTTGAAAACTTCCTTAAAATGGGAAAGGAAATAATCACCCAAGTCCAAGAAACCCAGAGAGTCCCAAACAGGATAAACCCAAGGCGAAACACCCCAAGACACATAGTAATCAAATTAACAAAGATCAAACACAAAGAACAAATATTAAAAGCAGCAAGGGAAAAACAACAAATAACACACAAGGGAATTCCCATAAGGATAACAGCTGATCTTTCAATAGAAACTCTTCAATCCAGGAAGAAATGGCAAGACATACTTAAAATGATGAAAGAAAATAACCTACAGCCCAGATTATTGTCCCTAGCAAGGATCTCATTCAAATATGAAGGAGAAATCAAAAATTTTTCAGACAAGCAAAAGCTGAGAGAATTCTGCACCACCAAACCAGCTCTCCAACAAATACTAAAGGATATTCTCTAGACAGGAAACACAAAAACGGTGTATAAATTCGAACCTAAAACAATAAAGTAAATGGCAATGGGGTCATACTTATCAGTAATTACCTTAAACGTAAATGGGTTGAATGCCCCAACCAAAAGACAGAGACTGGCTGAATAGATACAAAACCAAGACCCCTACATATGTTGTCTACAAGAGACCCACCTCAAAACAGGGAACACATACAGACTGCAAGTGAAGGGCTGGAAAAAGATTTTCCATGCAAACAGGGACCAAAAGAAAGCAGGAGAAGCAATACTCATATCAGATAAAATAGACTTTAAAACAAAGGCTGTGAAAAGAGACAAAGATGGTCACTACATAATGATCAAAGGATCAATCCAAGAAGAAGATATAACAATTATAAATATTTATGCACACAACACGGGAGCACCACAATATGTAAGACAAATGCTAACAACTATGAAAGGAGAAATTAACAATAACACAATAATAGTGGGAGACTTTAATACCCCACTCACACCTATGAATAGATCAACTAAACAGAAAATTAACCAAGAAACACAAACTTTAAATGATACAATAGACCAGTTAGACCTAATTGATATCTATAGGACATTTCATCCCAAAACAATGAATTTCACCTTTTTCTCAAGCGCACATGGAACCTTCTCCAGGATAGATCACATCCTGGGCCCTAAAGCTAGCCTTGGTAAATTCAAAAACATAGAAATCATTCCAAGCATCTTTTCTGACCACAATGCAGTAAAATTAGATCTCAATTACAAGAGAAAAACTATTAAAAATTCCAACATATGGAGGCTGAACAACAGGCTGCTGAATAACCAACAAATCACAGAAGAAATCAAAAAAGAAATCAAAATATGCATAGAAACGAATGAAAATGAAAACACAACAACCCAAACCCTGTGGCACACTGTAAAAGCAGTCCTAAGGGGAAAGTTCATAGCAATACAGGCATACCTCAAGAAACAAGAAAAAAGTCAAATAAATAACCTAACCCTACACCTAAAGCAACTAGAAAAGGAAGAAATGAAGAACCCCAGGGTTAGTAGAAGGAAAGAAATCTTAAAAATTAGAGTAGAACTAAATGCAAAAGGAACAAAAGAGACCATAGCAAAAATCAACAAAACCAAAAGCTGGTTCTTTCAAAGGATAAATAAAATTGACAAACCATTAGCCAGACTCATCAAGAAACAAAGGGAGAAAAATCAAATCAATAAAATTAGAAAGGAAAATGGAGAGATCACAACAGACAACACAGAAATACAAAGGATCATAAGAGACTACTATCAGCAATTATATGCCAGTAAAATGGACAACGTGGAAGAAATGGACAAATTCTTAGAAAAGTACAACTTTCCAAAACTGGACCAGGAAGAAATGGAAAATCTTAACAGACCCATTACAAGCACGGGAATTGAAACTGTAATCAAAAATCTTCCAGCAAACAAAAGCCCAGGTCCAGACGGCTTCACAGATGAATTCTACCAAAAATTTAGAGAAGAGCTAACACCTATCCTGCTCAAACTCTTCCAGAAAATTGCAGAGGAAGGTAAACTTCCAAACTCATTCTATGAGGCCACCATCACCCTAATACCAAAACCTGAAAAAGATGCCACAAGAAAAGAAAACTGCAGGCCAATATCACTGATGAACATAGATGCAAAAATCCTTAACAAAATTCTAGCAAACAGAATCCAACAACACATTAAAAAGATCATACACCATGACCAAGTGGGCTTTATCCCAGGGATGCAAGGATTCTTCAGTATCCACAAATCAATCAGTGTAATACACCACATTAACAAATTGAAAAATAAAAACCATATGATTATCTCAATAGATGCAGAGAAAGCCTTTGACAAAATTCAGCATCCATTTATGATCAAAACTCTCCATAAAGCAGGAATAGAAGAAACATACCTCAACATAATAAAAGCTATATATGACAAACCCACAGCAAACATTATCCTCAATGGTGAAAAATTGAAAGCATTTCCTCTAAAGTCAGGAACAAGACAAGGGTGCCCACTTTCACCATTACTATTCAACATAGTTTTGGAAGTTTTGGCCACAGCAATCAGAGCAGAAAAAGAAATAAAAGGAATCCAAATTGGAAAAGAAGAAGTAAAACTCTCACTGTTTGCAGATGACATGATCCTCTACATAGAAAACCCTAAAGACTCCACCAGAAAATTACTAGAACTAATCAATGACTATAGTAAAGTTGCAGGATATAAAATCAACACACAGAAATCCCTTGCATTCCTATACACTAATAATGAGAAAACAGAAAGAGAAATTAAGGAAACAATTCCATTCACCATTGCAATGGAAAGAATAAAATACTTAGGAATATATCTACCTAAAGAAACTAAAGACCTATATATAGAAAACTATAAAACACTGGTGAAAGAAATCAAAGAGGACACTAATAGATGGAGAAATACACCGTGTTCATGGTTTGGAAGAATCAATATAGTGAAAATGAGTATACTACCCAAAGCAATTTATAGATTCAATGCAATCCCTATCAAGCTACCAACGGTATTCTTCACAGAGCTAGAACAAATAATTTCACAATTTGTATGGGAACACAAAAAACCTCGAATAGCCAAAGCGATCTTGAGAAAGAAGAATGGAACTGGAGCAATCAACCTACCTGACTTCAGGCTCTACTACAAAGCCACAGTTATCAAGAAAGTATGGTACTGGCACAAAGACAGAAATATAGATCAATGGAACAAAATAGAAAGCCCAGAGATAAATCCACGCGCATATGGACACCTTATCTTTGACAAAGGAGGCAAGAATATACAATGGATTAAAGACAATCTCTTTAACAAGTGGTGCTGGGAAATCTGGTCAACCACTTGTAAAAGAATGAAACTAGAACACTTTCTAACACCATACACAAAAGTAAACTCAAAATGGATTAAAGATCTAAACATAAGACCAGAAACTATAAAACTCCTAGAGGAGAACATAGGCAAAACACTCTTGGACATACATCACAGCAGGATCCTCTATGACCCACCTCCCAGAATACTGGAAATAAAAGCAAAAATAAACAAATGGGACCTAATTAACCTAAAAGCTTCTGCACATCAAAGGAAACTATTAGCAAGGTGAAAAGGCAGCCTTCAGAATGGGAGAAAATAATAGCAAATGAAGCAACTGACAAACAACTCATCTCAAAAATATACAAGCAACTCCTACAGCTCAACTCCAGAAAAATAAATGACCCAATCAAAAAATGGGCCAAAGAACTAAATAGACATTTCTCCAAAAAGACATACAGATGGCTAACAAACATATGAAAAGATGCTCAACATCACTCATTATCAGAGAAATGCAAATCAAACTCACTATGAGGTACCATTTCACGCCAGTCAGAATGGCTGCAATCCAAAAGTCTACAAGCAATAAATGCTGGAGAGGGTGTGGAGAAAAAGGAACCCTCTTACACTGTTGGTGGGAATGCAAACTAGTACAGCCACTATGGGGAACAGTGTGGAGATTCCTTAAAAAACTGGAAATAGAACTGCCTTATGATCCAGCAATCCAACTGCTGGGCATACACACTAAGAAAACCAGAAGGGAAAGAGACACGTGTACCCCAATGTTCATTGCAGCACTGTTTATAATAGCCAGGACATGGAAGCAACCTAGATGTCCATCAGCAGATGATGGATAAGCAAGCTGTGGTACATATACACAATGGAGTACTACTCAGCCATTAAAAAGAACACATTTGAATCAGTTCTAATGAGGTGGATGAAACTGGAGCCTATTATATAGAGTGAAGTAAGCCAGAAAGAAAAACACCGATACAGTATACTAACGCATATATACGGAATTTAGAAAGATGATAACAATAACCCTGTGTACAAGACAGCAAAAGAGACACTGATGTATAGAACAGTCTTATGGACTCTGTTGGAGAGGGAGAGGGTGGGAAGATTGGGAGAATGGCATTGAAACATGTGTAATATCATGTATGAAATGAGTCGCCAGTCCAGGTTCGATGCACGATACTGGATGCTTGGGGCTGGTGCACTGGGATGACCCAGAGGGATGGTGTCGGGAGGGAGGAGGGAGGAGGGTTCAGGATGGGGAGTGTATGTATACCTGTGGCGGATTCGTTTTGATGTTTGGCAAAACTAATACAGTGTTTCAGGTTTAAAAATAAAATAAAATTAAAAAAAAAAGACCTGCTTACTGAGCTCTTGAAACTTAGCTACTGTGCTGACAATATGGACTCTTCGTTTTTAAAAGAAACATATTTACATTTAAAAGGCTACATGTGACAGTTGCTACCATACTTGACAAGTAAGTTATAAGTTGGAGAATATTCATTGAAACATTTTTGCAATGACAAAGTAACTGAAACAACCTAAACATACACAAATATGACACAAATTAGTATGTATACAAGCAAATTAATGAGGTTGATCTTTATAGATCCACATTAAATAGGAGTTCCAAATATAGCAAAATTTTTAAAAACAAAAATACAGTAAGCATTTAAAAATATCAACTATTATTATATTAGAAACTGTACAAATTTAGGCATATAATTTATTTATACAAATATATATATGCATGCAAAGTAAGTACCAAATAGATTCTTAACTTATGGATATGTAATTTAAGTTGAAAAAATATGATATTCACCTTTATTTATTTATTTATGTCTCACTTAATTTTACTTTAATTAAATTTTATGTAGTTTCTAACAGTAATTTTATAAACTCCTGGACTTATGAATAAAGCTTAAAATTAAATAATCTGAATATTTAATTTCATTTAACAAGAGAGAAAATGATGAATACACCAAGATGAAAAAAAGTATATGAAACTGATAGAGATGAAAGTGGATATTAATGGCAAAAAAATGAAGCTATCAAAAAATGAAAAACAATAGGTGGCTCTTTTAAATCAATTACAAATAGATAAACAACAAGGAAAATAGGGAAATGAAAAGTATACACTAAAATATGAAT
Organism: Bubalus kerabau; assembly: GCF_029407905.1. NCBI lineage: Eukaryota > Metazoa > Chordata > Mammalia > Artiodactyla > Bovidae > Bubalus > Bubalus kerabau. The sequence continues at coordinate 70,998,749 of NC_073628.1, forward strand.
AAATTAGACAAAAATTACATTTATGGAGAAATCTGAATGAAACTGAGTGCAGAAAATATTAGTGAAATGATTACAACACTAATTGAACTCTCAAAATCAACAGGCAGTATACAAAGGAGTAAATACATGCCAAGCAAAGGAAATGGAATTATGATACAAAAATTAAAAAATAAAAAAATTGAGGTTTCTGCTTACTCTTTTGAAATAGGACCAGAGTAATCACAAACTTCTTTCCTAGACAAAAGGAGAAAAAAACATCAAACTAGATGCCTTTATATCTGGGCTAGAGAATTTTTTATAATTTTATCTAGTTTGATTAGATAAAATTCTGTTCTCAAAAATAAAAATATATTTGGCTGCTTCTATAGGTACAGAAGCATAGAGAGGTATAGTAGTATATCAGAACCTGAGAAGTATCTATAAAAATCTAGGACAACCAAGTTCTTTGAAAAACCAATTATGTGTGTAGTTAATGAACCAATCAGTCAGCAAATTTTCCCACTTTTATCTAATCAGGGAAAACAAAGTGGTCTATATTGCAAGAATTGTTATATCATTCTAACTTAAATGATAGTTATTAATTTTAAATAATTTTTTTAATTTTCTTAATTAGTTTTTATTGGAGTATAATGTGCAGACAGAATAAAAAGCAGATTGTAGGATGTCTCTCTTGTATTCCAGAGCAACAGATCTTTGCTTAGGACAAGTTTCTAGAATGGAGAACTGCTTACAATTCTCTACAAGTACTCCTACTTTATGGAATCCATGGAGTTCAAGAGGGATTTCATTCTTATTTGTGACCCAAGTCTCTGTTATATATTTGAGCCACAAATAAGAGCACATACTAAGTATGTGCTTAGTTGCTCAGTTGTGCCCGACTCTTTGTGACCCCATGAACTGTAGCCCACCAGGCTCCTCTGTCCATGGGGTTACTCCAGGCAAGAATACTGGAGTGGGCTGTCATGTCTCCCACCAGGGCATACTAAGTATAGACAACCCTACAAACATTTCCATTTAGGAGTCCAGCTGGTCCCCTCTGAAAGATGGCTACATACTCTTATTCTGAGTCACAGTGTGGAACATTCTGGATTTCTTTGTTCTTGCTGAGGTCAGAGAGCTCATAAACCTGTGGTCAGAAAAGGTCAGTATCTACACTTTAGCAACAAGGGCAACTGACAATAATACATTGAGATTACTCTCACCGTATTATTAGGTGTCATTTCCTCACTTGGTAAACTCAGGAAGGAACTTAACTGTCAAGAGTGACAGCAGGAAAAGGCAAAATCTGATTGCCAGGCCACTGGATATGGCATTAGTCAAGTCCCAGAGGGTGCCAGCTGGTTTAGCAGCCAGACGCTGCCAGGTAACATAGTGATCAACTCTTCATGAGTGCCAGAAGATGAAGTCTCAGGTCACAAGGAAAGAATTCTGTCATTTCCAGTGAAGACAAGTAAGGGATCCTAAACTGAAAAATATATACATTTTAAGAAGTCTAATTCTCACTTGAAAAATGTCTGTTTTCTTGCATACCAATTCTAAAAAGAGAAATTTATATTATCTAAATTTCTCTAAAAAAATAAAAAAATATTATAAATAAAATATATAAATTCTAACCAAAAGACAGATGACTCCTTACGATTTTCTAGAAAACCAGAGAATGAAAAATTAAATATATCAAACTTGATTAAAAGCATGCAAAAATCCAAGGAGACCACTCTAGCAGAGAGACAGAAAAAAATTATCCTTTAGAGTATTTCAGGAACAGTTTCAGGCAATTTATTCCAAGATTTCTAGGAGCAGATAATATGCACATTCTTCAAACTGACACTAGAAACAACCGAAATGTAAAACAATTGAAAATGCAAAGGAAAAAAATCCCATTCACAATAGGAAGGTACTTTATCAAATGCATAGCAATAAAATTAATAACAAATGGCAGAAATTATAAAACTTAGCTGAACAACATAAATAAAACTTGGCAAAACAGAAATCTACATCTACATTGGTATTGGATACACCCATTTGTTTTCAAAATTAATCTAAAATTTATTAAAATACTAAAAAATTCCAGACTTTTTCATATAATTTAATATGATATTTGCCATTATCTAGAAGTGAAAGTCAGTAAAATATCTACATTAAAAATCTCTGAAAAACATTAAAAAAATGAGGTAGACCTTGTCTCATAAGGTATTAAAATATTTCCACTGATTTAGGAAAAATTGAACAATTTAGTTGTATTTAAAAGAAATGTTTTTAAAAATGGCAATCCACTCATGTATTCTTGCCTGGAGAATCCCATGGGCAGAGGAGCCTGGCAGGCCTTAGTCCATGGGGTCGCAGAGAGTCAGACACGACTGAAGCAACTAAGCATGCATGCATGCAAAAGAAATGCTTACTTCTGTGAATTTTTTGTAAACATAATATTTCTAGAAAACTTTTATAAGAAATATTTTGGTGTATCTGATTTAATTTAAACATCCTTTAAATCAAGAATATAAATCATACTTATATTCTGTAAATTGATTCTCAGAGCTTAGAAAAAAAATATAGCTGCTGCTGCTGCTAAGTTGCTTCAGTTGTGTCTGACTCTGTGTGACCCCATAGACAGCAGCCCACCAGGCTCCCCCATCCCTGGGATTCTCCAGGCAAGAACACTGGAGTGGGTTGTCATTCCTGGTGCAATGCATGAAAGTGAAAAGTGAAAGTGAAGTTGCTCAGTCCTGTCCAACTCTTCGACCCCATGGACTGTAGCCTACCAGGCCCCTCCATCCATAGGATTTTCCAGGTAAGGGTACTGGAGTGGGTGGCCATTTCCTTTTCCAAGAAAGAGACAGAGTTAGTGTAATAAAGTAATTTTTAAATTTCAAAACACACATCAAACATGAGAGAGAATAAAACTGACTGGAAAATATACAATAGAAAGGTGACACATAAAACATATCAAAGGATTTCTAACCTTCAGCTAACACATCTAAATTGTTTAAATTCAGTTACCTATACAAACCTTTACCCAGGGTATGGCAACCCAGTCCAGTATTCTTGCCTGGAGAATACCATGGACTGAGGAGCCTGGTGGGCTATAGTCTATGGGGTCACAAATAGTTGGACATGACTGAAGGGCTAACTAACACTTTCACTTTCATACAAAACTTTAAGAACAACTAAAAGAGGTGGATTTCCTTTATTCATGTTGAAACTCATGGCAAACAACGAGAAGAAAAATACTGTTATAAAAACATATAAAAATATATGCAATGTACTTTGTGTGAGGGGTCTTCACAGGTGGCTTAGTAGTAAAGAATCTGCCTGCCAATGAAGGAGACCTGGGTTTCATCACTGGGTTGGGAAGATCCCCTGGAGAAGGATATGGCAACCCACTCCAGTATTATTGACTCAGAAATCCCATGGACAGAGGAACATGGTGGGCTACAGACCAAGGGGTGACAAGAGTCAATACTTAGTGGAGACATGGCTTAGTGACTAAACCAACCAATATACTTCACTTTGCAAATAAGGAAATTATTCTGGTATGATATACTGTATGTGCTCTTCTGGTTCTTTAGATTTCTTCAACTACCTTTAATATAAGAACAATCCTCTTTTCAGATGGCAGTTATGGAAAATGGTCTGACTAAAAAGAAGGATCATTTCAGTTCAGTTCAGTCAGTCACATCTGACTCTTTGCAACCCCATGGACTCCAGCACTCCAGGCTTCCCTGGCCATCACCAACTCCCGGAGCTTACTCAAACTCATGTCCATTGAGTCGGTGATGCCATCCAACCATCTCACCCTCTGTTGCCCCCTTCTCCTCCTGCCTTCAATCTTTTCCAGCATCAGGGTCTTTTCCAATGAGTCAGTTCTTTGTATCAGGTGGCCAAATTATTGGAGTTTCAGCTTCAGCATCAGTCCTTCCAATGAATATTCCGGATTGATTTCCTTTAGGATGGACTGGTTGGACCTCCTTGCTGTCCAAGTGACTATGAAGAGTCTTCTCCAACACCCCAGTTCAAAAGCATCAATTCTTCAGTGCTCAGCTTTCTTTATAGTCCAACACTCACATCCATACATGACTATTAGAAAAACCAAAGCTCTGACTAGACAGACCTTTGTTGGCAAAGTAATGTCTCTGCTTTTTAATATGCTATCTAGGTTGGTCTTAACTTTTCTTCAGATGGATGGATATCTGAGTCTCTAGTTTTTTACCACTGACCTGGAGGAAGTATAGATTTTTGATATAATAAATGTACAAATCAGTTTAAATTTCAGCTGAAATCTCAGTACCTAGTAACAGTAACAAGTGATAGTTGTACCAGTATTGTTTCTATTACTAATGTACTCATTTTATTCATTTGCTTATGAATGCATTTTATGAATGCATTTTAGCATTATATTCTCTATTTTCTTTTGTTAGTTAAATTCCTAAGGGCATAATTGGTTTCATGAAGATATGTTTTCCTCTATTTCTTTGCATTGAGTCTGAGTAAACTCCGGGAGTTGGTGATGGACAGGGAGGCCTTGGCGTGCTGTGATTCATGGGGTTGCAAAGAGTCAGACATGACTGAGCGACTGAACTGAACTGAACTGAAGATATGTTTAGAGAGACTGATATTTTTTCCAGCAATCTTAACTCCAGCTTGTGATTCATCCAGCCCAGTATTTTGAATGATGTACTATGCACAGAAGTTAAATAATCAGGGTGACAATGTAAAGCCTTGTCATACTCCTTTCCCTATTTTGACCCAGTTGTTCCATGTGCAGTTCTAATTGTTGCTTCTTGACCTGCATACAGGTTTCTCAGGAGACAGGTAATGTAGTCTGCTATTCCCATTTCTTCTAAGAATTTTTCAGATGATACTCACTGTAATGGCAGAAAGTGAAGAGGAAGTAAAGAGCCTCTTGATGAGTGTGAAAGAGAAGAGTGAAAAAGAGAAGAGTGGTTTAAAACTCAACATTCACAAAACTAAGATCACAGCATATGGTCCCATCACTTCATGGCTAATAGAAGTGGAAAAAGTGGAAGCAGTGACCGATTTTATTTGCTTGGGCTACAAACATTACTGAGGACAGTTACTAAAGCCATGAAATTAAGAGGCAATTATTCTTTGGAAGGAAAGTTATGACAAACCTAGACAGTGATATCACTTTGCCAACAAGCACCCATATAGTCAAAGCTATGGTTTTTCCAGTAGTCATGCATGGGTGTGAGAGTTGGAACCATAAAGAAGGCTGAGCACCAAAGAATTGATGCGCTCAAACTGTGGTGCTGGAGAAGACTGCTGAGAGTCCCTTGGACTGCAAGGAGAGCAAACCAGTCAATCCTAAAGGAAATCTACCCTGAATATCCATTGGAAGGACTAATGCTGAGGCTGAAGCTCCTACACTTTGGCCACCTGATGTGAAGAGCCGACTCACTGAAAAGGACCCTGATGCTGGAAATTGAAGGCAAAAAGAAAATGGGACAGCAGAGGATGAGATGGTTAGATAGCATCACCGACTCAATGGACATGAATTTGAGCAAATTTCAAGAGTTAATGAAGGACAAGAGAGCCAAGCATGCTGCAGTCCATGGGGTTGCAAAGAATTGGATATGACTTAGCAACTGAACAATAAGAGAAATTTCATTCAAAATTATAATGCAACTAATTTAATACAATGTAAATTAGTTGAGATTGTAAATGATGAGGTACAAAATTCTACATAGTTATTTTTGAAATTTTGATAGTGAGTCTTCCAGCTTTGTTATTATTTTTCAAGTTGGTTAGGTTATCCTGGGTCCTCTGTATTTTCATATGACTTTTAGGGGGCATTATTCAACTACTACAGTCTGCACTGCTATCCTCAAAAATTCACATTCAATCCACATGGAAAATATGATTCCTCCATCACAGAGTCAACAAAAATATCATCATATTCCACTATCAGCACAAATGGAAAATACATCTAAGTTTCACTAGATCAGAAATTTCTAATCTTTCCATCTAAATCATCTAACTATCAACAGGTGAGGATCCAGTGTAATCCATCCCAAAGTAGAAGTCCTCTCTATCCCTTTACTTATAAAACTAGAAAATAAGTTATTTATTCTCAAAGTACTATGGTGGGACAGGCATAGTATAACAGCAATAAACATTTGTGCTCAAAAAAGAGACAATGACAGAAAACATTCAGTCACCAGTCACAATTTTCCAACCAAATTCCATCATTTCTTAGTTCACAGAATAACCTTCTGTGGTTTGTAGCTCGGCCCTTTAGACTTGTGGCCCCACTCTCTAAGCCACCATTTATGTTTCTTGACAGACAGAATATATTTACATATCTACAGAAGTCAAGTATATTTTTATCAAGTTGTTTTTTTATCTGTAGTACAACTGTACTCTTTCATTTCATACTTTGTGCCTTAGGCCTTGCTTTTCAAGCTGGCAGCTTTCCTGCTGGTATAAAACTTTCAAGATCTTTGTCTGTCTTTTGTGTATAAAATATGGTTTAACCTCTTAGAAAACGGTCTCCTTCAGAGAGACTTCTTGGATAATCACATTTCTGTTACCTCCTTCATCTGTAATGGCTGAGGAGCTGAGGAGATCCATGAACCATTGGTACAGCCTTTTCAAAGGGCCTTCGGTGTGACCAAATGCTCTGGCCTATTGATTTAAATTGTTATCCATTGTCATTTCATTTCAACATAAAGGACTCCTTTTATTTCTAGTTCATCATGTCTGCTAGTGACACATTCTTTCAATTTTTGATGATCTGAGAAAGTCTTAAGCTTTCCTTTACTTTTGGAAGAATGTTTTGTTGGATGCAGCACTCTTGTCTGACATTATTCAAGGACTTCAAATATGTCAATCCAGTTCTTTCTGGCTCCCACGGTTTCTTAAAACAACGGTCAATCTTATTGAAAATCTCTTATATGTGATATCACTTCTCTCTTGCTATTTGCACAGTCCTGAAACTTTTTTTATATATTATTTTTTATTGAAGGATAATTGCTTTACAGAATTTTGCTGTTTTCTGTCAAACCTCAACATGAATCAGCCATAGGTATACATATATCCCCTCCCTTTGGAAGCTCCTTCCCATCTTCCTCCCCATCCCAAGCCTCTAGGTTGATACAGAGCCCCTATTTGAGTTTCCTGAGCCATACAGAAAATTCCCGTTGGCTATCTATTTTACATCCTGCCAATTTTCCCTTTGATAATCTTATTAAGAGGTTTCTAGATGTGAATTTCTTTGAATCTATTCTATTTGGAGTTTGTTGAGGTTTTTGGATATACAGATTAGTTTTTCATCAAATTTGGGATAGCTCCAGCCATTATTTATTTTTCCAATATGTTTTCTATATCTTTTTTTTTCTCTGTTCTCTTTCTGGGACTCTCATTTTACCTATGTGGGCATGCTTAATGGTGTCCCATTATCTCACAGCTTGTGTTCATCTTCATTCTTTTTTTTTCTGTTTCTTAGCCTGAATAATTTCAACTGATATATCTTAAATTTTGCTGGTTTTGCTAAACATCTTTAATGAATTATTTTAACTTAAAATTATAGTTTCTACATCTCAGATAAAATTCTGTATTTGGTGAGAAACTGTTCTCATATGTTTCTTTAGTTTTCAGATTTTTTTTTCCTATGAACATAACTTAAAATTACCACTTTAAAATCTTTGTCTCATTAAGTCCAGATCTGGGCTTCTTCTTAAGACGATTCCTATGGACTGTTTTATTTTTATGGACTGTTTATATTTTTCTTTCTTTCTTGAGATCATCATTTCTTATCTTCGCAAGTCTTGTGAATTTTGGTTAAAAACTGGATGTTTTAAAGGTCACAACATGGCAACTTTATTAAGTAGTTTCTCCCACATCTCCAGGATTTGTTTTGGTTTCTGTTTGTTGTTGTTTGTTTATTCAGTAATTTTTCTGCAGTAAACAAGTCAAGTCTGTATTCTGTGCTTATGTGGCCACCAAGGTGTATTCAATTAGCTTAATGGTCTGTCAGAGACTGAACAAAGATTTGGTAAGATACCTGAAATCCGCAAGTCTCCTGTTTATTACCAAGATTCTCTGTCTCCGTATTAAAATCCACCTTCAACGAACACCCAAAGCAGTTTACTACTCCAACTTAGCCTTCACTTGCTGCTGGTGTGGAGCCTCAGGTTAGCCAAGGTGAGAGCTCAGTGTCTCTTCAAGAGTTTTATGAGTATAACCAGTTTGGGCATGTACACAGCCTAGCCCATGCTGCTGCTGCTGCTGCTAAGTCACTTCAGTCGTGTCCGACTCTGTGCGACCCCACAGACGGCAGCCCACCAGGCTCCCCCGTCCCTGGGATTCTCCAGGCAAGAACACTGGAGTGGGTTGCCATTTCCTTCTCCAATGCATGAAAGTGAAAAGCGAAAGTGAAGTCCTTCAGTCGTGTCCAACTCTTGGCGACCCCATGGACTGCAGCCTACCAGGCTCCTCCGTCCATGGGATTTTCCATGCCAGAGTACTGGAGTGGGGTGCCATTGCCTTCTCCGAGCCTAGCCCATACATGTGGCCAAATCTCCAGAATATGCTGTAGCTTATCAAGCCCTCTCTGGATGTCTCACTCTCCAAGTTTTTCCTTTTAAGCTTTTTAGTTAGCCTATAGTTTGTCTCAACTGTTATCTACCACTTAAGGCAGCAGTTCAACATTTCCTTTGTTTGTTTTGATGAATGATTCCTCAAAAAGGAGCACCTGGTGAGCTCAGTCTGCCAAATAAAAGGCAGCTTTGCAAGCAGTCTTTCAGGGAACATGGTCCTGAAGAAACTCCATTCCTATTTTGCCCCCCTACCCCCCAGCCTAGGGGCTGCCAGGCTGCTGGTTTTCATGCTGAATTCAGGTTTCTGGTTTTCAAGAATACTACAGAATTGAGGAGGGAGAGTTGGAAATGGGGCAAATTGAAATGCCATAAAGCTCACTGTTCTCACTGAGTCCACAATTTTTGTTTTTAATAAACACTCTTCAGGACTGCTGCCCATGGTGGTTAGTTTTCAGAATTTTGGAAAAGTTGGTTCTGATTTTTTTTCTTTTTTTGGTGGAGAAACGAATTTCTGGAACTTCTTATTCCACCATTCTTGCTGAGGTCACACTTCTGCATCACTTGAAAAACTTGGGCAAAGTACTTTATTGCACTCCTATTAACTTCTTTTGTTTGTAGTCAATCATAGTATTACCACCTTTATTATTATTGGGCTGTATTGGGCTATCTAAATTTTCCCAAACTATCTCTTTTATTACTTGTTTTTCTTTTCTAATTTATTCATTTCCATATACCAATTATATTTTCTTCTCAAAAATTATTTCTTGTGTTTTTGTTACTTCTAAGCACAATTTAACTCACAACCCACCAACAAATACACAGATTATCTTTTTCTTTGGAACTGCTTATGCTGAATAATATACTTCCAGATACAGTAGTATTTTTCTCTCTTCTAAAATATTGCTTTTTTTTTTTTTTTTTTTTGAGGCAGGGGATTGGTTTCTACTTTGGTCCAAATTGCTTTAAGATATCTTGGATTACTTTAGCAAGGAAAGAAACTTACTGCAAACATTCTGAAAGTTCACAAATTCACCTGAAAGTTTAAAGATCAAAGCTCAGAAAAGGAATAGGAACTAAGAGAAAAGCCTCACTTACATAAAAGTCTGTGGGGGCAAGGTCACAAGCCCTGCTGCCACTCAACATCCTCGCTTAGTTATTATTTATCACACTGTTTTACTTAGGTACGTTTTTATAATACCATTTGATATTTGCAAAGTTATGGTTTACTTATTTATTATAAAGTACTTTGACTGTGTGGATCACAATAAACTGTGGAAAATTCTGAATGAGATGGGAAAACCAGACCACCTGAACTGCCTCTTGAGAAACCTATATGCAGGTCAGGAAGCAACAGTTAGAACTGGACATGGAACAATAGACTGGTTCCAAATAGGAAAAGGAGTATGACAAGGCTGTATATTGTCACCCTAATTATTTAACTTATATGCAGAATACATAATGAGAAATGCTGAGCTGGATGAAGAACAAGCTGGAATCAAGATTGCTGGAGAAATATCAATAACCTCAGATATGCAGATGACGCCACCCTTATGGCAGAAAGTGAAGAGGAACTAAAAAGCCTCTTGATGAAAGTGAAAGAGGAGAGTGAAAAAGTTGACTTAAAGCTCAACATTCAGAAAATTAAGATCATAGCATCTGGTCCCATTACTTCATGGCAAATAGATGGGAAAACAGTGAAAACAGTGTCAGACTTTATTTTTCGGGGCTCCAAAATCACTGCAGATGGTAAATGAAGCCATGAAATTAAAAGATGCTTACTCCTTGGAAGGAAAGTTACGACCAACCTAGATAGCATATTGAAAAGCAGAGACATTAGTTTGCCAACAAAGGTCCATCTAGTCAAAGCTATGGTTTTTCCAGTGGTCATGTATGGGTGTGAGAGTTGGACTGTGAAGAAAGCTGAGTGCCAAAAATTGATGCTTTTGAACTGTGGTGTTGGAGAAGACTCTTGAGAGTCCCTTGGACTGCAAGGAGATCCAACCAGTCCATTCTAAAGGATATCAGTCCCGGGTGTTCATTGGAAGGACTGATGCTAAAGCTGAAACTCCAATACTTTTGGCCACCTCATACAAAGAGTTGACTCATTGGAAAAGACTCTGATGCTGGGAGGGATTGGGGGCAGGAGGAGAAGAGGACGACAGAGGATGAGTTGGTAGGATGGCATCATGGACTCGATGGACATGAGTTTGGGTGAACTCCGGGAGTTGGTAATGGACAGGGAGGCCTGGCATGCTGCAATTCATGGGGTCACAAGGAGTCGGACACGACTGAGCGACTGAACTGAACTGAACTGAAGTCGTCTTATAATGTTATGACCCACCTATGCACAAAACTACTTTCTGCAATTAAAGATGTCTTAACATAGTTCGTTTTTGGTTAGTTGATTCTGTGTACTGATCTATATTTTGTATAGAATTAATTGATAATGTCTCATTATCTCAGGGATATATATATATAAATTATTCAATGTCTCAAGAGCTATAGGCACAGAATATATGGAAAGAAAATAAAGAGGAACTCTATCTAAAGTTCCTGCCCATGATTTATTAAACTGTAAGCATTCCCTTTATCTACCAGTTACCCTCCCCTCTTAACCTTTCCTCTCATCTGGTCAAATGATTTTTCATTAGGACTAACTGGGGACTGCTTCTTTCTGTTTGGATGATCTGTATGATTTAATCATTTTTCTGTTCCTCAAGATGATATCCATTTTTAGCAAACCTTGTTGGTATTTCTGCTAATTGCCTTTGGATCTCTTACATTATGTTGATGCTCTGCTCCCTAGCTTTGGTGGGCTTTGTTTTCTATTACCTGTACCCAGGACTTGCAGCAAAGCACAACTCCCAGGTATCTGGAGCTGCACTTCTCTATGTACACCTATAGTAAGATCCCTCATGTACCACTGCTTGCCCAGACAGCTCTTGGTTCACGAATAACTGCTGTATAAATATGAAAGCCTATTCCCCTGAGCTCTCTTTGGCTTGGGTTGGACTTTATTGTAACTATACCCTTAGTTCCTCCCTCTTCCCAGATTTCCTTCCTGACTGCACTTCACTCGTTATGTTTTCTGACCTGTCACAGGTATCTAAATCCTTCCTCAGCTGTTTAAACTTTTCTACTGCCAAATTCATAACTTAGTGCTTAAGCTGAGCTGCATTTTAAGACGTATTTCTTTTTGAACTATTCAGTGTTAATCTTTCACTTTATTATATACAGTAATATTAGCTGTTAGCCCTGTTCATCCTGATTCTTCCATCTCAAATTATTGTTTACATGCTTCAGGCTGAGTTCTAGTTATAATATCTGATTTCATTCACATATTTTAAAATATTCATCTGTGTCTGTTTTCTTGTTTTTCTGGATCTTATGCAGTTGCATTTTATTGTTATTTTTAATAACAGCTTCTGCTTTCCACTGTATTCCTAACTATTGAGTGCCACATTTTATATATGAAAATGAGTAGAAATAACTTGAAATTCAAATAATGTTATTTTACCTCAGAGATCCTTTATTTTTCTTCTGTTGCCTATTTAGCACTCTGATGTCTTTAAGAATAACTTTTATATTTTTTCAGCTTTTCTAGTTGTTCTCAGTGGGATAATGAGTTACAATTACATAATCTACAATTAATAGAATTTCATCAGTCACATCATATTTATGTACCTGTTTACCTTCTTGTGTTTCACAACAAATTGTGTCTTTCCTAAGGGCAGTAGCCTTATCTTATCCATCTTAGATGCCCAGCATCCTGTATGTTGTAACTGTTCTCCATACACACATATTAAACTGTCAATGAAAAACCAGTGGACTAAGATGGTTGCGAATAAATAACAGGAAATCCAGGAAATGTGATAAGCACTCTAGGCAAATAGCAGCCTCCAGTAATTATAAGAGATATCATACTTATTGCAGCCAGAAGATCTGATATGAAATTCTGCTGCTATAAATTCAATAGCTTTCAGAATTCTGTGCAAGTATTAAAAACTCATCAATTTCATTTTTTTTATGTAAGATGAACTAAAGTTGTTCCAATGAGAAAACAACTTAGTTGACATAAAGTTCCTAGAAAAATGAATAAATAATGCATGAGTGCTCAAACACCGAACTTTTATTATTGTAATTATTATTACCTGATATGTGTACTATGCTAGAACCCAGCCTGGAGGTATCAAGTAGCATGTGAGCAGGAATTTGAGATGGAAGAATAGGATAAACAAGGCTAGTTGAGCTAATGCTTCCAACACTTAAAATGACTAAATTAGCTATATCTCTTATAGAGATTAAATTTCTTCTAATTCTTTCTCACAAGTCTTATTCTCTAATGAGTGGGTACTTTTGTGCTGTTGCTTTCTGGGAACTTAAGAATTCCTATCTCTCTTTTACTACATTCTAGACAGGAAAAAGAAATCCAGTAAAATTAAGAACGCTTCAGAATTCCTTAGTAACGTTTTCTCTTGTATCCCCTCAAAACTATTAGTGGCTACACTTTTACTTTATGATTGGCAATGAGTAAGGACATACAAGCCAAAGTACCCAAAAGAGACTAAACCTGTGTAGCAGACACATGATTTTGCTGCCCAACATTCATTCCAAATCTGCCAGTCGAACTGTAACTTGGGGATATCTCTTGGGGAATCTCTCCTCTCTTGTTGAAACAAAGCTATTTCAGTGACATTCATTCCAATCTCAGATTCAATGCCAAGGTTTCAATTAAACACTTGGCCTCAGGGACTGTCATACAACCCAATTCAGCCATGGCTAATTTGGAAAATGTTATAGTGGGAATCTGGGAGGTCAAGTTCTTCACTCTCCTCTCTGTGGTTTTAGAAGCGAAATATTCTCTCCCCACTGGACCTGAACAAGAAAGTTTTAGGCCACAGGAGCCTACAGCAGCCAACTGCTGAAGAAATCATTTTGAAAGGCATAGGGGAAAACTGAAAAGAAATTATTAATTTTTAAAAATCTTCAGCCAGGTAACTTCTTACCTGATTTAACTTTTGGTTTTCTGTTTGTGTAAGCCAATAAATTACCACTATACTTTAAGCCGGTTAAATTGAGTTTTGGTAAATATATCTGCAAATTCTTATTTAACTTGCACATAAAATAATTTTGAATAGCACATTTTGTGTTTCTTTGATTTATAAATATATTCTTTCCTTTAAATAGCAGATATAGACATTTGATTAGTAACCAAAGTGTAAACCCATTTACAATGGTTTTCAATTTTTGAAGATCATTTAAAGTCTTTTATCATGTAAGTTTTTCTCACTTTTGTAACTTCAACTTAATTTTTTAATGATGTGTTAACCTGTGGCGGATTCATTTTGATGTTTGGCAAAACTAATACAATTATGTAAAGTTTAAAAATAAAATAAAATTAAAAAAAAAACAGTAGTTATGTAACATTTTTTTAAATGTTTGAAATGGTACATTTTATGTTATACTTCTCACAATAAAAAAAAAGAAAAAAAATCAAAAGTTTCCAAATTAGTGGAGAAAGTGGAGAAAGATGAGCACTGAAGGAAAGTTACACAGCTTAAAATAGCCTGGAGTTAAAACTCCCCTCAGGGTCCTCCCCACCATTCTATACAAACAAAGAACTCTCTCAGGGAAGAAAAAAATGGACAATAAGGTTGATTATGCCCAGCCCCCAGCCGGTCCCAGCCGGTCCCAGCCTCAGGCTGATCTCCTGAATTCCTTGCCCCAGAGTTTAAAAGATAACTAATCCAAACAACCTTGGAGAAGAACAGGCCCCCTTAAGACAGATTTCCACATATATGCCTATATATACTTATTCTTTTCTTGGGTTAGTGCAGCAGCTCACTAATCTGACTGCTGCACCTTCTCGCCTTATTAAAAGTGATCTGTTCTTGTAAAGTGCCGGACTCCTTCTTTCTCCGAACCTCGCTTTCTCTAATTCCCTTATCCTACAAGCATAGGCCTCGGGGACTTTCGGGTGGAAAAGAAGTCATTTTAGTGGAATCTAAACGGAAAAAGGACACTGGGGGCTGCGCCCCTGGTGGGTTTTCTTTGTCTTCCCCTCCACTCAGAGCCCAGGCGTCCACAGTGTCCCACCACCCTCACTGTTCTGGATCACCGACCTTAGATGGACAAGAAGATGAGACCCCTGATGGCCTGGAGCCAGCATGTTATGGGGGCCAAGGTGCTCAACTCCTCGAAGAGGGGCAGCCTCCAGCCCCAAGGAGTTGGTGGCTCTTTCACAAGCAGCTCACCAGGCCCGCATGGACTTCCCAGAAACTTTATCTTCATAGGGGTGGGAACACGCGAGGCTGAGATCACGTGCGTCCTCTGATGACCAAGGCGCAGCCTCTGATGTCACGGGTCACAGGTCGTGACCTCTGACGTCGCAGAGCGCACTTGCTGGTGTGTCACGTCCTTATGGACCCATGTGGATAGGCAACTCTTGGTTTCCACGCAGTGTGGTGCTCAGTTTGGTGGAGTGTGGTGCTTCCGCGAAGAAGCTGATCGTGATGCAGGCTAGTTCCTGGCGCAGGTGCCTGGTGGAGGCCGAGGGGACCTTTTCTGCCATCCTGTGTTCTTGGGGCCACAGCATTCCAGATGAAGATGTCCACGGGTGAGCCCTGTGACCCCTGCAAAGTAGATTGTTCTTGAAAGTGGATTCTGAGCCCAACTCATATCACAGTCTCTGCTTAACCAGCCTCTGATGTTATTTGCATGGGATCGGGTGGTCTGGACGAGGTTCCCTGGCCTTGAGTCTCTGGGACGCCAACCCTGGAACACACTTAGTCCTGCCCTCATTCTGCGCAGGTGGCTGCCATGGGGGACGATCGGACAGGGCAAGTTGGGCTAGGGAAAGGCTAGTCGGACAACCAGAGTGACCGTGTTTCTCTTTTTTCCCTGCTCACCTAGGGAAGGTGTGTCTCCTGGAACCCGAACGCAGGCACGTGTGTTTTCTGTGCCCTTCTGTGCTCATGGCCAGGTTAGAAGAATTGCATTTCTCATTGAGATCCACTGGGTCTGTTTCAAACCGGAGCCTCAGAAAAACACAAAAAGCACATCGCAACTGGTAGATGCATTTCACATTTCAGCAAATATCTTTGAGTGCTGTTTGTATCAGTCCTTGTTCTTAGCCCCAGGCATGCAGTAATGCACAAGGATGAAACCTTGCGTTTATCAGGATGAGTGTGAGAAGGAGGGGAGACAGACAAAAATACATAAACCAAAAATGCTATGTCAGGTGGTGATGCTTGCTGTTAAAAACAATGTAGTGAAAGCAGAAGGGAGAACTGACGGTAAAGAGTATTCATCTTAACTAGTGGGATCTGAAAGACTGCATTGGTAGATGCTGCTGCGTGCTCAGTATGGTAGATACATAAGTTGTTATTGTTTGGTTGCTAAGTTATGTTTGACTCTTTTGCGACCCCATGGACTGTAGCTGGCTAGACTCCTCTGTCAATGGAATTTCTCAGATAAGAATACTTGAGTGGATTGCCATTTTCCTCCTCCAGGGGATCTTTCCAACACAGGGATGGAACCCCTGTCTCCTGCGGTTTCTCCTTTGGCAAGTGAATTGGTACCACCTGGGAAGCCCATAGTGTACTAGTAAAACACAGTATGTGATGTACTGGCCATATCCCTAAATTCGCAGATTTTTTTTTTTCTGAATTAATGCCCTTTATCTTGCTAAGAAGGATAGTATATGCAACACTATTAGTTCTTTTATTTATTTAGATGTTACAAAATATATTGGGTATTGACAAAAAAATAAATTATGTATGTATTACTCCAAAGAACACTGATAATTTATGAGTTTCTATTAATTCCATTTTACTCTATTTTATTGAACTTGAGAGCTGTGACCTATCTAGAGATTTCAGTTAAATTGAGCTAATTAAAGCTTGGAAATAGCAAGGGTGAAAATGGCATACATGTAAATTACTTAATGCAAATTTAAATTAATGAGTAAAGCAAATTTAGAAGTGCCCTGTTTTTATACAGTTAATACACCATTGTCTCTTTGCCAGTACAGTAAAATTACAATTATAATATCTATTAAAAAGTGATTTTTTTGAAGTTTGACTTTTATACATTTTAATATTTAGAGATTCATGATAATTTTAATAGAAATACTTTCTTTTGAATTTTTCGACGCACTGTAGTTGATCTTAGGGTTATATGCTGTAAAACTTACTTTGTTATGTATTTGTGTTTTATTTTTAGTGAAACCACTTTGTAGTTGCTTTTATCTGTAGCACAACAACATACAATCATGCTTAAAATAATAACTTGATTACATAAACACAGTTAGTAAAATGGGGACATGCAGAAAGAAAGGGATGGAATAAAATAAAGTTGATGAAAAGGATATGGAGGAAAATGAGAACAATGGTAAGCTAAGAATTAAAGATATATTTAAATGTTTCATTGAATATTTATATGGTTTGTACATGCACAGACACATACATATATGTGTGTGTGTGTGTGTGCACGTGTGCTAGGTTGCTTCAATCCTAACTCTTTGCAACTCTATGGATTGTGGCCCATCAGACTCCACTGTCCATGGGATTCTCCAGGCAAGAATACTGGAGTTGGTTGTCATTTTCTTCTCCAGGGATTTTCCCAACTCAGGGATAGAACCTATGTCTCTTATGTCTTCAGCACTGGCAGGCTGATTCTTTACCACTAGTGCCACCTGAGAAGCCAAAAAGGAAAAAAAGGCTACTAACAAAAATCTAGGTTATTATAATATGTGTAAATAATGTATATATGTGCGTGTATATGTATGTATATGCACACATGTATAGATATGTGCATGTGTGTATACACATGTAAATATATGCATGTGTACATGTGTGTACATGTATGCACATATGCATATATACACCCACAAATAAATGCATTATTTAAATATATTATCATAGCCTAGATTTTTGTTAGTAGAACTTTCTTCTGGCTTTATTGAAGTAAAATTGACAAAATTTTATTTCCTTAAGGTGAATAACATTATTTAATATGTATACATTGTAAAATAGTTCCCACAATCAACCTAATTAACACATATTTCACTTCCTATGGTTATTATCCTTTGTGTGTGTATATCTGTGTGGGATGTTTGTGTGTAGTGAGGATACACAAAATCTACTATCAGTAGATCTCAAGAATACAGTAGAGTAACGTGAATTATAGTTGCCGTGCTGTACATTAACCCCCCTGAACTTACTCATCTCATAACTGAGAGTTTGTACCCTTTGACCAGCATTCTCATGTTTCCTCCTTCCCCCAGTCCCTGGCACCACCATTGTATGAGTCTGGCTTTTTTAGATTGCACACCTAAGTGAGATCATACGGTATTTGTCTTTCTTTGTCTTCCTTATTTCACTTAGCATAGTGTTCTCCAGATTCATCCACATTGTTTTAAATGAAATAATGTATTTTCTTTTTATGGCTGAATAATATTTCATTGTATATATGTATGCCACAAATTTTTTATCTCTTTGTCTGTTGTTGGACACTTAAGTTGTATCTATATTTTGACTATTGTGATTCATACAGCAGTGAATATGGGACTCTAGATATATCTTAGAGATCCACATTTCACTTATTTAGGATATATATATAACTACATATAGGATTGCTGTATCATGTGGTAGTTTTACTTTTAAAGAAATTTCCATTCTGTTTTCTTTAGTTGCTGTAACAGTTTACATTCACATCAACCTAGAGTACTGGGTTCCCTTGTCTCCATACCCTCAGCTGTACTTGGTATCTCTTGTCTTCTTGATAATAGCTATCATAATGGGTATGAGGTAATTTGATTGTGTTATGACTTGCATTTCCCTGATGATTTGTGATGCTGAACACCTTATGATATACCTGTTGGCCATTTTTATCTCTTTGGAAAAATGTCTATTTGGGTCCTTTGTCCTTTTATAAATTGAATTATTTGTGTTTTTGCTTTTGCTATCAAGTTGTTTGAGTTCCTCATATATTTTAACTCTTAACTCTTTATCAGATATGTGCTATGCAGATATTTTCTCCCAATATGTAGGTCACTTTTTCATTTTTGTTGATTATTTCTTTTGCTGTACAGAAGTGTATTAGTTTGATGTAGTTTCGCTTGTTTATTTTTACTTTCTCTGCCTGTATTTTTAATGTCTTATCCAAAAAGCATTCAGTTCAGTTCAGTCGCTCAGTCATGTCTGATTCTTTGCAACCCCATGGATTGCAGCACGCCAGGCTTCCCTGTTCATCACCAGCTCTTGGAGCTTGCTTGAACTCATGTCCATCGAGTCGGTGATGCCATCCTACCATCTCCTCCTTCGTCCCTGTCTCCTCCTGCCTTCAATTTTTCCCAGGGTCTTTTGCAATGAATCAGTTTTTGGCATCAGGTGGCCAAACTATTGGAGTTTCAGCTTCAACATCAGTCCTTTCAATGAATATTCAGGGCTGATTTCCTTTAAGATGGACTGGGTGGATTTCCTTGGGGACCAAGAGACTCTCAAGAGTCTTCTCCAACACCACAGTTCAAAAGCATCACTTCTTCGGCGTTCAGCTTTCTTTATAGTCCAACACTGACGTCCATACATGACCACTGGAAAAACCATAGCCTTGACTAGATGGACCTTTGTCAGCAAAGTAATGTCTCTGCTTTTGAATATGCTATCTAGGTTGGTCATAACTTTCCTTCCAAGGAGTAAGCGTCTTTTAATTTATTTGCTGCAATCACCATCTGCAGTGATTTTGGAGAAGAGCAACCCCATGTCCAAGGAGTGGTGGCTGCATGGGTACAGGAGGGCTGAGAGGAGCTACTCCACGTTCAAGGTCAGGAGGGGCAGCTGTGAGGAGACACCCCTCGTCCAAGGTAAGGAGCAGTGGCTGCGTTTTGCTGGAGCAGCCATGAAGAGATACCCCACGTCCAAGGTAAGAGAAACCCAAGTAAGATGGTAGGTGTTGCCAGAGACATCAGAGGGCAGACACACAAACCATAATCACAGAAAACTAGTCAATCTAATCACACAGACCACAGCCTTGTCTACTTCAATGAAACTAAGCTATGCCATGTGGGGCCACCCAAGACGGATGGATCATGGTGGAGAGGTCTAACAGAATGTGGTCCGCTGGAGAAGGGAATGGCAAACCACTTCAGTATTCTTGCCCTGAGAACCCCATGAACAGTATGAAAAGGCAAAATGATAGGATACTGAAAGAGAAACTCCCCATGTCAGTAGGTGCCCAATATGCTACTGGAAATCAGTGGAGAAATAACTCCAGAAAGAATGAAGGGATGAAGCCAAAGCAAAAACAATACCCAGTTGTGAATGTGACTGGTGATAGAAGCAAAGTCCGATGCTGTAAAAGAGCAATATTGCATAAGAACCTGAATGTTAGGTCCATGAATCAAGGCAAATTGGAAGAGATCAAACAGGAGATGGCAAGAGTGAACGCTGACATTCTAGGAATCAGCGGACTAAAATGGATTGGAATGGGTGAATTTAACTCAGATGATCATTATATCTACTACTGCGGGCAAGAATCCCTTAGAAGAAATGGAGTAGCCATCATAGTAAACAAAAGAGTCTGAAATTAAGTACTTGGATGCAATCTCAAAAACGACAGAATGACCTCTGTTGGTTTCCAAGGCAAACCATTCAATGTCACAGTAATCCAAGTCTATGCTCCAACCAGTAATGCTGAAGAAGCTGAAGTTGAACGGTTCTATGAAGACCTACAAGACCTTTTTTCCAAATTGGGAAAGGAGTATGTCAAGGCTGTATATTGTCACCCTGCTTATTTAACTTCTATGTAGAATACATCATGTGAAATGCCAGGGTGGATGAAGAAAGCAAAGAAGAAATAAAGAGCCTCTTGATGAAAGTGAAAGAGGAGAATGAAAAAGCTGGCTTAAAATTCAACATTCAAAACACAAAGATCATGGCGTCCAGTCCCATCATTTCATGGCAAATAGATGGGAAACAATGGAAACAGTGCCTGACTTTATTTTCTTGGGCTTCAAAATCACTGCAGATGGTGACTACAGCAATGAAATTAAAAGATGCTTGCTTATTGAAAGAAAAGTTATGACAAATATATATGGCATATTAAAAAGCAGAGACATTACTGGCAAAGGTCTGTCTAGTCTAAGCTATGGTTTTTCCAGTAGTCATGTATGAGTGTCACAGTTGGACCATAAAGAAAGCTGAACCCTGAAGAATTGATGCTTTTGAACTGTGGTGTTGGAGAAGACTCTTGAGAATCCCTTGGACAGCAAAGAGATCAAACCAGTCAATCCTAAAGGAAATCAGTCCTGAATATTCATTGGAAGGACTGATGCTGAACCTCCAATACTTTGGTCACCTGATGTGAAGAGCTGACTCAAAAAAGACCCAGATGCTGGGAAAGATTGAAGGCAGGAGGAGAAGGGAACAACAGAGATGAGATGGTTGAATGGCATCACTAAATCAATGGACATGAGTTTCAGCAAGCTCCAGATGGTGAAGGACTGGGACCTGGCGTGCTGCAGTCCATGAAGTTGCAAAGAGTCAGACATGTACTGAGTGACTGAACAGCAAAAACAACAAATTGTGTTTTTACTATGTAATTTCTCTGCTTATATTATCCTAACTTTGATAATCACGAAGATGTGATCACTCACACTCATCTAGAGCCGGACATCCTAGAATGTGAAGTCAGGTGGGCCTTAGGAAGCATAACTATAAACAAAGCTAGTGGAGGTGATGGAATTCCAGTTGAGCTATTTCAAACCCTAAAGATGATGCAGTGAAAGTGCTGCACTCAATATGTCAGCAAATTTGGAAAACTCAGCAGTGGCCACAGGACTGGAAAAGGTCAGTTTTCATTCCAATCCCAAAGAAAGGCAATGCCAAAGAATGCTCAAACTACCACACAATTGCACTCATGTCACACGCTAGTACAGTAATGCTCAAAATTCTCCAAGCCAGGCTTCAGCAATATGTGAACCATGAACTTCCAGATGTTCAAGCTGGTTTTAGAAAAGGCAGAGGAACTAGAGATCAAATTGCCAACATCCTCTAGATCATCAAAAAAGCAAGAGTTCCATAAAAATATCTATTTCTGCTTTATTGACTATGCCGAAGCTTTTGACTGTGTGGATCACAATAAACTATGGAAAACTCTGAAAGAGATAGGAATACCAGACCACCTGACCTGCCTCTTGGAAACTTGTACACAGGTCAGGAAGCAACAGTTAAAATTGGACATGAAACAACAGACTGGTTCCAAATAGGAAAAGGTGTATGTCAAGGCTATATATTGTTACCTTGCTTATTTAACTTGCATGCAGAATACATCATGAGAAACACTGGGCTGAAGGAAGCACAAGCTGAAATCAAGATTGCCAGGAGAAATATCAATAACCTAAGATATGCAGATGACACCACCCTTATGTCAGAAAGTGAAGAAGAACTGAAGAGCCTCTTGATGAAAGTGAAAGAGGAGAGTGAAAAAGTTGACTTAAAGCTCAACATTCAGAAAACTAAGATCATGGCATCTGGTCCCATCAGTTCAGTTCAGTCACTCAGTCGTGTCCGACTCTTTGCAACCCCATGAATTGCAACACGCCAGGCCTCCACGTTCATCACCAAGTCCTGGAGTTCACTCAAACTCACATCCATCGAGTTGGTGATGCCATCCAGCCATCTCATCCTCTGTCGTCCCCTTCTCCTCCTGCCCCCAATCCTTCCCAGCATCACAGTCTTTTCCAATAAGTCAACTCTTCGCATGAGGTGGCCAAAGTATTGGAGTTTCAGCTTTAGCATCATTCCTTCCAAAGAACACCCAGGACCGATCTCCTTTAGAATGGACTGGTTGGATCTCCTTGCAGTCCAAGGGACTCTCAAGAGTCTTCTCCAACACCACAGTTCAAAAGCATCAATTCTTCAGTGCTCAGCCTTCTTCACAGTCCTACTCTCACATCCATACATGACCACTGGAAAAACCATAGCCTTGATTAGATGGACCTTTGTTGGCAAAGTAATGTCTCTGCTTTTGAATATGCTATCTAGGTTGGTCATAACTTTTCTTCCAAGGAGTAAGTGTCTTTTAATTTCATGGCTGCAATCACCATCTGCAGTGATTTTGGAGCCCCCAAAATAAAGTCTGACACTGTTTCCCCATCTATTTCCCATGAAGTGATGGGACCAGATGCCATGATCTTAGTTTTGGCAAATAGATGGGGAAACAGAGGAAACAGTGGCTGACTTTATTTTTCTGGGCTCCAAAATCACTGTGGATGGTGATTGCAGCCAGAAAATTAAAAGACGCTTACTCCTTGGAAGGAAAGTTATGACCAACCTAGATAGCAGATTAAAAAGCAGAGACATTTCTTTCCCAACAAAGGTCTGTCTAGTCAAGGCTATGGTTTTTCCAGTGGTCATGTATGGATGTGAGATTTGGACTATAAAGAAAGCTGAGCACCGAAGAATTGATGCTTTTGAACTCTGGTGTTGGAGAAAATTCCTAAGAGTCCCTTGGACTGCAAGGAGATCAACCAGTCCATCCTAAAGAAGATCAGTCCTGGGTGTTTATTGAAAGGACTGATTTTGAAGCTGAAATTCCAATACTTTGGCCACTTGATGTGAAGAGCTGAGTCATTTGAAAAGACCCTGATGCTGGGAAAGATTGAGGGCAGGAGGAGATGTGGACGACGGAGGATGAGATGGTTGAATGGCATCACCGCCACAATGGACATGTGTTTGGTGGACTCTGGGTGTTGGTGATAGACAGGGAGGCCTGGCATGCTGCAATTCATGGGGTCGCAAAGAATCAGACATAACTGAGCGACTAAACTGAACTGAACTTTGTGTTATCTTTATTTTTCCTTCCTAGGAATGAAATATAATTTAATATCAAATGTGATGCACTATTGTCTTTATTATTTTTCCCATCATGACTAAAATACTTGAATATATGAAAATGCTTTTGGGTCAAAATCCTAATAAAAGTGAAATAGTTTAGATTTTTATCTATATAATCCCAGTGATCCTTAATCACATACATAATATTTGGATAATTTAAATGATTTCCCAGTGGCTACTCTTTTGTGAACCTCCTCATATTTGCCTTTCTGAAGTAAAATGCATTAAATCACATATTTCTGCTTTGAAATACTGTATTACCATTGCTCATCTGTAAAATAGTTATGATAATTTTAATTGTATTACCATGATATTTACTTTATTTAATTAAAATATGTACCTAAAGTATTTTTCTTTCTTCTTAAGGTCCTATGTTTCAAGCATTTTGGTTTTAAGTAACATTAATGTACGTTTACAGGCTGTTGGCAGCATGGTAAATTGCTTTTAGAAGGCTAAAGATATTTTTATTTTTTAGTATTTAAATACTGAAAAAATATTTATTGTTTGGTAAATTAAGTGGCATTGCTTACTTTTTAAAATTTGCATTTCATTTTTTCACACATTAAGGGTAATCACACTTGAACTTAATATAATTACCTATTTATTATAAACTTAGGTTGACCCCTGAGGTTCAAATATTTTCAAACACACATTACCTTGAGGCGTATTCATTTTGCTGAATATAAAGACATCAGTTATTCCATGAATGATGTTTGATGTATATTTCAATGATAGCCATACTTATTCTATCTGCTTACTACCCATAAGTTCTGATCCTTCATTAACAGTCATTCATTAAATTATTTATATTCTATTAAATATTTTTTTGTTCTTCAATTTTATTTTATTTTTAAACTTTACATAATTGTATTAGTTTTGCCAAATTAAATATTTTGAACATGTTGAATGACTTAAATTTCTACAGACAATTGAAGTAAGGTAAAGAACAACTAAATTCAGGGTTCTACTTACATATGCTAAAAGAGTATACTTAAAAACACATTTTGCTTTTTATCACTCTCAACATATTCAAGAAGACTTTACAAAATGTCTTTTGTACATTTTGAAGTTGAATAGTACAGTCAAAGAGAGAACCTTTTAATTTTGTTGACAGACATGATGCTTGAATTCGAATAAAGAGAAAGAGCTTCTTCATCTACCTATTAGAAAAAAAGAAAAACAAAGTTTCAGTAACAGAAATAGTATGTATACTCTGGAAAGTGGGGTAAATAAGAAACAAAACCAGAAAGTCAATCACTATTTTTAAATATCTAGTCAAGGGGATAATGAGACTCACAAAGCACAACTTTTAGGTTATGTGCATTTTTTCAGTTGGCACTTAGCATACACTGCATTAATATGAATCTTGTTTTGATACAGCAAGAAAACCTCAAAGAACTATAGAACATTCATGCTTAGTTACCTCAGACTCCATTATATACAGCACATACTTAGAATAGTACCCTGAAGACATTGTATGTATTTTAACTAAATGGCCTAGAAATAAAAATAGTCACAAATCTACTGTATACACTGGTCATTTCATAATACACTAAGGAAGTTTTTGACATAATTCTAATACCTTTTTTATTGTGAGACTATGTTATGAAATTTATATATCACTTGATTTTCCAATACTTTTAAAAGTATATTTTATATTAAAATCTTAAAACCTGTACATACTTATGATAGCAATATTGATAATTACATGTGGAATCAAAGGGTTGTTTTAATTCTTCAAATCACAACAACCTGGAATATATATATATATATATATAAATAATTAAATTTATATTATATTAATATGTTAATCATTATATATTGATATTTATCCTTATCTCATGTTTGTTTATTCAGTGTCTAGTTAAATATACTTGTTGATGGAATATTCAGAGTTTTTTATCTAATTGCAACTGTAAGTTCTAGGTTTAACAATAAACTTGTATATAAATGATTTTTTTAAACCTCAAAGAGAATATATAAATAGAATCTCAATTGTTATTACTGATCCCAGACTTATTACAGCCGAAAATTTTATCAAAAATTAGAAAATATGTTTTAAAATAAAAAATATGCATATAAGAGAGATGATCAATATGTATAAATTTTAAATAACTGTGAGGTGAGTGCGGCATTTCAAATATTTTGCCAGGTGATTAAAATTTCACTTGGCAAGTTTTAAAAGCACCTGGTAAATGATGCTAAAAATGGAAACCAGACATACTTCACACTTTCTATCTCAATTTGGTAAAGTACATTTGAGTGAAATATAGAAATGAAGTAGAAATCTCATAGCTAGCTCCTTGCTATGCTGTGGATAAGTAAAAATATAAAGGGTAGAACCTCAGGAGATGTAATGCATTTCAAATTAAATGCAGGGTCTTCATGTGTGGAAAATGGACAGGTCTGATCCAGAATTTTTTAAACCTTACCTTATCTTATAAAAACTCAGAAATTTTATCATAGGGAAAAGGAGTTACCTTTTCTGTAGCATTTCCTTTGGAAACACTTCATCTTAGTTCCTCACTAAGAACATTTGCAAAACATGTCTACTAAACCAGTAATATCTACTATATTTATAAGTAAATATTTCATTTATGGAAATAAAAAAAACTTTAGTTCTTAAGAAGACACAGAATTGTTCTTACTTGTGTTCAACAGCTCCATTTCATAGTTGATTGTCCAAATGTATTATGTGATTTTATTTTATTTTTACATGATATGAATCACTGATGTCTAAAAGAAAATATATTTGATTCAGTTTGTTTATAAATTTTAGTATTGGGACTTTACATTTTAGTCATGATATTGTATGATTTTCAGAAAAGGAATTATGTTTTATCTCACATTATTTTCACACAGCCCACTGAAGTAATCAGTTATTATTATTCCCTTTGAACAGTTAAAATAGTTGTAACCAACAAAAGTTTTGTGCTACTGAATAAAAGTTAAACCACTTGTAAGCCGTGGATGAGAGACATAAAAGTGGTTTTCTGGCTGCTACTCTTATGCCATTCCTTGCAAATACTTGAGCCAAGAAAAAACTAACTAAAGCAAAAAGAGAGATAATGGAATATTATCAAGGAAGAATGAATTTTTTTAAAAGACTATCATTTTATATTCTTATCACATTTTATAAAAGTTTTGCCTTATAAGGCAAAATATCCAGAGGGTATAGCTTCAGTTAAATAATTTTGAAGTATGTTTGTATATTTAAAAAGCTGAACATTAGAGAAATTAGATAAGATAATTACTTTATAATCAAATACCTATATCTGTGACATATTGATTTGTGGCAATAAACTACATGTCAGAATTAATTTGCACATTTAATTTAAATGTTCTGGATATAGCACAGGACTCTCAAGAGATTTCATGGAATCTTAAAACTGTACAACTTGGAAACAGAATGGCATACTTGATATTTGTAAACCAATATGAAAATTAATAAAGTCAGAAAATGGTGAATGATTGACACATTCATCATATAAGGGTTCTTTATAAATGAAACAATGTAAAATTCCTGAGAGTAGCGGGAAAAAAATGCTTGAGCATCAGCAAGCAAATCAGCTTGCACAGGGATTGCTGTAAAGGGATTGATGTCTCAGCATTTCTCCTCTCAGTGGAAAGAGACCTATTCTTGAATTAAGCCTGGCTAAACAGATAAAGGTTGAACTTTTCAACTGCAAAGTAGGTATAGGAATTGCTCCCCCCCTTTTTTTTTCCTGAGACAAGCAGTAAAATTTTACTACACACATCGTCAATTGGGTTTTTCAGCATTAAATACCAGAGAGTCTATTGTGTGGTTGTCTGCAATATAAATGAGGGCTGCAGAGGGGAGAGGTAAACAGGCATCTCAAATGTTTCAGAGGAAGATGGAGAATCAAAAGTAGTAAAGCACCTGCTTTTCTTTGATGAGGTTTCTGACTTCTTGATATTTCAACTTTCATGTGACAGAAACACTGTGTGAAAGGATTGGAAAGAAAGGGTTGAATGAAACTTTGAAAAGTAAAAATGGAAGTTTGTATGGCTGGGCCAGATGTATAAAATCATTAGTTTTATCCCAGTGACAGAATTTTATGGAAAACGATAAAAGCTGCATAAAAGAATGCTGATAGCATCACTTTACTCTCTATTAGCATTAGTTTAGATGTGTATGAGAGCGAATATGCACCAGGGAGAAGAAAGGATGGAGACTTTTTTTTTTTTTGACCATTAAGTTAATGGAGCTGATAAATGGAATTGTAACATTGACACTAAGTGACAGTCTTGTTCCTTTAAAATCTGCTGTTTCATTCTAGTTACTTCAACCTTGAATTTCTAATGTGTTCAGCTATTACATTTAATAGTTGTGTTTGGTGATTTTATGAGATTCCAAAGAAAAATAAAAGAAATGCCACTTCTGCCTGAGTAAACTAAGTTAAAACACATTAGTGAAATTTCAAATCTATATCTACGTATAATTGTTGCAATTTCTTTAAAATAAAATCCATTTGATTTTTCAGACTGAAGACAAGAAAGAACAATGCCATGTAGCCAGTGAAGGAGACTTATTTCTTCCCGTATTTAAAGAAACAAGGTAGACAATGAAATCTTTTTGTTTGTTTTCATTTAATTGTTCTCTTCCTGGGATAGCAAAACATATCTGTGTGTATACCTTCCTGGAGAGAAAAATGTGGTCCCATTCTATATCTTTTCAAATATGTAAACCTAGGATCTGTTAAAAAATAGTAATTAATGCTTATGGCCTATATATATTTAAATGAATAAAATTTAGCCAAGTAGTTTCGGAAGACTAAAAGTAAAATTTTCTCTGTCAATACTCAAAAAATGTGTTGTTTGACATGAAGGATAAAGGACTGGATTTCTCTTTGTTAGACCTACTTGAATTCCATTCAAATTATTAATTAGGCATATAAGTTTTTAAGACATTTTAATTCTTTATCATACTTTTATATTGCCACAGACTTTGAAAATAAAATTGTAACTTTTAATGATTTGGGAGAATGGCATTAAAACATGTATAGTATCATATAAGAAACAAATCTCCAGTCCAGGTTTGTTGCAGGATACAGGAAGCTTGGGGCTGGTGCACTGGGATGACCCAGAGGAATGGTATGGGGAGGGAGGTGGGAAGGGGGTTCAGGATGGGGAACACGTGTACACCCGTGGCGGATGCATGTTGATGTATGGCAGAGCCGATACAATATTGTAAATTAAAAAAATAAAAAATAAAAAAATTGTTGCCAGATATTTTTACAGTAAAAATTAATTATGAATCCAGGGTGGAAAGTTTATAGATTTTTATATTAGTAAAAGAAAAACTCTGGCTTAAAAAAATTGTATCTATTCAAAAAGAAAAAAAAAAAACAGAAGGAAAGAAAAGAGAGAGGAAAGGAAAGAAGGAGCTGATAGAGCAAAACTAATCCTTGAAGTTGTGCAATAGTAAGTGTAGGTTATTCTTTTTTTAATTATAAAATTTTAGAAGATTCAAGTTCTTAAAAATATAAAGCCAACTATAAAAGTAAGTAAACAATCTCATGGAACAGCTGTTTCCAAAAACTGCTTCTTTCATACCAAAAAATAAATAGACTGAAGGATTACTTTTGTAAAATTGACATGCTTGTAAATGCTTGATGGGGGTCAGGGGTAAGGGAGGAATTAATTCCAATTGATATCCATATCTAGATGGGAATATTGAGACTCCATTCCACTGTTGTGACTGAAAGTAAATAGGATATATGAAAAGCATTTTAGAGAGTGCAGTATTACACACAAGCTACTGCTGACACAGTTGATTTATAAGTAAAAGTTCAAGTTGATTTATACTTTGTCTTTTTTCCAAAGGACATTTTCAGTTAATTATAGTCCTTGATTGTAAAACTAGCTAGCATAAATGGATGATTTTATAACTTGGATATGTTTATTGATGAATAAATGACTCTGGGTGTATAGCTCTCTATTTTGAAGAGTGCTTCTCTGAAGTGCTTTTGTTTAGAATCTCTCAACTGGACAGCCGGTGTATGAAAAATAGATGTCAAGATATTGTCCAATCTTACTTTCACTTATTCATTCATTTATGTATATATTTATACATGTATACACTTTCAGCATGCATCCATAAAGGCTTTAGGAAAAGGATTTTAACCAGTCTTTCTATTACATATCATTATATAACAACTCTGAAACACAGATGTATACTACAAAAATTATTTTAATTTTCTTACATGCTTCCTTGCCATGGGCTGAGGTCAGCTGAGGTGCCGTCATGCTGTGGTTGGGTTGGACTGGAGGGTAGGGACTAGAATAAGCAGGCTTGATGACTAGCGCACTCCTTTCAATAGTGCCCCCTCCCAAATTCTCATCCACCCACAATGTCAGAATGTGACCTATTTGGAAATAGGGTCACTACAGATCAGGGGGTCCCTGAATCCCCAAACTGGTATCTTTATAAGAAAAAGGAGAGAGGTTCATACACAGAGACACAGAGGAGGCACTCAGCAAAGAACCACCATGTGAAGATGGAGACGGAAATTGAAATGATCTGCGTAATGGCCAAGGGAACCAAGGACGGCTGGTCACCACCTTGAACTCGGAAAGAGGCCTGGACAGATTCCCCCTCCCAGACTCAGGAAGTAAGCAGCCCCACTGACACTGGGTGTCACATGTCCAGCTACCAGAACTGTGACAGAGTAGGTTTCAGTTGTTTTAAGCCATACGGTTCATGGTACCCTGTTGCTGCAGCTCTGGGAAACGAACACAATTAGCTGTCTTTTTCTCTCTCCATGTAGCTCAGCATCCTTCCCTTTCATGTGGCTTCACCACCTGTCTCTCTATGTGGTCTCTCCACCTGGACAACTGAACTTCTTCCATGCATGTTCAGGGTGCGCACGAGCCCAAACTACTCTAAATAAAAGCCATCAGGGCAATGAAAGCTGAGAAGTAGAAGGGGCATTGTGTTACTTCTGCTAAATCTGGTTCAGTTCAGTTCAGTCACTCTGTAGTGTCCAACTCTGCGACCCCATGAACCGCAGCACACTAGGCCTCCCTGTCCAACACCAACTCCCGGAGTCTACCCAAACTCATGTCCATTGAGTCGGTGATGCCATCCAACCATCTCATCCTCTATCGTCCCCTTCTCCTCCTGCCCTCAATCTTTCCCAGCATCAGGATCTTTTCAAATGAGTCAGCTCTTTTCAAGCAAATCTCAGGTCACACCCAGGTTTGTAGGAGACTGTAGCAGTGATGAGCACCAGCAGTTATATATTTCATCAGTGGCCTCTAATGTCAGTAGATTAATAGTCTTCCTTATACAGTTAAAGGTAACAAATGTCAAACAGGCAGTATGGATTAAAATATGTTGTAAAACATTAAGGTTCTGTTTCAGAACAACTAAGAAATAGTCATGCTCTGAGACAGAAAGAAATCACAATTTAGCAGGTTTTCCTTCTTATTACTTTCCTATGTTACTAATGTCTATTAAAATGAAAACTGTTTATTTGTTACATCCATATGGAATCTTCAAAATTTTGACTTGTAGCTACCAAGGACAAATCAAGTTGTATTGCTTTGGTCTTAACCATTCACATCTGCCTTTAGAGCCCTTTAGTAAATAGACCAAAATTAATGTAAACAGAAAAGCTGTTAAGTTTTGAGAATTTTCTCAACACCTCAATTGAGAAATTACATTGCTGGATAATTATACAATGTGAGGCTTTACAATAGAGGGTAAAGATGATGCTTCTAGATAATTACCTTGCCTTAATGAAGCTTTCAGTCTATTGGATGATACAGGCACTATCCAAGAGGAAATATATCTAACAAAAATCCAGTAATAACTGTGATGAAAAGTAAAGCAGGGTAATAAGTCATACAAGTTTCATTAGTGTTCACAAAATGTTTTCTGAGATGATAAAAGTTTGAGCAGAAAGATGAATTAGCTAAAAGTATAAGACACTTGAAGATTTTGGGGAAGCTGCAGGCAGAGAAAATTGTGAAAACAAAGGCAAACGGATAAGAATACAGTAACAATTTCTAGAATTTGGGCAGCAGCATTTCAATAGTTTTAATTTGGTCCAAAGATGCTTATTATTTCTTTCATGCCTTACTCTTTTCTGATGTGCCAAAACCACAGTGGCTCAGCTAAAACTGCTATACAAATCCTTGTCAATTAACTTACCATTTAACAGTATCTTGCCAAGGCATTTGATTTTTTCTTTTTTTTTTGGATGGCTTTTAAATCTTGGATGCCAAAAAGAGATTCATTTCTTTAAGGATTTCTTGGCACAAATTGAGACATTGGTCCCATGAAGTTAGCCTCACAACTCAGAATCAATTGAAAGAAATCTTATGTGTGTTTCAAAACCTATGATTTATCTGAATTCCATATGTAAAATCCTAAATATAGGTTCCTAGAACTTTTTTGAAGCTCAAAAATTATTGAAGTGTAAAACCTGTTGTAAAAATTAAGATGGAAATTCTAGTTCAGAACCACTACAGCTCTGGTGTGTGTTCTCCACCTTGCTGCTGCTGCTGCTGCTAAGTCGCTTCAGTCATGTCCGACTCTGTGCAACCCCATAGACGGCAGCCCACCAGGCTCCGCCGTCCCTGGGATTCTCCAGGCAAGAACACTGGAGTGGGTTGCCATTGCCTTCTCCCCTGTCCACCTTACCACCTCATTAAATAGAACTATCAAAGAGAGTAGATTATTATTTTTTTAAAAGGATTTCCTCACAGTGGGCATCATTGAGCACGTTTTGCCAACTTTAAAATAATTGAGAGGAAAACACCCAACAACTACATTATGCTGTCACTTTTGTCACCTAATACCATGAGAAGAAACATATTTTCTTTAACAGTCATTTCACTTTCTTTTATATGGTGGTCACCAATGGCACACCACTCCAGTACTCTTGCTTGGAAAATCCCATGGACGGAGGAGCCTGGTAGGCTGCAGTCCACGGGGTCGCTAAGAGTCAGACACGACTGACCGACTTTACTTTCACCTTTCACTTTCATGCATTGGAGAAGGAAATGGCAACCCACTCCAGTGTTCTTGCCTGGAGAATCCCAGGGATGGGGGAGCCTGGTGGGCTGCCGTCTATGGGGTCGCACAAAGTCAGACACGACTGAAGCGACTTAGAAGCAGTAGCAGCAGCACCGTTCCAAGTGCTTTGTTATTTCATTTTGTTCATTTGATTAGTTTCCCCACAGAGTTTTCCTTAATTTTTGCCCCCACTGCAGTGCCTTTATCACTGAAATTGTCTCAGCCAGCTACAGGTTTTCCCTTTGGAAAATTGTGCAATATGTAGAAGCAGAGGCTCCAAAGGCTGCATTCTGGTTACCAGCAGTGTTCTTTTCGGATTATTTATTTTTTATAACTGAAGTTAAGATCAATTAATATACTTATAAAATTACCATTATCATCTTTGCTTTTTATTAAAAATTGAATATTTAGATAATTTATCTTGATATCTTGTGCAATATTGGGGATTCCCTGGTGGCCCAGCCGGTAAAGAATCTGCCTGCAGATCCAGGTTCCATCCCTGTGTCAGGAAGATCCCCTGGAAAAGGATATGGCAACCCCACTCCAGTATTCCTGCCTGGAGAATTCCATGGGCAGAGGAGCCTGGTGAGATACTGTCCATTGGCTCACAAAGAGTCAAACACGACTGAGCAACTAACACTTTCACTTTTGTGTAATTTGGATATGTTTCGGTGTAAATCTGTGACTTGATATCTATTTTCTAATTATCTAATCTTGTCTTTCTTCTACCTTCTTCTATATAAACTGACTAATTTTTTGTGATTTTTATCTTCTTTGCCTCTTGCCTATAACTTTTTGTGTTATTTTAGTAGTTGCATAGGGTTACATTAGAACAGTTCAATGTATTACAGTCTGTATTCAAATAATATACTGTATCACATAATTTTTAAGAATCTTGCAAAAATAAACTAGTGCTTGTCATTCCCTGGCCTTGATGCTTATGTTGTATGGCCTTTTATTTATATTTATACTGTTTTATATTTTCTTTAATCAGTCCATTATATTGTATAGAGATTTATAATTTTAAAAATTATTTTATGTTAATATTTCCTCTCAGTTATTATTTTCAGTGTTTTTCATCCTGCTTTGGATCACTTTCCTTCTTCTTGAGGGTTTCATTTGATATTTTTGCTGATATAGGTCAGTGGTTGTAATATCTTTCAGCCTCTGTATGTCTGGGGGGAAAATCTCCTTATTTTTATTTTCTTTTTGAAAGCTAGTTTTACTGGAGACAGGCCCCTATGTTGGCAGGTTTGTTTGTTGCTTTTCCTTTCAGTACTTTAAAAATGTTGCTTGTCTGTCTCCTGAGTTAGATTGCTTTCAATGAGAAGTTTCAACAAGAATAAGAGGACTTCTCTTTGTAACTCTGTATGTGGCATGTGTTTATGAGTTCCTGGGTCCAGGGCAGCTGTCCTCTGAGCCACCCTAACCTCAGTTCCTTCAGCTAGTCTTCTCCCCACCCCCCAACCCCTCCTTATGGACTCACACTCACTACACTTACTTCGCCCAAGCCACACAGCATAACCTGTGGTCTACCACTGTACCGTATTTCCTTCCTTCACACATTTGTTCTGCACATCTGGTCCAGGCCCCAGCCTGGCCTCCAGAGTCCATCATGGTGTTCAGAAGAGGAGAACATTTCCTGCCAGAGGGGTTAGCCAGGAAGGGCCAGCCCCTCCCCCCAATCCACCATGCTGACAGTTGGGCTGGTCAGATTGAGAGAGCAGTGCTCTGAGGCTGTTCTTCAGGGAAAAGGCTCTGCTCAGAGGAAAGACAAGGATGGACTTTCAGGATGAGAAGTAGACCCCTCCTACTACCAGGAGGAACATCTGGCCCCTCAGACGTGGGAGAGCCTGGGTGTTTTTGTTTGCATGTAAGTACAGAACTTACTGAGTGAGTATGTATGTATGTGTATGTGTATGTGTTTGCATGTATTTTTTCCTCCACCTTCTATGTGAAGTGCACTTATTTGACTAAGGGATTCACTTTTCTTTGAGAACAGTGTCAGAACGGGGAGCTGGTCCTATGGTGCCTTAGGACCAGTTGTGGATGGTATACTTGTTACTGTACCTTGGGTTCCAGATATAAGGGCTGTTCTTTCTCTGGGACTCAAATGAACTGAGAAGGCCATTTCGTTCACAGGGATAGTCACCTAGATATGTTTGTGAGACTATCTACTTTTCCACAGTTCTGGGCATCAAGCTATTTTTGTGGTGTTGTTGTTTCTCAATAAGGGTCTGAGAGGCTTGGATAGCCTGTGACAAGATACAACATGATTCATGATAACAACAACTATATGCTCTCAGCCACATACCACCATGACACTATACTGAAAGATATCCCTTGGCTCAATTTTCTACTGGGCTATCCAAAGAGATGAATCTCCTCAATTCAAGACTCTGACACAAAGCAAAACTTTTGGATCATAATTTTTCTATACAGTGACTTAGTCTGGAGTCAGGGGCAGAGGTGGAAGCATGGTAATGTAACACACATATGAATAGTCATACAAAGTACTAGCTCTGTATTAGCAAACAGAAAACAAAACATATACAAAATTTTGTAACTTAACAAAGTGTGAATTGCTACAGAAATGTAAAATGACTCAATATAGACCATCAGTTAATATAATCACCATATTGATATGGTTGAGAAATAAAAATCACATGATTAACACCATTAATGTTTAAATGAACTCAAAAAAACACATATTTTGTTTAAAATCACCTATGATTAAATTATGAATTCACATTTAAGAACATTAAAATATTGATACTTAAGTTCAGAAAACATCATCCTATTTAAAGAGAAAACATTAGAGATGCTATTATCAGTTCAGTTCAGTTCAGTTCAGTCGCTCAGTCGTGTCTGACTCTTGCGACCCTATGAATCGCAGCACGCCAGGCCTCCCTGTCCATCACCAACTCCTGGAGTTCACTCAGACTCAACTCCATCGAGTCAGTGATGCCATCCAGCCATCTTATCCTCTGTCATCCCCTTCTCCTCCTGCCCCCAATCCCTCCCAGTATCAGAGTCTTTTCCAATGAGTCAACACTTCGCATGAGGTGGCCAAAGTACTGGAGTTTCAGCTTTAGCATCAGTCCTTCCAAAGAAATCCCAGGGCTGATCTCCTTCAGAATGGACTTGTTGGATCTCCTTGCAGTCCAAGGGACTCAAAAGAGTCTTCTCCAACACCACAGTTCAAAAGCATCAATTCTTTGGTGCTCAGCCTTCTTCACAGTCCAACTCTCACATCCATACATGACCACAGGAAAAACCATAGCCTTGACTAGACAGACCTTTGTTGGCAAAGTAATGTCTCTGCTTTTGAATATGCTATCTAGGTTGGTCATAACTTTCCTTCCAAGGAGTAAGTGTCTTTTAATTTCATGGCTGCAGTCACCATCTGCAGTGATTTTGGAGCCCAAAACAATAAAGTCTGACACTGTTTCCACTGTTTCCCCATCTATTTCCCATGAAGTGATGCGACCAGATGCCATGATCTTCGTTTTCTGAATGTTGAGCTTTAAGCCAACTTTTTCACTCTCCACTTTCACTTTCATCAAGAGGCTTTTGAGTTCCTCTTCACTTTCTGCCATAAGGGTGGTGTCATCTGCATATCTGAGGTTATTGAGATTTCTCCCGGCAATCTTGATTCCAGCTTGTGTTTCTTCCAGTCCAGCGTTTCTTATGATGTACTCTGCATATAAGTTAAATAAACAGGGTGACAATATACAGCCTTGCCGTACTCCTTTTCCTATTTGGAACCAGTCTGTTGTTCCATGTCCAGTTCTAACTGTTGCTTCCTGACCTGCATATAGGTTTCTCAAGAGGCAGATTAGGTGGTCTGTTATTCCCATCTCTTTCAGAATTTTCCACAGTTTATTGTCATCCACATAGTCAAAGGCTTTGATGCTATTATAAGTCCAATATATTCATTGCCCTGTTATTGAATTAGAGGTATTGGCTAACATTATTAGGAAGGAGATAGAAACAAGTTAATACATATTGGAAAACAAAGTAAAATTGTCTCTTTTTTTATAGATTACCTGGAATCTATGACACTGTCAAGCATGGTTTATGTGATCAGGAATGAAGAAGAGGAAATTCAGGGTGAAGGAAGGGTGGGAAACTGAGAAAAGGATGTGAAGAAGAGAGTTTGGAGAGCAGAGTTAGGGAGACCATCTGCAAATTGATGTGCTTTTTACAGTTGTAAATAAATAATCATATTCTTTCAGTTGAGTTCAGTCATTTAGTCTTGTCTGACTCTTTTTGACTGCATGGACTGCAGGATGCCAGCCTTCCATGTCCATCAGCAACTCCCAGAGCCTCCTCAAACTCATGATCATTGAATAAGTGATGCCATCCTGTTGCGATTCTTTAATGGACTGGAACTTGGTGGTCTGGAGTCAATGATAAGAAAGTGAAAGAGAGAAAGAGAGACACAGTGACCCAAGCTCTGATGGAGCAAGGGTGCTTTATGAGCAGAAACGTAGGCTTATATATCTTTAGTAAGATGATTACTCAGCTATTCAGATCAGATCAGTCGCTCAGTCATGTCCGACTCTTTGCCATCCCATGATTCGGAGCACGCCAGGCCTCCCTGTCCATAACCAACTATCAGAGTTCACTCAGACTCACGTCCATCGAGTCAGTGATGCCATCCAGCCAACTCAGCTATTGCACAGGGTGAAATTTTATCAATAGCCACAATTTGGATAATCTAATACATACAAGGTCGCTGATGCTGAAAAGAGTCACTGAAAGGGAGTTACTGAAAGAAATCCAAGCAGATACCCTTTCCCATGATCTCAGTCCTGAGAACTGTGTGCCGTTTCACTCGTTCCCATTGCCAGGAGCTGATAAGGAACAGAGGATTTATGAGAAATAGAAAACAGCATGCAGGAATCCTGTTAAATGTTCCCTGACACTATCCAACTATCTCATCCTCTGTAATCCCCTTTTCCAACTACCTTCACTTTTTCCCAGCATCAGGATCTTTTCCAATGAGTCAGATCTTCACATCAGGTGGCCAAAATTGGAGTTTCAGCTTCAGCATCAGTCCTTCCAATGAATATTTAAGACCGATTTCTTAGGATGGATTGGTTTGATCTCTTGCAGTCCAAGAGACTCTCAAGGGTCTTCTCCAACACCACAGTTCAAAAGCATCAATTGTTTAGTGTTCACCTTTTTTATAGTCCAAATCTCACATCCATACATGATTACTGGAAAAACTATAGCATTGGCTAGATGGACCTTTGTCACCAAAGTAATGCTTCTGCTTTTTAATATGCTGTCTAGGTTGGTCATAACTTTTCTTCCAAGGATCAAGTGTCTTTTAATTTCAAGGCTGCAGTCATCATCTACAGAGATTTTGGAGCACAAGAAAATAAAGTCAATTTCCATTGTTTCCCATCTATTTGCCATGACATGATGGGACCGGATGCCATAAACTTTGATTATTGAATGTTCAGTTTTAAGCCTGCTTTTTCATTCTCTTCTTTCACTTTCAGCAAGAGGCTGTTTAGTTCCTCTTTGCTTTCTGCCATAAGGGTGGTGTCATCTGCATATCTGAGGTTATTGATATTTATCTTGGAAATCTTGATCCCAGCTTTTGACTCATCCTGGCTGGCATTTCGCATGATGTCCTCTACATATAAGTAAAATAAGTAGGGTGACAATATACAGCCTTGGCATACTTCTTTCCTAATTTTGAACCAGTCCATTGTTCCATGTCCAGTTCTGACTGTTGCTTCCTGACCTGTATGAAGATTTCTCAGGAAGAAGGTAAGGTGGTCTGGTATTCCCATCTCTTGAAGAATGTTCCACAGTTTATTGTAATCCACACAGTCAGAAACTTTGGCATAGTCCATAAAGCAGAAGCACATATTTTTCTGGAACTCTAGTGCTTTTTCAGTGACCCAACAGATGTTGGCAATTTGATCTCTGGTTCATCTGCCTTTTCTAAATCCAGACTGGACATTTGGAAGTTCTTGGTTCATGTACTGTTGAAGCCTGGCTTGGAGAATTTTGAGCATTCTTTTCCTAGCATCCGAGTTGAGTACAATTGTGCAGTAGTTTTAACAATCTTTGGCACTGCCTTTCTTTGAAATCGGAATGAAAACTGATGTTTTCCTGTCCTGTGGCCACTGCTGAGGTGTCCAAATTTCCTGGCATATTGAGTGTAGCACTTCAAGAACATCATCTTTTAGAATTTGAAACAGCTCAGCTGAATTCCATCACCTCCATGAGCTTTGTTCGTAGTGATGCTTCCTACGGCCCACTTGACTTCACATTCCAGGATGTCTGGCTCTAGGTGAGTGATCACACCATTGTGGATATCTAGGTTATTAAGAATTTCTTGTGTAGATTTTCTGTGTATTTTTGCCACCTCTTCTTAATATCTTCTGCTTCCATTAGGTCCATACTTTTTCTGTCCTTTATCATGCCCATTTTCACATGAAATATTATCTTGGTATCTCTGTGTGGGAGTTGCAGGACCATGGCCTCCACTGTAGGCAGACAGCATTTCCTTTCCTCCTGCTCAGCTGTTTTGACCTTGGACAAGTCATTTTGTGATATCCTTTTGCCTCTTGTATTTGCAGTCACCTTACCCCTAA
The DNA here is from genome assembly GCF_029407905.1 of Bubalus kerabau. Taxonomy (NCBI): domain Eukaryota; kingdom Metazoa; phylum Chordata; class Mammalia; order Artiodactyla; family Bovidae; genus Bubalus; species Bubalus kerabau. The sequence goes on from NC_073628.1 coordinate 71,037,867, forward strand.
CATGAATATTAGGAAAACTGGGGTAATATGGGAGGGCCTGGAGCTGGTGCAGTCTGTGACAAAATGTGGTCTACTGGAGAAAGGAATGGCAAATCCCTCAGTATTCTTGCCTTGAGACCCCCATGGACACTATAAACAGTATGAAATCATATTCTTAGAGAATTCTTAGTCACTCAGTCCTATCTGACTCTTTGCAATGCCATGGACTGTAGTCCACCAGGTCCCTTAGTCCATGAAATTATCCTGGCAAGAATACTGGAGTGGGTAGCTGCCAGGAGCCAGCATATTGCATATTGAGTGCATATTGCATATTGAGTGCAGCACTTTCCACAGCATCATCTTTCAGGATCTGGAATAGCTCAACTGGAATTCTATCACTGCCGGGAGCCAGCGTGAGGAACTCTGCCCATGACAAAGGTCATGAGGAAGGAGGCTCGGCATACGCAAAGGCGGGATCGAGCCTCAGGAGTCCCCCTGGAAATTCTCGAGCATCTACCCCCCAAACCAGAGTCTGCCTACTTTCTGCTTTGTGCTTTCACCTACACCTCTGGCTTTACGGGGGGCTGTCCCCCACTACCTCTCTCTGAAAAAAGAGTTAGCTTACAGCTCCAGTTAATAATTCCTGGGTGTGACAGTGTTTCAACCTAAAAACTCCTTTGGAAATCCTCTAGCCTGCCTGAATAGGTTTTTCCGGCCACATGTGATTGTTCAGAGCCTCCCAACTGTGAGAGGCAGGAGATGTTCTAAACTGTCTAAACACAGATTCCTTTGAGTAGTTAAAAGATTGATTAGAAATTGTATTGGTGAAGGGTTTTTCACTTGTTGGGCCAATGTTTGCTGCTAAGTCTCCATACTCCTTACCTACTGTGTCCTTGGCAGTGTATTGATTGAAATAATGGGTGTATAGAAAATGTAAAATGCAGCTTTGTCCAATGCTTTTTGGAAGGCTGGTGCCTGACTTTGGAATAATCACCTTTAGAGAAAAATAAGTTTCTTAAAATGTTAACAGGCCTCCTGGCCAGAAGATGATGTCAATCACCTGAACTTTTGCATATGATAAGTTTGAAAGCCTGGCTTCGATTAGAACCAGGAACTGCTGTCCTTGCATGACTCCACCCCTTCCCCCCATTATCCTCTATGCACAACTTAAGGTATAAAAACTACTTTGGAAAATAAAGTGTGGGCCTTGTTCACCAAAACTTGGTCTCCCCATGTCGCTCTCTCTTTCAACTTCTGGCTGAGTCTCCATCTGGAGCGTGGAACCCGCCATGCTTGCTAATTATGCCTGGGCTTCTAAGATCCGACCGGGGAGGCCTCAGTGTGTCCTCTCCTTCGGGAGAACGGAAGGACGCCTGCGGCCTACGTAAGTGGTGCAAACTTCTTGTCTTGAAGTTTTATTGGTCTCCCAAGTAAACCAAGCTACTCAGCCTCTTTTCTCCACTGAATTTCCTCACTGAGCTATCCTTATTTCAGCCTCTTTTCTCCACTGAATTTCCTCACTGAGCTATCCTTATTCTATTACTCTTTATATCCTTAATTAAAGTTTAATTAAGCAGTTGTTTCCTGACCCTCGCCTATGCCGTCTCTCCTTCGAATACCCTGGCTCAGCTGGGGCTGGACCCCGGCAGGTAGCCATTCACTCCTCCAGGAGATCTTCCCAACTCAGAGATGGAACTCAGGTCTTCTGCATCGTAGGAGGATTTGGTAGCACTGAGCAATCAGGGAAGCCCATTTTTAGAGATTATTAGATTCTAATTAGTAACAAATCATTTGTATGCTGAGCAACTTGAGTTAAGGTTAAATTTGAGAACCCCATGAAGAGTATGAAAAGGCAAAACGGTATGACACTGAAAGGTGAACTCCCCAGGTCTGTAGGTGCCCAATATGCTACTGGAGATCATTGGAGAAATAACCAGAAAGAATGAAGAGATGGAGCCGAAGTGGAAACAACACCCAGTTGTGGATGTGACTGGTGATGGAAGTAAAATCCAATGCTGTAAAAAGCAATACTGCATAGGAACCTGGATGTTAGGTCCATGAATCAAGGCACATTGAAAGTGGTCAAACAGGAGATGGCAAGAGTGAACACTGACATTTTAGGAATCAGTGAACTAAAATGGACTGTAATGGGAGAATTTAACTCAGATGACCATTATATCTACTACTGTGTTCAAGAATCCCTTAGAAGTAATGGAGTAGCCATCACAGTCACCAAAAGATGCAGTCTCAAAAACAACAGAATGATATCTGTTCATTTCCAAGAAAAACCATTCAATATCACAGTAATCCAAGTCTATGCCCTGAACAATAATGCTGAAGAAGCTGAAGTTGAATGGTTCTATGAAGATCTACAAGACCTACAACACCAAAAAAATATGTCCTTTTCATTATAGGGGACTGGAATGCAAAAGAAGGAAGTCAAGAGATACCTGGAGTAACAGGCAAATTTGGCCTTGGAGTACAAAATGAACAAGTCAAAGACTAAGAGAGTTTTGCCAAGAGAACACACTGGCCATAGCAAACTCCCTTTTCCAAGAACACAAGAGAAGACTCTACACATGCACATCACCCGATGGTCAATACCAAAATCAGATTGATTATATTCTTTGCAGCCAAAGATGGAGAAGCTCTATACAGTCAGCAAAACCAAGACCAGGAGCTGACTGTGGCTCAGACCATGAACTCCTTATTGCCAAATTCAGACTTAAATTGAAGAAAGTAGGGAAAATCACTAGACCATTCAGGTATGACCTAAATCAAATCCCTTATGATTATACAGTGGAAGTGAGAAATAGATTTAAGGGACTAGATATGATAGATAGAGTGCCTGAAGAACTATGGATAGAGGTTCATGACATTGTATTGGAGTCAGGGATCAAGACCACCTCCAATAAAAAGAAATGTAAATAGGCAAAATGGCTGTCTGAGGAGGCGTTAAAATAGCTGAGAAAAGAAGAGAAGCAGAAAGCAAAGGAGAAAAGGAAAGATATAAGCATCTGAATGCAGAGTTCCAAAGAATAGCAAGGAGAGATAAGAAAGCCTTCCTCAGAGATCAGTGCAGAGAAATACAGGAAAACAATAGAATGGGAAAGACTAAACATCTCTTCAAGAAAATTAGAGATACCAAGGGAACATTTCATGCAAAGATGGGCTCAATAAAGGACAGAAATTGTGTGGACCTAACAGAAGCACAAGATATTAAGAAGAGGTGGAGAATACACAGAAGAATTATACAAAGAAGATCTTTATGACCCAGATAACCACAATAGTGTGATCACTCACCTAGAGCCAGACATCCTGAAATGTGAAGTCAAGTGGCCCTTAGGAAGCATAACTGCAAACAAAGCTAGTGAAAGTGATGGAATTCCAGTTGAGCTATTTCAGATCCTAAAAGATGATGCTGTGAAAGTGCTGCACTAATATGACATCAAATCTGGAATACTCAGCAGTGGCCACAGGACTGGAAAAGATCAGTTTTCATTCCAATCCCAAAGAAAGGCGATGCCAAAGAATGTTCAAACTACTGAACAATAGCACTCATGTCACACACTAGCAAACTAATGTTCAAAATTCTTGAAGCCAGGCTTCAATAGTACGTGAACCATGAACTTCAGATGTTCAAGCTGGATTTAGAAAAGGCAGATGAACCAGAGATCAAATTGCCAGATCCGCTGGATCATAGAAAAGCAAGAGAGTTCCAGAAAAACATCTACTTTTGCTTTATTGACTACACCAAATCCTTTAACTCTTTAGATCACAACAAACTGTGGAACATTCTTCAAGAGATGGGAATACTGGACAACCTTACCTGCCTCCTGAGAAATCTGTATGAAAGTCAAAAAGCAGCAGTTAGTACTGGACATGGAACAGACTGGTTACAAATCAGGAAAAGAGTACCTCAAGGCTGTACATTTTCACCCTGCTTATCTAACTTATATATAGAGTACATCATCCAAAATACTGTGCTGGATGAAGCACAAACTGGAAACAAGATTGCTGGGAGAAATATCAATAACTTCAGATATGCAGATGACACCACCATTATGGCAGAAAGCAAAGAAGAGCTGAAGAGTCTCTTTTGAAAGTGAAAGAGAGGAGTGAAAAAGCTGGCTTAAAACTCAACATTCAGAAAATTAAGATCATGACATCTGGTCCCACCACTTCATGGCAAATAGATGGGTAAACCATGGAAACAGTGACAGAGTTTATTTGTGTGTGTGTGCTCCAAAATCACTGCAGATGGTGACTGCAGCCTTGAAATTAAAAGACGCTTGCTCCTTGGAAGAAAATCTATGACCAATATAAACAGCATATTAAAAAAGCAGAGACATTGCTTGGCCAACAAAGTCTGTCTAGTCAAGGCTATGGTTTTTTCAGTAGTCATGTATAGATGTGAGAGTTGAACTATAAAGAAATTTGAGTGTCTAAGAATTGATGCTTTTGAACTGTGGTGTTGAAGAAGATTCTTGAGAGTCCCTTGTACAGCAAGGAGATCCAACCAGTCCATCCTAAAGGAGATCAGTCCTGAATATTCATTGGAAGGACTGATGCTGAAGCTGAAACTCCAATACTTTGGCCACCTGATGTGAAGATCTGACTCATTTGAAAAACCCTGTTGCTGGGAAGGATTGAAGGCAGGAGGAGAAGGAGATGACAGAGGATGAGATGGTTGGTTGACATCACCAACATGATGTACATGTGTTTGAGTATGCTCCAGGAGTTGCTGATGGACAGGGAAACCTGGTATGCTGCAGTCCACGGGGTTGCAAAGAGTCTGACACAACTGAGTGACTGAACTTAACTGAGCTAATTAGTAACATTTTTTCCCTTTTAATTTAAGTAGATTTTCTTAACAGTCTATATAAGTCAGTCAATAGTACTGCCTTAAATCCAACTTCAATGAAATTCATTGAGAATGGAAAGGATTGTATCATCAACATTCACTTTCTAAGTAGAGGGTTCACATTTGCGATAAAATGAAAATGTATCTGGAATTAGAATATGCATGTAAATCTCCTATCAAAAAAAAAGATCATCTGAAAAATATTATTAAAGAATCTTTGGTTTGGGGGAGCTTTGAAATTTCAAGCTTGACAGCGTTTTTGGCTTTCATATTAGCCCATTTTGAACATTTAACTATGGTAATAAATTATATCTTTAGTCTTACCATACGAGGAATTTCTTTGATTTGAAGCAGCTTTGACTGTGTGGATCACAATAAACTGTGGAAAATTCTGAAAGAGATGGGAATACCAGACCACATGATCTACCTCTTGAGAAACCTATATGCAGGTCAGGAAGCAACAGTTAGAACTGGACATAGAACAACAGTCTGGTTCCAAATAGGAAAAGGAGTACGGCAAGGCTGTATATTGTCACCCTGCTTATTTAACTTATATGCAGAGTACATCATGAGAAACGCTGGACTGGAAGAAACACAAGCTGGAATCAAGATTGCTGGGAGAAATATCAATAGCCTCAGATATGCAGATGACACCACCCTTATGGCAGAAAGTGAAGAGGAACTCAAAAGTCTCTTGATGAAAGTGAAAGTGGAGAGTGAAAAAGTTGGCTTAAAGATCAACATTCAGAAAACAAAGATCATGGCATCCGTTCCCATCATTTCATGGCATAAGACGGTAAACTGTGGAAACAGTGTCAGACTTTATTTTTTGGGGCTCCAAAATCACTGCAGATGGTGACTGCAGCCATGAAATTAAAAGACGCTTACTCCTTGGAAGGAAAGTTATGACCAACCTAGATAGCATATTCAAAAGCAGAGACATTACTTTGCCAACAAAGGTTCGTCTAGTCAAGGCTATGGTTTTTCCAGTGGTCATGTATGGATGTGAGAGTTGGACTGTGAAGAAAGCTGAGTGCCAAAGAATTGATGCTTTTGAACTCTGGTGTTGAAGACTCTTGAGAGTCCCTTGGACTGCCAGGAGAGCCAGTCAGTCCATTCTGAAGGAGATCAGCCCTGGGATTTCTTTGGAAGAAATGATGCTAAAGCTGAAACTCCAATACTTTTGGCCACCTCATGCGAAGACTTGACTCATTGGAAAAGGCTCTGATGCTGGGAGGAATTGGGGGCAGGAGGAGAAGGGAACGACAGAGTATGAGATGGCTGGATGCATCACCGACTCGATGGACATGAGTTTGGATGAATTCCGGGAATTGGTGATGGACAGGGAGCCCTGGCATGCTGCAATTCATGGGGTCACAAAGAGTCAGACACGACTGAGCAACTGAACTGAGAAAGCATCATGTATTATGGGGGGAAAATAAATGCTACAAATTATGGAACCTAAATTTTGATTCTTGTAACTTTTTCTTTCATATAGCATACACTTATATAGTCCGTATGTATTCACTTGAATGTAAGCTCAAAGAAATGGTAACATCTTGAGATGAAAAATTTGGGGATGTCTTCAGCTTTGTAGAACAGATGTAGAAAACACACACACATAAAATGTTAAAACTTATTATTCTTTTATAAAATGAATATAATGTTTGCTTTGGGACACAAATGTAGTAAATTATGCTTATGTTTTAAATCTTTTAACAATTCTCCTGGGATATTTGATTTTGAAACCTGTATCTTTGGGAGCAAGAATATCATCTGTCAGATGCTTCTATTGCTCTAAGGCAGTTTTAAGGTTTAAATTAATATTGAATGAATGCCCTACTTTATTTAGGCAAGTACATTTATTTAACTGAAATGAAAGAATGATATATTCTGACATTTATTTTCTACTTTTCCAAGGTGAAAAAAGTCATAACAGTGTTATGAAGGAAAATACATTCCTGCTCTGAGGTTTGTTATGTAAACAGACCTCTAATTGTTGGTGCATATTATTTTAAAAATATATTCTTGTCTATCAGCCAAAATGTGAATGAAAATATAAATAAAAGTTATGTATCAATCCCTCAAGTATATGTAATCATATCAATTACTTCAGATTTTGTTTGGTTAGAAACAAGCACTATGGAAAATTGAAACCCCAATGTCAAGTTATTTCCTAAATTTTTCTCTTAGAGGAAAGCATTCTCCTGTATCTGATGTTTACAGGCCCCATTTATTAAATCCTTTCCCTACATTTATATGTTCTCTTAAGCCATATTTAATATTACTTTACCCAGTTTTGAAATATATATCACTTTAAAAAGTTTTCCTGAGTGAAGTATAGGATGTTCCAGATGTTATTGTATATGTTAATTGAAGAAAAAAGTATTTTTCCTCAAATATCATGTATATAGGTTTATATTATTTAATTTGCATGCACCTTTACTAAAATGTTGTCTTTTTTGTACAATGTAGTATATAATTTATTGAATCCTAATTTTTTTGCAACTTATTATATTTGTATTATCCTCCTATGTTCAGTATAATAATGACAGGGTTGTCCAGAAATTCAGAGATAAAAAGTTTTGTCCTTTCTATAAGGTTGCTAAAATTTTTATAGTGTGTGTAAAGAAATGTATACAAACTTTCTTTGTTGACATCATTAACACACCCATGTTAAAAAAAATTATAATAAAATCCCAAACCCCATATAATCGAATACTATAAAATGTATAATGTCACTGACATGGAAGGTAATTTTTTAAGTCTTTAAATGAATTTTTTTTAGATTCTTATCTAATTAGTAGCCAAGAGCAATGAAAGAAATAATGCATGTCAGTAAGAGAAAGTCTTATATTTTTCCTAAGATCACCTTTTTTTTAAATCACTTTTTTAATCATAGTGTTTGTTAGTGTTGAATGCTAGTTATTTTAAAATTTCCAAATCAATATGTATAATTATATCAGTAAATGCAATTTAACATTAAACTCACCTATTGAGAAAAAACATTTCAATTCCAATCATATTTTCTATGAGCATTGTTCACCCGATTATGAAAGAAAAACACACTTTGTGCTTGGATTGTATTAACTTCGGACAGTTGTAGGGAAAAGAAATGCAAAAAAGCAAAATGGCTGTCTGGGGAGGCCTTACAAATAGCTGTGAAAAGAAGAGAAGTGAAAAGCAAAGGAATAAAGGAAAGATATAAGCATCTGAATACAGAGTTCCAAAGAATAGCAAGGAAAGATAAGAAAGCCTTCTTCAGCGATCAATGCAAAGAAATAGAGGAAAAAAACAGAATGAGAAAGACTAGAGATCTCTTCAAGAAAATTAGAGATACCAAGGGAACATTTCATCCAAAGATGGGCTCGGTAAAGGACAGAAATGGTATGGACCTAACAGAAGCAGAAGATATTAAGATGAGATGGCAAGAATACACAGAAGAACTGTACAAAAAAGATCTTCACGACCCAGATAATCACGATGGTGTGATCACTGACCTAGAGCCAGACATCATGGAATGTGAAGTCAAGTGGGCCTTAGAAAGCATCACTATGAACAAAACTAGTGGAGGTGATGGAAGTCCAGTTGAGCTATTTCAAATCCTGAAAGATGATGCTGTGAAAGTGCTGCACTCAATATGCCAGCAAATTTGGAAAACTCAACAGTGGCTACAGGACTGGAAAAGGTCAGTTTTCATTCCGATCCCAAAGAAAGGCAATGCCAAAGAATGCTCAAACTACCACACAATTGCACTCATCTCACATGCTAGTAAAGTAATGGTCAAAATTCTCCAAGCCAGGCTTCAGCAAAATGTGAACCATGAACTTCCAGATGTTTAAGCTGGTTTTAGAAAAGGCAGAGGAACCAGATACCAAATTGCCAACATCTGCTGGATCATGGAAAAAGCAAGAGAGTTCCAGAAAAACATCTATTTCTGCTTTATTGACTATGCCAAAGCCTTTGACTGTATGGATCACAATAAACTGTGGAAAATTCTGAAAGAGATGGGAATACCAGACCACCTGACCTGCCTCTTGAGAAATTTGTATGCAGGTCATGAAGTAGCAGTTAGAACTGGACATGGAACAACAGACTGGTTCCAAATAGGAAAAGGAGTACATCAAGGCTGTATATTGTCACCCTAATTATGTAACTTAAATGCAGAGTACATCATGAGAAATGCTGGACTGGATGAAACACAAGCTGGAATCAAGATTGCCGGGAGAAATATCAATAACCTCAGATATGTAGATGACACCACCCTTACGGCAGAAAGTGAAGAGGAACTAAAAAGCCTCTTGATGAAAGTGAAAGAGGAGAGTGAAAAAGTTGGCTTAAAGATCAACATTCAGAAAACGAAGATCATGGCATCTGGTCCCATTACTTCATGGGAAATAGATGGGGAAACTGTGGAAACAGTGTCAGACTTTATTTTTCTGGGCTCCAAAATCACTGCAGATGGTGACTGCAGCCATGAAATTAAAAGACCCTTACTACTTGGAAGGAAAGTTATGACCAACCTAGATAGCATATTCATAAACAGAGATATTACTTTGCCAACAAACTTTGGTCTAGTCAAAGCTATGGTTTTTCCAGTGGTCATGTATGGATGTGAGAGTTGGACTGTGAAGAAGGCTGAGCACCGAAGAATTGATGGTTTTGAACTGTGGTGTTGGAGAAGACTCTTGAGAGCCCCTTGGACTGCAAGGAGATCCAACCAGTCCATTCTGAAGGAGATCAGCCCTGGGTGTTCTTTGGAAGGAATGATGCTAAAGCTGAAACTTCAGTACTTTGGCCACCTCTTGCGAAGAGTTGACTCATTGGAAAAGACTCTGATGCTGGGAGGGATTGGGGGCAGGAGGAGAAGGGGATGACAGAGGATGAGATGGCTGGATGGCATCACTGACTCGATAGACGTGAGTCTGGGTGAACTCTGGGAGTTGGTGATGGACAGGGAGGCCTGGCATGCTGTGGTTCATGGGGTTGCAAAGAGTCAGACACGACTGAGCAACTGAACTGAACTGCACAGAACTGAGTCTTGACCAATAGATCAATATGAAAATAATACAATTAATCTTGTTTAGATTTCTCTGATAATTAAGTATCCACATGCAAGTGCTAACATGTATCAAGTAACATAATTGAAAATGCAAACATTCCTACCATTTGAAGAGGTTTCAAACAAAAATTGTTCTACATACAGAAGGTTTTAAAAAACATTTCCCCTTAACTTTTTGTCATCTGCTGCTGCTGCTAAGTCACTTCAGTCGTGTCTGACTCTGTGTGACGCCGTAGACAGCAGCCCACCAGGCTCCGCCATCCCTGGGATTCTCCAGGCAAGAACACTGGAGTGGGTTGCCATTTCCTTCTCCAATGCATGAAAGTGAAAAGTGAAAGTGAAGTCGCTCAGTCGTGTCTGACTCTTTGCGACCCCATGGACTGCAGCCTACCAGGCTCCTCCATCCATGGGATTTTCCAGGCAAGAGTACTGCCAACATTTATTCATCATTTAATCTTCACTATAATGCTTTAATAATGGCAGAAATTTAATGGTCAGTTTCTCAGTGCCAGACATCTAGTCAGCATCCATAATAACAGTTGTTTGGAATAGTGCCAGTTTGTAATGGCGTTAATACTGTAAGACGATAAAGTAGGCTTTTCACAAAGGTTAATGACTTCAGTTAGGTACTGGAACTTTTTGTTAATATGCTGAGCACATGACCTTTGCATTATTATTATATTTTTAAATTGTAGTAAATATTAATTATAGTAGATATTAATGATGTATATCTATTTTTTATTTCAGAAATTTAGAAGACAACTTATTTCATTTTTCTTTTACTGTGAAGTGCTTTGTTTAAGAAAATCATAAGCTGCATATGAAACGAAAGAGTAGCAGAAAAATAATCTTATTTTAACTGGTATTAGCAGCCTGTATCACTGAATTATTAAATGGAGAATGACTCACAGTATCTTTGTGTCTCACAGGGAACATTACATAAATGTGAAATAGTCATTGTCACATAAACCACTTAGGATTATATTTTTACTGCTGTGTGACCTAACCTATATTCTCTTCTATTTCTTCTATTGAGATATAATTGACATCTAACTTCATATTAGTTTTAGGTATACAATATAATATTTGCACATATTGCAAAAAGATTACCACAATCAATAAGTCTAGTCAACATCCATCACCATATATAGTTACAGATTTTTTCTTGTGATAAGAACTCTTAAGATATATTCTCCTAATTATATATTTTTAAATTTTATATTTTTAACACTTCCTGGGCAACATATTTAAGAAAGTAAAAGAAATTAAAAAATAACTTAGAGAAAGCTTTGTTTCCATGTTAGAGGGAAAACTGATTTTTGTGAAAAGTGTTTTGCAATATATTCAAAATTTGCTATCAACTTATTTAGATTTTTCTTTTGACATTGTTTTTCAACACATAGCTAGTGGGCCTACTTATATAAAAAGTGATCAAAGGAATTAACTAAGAGTTTATCAATAGATGTTGCCAAAGTATAGGTAGAAAAGCAAAAAAGCATATGTAAGATAAGCTGCGTAGAAATAACTAATCCAAGGATAGAATTTCAGATGTAATTCTAAGATGCCGGGGACCAGCCCCAGCTGATCCAGGGTATTCGAAGGAGAGACGGCGTAGGCGAGGGTAAGGATACAAGAGCTTCAATTAGATATTAATTAAAGATATAAAGAGTAATAGAATGAGGATAGCTCAGTAGTAAATTCAGTGGAGAAAAGAGGCTGAGTACCTTGGTTTACGTGGGAGACCAATAAAACTTCAAGACAAGAAGTTTGCACCACTTACATAGGCCACAGGCGTCCTTCCGTTCTCCCGAAGGAGAGGAGATACTGAGGCCTCCCTGGTCGGATCTTAGAAGCCCAGGCATAATTAGCAAGCATGGCGGGTTCCGCGCTCCAGATGGAGACTCAGCCAGAATTTGAAAGAGAGAGCGACGTGGGGAGACCAAGTTTCGGTGAACAAGGCCCGCACTTTATTTTTCAAAGTAGTTTTTATACCTTAAGTTGTGCATAGAGGATAATGGGGGAAGGGGTGGAGTCATGCAAGGACAGCAGTTCCTGGTCCTAATCAAAGCCAGGCTTTCAAACTTATCATATGCAAAAGTTCAGGTGAATTACATCATCTTCTGGCCCGGAGGCCTGTTAACATTTTAAGAAACTTATTTTTCTCTAAAGGTGATTATTCCAAAGTCAGGCACCAGCCTCCAAAAAAGCATTGGACAAAGCTGCATTTTACATTTCTATACACCCATTATTTCAATCAATACACTGCCAAGGACACAGTAGGTAAGGAGTATGGAGACTTAGCAGCAAACATTGGCTCAATAAGTGAAAAACCCTTCACCAATACAATTTCTAATCAATCTTTTAACTACTGAAAAGAATCTGTGTTTAGGCAGTTTAGAACATCTCCTGCCTCTCACAGTTGGGAGGCTCTGAATAATCACATGTGGCTGGAAAAACCTATTCAGGCAGGCTAGAGGATTTCCAAAGGAGTTTTTAGGTTGAAACACTGTCACACCCAGGAATTATTAACTGGAGCTGTAAGCTAATTCTTTTTTCAGAGAGAGGTAGTGGGGGACAGCCCCAGTAAAGTCAGAGGTGTAGGTGAGAGCACAAAGCAGAAAGTAGGCAGACTCAGGTTTTGGGTGTAGATGCTCAAGAATTTCCAGGGGGACTCCTGAGGCTCCATCCTGCCTTTGCGTATGCTGAGCCTCCTTCCTCATGACCTTTGCCATGGGCAGAGCTCCTGCTCCCGGCAGTGATAGAATTCCAGTTGAGCTATTCAAGATCCTGAAAGATGATGCTGTGGAAAGTGCTACACTCAATATGCAATGTGCACTCAATATGCAATATGCCAGCTCCCGGTACTAAGACCTGAAAGCAATTAGCCTCTGGTTTTAAAATATATGGGTGCTAAGTTGATATAATTGTGTCTGGCTCTTTGTGACCCCATGGAGTATAGCCAGGCAGGCTCCTCTGTCCATGGAGATTCTCCAGGCAAGAATACTGGAGTGGCTTGCCATGCCTTCCTCGGGGGGATCTTCCTTGACCCAGGTGTCTCCTGCATTGACAGATGAGCCCTTCACCACAACGCCACCTGAGAAGTATGATTAAATAGGTGGTAAATTAACAGAGAAATAATGTAGAAATTATGTAAATTGAAAAATAGACACCTAAATACCACATAGAAACTAATAGATACAAGTATCAATAGAAAGAAGCTGGTGAAATGGATAAGGAACAAATAGAATGCAATATGCATATATGTACAGAAGAAACAGAACAAGTGAAAATTTTCCAAAGAATTGCCATTAATATATAAGAGGAAAATCTGAATATACATATTGAACAATAACTTGATGTTCTGTGGAAAAATAATGTAGTTAACAAACAAAAAGACATCCTATTAAAAACACTAAACTTGAAGAGATAATGGATAAAAGTCACATATTACAATATCCTAAAAAAACAATAACTTTATATTAGTTATATAAGTCCAAAAATTTGAACTTATTTTTTCTTAAGAATACAAACATAGTAGAATAAACTAGAATACACAGTGTAAAGATACTCTATGTATTATTTCTTGGTGGTAGGATCCTATGTAAAATGATAAATAAAAAGTAATTAAAAATGCAAAATATGTGATTTGAAATGATTGGGATTACCAAATTAAACACATGTTAATGAACTGTACCTAAATGATTAAAACATTGCTTACTATATAAAATATAAGTACACTAATTATTAAAAATTAAATTATTTAAAATAAGCAACATTCTATTTGATAACATGGACTTGGAAATCTACTTAATAATACCCTCATCTTTTGCAATAGTCATTTAAGATGTTTAAAAACTATAAATCAGAGGGTGTTACAAATTGGTAAAGCTGGAGATCGACTCTATAACCTGAGAGGCTGTTTTGAGTGCTAAAAGAAGCATGGTAAAAGTATGTGCTCAGTTGCTCAGTCATGTCCAAGTCTTTGAAACCCCATGGACTACAGCATGCCAGGCTCTGCTGTCCATGGAATTTTCCAGGCAAGAATTCTGCAGTGAGTTGTCATTTCCTCCTCCAGGGGATCTTCCTGACCCAGGTATGGAACCCACATATCCTGCATCTCCTTCATTGGCAGGCAGATTCTTTACCACTGAGCCACATGGAAAGCCCAGTAAAAGTATATTGTATGTTAAAAAGTACAGAAAGTCAAGATAAGAAAAATGAGGAGTTCTAGAGGAGTATAATCTAAAATGGAGAGTTTGTTTTAAACAAGGGCCTATTAAAAAGAAGACATTTGAACAAAAACATGAAGGTGATGTCAAGCCAACAGTGTTCCTACCTAACAATGCTTCTGGAGAAAAACAACCCAGAGGCAGAGAGAGCTGTTGGTACAAAATGTATTCATTGTAAGCACGATGGATTTTAAATTAAAAGAAATGGGAGAACCATTCGAATTTTGTTATGTTATAAATGATCTAATCTAGTTTGAACTTTAACAGATTGCTCTGGCTGTTTTGAAAATGTTTGTAAATAAGCAAAAGGGAAACCTTAGAGACAAGTTTGATATCCTTGCAGTAATTCAGAAGAGAAAGAATGGTGAAACAGAACATAATAAAACAATGGACATGCTGAGAAGTGGGTAGTTTATACATATATTTGAAAGTAAAGCCGGTAAGATTTTCTGATGGACGGAAAGCAAGGTGAAAGAAAAAGGCATCAGGGATAATTCTAAGGCATATGGCTTGAGCAAAAGGAAGGATAGACCTACCAATGGGTGAGGTGGTGGAAATCATCTTCTGAGCAGTTTTTGTATAAGAATTCAGGAGTTAAATTTAGGACATGTAAAAAATTTAGATGTTTGTTACAAATGTATAGTGATGACAATTAGTTTGAAAATGCAAAATTGAAATTCAAGGGACGTGCCTAGAGTGGAGATGTACATTTGGAAGGATTTAGTCAGTTCAGTCACTCAGTCATGTCTGACTCTTTGCGACCCCATGAATCAGAGCACACCAGGCTTCCCTGCCCTTCACCAACTCCCAGAGTTCACTCAGACTCATGTCCATCGAGTCAGTGATGCATCCAGCCATCTCATCCTCTGTCGTCCCCTTCTCCTCTTGCCCCCAATCCCTCCCAGCATCAGAGTCTTTTCCAATGAGTCAACTCTTCGCATGAGGTGGCCAAAGTACTGAAGTTTCAGCTATAGCATCATTCCTTCCAAAGAAATCCTAGGGCTGATCTCCTTCAGAATGGACTGGTTGGATCTCCTTGCAGTCCAAGGGACTCTCAAGAGTCTTCTCCAACACCACAGTTCAAAAGCATCAATTCTTCGGCACTCAGCTTTCTTCACAGTCCAACTCTCACATCCATACATGACCACTGGAAAAACCATAGCCTTGACTAGACAGACTTTTGTTGGCAAAGTAACGTCTCTGCTTTTCAATATGCTATCTAGGTTGGCAAAACTTTTCTTCCAAGGAGTAAGTGTCTTTTAATTTCATGGCTGCAATCACCATCTGCAGTCCTTTTGGAGCCCAAAAAAATAAAGTCTGACACTGTTTCCCCATCTATTTCCTATGAAGTGAAAGGACCAGATGCCATGGTCTTCATTTTCTGAATGTTGAGCTTTAAGCCAACTTTTTCACTCTCCTCTTTCACTTTCATCAAGAGGCTTTTTAGTTCCCCTTCACTTTCTGCCAAAAGGGTGGTGTCATCTCCATATCTGAGGTTATTGATATTTCTCCTGGCAATCTTGATTCCAGCTTATGCTTCTTCTAGCCCAGTGTTTCTCATGATGTACTCTGCGTATGCGTTAAATAAGCAGGGTGACAATATACAACCTTGCTGTACTCCTTTTCCTATTTGGAACCAGTCTGTTGTTCCATATCCAGTTCTAACTGTTGGAAGGATTAAAGGTATATATTTTAAAGTTATGACAATGCATATTTCTGTAAGGGAGTCAGTAAAAATAAAGAACAGTAAAGAAAATCATTTTTAAAAGAAGAGTTGATAAATTTTTCAAAGAGTAAGTCCTGGTGTGTCAGAAGTAGAGAATGGGAAGAATAATTTTCAAAAGAGAATGAGAAGAAATGCTTCAAGTTGGGTAGAAGGGAAATCATATGATTATGATGCCCTGAAGACCAAATAAAGAAAGCTTTTTAGGGAAAGTGTATCACAGTCTCTTGATTAACCAAGTAAAAGGAGTATGTTCAATTTACCACGAGGTTGAATACCATAGAGGTTATTTGCAACTTAAAATATATTTTTGCTAAAGTAATGGAGTTAAAGGCTTGATCAGTGTAAGGTGAAAAGAAAATTGGGTCTGAAGAATTCAACATAGTGTATATAGATTATATTTAATGCAATCTGATGTAAAGGGAAATAGAGAAATAAGAGAAATAGACCCAAATAAAATCAACTGATCTTTGACTAAGCTGCAAAGGAAATAAAATGGAGCAAAGATAGCCTTTTCAACAAGTGGTGCTGGAACAATTTAACATCCAAATGCAGAAAAAAAAAAATTAAATCATCATATAGACTATACTTTTTACAAAAATTAACTCAAAATGACTTCCAGCACAAAACTATAAAAGCACAAAGTACAAAGCACAAAACTATAAAAATCCTAGAAGATAATGTAGGAGCAAACCTAGATGACCTTGGTTGTGGCTTATGACTTTTAAGATCCAATACCAGAATCACAATCTGTGAAAAAGGTATTTGATAAGCTGGACTTAATTAAAAAGTTTATAAAAGATAGTTTCAAGAGAGTGAGAAAGCAAGCCATAGACAGAGAAGAATATATGACATATATGATAAAGGACTGTTATCAAAAATATTTGAAGAACTCTTAAAACTCAATAATAAGAAAATAATCAATCTGATTAAAAAATCTGCCAAAGATACTAACATACATCTCACCAAAAGATATACAGATGATAAGTAAACATATGAAAAAATGCCTTCTAGCATATGTCATCAGGGAAATGCAACTTTAACAAGAAGAAGCTACTATTTATTGAGCTCCCCTTGTGGCACTAGTGGTAAATAACCCACCTGCCAATGCAGGAGACATAAGAGACACAGGTTCGATCCCTAGGTCAGGTAGATCCCCTGGAGGAGGACATGGCAACCCACTCCATCATTCTTGCCTGGAGAATCCCATGGAAAAACTGTTTATTAGAGTGGCCTAAATCTGGAACATTGACAACACCAATACTGGCAACTATGTAGAGCAACAGGAATGCACATTAGTCACTGGTGAAATAGTACAGCCAGTTTCGAAGACACTTTGGTAGTTTTTTAACAAAACTTAACTTACCCTTATCCTATGATCCAGCCATCACACTTTCTAGAATTTTACCTAAAGAAGTTCAAAACATGTGCACACAAAAAACTGCATATTGATCATAATGGCAGATTTGTTCATAATTGCCAAAAGTTGTAAGCAACTGTGATGCCCATCAGTAGGTGAAGGGGTTAACAAATTGTAGTACATATGTTGTTGTTGTTCAGTCACTCAGTCATGTCTGACTCTTTGGCAACCCCATGAACTGTAGCACACCAGGCTTCCCTGTCCTTCATCATCTCCCTGAGCTTGCTCAAACTCATGTCCATTGAGTCAGTGATGCCATCCAGCCATCTTCTCCTCTGCCATTCCCTTCTCCTCCTGCCTTCAATCTTTCCCAGCATCAGGGTCTTTTCTAATGAGTTGGCTCTTTTCATCAGGTGATCAACGTATTGGAGTTTCAGCACGAGTTCTTCCAATGACTATTCAGGTTGATTTCCTTTAGGAGTGACTGGTTTGATCTCCTTGCAGTCCAAGGGACTACCATATAGATGCAATGAAAAAGTCATGGAGGAAACTTCAGTGCATATTACTAAATGAAAGAAACCAATCTGAAAAGCCTCTGTATTGTATGATTCCAACTACATATGTGATATTCTGGAGAAGGCAAAATTATGGAGACAGTAAAAAGACCAGTGGTTCCTAGGGGTGGTGGTAGGAGAAATCATGAATAGGCAGACCACAGAAAATTTTTATGGCTGTGAAAATACTCTGTGTGATATCATAATGATGCATTCACTGAACTATACATTTGTCTAAATTCAGAGAATGTAGCATTCCCAAAGAGTAAATAGTATTATAAACTGAAACTTTTGGGTATTTTGATGTGTCAGTGTAGGTTCATTAATTATAACACATGTACATTCTAGTAGGGGGTGTTTTTAACAAGGGGTGCTGCGTGTATGTGAGTGGCAGGGATATGTGGGAAATCTCTGTCCTTTCAATTTACCATGAACTTAAAATTACAGGGCAATCCGGCATTGCCCTGTAATTTCAAGGGGTCACAGAGTCTGACACGACTGAACAACTGAACAGTAAGAACTAAAACCACATGGAAAGATAATCTTAAAGATATATATATATATATATATATATATATATATATATATATATATATATAAAATGCTGACCAACATAGCCTTACTATTTCTCTAAGCTTGGCCAAACTTCAGACAGACTTCTTCCTGCCTCTTGGCTCATGACCTCACTCCTACTCTGGCCCTTGTGAAATCCATGTAGCCTAACCACAGAGGTTCCTCAGCTCTCTTATCCTGGAACATTTACCTTAGAAAACTTGTGAACTTGAACACTTCTCTGACTCTTTGAGATACAAATCTTTTTAAAAAGTGTCTTACCAGTTTTTCAGCCCATGACTGTCTCTGTCTAGGACTTGGAGTGTAATCGTCAAGGATGCTACCATCCCTGCCTGCATCCTAGTCTCTGTGGGAGAGTTGGGAGCCTAACCTCACTGTGCATTCTGCTCAGAATTATAGAACTATATCATACCTCCCATCACAAAACAGACCAATAAGCAAACACAAATGGCCTAAGATTCCTTGAACTCCACTCTTAAAAATTCTTCTGTCTTTTTTTTTTGAGGAGTTGTGTTCAGACAGTGTTACGTTCTCTCTAGTATGTTGCAAGAGCCTCCAAAACAATCTTCCTTTACCTGTTTAACTGCAATTTTTGCTTTAACTATACTTAGTGTCATTTTTGTTTTATGAAATGAGAGTTTCAAGAAAGAACAGTAAGATGAAAAATACAGATGAATAATACTGATTAGGAATAAACTGTGTTAGAATAGCCATCCTTTTTGTTTTCTTGAAAATATCCTTCAAAAGCACAGATCTGTACAAGTTTCAATTCTAAAACTAGATATAATCCCTTAAAAAGGTTGGACTAGCAGAGCTTTTTCTTTAGCACATTGTGATTGGAGAATGGTAATTGTGTTCGTTTTAATACTTTTGATTCAATGCGTAGCCATTGGCATTTGCCCTGAATATAAAGGAAATATCTTGGACTAAAAATCAATAATAGCAGTTTTGAAAATCATTTTCTATTGATGAGATTCTGCTTCCAGAATAAGACTTAGCCCACAATTTGAAACTTTATAGTAACATGAAAACAGTTCACAATTACTGTAATTTAAAATTTAACTCACATTCAAATTGAAATGGGAGGAAAAATAAATCCCTGTATGAAGCTGTTCTCACTGTATGTGTTTTGAAGCTTATTCTAAAATGTAAAATCAACATTGCTATTCTAGTCACAGCAATGCACTTTCCCAAATGCCGTATTAAATTCATTACTGGGAGAATGACAAGGCTCGCTAATGTGATTGTTCTTTCCTCATAATAAAGGCAAAAATTACCAGTGCTTCTGAACTTAAAATAAGATGTGATTGGAGTTAGATGAATTAGTTCTGATGAGTATGTATTTCAAATGGTTATGTTTAAAAATATGTATCCGTGAGTATGCTTAATTTCAATTTTTAACCTGTATTTAGCAGACTAAATTTTTACTTTGAATATTCTCATAATAACTTTCTTGATATCAAAGCTGCTGCAGAGTTGCATAGTAAAGAAAAGGTTGACACAATATTTGGTGTAAATTGAAAGGTTTTGACTTTCTTTTTCCTAGTCTTGGCTATTTACTTGCATCATGCTCATATAGTCTTTGTCACTCCAGTTCCCATTTCCTTGACTTCCTTTTAGAACACTATAATGTGTTTTTCTCTTTGTGTTTAGTGAAATGGTTGGTAGAAAACAAAATTGATGGATATTTCATGAAACATTTTGGCTACATAAAACAGATGCCAGTTTTTTTGAAGTAAATTATAATAGACTACAATAAACATTTGCTATCATCTTTCAGCTACATCTGCAACTATTATGCTTAGGACATAGTAACAATTTTCTGATTGTAACAAATTATGTTATTGATATGTATGAGAAGTTTTAGACAAATGATGGAAGACATTTTGAAATTAGAGGAACATTTGAAAAAAATAGACGCATTTTAGTATACAGGTTTAGGTTTTCAAAGAAATATTTTTGTATATGACTTTAACTTCTCTTCAATAAATACTCAGTGAATAACTAATATTTTCTCTCCATTGCCCCCTACTGCTTTTTAAAATTATTTCTTTTTGTTTTGTTTTTCTCTGCCACTTTACCAAAGTGACCTTACTCAGGTCATTAAATCAAATTGGCATTTTTCAATTTACCCTTTATTGGTTTCCTTATCAACATTCCACATATTTGACCAACCTCTGGTTTTTGAGATCCTCTTTGCATTCCTTTCCTCAGGGTTATTTTTCACATTTTACCAGTTTATCCTAGATTGTATCCTTTGCTGAGCTAAAATCTTCTATCTTAAAGAATGGTAAATGTCCTTAGGTGTGACCTTAGGATGTTTTCAACTCCTATTCTTGTTTTTTGCTCTAGTTCTTTTGCTATCAAGTACAGTTAACATTAGAATCACCCAGGAACAACTGAAAGCCTGCACATTTTGAGACATCTGCACAGAGATTTACTAGTAATGACAAAACAATGTAGGCCGTCTCCATAGCTCTTGGAGTGGATATCAGAGACAGTCCTGCCAGAGTAATAGAAGACTTGAGCTCTAGCCTTTGACCTGCAGAAATGGCTGGGGATGGAATTGGTCCCCAGAACTTCACCTGACCTGTGATAAAGACAAATTTGAACTTCAAACTACTACTGAGTATAATAAATGTGACTATTAAGAATTTCCAATTTTCTTCACAGAAAAAGATATTTTGTTGGTGCTGACTCTTTGTATACACACACAAGTTTTCATTATATTAGAGAATCATAATATATCATTATTCTGAGATGTATATATTCTGAGTAGAAGGTTCAGGTTTGTATATGTTGCATTTAGAAAAATACATCTTCCTTAATGAGGATTATTCATATATTTCTCTGAGATTTGCACTATTTATCTTTGTAAACATTTCTCTCTCTGTTTGAGTATATTGGGATAACCCTCTTATCCTTGTGATTAAGTGATAAAGTGGTAATCTTTATCCTACCCTGGACCAGGAGCTGGAATGTAATGAACAAGCAACAAATTGGTATTTGAAAAGTCACACTGAGCTGTCTTGTTTATTGCAGAAAACAGTACCAGAAAAGAAATCTACTTTGGTTTTAGAGACTACAAACTCAGTTCACGCATGTAAAAATATCCCTGTGGTCAGAACTTTCTCTTTATCATATCACCCAGCTGCCTGGTTTGAAGTCTTTATTCACTTAATCTGTGCCAGCTGTGTATCACTTCTTGGTCTCGGTTACCTCAATGTTTTAACAGTCATGGAGCAAACTTTATCTTCATTATCTTTTTCCAGCATAATTTTTTTTAAACAATGATACCTGAAAACATTATTACATCTTTGAATTTCTCAAGAATTTGATGAAGGCAACAATGGAAGCTCTGCTGATGATATGATTATGTAGTGGGTAGGCAGCCTGTTGATAATGAATTTACTCCAGCATTACTTTTTTCTGGATATTATTAAAAGGAATCTCTAGTTACCTTTTAAAATAATGTCCATCATTGGGTCCCAGAAGCCAAAGGTAGCTAAAAATTGTTGGTGTATGCATTAACATCAATAAATTTAGTCTGACAGAAAATCATCTTACTTCTTCTTTTCTTGACAATCATACAAATATGTTTATGGATACACTGAGGTTAGCCCAGCATCTATAGCTGCCTGTAATACCAGAGATATTTACCATTTAGAAACCCGAGCATCGAGGTCAAAGGGAATGTAAAAGCATAGGTGTTGCAGAAGTGTCACATGGTTGAAGAGATAAGATTGGCAGTGAAGGTCTACCAAGAGGGTAAAGATAGGAGTGATCAAATTCAAAGAGAAAAGAGACCTATGGAGGAATAAGCCCCACATTCAGCTTGGCAACTGAGAGACTTTGATTCCAAGTAGAATGTGGCAGTTATGATACTAGTCACACAGAAGTTTTGGCAGTCTCATTAGTTGAGAACACAGACTTTAAAAATGTCCAAGGAGGAGTGCCCCCAGCAAATTTCTTTGACTTTGACTAAAACTCCAGAAAAGCTGTTCGTTAGAATTAAAGTCAAATAATCCAGCCCTGTTCAAAACTAAAGTTTCACATAAATCAATTCAATCACTATTTAGGGAAGAGAAATCTTAAACTACCATAATTACCTGTGGAAAACTGTTCATTCCTCTCTGTAGGAATATGCAGTCATTAAGACCTTCACATTTTTAAAATATGCTAGTCATTCAGTAAAGAATAAACAAGCCAGCTAATAAACAGGACCAAATGACAAAAGAAGAGCTCTTAACAGATGCTTTTAAATAACTAAGTCAGGTAAACCCAGGAACTCATTTCTGAACCTTTATAAAGTACATCAGACCTTATTCTATTCAAAATACTTTCATTCAGTTATCTGATTTCATCTACATGGTAGTCCTTGAGCCTGGCGGAGCAGACAACAGAAATAGATGAGTTACCAGTATATTGTAGTTATTAGACAGGGTCTTTAAAACAATTTTGATTAACTTATTCTCAGAATAAGTGATGAAGAGAAAAATCACACAGAAAACTGTCATCTACTTTATTCAATAGAAGTTTTAGAAAGCCAAAGGAAGTCATAAAACTTGAGAAGTAAACAGATTAATGTATAGTATTCAAGACCGCTGCAGATAATAATAGTGATGTGGAAGAGTTTGTATTCAAGCCATGATCATTAACCAGTATTTTATATAATTCTTTTCATTTATATATGTAAAAAGTTATAGTTAATTGGCTTCCCTAGTGGCTCAGATGGTAAAGAATCCGCCTGCAATACAGAAGACCTGAGTTCGATCCCTAGGTCAGGAAGTTCCCCTGGAGAAGGGAATGGCTACCCACTCCAGTATTCTTGCTAGAGAATTACATGGACAGAGAAGCTATATCAAAAATACTTATTTTAATAAATTCAATGAAAATTCATGTTAAGAAATTATTTCTTCCTAATGATAAAAGGATTGGTGGGCCACAAAGTCTTTTCTTGACTCTAAAAAATGTTAGATATGTTACAAATATGTTAGCTTTTTTTTGGTAAGAGAGTTTTGGAAAATAAATTTTCTTTATAGATTTTGAGGCACATTGAAATATGTCAGTTGCTGCTTTCAACATTACAAAGAATAATAAAAAGAATAGATGTCAAAAAAGCACAGAACTAAGTCCCTTGGACTGCAAGGAGATCCAACCAGTCCATCCTAAAGGAGTTCAGTCCTGGGTGTTCATTGGAAGGACTGATGTTGAAGCTGAAATGCCAATATTTTGGCCACCTGATGCAAAGAGCTGACTCATTTGAAAAGACCCAGATGCCGAGAAAGATTGAGGGCAGGAGGAGAAGGGGACAACAGAGGATGAGATGGTTGGATGGCATCACTGACTCAATGGACATTGGTTTGGGTGGACTCTGGCAGTTGGTGATGGACAGGGAAGCCTCACGTGCTGCGGTTCATGGGGTTTCAAAGAGTCAGACATGACTGAGCAACTGAACTGAACTGAACTGAATGATGTAAGAATTCAGAGAATCATTTGTTAGGTGAATACAGCTCAGTACATCTATGTTTTAGTGTACCATTGATTTCAGGCTTTTCATTTGTTGGTGGAAAATACATTGTAATGAACATTACTTTCAGCCCTATGAAAAATTCAACGTTTTTCTAAAAGTGAAAAGAAGTATCCACTTCACTTCACTTGTATATGAGTCTTCATTTCTCTCTCCTTTCAATGAGTAGCAATCATGTTTTTCTTTTTCATCATAGTATTTCAAAAATATTTCTTTTTATTTCCAGGTTTCAGCAAATCATTATCTCAAGACATCCTTACAGTTTTTAAACATTCAAATCAATTACAGAGCTATTTTCTTCCTTACCTTTTATAATTTTCTAAATGTATTTGATGTCATTACAGTTGAGAAGAAGTTTCATGTCAGTCTGTTTATATATCATTGTCTTCACCTTTTGACATAGCTATGAAATGTCATTTAAAAAGGAGTGTCATGTATTATTTGTAATAGCATTTCACATACTTCAGATTTTACTTAAGTGTTAAGTGTTCAATGAGTAGATAAAGGAGCAGACTGAAACTGGAAGGACAATTTTTCTTTGAAAGTTTTGAGAACAGTTTAAATAAGAAAACTTTTATGTTCAAAATAGTAATATTTGTACTTTAAACAGATTATTTTAAAATGATCATATATACTTGCATAATTTGCTCCGCAAGCAAAATATACATATACAAGTGATTATTTGAACTTTTGCATGACTTTTAATGTTATCTGCCAGAAATTAAAACTACCTTTGCTTCAAACTTTTGTGAGATAATTCATGATAAATTATGAAAGAAACATTGAGAATGATAATGGACATAATATTAAGATGATGACACAAGCATTGGGTAAAGATTTTAAAATTTTTCTCTGCATAATCCATAAATAAATCAATTTATTTAGTGCAGTGACTTCAAATGGACTCAGTTTGAGCAAACTCTGGGAAATAGTGAAGGACAGGGAAGCCTGACGTGCTACAGTTCTTGGGTCGTAAAGAGTCACACAAAACTTTACAACAGAAAAACAACAACAATTCAAATGTTAACATTTTTTATGACTTTTTTGTGCCAGATAAAAATACTGAGCACTTGACATGGATTATCCCAACTGATCCTCAGTACTTAGAACCCTATGCTGAGGAAATTTTAGAATATATTACTGTTTCACAGTTGAGGAAGTGAGAGTTTGAAACTATAATGTGGACATTGTCACACAGCTATTATTGATAAAATTCAGAAGTGAAAATAAGATCATCTAAACACCACAAACTTAAACCTTTCCCATTAGCTAACTTGGGTAGCAAAAAATTTGTAAAATTTTGATAAATATGAAATAGATGAAACATCAATACAGAGAGAGGAAGGGAATATATAATATGTGGTTTTGAAAAATTTTTTTTGTGATTTGCATTTTTATATTTGGTAATCATATCATGCTGTGTGTGTGTGTGTCACTTCAGTCGTTTCTGACTCTTTGTGACCCTATGGACTGTAGCCTGTCAGGCTCCTCTGCCCATGGCAAGAATTCTCCAGGCAAGAATACTGGATTGGGTTACCATGCCCTTCTCCAGGGGATCTTCCTGACCCAAGGACCAAACCTGTGTCTCTTATGTCTTCCTCATTGGCAGGTGGGTTCTTTACCTCTAGTGCCACCTGGGAAGCCTGGAAATCATATTATCTGAAGAAAATAAGGATTGTTATCATTATTTAAGTATACCTTATTATAAGATAATGTAAGCCTTCTTGCTTGAAGACAAGAAGCCTTCAAGCCTTCTTGAAGCCATAAGCCTTCAAGACTTATGGTGGAAGAAGACAGAAAAAAATAAAAGTTCTGGAAGTCCTAGCTACAGCAATTAGAGAAGAAAAATAAAATAAATCCAGATCAGAAAAGGAGAAGTAAAGCTCTCACTGTTTGCAGATGACATGATACTGTATATAGAAAACCCTAAAGATAGCATCAGAAAATTACTTGAGCTAATCGGTGAATTTAACAAAGTTGCAGGATACAAAATCAATACACAGAAATCACTTGCAATTCTATATACTAACAATGAAAAATCAGAAAGAGAAATTAAGGAATCAATCCCATTCACCATTGCAATTAAAAAAAATTAAATATCTAGGAATAAACTCACCTAAGGAGACAGAAGAACTGTACACAGAAAATTATAAGACACTAATGAAATAAATAAAAAATGACATAAACAGATGAGAGATATTCCATGTTCCTGGGTAGGAAGAGTCAATATTGTGAAAATGACTATACTGCCAAATGCAATCTACAGATTCAATGCAATCCCTATCAAATTACCAATGACATTTTTCACAGAATTACAACAAAAAATTTCACAATTCATATGGAAACACAAAAGACCCAAAATAGCCAAAGCAGTCTTGAGAAAGAAGAATGGAGCTGGAGGAATCAACCTTTCTGACTTCAGATGATACTACAAAGCTACAATCATCAAGATAGTATGGTACTGGAACAAAAATAGAAATATAGGCCAATGGAACAAGATAGAAAGCCCAGAAATAAACCCATGCACCTATGAATACCTTATTTTTGACAAAAGAGGAAAGAATATACAATAGAGCAAAGACAGCCTCTTTAGTTAATGGTACTGGGAAAACTGGACAGCTACATGTAAAAGAATGAAATTAGAACATTTCCTAACACTGTACACAAAGATAAACTCAAATTTTATGTTTTTGATTTACATTACATTACATTTAGGATTAAAGACCTAAATGTAAGACCAGAAACTATAAAACTCTTAAAGGAAAAGATAGGCAGAACACTTGATGACATAAATCAAAGCAAGATCCTCTATGACCCCCTCTTAGAGTAATGGAAGTAAAAACAAAAGTAAACAAGTGGGACCTGATTAAACATAAAAGCTTTTGCAAAGCAAAGGAAACTATAAGTAAGGTGAAAAGGCAACCCTCAGAATTGGAGAAAATACTAGCAAATGAAACAACTGACAAAGGATTAATTTCCAAAATATACAAGCAGCTCATACAACTCAATACCTGAAAAACAAAGAGCCCAATGAAAAAGTGGAAAAAAGACCTAAACAGACATTTCTCCAAAGACATACAGATGGCAAACACATGAAAAGATGCTTAACATTGCTCATTATTAGAGAAATGCAAATCAAAACTACAATGAAATATCACCTCACACTGGTCAGAATGGCATCATCAAAAAGTCTATAAACAATAAATCCTGGACAGGATGTGGAGAAAAGGGAACACTCTTGCACTGCCGGTGATACAGCTGTAAATTGATACAGCCACTATGGAAGACGTTATGGAGATTCCTTAAAAAAACTAGGAATAAAGCCACCAAGTGACCCATCAATCCCGACCCTAAGAATACCCTGAGGAAACCAAAATTGAAAAAGCCACATGTATCCCATTGTTCATTGCAGCACTATTTACAATAGGTAGAACATGGAAGCAACCTAGATGTCCATTGACAGATGAATGGATGAAGAAGTTGTGGTACATATATGCAATAGAATATTACTCAGCCATTAAAAGGAATGCATTTGAGTCAGTTCTAATGAGGTGGATGGACCTAGAACCTATTATAGAGTGAAGTGAGTCAGAAAGAGAAAGATAAATATCATATTCTAATGCATATATATGGAATCTAGATAAATGGTACTGAGGAATTTATACTTATGTGTGGGGCTACGATGGATAGACAGACATAGAGAATAGACTTATGGACATGGGGAGAGGGGAGGAGAGGGTGAGATGTATGGAAAGAGTAACATGGAAACTTACATTACTATATGTAAAGTAGATAGCCAACAGGAATTTGCTATATGGCTCAGGAAACTCAAACAGGAGTTCTGTGTAAACTGAGAGTGGTGGGATGGGGAGGAAGATGGGATAGAGGTTCAAAAGGGAGGGGATATATATATACCAATGGCTGATTCATATTGAGGTTTGACAGAAAACAACAAAATTCTATAAAACAATTATCCTTCCATAAAAAATTAATTAAATAAAAAGCTTTGAATGCAGGTAGTTGTATATAGGATAAAATAAAAAGCAAATGGAGAGTAGGAGGTGCTCTTTTATAAAGGATCCTCTTTTGATATTTGAGGGCTTAAGCTGAGGCCCAAATAAAAAGAGAAGACAAGGCTTGTAGGTACTACATATGATCAGTCTGGACATAGAAACCAGCACTCAAAGGCTTGGAGAGGTATCAGTAGTGGGATTGAGGACTTACAAGGGAGAGGTACCGTTGGAGTCAAGCAAAGAGAACAGGGTGAGTAGAAGATGGTATCAGAGAGGCAACTGGAAAGCATATGTAGAACGGGGAAATCTTTTGATGAGAGTAGTTTTGTTTTGTTTTCTTTCTTTCTTTCTTTTTTTTTTTTTTTCCATTTTTTTAGTGAAATAGGAAACCTTTGAAGGGATTTGTGACTGGAGTGACAGAATCTGTCATTTTCAATAAGAACATTTGGGGAATTATCAATTTGAGGCAAACATAAAAACAGGGGAACCATTTTCATTTAGGGTACATAGGAATAGTCCAAGAAAGAGATGAGACTGGGTTGGGATAGATAGTGTGGTGATACATATTCACATTCTGTAGAAGAATTATCTTTGATTATTACTTTCATTCAAACTACCAACTTTCTCAGGAGTAAAACTATATGAAAAAGCAAACTTAGAGCCATGTGGTTGAACTTCTGTTTAGCTATAAAATGTATGAATTTTACTCCACCTTTATTAACAGATAAGCAGTTATGTAAAGTCCTTTATATCCTGTGAAATTTTCTTTTGGGTGAAATACTCAAATCCTTAGGAGTTTTTAGAAATTCAGTTAATTAGACAAATAAGCAAAATGCATTTTCAGATTGAACATAAAAGTAAAGGAGATAACCTGAAAAAGTCTTAAACAAGCTAAAATCCTGTGTTTGTGCCAGGTTTGAAATATAAACCTACTTTTCCCCTCTGATGAGAATTATAAAGTTATACATTTGGGTAAGCTTCCTATTACCTTTGCAGTTTTAAATTTTCCATTTATGATGTAATTAAACACCTTTATTTGCAAGTGCACGTATGAGTACTATAGATTGCTAGGCATTTCTGACCTGGGAGATCAAGGGTTTGGTCCATTTCTTTTCATGGGCTTATCCAAAGCTGAAATCCTCGCAGTGACAATACCATAACAATTACCATGGATGTTTTAAAACTATTGTTAACAGCTATTTTGTTTTAATTTAGTATAAAGAAAGCAAATATCACATTGTAGTATATTTGCTATTTTCAAGAGAGTAAATATGAAATTATTGTACACTTTGAAAATGAACAGTCCAAATTTTTAAGATACTTGGCCCCAAAACATGAAATGCAACCACAAATTGCAGCCCAAAGAAGGCGATATGGAGGAATTTGATCTGTTGGTCCTGAATCAGTGATAGATTTACATGCTCATTTCATGTACACTTCAGCTGAATTTATGTTTTACATTTAACCCTTTTAACTTTGTAGTATACTTTCTAATTTATTCCTTTAACTTAGTGTTTAGTCCACTGTTTGTATCATCTTTATATATAAAGAAAAATATATATACATATATATAAATATATATGTATATATATATATATAGAAAGAGAGAGAGAGAAAGGCCTCTACAAATGAATATTTTCTTCTATTTGCAGATTACTGGTTTGCTTTTACTACACATCATGTTCATCATTTTATCCTAATTATAAAACATATAAAGAATTATAACATACTGTATTTTCTTTCCAGTGTGAGCCAGCCTCTCAATATTTCAATACCAACCCAACAACATTTTCTCTTGGCTCTCCTAGGCTGAAATCAGTCTTGCCACTCTCCATGGCAGTTTGACAGCCCATTACCCAGGAGTAGGCCTCTTTGTTGCAGTTGAGCACAGTCAACTTCTGTTAGGTTAAGGCACACTGCTAGGTTAATTCCCCTGAGACTAAGTACTTGCTTATGTATCTTATATTAAATTACAGACATATGATAAACCATTTATGAACTGGCACTTATCCATGGAAACTACTTGTCCAGGGACTTCACTCTAGTGAAAATTGAACTGAGAACCATGTTTTCAACCAGAAGAAAATACCATTTAAAGAATGTGGCTTGATGGTTTGCCACATTTATAGTGTCACAGATATCACATCCTTTGAGATAATTTATTGAAAACAGCTGGTGTGGCCTCATGATAGGTACTTCAGTACTGTTTGTTATGAAAGATCAGTGTGGCTAACATGATCTGGAATTGGCAGTGAGGAGTTAGGAATGTTGCTCTCTCATCACAAACCCAATTTAAGACTAGTGTAGAAGAAACAAAATGCAACCCCTGGAGAGACCTTCAGCCAAAGCAGTGCTCTCAAGGGAAATACATACATGAATCAGACATAGACGCTGAGAAATAGAAGAGGCTCAAGATGGAGTATCCTTTAGTCACATTGACAGTCGATGTTTAGAGCTGGGAAAGGGTACATGGGGATTGAGATTAGGGAATGTACAGAACTATGTAGGGATGGAAGATGTGGGTAATGAGTGACATCTGGGGACTCTGGGATTTCATGTGGTCACTGATATAAGAGAGATGGAAGTGGTGAGGGGTTGTGTCCTGATTGTTTCTTAGGCAGATCTCTGGGGTGTTTGTGGCTGTTTGTCACTGGAGCCGTGTGTAAGCACTCTGTTGTCCCTACTTCATTCTTGCTTCAGGAGGGACAGTGTAGCAAGGAACACATAAAGTTCAAGAGTCTGGTTCTCATTCCTGCTCATGGTGTTTTATAGACAGAAGAATGTTTCTGGGATCATAGTGAGCTCTGCATATTCTTTACTCCTGTCTGTTCCCTCAGTCCCCAGAGGTGTATTTACCACATGGAACTTCAGAATTATAATGCAGCATTATTTATTGGTGATAGCATAGTAATTTCATATTTTTAAAGTTTAATGTTATGAAAGTTTATTTATTTAAGAATGCTTATGCTCATTAGCAGAGAATTAGTGCCTCACCTAACACAGAAGTCCAAGAATTAATATTTAAGTAGTTGTTTGCAGATTTAGAGCAAAATGGTACCAGGAATCATTATTTACTCAGGATATTTTTTTCTTGCTTCTTGATCTTGTACAATAAAAAAGTTACCTAAGAAAATTATATGGATTAGGACCTGATTCAAATAATAGAAATATAAATGTTTTGAAGGAAAGAAATGTGTAGAGAATACAGAAGACAGTGAACTGCTTTGTGCAAATAGAAATCAAGACTGAGTTTTGAGTATAGCCCCTGAATACTACCACTCAGCCCTCTTCCTTTCCAGATATTGGAGAGTCTTTCTTCAAGAAAACTGAAGTCACAAGACTCATTTTTAAGCACAGGCAAGTCTAAGAGTTCAAGATGATTCCACATTACAAGGTAACACTTAAACTCTTTTTTTAAAGGTAAGATTTAATGGATGTTTAATAAAATTAGACTTTCTTCTTATTCTAATCATGAAAACAAATAAAATGGTAGAAAGAGAAATTATATATATATATATATATATATATATATACATACATACACACACAATGGTTAATCTCCTTTCTTTTGAGAAAAGTAGTTCATGACTCCTGATCTGTAAATATGAATGGTGACTATAAGTAGGGAGATATATGAAAGAGAAAATTTCAGTTTAGGCTAAATGACAACAGCTTATACTTCTAACAATTTACATAAACTGTCCAGAAAGCTTCCTTTGCTTTCTCAAAGGATGTCTGAAAAAGTTAATGTTAAAGCCAGAGTTGGACTCATGGTTTACAGCATTTCAGTTTCAATCCAGTTGTCTTCCCCTTATACACTGTTCTGTAGTTGATAGGATGTTACAATTAATATAACTAATAAACTTTAAGTGTTTGTTATGTATAGGCACTTTACACGGATAATCTAATTTAATTTAATCACTACTTCAACCCAATTTGATTAGGATTGCATAGCCAGTAAGCTGAAGAGCTCCTATACTATCCTATGGACTCATTCCATGAACTGCTTTGCATTGGTATGTCCCATTTTTAGATCATCAGGGTCAGAATGAGGACAGCAAGTGTGGCAGGCCAGACAGTGTCTGTCCTGACTCAAATAGTGTCTACTTCTCATTTTATAATGTTTCCCTACCTTATAAACATAGTAGGTTTCCAAGTAGGTTGAATTACCTAACCATAGCATTCTGTGGAATATTTCAGCCACATAAACATGGTATAATACATAAAATGAAAGCAATTCAATGTGAGTTTGTCCAGGATTTGTCCTTGAAAGCATGCTGAGTGGGTTTGAGAGCTGAAAAAATAATTGCACTTATTTTACAATGGTTGAACTACACATCTGAAATTCTCTATAATCCTAGGGTCAAGCATAATGTTCATAATTATATAAAATACCTTTAATAATCTAAAAATCATTGAAGGCCCTATGTACTGTGGCAGTCTCAGTCAAAGTAAGTTCACTGGTGATATGCTTTTAACAGAACATTCGGCAGACCCTGGAGACACCAAGTACATCAATCTGAGAGACTCCTAGAACAGGAAAACTGTCATTAGGTTTGGAGGGAAGATCAACATAGCAGTCATTTTCAAAGCACAGTCAAGTAGAAATGAATTGAATATAATCCCTGGGCTGCATATATTCCAGATCAGCTGCTCCTACTTTAATAGCCTTTTGGATAAAGGAATTTTTAACCTTTATTCCCTCTGGTCAGCTCATTAAAATGGTATCTTGCACATTAACTTTATGAGGGGCAAGAAATCAGAATACACATAAAATGTGAAGGGAGAGAAATTAATCTATGTCATCTATTAAACAACTACCTGAAATCTAGTTTTAAGTATATTGTGTAGTTTAATCTGAATAGCAATACAGTTTTTTTTTTAAGAAAAGAGATTGCATGAACATGAGAAAGAAAATTTTCAAGAAAATCTTGTTTCCATATCATACATATCCTTACTCGAAAGCTTCTCTAGTTTATTTTTTCCAACCTTTCCTATTCTCACATCTTCTGTGTCTAGTAGGAAGAGTTATCTATTCAATGATTATATCCCTGTTTTTTTTCTTTTGCTTAGACATCAATAATGTGTTATATATCCAAATCAGTCCATAGCCTTATGGTCTGTAAGCCATTTGTTTAATATTATCATTTCTCAATAATAAGAAAGACCATATATATCATTGTCTGCATTTCATTTTCTTCAGTGGCACGGGAAATTTAGAAAAATAAATTGTTCTTATTCTCAAACAACTTCAATCAAGTAGGGGAAATATAGCATGAACATACATACTTATGGAACGTTATTGTTGATCTCTGTTATTTTTAAAGCCTAATATTATTTTAAAATCTTTTTTAAAAAGCTTTACTGTACATGAGAGTTAAAGGGAAAAATGATATTAGAAGTCAGAGAAAAATAAGCTGCTTTGAAATAAAATAGGAGGTCAATAACAGATGTCAAGAGAGTATATTCCTTCCTTCTTTCATTTAACAAATATCTAATAAGCATATCACACTCTACTCAAAGTTCCAGGGAAACACTTAATGGTTAACAGGATGTCACAGTTTCTGTCCTCATGATACTTAAAAATTGATGAGATTGAGAGATGTGAAAAAACTTGCATGTAAATTAAAGGAGAGAGAACCAGGACAAATACAGAAAGGAAAAGGCAAATACATTACTTGGGGAAAAAAAAAATTAAAAAAAAATCTACTTACTACCTTAGACAAATATGATTAATCTGAAATAAGATTGAAGACAGCCAATTAGGAAAGACTCTGAAGAAAATTAAGAACAAGCTTAAGTCATACATTTTTTTTTCCATAGGCAATGAGGAGGTGTTGAAAGTTTTTCAACAGAGCATTGGCATAAAAAAGAAGTTTTGAGGAAAATGAGTAGCCTATAAGGTGAACACAGGAAAGAGAGGTTGGAAGTGGCAGTTAGGACAGTCTGGGGGTTCTTGTGATTTATCCCTCCAGAAAGTGGTACCTCTGAACACAGAAAGGAAAAGATTAAACCTTGAGTAAGAGGAAGGAAAATGATATTTATTGTTTGTGTTGTATATGTGTATTTAATGTGTGAACCTACTTAATTCTCATAAAAACATTTTATTTTATTTGATGTGAATAAATAAACTGGGCAAGTTAATTTTTTCCTTAAAGAGGCAAAGTTGAGATTTAAACTCAAGTGTATACGAATAAAACATTTATTAGTAGGAATGGCAAATAAGCATATGAAAAGATGTTTTATTAGGGAAATAAAGATTAAATCCACGTGAGGTACCAGAACATACTCAGGAAAATAGCAGAAAAGAAAGAAAGGAAGGAAGGGAAGAGAGAGGGAGGAAGAAAGGCAAAGGAAAAAAGAAAGGAAAAGAAAGGGAAACAAACTGTAAATGCTAATTATCGGGACATTTTGAAGCATCTGGCGTCAGTGCAAAAAGAACATCCTCTTTGGAAAACGGTTTGACACTTTCTTAAAATGTTAAGCATAGTTTTATCATGTGGTTCAGCAATTCAATACTCCTAAGTATTTGCCCAAGAGAGACAAAAAAAAGACGTATGCCTACATGAAAGCCTGCACATTAATTATTCATAATTGTCAAAATCTAAAAACAAAATATCCATCAACTTATGAATCAACAAAATGTGTATTTACTTAATAGAATACAATTCAGCAGTGTAAAGGAATGAAATACTCATGCATTAAAAAAAATGTAAAAAGTGTATATGGGGGACATCTTAAAAGCATTATGCAAAGTTTAGGAAACCAATCATACGAGACATATAATTATTTACATGACCTTCGGCAAAAGGCAAAAATCTAAGGACTGAAAACAGATCATTGTTTGCCAAAGGATGTGGGTGGGAAAGGAGTTTGTTTATAAACTTGTGAGATTATTTGGAGAGATGATAAGAATATTCTCTCCCTTGGTTCTGGAAGGAGTTTATATGACTTTGTATAGTTGTGAAAGTTCTTAAGATTGTACACATAAAGAAAGAAAGGAACTTTATTGTACCTAAATTATTGCTCCATAGAAAACCGAAAATGGTCCATGAGTGCCTAGCAGAGTGGTGGGTTATGAAGATGAGCTTTAGGGAATGGCCTCCAGCTATTAATATCTACAGGTCTTTGGGAGTGAAGTGGTTTAGGTATGCCTCTTGAATATTTTTTACAACTTAGAATAATTACTTAGCTCCTATGAAATTTAATCTCTTCAACTTTGAAGTAAGAATTCAAGCATTCTGTTGTTCATCCAATGTTTACTGAGCCCCTGCTATTATGAGATACTTATTTTCCTATTAGAAACAAATTAGTGAGGAAATGAATCAGTGTCCAATTGTTAAACCCCTTGGAACCTTTGTTATACTGAGTTCAAATAGAAAATAAAATAACAGTAAGAATGCCTAATCCATAAGATTGTTATTGAGGTTAATAATTATTATATATTTAACTTAAGATAGATATATATGCATACTATATATTTAGTATTATTATTTAGTATCATTATTTTGTAAGTGGCTTTATTATTTGCTCAATGACAGATGTTCTATCATGGCAAAGTGGAATGCCTGGCTGCCATCATTCAGTCAGACTGTTGGGAGTGGAGACAGTCTCACTTAAAAAGTGAGTGTCCTTTTTTTCCTGTGTCATCTTTCTTAATGCCTTTGTTCTGAGTAGAAACTCTGGCTTAGTGCCTCTAAGCCTTCCTAGAATGTGAAATGAGATAGTCCTTTGGAAGTGGAGGTGAGGATAGAATATCTAGGGGTGCTACACTGCTGCAGCTTACACAGGTTTTGAATCTGCTTTCCTGTTTTCAGCCGCACTCACCTTCCCACTTTCATACCAGGCCTCGAAACCTTTCCAAGTTCCACGATGAGAACTGGTGTTTTCTGGAATCACCCTCTGCCAGCTTTGGTTGACCTGCTATATTCAAAATCATTTGCTGCTTTAGTCTTCTTTTCTCTTGTTGTGGGTTGTGTGCTCTTTCCTCCCTTTGCTGTCACTGAAGTGAGCACTGAGGAGGTGTATTAGTTTGCTGGGGCTGACATAACACAGTGCTGCAGATAGGTTACTTAAGCCAGGAATCCCCAACCTTCTTGGCACCAAGGGCTGGTTTTGTGGAAGACAGTTTTTCCACCTGGCTTAAGCAACAGAAATATATTTTCTCACAATACTGGAGGCTGCAAGTCTGAGATGAAGGTGTAAACAGGTGCTTTCTTCTGGATCCTCCTCTTGGCTTGTGGTTGGCCATCTTCTCCCTATGTCTTCACATGGTCTTCTCTATGTTTCTGTGTCTCTTTAAATCTTCTCTTATAAAGACACTGGTCATGTTGGATTAGGGCCCATCAGTATGACCTCATTTTAACTTAATTACCTCTTTATGAGGCAAAGGAATTTAGGACTTCAGCATACCAATTTTGAGGGGAAATAATTCAATCTCTAACAAACTATTCAAAATCAATTATTTCTATTAGGAAAATTCTATGAGCCATTTTACATAGTATCTGTATGTAAATAAGGAAATAAACACGCCATGTCATACTTTTTAGAGAAATCCAAAGATTTTTTTTTATTAAATAGAATTTCTCATATAATCTAAAATAGCTTTCTTATAAACTAAGAGCTATTTGTGGAAACTTTTAATCCTAGATTCTAAACCTGAGCGATCTGTATTTGACATCAATGTCATTACTTCTCTGAAATCTTAAAGATAATACTAAATTATGTAAACTATAAACCTTCAAATAAATATTTTAGTGAATAAATGAATAATTTAATATTAATGAATTAATTAATAATTCATTAAATAAATGAACCTAGAATGTCAGCCACTTTGGGCTACAAATCTTACCTGTGAATTAACTCACAAATAACTACACATGTGCCTCCTCTTTGGGTCAGAACTTCTTTCAAAGAACAGAAAAGTAATTTTTGAAGAGACAAAGATTATAGAATTACACAAATCAGTAGAAGATATCAGTTCAGTTGCTCATTCGTGTCCAACTCTTTGCTACCCCATGGACTGCAGCATGCCAGGCCTCCCTGTCAATCACCAACTCCCAAAGTTTACTCAAACTCATGTCCATTGAGTTACTGATACCATCTAACCTTCAATCCTCTGTCATACCATTCTCCTCCTGTCTTCAGTCTTTCCCAGAATCAGGGTCTTTTCTAATGAATCAGTTCTTTGCATCAGGTGGCCAAAGTATTGGAGTTTCAGCTTCTGCATCAGTCAGTCCTTCCAATGAATATTTAGGACTGATATCCTTTAGGATGGACTGGTTGGATCCCCTTACTGTCCAACAGACTCTCAAGAGTCTTTTCCAACACCCAGTTCAGAAGCATCAAATCCTCAGCCAAATATTAGGAAGTCAGAAGAAAAAAAGATGGAGGATTTTCTACCTGACATCAACACTTTCTATGAAACTAGAATAACTAAATATTTGAATGAAAAATCCTACTGGTAATTAATGCCTATGGGTCTTATATTGAACTATGGAATCTGTAAACCTTAATTAAGTATAAATTGGTACAGCCACTATTGAAAATGATATGGAAACAGTCCTCAATAATTTAAAAATAGAATGACCATATGAACTTGAAATTCCACTATTTACTAATTTTCTGTTTGTTTGATCTATCCATAGGGGTGAGTGGGGTATTAAAGTTTCCCACTATTACTGTGTTACCATTAACTTCCCCTTTCATACTTGTTAGCACTTGTGTTACGTATTGAGGTGCTCATGTGTTGGGTGTATATATATTTATAAAGTTATATCTTTTTCTTTGATTGATCCTTTGATCATTATGTGGTGTCCTTCTTTGTCTCTTTTCCCAGCATTTATTTCAAAGTCTATTTTATCTGATACAAGTATTGCTACTCCTGCTTTTTTTTTTTTGTCTCCATCTGCATAAAATAACTTTTCCCAGCCCTTCACTTTCAGCCTGTATGTATCCCTTGGTTTGAAGTGGGTCTCTTGTAGACAACATATATAGGGGTCTTGTTTTTGTATCCATTCAGCCAGTCTTTGTCTTTTAGTTGGGGCATTCAATACATTTACATTTAAAGTAATTCTTTATAAGTTTGATCACATTGCCATTTAATTTATTGTTTTGGGTTCAAGTTTATAAACCTTTGCTGTGTTTCCTGTCTAAAGAAGATCCTTTAGCATTTGCTGAAGAGCTGGTTTGATGGTGCTGAATTCTCTCAACTTTTGCTTGTCTGTAAAGCTTTTGATTTCCCCTTCATATCTGAATGAGATCCTTGCTGGGTATAGGAATCTGGGTTGTAGGCTTTTCTCTTTCATCACTTTAAGTATGTCCTGCCATTCCCTTCTGGCCTGAATTGTTTCCATTGAAAGATCAGCTGTTATCCTGATGGGGATCCCCTTGTGTGTTATTTGTTGTTTTTTCTCTTGCTGCTTTTAATATTTGTTCTTTGTATTTGATCTTCATTAGTTTGAGTAATATGTGTCTTGGGGAGTTTTGCCTTGGGTTTATCCTGTTTGGGGCTCTCTGGGTTTCTTGGACTTGGGTGGCTATTTCCTTTCCTGTTTTAGGGACGTTTTCAACAATTATTTCCTCTAGTATTTCCTCATGCCCTTTCTTTTTGTTTTCTTCTTCTGAGACTCCTATGATTCAAATGTTGGGGCACTTGACATTGTCCCAGAGGTCTCTGGGGTTTTCCTCTTTCCTTTCAATTCTTTTTTCCTCTCTGCTTCATTTATTTCCACCATCCTATCTCCCACCTCACTTATCCTATCTTCTGCCTCAGTTATGCTACTGTTGTTTCCCTCCAGAGTACTTTTCATCTCAGTTATTGCGTTATTCGGTATTGATTGACTCTTCTTTATTTCTTCTAGGTCCTTGTTAAACATTTCTTGCATCTTCTCAATCCTTGTCTATAGTCTCCTTATCTGTAACTCCATTTCATTTTCAAGATTTTGGATCATCTTTACTATCATTGTTTGAATTCTTTTTCAGGTAGACTCCCTGTCTTCTCCTCTTCTGTTTGGTTTGGTGGGCATTTATCATGTTCCTTCACCTGTTGAATATTTATCTGCCTTTTCATTTTTTTCAGATTGCTGTGTTTGGGGTGGCCTTTCTCTAGGCTGGAAGTTCATGGTTCCTCTTTATTGTGGAGCCTGCTCCATGTGGGTGGGGTTGGACTAGTGGCTTGTCAGTGTTTCCTGGTTAGGGGAGCTTGGGTCTGTGTTCAGGTGGGCAGAATGGATCTCTTATCTCTGAAGTGCAATGAAGTGTCAAGTAGTGAGTTTTGGGGTGTTTATGGATTTGGCATGGCTTGGGCAGTCTGTCTTTTAATGCTCAGGGCTGTGTTCCTGCTTTTTTTGAGAATTAGTATGGTAAGTCTTGCTCTGGAACCTATTGGGTCTAGGGT
This sequence comes from Bubalus kerabau, assembly GCF_029407905.1. Taxonomy (NCBI): domain Eukaryota; kingdom Metazoa; phylum Chordata; class Mammalia; order Artiodactyla; family Bovidae; genus Bubalus; species Bubalus kerabau. The sequence continues at coordinate 71,077,152 of NC_073628.1, forward strand.
TTAGCTTGGTTTCAGTGTACATATGGAGGCTTTTGGGTGAGCTCTTATTTATTGTGTTGTATGTGTAGACCTAATATAATATTGTGAGTCATTATACTTCAATTAAAAAATCTATATACAGACCTTAAATAACACAACAATTAATTCAAGATGGATCATAGATCTAAATGTAAAACATGAAATTATTATACTTTAAAAAGATAACACAAGAGTGTTGCAGTCCTTTAATGGACCAGAACCTGGTGGTCTGGAGTCAATGATGAGAAAGTGAAAGAGAGAAAGAAGTTGATACTCTCTCGTTCATGCAGAGAACCAATAAAACCCTAGAACAGGGCTTGTACTGTTCACGAAGGCACAGGGTGCCCTCTCGAGGGGGTGTTGAAAGCCCAGGCTGGAGAATGAGCTCAGCGGGTTTCTGTGCTCCAGAGAATTAGCTGGAGGGAGAGAGAGAGAGAGGGAGAGAGAGGGAAAGAAAGACACGGGGACCCAAGCTCTGATAGAGCAAAGGTGCTTTAATGATCTTTCTGTGAGTATATATAGGCTGTTGTACAAGGAATTTCTTTCGACAATGATAAAGATCAGAAAACCAAACGTACAGCAACAGTTACCAAGGGAACAAGGGATTAACAATGGTCATAAGATCAGGATACAATCCATATCTCAAGAAAGAGGATCGAAACTAAGCAGTTTTGTCATAAGGAGAATGTTTACTGAAGGAGATTCACGCATGTCTCATCCTATGACCTCAGTCATGGGAGCAGCATGCCGTTCCACTCGTTTCTGTTGCCAGAAACTGATAAGAACAGAGGATTTATGAGAAACAGCATATAGGAATCCTCCTGTTAAACATTCCCTGATATTTCCCCCTTATTTAATTATATTGTAAAAAGGGTCCTTACCATTTGAGCTTGTTTAGTTTTAACAATTTTTGCATAAAGGCAATGGTAGATAACAAATGTAATTGTCAAGACAATCATCAAAGTTACAGTTCCAGACCTGATGCTGTGAGTAATGTTCTGAAACCATCTGTGTGGGTCTAGCCCAGATAGTTGATCAGCTAGTTGTTCAGCTAAAGTTTTCAGATTAGTGGAAGAGGGCAGATTTTTAGAAAAGGTTTTAAATATTTCTTTTTGTAATAATTGTACATTCAGAGAGGCATTATCATGTATGTTTTGTAAATAAAATTGATTTGTTCCCAGTTGTAGTCACTATGATTGAGTTGAACAGGAGTAACACAAAATTGAGTAGAATTACAATCACATTTTAACATCACCTGTTTTTGTATATCTATTAATGGGTCTCCAACTCATTTGATGGCTGTTTTTAGTTCCTGTATTTCATCTTGAATATCCTTATCTATCTGAGCCTGAGTGGCCCACATAGTATGAGCATCTTTAGTACAATTTTGGATAAAATTATGTGTTTGAATTGAGGTTTGTAAAGCAATGCCAGTGATGGCAGCAGTGGTGCAAATAACTATTAATCCCCAAATGCCAAGAATCAGCCAACCAATGAATCGTTTAGATTGCTGGAGCAGTTTAATAAGTAACTGGGAAGCAAGTCCAGCCATGGGACCTTCTTCCCATGGCCACTGGAGATTTATTGGTAACCAAAGACTACAGCGAGATTGAAGAATCAAAAGGGATACCTTTCTTAAGGAAACAGAAGAGTTAAGACAAGTATATAATTTTCAATTTATATAAGTTATAGCACATAAAGTCTTATTGAATTGTAAACTTCCTATAGCTAGAACAAAAGGAAGGGGAAGACAAGCTTGTATGAAATATGATTGATTATAATGAAAGAAATAGTTTCTATGACTATGATTGGTCCCTGAGAAATGTCCAGTCCAAGTCCCAAGTTCTTCGGTGCTCACAGCAAGTTTCCAGATGTCCCATTGTTAAGGCCCAGTCTGTTTATCGAGGACAATTCGAGAACAAGAGGAGGGGGCATTTCACTGTTAAGCCACCCAAGAAGTCCTTTGTAATGGTAATGCTCCATTGTAGCGTTAGTAACCTTCCATGTTACTTGAGTAGCATATTCACACATAGTGTTGTTAATATCATCTGAGATAACCACATACCATGGGGTCCCCAATCAACAATGGTGTAATTGGCCATAAACATTAATTTCCCTGATTTAACTTGACATTTATCTCAATGAACAGGAGTATAAAGTCTTTATAAGTAAACCCCTTACATTCTAACTTTTGTCCTTTTCCTAGAGTTTTGGTAGTATTGACATGGTTTTCATAAAAGGACAGGGCAGTAATCAGTCCAAGAAATGTGTGGAAGTTCCTTTTTGGAGGCAGGACCAAAGCCCATGTTTGTCAACTAACATTAATACATAATTTTGTTGGGCCCATGCATAAAGGAAGGATTTCATAGCCTAGAGAAATATTAGTCTTCCTTCTTCCTCAGGATGAGAGGGCCCCTCCAAGCTACAAAGACGGAGCAAATGTGTTGAGTCATTAGTGGATATAATTGGTCCTATATCTGTCCATCCTACAACCTACAGTAAAAGGAGGCGGGGAGGGGGGGGGGGGTTAGTTATATAAGCCCAATATGTGTGATCAATCAAGTCAGCCTGAGCAGGGGAAGCAAAAGCAAGCAAAGCAAGCATAGCAACAAAAATATTTTCAGGATTTTGAGGCATTCCCTGTTGAGAAATCAGAATTTCAGCTTGATTAGTGAGGGTTTTTATCTGTCTCCCAAGTAGGGAGATCATAAGGTTGATAACGTCGAGTGTGGTGTTTTTGGAAATTTTTAAAGCCATCATGGCTTGTCTTGGAATTTCTTCCTCTTGGGGTCTTTGTTGTTTCATCTCTAGTTTGAACGCTGGGGTTCAAATTAGATTTGAACCCTTAGGTCAAATCTTCCGAAGAGGAAGCCATGTGAGTTCGTTGGATCCATCTGGAGAAATACAAGCATACCCCTTTCCCTGTAAGATTAGTTTCCTAGATTTCCATTGATTAGTTAAACCGTCTTGATACCAAATGGGCAAAGGAAGGGAGGTGTCCTTCAATGTCTCAAAATGTTTTTCTGCTTTTGTCAAAATATCTCCTTGCAGTAAGTTTAAAAAATTTAAAACAAATAAAGCTATATTAACAATAGTTATAGGCTTAAAGAATATATTGCATTGGAATCTAGTAAAGTCTGCTCTGGATAAGGAAGATAAAAGTGTTCATGTGAATTTTCCCTTATTTAATTTTTTTTATTTGTAGTTTCAGTATGTGATATGTTTTTTAAATTATGTCTTGTGTTTGCGGATTATAAAGAATGTCTGTAATCTGCTTAATAGAGATGTTAATTATCTCATTATAGAGATATTAAATATCTATCTGTTTAACAGAGAATATTTAGGTGACTTTGAGTTTGGTGGCAACTTTTTAGATACCACATCAAAAACACAATCTGTAAAAGAAATAATTAATATCAGATTTCATTAAAACTGATTATTTTGCTCTGTGTAAAATATTCTTCAGAAATTGGAAAAAACAGACAAGGACAATATGTAAAGGACTTGTATATAAAATATACAAAGAACTCTTAAAAATTCAACAATAATAATAATTTCTGAAAGCTGTTAGTACATGAGCAAATTGTCCAAAAAGACCCCTCAACCTAGAAGACATACAGATAAAGGATAAAAATATGAAAATATGTTCAATATCATATGTCATCAAGGAAATGCAAATTAAAACACCAATGAGAAATCACTATATACTGAATAGAATGGTTAAAATCTAAAACACTAACAACATCATATATTGGACAGAATTATGGGAACAACAGGAACTCTCATTCATTGCTGGTGGGAATGAAAAATCATACAGCCACTTTGGAAAATATCAATAGTTTGGCAGTTTCTTAATCTAAATGTAGTGTTAACATAAAAATGCAAAAATCATGCTACTAGATAATTTTCCCAAATGGTTTAATAACAAGTACACTCAAAAACCTGCAACTACTGTTTATATAAGGTCTATTCATAATAACCAAGACATGGAGGCAACCAAGATGTTCTTCAGTAGGTAAATTGATAAACTGTGGTACATTTATACCATTCAATATGATTTTTTAAAAAATTTTTAAATTTTAATTTTTTTAATTTATTTATTTTAATTGGAGGCTAATTACTTTACAATATTGTAGTGGTTTTTGCCATACATTAACGTGAATCAGCCATGGGTGTACATGTTTTCCCCATCCTGAACCCCCCTCCCAATCCCATCCCTCTGGGTCATCCCAGTGCACCTGCCCTGAGCACCCTGTCTCATGCATTGAACCTGGACTGGTGATCTATTTCACATATGATAATATACATGTTTCAATGTTATTCTCTCAAATTATCCCACCCTCGCCTTCTCCCACAGAGTCCAAAAGACTGTTATATACATCTGTGTCTTTTTTTGCTGTTTCTCATATAGGGTTGTCATTACCAACTTTCTAAATTCCATATATATGTGTTAGTATACTGTATTGGTGTTTTTCTTTCTGGCTTACTTCACTCTGTATAATAGGCTCCAGTTTCATCCACCTCATTAGAACTGATTCAAATGTATTCTTTTTAATGGCTGAGTAATAATCCATTGTGTATATGTACCATGGCTTTCTTATCCATTCATCTGCTGATGGAACACTAGGTTGCTTCCATGTCCTGGCTATTATAAACAGTGCTGGGATGAACATTGGGGTACACGTGTCTCTTTCCCTTCTGGTTTCCTCAGTGTGTATGCCCAGCAGTGGGATTGCTGGATCATAAGGCAGTTCTACTTACAGTAATTTAAGGAAACTCTACATTATTCTCCATAGTGGCTGTACTAGTTTGCATTCCCACCAACAGTGTAAGAGGGTTCCCTTTTCACCACACCCTCTCCAGCATTTATTGCTTGTAGACTTTTGGATAGCAGCCATTCTGACCGGCATGAGATGGTAACTCATTGTGGTTTTAATTTGCATTTTCTCTGACAATGAGTGATGTTGAGCGTCTTTTCATGTCTTTGTTAGCCATCTGTATGCCTTCTTTAGAGAAATGTCTGTTTAGTTCTTTGGCCCATTTTTTGATTGGGTTCTTTATTTTTCTGGAATTGAGCTGCAGAAGTTTCTTGTATATTTTTTGACATTAATTCTTTGTCAGGTGCTTCATTTGCTATTATTTTCTCCCATTCTGAATGCTGTCTTTTCACCTTGCTTATAGTTTCTTTTGTTGTGCAGAAGCTTTTAAGGTTAATTAGGTCCCATTTGTTTATTTTTGCTTTTATTTCCATTACTCTGGGAAATGGGTCATAGAGGATCCTGCTGTGATTTATGTCGGAGAGTGTTCTGCCTATGTTTTCCTCTAGGAGTTTTATAATTTCTGGTCTTATGTTTAGATCTTTAATTCATTTTGAGTTTATTTTTTGTATGGTGTAAGAAAGTGTTCTAGTTTCATTCTTTTACAAATGGTTGACTAGTTTTCCCAGCACCACTTGTTAAAGAGATGGTCTTTTCTCCATTGTGTATTCTTGCCTCCTTTATCAAAGATAAGGTGTCCATAAGTGCATGGATTTATCTCTGGGCTTTCGATTTTGTTCCATTGATCTATCTTTCTGTCTTTGTTGCCAGTGCCATACTGTCTTGATGACTGTAGCTTTGTAGTAGAGCCTGAAGTCAGGCAGGTTGATTTCTCCAGTTCCATTCTTCTTTCTCAAGATTGCTTTGGCTATATGAAGTCTTTTGTAGTTTCGCACAAATTGTGAAATTATTTGTTCTCTGAAAAATACCGTTGGTAGCTTGATAGGGATTGCATTGAATCTATAGATTGCTTTGGGTAGTATATTCATTTTCACTATACTGATTCTTCCAATCCATGAACATGGTATATTTCTCCATCTATTTGTGTCCTCTTTGATGTCTTTCATCAGTGTTTTATAGTTTTCTATATATAGATCTTTTGTTTCTTTAAGTAGATTTATTCCTAAGTATTTTATTCTTTTGGTTGCAAAATGAATGTGATTGTTTCCTTAATTTCTTTTTCTGTTTTCTCATTGTTATTGTATATGAATGCAAGGGATTTCTGTGTGTTAATTTTATATCCTGAAACTTTACTATATTCATTGATTAGATCTAGGAATTTTCTGGTGGAGTCTTTAGGGTTTTCTATGTAGAGGATCATGTCATCTGCAAACACTGAGAGTTTTACTTCTTCTTTTCCAATCTGGATTCCTTTTATTTCTTTTTCTGTTCTGATTGCTGTGGATAAAGCTTCCAAAACTATGTTGAATAGTAGTGGTGAGAGTGGGCACCCTTGTCTTGACTCTAATATTAGGGGAAATGATTTCAAGTTTTCACCACTGAGGATAATGTTTGCTGTGGGTTTGTTATATATGGCTTTTATTATGTTGAAGTATGTTCCTTTTATTCCTGCTTTATGGAGGATTTTTACCATAAATGGATGTTGAATTTTTGTCAAAGGCTTTCTCTGCATCTATTGAGATAATCATATGGCTTTTATTTATCAATTTGTTAATGTGGTGTATTACATTGATTGATTTGTGGATATTGAAGAATCCTTGCATCCCTGGGATAAAGCCTACTTGGTCATGGTGTATGATCTTTTTAATGTGTTGTTGGATTCTGATTGCTAGAAATTTGTTAAGGATTTTTGCATCTATGTTCATCAGTGATATTGGCCCAGAGTTTTCTTTTTTTGTGGGATCTTTGTCAGGTTTTGGTATTAGGGTGATGGTGGCCTCATAGAATGAGTTTGGAAGTTTACCTTCCTCTTCAATTTTCTGGAAGAATTTCAGTAGGATAGGTGTTAGCTCTTCTCTAAATTCTTGGTAGAATTCAGCTGTGAAGCCATCTGGTCCTGGGCTTTTGTTTGCTGTAAGATTTCTGATTCCAGTTTCAATTTCCGTGCTTGTAATGGGTCTGTTAAGATTTTCTATTTCTTCCTGGTTCAGTTTGGATAGTTGTATTTTCAAAGAATTTGTCCATTTCTTCCACGTTGTCCATTTTATTGGCATATAGTTGCTGATAGTGGTCTCTTATGATCCTTTGTATTTCTGTGTTCTCTGTTGTAATGTCTCCAATTTCATTTCTAATTTTGTTGATTTGATTCTTCTCCCTTTATTCCTTAATGATTCTGGCTAATGGTTTGCTATTTTATTTATCTTCTCAAAGAACCAGTTTTTAGCTTTGTTGATTTTTGCTATGATTTCTTTTGTTTCTTTTGAATTTATTTCTGCCCTAATTTTTATGATTTCTTTCCTTCTACTAATCCTGGGGTTCTTCCTTTTTCCTTTTCTAGTTCCTTTAGGTGTAGTGTTAGGTTATTTGACTTTTCTCTTGTTTCTTGAGATAAGCTTCTATTGCTATGAACCTTCCCCTTAGCACTGTTTTTACTGAGTCCCATACATTTTGGGTTGTTGTGTTTTAATTTTCATTTGTTTCTATGCATATTTTGATTTCTTTTTTGATTGCTTCTGTGATTTGTTGGTTATTCAGAATCATGTTGATCAGCCTCCATATGTTGGTATTTTTAATAGTTGTTGTTTTTTTTTTTTTTTTCCTTTAGTTGACATCCAATATTGCTGCAATGTGATCAGAGAAGATGCTTGGAATGATTTCAAGTTTTTTTAATTTACCAAGGTTAGATTTATGGCCCAGGATGTGATCTATCCTGGAGAAGGTTCCGTGTGCACTTGAGAAAAAGTTGAAATTCATTGTTTTGGAGTGAAATGTCCTATAGATATCAATTAGGTCTAACTAGTCCATTGTATAATTTAAAGTTTGTGTTTCCTTGCTAATTTTCTCTTTTGTTTATCTATCCATAGGTTTGAGTGGGATATTAAAGTCTCCCACTATTATTGTGTTACTGTTAATTTCCCCTTTCATACTTGTTAGCATTTCCCTTACATATTGAGGTGCTCCTATGTTGGGTGCATATATATTTATAATTGTTATATCTTCTTGGATTGATCCTTTGATCATTATGTAGTGTCCTTCTTTGTCTCTTTTCCTGACATTTATTTCAAAGTCTGTTTTATATGATATGAGTATTGATACTCCTCCTTTCTTTTGGTCTCCATTTGGGTGAAATATCTTTTTCCAGCGTTCACTTTCAGGTTGTATGTGTCCCTTGTTTTGAAGTAGGTCTCTTGTAGACAGCATATATAGGGGTCTTGTTTTCATATCCATTCAGCCAGTCTTTGTCTTTTGATTGGGGCATTCAACACATTTACATTTAAGGTAATTATTGATAAGTATGATCCCATTGCCATTTACTTTGTTGTTTTGGGTTCACGTTTATACACATTTTCTGTGTTTCCTGTCTAGAGAAAATCCTTTAGCATTTGTTGAAGAGCTGGTTTGGTGGTGCTGAATTCTCTCAGTTTTTGCTTGTCTGTAAAGCTTTTGATTTCTCCTTCATATTTGAATGAGATCCTTGCTGGGTACAGTAATCTGGGTTGTAAGTTTTTCACTTTCATCACTTTAAGTATATCCTGACATTCTCTTCGGGCCTGAAGAGTTTCTATTGAAAGATCAGCTGTTATCCTGATGGGGATCCCCTTGTGTGTTATTTGTTGTTTTTTCCCTTGCTGCTTTTAATATTTGCTCTTTGTATTTGATCTTCATTCATTTGATTAATATGTGTCTTGGGGTGTTTCACCTTGGGTTTATCCAGTTTGGGCCTCTCTGGGTTTCTTGGACTTGGGTGGCTATTTTCTTCCTCATTTTAGGGAAGTTTTCAACTATTATCTCCTCAAGTATTTTCTCCTGCCTTTTCTTTTTGTCTTCTTCTTCTGGGACTCCTATGATTCGAATGTTGCGGCATTTGACATTGTCCCAGAGGTCTCTGAGGTTGTCCTCTTTTCTTTTAATTCGTTTTGCCTCTCTGCTTCATTTATTTCCACCATCCTATCTTCCACCTCACTTATCCTATCTTCTGCCACAGTTATTCTACTGTTGTTTCCCTCCAGAGTGTTTTTGATCTCAGTTATTGCATTATTCATTATTGATTGACTTTTTTATTTCTTTTAGGTTCTTGTTAAACATTTCTTGCATCTTCTCAATCCTTGTCTATAGTCTCTTTATCTGTAACTCCATTTTGTTTTCAAGATTTTGGATCATCTTTACTATCATTATTTGAATTCCTTTTCAGGTATACTCCCTATCTCGCCCTCTTTTGTTTGGTTTGGTGAGCATTTATCATGTTCCTTTACCTGCTGAGTATTTCTCTGCCTTTTCATCTTGTTTAGATTGTTGTGTTTGTGGTGACCTTTCTGTATTCTGGAAGTCTGTGGTTCCTCTTTATTGTGGAGGTTCCTCCCTGTAGGTGGGGTTGGACAAGTGGCTTATCAAGGTTTCCTAGTTAGGCAAGCTTGCATCAGTATTCTGTTGGGTGGAGCTGGATTTCTTCTCTCTGGAGTGCAATGAAGTGTCCATTAGTGAATTTTGAGGAGTCTATGGATTTGGTGTGACTTTGGGCAGCCTGTTTATTAAAGCTCAAGGCTATGTTCCTGCATTGCTGGAGATTTCCTGTGGTATGTCTTGCTCTGGAATTTGTTGGCTCTTGGGTGGAGCTTGGTTTCAGTATAGGTATGGAGGCTTTTGGATGAGCTCTTATCAATTAATGTTCGTTGTAGTCAGGAGTTTTCTGGTGTTCTCAGGTTTTGGATTTAAGCCTCCTGCCTCATGTTTTCAGTCTTATTCTTACAGTTGCCTCAAGACTTCTCCATCCATACAACACTTATGATAAAACATCTAAGTTAATGGAGAAATTATTCTACATAGTGAAGGACACCCAGAAAGGTTCACCGAGTTACATGGAGAAGAGAAAAAGGAGGAGGGAAATAGAGGAGACCAGGAGGAGAAGAGGGGGAATCAAAAGGGGGGAGAGCAATCTAGCCAGTAATCAAATACCTATGTGTTCTCCATAGCCTGGAACACCCAGAGAGGTTCATGAAGTTACATAGAGAACAGAGGGAGGAAGGAGATAGAGGTGACCAGGAGGAGAAGAGGGGGAGTCACAAGGAGAGAGACAGATCTAGCCAGTAATCGGTTCCCTAAGTGTCTCCACAGCCTGGAATACACAAAGAGATTTACAGAGTTGGGTAGAGAAGGGGGAGGGAGGAGATAGAGGTGACCTAGGGGAAAAAAAGGAGAGTCAAAAGGGTGAGAGGGCAATCAAGCCAGTAATCACTCCTAAGTAAAAATGAGTACTGAAGATTGGGTTCTTAAAGATACAAAATTGATAACAAATACCAAAAAGCAAAGATTAAAAATATAGAGTAGAGGTTCAACTCTGAAAAATACAATATTAAAAAACAAAACAAAATCACAACAACTATAAAAAATATATATGAAATTTGCTTTAAAAATAGGGTCTTTTGTCCCCAAGGTAATAGACAGTTATAAAAATGAAAATTAAAGGAATAATAAAGGACTTAAAAGTTAAAAAAAAAAATGATAATAGTAAAAATATTGTAGAAAGTGATGGCACTCCACTCCAGTACTCTTGCCTGGAAAATCCCACGGATGGAGGAGCCTGGTGGGCTGCAGTCCATGGAGTCGCCAAGAGTCAGACAAGACTGAGCGACTTCACTTTCACTTTTCATTTTTCATCCATTGAAGGAAATGGCAACCCACTCCAGTGTTCTTGCCTGGAGAATCCCAGGGACGGGGGAGCCGGTGGGCTGCGGTCTATGGGGTTGCACAGAGTCGGACATGACTGAAGCGACTCAGCAGCAGCAGTAAAAATATATCTAGGAATTTCTCTGGAGCTGTTGTGGGCAGTGTGGGGTCAGTTCAGTTTCAGATAGTTCCTTGTTCCAGCTTATACTTCTCAAGGTGTACAGGCCCCTTCCAATGTAGTTGGTGCTAACTACAGGGTTTTAATCTGTTGCACCTGTCACTTCCAAAGCAGGTCCCTCTGTTTATTTTGGCTTCTTCTGTTTGCAAGTATCTTCAGTGTCTAATTTCTGCCTGACACAAGGGGGCAAAAGTGGTCACTTATTTAGGCTCACTTGTTCAGTTTTGCTGTGGGGAGGGAGGGCCACCACAAACAAATATCACTGGTATGTGGGGGAAGTTCTCACAATTGCTGGGTCACACTGGGTTTGCCCCTGCTCACGGTGTATGTACTTTCCTGGCCTATACTGCTCAGGGTCCAGGTTACTTTACAGGGGACTGTCTAAAGCAAGCTCTGGGTTGCATGCACTTCCCAGGTCTAAGCCACTCAGGTTCAGGTTCTTGGGTACTCCACAAAGGTACAGACTTGGTAGGGCCTGCATTTTGTCCCCTTCCCAGGTCTGAGCAGCTCAGGTGACCCAGTGCTTGGTGAGCGCACTCTCCCCAGGTTGGGTGGTGTGTCTTATCACCTTGCCGGTCCCAGCCACTCTGTTTCCTGGGTGCTCAGTGGAGGCGCCATCTCAAGTGGGCCATGTGTCTCTCCTGGGGAACTGATCTCTGACTGCAACCCTCCCAGCAGATGTCAACCATCCAGGATCCCAGGAAGACTTAGTTAACAACTGGGAGCCTGCTAACAGTTTGGTAGGGAATGCCATCTCTGGGGCTGAGATTACCACTTTCCAGCTCTGGCTGTTGCCCGCCTGCCTCTCTGCCTCTGGCGGGTGGTAGGCCAGTTCACAGCTGGCTAGCTCTCCTCTGGTATTTGCTCAGTCCTTCGTTCTGTGAGCAGCCCAGCAGTGCCTTAGGTCAGAGCTTTTCACGGGAAAGTTCCTTCTCTCTCTCTCTCTCTCTCTCTCTCTCTCTTTTCTCTCTCTGTCTATCCCACAGTTTGGGTTGCTATCTCACGTTAGCTCCCTCAGATTATCCTCAGGGCATTCAGGCCTGGTCCTTACCCTAAGCAATGCAGCCCATGCCTTCCTGTTCAGCCCCTGCTTGCTGCTGGTGGAAGCAAGCATCTAGGCTACTTCTCCACTGGGATTTGCAGTTAGGCATGTAATATGTGGGTTTTATTTAGTTATTTATTTTTCCTCCTGGTTATGTTGCCCTCTGAGATTCCAAAACTCCCCACAGACCCACCAGTGAGAGGATTTCGTGGTGTTTGGAAACTTCTCCTCTTTCAGGACTCCCTCCCTGGGATGGGTCTACATCCCTATCTGTTTTGTCTCTCTTTTTATCTTTTATATTTTGTCCTAACTCCTTTCAGAGACAATGGGCTGCCTTTCTGGGTGCCTGGTGTCCTCTGCCAGCGTTCAGAAGTTGTTTTGTGGAATTTGCTCAGCATTCAAATGATCTTTTAATGAATTTGTGGGGGAGAAAGCAGTCTCCCCATCCTATTCCTCCACCATCTTAGGACCACCCCTTTCACAATTCAATTTGATTAAAAGAAATAAAGAGGTGTACTATCAAGCCATGAAAATACATAAAGAATCTTAAATGCATAGAAATGCTAAGAAAAAGGAGCCAGTGTGAAAGACCTACATGTTGTATGATTCCTCTTTATGCCATTCTTTACAGGGAAAAGCCATAACAATGTAGAAGATCAGGATCTTCCAGGAGTTCAAGAGGAGGTAGGTAGGGATGAGTACATGGAGCATGGGGAGTTTTAGGGCACTGAATCTCTTCTGTGTAACACTGTGATGGTGGATACATGACATCGTGTGTCTGGCTCAACCATAGAATGTATAACACAAACAGTGAACACTTACATAAATGATAGATTTTAACTAATAATGATGGATGAGTATTGGTACATCACTTGTACTAAATTACCCACAATTATGTAATATTTTAATGATAGAAGCAATTGTGTGTGAAGGTGGATATATATGGAAACATTCTGTGCAGCTTTTCTATAAACCTCAGTTCAGTCATTCAGTCATGTCTGACTCTTTGCGACCCCATGGACTACAGCATGTCAGGCCTCCCTGTTCATCGCCAAATCCTGAAGCTTACTCAAACTCATCTCCATTGAGTCTGTAATGCCAACCAACCACCGCATCCTCTGTCATCCCCTTCTCCTCCTGCCTTCAATCTTTCGCAGAATCAGGGTCTTTTCTAATGAGTCAGTTCTTTGCATCAGGTGGCCAAAGTATTGGAGTTTCAGCATTAGTCCTGTCAATGAATATTCAGGACTGATTTCCTTTAGGATGGACTGGTTGGATCTCCTTGCAGTCCAAGGGACTCTCAAGAGTCTTCTCTGACACCACAGTTCAAAAGCATCAATTCTTCAGTACACAGCTTTCTTTATAGCCCAACTCTCATATTCATACATGACTACTGGAAAAACCATAGCTTTGACTAGACAGACCTTCGTTGACAAAGCAATGTCTCTGCTTTTTAATATGCTGTCTAGATCAGTTGTAACCTTTCTTCCAAGGAGCAAGTGTCTTTTAATTTTATGGCTGCAGTCACTATCTGCAGTGATTTTGGAGCCCCCAAAAATGAAGTTTGTCTCTATTTCCACTGTTTCTCCATCTATTTGCCATGAATCCTAAGCTTCTCTAAAGCTAAACTCTATCAAAATGTATTGTTTAATCTTAACATCTGGGGGTCTTTTCCTGTTATAAAGTGTTATATCTACATGAAAATATATAGTAAATTGCTTTCTGAAAATAAGTTATTAAAAAAAAAACTTTTAAAGAAGTTATTTAAATAAAATAAATGTTAATTTAAAAGATTGGGGATATGTTACTTTGCAACTGTTTTGTGTTTGTATGTTCTTATAAATATTTTAAAATATTTTTCTTCCTGTATTTCTGCCATTCAGGCTCTACCAACAGTAAGAAATATGTTGTAAAGCCTTGGAACTTTCTTCATTTGTGCATTTGTCTGTGTGCATTTGTAGTGTGCAAGTACTCTTCTCATGAACCTGACACCTATTAAACAGTGGTTATTTCAAGCAGAATTTAATGCTTTATTTCCAAAGTAGTTGAATTAATCTTTCATTTAACAAAAGTTGGAATAAAATACTATGGACTAATATTAATTATGGCAATCACTCACAAACATTTTGGTTTTAAATATATGTAGTGTTAATTGTATAAGAGAAACCATAGTTGATCAAAGGAAGTTCACATTTAAAAACAAAATACGGTGTTACCAGCATTAACCAAACCAGAATTTGACTTGTAGACTCTGTATCTAGGTGAAACTCTTCTAGCATAGAAATTACAAGTATTCACTAATCTTCAAGTAAGCTTTGCTATAGAACAACTATGGTGGTAAAAACCTATTATTGCCCAAAATTATAACCCATTCAAAGAGCAGTCCATTATTGTTTCCTTAATGTGAATTTAATGATGTTAGAAATAAATAAAAATTGATCTACATTCTTCCTTCTGGTTTATAATATTGTTGTACATGATGTCATATTTCCTAGATTTTCTCTTTTCTTAAAGTCTTGGACAAAGTTAGGAAAAATAAAAAGTTCCCCTACAATAAGTATAAATACTGGGTAGAATGCCAAGCTTCCATTTAACTCATATTTAAGTTGCATCCTTGGAAACAACAAGGGATTGTAAACCATCTGCATTTTAATTTCATTTTTAAGGCAGCTTTCTTTGGATAACAAAACTCCAGAGAGAACTTTGTATGAATTCCTTCAGTGGCTCTGACCTGTACCATATCCTCTTTATGATCTTTTAGGTATGCTCAAGAAATTGATTGAGTTCCACAGAAAAGAGACAATTTTACAAATTATTCATAAAAATGCTAAGTTTGCTTTGTATTATTCTGGTTGGCGAATTGTGAGACAAGGCAAATAAAGTATCTGCATTGATTTCTGAAATATGTGATCTTAGGTGAGGTTTAACTCAATTTCAGTGCTCTTTTCTTATCTCAAGTATACCTTAAATCAGGTATTGGCGTCACTGACAGAAGTAACAATATTTTCCTGCTAAACTCATTGTCTGGAAGGGCTCATATTCCTTGGAGCAAAACTAAGCTCAATGGCGATGTTCTTGATAATATTTTATAACTTTTGCTTTGTGATTCATTAGTTAAACATTTGAAACCAGCTGTTGAGGAAAAAAAAAACTTCCTTTACATCAAAGATTTCAGGGCTCACATTTTTTTTGCTGTTGTTGAACAAGTTGACAGTTTTGAGACTGCTTATGAGATGAGTCAGCAAATCAGGGAATTAGGCATCTGGAGCCAAAGAGTAGAAAGTTCCTACCTGATATCTCTTAAAATAGTCATTTTTAAGCTGAATTTGAAAAAACAGTCTATCCTGGACAAAATTCAAGATGAGAGGGTATGTTACAATGCATTTAATTTATAACCAATGGTTGTTAAACAGTGTGCTCTTCAAACTTTATAGACTGTCTTCTGGATAAACATCCTTAACGTGTGAGGTTATGGTTCATATGAAATGGAATGTATCTTTTCCTCCCTTTCACTTCTAACATAACTGTGGTGAAGTTAATATGTATTATTAGATATAAACATTTTGTTGCACCTGTAGGGTTGTCACTAATACTTCTCATATATAAACTTCGAACTCTCAGAAATGAAGAAAAAGTACATTCTAAAGAGACCAATTCTGGTTGTATAGAAAACATATTGAAAAACATAATTAAGGAGACTGACAGGTAAAACAGCAGGTAGCCAGTAAAGTTCAAGTAATATAACATGTACCATAATCAATAATGGAGAAGGCAATGGCACCCCACTCCAGTACTCTTGCCTGGAAAATCCCATGGATGGAGGAGCCTGGTAGGCTGCAGTCCATGGGGTCGCTAGGAGTCGGACACGACTGAGCGACTTCACTTTCACTTTTCACTTTCACGCATTGGAGAAGGAAATGGCAAGCCACTCCAGTGTTCTTGCCAGGAGAATCCCAGGGACGGGGAAGCCTAGTGGGCTGCCGTCTATGGGGTCGCACAGAGTCAGACACGACTGAAGCGACTTAGCAGCAGCAGCAGCAGCATAATCAATACTCTTCAAGATGGAACTATGTCTTTTGATGTTAATTCTAGTTAAGATTTTAGGATAAATTTCTCTATTGTTTAATCAAGAGGAAAAATGAATTTAGCAGCTATGTTACTCATTCGGACAGGTCATAGGTTTAGTTTACTGTATTTAAAAAACAAACCTATTTTCTCTTGACTCATACTATCATTTGATTACAGCAATGTTGAAAATATATTTTTTTCTCAGAAAAACATAAATACAGATATAGGAAATAAAATTATTTTATTAAATTATCTTAAACTGGCATTCCATTCCTTTATTTTTTCCCCAATGTTATAACAGCTGTAGTTATTGTTAATATACTAATCATGGATAGTTCATGACAACATGGAATTTCATGGGGCTATAACTCTCAATATTTACATAAAATTCTTATATCCAAAAAAATGCACCTTTTTTAAATTTAATTTTATTTTTTGTTTTTGTTTTATTTTATTTTATTTTTAAACTTTAGATAGTTTTGGAAGTTTTGGCCACAGTAATCAGAGCAGAAAAAGAAATAAAAGGAATCCAAATTGGAAAAGAAGAAGTAAAACTCTCCCTATTTGCAGATGACATGATCGTCTACATAGAAAACCATAAAGACTCCACCAGAAAATTACTAGAACTAATCAATGATTATAGTAAAGTTGTAGGATATAAAATCAACACACAGAAATCCCTTGCATTCCTATACACTAATAATGAGAAAACAGAAAGAGAAATTAAGGAAACAATTCCATTCACCATTGCAACGGAAAGAATAAAATACTTAGGAATATATCTACCTAAAGAAACTAAAGACCTATACATAGAAAACTATAAAACACTGGTGAAAGAAATCAAAGAGGACACTAATAGATGGAGAAATATACCATGTTCATGGATTGGAAGAATCAATATAATGAAAATGAGTATACTACCCAAAGCAATTTATAGATTCAATGCAATCCCTATCAAGCTACCAACGGTGTTCTTCACAGAGCTAGAACAAATAATTTCACAATTTGTATGGAAATACAAAAAACCTCGAATAGCCAAAGCGATCTTGAGAAAGAAGAATGGAACTGGAGGAATCAACCTACCTGACTTCAGGCTCTACTACAAAGCCACAGTTATCAAGACAGTATGGTACTGGCACAAAGACAGAAATATAGATCAATGGAACAAAATAGAAAGCCCAGAGATAAATCCACGCACATATGGACACCTTATCTTTGACAAAGGAGGCAAGAATATACAATGGATTAAAGACAATCTCTTTAAGAAGTGGTGCTGGGAAAACAGGTCAACCACTTGTAAGAGAATGAAACTAGAACACTTTCTAACACCAGACACAAAAATAAACTCAAAATGGATTAAAGATCTCAACGTAAGACCAGAAACTATAAAACTCCTAGAGGAGAATATAGGCAAAACACTCTCTGACATACATCACAGCAGGATCCTCTATGACCCACCTCCCAGAATATTGGAAATAAAAGCAAAAATAAACAAATGGGACCTAATTAAACTTAAAAGCTTCTGCACAACAAAGGAAACTATTAGCAAGGTGAAAAGACAGCCTTCATAATGGGAGAAAATAATAGCAAATGAAGCAACTGACAAACAACTAATCTCAAAAATATACAAGCAACTCCTACAGCTCAACTCCAGAAAATGGACCTTATGTTAAAAATAAAAGCAGAAAGATTAATGCAATTTTACTGAAAACTAACTTTCACTGAATACATTATATATGCATACTGTTTATTTCTTAAAATTCCATGAGATATTTCCCTCATGTTACAGATAAGAAAGCTATTTAAAGAGTTTAGGTAATTAGCTTAAAAATTTGCAAAACCAAGATTCACGTCTGCTCTGCCTCACCCAAGGGTGTGCTTGTAAGTATTTTGTGACACTGCCTTCCAGAAAGTCCATTTACACAAAAATAATAAAATCAAAGGATTTAGTGATATCATTACAAAGTGTTCTCAATGACCATTAGATATTTGCAACTTGAGTTTTTTGTCATTATTAAAACAACCTTCATTTACAAGGAAGTAACTCCCTCTCATTTAGTAATTTGATACCTGTAATAATAAGTTTCAGATACTATTTAAAGAAAACAAAAATGTCCCCCCGAGTAAAACAAACCTCAGTATCAGTGGCGCTCCAGATGTTCAGTGTTCTCATCCTTGCCCCATGAGTGTGCCCAGCTTTTGCAGCTGTGGAGTTGAAATATGAGTTGGCACCTAACCATGCCCAATACAGAATGCTGCATTAATAGGAACTACATTGTATTCAGAACCTTCTCATTGGTAATTTAGGAGAGTTGCTTTTACACAAGACATATGGTTAGCTTATAATTTTTCCTATTGTGTATAAGCTCAAACTACCACACAATTGCACTCATCTCACACGCTAGTAAAGTAATGCTTAAAATTCTCCAACCCAGGCTTCAGCAATATGTGAACCATGAACTTCCTGATGTTCAAGCTGGTTTTAGAAAAGGCAGAAGAACCAGAGATCAAATTGCCAACATCCTCTGGTTCAAGGAAAAAGCAAGAGAGTTCCAGAAAAACATCTATTTCTGCTTTATTGACTATGCCAAAGCCTTTGACTGTGTGGATCACAATAAACTGTGGAAAATTCTGAAAGAGATGGGAAGACCAGACCACCTGAGCTGCCTCTTGAGAAATTTGTATGCGGGTCAGGAAGCAACAGTTAGAACTGGACATGGAACAGCAGACTGGTTCCAAATAAGAAAGGGAGTATGTCAAGGCTGTATATTGTCACCCTGTTTATTTAACATATATGCAGAGTACATCATGAGAAACGCTGGACTGGGAGAAACACAAGCTGGAATCAAGATTGCCAGGAGAAATATCAATTACCTCAGATATGCAGATGATACCACCCTTATGGCAGAAAGTGAAGAGGAACTAAAAAGCCTCTTGATGAAGGTAAAGTGGAGTGTGAAAAAGTTGGCTTAAAGCTTAACATTCAGAAAACGAAGATCATGGCATCTGGTCCCATGACTTCATGGGAAATAGATGGGGAAACAGTGGAAACAGTGTCAGACTTTATTTTGGGGGGGCTCCAAAATCATTGCAGATGGTGACTGCAGCCATGAAATTAAAAGACGCTTACTCCTTGGAAGGAAAGTTATGACCAACCTAGATAGCATATTCAAAAGCAGAGACATTACTTTGCCAACAAAGGTCTGTCTAGTCAAGGCTATGGTTTTTTCAGTGGTCATGTATGGATGTGAGAGTTGGACTGTGAAGAAAGCTGAGTGCCGAAGACTTGATGCTTTTGAACAGTGGTGTTGGAGAAGATTCTTGAGAGTCCCTTAGACTGCAAAGAGATCCAACCAGTCTATTCTGAAGGAGATCAGCCCTGGGATTTCTTTGGAAGGAATGATGCTAAAGCTGAAACTCCAGTACTTTGGCCACCTCATGGGAAGAGTTGACTCATTGGAAAAGACTCTAATGCTGGGAGGGATTGGGGGCAAGAGGAGAAGGGGACAACAGAGGATGAGACGGCTGGATGGCATCACTGACTCGATGGGCGTGAGTCTCAGTGAACTCCGGGAGTTGGTGATGGACAGGGAGGCCTGGCATGCTGCGATTCATGGGGTTGCAAGAGTCAGACATGACTTAGCGACTGATCTGATCTGATAAGATCAAGTAAGTTACTTCTCTTAACTTTTGTAACAGTACAGCAATTAGGCACACTCGACCTGCAGGAAAAGTCTAAAAAGACTTTCAACCCATTCCTTCCTCCATGGCTTAAGAAAATCTATTTTTCTCTTCTTGGGATAGTCAGAGTAGATCAGAGAGTCTGTGCATAAAGAAAATAAATCTTGGTTCCCTAAGGGAAATATCACTATATGGGATGAGATTGCCTGAATTAGTAGTTCAGGCTCAAGGCAAGAGCCTAGGCATTCATTGGGTTGCCTGTTACCAGCGCAGAGTTCAATTCAAAGTCTTTCTGCTGAATCCAGCAGGCTCTATGCTCTTAAGAAGTACAGAGCATGTTCTTCTGAAGTAATGAGTATAAACATGCAGGCTTTGGTTGGACATGATCAGTAAGAGTGTTGCTACATCTGTGCATAAGTATTCATTGTTGTATGTAGTTTTGTCTTTAATACAAATGTGTTGTGGCAGCAACACATGTAAAACTGTCCAGATTTCTGAATTTGGAACAATTTGATGTAACAAAATGAAGTAAGGTCCAGATAATTTCAAGACAAAAAAAATTAGATTGCCTATTCTTGAGGCAGTTGGAAACCTGGAAATTAGAAAGATTTGTATTGATTTATATTTTGCAATTAAATAAACAAAGATGTCAAGCATTTTTTTAAAAGCTGAAACCAGTATCTAATTTCCTATTGTTAAACTAGCCATGTTTACTGTATTTCCAGGTAGAATCAATGGGGTTTTATGTTAATATTTTATGTTAATATTTCATATAAATATTTTTAAAAATAAATAAAAATAAGAATAATAAGTGTAAGCTCTGCACTTACAAGATATTTTCTACATCTTTCTTACACTTTCTATTGAGTCCATTGTCAAAAGAAATCTGTCCTTAGAGTAATTGAAAACTGCTCCATATTGTCAATGGAAGATATACAGGAATACACTTTGATTACAGTAACTTATATATATCTTTTGCTACTTCTGAATAAAGCTATAAGGTAATCACAGAACTGACCATTTCCATCATAGTAAAACAAGGTAGAGGAATGCTAATTAGAATAATGTCCTTTTATGACCAAACATTATATGATTATATGTCCTTTAATTCGCTTTAACATTTTTTTGCAGTAAGATTTCCATATTAAGGAATTCTAATAGTACTTCTTACCAAAATGCCATATTTACTCCTCAAGAGATAAAAGTTCTGCTTCCCACTATTTATAATTTGATCAAGGAAGCAAGTGGTCAATAGAAGCATTGTCAAATTTTAAGCCATTAATAATACTGGTATTTCACAAATACCAGGAATTTATACTGCACCCTAACAGCGCATATGTAGGTTTAATAGAACCCTTTGGTGAGTCTTCCGGTCTCAGGAGGATATAGATAGATAATATTTGGTGCTAAGTTCTGAGCTCTGCACTTACAAGATATTTTCTATATCTTTCTTACACTTTCTATTGAGTCCATTGTCAAAAGAAATCTGTCCTTAGAGTAATTGAAAACTGCTCCATATTGTTGATGGAAGATATACAGGAATACACTTTGATTACAGTAACAGACATTTTTCTCTTTTACCATCATATTGAACTGTCAGACATTTTTCTCTTTTACTATCACATTGAACTGTGAATATAAATGATTTGTCAACTGTTGACAAGCAGATAATTGGTGTAGTTTGTTCAACTGAAATTATGTCTATTCTTTAGATCTTCTGCATGGTCAAAGATACTACTACCATAAGTCACATTTCAATGGAAATTTGACAGCCTTACAAGGTCTTCTGAATTCTAATCAGAATTTGTTTTCCTTCATTGCTATATATTGTTTACTAAAAGCAAAAATCACACATCTAGCAGTATTGCCAGGATAACAATTTATTCGATCAATGGTTTAGGAATCATTTGATAAGTACACTGCGCATTTAATTATTTTGACTTCACTTAGATAATAGTCTTAAAGAATAATTTAAATACAACAGACTGCATTACCTAAATTTTCATGTGTTGGAAAGCTTTCAGTGTTTCAAATGAACACATGTTTGGGCTGTTCAAGACATCAGTACAAAGGATCCTAGTGAAACCAGTCTCCAAAGCTACTATAAAGTTGCTAATATAATGCTATATAATACAAATGTAGTAATAATAAACTCATTTTTAAATCCTACAAACTATTGCGAATTTCTAAATTTCTACAGGTTAGTCCAAAAGAATGACAATCCTAGTTTTCAGGAGAAATATGAACACCAGAGAGGGGATTCCATGGTGGCTCAGATGGTAAAGAATCTGCCTGCAATACTGGGGACCCAGGTTCAGACCCTGGATTGGGAAGATCCCCTGGAGAAGGAAATACCGAATCCAGTATTCTAGCCTGGAGAATTCCATAGAGAGAGGAGCCTGGCGGGCTACAGTAGTCCATGGGGTCACAAGAGTCAGACACAACTTAGCAATTAATAATTTGAATGCATTTAGGAATTCCTATTTGGTTAAGTTGGTGAAAATCAGCATAGAGAATTTAAGTGGTTTGTTAAAAATAAGATTCTTATTTTAATAGATTCTATAACAGACTATTGAATTGAAACAAATAACTTGATTAAAAAGTTTAGTTAAATTATCCTTTAATTGGTTGCAAAATTTTATTAAACCCAAGCTATTATTGTTGTTTGCAAGCAGTGCCCCAAATCTGTGTTGGCTGCTGTATATCCTGTATTTTTTTAAACAAAGTTAGTTCTATTCTTTGTATTCTGCTTATATAAAGAAAATTTTTATTTAGAGTTTCCTTTTGTCTAATTACAGATTTTTGAGGCATATTACATAAAATATTATTGTTAGGGCCAAGAAAGTCTTAGTTTTTTAACAGGCATTTTATTTTCAAAATTCCAAGTTTTCATAAGAAAATTACCAGCATATTGCAAGAGCATTAATTAAGCTATCAGGATTTATCTGACTGAGATTTTAAAAGATGTTGTTCTAAATGTTGGTGTGGACTCATTGTTTATAAGCTGTTATTATTTTATAAAATATAACATTTCCTTATTCAAAATTATAGATTTTTTCATGTCTCTGTAATCTGCTTTTATTTTTTCTCTTTAAATTACAGTATCTAAAACTATATTGGGACTGTTAATCATATGTCAGAAAAAAAGAACATTAAACAAAAACTGAACTTATATATGAATATGTATGAATAGAATGACAATACGTAGACTCTAAAAATGTCAGTGCAAGTAATCTTAAAAATCAATGGGAAAATGATAATTGCTCTGTGACCCTTTTGTTTGTTTTAGTTGTTAAAACACTAAAAACTCTCTAACAGATGGGGAAAAGCTCTTTAACTGCTGGTCAAATATATAGAATTTTTTTTAAAGCCCAGTACAGCTAATGGGTATTTAGAATATTATAATACTAAACATTAGAAATATTGAGTATTAGATAGAGTATTACTTTTCTTTCTTTTTTTTTTTTTTTATCTTATCAGGTCTGAAAAATACTCTCCTTTTCTCACCATAAGATTTATGAAACATAGTATCTTTCTATGCTTTGATGAATTATGATTCCTTCCTAAGTTTGGATAAGCTTTCAACAATTTACCCTTTGCAGTTTTAAATGTCATGAAATATCTCTCAGTTCCTTTAATGAGAAGTTTTTGACAGTGTTACTTCCTCTGGAACATTTTCATCTTTTTGTCACAATCATTTTTCTCATTTATTTTGATAATGTTTCCCAGACTAAGTTTCTCTGTATGCATATGTAGTCTCTGTAGAATGACAACTGTGTCAACATTCCCATGGTCAGCTACTTCTTCTATAAGAAGAAATATTTCTTCTATTGCTTCATATACCTTCAATTTAAATTTGACATCCAGCATTATCACTTGTATTTGCTGCAGTTTAATCTTTTTTGGATAACTCTCTCTTTTGATTATCCATTTTTCTAAAATTACACATGAGTTAAGCACTGGGTATATAACCAGCAATAACTGATTATGAATACAACTTTGCTGTCTGTGCAAGACTTCAGAAAAACAAATGAACCAAACAACATACTGCCAAAAATAGAATTTGGACTATTATAGAAGGTAGGAAACAAGAGATTAGAGAAAAGGCAGGGAAGGATATGGTTACAATTTATGCTATGAGTTTTGGGCATGAATAGTGCCCAAGAAAAACAATAGTGGTTGTTGTTCAGCCACTCAGTCGTGTCTGACTGCAAAGCCATGAACTGCAGCATGTCAGGCTTCCCTGTCCTTCACTATCTTCTGGAGTTCTCAAAATCATGTCCCTTGAATCGATGATGCCATCCAACCATCTCATCCTCTGTTGCACTCTTCTCCTCCTGCCCTCAACCTTTCCCAACATCAGGGACTTTTCCAATGAATTGGCTCTTTGCATCAGGTGGCCAAGGTATTGAAGCTTAAGCTTTACCTTCCAATGAGTATTCAGGGTTGATTTCCCTTAGGATTGACTGGTTTGATCTCCTTGTTGTCCACGGAAATCAAAGCGTCTTCTCCAGCACCACAGTTCAAAAGCATCAATTCTTCAGTGCTCAGGTGGGAATTCCTTGGTGGCTTAGATGGTAAAGCTTCTATCTACAATGTCGGAGACCTGGGTTTGATCCCAGGGTTGGGAAGATCCCCTAGAGAAGGAAATGGCAATTCACTCCAGATCTATTGCCTGGAAAATCCCATGGACAGAGGAACCTGGTAAGCCCCAGTCCATGGGGTCGCAAAGAGTCAGACATGACTAAGCAACTTCACTTTCCTTTTCACTTTAGCCTTTTTTTTATGGTCCAAATATCTCATCCATAAAAACATAGCTTTGACTATACAGACAGACCTTTATGAGTCAGCTTTTTTATTTTATTATTTCACATTCATCAGGAGGCTCTTTAGTTCTTTGCCTTTTGCTATAAGGGTGGTGTTATCTGCATATTTGAGGTTGTTGATATTTCTCCCAACAATATTGATTCCAGCTTGACTTCACCTAGCCTAGCATTTCACATGATGCACTCTGTATAAAAGCTGAATAGTGTGTGAAAGTCACTCATTCGTGTCCAACTCTTTGAGATCCCATGATCTATACAGTCCAGAATACTGGAGTGGGTAGCCATACCATTCTCTAGGGGATCTTCCCAACCCAAGGATTGAACCCAGGTCTCCCACATTGCAGGCAGATTCTTACCAACTGAGCCACCACAGAAGCCCATAAGTTAAATAAGCAGGTTACAATATATAGCCTTGAGGTAGCCCTTCCCCAATTTTGAACCAGTCCTTTCCATGTCCAGTTCCAACTGTTGTTTCTTGACCTTATATAGGTTTCTCAGGAGACAGGTATGGCAGTCTGTTATTCTTATCTCTTTAAGAATTTTCCACAGTTTGTTGTGATCCATACAGTTAAAGGCTTTGGCATAGTCAATAAAGCAGAAGTAGATACTTCTTTTGGAACTCTCTTGCTTTCTAAATGATCCAACAGATGTTGGCAATTTGGTCTCTGATTCCTCTGCTTTTATAAATCCAGCTTGAACACCCAGAGGTTCACAGTTCACATACTGTTGAAGCCTGGCTTAGAAAATTTTGAGCATTACTGTGCTAGCGTGTGAAATGAATGTAATTGTGCAGTAGTTTGAACATTCTTCAGCAGTGCCTTTCTTTGGGATTGGCATGAAAACTGACCTTTTCCAATCCTGTGGCCACTGCTAAATTTTACAAATTTTATGGTATATTGAGTGTAACCAGAGATCAAATTGCCAACATCCACTTGGTCATGGAGAAAGGAAGAGAGTTTCAGAAAAACATCTATTTCTGCTTTATTAACTATGCCAAAGCCTTTGACTGTGTGGATCACAATAAACTGTTTAAAATTCTGAAAGAGATGGGAATACCAGACCACATGACCTGCCTCTTGAGAAACCTATATGCAGGTCAGGAAGCAACACGTAGAACTGGACTTAGTCAAGAAACAAAGGGAAAAAAAATCAAATCAATAAAATTAGAAATGAAAATGGAGAGATCACAACAGACAACACAGAAATTCAAAGGATCATAAGAGACTACCATCAGCAATTATATGCCAATAAAATGGACAACTTGGAAGAAATGGACAAATTCTTAGAAAAGTACAACTTTCCAAAACTGAACCAAGAAGAAATAGAAAATCTTAACAGACCCATCACAAGCACGGAAATTGAAACTGTAATCAGAAATCCTCCAGCAAACAAAAGCCCAGGTCCAGATGGCTTCACAGCTGAATTCTACCAAAAATTTAGAGAAGAGCTAACACCTATCCTACTCAAACTCTTCCAGAAAATTGCAGAGGAAGATAAACTTCCAAACTCATTCTATGAGGCCACCATCACCCTAACACCAAAACCTGACAAAGATGCCACAAAAAAAGAAAACTACAGGCCAATATCACTGATGAACATAGATGCAAAAAGCCTAACCAAAATTCTAGCAATCAGAATCCAACAACACATTAAAAAGATCATACACCATGACCAAGTGGGCTTTATCCCAGGGATGCAAGGATTCTTCAATATTTGCAAATCAGTCAATGTACACCGCATTAACAAATTGAAAAATAAAAGCCATATGATTATCTCAATAAATGCAGAGAAAGCCTTTGACAAAATTCAACATCCATTTACGATAAAAAAAAAAATCTCCAGAAAGCAGGAATAGAAGGAACATACCTCAACGTAATAAAAGCTATATATGACAAACCCACAGCAAACATTATCCTCAGTGGTGAAAACTTGAAATCATTTCCCCTAATATTAGAGTCAAGACAAGGTGGCCGACTTTCACCATTACTATTCAACATAGTTTTGGAAGTTGTGGCCACAGCAATCAGAGCAGAAAAAGAAATAAAAGGAATCCAAATCAGAAAAGAAGAAGTAAAACTCTCAGTGTTTGCGGGTGACACGATCCTCTACATAGAAAATCCTAAAGACTCCACCAGAAAATTACTAGAACTAATCAATGAATATAGTAAAGTTTCAGGATACAAAATCAACACACAGAAATCCCTTGCATTCCTATACACTAATAATGAGAAAATAGAGAAATTAAGGAAACAATTCCATTCACCATTGCAACAAAAAGAATAAAATACTTAGGAATATATCTACCTAAAGAAACAAAGACCTATATATAGAAAACTATAAAACACTGGTGAAAGAAATCAAAGAGAACACTAATAGATGGAGAAATATACCATGTTCATGGATTGGAAGAATCAGTATAGTGAAAATGAGTATACTACCCAAAGCAATCTATACGTTCAATGCAATCCCTATCAAGCTACCAACGGTGTTCTTCACAGAGCTAGAACAAATAATTTCACAATTTGTATGGAAATACAAAAAACCTTAAATAGCCAAATCAATCTTGAGAAAGAAGAATGGAACTGGAGGAATCAATCTGCCTGACTTCAGGCTCTACTACAAAGCCACAGTCATCAAGACAGTATGGTACTGTCACAAAGACAGAAATATAGATCAATGTAACAAAATAGAAAGCCCAGAGATAAATCCATGCATCTATGGACACCTTATCTTTGACAAAGGAGGCAAGAATATACAATGGAGAAAAGACCATCTCTTTAACAAGTGGTGCTGGGAAAACTGGTCAACCACTTGTAAAAGAATGAAACTAGAACACTTTCTAACACCATACACAAAAATAAACTCAAAATGGTTTAAAGATCTACATGTAAGACCAGAAACTATAAAACTTCTAGAGGAGAACATAGGCAAACACTCTCTGACATAAATCACAGCAGGATACTCTATGACCCACCTCCCAGAATACTGAACATAAAAGAAAAAATAAACAAATGGTTCCTAATTACAATTAAAAACTTCTGCACAACGAAGGAAACTATAAGCAAAGTGAAAAGTCAGCCTTCAGAATGGGAGAAAATAATAGCAAATGAAGCAACTGACAAGCAACTAATCTCAAACATATACAAGCAACTCCTGCAGCTCAATTCCAGAAAAATAAATGACCCAATCAAAAAAAAAAAAAAAAAAAATGGGCCAAAGAACTAAAGACATTTCTCCAAAGAAGACATACAGATGGCTAACAAACACATGAAAAGATGCTCAACATCACTCATTATCAAAGAAATGCAAATCAAAACCACAATGAGGTACCATTTCACACTAGTCAGAATGGCTGCTATCCAAAAGTCTACAAGCAATAAATGCTGGAGAGGGTGTGGAGAAAAGGGAACCCTCTTACACTGTTGGTGGGGATGCAAACTAGCACAGCCACTATGGAGAACAGTGTGGAGATTTCTTAAAAAACTGGAAATAGAACTGCCTTATGACCCAGAAATCCCACTGCTGGGCATACACACCGAGGAAACCAGAACTGAAAGAGACACATGTACCCCAATGTTCATCGCAGCACTGTTTATAATAGCCAGGACATGGAAGCAACCTAGAGGTCCATCAGCAGATGAATGGATAAGAAAGCAGTGGTACATATACACAATGGAGTATTACTCAGCCATTAAAAAGAATACATTTGAATCAGTTCTAATGAGGTGGATGAAAC
Source organism: Bubalus kerabau (assembly GCF_029407905.1). Classification (NCBI taxonomy): domain Eukaryota; kingdom Metazoa; phylum Chordata; class Mammalia; order Artiodactyla; family Bovidae; genus Bubalus; species Bubalus kerabau. Next base: position 71,105,302 of record NC_073628.1, read on the forward strand.
TGGAGCCTATTATACAGAGTGAAGTAAGCCAGAAAGAAAAACACCAATACAGTATACTAACGCACATACATGGAACTTAGAAAGTTGGTAACAATAGCCCTGTATGCGAGACATTAAAAGAGACACAGATGTATATAACAGTCTTTTGGACTCTGTGGGAGAGGGAAAGGGTGGGACGATCTGGGGGAATGGCACTGAAACATGCATAATATCATATAAGAAGCTAATCGTCAGCCCAGGTTTTATACAGGATGCTGGGGGCTGGTACACTGGGATGACTCAGAGGGATGGTACTAGAAGGGAGGTGGGAGGGGGGTTCAGGATGGGAAAAACGTGTACACCAGTGGTGAATTCATGTTGATGTGTGGCAGAACCAATACAATATTGTAAAGTAAAAAAAAAAAAATTAAAATTAAAATTAAAAAAAAAAAAAAAACTGGACATGGAACAACATACTGGTTCCAAATAGGAAAAGGAATACATCAAGGCTGTATATTGTCACCCTACTTATGTAACTTATATGCAGAGAACATCATGAGAAAGGCTGGGCTGGAAGAAGCACAAGCTGGAATCAAGACTGCCGGGAGAAATATCAATAACCTCAGATATGCAGATGACAACACCTTTATGGCAGAAAGTGAAGAGGAACTCAAAAGCCTCTTGATGAACGTGAAAGAGGAGAGTGAAAAAGTTGGCTTAAAGCTCAACATTCAGAACACGAAGATCATGGCATCTGGTCCCATCACTTCATGGGAAATGGATGGGGATACAGTGGAAATAGTGTCAGACGTTATTTTGGGGGGCTCCAAAATCACTGCAGATGGTGACTGTAGCTGTGAAATTAAAAGACGCTTACTCCTTGGAAGGAAAGTTATGACCAACCTAAATAGCATATTCAAAAGCAGAGACATTACTTTGCCAACAAAGATCTGTCTAGTCAAGGCTATGGTTTTCCCTGTGGTCATGTATGGATGTGAGAGTTGGACTGTGAAGAAAGCTGAGTGCCGAAGAATTGATGCTTTTGAATTGTGGTGTTGGAGAAGACTCTTGAGAGTCCCTTGGACTGCAAGCAGATCCAACCAGTCTATTCTAAAGGAGATCAGTCCTGGGTGTTCTTTGGAAGAACCAAAGTTAAAGCTGAAACTCCAATACTTTGGCCACATCATGTGAATATTTGACTCATTGGAAAAGACTCTGATGCTCGGAGGGATTGAGGGCAGGAGGAAAAGGGGATGACAGAGGATGAGATGGCTGGATGGCATCACCAACTGGATGAACATGAGTTTGAGTGAACTCCGGGAGTTGGTGATGGACAGGGAGACCTGGCAGTCTGCAATTCATGGGGTCGCAAAGAGTCGGACATGACTGAGCGACTGAACTGAACTGAGGGTAACACTTTAACTGCATCATTGTTTAGTGTCTGAAATAGTTCAGCTGGAATTCCATCACCTTCACTAGCTTTGTTTATAGTAATGCTTCCTAAGTCCCACTTGACTTCACATTCCCGAGTGTCTGGCTCTACTTGAGTGATCACACTGTATGGTTATCTAGATCATTAAGATCCTTTTTGTATAGTTCTGTGTACTCTTCCCACCTCTTAATCTGCTTCTTTTATGTCCATATCATTTCTGTCCTTTATTGTGCCCTACTTTGCATGAAATGTTCTCTTGCTGCTGCTGCTGCTAAGTTGCCTCAGTTGTGTCTGACTCTGTGCAACCCCATAGATGGCAGCCTACCAGGCTTCCCCATCCCTGGGATTCTCCAGGCAAGAACACTTGAGTGTGTTGCCATTTCCTTCTCCAATGCATGAAAGTAAAAAGTGAAAGTGAAGTTGCTCAGTTGTGTCCGACTCATAGCGACCCCATGGACTGCAGCCTACCAGGCTCCTCTGTCTGTGGATTTTCCAGGCAAGAATACTGGAGTGTGGTGCCATTGCCTTCTCTGAATGTTCCCTTGGTATCTCTAATTTTCTTGAAGAAATCGCTAGTCTTCCCATTCTGTCATTTTCCTCTATTTCTTTGCATTGATTGCTGAGGAAGGCTTTCTTATCTCTCCTTGCTATTCTTTGGAACTCTGCGTTCCAATGGACATATCTTTCCTTTCACTTCTCCTCTTTTCTCAGCTATTTGTAAGGCCTCCTCAGAGGACCATTTTGCCTTTTTGCGTTTCCTTTTCTTGGACATGGCTTTGGTCACCACCTCCTGTGTAATGTTGCGAACCTCTGTCCATAGTTCTTAAGGCACTCTTATCATATCTAATCCCTTGAACCCTTTTGTCACTTCCACTGTATAATCATATATTTGATTTAAGTCATACCTGAATGGCCTAGTGGTTTTCCCAACTTTCTTCCATATAAGTCTGAATTTTGCAATAAAGATTTCATGATCTGAGCCACCATCAGCTCCCGGCCTTGTTTTTGCTGACTGTATAGAACTTCTTCATTTTTGGCTGCAAAGAATGTAATCAATCTGATTTCAGTATTAGCCATCTGGTGATGTCCACATTTGCAGTCCTCTCTTGTATTGTTCGAAGAGGGTGTTTGCTATGACCAGTGCATTCTCTTAGCAAACAAACAAACAAACAAAAAAAAAAACTCTGTTAGTGTTTGCTCTGCTTCATTTTATATTCCAAGGCAAAACTTGCCTGTTATTCCAGGTATCTCTTGACTTCCTACTTTTGCATATCAGTCCCCTATGATGAAAATGACATCTTTTTTTGGCATTATTTCTAGAAGGTTTGGTAAGTCTTCATGGAACCATTCAACTTCAACTTCCTCAGCATTAATGGTTGGGGCATAGACTTGGATTGCTGTGATATTGAATGATTTGCCTTGGAAGCAAATGGAGATTGTTCTTTTATTTTTGAGATTTCACCCAAGTACTGCATTTTGGTCTCTTTTGTTGACTATGATGGCTACTCCATTTCTTCTAAGGGATTCTTTCCCACAGTAGTAGAGTTTATCATCATCTGAATTAAATTCACCCTTTCCTGCCCATTTTAGTTCACTCATTCCTAAAGTGTCAATCTTGTCATCTCCTGTTTGATCATTTCCAAATTGCCTATATTAATGAACCTAGTATTCCAGTTTCCTATACAATATTGTTCTTTACAGCATCAGACTTTACTTTCATCATCAGACTCACCTACAAGTGAGTGTTGTTTCTGCTTTGGCTCAGCCTATTCATTCCTTCTCAAGCTGTTTCTTAGCTCTTCTCCTGTTCGGACAGCTACCGACCTGGGGGTTTCATCTTTCAGTGTCATACATTTTTGCCTTTTCACTGTTCATGGAGTTCTCAAGGCAAGAATGCTGAAGCGGTTTGCCATTCCTTTCTCCAATAGTATTTGTACAAATGAGTAATGTAAGCTGTGCACAAAGGACAAGTACAAACAAAAGTATGGGCAAAGAAAAAATACAAACTAAAACATACACAGAAATGCACACACTGTGGTATGCATGATAGGAAATGTCAAAAGATGTCGACCTCCTGGAAGCCCAAGATAAATTAATTCTACAACAAATGGGAATTAAGTTTGCAGATGGAATTAAGGTTAACACTTGTGATGGTTAACTGTGTATGTCAGCTTTTTTAACTAGGTTACAGTACCCAAACATTTGGTAAAAGATCAGCCTAGATGTCCAATGAAATTGTTTTTCAGTTGAGAATAACATTTAATTCAATAGATTTAGCATAAAGCAGGTTAATTTCCATAATGAGGTTGGACGTCATCCAATCAGTTGAAGACCGTAAGGAAATGGCTACAGTGCCCTGAAAAAAGAGGACTCTGCCCCAGATTGCCTTCAGTCTTGAAGTTTGAAGTCAGCTCTTCCCTGGGTCTCCATCTTGTGGGCTTTGCCACCAACTTTGGACTTGCCAGCCTCCATAATCACATGGGCTGCTGCTGCTAAGTCGCTTCAGTCGTGTCCAACTCTGTGCGACCCCAGAGACGGCAGCCCACCAGGCTCCCCCGTCCCTGGGATTCTCCAGGCAAGAACACTGGACTGGGTTGCCATTTCCTTCTCCAATGCATGAAAGTGAAAAGTGAAAGTGAAGTCGCTCAGTCGTGTCTGACTCCTAGCGACCCCATGGACTGCAGCCTACCAGGCTCCTCTGTCCATGGGATTTTCCAGGCAAGAGTACTGGAGTGGGGTGCCATCGCCTTCTCCAATCACATGGGCTAATTCTTTAAAATAAATCTCTCTCTCTATTGATGTATGTTTAGCCCATCCCATTTATTCTGTTTCTCTGGTGAACTCTGACTGATAACATTCAGTTCAGTTCAGTTGCTCAGTCGTGTCCAACTCTTTGCAACCCCATGAACTGCAGACGCCAGGTTTCCCTGTCCGTGACCAACTCCCGGAGTTCACTCAACTCACGTCCATCCAGTCGGTGATGCCATCCAGCCATCTCATCCTCTGTCATCCCCTTCTCCTCCCGCCCCCAATCCTTCCCAGCATCAGAGTCTTTTCCAATGAGTCAACTCTTCACAAGAGGTGGCCAAAGTACAGGAGTTTCAGCTTTAGCATCATTCCTTCCAAAGTACACCCAGGACTGATCTCCTTTAGAATGGACTGGTTTTATCTGCTTGCAGTCCAAGGGACTCTCAAGAGTCTTCTCCAACACCACAGTTCAAAAGCATCAATTCTTCGGCACTCAGCTTTCTTCACAGTCCAACTCTCACATCCATACATGACCACTGAAAAAACCATAGCCTTGACTAGACAGACCTTTGTTGGCAAAGTAATGTCTCTGCTTTTGAATATGCTATCTAGGTTGGTCATAACTTTCCTTCCAAGGAGTAAGCGTCTTTTAATTTCACAGCTGCAGTCACCATCTGCAGTGATTTTGGAACCCCCAAAAATAAAGTTTGACACTGCTTCCACTGTTTCCGCATCTATTTCCCATGAAGTGATGGGACCAGATGCCATGATCTTCGTGTTCTGAATCCTGAGCTTTAAGCCAACTTTTTCACTCTCCTCTTTCACTTTCATCAAGAGGCTTTTGAGTTCCTCTTCACTTTCTGCCATAAAGGTGTTGTCATCTGCATATCTGAGGTTATTGATATTTCTCCCGGCAATCTTGATTCCAGCTTGTGATTCTTCCAGCCCAGCCTTTCTCATGATACACTCTGCATATAAGTTAAATAAGCAGGGTGACAATATACAGCCTTGATGTACTCCTTTTCCTATTTGGAACCAGTCTGTTGTTCCATGTCCAGTTCTAACTGTTGCTTCTTGACCTGCATATAGGTTTCTCAAGAGGCAGGTCAGGTGGTCTGGTATTCCCATCTCTTTCAGAATTTCCCATAGTTTATTGTGATCCACACAGTCAAAGGCCATAGCATAGTCAATAAAACAGAAATAGATGTTTTTCTGGAACTCTCTTGCTTTTTCCATGATCCAGCGGATGTTGGCAATTTGATCTCTGGTTCCTCTGCCTTTTCTAAAACCAACTTGAACATCTGGAAGTTCATGGTTCACGTATTGCTGAAGAATTTTGAGCATTACTTTACTAGCATGTGAGATGAGTGCAATTGTGCGGCAGTTTGAGTTTGGAGAATTTTGAGCATTACTTTACTAGCATGTGAGATGAGTGCAATTGTGCAGTAGTTTGAGCATTCTTTGGCATTGCCTTTCTTTGGGATTGGAATGAAAACTGACCTTTCCAGTCCTGTGGCCACTGCTGAGCTTTCCAAATTTGCTGGCATATTGAGTGCAGCACTATCACAGCATCATCTTTCAGGATTTGAAATAGCTCAACTGGAATTCCATCACCTCCACTAGCTTTGTTCATAGTGATGCTTTCTAAGACCCACTTGACGTCATATTCCAGGATGTCTGGCTCTAGGTGAGTGATCACACCATTGTGATTTTCTTGGTCGTGAAGATCTTTTTTGTACAGTTATTCTGTGTATTCTTGCCGCGTCTTCTTAATATCTTCTTCTTCTTTTAGGTCCATACCATTTCTGTCCTTTACTGAGCCCATCTTTGCATGAAATATTCCCTTGGTGTCTCTAATTTTCTTGAAGATATCTCTAGTCTTTCCCATTCTGTTGTTTTCCTCTATTTCTTTGCATTGATCACTGAGGAAGTCTTTCTTATCTCTTCTTGCTATTCTTTGGAACTCTGCATTCAGATGCTTACATCTTTCATTTTCTCCTTAGTCAACTAAAATAAGGAGATTATCCCAAATAATCTGGGAGTGCATATGATTGTAGTTAAAACGATCCTTAAAATTGGAAGAAGTGAGAGCCAGGGTTAGATGTGAGCACAGAAGACACCATGTACCCTTGCTGGCTTTGAAAATGAGGTAAGCAGACTGACAGTCAGGGAATGCCAGAGGCCTCTAGAATCTGTAAAAAAAAAAAAAAAAAAAAAAAAAAAATCAGATTCTTAAGGCATTAAGTTTGTGGCAATTTGTTACAACAGCAATAGGAAACAAGTGCAAACTTAAAGATATGCTGTCATATCAAAAATTTCCTCATGAATTCTGAAAACCTGCTGTACATCTTTGAAAGCAGTTGAACAGCATTACTTACTTTAGTACAAATAAGATATCCCTCTGTGCATTATAATTACCTCAAGGATAAGAGATCATATGAGATAAAATTTGTAGAACATTTTGTTACTAAAACCAAATCACCTAATCATAAATTATTATTTTTTTAAGTGTTACTTGCTCAGTCATATATGACTCTTTGTAACCCAATGGGTTCCTCTGTCCATGGGATTCTCCAGGCAAGGATACTGGATTAGGTTGCCATTTCCTTCTCCAGGAAATCTTCCTGACCCAGGGATCAAACCCAGGTCTCCTGCATTGCAGGCGGATTCTTTACCATCTGAGCCATAGGTAGAGTTTATACATTAAATTTTGATATTAATTTAATTTAACTTAACATGTCAGATAATAGTTCCCATCTTGTTTGTAGCAGCTAAATGCATAGCTGCTGAATGGACTGCCAACTGGAAATGCTGCTAAATGTGAAATTTGTGCAAGATGTTTGCATTAACCATGTCATAATGTTTTTTTATTGTCATGGGGGAATTGGAATGAGATGTGTATAGCCTTCAATTTTTCTATCCCTATCTCTTTTCTGCCCATTGTTTATGTGTTGTGGAAGACAGTATGATTTATAGGTGCATCCTATCAGGAAGCACAATCATTTTCTCACCTTTTATGTTAGAATAGTTGCCAGTGGAGAAGGCAATGGCAACCCACTCCAGTACTATTGCCTGGAAAATCCCATGGAAGGAGCCTGATAGGCTGCAGTCCATGGGGTCGCTAAGAGTCAGACACGACTGAGCGACTTCACTTTCACTTTTCACTTTCATGCATTGGAGAAGGAAATGGCAACCCACTCCAGTGTTCTTGCCTGGAGAATCCCAGGGACGGAGGAGCCTGGTGGGCTGCCGTCTATGGGGTCGCACAGAGTTGGACACGACAGAAGCAACTTAGCAGCAGCAGCAGCAGTTGCCAGTGATTATTATAATGGTTATTTACTCATTGGAAAAGACTCTGATGCTGGGAGGGATTGGGGGCAAGAGGAGAAGGGGACGACAGAGGATGAGATGCCTGGATGGCATCACTGACTCGATGGACGTGAGTCTCAGTGAACTCCGGGAGTTGGTGATGGACAGGGAGGCCTGGCGTGCTGCGATTCATGGGGTCACAAAGAGTCGGACACGACTGAGCGACTGATCTGATCTGATCTGATCCCCATATATGAGTGATACTACATTGCTGATCTGATCTATTTACATTGTAGTCAGGTAGTTAGAAAATCCTTAGTGTTGATTGGCAGGAAGGAAAGGACATAAATATGCCTTTAGCTATTTTTAAGTATCATAGAAATCATCCCAGTTATATTAAATTCAGGGACCATTTAATTTTCAGAGAACTCTTATCCCTCAAAGATGGTATAAGCAAGAGTAAAGGTTAACTGTCAAAATTTAAAGCTATTAAATAGTTTCTATATCTCAAATAATGCAGACCATGCTACATATATGGATTTTAGATTTTTAAGTGGAATTATTTTTTATTATGTGGTCATTGAATTTATTTTGAGACTTTTCTAGTGTGTGCAAGCAAAGTAAAAATGAAAATCCTCGGAATAAAATGGTCTTTAAAAATTGTTAACATCACATAATCTTTATCAAATAACAGTTATTTTTTTAAAAAGATAATGTATAATAAAACATACATATATATTAACTTTTGCACAGCAAGCACTGGGAATTGTGAGTTAAATCTGATACCTGCCCTCTAAGCCAGCATTGAGGAGAAAATTTCTTCCTTACTTTCTTAGGCTTGAAAATGGGAGCCTGCAAATTAAACTACCAAAAAGCAGATCAAAAGGACAAAGAAAACATTCAATTTTATTAATATTTTGCATTCACAGAAGTTCACAAAAGAAATGAACTTCAAAGAAACAGGTAGATCTGGGGGCTTATATATCATTTTAACAAAGGAAAGGGGATTTGGGCTTCAGAGGATGAGAAATCATGGGGAAGGGGAGAGGAAATATATGGGGGAGCTCATGGGAGATCAAGGTTATTTTATCTCTATTTTAGTAAAGTCTGCTTTTGCAAACTCCTTTGTCCTTCTCTTACAGTGTTGAGTGATGAGTGTTCTTCATCCTAATATAGGAAAGGCATCTTCACGGAGGGAAATTTTGTCCTGCTTTGAGATAGAGAAAGCTGGGAGAAGGCAATGGCAACCCACTCCAGTACTCTTGCCTGGAAAATCCCATGGACATAGGAGCCTGGTAGGCTGCTGTCTATGGGGTCGCATAGAGTCAGACAGGACTGAGCGACTTCACTTTCACTTTTCATTTTTCATCCATTGGAGAAGGAAATGGCAACCCACTCCAGTGTTCTGGCCTGGAGAATCCCAGGAAGGGCGGAGCCTGTTGGGCTGCCGTCTATGGGGTCGCACAGTGTCGGACACGACCGAAGCGACTTGGCAGCAGCAGCAGCAAGAGATGGCAGAGAACACTTCCTGTGTCTGTGGCTTTTCAGTTGCCTTAAGTTCAAAATAATCCTTATGTCAAAGTGGCATATTTGCAGTGCCATAGTTTGTCCTCCTTCACAAGGCACTGCACTTAGACCTTGACATACCTAAGACACTTAACACTTTCCACAACCCTACCAAACAAGTTCTATAATTATCCTCATTTTAAAGACTTACAAAGTCTCAGAATCTTTTCCAACTCATATTGCAGTACAAATGACAAAGTTGATATTTGAGTTCAGATTTGTCTGGCATTCGAATTCTGTACTCTTCAGCCATACGCTTCATTAAGTAGGAATTAGATATGTGGAAAGAGTTGGAAAAATGTATTCCAGGAAGAGGAAAGAACTTGTAAGGAGACTCATATATGAGAGATATGTACATCTGGACATTAGCGTATAAATCAGAGAAATGAAAAGAGATGAAGCTAGAGAAATAACCAGGGGTCAGCTAATGAACTGTTTTAATGAAGTTGGACTATATCCAAAGAATTTCAGGCTGAAAAGATGATGGGAGCAAGATTTACATTGAAAGCTCTATTGGAATGCAGGAAAAAAAAAAAAAAAAAAAATAGAGTGGAAAAGGCCTAGAGGCAAGGACTAGTACAAAGAAGCTACATATTAACATGATATGATCCAGCTGAGGGATACTGGTGGCCTGATCTGAGATAGTCCAACTTATATGGTAGGAAGTAAATGGATTACAGAAACAAGGTAGGAAGGATGTTAGTCAGTGAATACCTTGAAGGAATGAGGCTGAGGAAAGGGAGGGGTCAGATTTACCTATGGGATAATAATGGGTAGAACAGAGAAGAGTTTTGGTGGGGGTGGTGACATGAGGCTCTAGTGAATAGAAAATCTCTGGCTTCAGGACAGGGATAGAAGTGTATTGCTTAGGAAAATATGGATTGAAAATGAGGCATGAGAGTTAATGAGATTACCTATGTTGTGTATGTAGAGTGAGGAGAAAAAAAATTCTGAACACAGGGAGCAGTACCAAGGAGGAAGGATTAATGCAAGGAAAACCAGAGAGGGAGGAGTAAGAGAGATAGAAGATTAACAATTTGTCATATATGGCCCTTATGTTGAGGTATGTTCCTTCTATGCCTACTTTCTGGGAAGTTTCTATCATAAATGGGTGATACAACAAGCCCACAAGAAACATTATTCTCAATGGTGAAAAACTGAAAGCATTTTCTTTAAGATCAGGAACAAGACAAGGGTGACCACTCTCACCACTGTTATTCAACATACTTTTGGAAGTCCTAGCCATAGCAATCAGAAAAGACAGAGAAATAAAAGAAATCCAGATTGGAAATGAAGAAGTAAAACTCTCAGTGTTTGCAGATTCCATGATACTATACACAGAAATCCCTAAAGAGGCCACCAGAAAATTACTAGAGCTACTCAGTGAATATAGCAGATTTTCAGAATAGAAATTAATACACAGAAATCCCTTGCATTCTTATACACTAACAATGATAAGTCAGGAAGAGAAATTAAGGAAACAGTCCCATTCACCATTGCAACAAAAAGAATAAAATGCCTAGGAATAAATCTACCTAAAGAGACAAAAGACTTTTATGCCAAAAATGATAAGATACTGAAGAAAGAAATCAAAGACAACACAAACAGAGAGATATGCCATGTTCCTGGATTAGAAGAATCAATATTGTGAAAAAGACTATACTACACAAAGCAATCTATAGATTCAGTGCAACCATATGAAACTACCAATACTATTTTTCAGAGAACAAGAACAAAAAATTTCACAATTTGTATGGAAACACAAAAAACCCTGAATAGCCAAAGAAGTCTTGAGAAAGAAGAATGGAACTGACAGAATCAACCTGCCTGACTATAGACTGTACTACAAAGCTATAGTCAAAATGATAGTTTGGTACCAGCATAAAAACAGAAATATAGACCAATGGAACATGATGGAAAGCTTAGAGATAAACACACACACCTATAGGCACCTTATTTTTGATGAGGAAAGAATATACAATGGAGAAAATATAGTCTCTTCAATAATTGGTGCTAGGGAAACTGGACAGCTATGTGGAAAAGAGTAGAATACTTCCTAACACAAGACACAAAAATGAACTTAAAATGGATTAAAGATCTAAACATAGGACTACAAACTATAAAACTCTTAGAGGAACACTCAGGCAGAACACTCTTTAACATAAATTACAGCAAGATCCACTGTACGCAACTTCTAGAGTAATAGAAATAAAAATAAACACAGATCAGATAAGATCAGATCAGTCCCTCAGTCGTGTCCGACTATTTGCGACCCCATAAATTGCAGCACGCCAGACATCCCTGTCCAAAACCAACTCCCGGAGTTCACTCAGACTCACGTCCATCGAGTCAGTGATGCCATCCAGCCATCTCATCCTCTGTCGTCCCCTTCTCCTCCTGCCCCCAATCCCTCCCAGCATCAGAGTCTTTTCCAATGAGTCAACTCTTCGCATGAGGTGGCCAAAGTACTGGAGTTTCAGCTTTAGTATCATTCCTTCCAAAGAAATCCCAGGGCTGATCTCCTTCAAAATGGACTGGTTGGATCTCCTTGCAGCCCAAGGGACTCACAAGAGTCTTCTCCAACACCACAGTTCAAAAGCATCCATTCTTCAGTGCTTAGCCTTCTTCACAGTCCAAATCTCACATCCATACATGGCCACTGGAAAAACCATAGCCTTGACTAGATGGACCTTTGTTGGCAAAGTAATGTCTCTGCTTTTGAATATGCTATCTAGGTTGGTCATAACTTTCCTTCCAAGGAATAAGCGTCTTTTAATTTCATGGCTGTAGTCACCATCTGCAGTGATTTTGGAGCCCAAAACAATAAAGTCTGACACTGTTTCCACTGTTTCCCCATCTATTTTCCATGAAGTGATGGGACCACATGCCATGATCTTCGTTTTCTGAATGTTGAGCTTTAAGCCAACTTTTTCACTCTCCACTTTCACGTTCATCAAGAGGCTTTTTAGTTCCTCTTCACTTTCTGCCATAAGGGTGGTGTCATCTGCATATCTGAGGTTATTGAGATTTCTCTCGGCAATCTGGATTCCAGCTTGTGCTTCTTCCAGTCCAGCGTTTCTCATGATGTACTCTGAATATAAGTTAAATAAACAGAGTGACAATACACAGCCTTGACGTACTCTTTTTCCTATTTGGAACCAGTCTGTTGTTCCATGTCCAGGTCTAACTGTTGCTTCCTGACCTGCATACAAATTTCTCAAGAGGCAGATCAGGTGGTCTGGTCTTTCCATCTCTTTCAGAATTTCCCACAGTTTATTGTGATCCACACAGTCAAAGGCTTTGGCATAGTCAATAAAGCAGAAATAGATGTTTTTCTGGAACTCTCTTGCTTTTTCCATGATCCAGCGGATGTTGGCAATTTGATTTCTGGTTCTTCTGCCTTTTCTAAAACCAGCTTGAACATCAGGAAGTTCACGGTTCACATATTGCTGAAGCCTGGCTTGGAGAATTTTGAGCATTACTTTAGTAATGTGTGAGATGAGTACAATTGTGCAGTAGTTTGAGCATTCTTTGGCATTGCCTTTCTTTGGGATTGGAATGAAAACTGACCTTTTCCAGTCCTGTGGCCACTGCTGAGCTTTCCAAATTTGCTGGCATATTGAGAGCAGCACTTTCACAGCATCATCTTTCAGGATTTGGAATAACTCAACTGGAATTCCATCACCTCCACTAGCTTTGTTCGTAGTGATGCTTTCTAAGGCCCACTTGACTTCACATTCCAGGATGTCTGGCTCTAGGTCAGTGATCAGACCATCGTGATTATCTGGGTCGTGAAGATCTTTTTTGTACAGTTCTTCTGTGTATTCTTGCCATCTCTTCTTAATATCTATTGCTTCTGTTAGGTCCATACCATTTCTATCCTTTATCGAGCCCATCTTTACATGAAATTTTCCTTTGGTATCTCTGATTTTCTTGAAAGGATCCCTAGTCTTTCCCATTCTGTTGTTTTCCTCTATTTCTTTGCATTGATCACTGAGGAAGGCTTTCTTATCTCTTCTTGCTATTCTCTGGAACTCTGCATTCAGATGTTTATATCTTTCCTTTTCTCCTTTGCTTTTCACTTCTCTTTCTTTTCACAGCTATTTGTAAGGCATCCCCAGACAGCCATTTTGCTTTTTTGCATTTCTTTTCCATGGGTATGGTCTTGATCCTTCTATCCTGTACAATGTCATGAACCTCATTCCATAGTTCATCAGGCACTCTATCTATCAGACCTAGGCCCTTAAATCTATTTCTCACTTCCACTGTATAATCATAAGGGATTTGATTTAGGTCATACCTGAATGGTCTAGTGGTTTTCCCTACTTTCTTCAATTTAAGTCTGAATTTGGCAATAAGGAGTTCATGGTCTGAGCCACAGTCAGCTCCTGGTCTTGTTTTTGCTGACTGTATAGAGTCTCCATCTTTGGCTGCAAAGAATATAATCAATCTGATATTGGTGTTGACCATCTGGTGATGTCCATTTATAGAGTCTTCTCTTGTGTTGTTGGAAGAGGGTGTTTGTTATGACCAGTGCATTTTCTTAGCAAAACTCTATTACTCTTCGCCCCACTTCATTCCGTATTCCAAGGCCAAATTTGCCTGTTACTCCAGGTGTTTCTTGACTTCATAGTTTTGCATTCCGGTCCCCTATAATAAAAAGGACATCTTTTTTGGGTGTTAGTTCTAAAAGGTCTTGTAGGTCTTCATAGAACCGTTCAACTTCAGCTTCTTCAGCATTACTGGTTGGGGCATAGACTTGGATTACTGTGACATTGAATGGTTTGCCTTGGAAATTTACAGATATCATTCTGTCATTTTTGAGATTGCATCCAAGTACTGCATTTTGGACTCTTTTGTTGACCATGATGGCTACTCCATTTCTTCTGAGGGATTCCTGCCTGCAGTAGTAGATATAATTGTCATCTGAGTTAAATTCACCCATTCCAGTCCATTTCAGTTTGCTGATTCCTAGAATGTCGACATTCACTCTTGCCATCACTTGTTTGACCACTTACGATTTGCCTTGATTCATGGACCTGACATTCCAGGTTCCTATGCAATATTGCTCTTTACAGCATTGGACCTTGCTTCTATCACCAGTCACATCCACAGCTGGGTATTCTTTTTGCTTTGGCTCCATCCCTTCATTCTTTCTGGAGTTATTTCTCCACTGATCTCCAGTAGTATATTGGGTACCTACTGACCTGGGGAGTTTCTCTTTCAGTATCCTATCATTTTGCCTTTTCATCCTGTTCATGGTATCTAATTATAAAAATATGGTACCTAATCAAACAAAGACTTTTGCACAGTGAAGGAAATGATAAACAAGGTGAAAAGACAACCATAGAACAGGAGAAAACAGTAGCAAATGAAACAATTGACAAAGGATTACTCTCCAAAATATACAAGCAGCTCATGCAGCTCAGTACCAGAAAAACAAACAGGTAAAAGTGTGGGCAGAAGACCTATCCAGATTTTTCACCAAAGACATACAGATAAGTAGTAAACCAAAGATGCTCACCATGGCTCATTATTAGAGAAATGCAAATCAAAACTAAAATGAAACTTCACCTCGTACTGGTCAGAATGGCTATCATCAAAAAATTTACAAACAATAAATGCTGGAGAGGGTGTGGAGAAAAGGGAACCTTCTTGCACTTTTGGTGGGAATGTAAATTGAAACAGCCACTATGGAGAACAGTATGGAGTTACCTTAAAAAATTAGAAATAAATTTTTGGGGCATAAACCATATGGCCCCAAAACCCCACTATTGCACATATAACCTAAGGAAACCATAACTGAAAAAGACGCATTTCAAAGACATTTGGAAAACTCAGTAGGGGCCACAGAACTGGAAAAGGTCAGTTTTCATGCCAACCCCAAAGAAAGGCAATGCCAAAAAATTTTCAGAGTACCAGATGTTCAAGCTGGATTTAGAAAAGAGTTAGGAATCAGAGATCAAATTGCTAACATACGTTGGATCATCGAAAAAGCAAGACAGTTCCAGAAAAACAGCTATTTCTGCTTCATTCACTATGCTAAAGCCTTTAACTGTGTGGATCACAAACTATGGAGACTTCTTAAAGAGATGGGAATACCAAACCACCTTACCTGCCTCTTGAGAAACATGTATGCAGGTCAAGAATCAACAGTTAGAACCAGACATGGAACATGGACTGATTCCAAACTGGGAAAGGAGTACTTCAAGGCTGTATATTGTTACCCTGCTATTTAACTTATATACAGAGTACATCAAGTGAAATGCGGGGTTGGATAAAGCATAAGTTGGAATCAAGATTGTCGGGAGAAATATCAATAACCTCAGATTTGCAGATAACACAACCCTTATGGCAGAAAGTGAAGAGTAACTAAAGAGCCTCTTGATTAAGGTGAAAGAGGAGAGTAAAAAGCTGAAACGAAGATCATAGCATCCAGTCCTATCACTTCACGGCAAATAGATGGGGAAACAATGGAAACAGTGATGGGCGCTATTTTCTTGGGCTTCAAAGTCACTGCTGAAGGTGACTGCAGCCATGAAATTTAAAACCCTTGCTCCTTGGAAGAAAAGCTATGACAAACTTACACAACATATTAAAAAAAACAGAAACATTACTTTGCCAACAAAGGTCCATCTAGTCCAAGCTATTGTTTTTCCAGTAGTCAAGGATGGATGTGAGACTTAGACCATAAAGAAAGCTGAGTGCTGAAGAACTGTTGCTTTTGAAATTATTGTGGTGTGGAGAAGACTTTTCAGAGTCAAGTCTGAACATCAAATCAGTCAGTCCTAAAGAAATCAGTCCTGAATATTTAGTGGAAGGAATGATCCTGAAGCTGAAGCTCCAATAGTTTGGCCACCTGATGCAGAGAACTGACTTATTGAAAAAGAACCTAGGAAAAGACCCTAGGAGAGATTGAAGGCAGGATGAGAACAGGCTGACCAAGGATGAGATGTTTGGATGGCATTATCGACTCGATGAACATCAAGGCCTGGGAGTTGATGATGGACAGGGAGGCCTGGCATGCTGCAATTCATGGGGTCACAAAGAGTCAGACCTGACTGAGCCACTGAACTGATCTGAACTGAACTGAACCTCAACGATCATTGCAGCACTATTTACAGCAACTAGAACATATAAAGGCTTCCCTGGTGGCTCAGACAGTAAGGAATCTGCCTGCAATGCAGGAGACCCAGATTTGATCCCTGGGTCAGACAGATCCCCTGGAGAAGGAGATGACAACACACTTCAGTATTCTTGCCTGAAAAATTCAAAGCAACCTAGATGTCCATTGACAGTTGAATGGAAAAAGAAAATGTGGTACATATACACAATGGAATATTACTCAGTTATAAAAAGGAAAGCATTAGGCTCAGTTCTAATAAGGTGAATGACATTTGTTGTACAGTTGCTCTGTCATGTCCAACTCTATCCGACCATATGGATTTTGCCAAGCTTCACAGTCCTTCACCATCTCCTGGAGCTCAAACTCATGTCCATTGAATCAATGATTGCATCCACCACCTTGTCCCCTGTCATCACGTTTTCCTCCTGCCTTCACATTTTCTAGCATCAGGACATTTTCAAATGAGTCAGCTCTTCACATCAGGTGGCCAAAGTATTAGAGTTTCAGCCTCAGCATCAGTCCTTCCAATAAATATTTAGGACTGATTTCTTTTAGAATTGACTGGTTTGCTCTCCTTGCAATCCAAGAGACTCTCAAGGGTCTTCTCCAACACCACAGTTCAAATCGTCAATGCTTCAGGGCTCAGCTTCCTTTATACTCCAGCTCTCATACCCAAACATGACTACTGGAAAACACATAGCCTTGATAAGATGGACCTTTGTTGGCAAAGTTATGTCCATGTTTTGGTCTTAACTTTTCTTTGAAAGAGTAAGCGTCTTAATTTCATGGCTGCAGTCATAATTTTCAGTGATTTTGGAGCCCAAGAAAGCAAAGTTTGTCACTGATTCCATTGTTTCCCCAACTGTTTACCATGAAGTTATGGGACTGATGCCATGATCTTAGATTTTTGAATGTTGAGTTTTAAACCAGCATGGTTATTAAAGCAGAAGTAGATTTTTTTTTTCTGCAATTCTCTTGCTTTTTCTATGATCCAATGGATTTTTGCAATTTGATCTCTGTTTCCTCTGCCTTTTATAAATCCAGGTTGAACATCTGAAGTTCTCAATTTACATACTGTTGAAGTCAAGCTTGGAGAATTGTGAGCATTATTTGTTAGGGTTTAATATGAGTGCCATTGTGCAGCAGCTTGAACATTCTTTGGCATTGCCTTTTTTGGGATTGGAATGAAAACTGACATTTTCCAGTCCTGTGGTGACTGATGAGTTTTCCAAGTTTGCTGGAATATTGAGTGCAGCACTTTAGGGCCTGAAATAGCTTAGCTTTGTTTGTAGTGTTGCTTCCTAAAGCTCACTTGACTTTGGACTCCAGGGTGTCTCTCTCTAGATTAGTGATTACACCATCATGGTTATCTGGGTCATGAAGATCTTTTTTTATATAGTTCTTCTGTGTATTCTTGCCATCTCTTTTTAATATCTTCAGCTTCTGTTAGGCCTGTAACATTTATGTCCTTTATTGTGCTCATCTTTGCATGAAATGTGCCCTTGGTGTGTCTAATTTTCTTGAAGAGATCTCTGATCAGATCAGTCTCTCAGTCGTGTCCAACTATTTGCGACCCCATGAATCACAGCACGCCAGGCCTCCCTGTACATCACCAACTCCCGGAGTTCACTGAGACTCACGTCAATCGAGTCAGTGATGACATCCAGCCATCTCATCCTCTGTCGTCCCCTTCTCCTCTTGCCCACAATCCCTCCCAGCATCAGTGTTTTCCAATGAGTCAACTCTTCGCATGAGGTGGCCAAAGTTCTGGAGTTTCAGCTTTAGCATCATTCCTTCCAAAGAAATCCCAGGGCTTATCTCCTTCAGAATGGACTGGTTAGATCTCCTTGCAGTCCAAGGGACTCTCAAGAGTCTTCTCCAACACCACAGTTCAAAAGCACCAACTCTTAGGCACTCAGCTTTCTTCACAGTCCAACTCTCACATCCATACATGACCACAGGAAAAACCATAGCCTTGACTAGACGAACCTTTGTTGGCAAAATGATGTCTCTGATTTTGAATATGCTATCTAGGTTGGTCATAACTTTCCTTTCAAGGAGTAAGCGTCTTTTAATTTCATGGCTGCAGTCACCAACTACAGTGATTTTGGAGCCCCCCAAAACAAATTCTGACACTGTTTCCACTGTTTCCCCATCTATTTCCCATGAAGTGATGGGACCAGATGCCATGATCTTCGTTTTCTGAATGTTGAGCTTTAAGCCAACTTTTAACTCTCCACTTTCACTTTTATCAAGAGGCGTTTAGTTCCTCTTCACTTTCTGCCATAAGGGTGGTGTCATCTGCATATCTGAGGTTATTGAGATTTCTCCCGGCTATCTGGATTCCAGCTTGTGTTTCTTCCAGTCCAGTGTTTCTCATGATGTACTCTGCATATAAGTTAAATAAGTAGGGTGACAATATACAGCCTTGACGTACTCCCTTTCTTATTTGGAACCAGTCTGTTGTTCCATGTCCAGTTCTAACTGTTGCTTCCTGACCTGCATACAAATTTCTCAAGAGGCAGATCAGGTGGTCTTGTATTCCCATCTCTTTCAGAATTTCCCACAGTTTATTGTGATCCACACAGTCAAAGGCTTTGGCATAGTCAATAAAGCAGAAATAGATGTTTTTCTGGAACTCTCTTGCTTTTTCCATGATCCAGTGAATGTTGGCAATTTGATTTCTGGTTCCTCTGCCTTTTCTAAAACCAGCTTGAACATCAGGAAGTTCACGGTTCACATATTGCTGAAGCCTGGCTTGGAGAATTTTGAGCATTACTTTACTAGCATGCGAGATGAGTGCAATTGTGTGGTAGTTTGAGCATTCTTTGGCATTGCCTTTCTTTGGGATTGGAATGAAAACTGACCTTTCCAGTCCTGTGGCCACTGCTGAGCTTTCCAAATTTGCTGGCATATTGAGTGCAGCACTTTCATAGCATCATCTTTCAGGATTTGGAATAGCTCAACTGGAATTCCATCACCTCCACTAGCTTTATTCATAGTGATGCTTTCTAAGGCCCACTTGACTTCACATTCCAGGATGTCTGGCTCTAGGTTAGTGATCAGACCATCGTGATTATCTAGGTCGTGAAGATCTTTTTTGTACAGTTCTTCTGTGTATTCTTGCCATCTCTTCTTAATATCTACTGCTTCTGTTAGGTCCATACCATTTCTGTCCTTTATCGAGCCCATCTTTGCATGAAATATTCCTTTGGTATCTCTAATTTTCTTGACGAGATCTCTAGTCTTTCCCATTCTGTTTTTTTCCTCTATTTCTTTGCATTGATCGCTGAAGAAGGCTTTCCTGTCTCTTCTTGCTATTCTTTGGAACTCTGCATTCAGATGTTTATATCTTTCCTTTTCTCCTTTGCTTTTCGCTTCTCTTTCTTTTCCCAGCTATTTGTAAGGCCTCCCTAGACAGCCTTTTTGCCTTTTTGCATTTCTTTTCCATGGGGATGGTCTTGATCCCTGTCTCCTGTACAATGTCATGAACCTCATTCCATAGTTCATCAGACACTCTATCTATCAGACCTAGGCCCTTAAATCTATTTCTCACTTCCACTGTATAATCATAAGGGATTTGATTTAGGTCATACCTGAATGGTCTAGTGGTTTTCCCTACTTTCTTCATTTTAAGTCTGAATTTTGGAATAAGAAGTTTATGATATGAGCTACAGTCAGCTCCCAGTCTTGTTTTTGTTGACTCTTTAGAGCTTCTCCATCTTTGGCTGCAAAGTTTATACCAGTATGATTTTGGTATTGACCATTGGTGATGTCCATGTGTTGAGTTGTGTGTTGTGTTGTTGGAAGAGGGTGTTTGCTATGACAAATGCGTTCTCTTGGCAAAACTCTTTTAAACTTTGCCCTGCTTCTTTTTGTACTCCAAGGCCAAACTTGCCTGTTACTCCAGATATCTCTTGACTTCCTACTTTTGCATTTGACTCCTGTGTGATTAGAAAGGACATCTTTTTTTTGGTGTTAGTTCTAGAAGGTCTTGTAGGTCTTTATAGAACCTTTCATCTTTAGCTTCTTTGGCATAAATGGTTGGGACATAGACTTAGATTACTGTGATACTGAATGGTTTGTCTTGAAATAAAATGGAGATCATTCTGTCATTTTTAAGGTTGCACCCAAGTAATGGATTTCAGACTCTTGTTGACTATGAGGATTGCTCCATTTCTTCGAAGATGTTCTTGCCGACAGCTGTGGATTTTATTGTCATCTGAACTAAATTCACCCATTACTGTCCATTTTAGTTCACAGATTCCTAAAATGATGTTCACTCTTGTTTGATCACTTTCAATTTACCTTGATTCATAAACCTAACATTCCAGATTCCTATGCAATATTGTTCTTTACAGCATCACACTTGACTTTCACCACCAGACACATCCACAGCTGGGTGTTTCCACTTTAACTCAGGCCTTTCATTCCTTCCGGACCTATTTCTCTGTTCTTTTCCAGTAGTATTTTGCCACCTACTGACCAAGGAGTTCATCTTTCAGTGTCATATGTTTTTGCCTTTTCATACCATTCATGGGGTTCTCAAGGCAGGAATACTGAAGTGGTTTGCCATTTCCTCCTCTAATGGACCATGTTTTCTCAGAACTCTCCACCATGACCTGTCCGTCTTGGGTGGCTCTACATGGCATGGCTTATTGTTTCATATAGTTCGACAAGGCTGTGAACCATGTGATCAGTTTTGGTTAGTTTTCTGTAATTGTGGTTTCCATTCTCTCTGCCCTCTGATAGATGAGGATAAGAGCCTTGTGGAAACTTTCTGATGGGAGGGTCTGTCTGTAGGGAGACAAGGGTTTTACTCTGGTGGGCAAGGCCCTGCTCAGTTCAGTTCAGTCGCTCAGTAGTGTCTGACTCTTTGAGACCCCATGAATTGCAGTACGCCAGGCCTCCCTGTCCATCACCAACTCCTGGAGTTCACCCAAACTCATGTTCATCGAGTCGGTGATGCCATCCAGCCATCTCATCCTCTGTCGTCCCTTTCTCCTCCTGCCTCCAATCCCTCCCAGCATCAGAGATTTTTCCAATGAATCAACTCTTTGCATGAGGTGGCCAAAATATTGGAGTTTCAGCTTTAGCATTAGTCCTT
The DNA here is from genome assembly GCF_029407905.1 of Bubalus kerabau. Lineage (NCBI taxonomy): Eukaryota > Metazoa > Chordata > Mammalia > Artiodactyla > Bovidae > Bubalus > Bubalus kerabau. The sequence continues at coordinate 71,126,569 of NC_073628.1, forward strand.
CCAAAGAACACCCAGGACTGATCTCCTTTAGAATGGACTGGTTGGATTTCCTTGCAGTCCAAGGGACTCTCAAGAGTCTTCTCCAACACCACAGTTCAAAAGCATCAATTCTCACTGCTCAGCTTTCTTCACAGTCCAACTTTCACATCCATACATGACCACTGGAAAAACCATAGAAGTGACTTGACGGACCTTTGTTAGCAAAGTAATGTCTCTGCTTTTGAATATGCTATCTAGGTTGGTCATAATTTTCCTTCCAAGGAGTAAGCGTCTTTTAATTTCATGGCTGCAGTCACCATCTGCAGTCATTTTGGAGCCCCAAAAAATAAAGTCAGACACTGTTTCCACTGTTTCCCCATCTACTTGCCATAAAGTGATAGGACCAGAGGCCATGATCTTCGTTTTCTGAATGTTGAGCTTTAAGCCAACTTTTGCACTCTCCTCTTTCACTTTCATCAAGAGGCTTTTTAGTTCCTCTTCACTTTCTGCCATAAGGGTGGTGTCATCTGCATATCTGAGGTTATTGAGATTTCTCCCAGCAATCTTGATTCCACCTTGTGCTTCTTCCAGCCCAGCCTTTCTCATGATGTAGTCTGCATATAAGTTACATAAGCAGGGTGACAATATACAGCCTTGATGTACTCCTTTTCCTATTTGGAGCCAGTATGTTGTTCCATGTCCATTTCTAACTGTTGCTTCCTGACCTGCATACAGATTTATCAAGAGGAAGGTCAGGTGGTCTGGTATTCCCATCTCTTTCAGAATTTCCCACAGTTTATTATGATCCACACAGTCAAGGCCCTGCTCAGTAAGTCTTTAATCTGATTTTATGCTGATGGGTGGGGATTTTTTCCCTCCCTGTAGTATGACATGAAGCCAAACTATGGTAGTGAAATGCTGGTAATGGTGACCTCCTTCAAAAGGACCTATGCCAGCATGTTGTGCCTCCCTGAACTGTCGTATTCAGTGACCCTGACCCTGAGGCATGCCACTGCCGACCCATACTTCTGTGGAGACTCCTGGGCACTGTTCAACAGAATGAAGTAAGTCAGAAAGAGAAAAACAAATATTGTGTGTTGACGCATATATATGGAACCTAGGGACTTCCTTAGTGGCTCAGACAGTAAAGAATCTACCTGCAGTGCAGGAGACTCAGGTTTGATCCTTGGGTCAGGAATATCCCCTGAAGAAAGGAATGGCAATCAACTCTAGTATTCTTGCCTGAAGAATTCCATGGACAGAGGAACCTTGCCAGGTACAATCCATGTGGTTGCAAAGAGCCAGACATGACTGACTGAGCAACACACACACACACACACAGAGAGAGAGAGAGAGAGAGAGAGAGAGAATCTAGAAAAATGATACTGATGAACCTATTTGCAAAGCAACACTTGAGACACAGGAATATAGAACAGACTTGTGGACACAAAAGGAGGATGAGAGAGTGGGACAAAATGAGAGAGTAACCCTGAAACATATTTATTGTCATATACAAAATAGATTGCCAGTGAAACTTCTGTCTGATTCAGGCTGCTCCAATCTGGTCTTTGTGACAATCTAGAGGGATGGGAAGAGATAGAAGGTGGGAGGGAAGCTCAAGTGAGAGAGAACATATATTTACCTATGGCTGATTCATGTTGATGTATGGTGGAAACCAACACAATATTGTAAAACAATTATCCTCTAGTTAAAAATAAATAAATTTAAACAAAGAAGATTAATGAATCACTTGTCTTGAAAAAGCAGAGATTCCTAGAATGAAGGCAAAAATTTCAAAAGAACTGCTTAAATTTATCACGATATTGCAATGAGTATCAGTTTTTCAGGTTTAATAATGCAAACCTAGGTTACTAACATCAGCCGGTGGTCAGATGTCATAGATGAAAAAAAAGTGTAGAAAGTAAAAATTAGTTGTGGAGCTAGAATGTATTTTACATATGCATTATAGGTGTTTTCTGGCCTCCCACCACTGGGAGGTAGGTAGGCTCTATGAAGATTGTGGTTTATTTTTTATTGTTATATTCTCATGAGTTAACTGATTACTTTTCACTAAGAAAATTATCTTCATGCAGAGAGCTTATGAATATAAATTGCAAATGTTTAATAAAAAATTCATAAAGAAAATCAATTGAAATAATACATTTAAGGGTCTTTCTGACAAAGGCAAAATAATACTTAATCAGTTTTCTTTGCTGTACCAGGTACTCCAATTTGAACATGCCACAAGCTTTATTTCATATGAGGATATTTTGCTTTTAGCAAAAGTTTTTATATAATTGATTGATCTTTTTCAATTGCAAAAAAGCATCCAGGAAGAAAAGTTTATTTAACATTTATAGATAATACCTCCTAGGGTAATGTTAGCTAACTTCTCATGGAAAAATGTCAAGATAAGAAAACACATTTTAATTCAAGTAATAGAATACCTTGAATATATATTTAATGATGCCACTTTTTTTTTAATTATGGAGATTACTTTTGTGATTTGATGACCACAAGAATTCAAGTGAAGCAAACAAAATGTAGAAGGCTTGATTACAAAAGTTGTAATATATTTCATAGTCAGGGCTTGCAAGAATTTTAGTTATGTTTTTATTTTCTCCAAAAACTGACATATTGTGGAGCCTATACTGATGTTGACAGACCAGGGTTATAAATATATTTATGGCAAGAATTGTTGCATTAACTAAACAAGCTATTGCACCAGGAACAGCCCTTGGGCATTTATATTCAACTTCTGCTACATTTCCAAGGACAGGCCACCCTGATACTGCCTGTCAGTGAAAAGTAGGTAGTGTTGAACATTGGCAAGCCCCAGTATAACCTTTGCAGGGACCTTGCATGGAAAAATTTCTTCTGGGATTAGTAAGAATTTGCTCTCATTTTCAGTAGCATGTTTCTTTCCTATTTTCATTTTTCCAAACTTTGGGTATTTGACAATGCTTTTAAAACCATGATGTGTTTATTTTAAAATGGATTGATATTTTAAAAATTTTAAAATATACAAAGTCATATCTAGAGCTTTAGGTAAATAATTATTCACTTTATACTTTGCTTCACCTACATTTTGCACACTTTATTTTGTATGCATTAATGATTGAATTTAATTAAAAACATTATATATGACCTATATTTAATACACCTACTTTTTCTCATTTCCTTTTCTTTCATATGGTAGGTATTACTTATGACTGTAAAAAAATGTATTACAAACTTTTCAAATATCTATCAACTAGTAGCCATAGTTATTTTTGTAAATGTTCTTAAGAAAGAACTCACAAGTATGTTTTAGAAAGGATTGTCATAGTTGGAAAAACATGAATATTCTAAATTTTTAGCCACAGATCACTATGTAAATGGTTGTGTGTCAGGTGCAAAAGGTATCACCCAAGAGGATTTTCTGCATTGAACCTATGCCAATTTTGAAGCAACACTTAGGACTTGGCTATACCATCCACATTTTTAAAAATCAAATTTTATTGCATGTAGTGTATCAGATTGCATGAGAAGACAAAAGGAAGCTTTGAAAAATAGTATTTGGTTAGACTTATTGAAAATGCTTTTTCATGTTACTTATTTCCTTCAGATTATTTATTTCATAGAAGACATCTCATCTATCCATTGTATTGGAATAATTTCATTTATTTCCAATGCAATTCTGTTGTTACATTAGGCATATTTTCCTAATTTTATAATACCAAAATTGAGAGTACAGATCAGCAATTTTCCTCTTTTGCATGTACATTAAAATTTGTCTGTGAATCATCTTTGGAAACATGTAATCCAGTTCATCTAGTGCTATAACGATTGAGCTAGACTGATCATTACATTGGTATTTACATGTTAAATCCTAGACTTGCCCAGAGCTCCATGATCTCATTTTCCTTCAGTTGAGTTCAGTTCAGTTCCTCAGTCATGTCCAACATTTTGCAACCCCATGAGTCGCAGCATGCCAGGCCTCCCTGTCCATCACCAACTCCCAGAGTTCATTTAGACTCATGTCCATCCAGTCAGTGATGCCATCCAGCCATCTCATCCTCTGTCGTCCCCTTCTCCTCCTGCCCCCAATCCTCCCAGCATCAGAGTCTTTTCCAATGAGTCAACTCTTCACATGAGGTGGCCAAAGTACTGGAGTTTCAGCTTTAGCATCATTCCTTCCAAAGAAATCCCAGGGCTGATCTCCTTCAGAATGGACTGGTTGGATCTCCTTGCAGTCCAAGGGACTCTCAAGAGTCTTCTCCAACACCACAGTTCAAAAGCATCAAATCTTCGGTGCTCAGCCTTCTTCACAGTCTAACTCTCACATCCATACATGACCACAGGAAAAACCATAGCCTTGACTAGCCCAACCTTTGTTGGCAAAGTAATGTCTCTGCTTGAATATGCTATCTAGGTTGGTCATAACTTTCCTTCCAAGAAATAAGCGTCTTTTAATTTCATGGCTGCAGTCACCATCTGCAGTGATTTTGGAGCCCAAAAAAATAAAGTCTGACACTGTTTCCACTGTTTCCCCATCTATTTCCCATGAAGTGATAGGACCAGATGCCATGATCTTTGTTTTCTGAATGTTGAGTTCCAACCAACTTTTTCACTCTACTTTTTCACTTTCATCAAAAGGCTTTTGAGTTCCTCTTCACTTTCTAACATAAGGGTGGTGCCACTTGCATATCTGAGGTTACTGATATTTCTCCTGGCAATCTTGATTCCAGCTTGTGCTTCTTCCAGCCCAGCGTTTCTCATGATGTACTCTGCATATAAGTTAAATAAGCAGGGTGACAATATACAGCCTTGACATACTCCTTTTGCTATTTGGAACCAGTCTGTTGTTCCATGTCCAGTTCTAACTGTTGCTTCCTGACCTGCATATAGGTTTCTCAAGAGGCAGGTCAGGTGGTCTGGTATTCCCATCTCTTTCAGAATTTTCCACAGTTTATTGTGATCCACACAGTCAAAGGCTTTGGCATAGTCAATAAAGCAGAAATAGATGTTTCTCTGGAACTCCCTTGCTTTTTCGATAATCCAGCAGATGTTGTCAATTTGATCTCTGTTTCCTCTGCCTTTTTTTAAAACCAGCTTGAACATCTGGAAGTTCATGTTTCACATATTGCTGAAGCCTGGCTTGGAGAATTTTGAGCATTACTTTACTCACATGTGAGATGAGTGCAATTGTGCAGTAGTTTGAGCATTTTTTGGCATTGCCTTTCTTTGGGACTGGAATGAAAAGTGACTTTTTCCAGTCCTGTGGCCACTGCTGAGTTTTCCAAATTTGCTGGCATATTGAGTGCAGCACTTTCACAGCATCATCTTTTAGGATTTGAAATAGCTCAACTGGCATTCCATCACCTCCACTAGCTTTGCAGTGATGCTTTCTAAGGCCCACTTGACATCACATTCCAGGATGTCTGGCTCTAGGTGAGTGATCACACCATTGTGATTATCTGGGTCATGAAGATCTTTTTGTACAGTTCTTCTATGTATTCTTGCCACGTCTTCTTAATATCTAATGCTTCTGTTAGGTCCATACCATATCTGTCCTTTATTGAGCCCATCTTTGCATGAAACTTTCCCTTGGTATCTCTAATTTTCTTGAAGAGATCTCTAGTCTTTCCCATTCTATTGTTTTCCTCTATTTCTTTGCATTGATCACTGAGGAAGGCTTTCTTATCTCTTCTTGCTATTCTCTGGAACTCTGCATTCAGATGCTTATATCTTTCCTATTCCCCTTTACTTTTCGCTTCTCTTCTTTTCACAGCTATTTGTAAGGCCTCCCCAGACAGCCATTTTGCTCTTTTGCATTTCTTTTCCATGGGGATGCTCTTAATCCCTGTCTCCTGTACAATGTCACGAACCTCATTCCATAGTTCATCAGGCACTCTATCTCTCAGATCTAGTCCCTTAAATCTATTTCTCACTTCCACTGTATAGTCATAAGGGATTTGATTTAGGTCATAGCTGAAAGGTCTAATGGTTTTCCCTAGTTTCTTCAATTTTAGTCTGAATTTGGCAATAAGGGGTTCATGATATGAGCCACAGTCAGCTCCTGGTCTTGTTTTTGTTGACTGTATAGAGTTTCTCCATCTTTGGCTGCAAAGAATATAATCAATCTGATTTCGGTGTTGACCATGTGGTGATGTCCATGTGTAGAGTCTTAACTTGTGTTGTTGGAAGACGGTGTTTGCTATGACCAGTGCATTTCCTGGCAAAACTCTGTTAGTCTTTGCCCTGCTTCATTCCGTATTCCAAGGCCAAATTTGCCTGTTACTCCAGGTGTTTCTTGACTTCCTACTTTTGCATTTCAGTCCCCTATAATGAAAAGGACATCTTTTTTGGGTGTTAGTTCTAAAAGGTCTTGTAGGTCTTCATAGAACCGTTCAACTTCAGCTTCTTCAGCATTACTGGTTGGGGCATAGACTTGGATTACTCTGATATTGAATGGTTTGCCTTGGAAACAGAGCTTATTCTGTCGTTTTTGAGATTGCATCCAAGTACTGCATTTCAGACTCTTTTGTTGACCATGATGGCTACTCCATTTCTTCTGAGGGATTCCTGCCTGCAATAGTAGATATAATGGTCATCTGAGTTAAATTCACCCATTCCAGTCCATTTTAGTTTGCTGATTCCTAGAATGTCGACGTTTACTCTTGCCATCTCTTGTTTGACCACTTTCAATCTGCCTTGATTCATGGACCTAACATTCCAGGTACCTATGCAATATTGCTCTTTACAGCATCGGACCTTGCTTCTATCATCAGTCACATCCACAACTGGGTATTGTTTTTGCTTTGGTTCCATCCCTTCATTCTTTCTGGAGTTATTTCTCCACTGATCTCCAGTAGCATATTGGGCACCTACTGACCTGGGGAGTTCCACTTTCAGTATCCTATCATTTTGCTTTTTCATACTGTTCATGGGATTCTCAAGGCAAGAATACTGAAGTGGTTTGCCATTCCCTTCTCCAGTGGACCACATTCTGTCAGACCTCTCCACCATTACCTGCCCATCTTGGGTGGCCCCACAGGCATGGCTTAGTTTCATTGAATTAGACAAGGCTGTGGTCCTAGTGTGATTAGATTGACTAGTTTTCTGTGAGCATGGTTTCAGTGTGTCTGCCCTCTGATGCCCTCTTGCAACACTTACTGTCTTACTTCGGTTTCTCTTACCTTTGACGTGGGGTATCTCTTCACGGCTGCTCCAGCAAAGCGCAGCCGCTGCTCCTTACCTTGGATGAGGGGTATTTCTCCACTGCCGTCCCTCCTGACCTTTAACGTGGAATATCTCCTCTAAGCCCTCCTGTGCCCGGGCAGCCACTGCTCCTTGGACGTGCAGTTGCTCCTCCAGGCCGCCGCCCCTGGTCTCAGGCGTGGGGTAGGTCCTCTTGGCTGCTCCTGCACTATCGCAGCCTGGCACTCTTGGCTGCTGCCCCTGACCTCAGACGTGGAGTAACTCCTCTTGGCTGCCGCCCCTTGGGCATGGGGTCCTCCTGGCTTTCGCCCCTGACCTCGGATGTTGGGTAGCTCCTCTCAGCCATGCTATGTCCACCGGTGGCAGCCACCTGCGAGGAGTCAAAACATCTCCTTCCAAACAGGAAAGGCCTACAGTTCTGACTAAGCAAACCACAGTCATCGACTTTAGAGACCACTTGTAAGAGGAAAAGGAAAATGCCCCAGGGAAGTGTTGTCACGGCTCTGATCCAAATGCCAGAATAAGAATATTGCAAATAATAAGTGCTGAATAAATAAACAAATGAAATAAATACTAAGAAAAAAGCATTAACACACATCTTAAAAGGAGATATTTTTACTTTATCATGAAAAAAAAAATGAAAATAATCACTCCATCCTCTAAAGATGAGAGAATCTGAACAAACTGGAAATCAGTAGTTCTTGTTAACGTCACAGGTGAACTTCTTCCCTGAAAAGTGGAGAGAGAGTGAATACAGAGATTCAGAGCTTATAGACCGGTGAAGCCATATTTGAGAGGCCTTAGGTCAGAGCTTTGAAGGAACACTAAAGTGTTATTGACTGAATTTGGATTAGAGAAAAAAAAAATGAGTGTCAAGCTTTGAGTTATATCCACATGCATAGTCATAATTTTTACCTCCAGAATTAGCACTGGGTTTTCAGGGTGAAGAGCAAAGAAAATTTCCCTAGTGCTTCCAGCAGGGAGAGGGGAAAGTAACCAAAGTGAAATAAACTTCAAGAATTATTTTCTCATTAACAAAGGCCTGCCTTCAAGAGAAATTAATTTTCTTGAGCCTAATTAATGTGGAGAAAAGGAAATACTCAACTTGAACCCCTGTAGTTTTGAACATAAAGGAAGGGAAATAGCAATTCCAGGTCCTACTAGACTTTCTATCTCATGTAGCTGGGAAGTAGGGAAGTTGAGAAGCACTTCTGAAGGAAGGTCTCAAGAGGCACAAGTTCACTGAAAGTCTGAGATCTAATCATAGGAGAATGCTTCTCCTCCCTCCACACTTTGCCATCACATAAGCAAGACTTTTACATGTGAGAGGATTACATCTATAAGGAAGTGCAAGGCTCACACTCTGTACAAGAAATAGCCTCAAGGGAAATCTATCAGCAAAAGTTACATCATCAGAGGAAAGTTTAGCCTCTTATTCCTACAGGAACAGCAAAAATAAACTAAGCCAATGTTTCTTAGCCAGGTAAACATGAAAAACTCACCTAACGATTGGTTTACTTCGGTTCTTTTTACCAAACATTATGTCAAGCTTTCAAAAAAAAAAAAAAAAATACATAGATGCTAGGATATTAAAAAATAAAGCTTCAAAAACTGACTCAAATATGGCAAAGATGTGGAATTATCAGACAAGGGGTTTTTAAACTATCAAAAAATAAATAAAATGATGAGATGTCAGATTAAGAAAAACACAGAGAAACAAAAATATCCCAATATATGAAACACAACAAAAATTGTAAAAAAAAAAAGAAAGAAAGAAAAATAAATTAATAATGAGAGTACATGTGCAATTATGTGACATCAAATTTTAAAACCTGTAATCAGTGAAAGACGAGCCTGGTTCGCTGTCATCCATGGGGTCACAAATAGTCGGATACCACTGATCAACTGAACAACAACAAATCAATGAATTTAATTTTCTAGTAACATAAGCTATTAGTTCTACAAAAGGTATATATTTGAATAGGCTACAAACAATATTTTAACATTAAGTACCTGCCATTAAAGAAGCAATCAAGCCCTCATTACTTTATAAATGTTAAAAATCACATACTTCAAAATTTGTTTAAATTTTTAAAAATCATACAACAGGGATAAAACATAGAAAAGACATCTCTTAATTTATTAATGATAAGATCTGACTGAGATAATACAAATTGTAAAAGAAAAAATTACATATAAAGTTTAATTCAAAAAATTATAGACAAATATCAGTAAATTTAATGCAGTAATGAAAAGAAGGACTAAAGTGAAGGTCACTCAGTCGTATCCAACTCGTTGTGACCACATAAACTGTATAGTCAATGGTATTCTCCAGGTCAGATTACTGGAGTGGGTAGCCTTTCCCTTCTCCAGAGGATCATCCCAACACAGGGATCGAACCCAGGTCTCCTGCATTCCAGGCAGATTCTTTACCTGCTGATACACAAGGGAAGTCATAATTAAATAGGTTTTAGTTTTACAATGAAGAAATAGCATGCATAAAACAACCAGCAACATAATCCATTAAAATTTCAAAAAAAAATAGACATAAATGACAAAATTATCATTTAATGACAAAAATAGATTAAAATGTTAAATGACAATAATATTAAAAATGATATTGACAATATTAAAATATTAAATGACAATAAAAGATAAAGATAGATAAAAATATTTACACTTATTAAATATTTATACTAAATATTTGCATTAAGATGATCTTAATATAGTAGACCTTTATAAAAAAACAACCTCAATATCACATGGAATCATGGAAAGTCAAAATAAATTCCTTTAAAATATAGAAGAAGCCAGAGCTACAAGCCTTAGCCATTATTATTATTCATTATAACATTTGAAGTCTACCTTATAAAAGAAGATCAAAAAATACAATAATATTTCTTGATGATGTGTTTATTATATAATTCATTTCCCCACATATGACTCTGGAAAATAATTTATGTTCTTTGTTTGCCTCAATATTCTCATTTGTAAAATGAAGTTAATAAAATTAACTATTTGATTAGTTTGTTATGAGGATTAACTCAGGTCAATTTACACAAAATATTCAGGAGGGTATCTGGTATACAGTAAATATCATAGATGTACTTCATGGTATTTACTATTATTACATCTAGAAAAACAAGACCTTATAATAAATATTCACTTTGCAATTGGTGAGATGTTAATAATTAGCTCCAAATGTTTTATGAATATAAAGTTATCTCTTAAACTGCTTTGCTCAGTGCCAGAAGTAAGAAATCATTAATACTGAAGAGAATATATGATTATTCAGGATTTGTTACTAAATGTTTCCACATAAAAAGTCCTTACAAATAAGTTTTCAGTCTCCATAACAAAGGAAGATATTAATGATGATGATGATAATGATAAAAATAACTCTCTCCTGTTGATTCCTTACTGTGTAATTTGCCAGCTTTAGAGTTATCCATTATTCTCCTTTATGTTCACTCCTGATTCCATCCAAGTATTACTTTTTGCCATTTCATAACCTGGGCTTGAGTAAATCAGCATCAAGCCATCTAATATAAACACATGAATCAGAAACATATTTCTGATATGTATTTCTGTGTTTCTGATGTGTAGGTGATAAATATTAACTTATTGGTATCTGTGGAAGATGAAATGATAGTATACTGCTTCCATGTTAATTATTTTGTCTAAAGATCAAGCCATATTATACATGTAACCATTAGGATAGATTTGCTTGGAATGCACAATTTTCCTTCATTGTATTGCATTTTATTTTTATTTTTTTTAATTTTATTTTATTTTTAAACTTTACATAACTGTATTAGTTTTGCCAAATATCAAAATGAATCCGCCACAGGTATACATGTGTTCCCCATCCTGAACCCTCCTCCCTCCTCCCTCCCCATTCCATCCCTCTGGGTCGTCCCAGTGCACCAGCCCCAAGCATCCAGTATCGTGCATCGAACCTGGACTGGCAATTCGTTTCATACATGATATTTTACATGTTTCAATGCCATTCTCCCAAATCTTCCCACCCTCTCCCTCTCTCACAGAGTCCATAAGACTGTTCTATGCATTTTAAAATAATACTTTCATTTGCAATGAAAAGCATTACTAGGTCAGTTACAAAGAACATGACATGATATTCATGACAGTTACATTAATTTGGGCACATTTTAAGAAATCACTGTTTTCCTAGTAAATGCACATATAAAGGCAAGTAGAAAAAAGAAATGTAAGTTTCTCACTTAGACTCACTCAAAACCTAGATAATTCAGTTCCATAAACCAAATTTACCACTTGAAAAATTTCCCAAAAGTTATTCAAATTAATATTTCCACAAAATGAGAAGTTTCTTTTAGCAAAGTGTCCTTTACTGTATGTCAAATCCATACATGTCAAACTGTGAGGACTTTCCATACTTCTTCAAAGAGATTTTCCATTAATACTATAGAATTGCATTTAGATTTGAATGCCCAGAAAAATTTCAGCTTTCTTAAGTATTTAGTATATATTTTTATTTCTTGTGATCAAAACTAAGAATTCATGTGGTTCTATTCTCTACCCAGGTTATAACATTATTGTGTACACACATCTACATAATGACTATAGTCCTACATTTATCCTATTTTATTGTTCTTGTTTGCTTCAATATAAAATTTTCCCTCTTGTCTGTTTTTCTGCTTATATCCTATAATTGCCTTTTGATCTTGTAATCAAATATGAGAAATATATTTTTATGGGTGTGATGATATGCCAGTATGAGTAGAACACAGGGCATCTCACATGAAATAGTTAGATATGAAATCAGGCTCTTAAATTAGGGACAGAGATTAAAGGGCAGATACATCACACTAAAGAATCATAATTTTATACAGTAGATAATGGGGAACAGTGAATGAAGATTTTTAAAGCTGAGGTTGTTTGATAAGATTAGACAAGCAGAATATTGGATATACTAATGCTTGATAAGAGGTACTTGCATAAACGAGTAACCTGGAACATTTGGGGCAGTTCAGAGATTAGAATATAAGCAGTGAGACTAAAATTTTAGAATTTTGAACCTGCTTTGAATATAGTCTATCCAGTGAGTTCATCATTCATTTTTACAACTGGGAACCTTTGTAGTTCCTGCAGTTAAAAAAAACTAATACAATTATGTAAAGTTTAAAAATAAAATTAAATTAAAAAAAATATATAATCAGAATTTTTTTCAAGAAATTTACAAGATTTTTTTTTTGAGAGACTACTAATATGTCAAGTTTTGCCACTAAGATAGAGGAATGAAGACAGCAGAGTGTGTGCATGTGTAGGTGTGTGTGCATGCTAAGTCACTTCAGTCATGGCTGACTGCAAAACCATGAGATTCTCCAGGCAAGAATACTGGAGGGTTACCATGTTCTCCTCCAGGGGATCTTCCCAAGGGAGGGAAGGGACCCACCTCTCTTATGTCTCCTGCATTGGCAGGCGGGTTCTTTACCACTAACACCACCCAGGAAGCCCATGGATGTGTATATATTTGGCTTAGTCTTAACGAATATGAATTGAAAAGAATTTAAATGATGTAACAATCAGTAGTATCAGACAGCATTATTTAAAAATTTCAGTGTTTTTCTTTATAAGAAAAGAGTAGCTTCAGGTATTCAACAACCATGACTCATGTGCTACAGGGATTTTTTTCATTAAAATTTATGAGTAAATATTTTGGAAATTGCACTATATGAAAAACTTGCTTTCAAGGATGTATAACCAGAGGACCAGTGAAGCACCATGGCGAGTCTAATTAAATGCGGTTGAGGCGAGGAAACTTTCATTTTGGAGAGATGAATTAGTCCCAATTAAAATAGCACAATTATAACTAAATTTTGTGTTGGCATATTTCAAATGCATTTAGTTACTTAATTTTCCTGCACTAGTATGTGTGCTTAAAAGCAAGAACATTTTCACTAAGTAATGCACTGAATATTTACAGTACTGTGGTGTTAGTGTTCAATTTAAGTTTACATAAAATGAATAGGACTTATAATTCCTAATACACAGATTCTTCTGAAGCACCACTTTTACATAACTTAAATTCATCTGCTAATGATCTAAATTTTTATTTGTTCTTGGAACTACTTATATGACAATGATATCAACTGCAACAATGTAATTGGTTTACTTAAAAACATTTATAAAAAATTAAACTATGATCTCATGAATTCTAATTTTAGAATAATAGTATCTGTAAATAATTTATAACTAAAATGAATTAATTTAGTGACTTTTTAAGCTATTACCCATTAATTCACTTAGGAGTAAGCATCTACTATATAAAATACTGCTGTGGACAGGAAAGAGATCAAACCAGTCAATCCTAAAGTCAATTAACCCTGAATGTTCATTGGAAGGACTGATGCTAAAGCTGAAGCTCCAACACTTTGGCCACCTAATGAGAAGAACTGACTCATTGGAAAAGATCCTGATGCTGGGAAAGATTGAGGGCAAGGAGGAGAAGGGGGAAACAGAAGATGAGGTGGTTGGATTGTGTCGCCGGCTCAATTGATGTGAGTTTGAACAAACTCCAGGAAATAGTGAAGGACAGAGAAGCTTGGTGTGTTGCAGTCCATAGGGCTACAAAGAGTTAGACGTGACTTAGTGATTGAACAACAATGTAAAGTACTAGCTGAGAAATGTGGGGAAGATTAAACAATAAAGATACATTTTATCCTCTCAGGAAATGCATAATATATAATAGAATATGAGATAAATAATATCTGTATTTTATATGAAAAAAAAAAAGACGGTAAAAATTTTTAAGCAGTGTGTGTAGAGAGCACATTTACTTAAGGAACCCAGTAAAGATTAAAGGAGGTTTTGAGTGGATCTTTTATCCCTTTTGATTGTAATGTCTTTTAATTTTTAATTCTAAAGTTGTCTGAATGAGAATATAATTGATTTATTTCTTGACATTTCAGTAGAGTGTTTATACATAAGATAGACTGACTGACTTCCTGCCCTAAAATTTTTCTTTGTGAGATTCTTTCATGTTGTTGCACATAGCTATTGCTTCTTCCAAGTCATTTATTATATAGAATTAACTTATATCACAATATTATAATAAGTTTATTCAGCAGTTGCTCTTAATAAATGATCCCCAAATGTAATGATGAAGATACACCATTTAGTTTATGCTGACAGATCCTATGAACCACAATTATGGCTGTAAATCTAATAGGGAGAGCTTATCTCTGCTCCCCAAGGAGACCTGTCAGCCTGAGCACCAGGAAATGGCATCTCCATATGGAGTGAAAGTCATTCAGTCACGTCAGACTATTTGTGAACCCATGGCTTGTAGCTCACCAGGCTCCTCTGTCTATGGAATTCTCTAGGCAAGAGTACTGGAGTGGGTAGCTGTTCCCCCCTCCAGGGGATCTTTCCAACTTAGGGATTGAACCCAGGTCTCCCGCACTACAGGTGGAGTCTTTACCATCTAAACCACCAGGGAAGCCCATTCCTACAAGGGATCTACCCAACCCATATGGTGTAGACTTCCTAAAAACATATGTTGGTTGTATTCCAGTTGCTGGTAATGAGAGAAGGAGGGAAGGAAAGAGAGAGAGAGAGAAAGGTGTCTTCTCATTTCTGTAAGTTACAAGGATGAAATGTCAGTGTCACATTATAAAAGTAGCCTGTGGGATGGAATAAATGGTTTGTCTTGGAATAAATGATTTACCTATTGAATACATCAGGTTCAGATAGGAATGCAGATTCTCAAGTATGGATCTGAAGATTAAAGAGACAAGTTATTTGCCACCACACACCCCCAATACGATAGTGCAGCAAAGCATAATGCAACCATTATAGGCACTTTCATTTAGAAAATAGGGAAAGAGTGCGAGTTCATTGGACTGTAGCATTTTTGAAATCCAGCTGGACCCATGTTTCCAGTTCCTTGGATAGCGGCTCAGTTCTGCCGCCTAACAATCATTCTCTGTGGCTCTGGGCTCCACTTCTCAGAACTTTGGTTCTCTCTGAGCCATAGCTTCTTTTCCAAAAGAAAGTCTTCTCTACAAACGAGTAGCTTTCCCAGCCTCATCCCTGCCCATAGTAGTTTTAAAGTTCAAAAGCCTCTTTTAGGGTTTTCTATGTAGAGGATCATGGCATCTGCAAACAGTGAGAGTTTTACTTCTTCTTTTCCAACTTGGATTCCTTTTATTTCTTTTTCTGCTCTGATTGCTGTGGCCAAAACTTCCAAAACTATGTTGAATTGTAGTGATGAAAGTGGGCACCCTTGTCTTGTTCCTGACTTTAGGGGAAATGCTTTCAATTTTTCACCATTGAGGATAATGTTTGCTGTGGGTTTGTCATATATAGCTTTTATTATGTTGAGGTATGTTCCTTCTATTTCTGCTTTCTGGATTTTTTTTTTTTTTTAATCGTAAATGGATGTTGAATTTTGTCAAAGGCTTTCTCTGCATCTATTGAGATAATCATATGGCTTTTATTTTTCTATTTGTTAATGTGTTGGATTACACAGATTTATTTGTGGATATTGAAGAATCCTTCCATCCCTGGGATAAAATTCACATGGTCATGGGTATGATCTTTTTAATGTGTTGTTGGATTCTGATTGCTAGAATTTTGTTAAGGATTTTTGCATCTATGTTCATCAGTAATATTGGCCTGTAGTTTTCTTTTTCTGTGGCATCTTTGTCAGGTTTTGGTATTAGGGTGATGGTGGCCTCATAGAATGAGTTTGGAAGTTTACCTTCCTCTGCAATTTCCTGGAAGAGTTTGAGTAGGATAGATGTTAGCTCTTCTCTAAATTTTTGGTAGAATTCAGCTGTGAAGCCGTCTAGACCTAGGCTTTTTTTTTTTTTTTTGGCTGGAAGATTTCTGATTACAGTTTCAATTTCCGTGCTTGTGATGGGTCTGTTAAGATTTTCTATTCCTTCCTGGTTCAGTTTGGTTAGTTTTAATTTTCTAAGAATTTGTCCATTTCTTCCAAGTTGTCCATTTTATTGCCATATAATTGCTGATAGTAGTCTCTTATGATCCTTTGTATTTCTGTGTTGTCTGTTGTGATCTCTCCATTTTCATTTCTAATTTTATTGATTTGATTTTCTCCCTTTGTTTCCTGATGAGTCTGGCTAATGGTTTGTCAATTTTATTTATCCTCTCAAAAAACCAGCTTTGGGCTTTGTTGATTTTTGCTATGGTCTCTTTTGTTTCTTTTGCATTTATTTCTGCCCTAATTTTTAAGATTTCTTTACTTCTACTAACCCCGGGGTTCTTCATTTCTTCTTTTTCTAATTGTTTTAGGTGTTTAATTCAGTTCAGTTCAGTTACTCAGTCATCTCCGACTCTTTGCAACCCCATAAATCACAGCATGCCAGGCCTCCCTGTCCATCACCATCTCCCAGGGTTCACTCAAACACATTCATCGAGTTGGTGATGCCATCCAGCCAACTCATCCTCTGTTGTCCACTTCTCCTTCTGTCCCCAATCCCTCCCAGCATCAGAGTCTTTTCCAATCAGTCAACTCTTCACATGAGGTGGCCAAAGTACTGGAGTTTCAGCTTTAGCATTATTCAGTGTAGAGTTAGGTTATTTATTTGACTCTACCAGAAAATTACTAGAGCTAATCAATGCATATAGTAAAGTGGCAGGATATAAAATCAACACACAGAAATCCCTTGCATTCCTATACACTAATAATGAGAAAATAGAAAGAGAAATTAAGGAAATAATTCCATTAACCATTGCAGCAAAAAGAATAAAATACTTAGGAATATATCTACCTAAAGAAACAAAACACCTATATATAGAAAACTATAAAACACTGGTGAAAGAAATCAAAGAGGACACTAATAGGTGGAGAAATATGTTCATGGATTGTATTGTGTTCATGGATTGGAAGAATCAATGTAGTGAAAATGAATATACTACCCAAAGCAATCTACAGATTCAATGCAATCCCTATCAAGCTACCAATGGTATTTTTCACATAGCTAGAACAAATAATTTCACAATTTGTATGGAAATACAAAAAAAACCTCTAATAGCCAAAGCAATCTTGAGAAAAAAGAATGGAACTGGAGGAATCAACCTGCCAGACTTCAGGCTCTACTACAAAGCCACAGTCATCAAGACAGTATAGTACTGGCACAAAGACAGAAATATAGATCAGTGGAACAAAATAGAAAAGCCAGAGATAAATCCATGTGCCTATGGACACCTTATCTTTGACAAAGGAGGCAAGAATATACAATGGAGAAAAGACCATCTCTTTAACAAGTGGTGATGGGAAAATTGGTCAACCATTTGTAAAAGAATTAAACTAGAACAATTTCTAACATCATACACAAAAATAAACTCAAAATGGATTAAAGATCTAACTGTAAGACCAGAGGAGAAGTGGTCTTAAAACTCCTAGAGGAGAACATAGGCAAAACACTCTCCAACATAAATCACAGCAGGATCCTCAATGACCCACCTCCCAGAATATTGGAAATAAAAGGAAAAATATATAAATGGGACTAATTACAATTAAAAGCTTCTGCACAACAAAGGAAACTATAAACAAGGTGAAAAGACAGCCTTCAGAATGGGAGAAAATAATAGCAAATGAAGCAACCAACAAAGAATTAATCTCAAAAATAGACAAGCAACTCCTGCAGCTCAATTCCAGAAAAATAAACAACCCAATCAAAAATTGGGCCAAAAAACTAAACAGACATTTCTCCAAAGAAGACATACAGATGGCTAACAAACACATGAAAACATGCTCAACATCACTCATTATCAGAGAAATGCAAATCAAAACCACAATGAGGTATCATTTCACGCCAGTCAGAATGGCTGCGATCCAAAAGTCTACAAGCAATAAATGCTGGAGAGGGTGTGGGAAAAAGGGAACCTTCTTACACTGTTGGTGGGAATGCAAACTAGTATAGCCACTATGGAGAATAATGTGGAGTTTCCTTAAACTACTGGAAGTAGAACTGTCATATGACCCAGCAATCCCACTGCTGGGCATACACACTGAGGAAACCAGAATTGAAAGAGACACATGTACCCCAATGTTCATCACAGCACTGTTTATAATAGCCAGGACATGGAAGAAACCTAGGTGTCCATCTGCAGACGAATGGATAAGAAAGCTGTGGTACATATACACAATGGAGTATTACTCAGCCACTATAAAGAATACATTTGAATCAGTTCTATGAGTTGGATGAAACTGAAGCCTATTATACAGAGTGAAGTAAGCCAGAAAGAAAAACACCAATACAGTATACTGATGCACATACATGGAATTTACAAAGATAGTAATGATAACCCTTTATGAGAGACAGCAAAAAGGACACAGATGTATAGAACAGTCTTTTGGACTCTGTGGGAGAGGGCAAGGGTGGGATGATTTGGGAGAATGGCATTGAAACATGTATTATATCATATGTGAAACGAATTGCCAGTCCAGGTTCTATGCATGATACAGGATGCTCGGGGCTGGTGCACTGGGATGACCCAGAGGGATGGTATGGGGAGGGAGGTGGGAGGGGGGTTCAGGATGGGGAACAAGTGTACACCCTTAGAGGATTCCTGTTGATGTATGGCAAAACCAGTACAATATTGTAACATAATTAGCCTCCAATTAAAATAAATAAATTTATACTTTTTTTTTTAAAGCCTCTTTTCTCTTTGTATAAATTTTGTCCCTTCTTATTCCAATTTCGCAATATTTACATTGGCAATATTTTTTTTTTAAATGATTGTTTCCAAAGAATCTGATTGGGATCAGTTCTTTAGATAAAAATTAAAACTCTCAAATCATTTAGAGATAAACCTTTCATCCCAATCCCAAAGAAAGGCAATGCCAAAGAATGCTCAAACTACCTCACAATTGTACTCATCTCACATGCTAGCAAAGTAATGCTCAAAATTATCCAAGCCAGGCTTCAACTGTACATGAAATGAGAACTTCCAGATGTTCAAGCTGATTTTAGAAAAGGCAGAGGAACCAGACATCAAATTGCCAAGATCCATTGGATCATCAAAAAGGCAAGAGAGTTCCAGAAAAACATCTATTTATGCTTTATTGACTATGCCAAAGCCTTTGACTATGTGGATCACAGCAAACAGTGGAAAATTCTTAAAGAGATGGGAATACCAGACAACCTGACCTGCATCCTGAAAAATCTGTATGCAGGTCAAGAAGCAACAGGTAGAACTGGACTTGGAACAACAGACTGGTTCTAAATCAGGAAAGGTGTACATCAAGGCTGTATATTGTCACCCTGCTTTTTTAATTTGTATGCAGAATACCTCATGAGAAATGCTGGACTGGATGAAGCACAAGCTGGAATCAAGTTTGCTGGGAGAAATATCAATAACCTCAATATGCAGATGACACCACACTTATGGCAGAAAGCGAAGAACTAAAGAGCCTCTTGATGAAAGTGAAAAAAGAGAGTGAAAATGTTGGCTTAAAACTCAACATTCAGAAAACTAATATCATAGCATCCAGTCCTATCACTTCATAGCAAATAGTTGGGGAAACAATGGAAACACTGACAGACTTTATTTTCTTGGACTCCAGAATCACTGCAGATGGTGATTGCAGCCATGAAATTAAAAGCCATTTACTCCTGGGGAGAAAAGTTATGACTAGCCTAGACAGCATATTAAAAAGAAGAGACATTACTTTGCCAACAAAGGTCCATCTAGTCAAAGCTATGGTTTTTCCAGTAGTCATGTATGGATGTGAGAGTTAGACTATAAAGAAAGCTGAGCACCGAAGAATTGATGCTTGTGGACTGTGGTGTTGGAGAAGATCCATGAGAGTCCCTTGGGCTGCAAGGAGATCCAACCAGTCCATCCTAAAGGAAATCAGTCCTGAATATTCATTGGAAAGACTGATGCTGAAGCTGAAACTCCAATACTTTGGCCACCTGATGCGAAGAACTGACTCATTTGAAAAGACCCTGATGCTGGGAAAGATCGAAGGCAAGATGAGAAGGGAATGACAGTGGATGAGATGGTTAGATGGCATCACTGACTCAATGGACATGAGTTTGAGTAAACTCTGGGAGTTGTTGATGATCAGGGAGGCCTCGTGTGCTGCAACCCATGGGATCGCAAAGAGTTGGACATGACTGAGTGACATAACTGTACTGAATTGGGAAGTTTTATATTATTTTCCAGTTCATGACTCATGGCGAGATGATGGGTGGAGTACAGCATTGAAGAGGATGAAGCCAATGAAGTTAAATGGGAGTTATTGTCTTCTGTATTTCCCTTGATTTCCTCTTACAGCTAAGTAAAAGGAATAACTTCTCCACTGGGGGAAAGCCTTTTATGATTGGTTCTTCCACTCTGTTGATGTAAAATGAATTGACCTTGAAGCTGGTGTGATGTCATATATGATTTTTCAGAAACTCAATTGAGATAAGAGTTTCTTTGTCTATATTTTTGTCCATAGAACAATTATTCCTAGAGTATTTTATCTAATCACATTTTTTTTATTTAATAGGGAGTTCTTTTGCCTCCCCATAACTTCTTACCTCTTATCTTTAGATTTATTTTAAAACTGTGTTTCTTTTTTGCTTACATTTATATGTTCTTTAGCCTTCTTTTTGTAGTAATAATAAGAAGTGTAAGGAGAGAACAGAGGTCCCTTTTTTCCTGTAATTTCCTGAAGAATCGTGCTCTCATTCTCTTGATTTGGAGGGTCACCAAGGTGATATAGTCACTAGTTTAATGGAGCAACTGGTCTCCCAACTGCTGACCTCTTTTATACTTTCCATTCTGCTAAATTTCCTTGACCTTAAAATTCATACTTTTATTAGCCTTGAATCAGAAATGCACTACTATTAAGACCTGACATTTTAACATTTATATTTAATCTCACTTTCTTCAAGTTTTTCCCCTTCATTTTTATCACAGTTCTCCTTATAGCACTCAAATCTCTTTCTTTTAAATATCACAAATTATAACTGGTTTAAACACAGTTTTTGCACAAAACATTAGGATCCTAAATAGTCTTACTGGGAGATCAATTGTTTCAATGTGCTTGAGAAACCAACTTCAGTCTCCAATAAAATGCATGGTTACTATAAAAGAATCTTAATTCCCTTCAAATGATCATTACCTTCTCTCCATACCCTCTCCTGGATTTGTTGTTTGTTGGTTTTTTTGATGATAGCCATCCTGATTGGTGTGAGGTGATATCTCATGGTAGTTTTGATGTGCATTTCTCTAATAGTGATTTTGAACATCTTTTCATGTGCTTATTGGCCACATGTATGTCCTCTTCAAATAGACATCTTTCTGCCCTGGCAATATAAACTAGGTGACTGTCATGTGATATAATTATTAGCTGCCTATTTTTCAAGTTGGTAAGTCACGAAGTCATTTCTTCTTGGTAGCTGACTTATTTAACATTCAGAAGTAATATACTGCTCCTTCTAACTAGCTTCATTGCATGAAATGATTTTAAGCAGTTATTTAACCCTGATCCAGCACCCACTGGCAGATACATTCTGAAGAGAAAAGAAAATCATTTTTACACTGGTACCATTACTATAGTAACATTTATAAAAATGTGTTCTATAGGACATAGATCTAACAAACATTTCATTTTGTTTAGGAACCAAAAAGGTTCCTAAGGGAAAATAAGTTTTGAAAATGCTGCCAGTCTATTTTCCTTCACAAAATGGTTTTGTATATTAAAGGTTCTGAGAATGCCTGTGATGAGGAGAAGTACCTGACTGTTTAACCGGAGAATTTCTCATCTTATTTGTTTAAAAAGTAATCATTAAATTTTTATTTTTAAAAACATATATTAAAAATATTTGGGACTAGTATTTCATGAGACACGAGATGCGATTTGAGATTATACTGCGGTTCACCTAGAACATGTGCACATCACCTTGAAGCTGATGTGCTGTCATATGATTTTTCGCTACCTACTCTTAGTCAGAGAATAGAAATCAGTGTTTACAGATAATCTGTGTTATAATTTCATAAGCACTTTTGTTATATTTTGATCATAGCAGTGTAGGATTACATATAAATATAAAACTATGTAGAACTGTAATATATTCACTACTTAGGAAAAGTAGAAATACATGGACTTTAGTGTTTAATAATTTGTCCCAAGTCACTCATCAACTCTCACTATTGAGGTTAATGTATGTACAGCAAGCATAAATGCCATAACCAATGACCATATTAGGTTATATACATAATATTTGTTTTTACAGCTACTCATAAATCAGAAATACATATAGATATACTTATGTACACAAAAATATAGAGATAATCATAAACCTAAAAAAAAACACAATATGACATTATCTACCATCATTCTTACATTCTTATCAATAACCAAAAAACTACCTGTTGAAGCTAGACTTTTTAAAATACATATAACTCTTTTAAACACTCTATAATGACATATATGGCAGAATAATTTTTAAAAGAGTGGATATAACTTTACTGTATAGAAGGAATCAATGCAACATTTTAAGTCAGCTAAACTCCAATTTTTTTTTAATTTAAAAAATAAAAATAAGACAACAGTAAAAGAGGATGTACAGTTCTCTTTGATTAGGCAGCAATATTAAATACTACAAAGCTAGAAATTATTTTCTAATGGAAATACTGAGTTTATTTTACTGTGGATATTTGAGAACATATAAGTGGACCATGTATTAGCACAAGTATTAGCATTGGCTAGAATACCTTTGTCGGAGAAGGCAATGGCAACCCACTCTAGTACTCTTGCCTGGAAAATCCCATGGACAGAGGAGCCTGGTGGGCTCCAGTCCATGGGCTTGCTAGGAATCAGACACGACTGAGCGACTTCACTTTCACTTTTCACTTTCATGCATTGGAGAAGGAAATGGCAACCCACTCCAGTGTTCTTACCTGGAGAATCCCAGGGATGGGGGAGCCAGGTGGGCTGCCATCTATGGGGTTGCACAGAGTTGGATGTGACTGAAGCGACTTAGCAGTATACCTTTGTTGCCAATGAAATTTAGGTAAGTTGGTGAGAATTCTTGGAAAGGTTTTCTCATTTATAAAGAGATGTGTATAGAAAGAAACTTTAGCTTAATTCATAAGCTGTTTTCATATCTCTACATGAGGGAGGTATTAAATGTATGGTTATTTGCAAAGGTTCTTACAGAATAGTGATATAAGCTATAGGTATGAAATGACTGTGATGAAGCACAAAACTCAGCATCTAGAATAAAATGTGTTGACACTACTGATGTCAAACATCATTACCTCACTGAACCAAACCAGCTTACAGATCTCCAAAGAGGGAATTAAGTGCTTCCCTGATGGCACAGTTGGTAAAGAATCTGCTTGCAATGCAGGAGACTCGGGTCTGATCCCTGGGTTGAGAAGATCCCTTGGAGAAGAAAATGGCAACCCTTTCCAGTATTCTTGCCTAGGAAATCCTATTGGAGAGAGGAGCCTGGGCAGTCCATGGTGTTGCAAGAGTTGGACTTGACTTAGTGACTATACCACCACCAATGAGGGCATAATAGCAGTTTTTGTGATGGCTAAAAAAGGTTGCCACATAGTTGATGGTTGATGTGATGCTCTTAGCAGAGCCTTTGCCACAAAGT
The DNA here is from genome assembly GCF_029407905.1 of Bubalus kerabau. Lineage (NCBI taxonomy): Eukaryota > Metazoa > Chordata > Mammalia > Artiodactyla > Bovidae > Bubalus > Bubalus kerabau. Next base: position 71,150,367 of record NC_073628.1, read on the forward strand.
TCAGTAAATGCAAATCAGCCTTATTTAGTTCAGTTCAGTTCAGTCGCTCAGTGATGTCCGACTCTTTGCGACCTCATGAATCTCAGCACGCCAGGCCTCCCTGTCCATCACCAATTCCCAGAGTTCACTCAAACTCACGTCCATTGAATCAGTGATGCCATCCAGCCATCTCATCCTCTGTCATCCCCTTCTCCTCCTGCCCCCAATCCCTCCCAGCATAAGAGTCTTTTCCAATGAGTCAACTCTTCGCATGAGGTGGCCAAAGTACTGGAGTTTCAGCTTTAGCATCATTTTTTTTAAAGAAATCCCAGGGCTGATCTCCTTCAGAATGGACTGGTTGGATCTCATTGCAGTCCAAGGGACTCTCAAGAGTCTTCTCCAACACTACAGTTCAAAAGCATCAATTCTTTGGTGCTCAGCTTTCTTCAGAGTCCAACTCTCACATCCATACATGATCACTGGAAAAACCATAGCCTTGACTAGACGGACCTTTGTTGGCAAAGTAATGTCTCTGCTTTTAAATATGCTATCTAGATTCCTCATAACTTTCCTTCCAAGGAGTAAGCGTCTTTTAATTTCATGCTTTATTGCTACTCTATTAGTTTTTAGATGAGCTTCCCTGGTTGTTCAAATGGTAAGGAATCCACCTGCAATGTGGGAGACCTGTGTTCTACCTCCGTGTTGGGAAGATCCCCTGGAGGAGGACATGGCAACCCACTCCAGTATTATTGCCTGGAGAATCCCCATGGACAGAGGAGCCTGGCAAGCTACAGTTCATAGGGTCGCAAAGAGTCGGACATGACTGAGTGACTAAAAACAGCACACACCACATTTTTTACATGTTCAAATTCATCTTTGTCTATGCTTTGTTCCATACAGCTAAATAGCTCAAATAAATAAAACTCAGCTAAGTGTTGTGTCTCTAATGAAAATTTATTAGGAATCACGTGAATTAAAAGGTCAGACATGCGTAATTAAAGTAGATTATATGTAAATCCTGAATTTGCATCAGATCAGATCAGTGGCTCAGTCGTGTCCGACTCTTTGAGACCCCATGAATCGCAGCACGCCAGGCCTCCCTGTCCATCACCAACTGCCGGAGTTCACTGAGACTCACGTCCATCAAGTCAGTGATGTCATCCAGCCATCTCATCCTCTGTTGTCCCCTTTTCCTCCTGCCCCCAATCCCTCCCAGCATCAAAGTATTTTCCAATGAGTCAACTCTTTGCATGAGGTGGCCAAAATACTGGAGTTTCAGCTTTAGCATCATTCCTTCCAAAGAAATCCCAGGGAACTGAAGTTTAAATAACTGCAAATATTTTTTTTCTTAAATGAAAACCTTTGAAAGCTAAATGATTTGAATAGATCAGTTCAGGTTACTCCGGGTATTGACCATACAACTGAGATGTAAACTGAAGGAAATTATCTTACATTGTAGAACTTGGATTCTCTGAAAATAATCATTTAGTGAATAACATAAAAATCATTTATTATTTTTTAAAAAAATCTAAATGCATCTTTTCTTCCAAAGTCATCCCACCTCTGTACTTACTGTACTTAAAAACACCTTCCACTTGAAGAGATGTACGCTGATGCATACATAAAATAGTGATCACATTTTTAGAATGTTTTTCAACAGTGAATAAATATATGGAAATGTTTTTTAGATTCCATATTTTCTGTATGAACAAATCATAGAATAAATCTTAGAATTAAGGTGCAGTGTCTTTAATTTTGTAGGAAAGTCTTCTTTGTTGCCACAGAGTTGATAGTCCAGGGGCTTTTACACTGAAATATCATTTTCCATTCTAGAGCATGTCTTTAAAATTATCATTAACTAGAGGAAAATCTCCTTCCTGTGTTATGCATTTTCTGCAATAAAAATATAAAAAGAGCCATTAAGCCCTTCTCCCTAATATATGTATGTAATAATGGTTTTGTGCCATTCTAAGCAAATTATTTGTTTAAAAAAAAAAACGTGTTGGTATTTAATTACTCTAATCAATTGTATCTTAGTGATTATATACACAGATCAGACATGTAATATGAGAAAAATTACCAACCACTCATCCTGCTTTTTCCTAAGTGTATTTTCCACCAACTTTAAATCTTATTTTACATATTTCCAACAGTATGATGTACTAGGGTTTGACTTTTCTTCTCTGTAGACTGCAGCTTTAAAAGATATATCTAAATTTGATGTCTTCACTGCTTTCAATGACAATATTTACTAAATTAGGCCTGCTAAGCCTTTTTTCCTGTTTATCCTTGAAAGTTATCAATTGTTTTTTAAGGAGATAACTGTTTTTATATAAAGATGACTCAAAAGTCTTTACAGCGACTCATACCCTGACACTTATTCTCAATTTAAAATTCAACCTGACCCTTCTTCTTCTTCTTCTTTTTTTTAGAATTTGCTCTCTTTCCATTGTGCTATATAATTTATTGTTGCTATCATTCCAGATTACATGTAGGATACAAATTAATTTTCATCAGAATTTTCTTTGTTTTTCATTTCATATAGATTGGCATGGGAACTTCATCATCGTCTCCCACAGACCTTGACTAACGGAGGCTGCAGTAGGACATGTGTTTTCATATCAGAAGCAGAATAAAAGAGAATATTCTGACTTGTTTTGAAAGCTTCTTCACAAACACTTCACATTTAACTTCTTCAAAGTAATGCCCGAATTTCAGTGAACAACAAAAGTGATCTCCCATTGTCTCCATCAGGAGATAATAAGGGCATGTGTTGTGGTTCGATCACCAAGTCGTGTCCTATTCTTGCGACCCCATGGACTGCTGCCTGCCAGGCTCCTATGTCCATTGGATTTTTCAGGCAAGAATACTGGAATGGGTTGCCATTTCCTTCTCCAGCAGATATTCTCAACCCAGGGATCGAACCCTTATCTCCTGCATTGCAGGCAGATTCTTTAGCAACTGAGTCACCATGGAAGCCCAAGGCACTTGAAAATAGCTTTCATTGTGATCACACTTTAGGCCAACAATATTCATATTAAAATTACAGTACTCCCTTACCTTATCCACAATTTCAGTGTCCCTCAGTCAACTGTGGTCTGAAAATATGAAATAGAAAATTCCAGAAATAATTCATAAGTGTCAAATTGCAAGTCGTTCTTTCCATCCTACCTGGGAGCCCCAACCATTAATATCATCTGTTCCTGACATTGACCCATGGACATAACCACAGGTTAATATTCCAGGATCACCAGAAACAGATGATGCACCTACTGAAGTATCATCCGAAAGTCAATAGTAGTCCTACAGTGTGGAGTCATTCAACTCATTTCATCTCATCATGCATGCATTTATCAGCTTCAGTTCAGTTCATTCACTCAGTCGTGTCCGACTCTTTGTGACCCCAGAAACTGCAGCATGCCAGGCCTCCCTGTGCATCACCAACTCCCAGCATACACCCAAACCCATGTTCATTGAGTCAGTGATGCTACCCAACCATCTCATCCTCGGTCGTTCCCTTCTCCTTCTTTCCTCAATCTTTCCCAGCAACAGGGTCTTCTCAAATTAGTCAGCTCTTCGAATCAGGTGACCAAAGTATTGGAGTTTCAGTTTCAGCATCAGTCCTTCTGATGAACACCCAGGACTGATCTCCAGTAGGATGGACTGGTTGGATATCCCTGCAGTCCAAGGGACTCTCAAAAGTCTTTTCCAACACCACAGTTCCAAAGCATCAATTCTTCAGTGCTCAGTTTTCTTTATACTCCAACTCTCACATCCATATATGACCACTGGAAAAACCATAGCCTTGACTAGACGGACCTTTGTTGGCAAAGTAATGTCTCTGATTTTCAATATGCTGTCTAGGTTGGTCATAACTTTCCTTCCAAAGAGTAAGCGTCTTTTAATTTCATGGCTGCAATCACCATCTGCAGTGATTTTGGAGCCCAAAAAAATAAAGTCAGCCACTGTTTCCCTATCTATTTCCCATGAAGTGATGGGATGCAATGCCATGATCTTAGTTTTCTGAATGTTGAGCTTTAAGCCCACTTTTTCACTCTCCTCTTTCACTTTCATCAAGAGACTCTTTAGTTCTTCTTCAATTTCTGCCATAAGGGTGGTGTCATCTGCATATCTGAGGTTACTGATATTTCTCCTGGCAATCTTGAGCCAGCTTGTGCTTCCTCCAGCCCAGAGTTTCTCATGATGTACTCTGCATATAAGTTAAATAAGCAGGGTGACAATGTACAGCCTTGATGTACTCCTTTTCCTATTTGGAAATAGTTTGTTGTTCCACGTCCAGGTCTCACTGTTTCTCAAGAGGCAGTTCAGGTGATCTGGTATTCCTATCTCTTTCAGAATTTCACAGTTTATTGTGATCCACACAGTCAAAGGCTTTGGCATAGTCAATAAAGCAGAAATAGATGTTTTTCTGGAACTCTCTTGCTTTTTCCATGATCCAGTGGATGTTGGCTATTTGATCTCTGGTTCCTCTGCCTTTTCTAAAACCAGCTTGAACATCTGGAAGTTCATGACTCACGTATTGCTGAAGCCTGGCATGGAGAATTTTGAGCATTACTTTACTAGCATGTGAGATGACTGCAATTGTGTGGTAGTTTGAACATTCTTTGGCATTGCCTTTCTTTGGGATTGGAATGAAAACTGACCTTTTCCAGTCCTGTGGCCACTGTTGAGTTTTCCAAATTTGCTGGCATATTGAGTGCAGCACTTTCACAGCAACATCTTTCAGGATTTGAAATAACTCAACTGGAATTCCATCACCTCCACTAGCTTTGTTTGTAGTGATGGTTCCTAAGGCCCACTTGACTTCACATTCCAGGATGTCTGGCTCTAGGTCAGTGATCACACCATCATGATTATCTGGGTCATGAAGATCTTTTTGTACAGTTCTTGTGTGTATTCTTGCCACGTCTTCTTAATATCTTCTGCTTCTGTTAGGTCCCTACCATTTCTGTCCTTTATTGAGCCCATCTTTGCATGAAATGTTCCCTTGGTGTCTCTAATTTACTTGAAGAGATCTCTAGTCTTTCCCATTCTGTGGTTTTCCTCTATTTCTTTGCAGTGATCACTGAGGAAGGCTTTATCTCTCCTTGCTATTCTTTGGAACTCTGCATTCAAATGGGTATATCTTTCCTTTTCTCCTTTGCTTTTCACTTCCCTTCTTTTCAGAGCTATTTGTAAGGCCTCCTCAGACAGCCCATTTTGCTTTTTTACATTTATTTTTCTTGGGGATGGTCTTGATTCCTGTTTCCTGTACAATGTCACGAACCTCTGTCCATAGTTCATCAGGCACTCTGTCTATCAGATCTAGTCCCTTAAGTCTATTTCTCACTTCCTCTGTATAATCATAAGGGATTTGATTTAGGTCATACCTGAATGGTCTAGTGGTTTTCCCTACTTTCTTTAATTTCAGTCTGAATTAGGTAATAAGGAGTTCATGATATGAGCCACAGTCCACTCCTGGTCTTGTTTTTTGCTGATTGTATAGAGCTTCTCCACTTTGGCTGCAAAGAAATCAATCTGATTTCAGTGCAGTCATCTGTTGATGCCCATGTGTAGAGTCTTCTCTTGTGTTGTTGGAAGAGGGTGTTTGCTATGACCAGTGCATTCTCTTGGCAGAACTCTATTAGCCTTTGCCCTTCTACATTCTGTATTCCAAGGCCAAATTTGCCTGTTATTCCAGGTGTTTCTTGATTTCCTACTTTTGCATTCCAGTCCCCTATAGTGAAAAGGGCATATTTTGGGGCTGTTAGTTCTGGAAGGTCTTGTAGGTCTTCAGAGAACTGTTCAGCTTCTTCAGCATTACTGGTTGGGGCATAGACATGGATTACCATAATATTGAATGGTTTGCCTTGGAATATCTCTGTTCAGACAGAATGATCTCTGTTCCTTTTTGAGATTGCATCCAAGTACTGCTTTTCAGACTCTTTTGTTGACTATGATGGCCACTCCATTTCTTTTAAAGGATTCTTGCCCACAGTAGTAGATATATTGGTCATCTGAGTTAAATTCCCCCATTCCAGTCCATTTCAGTTCGCTGATTCCTAGAATGTTGATGTTCACTCTTGCCATTTCCTGTTTGAACACTTGCAATTTACCCTGATTCATGGACCTAACATTCCATGTTCCTATGTAATATTTTGTTTATAGCATCGAATGTTGCTTCTATCACCAGTCCCATCCGCAACTGGGTGTTGTTTTTGCTTTGGCTCCATCCCTTCATTCTTTCTGGAGTTATTTCCCCACTGATCTCCAGTAGCGTATTGGGCACCTACTGACCTGGGGAGTTCATCTTTCAGTATCCTATCTTTTTGCCTTTTCATACTGTTCATGCAGTTCCCAAGGCAAGAATACTGAAGTGGTTTGCCATTCCCTTCTCCAGTGGACCAAACCCCTCAAACATGCATACAATGTCCCAGCAAAATAAATTGGGTCTTCCTGTAAACCCTTGGGCCATGACTATCCCAATATACTAACGATTTTCCATGGAAAGGAGAGAATAGGTGTTGGGAGTTGGGGCAAAGTGGTGTGAGAAAGAAGTCAGTATAAGTCAACAGTGGCAAAATGAGTGGCAGTGGAGGGTGTGGAAGTTAGAATAGTTTTTGTGTTTGGGACACAAATGAATCTGGGTTTAAGATTTAATTTACAGCATACAAATCTTGGGCCAATTGGTGAAAATTGGTTAGATTCCTTTGCCTTTTGGTAAAACATGTGATTTGCAGACTATGGCGGTGGGAATAAGAAGCCCCTTGCCAAGGAAACTTTGAAAAATAGGCTAATAGTAGTACTAATAATCACTATTAAATGACAATAATATTTAATATTACTTAATTATACCTTGTGGTTCAGCTGGCAAAAAAATATGCCTGCAATGTGGGAGACCTGGGTTTGATCCCTGGGTTGGGAAGATCTGCTGGAGAAGGGAAAGCCTCCAGTATTCTGGCCTGAGAATTCCATGGACTGTATAGTCCCTGGGGTGGCAAAGAGTTGGACACAACTGAGATACTTTCGCTTTCACTTCAGGTATAGTTAAATATATATAATAATATTTAATAATAGTATTATTGCTCAGGTTTTAAAGGGTACTGGGTGGTGTAGGGAGGTCATAGTAGGATTTACATCTGCTTTTAAGGATCCTGTTTCCTGAATATGCCAGATAGCTCTAGTTTCCTGAGCCCCAAATGTGTCAAGAATGTGAACGAACATGTTCTGACTGCAGGGATGGTCAAGAGGAGGTTGGGCTTCTTTAAGAAGGGAAGGAAAATCCAGATGATCTCCCAAGGCTTTCAAAAGACAAATAGGGTAACTAAGTTTATTCTAAGTTCTCTTCATTGTTTACATTTACAGCTGAATTCTAATTTACACTAGTTATGCTTTTATTTTCATCACTGCTAGGATAACTTAATGGAGAAGGCAATGGCGCCCCACTCCAGTACTCTTGCCTGGAAAATCCCATGGACGGAGGAGCCTGAAAGGCTGCAGTCCATGGGGTCGCTGAGGGTCGGACATAACTGAGCGACTTCACTTTCACTTTTCACTTTCATGCATTGGAGAAGGAAATGGCAACCCACTCCAGTGTTCTTGCCTGGAGAATCACAGGGACGGGGCATTCGGGTGGGCTGCCGTCTATGGGGTCTCACAGAGTCGGATATGACTGAAGTGACTCAGCAGCAGCAGGATAACTTAATAAACCATTTTGACCCAGTGATTTATTTTTATGAGTTGAAGCTCTGATACAATATAGTATTAACAAAGAGAAAGTTTAACAAGCAATAGTAACTGTGTTAATAGTGTGATAAAATGATAAGCTGAGATGAAATGCATTGTGTTGACATATACTGAACAAAATGCTGAACACATTCCTTGTAACACATTTACAATCTTTATTTTTTTTATGAAGAGAAATAGCAATTTTATTATGCCGTCTGCATATGTCAGTACAACATGCATAGACACATGAATATTTTTATTCCCAAATGCCTACTAATATTGCAGGAAGAGACCTTGGATATCATTCAGTTTATCCATCTTATGCTATAGAAGGGGAAACTAAAGCCCAAGAAGTTAGACTTTTTCTCCAGGGTCACCAAGATACATTCATCTGAGCTGTATTCACAACTCAGTCTTTTATTCTCTAAGCTTCCCCTATTATATCATAGGTAATGTATTTGTTTTGCATGTGTTTTTCCCAACCTTATTAAAAAAAAAAAAAAAAAAAACCCTCTAAAATATTGAAAGAATCAGACCAGATCAGTCGCTCAGTCGTGTCCAATTCTTTGTGACCCCATGAATCGCAGCACGCCAGGCCTCCCTGTCCATCACCAACTCCTAGAGTTCACTCAGACTCACATCCATCAAGTCAGTGATGCCATCCAGCCATCTCAACCTCTATCGTCCCCTTCTCCTCTTGCCCCCAGTCCCTCCCAGCATCAGAGTCTTTTCCAATGAGTCAACTCTTTGCATGAGGTGGCCAAAGCTCTGGAGTTTCAACTTTAGCATCATTCCTTCCAAAGGACACCCAGGATGGATCTCCTTTAGAATGGACTGGTTGGATCTCCTTGCAGTCCAAGGGACTCTCAAGAGTCTTCTCCAACACCACAGTTCAAAAGCATCAATTCTTCAGCGATCAGCCTTCTTCACAGTCCAACTCTCACATCCATACATGACCACAGGAAAAACCATAGCCTTGACTAGATGAACTTCTGTTGGCAAAGTAATGTCTCTGCTTTTGAATATGCTATCTAGGTTGGTCATAACTTTCCTTCCAAGGAGTAAGTGTCTTTTAATTTCATGGCTGCAGTCACCATCTGCAGTGATTTTGGAGCCCCCCAAATAAAGTCTGACACTGTTTCCACTGTTTCCCCATCTATTTCCCATGAAGTGATGGGACCAGATGCCATGATCTTCATTTTCTGAATGTTGAGCTTTAAGCCAACTTTTTCACGCTCCACTTTCACTTTCATCAAGAGGCTTTTTAGTTCCTCTTCACTTTCTGCCATAAGGGCGGTGTCATCTGCATATCTGAGGTTATTGAGATTTCTCCCAGCAATCTTGATTCCAGCTTGTGCTTCTTCCAGTCCAGCGTTTCTCATGATGTACTCTGCATATAAGTTAAATAAGCAGGGTGACAATATACAGCCTTGACATACTCCTTTTCCTATTTGGAACCAGCCTGTTGTTCCATGTCCAGTTCCAACTGTTGCTTCCTGACCTGCATACAAATTTCTCAAGAGGCAGATCAGGTGTTCTGGTATTCCCATCTCTTTCAGAATTTTCCACAGTTTATTGTGATCCACCCAGTCAAAGGCTTTGGCATAGTCAATAAAGCAGAAATAGATGTTTTTCTGGAACTCTCTTGCTTTTTCCATGTCCAGCGGATGTTGGCAATTTGATCTCTGGTTCCTCTGCCATTTCTAAAACCAGCTTGAACATCAGGAAGTTCACGGTTCACATATTGCTGAAGCCTGGCTTGGAGAATTTTGAGCATTACTTTACTAGCGTGTGAGAGGACTGCAATCGTGTGGTAGTTTGAACATTCTTTGGCATTGCCTTTCTTTGGGATTGGAATGAAAACTGACCTGTTCCAGTCCTGTGGCCACTGCTGAGTTTTCCAAATTTGCTGGCATATGGAATGCAGCACTTTCACAGCATCATCTTTCAGGATTTGGAATAGCTCAAGTGGAATTCCATCACCTCCACTAGCTTTGTTCGTAGTGATGCTTTCTAAGGCCCACTTGACTTCACATTCCAGGATGTCTGGCTCTAGGTCAGTGATCAGACCATCGTGATTATCTGGGTCGTGAAGATCTTTTTTGTACAGTTCTTCTGTGTATTTTTACCACCTCTTCTTAATATTTTCTGCTTCTGTTAGGTCCATACCATTTCTTTCCTTTATCGAGCCCATCTTTGCATGAAATATTCCCTTGGTATCTCTAACTTTCTTGAAGAGATCTCTAGTCTTTCCCATTCTGTTGTTTTCCTCTATTTCTTTGCATTGATTGCTGAAGAAGGCTTTCTTATCTCTTCTTGCTATTCTCTGGAACTCTGCATTCAGATGTTTATATCTTTCCTTTCCTCCTTTGCTTTTTGCTTCTCTTCTTTTCACAGCTATTTGTAAGGCCTCCCCAGACAGCCATTTTGCTCTTTTGCATTTCTTTTCCATGGGGATGCTCTTAATCCCTGTCTCCTGTACAATGTCACGAACCTCATTCCATAGTTCATCAGGCACTCTATCTATCAGATCTAGGCCCTTAAATCTATTTCTCACTTCCACTGTATAATCATAAGGGTTTTGATTTAGGTCATACCTGAATGGTCTAGTGGTTTTCCCTACTTTCTTCAGTTTAAGTCTGAATTTGGCAATAAGGAGTTCATGGTCTGAGCCACAGTCAGCTCCTGGTCTTGTTTTTGCTGACTGTATAGAGCTTCTCCATCTTTGGCTGCAAAGAATATAATCAGTCTGATTTCGGTGTTGCCCATCTGGTGATGTCCGTGTATAGAGTCTTCTCTTGTGTTGTTGGAAGAGGGTGTTTGTTATGACCAGTGCATTTTCTTGGCAAAACTCTATCCGTCTTTCCTGCTTCATTCTATATTCCAAGGCCAAATTTGCCTGTTACTCCAGGTGTTTCTTGACTTCCTACTTTTGCATTCCAGTCCCCTATAATGAAAAGGACATCTTTTTTGGGTTAGTTCTAAAAGGTCTTGTAGGTCTTCATAGAACCGTTCAACTTCACCTTCTTCAGCGTTACTGGTTGGGGCATAGACTTGGATTACTGTGATATTGAATGGTTTGCCTTGGAAACGAACAAGAGATCTATTTCACATTATATTCTTTATATTTTACATTATATTCTTTATCAATTGAAACATTTTGCTGCATTTGTTTTTTCCCCTGTTTCTCTGTCTCTGTTTATCTCTCTCTCAGTTCAGTTCAGTTGCTAAGTTGTGTCCAACTCTTTGTGATCCCATGGACTGCAGTATGCCAGGCTTCCCTGTCCATCACCAACTCCCAGAGCTTGCTTAAACTCATGTTCATCAAGTTGGTGATGCCATTCAACCATCTCAGTCTCTGTCATCCCTTTCTCCCGCCTTCAATCTTGCCCAGCATTGGGGTCTTTTCCAGTGACTCAGTTTTTCATGTCAGGTGGCCAAAGTATTGTAGTTTTAGCTTCAACATCAGTCCTTCCAATGAATATTCAGGACTGATTTCCTTTAGAATTAACTGGTTTGATCTCCTTGCAGTCCAAGGGACTCTCAGGAGTCTTCTCGAACACCACAATTCAAAACCATCGATTCTTCAGTGCACAACTTTCTTTTTTTTTTTTTAATTTACAATATTGTATTGGTTTTACCATACATCAACATGAATCTGCCACAGTTTTAGAACACAATTCCTATATTTGCAATTCAGTCAGTAGAAATATGGCTATTCATATATTTCAGACTTGTTTTAAAGTCCAATTTTCTTATTTGCGCTGAACATTACAAATTGCCTTAGAAATACCTTTTATACCATAAGACTGCATCAGTAGTCTATGTATTCTATTTGTTAAACAGTGTTTATGGAAATATTTTGCAAATCCCTAGTATTTAAGTGAGGTAGAATTTACAATGCAGAAGGCAATGGCACCCCACTCCAGTACTCCTGCCTGGAAAATCCCATGGATGGAGGAGCCTGGTAGGCTGCAGTCCACGGGGTCGCTAAGAGTCGGACACGACTGAGTGACTTCACTTTCTCTTTTCACTTTCATGCACTGGAGAAGGAAATGGCAACCCACTCCAGTGTTCTTGCCTGGAGAATCCCAGGGACGGGGAAGCCTGGTGGGCTTCCGTCTATGGAGTCACACAGAGTCGGACACGACTGAAGTGATTTAGCATAGCATAGCATAGCATAGAATTTACAAACATCTTTTCCTTTTTAAACATTTTGGAAGTAAAAAAAATCATGAATGCCAGTGACTACCTCTAAATCCAATTTGCTTCAATCTTAAATAATGTTGAAAAACAAATCCTGTATATTTGAAGCAGTATCTATGTCTATGATTAGTAATCAATGACTGTATCTATTTCAACAGTTACTTCGTCTTATTGGTGAACTCTTTGTCAACAGAGCAATGCTTTTTTTCTTGTTTCTTTGATTATTTTTAATAATAATTTAGGTCCTTTTACAATGCCTAGTGATGGGACAACTCGAAAAACAACTTTTAATGGATGAAAATGATGATAACTTCTTTCCAAAATTGACTGTATCAAATATCACATCAATAAAATTATTTTATTTTCATTTTCTTACCACATGATATATTTTCATTAAATATTTATTAATATACCTATCAAGAAGCATTTTACAACAAATGAGTAATAAAGTCACAACAAATAGAATAAAATTTGGTAGTTGAAATATTCACTCTTCTATACAAATGTAGTAGAGCAAAAACTTCACAATTTTCAAGGATGAATCCATTCTAAATTGTATTAGATTTATGGTGCTGTTTAAGAGAAAAACATTACACACTCAAATATGTAATAGAGTGTTAGTCACTCAATCATGTCTGGCTCTTTGTTACCCCATGGATTATAGACCATCAGCCTCCCTTATCCATGGGGTCTTCCTGACCCTGGGATGGAAACCTGGTCTCATGCATTACAGGCAGATTCTTTACCATCTGAGGCACCAGAAAAGCCATATATGATAAAAATAAGCCACATATTAAGATATCAGAGCTCTTTATATTTTCGCAATTGTTGCTTTTCATCAGTGGAAATAATACATTGTGAACATAATGGTGGATGTTTCTATTTAGGTTTATCAAACTGATAAGTAACAACATGGCAAATAGATGGGGAAACAGTGGAAATAGTGACAGACTATTTTGGGGGGCCACAAAATCACTGCAGATGGTGACTGCAGCCATGAAATTAAAAGATGCTTACTCCTTGGAAGAAAAGTTATGACCAACCTAGACAGCATATTCAAAAGCAGAGACATTACTTTGCCAACAAAGGTCTATCTAGTCAAAGCTATGGTTTTTCTAGTAGTCATGTATGGATGTGAGAGTTGGACTATAAAGAAAGCTGAGCACTGAAGAATTGATGGTTGTGAACTGTGGTGTTGGAGAAGACCCTTGAGAATCCTGTGGACAGCAAGGAGATCCAACCAGTCCATCCTAAAGGAAATCAGCCCTGAATATTCATTGGAAGGACTGATGCTGAAGCTGAAACTACAATATTTTGGCCACCTGATGGGAAGAACTGACTCATTTGAAAAGACCCTGATGCTGGGAAAGATTGAAGGCAGGAGGAGAAGGGGATGACAGAGGATGAGATGGTTGGATGGCATCACAGACTCAATGGTCATGAGTTTGAGCAAGCTCTAGGAGTTGGTTATGGACAGGGAGGCCTGGTGTGCTACAGTCCATGGGGTCACAAAGAGTCGGACACAACTGAGCCACTGAACTGAACTGATCTGCTAGATAAATTTACTCACTTTAATCCAATATTATTACAAATACATTTTGAAAAGCAACCACTGGTTTGAGCTGTTTGAGCACTTCCAGTCTCTCCTCTAGAACTTGGAACCTCATATATAATCCACATGCTACTTCCTACTCATTCCACACCTACTGATTTTTCAGGGCCTGTTTCATCATCCCATTCCTCACTGCTGTTCTGTCATAGGTTTCTTGACCCCTCATGAGATCCTGCAGGTCTTTCACATCTAATTCTACATATCCAAAACTAAAGCCTGTCTTTTTTCCTCAAACCTGTGCCTTTTTATGTCTTCTTTAACTTAAGAGATTGCAATATCCCACCTATTGAGCCAACTGAAACTCTCACCATAATACTAAAAAACTGCCCATCCTTTATTGCTCACAGCCACTACTGGAGACTGTAATTGTGGACTGACCCTTGAATTCCTCACAGCGCATCTCCATCTAGCATGTGTATGTGCATGGACTCTGACCTTCAAGCATTGTTTCACGTAATCCTATGTCATTCATGTTGTTAATGTATTCAAGTCTTTTATAGCTTCTAGGTGGCAAAGGTATAATTGGAATTCAGTTCAGTTTGATTTCAAATCTTGTTCAGAACTAACTTCCCTTGATGAGAATGATTCAATTGTCCCTAATTGATCTCCATGAAACTTCCCATGCTACAATCAATTCTCTGCAGTTTCATATTTTCCTAATGTTTAAATCCTTCTAAAATGCAAATACAATTTTACCTCCTTGCTAAAATGTATTCATAGCTCTTTTTAAGTAGTGTAAGTCTAAACTCCATATTTCAAGGCTCTCTTTGATCTACCTTTACACAGATCCATTTCTCCTCAAGCTCAAATACTATACTTAAGGCACCCTAGACACCATGTAATTCCTCAAAAACCTCCAGGATATTTTTAATTGCCTCTGATCAGTCTCTTTCCTTTTCCTGAAATTGTCTTTCTCCTCTGCGTAGATTAAAACTCCTTCCTGTTAATTTGGTCAGAAAATTTCATTTCAATCTAATTGTACCAAAGATGTAGCTCTAAGATATGTCTATCACAAGTTTTATTTGGACACATTAGAGAAATGAAAGAGTAAGAGACTTTTGTAAGAATATATCCATTGGAATTAGAAAGCAAAAATTTATTATATTTTATTTATTGTTTATAGGTAAGTAAGCACTTTTGTAACTCTATGGCATTATATTAACATATCCTATATTCTTTTGCCATAAAATATAGATATATTCAATCTCTTGTTTATTCCATTTTTAAATTCTCAGAATGTAAGGTTTACATCTTAGTTCTAGTAGTCTGTACATTTGCAATGATATTTGCAAAAATCAGCTCTTAAACACAATCCTGTCAAACACATATCACATATTAAAACATGTGGAAATTAATCCCTTTTACTACTAAACAAACAAAAGCATCAGTTACATGTATATTTTCCAGTTACTTTCAAAATAAAATATACAGAAATTTCACAGGCATATATTAGCAGAATATTCTTTTAAGCCATATTTTCAGTTGATTCTGAAACTAATATATTTGAAATAAAAGAAGCAATTTTGATCAATTTAATGTTTGCAAATATTGGAGGTAAAATTTGAAAGGAATATCTCAGTGCCTTGTCTCACTTTTTTATATATGTCATTTATAAGGGTATTTAATGTTTTATACACTGTTTTATAATGAAAAACAAATGTAATAGCTCTTTATCCAAATTTCCTTCCCCTCCTCATTTCTCTCTACTTCTTCTGCTTCAAAGATAACACTATTAACAGATAAATGTGTAAATGTTAATATACCGGTTTGACCCTAGGCAAGTTATTTAACATTTCTGATCTTCAATTTACTCATCTGTAAAGTGAGGATAGGTATAGAATGTAGGAATTCCATAGTGGTCCAATGGATAATTATCTGTCTGCAAATATGAGGGAGATGGGTTCAATCCCTGGTCTGGAAAGATCCTACAGGCCACTGAGCCCATGAGCCACAGCTCCTGAAACCCATGATCTAGAGCCAGGGCTCAGTAACAAGAGAATCCTGTGTACAACAACTAGAGTGGCGCCCACTCTCTGCAACTGAAAAGGCCCAGGGGCAGCAATCAAGACCCAGAGCAACCAAAATTAAATAAATAAATAAAATATTTATTAAAAAAAACACACAATAGAACAGAATCTATACATTTGGGATGAGCATTAAATTAGTTAATTAAAAAAAACTTAGAACAAAATGAGCCATAGAGTGTCAACAATCAAGAGGGTCCTTGTCAACATGACTGCAATAGGACCGCGACTGTGATATGTGTAGATCACATGTATCAACACGAGTTAGGTGTTCCTTTCAAAAAGCCCATATCCAAGGGAGATTAAACCATCAACCAAGAAATAACGACAATTTACTTGAAGAAATTTTGACCGGTAAATTTCAAAGACAATAGCAAAAAGCTCACTTATTAAACACTTTCTGTTTGTTCATCAGCATTCAAGACCCTTTCCTCACTCTGCCAATCCGAAAAGTGTCACAAATAGTATCACAGTTTTACCAAATGCCAAGCAATTGCCCACCATGGAAAGCCTATCTTAAATTGCCTGAACCCAGGCCACAAAGTGCTATGCATTTCCCCCTTCTGATTTTCCCTTCTGGAAGAATGCTGATGATGCAACAGGAGAGTTTTCTCATTTAGTGCTGTAAGTTTCATTTCGTTCTATTAACAATTTCTCTAGTATTATTGGGAGAGATAAAGAGTATTTTACAAGTACTTAATAATTAATCAATTGATTAAAATATTTAAACTTTTACCTCACATATTTCCACTGAGAAAGTTTTCACATATAAAGCATTCAGTTTTAGTAATTTTTAAAAAATTTTAAAAGGAAAATTTTGCCCATTTTTATTACTTTAAGAAATCAAATCAAGGTTTCTTCCTTTAAAACTTAATAGGAAAAAATTCTTACCTTACCTATCTTGCTGCTAAGTCACTTCAGTCGTGTCCGACTCAGTGAGACCCCATAGACGGCAGCCCACCAGGCTCCCCCGTCCCTGGGATTCTCAAGGTAAGAACACTGGAGTGGGTTGCCATTTCCTTCTCCAATGCATGAAAGTGAAAAGTGAAAGTGAAGTCGCTCAGTCGTGTCCGACTCTTACCAACCCCATGGACTGCAGCCTACCAGGCTCCTCCTTCCATGAGATTTTCTGGGCAAGAGTACTGGAGTGAGTTGCCATTGCCTTCTCTATTACCTTTCTTGCTGTTGCTGCTGCTGCTAAGTCGCTTCAGTCATGTCCGACTCTGTGCGACCCCATAGACGGCAGCCCACCAGGCCCCGCGGTCAGGCAAGAACACTTGCCTGGAGCGGGTTGCCATTTCCTTCTCCAATGCATGAAAGTGAAAAGTAAAAGTGAAGTCGCTCAGTCGTGCCTAACTCTTAGCGACCCCATGGACTGCAGCCTACTAGGCTCCTCCGTCCATGGGATTTTCCAGGCAAGAGTACTGAAGTGGGGTGCCATTGCCTTCGATTACCTATCTTAGATACTGGCAATTTAACGAATCATAATTTATTGTCACTGATGTCAAGAATCTTATGATCTGAAATCATCTTTACTTTCTTCAACTTTTTGTTCTTTCAAGATTATATATTTTGGACTGTTTATTAGCTTATTTTTTCATAAAATAAATTATCAAATTGTGTTATTTCTCTATGGGTACACTATGCCTTCCAAGTCTTTAAATGTAAAGACAAAATTCCAATTGCAGCAATCAGTGTATTTACATGGTTTATGGTAATTGGAAATACCTCCTCCATTTCCTGCAGGCTTAATTAAGAAAAACATCAAGAAGTTTAGTGACTTTAATTAGTTATTCAGCATTTTTTTTTTCATACTTAAACAGGTCTGTAACTATTACTCTCATCACAACTATAATGAGGAAATAAACTACATTTTAGAAATTGACCAGATTTAATAAGCAATTTCAATGAAGGCTAGATCTATCTTGACTCCAATAGTCAATGGGTATGACCAGTTTGTCCTTTCAGATTTATGGTATTCTGAGCTTCCCTAAATTGAACACAAACTACTTTAGCCATAATATAATGAACCACTACCCTGGTAACATGAATCTGAACTGAAGTTTAGTAAAATATATATAGTAGAATTTTTATTGAAATAATATACTGTCACATTTCCAGAAACTTTTTATTATCCATTTTGTATGACAAAATATAAACCTAAGATGAAAAGGTCATTAGTGATGAATGGTTGAATTAGCAACTATTCACAGTTTCAGAGAAGAAAATAGCAGGATGCAAATAAGATCAGAGATTCAGTGACCTCACATAAAATGAGAAAAATCTATTAACTAGTTTCTCGCTATACTTTAAAAATGAGTATTCACAGCTATAATCATATGATTTACTCACAATTATTAATGCAAGTAAATTAGTACAAATTATCATTCAAGGTAAAAACAAAATTGATCTTAATAAACAAATAATTCAGTACTTTGTTAAGGACCTTTATATTTCCATATTAAAGTTGTTAACATTAATTACAAAGAAAATCAAACACTAAAATATTTTTCTTTAGAAGTATCATGAATCATATGTATTATAAGTTTTATTAGTAATGTAAGTTATGTCAGAAAAAAGGTAAGTTCTTCATTGTGATTATAATACAATAATGTATTATATTTATAATATAATAATGTAATACAACAATACACTAACACATGTTGTTGTTCAGTTGCTCAGTCATGTCCAACTCTGCAATTCCATGGACTGCAACACGCCATGCTTCACTGTCCTCCACCATCTCCCAAACTTGCTCAAACTCGTGTTCATTGAGTTGGTGATGCCGTCCAACCATAGCCTGTTTAGAATTTCTGAGATATAATAATAATCAAAAAGTGTCATGGAAAGGGAATGATATTATATACTCGAACATATCTAAATTATCTTCTAAATCTTGGGAAAATGAAATTTATCTACAACCACTTTATCTTAATTTAAGCAGAAATATTATTAGAATTAGAGATTTATATTTACACTTCAGCCTCTTTCACCTCTAGAAGCAATGAAAACAATTTCTAAACCATGTGCATTCCTTCCAGGCTCAATGTCACTCAAGTAGCTTATCTTTGAATTTCTATCATTCATTCAAGCCTAGATATTAATATTCTTTCAATTTTCAACTATTCAAGGATATAGGCCCGAGAAAGAAAGAAGAACAAAGGATGGAGGGAGGGAGAAGGGGAAGGCAGAAGGGGAGACAGGGAGAGAGAAAAAAGAACGGAAGAAGAAAGATTATTAGGCAGTTGATTTAAAAAAGCATTCATGTAATTGTTTTGTTAGGAGAGTTGTGAACTTCACTCAGCGTGGTGTGGAAGGGGAAGACTGGGGCTACATTAATGTTTCTGTAATTAGGACCCTGGTTGCAGAGCTGGCTACAGGTCTCTGAAGATGACATCACACTCTTTTTCTTTCACTCTGTCTCTTCTCCTCTTCCCTGTGTTGCCTTATTTTCACACTCCATCACCATCATGCCAGCCAACCTTTGACAGATTGTGACTCCTTAAAATACCTCAGTAGTCTTTGGTCAGTTTTCATTTTTTACCAGTCCATGTGCTTCTAGTAGCCAATGCTTCAGTTTTTCCATCCTTAAGTAAGATTTGTCTTTAAATAATAGGTGTTAGTGTGCCACTCACTTTTCTTCCTGAGGCCAAGTCACTGATACCTTGGCCACTATCACTTTGGTCGTTTTATTAAAAGAATAGGAATAGTTTTTCTCCTTCCCTTTGCTATAACCTAATGGCTTAATCTTTTTATTGCAGTTTTAATGATATGTAATTAATATATAGTATTAGTTTTAAGTATACACCATAATGATTGGATGCATGTATATAATGTGAAATGATTACCACAGTAATTTTAATTAGCATCCATCAGGATGCATAATTATAATTTTTTCTTATCAAGAAAACTTAAAGATCTACTCTTGTAGCAACTTTCAAACACACAATTTGAAACTACAATCAATGTGCTTTGTCTTACATCCCCAAACTTATTTATCTGATACCAGAAATTTGTACATTTTGACCACCGTCTCATCAGAGACAGACGAATAAGTCATCCCTTAGTCTCCATAGAGAACTAATATCCCCATGGATACCGAAATCTGCAGCCACTCAATTCGTTATGTAAAATGGTGTAATATTTGCATATAACCTTTACACATTGTCTCGTATGCTTAAAATCATCTCTAAATTACTTATTTTACCCACTGAAATGTAAATGCTATGTAAGTGTTGCCTGGGCATGGCAGATTTAGGTTTTGATTTGGGGAACTTTATGGGATTTTTTTCAAATATTTTTGATCTTTGATTGGTTGAATCTGCAAATGTAGAATCTGTGGATAGAAGGGACCAACTATACTGTATGCTGCTGCTGCTGCTGCTGCTAAGTCGCTTCAGTCGTGTCCGACTCTGTGCGACCCCATAGACGGCAGCCCACCAGGCTCCCCCGTCCATGGGATTCTCCAGGCAGGAACGCTGGAGTGGGTTGGCATTTCCTTCTCCAATGCATGAAAGTGAAAAGTGAAAATGAAGTCGCTCAGTTGTGTCCGACTCTTAGCGACCCCATGGACTGCAGCCCACCAGGCTCCTCCATCCATGGGATTTTCCAGGCAAGAGTACTGGAGTAGGGTGCCATTAATCTCATTTAAATGTAGAATCTTAAAAAAAAATCATCTCATAGACAAAGAGTAAAGATTGGTGGTTTACTCTTTACAGTGAAGTTTCACATTCTCTGAGGAATCAGCTGGAATGGGTCACAGTGACATTTCCTACTGTTTCTAGCTTCTGTGCCTTTTCTTACACCAATATGAGTTTTAGAAAGGGAATTTCACTTTCAATCCCTACAAGGTGTGTGGCCCTCTGTGGCCCTCTCTTACAAACATCTGGTTCACTAACTTCAGGTATGTCTTCTTTATGAGGGCAGAATTCATCTTTCAGTTCACATGTGCCAGTTACAATCATTTCTCTCTTTTTTATAAATTCTTATTGAACCTCCCTTGACATTTTGATATCTACCCTGATATCATCAAAGCCTGTAGCATCAATAAGTTTCTGATCTAAGCAACAAGAAACAACCAAGTTTGCATTAGTTAGACATTTTGTTGGGCTTTCCTGGTGGCTTAGATGGTAAGGAGTCTGCCAGTAATGCAGGATACCCGGGATCCATCCCTGGGGAAGGAATTGGCAACCCACTCCAGTATTTTTACCTGGAAAATCCCATGGATGGAGAAGCCTGGCAGGCTACACCCCATGGGGTCACAAAGAGTCAGACATGAGTGAGTGACAAACACTCACATAACACAGAGACATTTTGTTATTACTTGATTAGGATTTCTGACTCTCTACCTTCCTATCCCAACACTGTTATTTTAGAAAATTACATGTTACTACCAACAGTCTATGCATCATTACCAATTTATTTATTTTTATTAACTAATCTTTTTATGTAACAAAAATCCAATTTAAAAAGTGTCTCAAAAAGTGAACTCATGGATTCACTCATGGGAATGAGAAGTCAAGTGCTTCATAATCTTCAAGCAGAGCTGAATATAGGAGATCACACAGAATCCATAGCACCCACTTTAGCTGTGTCCCCAGAGCTTTTTCCTTCTTTGTTATATTTCTTTTTAGGTTTTTTGTTTGTAGGGGCAAAATTGGTTCCAGCCACTTTAGTTTTATAAATTGTAACCCTAGGAAAAACAAAATGTCTTTCTGATGGTGGCATAAAAAGGCAGAGGCATGGCTGTGACTGGCATTAAGTCCATAATGTGCTTGTCTCTGAAAAAAATCTCCGTGCCCATGAGGTGAGCCCCCTCCTGACTGAGTGCTGGGGAGCAGTGTTTCTCCGTAGAAATGTTTTGCTTTCACGAAACAAAAGGTAACTATTCTAAAGGACTGTATTGCTTGAATTATTATATCCAGGATTAACCAAATAAAGGATGCTGTCATGTAGCAATAGTTAGAAAGCCTGTGGAAAAGAGGGATATACTCACAGTATTACATTTAAGAGTGTTATTAACTATAATAACTGCATACAGTGGAAGGTAAGGTATACCTTACCTTCATACTTCATATCTTTACTGCATACAGGAAAGATAACTGGTAACATTAATGCATTTAAGGCAAGGGAGAAATGGATCTTACGTGAGATGTAAGAGTTGTCTCCATGTGTCTATGTAACTCTTGTTAGCAATATATGAAAGAGTTTATGGTATATCTTTCTAGTTTGCAATATCTTGCATATTATGTAGATATTCAGTAAAGTCCTCATAAATTAACAAAAGCTCTTCATTTGCTATTAAGTAGATATAGTTCACAGGATCCAAATAAAACTTAAGATAAAATACATAGAAACCTGTAAACCAAAAATAGCTATTCTTAAAAGATTTTAAATCACCTTAAAATTTATTGGACATGTGATATCTCATTTGACATAAATAGAATATATCACCTATACTTTTCTTTAGATTGGACTCTTCAAAATAAGGAAGATGGGCATATATGTGGGCATTAGTATACTGTTTCAATTTTCAATGACAAAAAATGAGTTGTAAATTTTACTGTATTCTGTTGATTTAGTGTACTATAAAAGTCTCCACCATCCATTACATGTTATCCCCTAACTGCCTTAATGTAGCAATTAGGAGTCGATTAGAAATGTCCAGGAACAATAATGCTTAAAGATCAATTAGGAACCCATGCTGCTAGGAAGATTAAATATTTACTAAAATAACAACAGCCTTGAAACTAATGGTTCAAACTTCATTACTTGAATACATTTTTCGAACTGCTATTTTCTGCCTCACTTCACTGTAATTGCAAAATGTAACAGTAGCAGTAAACGTTTCAGACTAAAGTACATAAAAGGCACAAAGCTTTTAGGTCATAATGACACTTGTTTAGATATTGTACACAGAACACAAGCACTTTTTTAGTACAAGTTTAGAAAGGTCTGATTGAAAAGAAAGATTCGTAATTTTAGTATTTAAGACTAATTATATTTATTGCAACTGATGGAAAATAAAGCTACTGAGTTATGGAGGAAAGAAAACCAAAATTGAAATGTGTTGGACTACACATTATGCGTTAGTAATTCACATGGCAACAATTAAAGTCACGGCTATGTGAAAATTAAGTCACAAGTTTCCAAGGACACTCCTTCTAATTTTTCACCACTGTACGTGTTGCTGCTATAAGTTGTTTCATCTATAAAGTTTGTGTATTTACTGCACAGACTATAGAAATGCACTGAGTAGTTTTTTGTTTTTTGTTTTTAATTTTATTTTATTTTTAAACTTTTTAACAGTGGCTTATAGAGTTTTCTGAATTATTTTACCATCCTGCAGTTTAAAACATTTTTATTTTTTATATATTTTATTTATAGGCAAATAAAGTCCCTCAACAATTTTGATCCCATCATTATTGTAAAATATTAAGAAATTTAAGGAAGTTGTCATCTTAAGCAGGATTATTTGCCATCCTACATTTTAAAACAATTTTATTTTTTAATCTATTTTTTAATTGGAGGTAAATTGGTTTACACTGTTGTATTGGTTTCTGCCATGCAACAGCTCAAGTCAGTGGTAATTATACACATATCCCCTCTTCCTTGAGTAGACTTTTCACAGTTACACCTCTGAGGATGAGTTATGTCCACAGACAGCTAAACTTCCAGGATACCAAGGTGGACTCATGAGTACATGAATACCTAAATAAATAAATACGGAGGGATCCAGTGCTGACTAGATCTATAGGCAGGACCAGACCTTGAAAGGACAATGCAGACTTGATTGCAATGTGAATGCTAGTAGGAACAGTCAGAAGAAGTCCAGAGAAAGTGAGCATTGTGCTTTTAGCTCCCTCTGCTTGCTTTCTTCAGGAAGAAGAAAAGACTAAGTTCATTTGAATGTGCCCCTTAGAGATAAGGCACCCTACTCCAGTACTCTTGCCTGGAAAATCCCATGGACAGAGGAGCCTGGTAGGCTACAGTCCATGGGGTCGAGAAGAGTCAGACATGACTGAGCAACTTCACTTTCACTTTTCACTTTCATGCATTGGAGAAGGAAATGGCAACCCACTCCAGTATTCTTGTTTGGAGAATGCAGGGACAGAGGAGCCTGGTGGGCTCCCATCTGTGGGGTTGCACAGAGTCGGACACAACTGAAGTGACTTAGCAGCAGCAGCAGCATAAAAGTGAAATCTTATATAGATTGTGGGATATAAATATTTTAGCCAAAAAAAAAAAAAAAAAAGCTTATTTAAAATGAAACAAACATGTTTAGTTGGAAGGACCTAAAATTTATATATATGAATAAGTGTGTATATATGTATGGATTCTTCACTTAATTTTAAATATAACAGTTTTTCTTAGTTAAACTAATTAAAAGTAATATTCAGAGAATGGTTTGTCATTAAGGCTTATATATGAAATGATGAAAAAGAAAATATTCCAGGTCACTTTTTTATATCAATCAAGTAATAAAAAATATAAGAAATCAATATTAATCCATTCTTATACTTTTTCTAACATATGTATGCTATATAGGTTTCAATATATGTTTGAACATTAAATTTATTAAAATAGCACAATCTGTGATAGTATATGAACACATTCATCAGAAATGCCTGTCCCTAAAATGAGTGCATTTGAATATACATGTAACCATTTCAACTATTTGTAAGACCATGAGGTCTCATATCCAGAAAACCAGCTGGATGATATCTGATTGAATTTGTTGGTGTTCCAGTGTTTAGAAGATAATGACCCATTAAAATCTATATTATTAGTTAATAAACGGTTCTCACATAAGTGACATCATTTTGAGGGCCAAATAGATTAGTATCTTTTCACATCCTGTGCAGAATTACTATAAGCTTAATTAAAAGTTATGACCAAACTAGACAGCATGTT
Source organism: Bubalus kerabau (assembly GCF_029407905.1). NCBI lineage: Eukaryota > Metazoa > Chordata > Mammalia > Artiodactyla > Bovidae > Bubalus > Bubalus kerabau. The sequence continues at coordinate 71,174,829 of NC_073628.1, forward strand.
AAAAAGCAGAGACATTACTTTGTCAACAAAGGTCTGTCTAGTCAAGGCTATGGTTTTTCCAGTGGTCATGTACGGATGTGAGCATTGGGCTATAAAGAAAGCTGAGGGCAGGAGAATGGATACTTTTGAACTGTGGTGTTGGAGAAGACTCTTGAGAGTCCCTTGGACTGCAAGGATATCCAACCAGTCCATCCTAAAGGAGATCAGTCCTGGGTGTTCATTGGAAGGACTGATGTTGAAACTGAAATGCCAATACTTTGGTGACCTGATGCGAAGAGCTGAGTCATTTGAAAAGACCTGTATGCTGGGAAAAATTGAGGGTAGGAGGAGAGGGGACGACAGAGGATGAGATGGTTGGATGGCATCACCAACACAATGGACATGGGTTTGGGTGGACTCTGGGAGTTGGTGATGGACAGAGAGGCCTGGCATGCTGTGGTTCATGGGGCCGCAAAGAGCTGGACATGACGGAGTGACAGAACTGAACTGGAAAATAAAAATAAGAAATTAAAATTGTTAAAATGGCACATGATTATATATTTTTATAATCTCATAACAGAAAAATTTTCCTTAAGAAACCCAAGAGCTACAAACAAATCATATAGACATCCATAAAATATGTTATTTTCTCTTTACAAATTATGTTTATAGTAACAAAACAAAAAAAAAGAAATAGCCTCTGAAACATATTTTTTAAACCAATCACATTTCAGTGTCAAATGCCAGCCAAATAGTGACAGTTTCCATCTTGTAGAGAATCTTTAATGTGTCTCTAAAGGGTTCTCCCATCTATCCAGTTTCTCAAAGTCAGAAATCCGGAAGCCATCTTGTATTACTTCCTGTCACCTATACCCAGATGGTCACCAACTGCACTGAATCTCCCCATCTCTGCAGTGTTGGCATTAAAATGAACCGTTTTCTATTTACCTCTCAGCCACTCTAACAGCCTCCAGGGTGAGCTCATGCATTCACTCTTGGAACTCAAATCTATTCTCTAAAAGCAACTGCCAGAAAGAGCTTGTTAACATGTAAATCAGAGATGGAGAGGAATTAAATTTGGGCTGAAAATATATAACTATGCTAAATACGGTTCAGGGAAAGCTTTAACTGAAGAGACATCTGTGTTTAAACAGTGTGAATGAGCCTTTATAAGAAAAATAGTTTCAAATGCAAAGATGAAAATGTGTTACTGCATTTTCAGGTCTCATATGCTGGAGGGGTTTTCTTTTCTTTTTTCTTTTCTTCTGAAGCATCTGGATATTAAACTGTTCTTGGCAAGGAATGTGACTAAGTAGACAGGGAGACAGTTTTAAATTCCTTTATCCCTCTGTTCCTCCCAAAGAGTGAAATAATTTGAATTTCTATAGTAAAATTGTGTTCTAGCCTTATAATTCCAGTAACAGTGTTTGACTGTATGTGAAATAATGATTAAATTTATGAGTAGTTTTTGTGACTTTATGCCGAATGTTTAGTCCTTTCAGGACATTAACATACTGCAGAAGAAACTTGTTTTCAGCTTTGCCTAATCCCATTTAGTTTATCTTGTCTTTCCTATGTCAAAATATAGCAGCACCATACACACAAGAATCTAGGATTAACTCTTGATTTATCTTTCTCATACCACATATCTAAGACAAGTTTTCAAATTATGAACATTTAACAGCTCTGTATCTGATATCCTAGCCCACACCACCATCACATTACATCTCTTTTGAACTATAGAGAATCCCCCACAGATTTATTCATTTTCCTCATCCCAGACTTAATTTCTTTATTGTGCTTGTCATTAGTTAGAGTATTTCACATGTTACAAAGTCTTAGATATTAGATATGTTAGAATATATAGTATCACAATGTATTATTTTTTTTGTTTCTTGATCTCTCTCTCCCCACCAAAATGAGGACTCTGTGGAGTTCTATATCATTAAATTCCAGAATGATGGTGATACTAGAGTAGGCTTTTAAAAATATGATGAATATCATATTGTTAGATAATGGTATATTAAAACAACAAGGAAAAGCTGAAAAACCACTGCATACCTGTTAGAACGACTATACTGAAGCACTGACTACAACGAACACTGGTGGGAATGTGGAGAAACAGGAACTCTCATTGACTGCAGGCAGGAATGCAAAATGGTATAGACACTGTGGAAGACAGTTTCGTCAATTCTTATAAAACTAGAGGTATTCTTACCATATGATCTAGCAATTACACTCCTTGATATTTAGTCAAAAGAGTTTAAAACTTATGTCCACACAAAATCTTTCACATAGATGTTTATAGAAGCTTTATTCATAGCTTCCAAAACTTGCAAGCAACCATGATACCCTTGGAATGGATAAACAAACCATAGTACATCCATGCAATGGAGTATCATAATGTGATATGAAACAGTGAAATCCCAAGCCATGAAAAGAAATGGAGGAAACTTAAATGCATATTACTAAGTAAAAGAAACTAATACAATTATGTAAAGTTTAAAAAATAAAATTAAATTAAAAAAAAAAATAAGTAAAAGAAGCCAGTCGGAGAAGTCTGTATACCAAATGATTCCAATTATATAATATTCTGGAAAAGATAAAATTGTGGAAACAGTATAAAGTTCAGTAGTCATGTGCAGAGATGGATAGAAGAAAGAAAGGGATAAATAGGTGGTACAAAAGAGATTTTAAGGGCAGTGAACTTATTCTGTATGTTATTGTAATATCCATACATGACATTATAAATTTGCCAAAAACAATAAAATATACAATAAAATGAGTGACCCTTCAGATAGACTATCAGTTTACTTCAGTTGATCAGTCATGTCTGACTCTTTGCAACCCCATGGACCGCAGCACCCCAGACTTCCCTGTCGATCACCAACTCCCAGAGTTTGCTCAAACTCAAGTCCATCGAGTCAGTAATGCCATCTAACCATCTTATCCTCTGTCGTCCCATTCTCGTCCTGCCTTCAATCTTTCCCAGCATCATAGTCTTTTCAGAGGAGTTAGTTTTTTGCATCAGGTGGCCAAAATATTGGAGTTTCGGCTTCAGCATCAGTCCTTCCAACCACTATGTAGGACAGATTTCCTTTAGAATTGACTGGTTTGACTTCCTTGCAGTCCAAGCAACTCCAAAGAGTTTTGTCCAACACCACAGTTCAAAAGCATGAATTCTTTGTCACTCAGCTTTCTTCATAGTCCAACTCTCACATCCATAATGACTACTAGAAAAACCATAGCTTTGACTAGACGGACCTTTGTTGGCAAAGTAATGTCTCTGCTTTTGAATATGCTGTCTAGGTTGGTCACAGGTTTTCTTCCAAAGAGCAAGTGTCTTTTACTTTCATGGCTGCAGTCACCATCTGCAGTGATTTTGTAGCTAAAAGAAAATAAAGTCTCTCACTGTTTCTATTATTTCCTCACCTATATGCCATGAAATGATGGGGTCAGATGCCGTGATCTTAGTTTATTGAATGTTGAGTTTTAAGCCAATTTTCACTCCCCTTTTTCACTTTCATCAAGAGGCTCTTTAGTTCTTCTTTGCTTTCTGGCATAAGGTTGGTGTCATCTGCATATCTGAGGTTATTGATATCTCTCCCTGAAATCTAGATTCCAGCTTGTTCTTCCTCTAGACTGGCATTTCACATAATGTACACGGCACATAAGTTAAATAAGCAGGTATGATAGACAGCCTTGACATACTCCTTTTCCAATTTGGAACCATTCTGTTGCTCCATATCCAGTTCAAACTATTGCTTTCTTGACCTGCATACAGATTTCTCTGGAGGCAAGTAAGGTGTTCTGCTATTCCCATCACTTGAAGAATGTTCCATAGTTTGCGGTGATTTACACAGTCACAGGTTTTGGCATAGTCAATAAAGCAGAAGTAGATGTATTTCTGGAACCCATTTGCTTTTTTGATGATCCAACGGATATTGACCATTTGATCTCTGGTTCCTTTGCCTTTTATAAATCCAGCTTGAATATTTGGAAGTTCACAGTTCAAGTACTGTTGAAGCCTGGCTTGGAGAATTTTGATCATTACTTTGCTAGCCTGTGAGATGAGTGCAATTGTGCAGTAGTTTGAACATTATTTGGCATTGCCTTTCTTTGGGATTGGAATGAAAACTGAACTTTTCCTGCCTTGTGGCCACTGCTGAGTGTTCCAAATTTGCAGGCATATTGAGTGCAGCACTTTCACAGCATCATCTTTTAGGATTTGAAATAGCACAACTGGGATTTCATTACCTTCACTAGCTTTGTTCATAGTGATACTTCCTAAGGCCCACTTGATTTCACATACCAGGATGTATGGTTCTAGGTGAGTGATCACATATCATGGTTATCTGGGTCATTAAGACCTTTTTTTTATACTTTTTCTGTATATTCTTGTCACCTCTTCCTAATATATTCAGCTTCTGTTAGGTCCATACCATTTCTGTCCTTTTTTGTGCCCATCTTTGCATGAAATATTCCCTTGTATCTCTAATTTTCTTGAAGAGATCTCTAGTTTTATCCATTATATGGTTTTCCTCTGTTTCTTTGCATTGAACACTTAGGAAGGCTTTCTTATCTCTCCTTGCTATCTTTGGAACTTTGCATTCAAATGGGTATATCTTTCCTTTTCTGCTTCACCTTTAGCTTCTCTTCTTTTCTCAGCTATTTGTAAGGCCTCCATAGACAGTCATTTTGCCTTTTGCATTTATTTTTATTTGAGGTGGTCTTGATCACTGCCTCCTGGTCAATGCCACGAACCTCTGTCCATAGTTCTTCACGAGCTCTGTTTATCAGATCTAGTCCCTTGAATCTATTTGTCATTTCCACTGTATAATCATAAAGGATTTGATTTAAGTAATACCTGAATGGTCTAGTGACTTTCCCTACTATCTTAAATTTAAGTCTGAATTTGGCAATAAGGGGCTCATGATCTGAGTCATGGTCAGCTCCCAGTCTTGTTTTTGCTAACTGTATAGAGAGCTTTTTCCATCTTTGGCTGCAAAGAATATAATCAGTCTGATTTTTACATTAATCATCTGGTGATGACCATGTGTAGAGTCTTCTCTTTTGTTGTTGGAAGAGTGTGTTTTCTATAACCAGTGTGTTCTCTTAGGAAAACCCTCTTAGCCTTTGCTCTGCTTCATTCTGTACTCCAAGGCCAAACTTGCCTGTTTGTAACTCTACGTATCTCTTGACTTCCTCCTTTTGCATTCCAGTTCCCTATAATGAAAAGGACATATTTTTGGGGTGTTAATTCTAAAAGGTCTTATAGATCTTCATAGAACCATTCAACTTCAGCTTCTTCAGCGTTACTGTTTGGGGAATAGACTTGGTTTATTGTGATATTGAATAGTTTGCCTTGGAAAGGAGCAGAGATCATTCTGTCATTTTTGAGATTGTACCCAAGTACTGCTTTTCAGACTCTTTTGTTGACTATGAGGGCTACTTCATTTCTTATAAGGGATTTTTAGCCACAGTAGTAGATATAATGGTCATCTGAATTAAATTCACCCTTTCCAGTCAATTTTAGTTCACTGATTCCTATAATGTTATTGTTCCCTCTTGCCATCTCCTGTTTGACCACTTGCAATTTACCTTGATTCATGGACCTAACATTCCAGGTTCATATGCAGTCTTGTTCTTTACAGCATCAGACTTTACTTCCATCACCAGTGACATCCTCAACTGGACACTGTTTTTGCTTTGGCTCCATCTCTTCATTGTTTCTGGAGTTATTTCTCCATCTTCTCTAGTAGCATATTGGTCACCTACTGACCTGGGGAGTTCATTTTTCAGTCGTATATCTTTTTTGCCTTTTCATACAATTCATGGGATTCTCAAGGCAAGAATACTGAAGTGGTTTGCCATTCCCTTCTCCAGTGGACCACGTTTTGTCAAAACTCTTCACCACGACCCATCCTTCTTGGTTGGCCCTACATGGCATGGCTCATAGTTTCACTGAGTTAGACAAGGCTGTGGTCCATGTGATCAGTTTGATTAGTTTTATGTGATTGTGGTTTTCATTCTATCTGCCCTCTGATGGATAAGGATAAGAAGCTTATGGAAGCTTCTTGATGGGAGAGACTGTGTTGCAAACTGGGTCTTGATCTTATGGGGGTGCCATGCTCAGTAAATGTTAATCCAGTTTTCTGTGTTCCCTCCCTGTTGTTTGACCTGAGACCAAACTATGGTATGTAATGAAGATAATGGTGATCTCCTTCAAAAGGTTCCAGTACAGGAACTGCAGCCTTCAGTGCTCCCAACCCTGCAGTAGGCCACCACTGACCCACACCTCTGCCAGAGACTCCTGGACACTCACAGGCAAGTCTGGGTCAGTCTCTTGTGGGATCACTGCTCCTTTCTCCTGGGATTATAAACTAGAGACTCTGGCTAATAACAATGTATTGTGGTTGTACTAGTATACCACAGTAATATGTCAGCAAATTTGGAAAACATAGTAGTGGCCACAGGACTAGAACATATTAGTTTTTATTCCAATCCCAAAGAAGGGCAATGCAAAAGAATGTTTAAATTACCGCACAATTGCACTCACTTCAAATGCTAGCAAGATAATGCCCAAAGTCCTTCAAGCTAGCCTTCAACAGTATGTGAATTGAGAATGCCCAGATGTACAAACTGGATTCAGAAAAGGCAGAGACACCAGAGATCAAATTGCCAACATCAGTTGGATCTATAAAAATCAAAAGAATTCTAGAAAAACATCTATTTCTGCTTTGTTGACTGTGCTAAATCCTTTGACTGTGGATCACAACAAACTGGAAAATTCTTAAAGAGATAGGAATACCAGACCACCTTACCTGACTCCTCAGAAACCTATATACAGGTCAAGAAGCAACAGTTGGAACAGGACATGGAACAACAGACTGCTTCAAAATTGGGAAAGGCATCCATCAAGGCTGTATATTGTAACCCTGCTTATTTAGCTTATATGCAGAGAACATCATGTGAAATGCTGGGCTGGATAAAGCACAAGCTGGAATCAAGATTGCCAGGAGAAACATCAGTAACATCAGATATGTAGATGATACCATCCTTACAGCAGAAAGCAAAGAGGAAATAAAGAGCCTCTTGAAGAAGGTGAAAGTCAAGAGAAAATGTTGGCTTAAAACTCAGCATTCAAAAAACTAAGATCATGGCATCCAGTCCTATCACTTCATGGCAAATAGATGAGAAACAGTGGAAACAGTGACAGATTTTATTTTCTTGGGCTCCAAAATCACTGTGGACAGTGACTACAACCATGAATTTAAAAGACACTTGCTCCTTGGAAGAAAGCCAATGACAAACCTAGACAGCATATTAAAAAGCAGAGACATTACTTTGCTGACAAAGGTCCATATAGTCAAAGGTATGGTTTTTCCAGTAGTCATGTATGGACCATGAACAAGGATGAGCACCGAAGACTTGATGCTTTTGAACGTGGTGTTGGAGAAGACTCTTGAGAGTCCCTTGGACAGCAAGGAGATCAACCCAGCCAATCCTAAAAGATTTCAGTCCTGAATATTTATTGCAAGAACTGATGCTGAAGCTGAAGGTACAATGCTTTGGCCACCTGATTCAAAGAGCTGACTCACTGGAAAAGACCCCCATGGTGGAAAAGATTGAAGGCAGGAGGAGAAGGGGTCGACAGAGGATGAGATTTGTGGATGGCATCACTCACTCAATGAACATGAGTTTGAGCAAACTCCAGGAGCTGGTGAAGCACAGGGAAGCCTGGCATGCTGCAGTCCATGGGTAACAAAGAGTTGGACATGACTGAGTGACTGTACAACAATTAATAAGGGAAACTGTATGAAGAGGGAGGGATTAAATGAGAACTCTGTATGTTCTGTTCAGTTTTTCTCCTAAACTAAAGCTTTTCTAAGAAATAAAGTCTGACTTTTAAAAATCTTTAAGAGAAAAAATAGAATGAACCTCTGAATTAATGCCCTCACAACAAGAAAAACTTCCACATACTGAAAAGAGAATACTGAGTAGTTCATTGTTCAATAAAAAAAAAGTGAAAACTAAAAATGGAAATAAAAAAGAAAAAAGTGACAGATTAGTAAAATTGTTTTATTGTTCATAATGTCACATGATGTCATATATCCATGCTTCTTAATATTTGAATCATAATTATTCTAGGCAACAGGCATTTTATATTTGTAATCAGAAGCTAAATCCATGAGTATTAGTAGTATCAATCCTGTCTACTATGATATGTTGAGAGTTTATAGAGCATGAAAACAATCCAGAACTTGAATGCAGTATTGATTCTTGCTGATAAAGCTAATTGGTTTTAGTTCCCTTTTAGGAGGAATTATTGATACCTCTTCAAGTTCTTACATTGATTCTCCAACTATTTCTTAAAGCAATAGTAGTAATTAATATTATCCAAATGAAATGCATTTTAGGTTAAATTATTAATGTATAAAAATCACTAAGTTAAGAAGAAGTATCTGTTAGATGTTAACCATCTAATTGCTGCGACTATGAAAATATTGTTTTCACTGTCTTTACTGTAAACAGTGTCTATTAAACTCTTTCTGTCTCTCTCTATACAGTATATATATACATATTATATGATAGACATCAGTGTATCAATTAAATGTATTAACTAATGTATTTAATATATATGTATATTATATAATTTATAAAGTGAATATAGATGTATAAATCATGATAAATGTTATCTATTATATGAAATAATATGCATACTATGGATATGAATATGTATATATGTGAATATGTATATTATATATATATAATAAGAGAGAGACACTATATAAATAACTAACTGAACCATATTGATGCTGTAAAAATACATGCTTAGATGTTTTCATTAAACTATATACCTGAATGAAAACAGAATTGTCTAATAAATTCAGTTCATATGTGTCAGATCTGAATTATCTGATCTGAATTTATATTGAAGATTTGAGTCCTAAATATCTATGAAACTGAAGTAATATTCATTTATATCCAGAATGATATTCCAGCTTGAAAGTTATTTATTTTTAGTATAAATCAATTAATCTACCATATCCTTTTGCTTGGTTTTAAGTGAAGTATTTTTATTCAGATTAGAGTACAGTAGAATATCTCAAAACACTCAGAACAAGTTTACTGGATTATTTAGAATTTATATTAATGAGAGAATGGATGTTGACTTTGGGATAGAGACTTCAATTAAGTTGTCCAGCTAAGTAAAAGAAGTTTTTATTTGTGTGAGAAAATATGCTTGTAAATATACAAGCTAATTTACATGTACTTTGACTGAGGTGCTTCTTGGTTATGTGAATTATTCTATATTGCCCTCATGATTTTTATTCAGTGTTGCAGTTGGTAATGGCAAGTTTCTTTGGTTATAAAATGCACTGTGATGTTTTATGGAATTAATTAGCCATTTGCACTTGGTAAGGGTTTGAAGATCTTATAAGTATAGAAGGTTACTCAATATAGTTTTCATCCAATTGGAAAATAATACAAAGAGAAGGATAACATGGGGTAACTTTTCATTCACTGTAGATCAATAAATTTTAGAGTGAATGGAAAAAAAGAGTGGTTATGTTTTCTGAAACATAAAATTTAATCATACTTATATAGTCACTTGAGTTAAAGAGGAGAAGCTATCAACCTATAATTTATAAATAAATCAAACTTTTCAAAGTTAAACATAGTAGGAAAGACTAATAGGAAGTTAAGACAAAGGGGAAAATGGTATTTTTGTGACATTAATGAAATTTCACATCTTCAGTGTGAATTGAAATACCATACTATTCAAGGACAGACACCACTGGAAAGTTTTTTGTAGCCACGGCTCCCCACCTCCATCACCTACATGCCAAATAGGTTCTAAGGCATTCCTAAGTCAATATAGCACTTTATTTTTCCTATGTGAGATAAAACAAAAATAACAGTAAAAACATCATAAAAAAATAACAACATAACAATTAGCGTTGTTTATTTTTGTCACTTGTAAGTACTAGGGATTTTACAACATGAATTATCTAATTTAAATTTTACATCAACCTTATGAGGCTCTTCTATAATAAGCTATTTTATGTATGGGAACCTTAAATAGCTTACTTCAAATAATGTTTTTAATATATAGTAATACTAGGAGCGAGCTGATCTTAGTTTAGGAAGGATGGAAATATTGAGTCATATCATTTTATCCTCTAGAGAAATGGTTGGAAATGATGGTTCACTGGGCAGCCACCTCTTTTGCAAAGTTTCTCCAAAATATAGACAAAGCTCAGAAAGTGGCCGTGGGGTTCAGCCTCAGCAGCTCATGGCGGAGGTGGGGAACAGATTGAGCAAGAAGTGCTTTCAGGCTGCAGAATGGACACACACGACTGAGGGCATTCCTGAGGGCACCATCCCGCCTGGAGAAGCCTGTGCCATGGGCAGTGCCAGGGGATGAGTGGGGATGCCAGGCTTCCCACCCCCTACACTTCTCCTGGCCTCATAAGAGGAGATAGCCTAAGGTCCTTGTCTTGCCCCTCCCCAGACCTGGTCTGTCTCAGTCTTTTCATCAATGGTGCATGCACCGTGTCTACCTTCTCTATGTTCCCTTTCTGTAGTGGGCTCAGTTTTAAATATAAATTTTAACTGCCTATGGGTGAACAAAAAAAAAAGCTTTTAATTAACACATTATTATATTTAATAATAAGGAGAAGAAGTAAATTTGAAGAAGGAAATGGCAACCCACTCTTGCCTGGAGAATCCCCATGGACAGAGGAGCCTGGTGGGCTACAGTCTATGGGATCTCAAGAGTCAGACATGACTAAGCGACTAAACCATCACCATCATTATTATCTTTAAAAAAAAAAAAAGGAAAAAAAAATACTGGATGAAGACTTAGTCCTGTGTGCACAGGGTGAGATTCTGCAAGACTTGGCACAGAACAGTTACTGGGTATCTGGACTTTCTATAGAGTGTGTGGTTGTTGTTCAGTCACTAAGTCATGTGTGACTGTTTGCAACCCCATGGACTACAGCAGCCAGGCTCTTTTGTCCTCCACTGTCTCCCAGAGTTTGCTCAAATTTATATCCATTGAGTCAGTGATGCTATCTAACCATCTCATCCTCTGCCACCACTTTCTTCTTTTGCTTTCAATCTTTCCCAGCATCAGGGTCTTTTCCAATGAGTCGGCTCTTTGATTCAGGTGACCAAAGTATTGGAACTTCAGCTTCAACATCAATTCTTCCAAATGAATATTCAGGACTGATTTATTTTAGGATTGACTGGTATGATCTCCTTACAGTCCAAGGGACTTCTCAAGAGTCTTCTTCTACACCAAAATTTGAAAGCATCAATTCTTTGGCACTTGATTCTCTATATTGTCTAACTCTCTCATCAGTACATGACTACTGGAAAAACTTTAGCTTTGACTATATAGACCTTTGTTGGCAAAGTAAAGTTTCTGCTTTTTAATAGGCTGTCTAGGTTTGTCATAGCTTTTCTTCCAAAGAGCAAGCATCTTTTAATTTCATGATTGTAGTCACCATCTGCAGTTATTTTGGAGCCCAATAAAATAAAATCTGTCACAGCTTCCACTTTTTCCCCTTCTATTTGCCAATTTGCCATGGGGTGATGGGACTGGATGCCACAATCTTTTTATTTTTTTTTATTTTATTATTTATTTATTTTTAATATTGAGTTACCACATGTAACTTCCCTGGTGGCTCAGATGGTAAAGAGTCTGTCTACAATGCAGGAGACCTGGGTTCGATCCCTGAGTCGGGAAGATCCACTGGAGAAGGAAATGACAATCCACTCCAGTACTATCGCCTGGAAAATTCCATGGACAGAGGAGCCTGGTAGGCTACAGCTACAGTCCATGGGATCGCAAAGAGTCGGACATGACTGAACAACTTCACTTTCACTTTCACTACCACACATAACACTGTACTGAGAGACAGATGTGCATAAACCACAGTGGAAAAAGCAAACCAAACAGGCTGGTCAATTCAGGTCCCAAAAAGGACTTTATAAGCAATAGCAGACCCTAGCCCTATAAGGGATCCGTGTAGTCTTACTGTGCTATGCTTAGTTGCTCAGTCACATCTGACTCTTTGCGATCCTATGGACTGTAGCCCACCAGGCTCCTCTGTCCATGAGGATTCTCCAAGCAAGAAAGAATACTGGAGCCCTTCTCCAGGAGATCTTCCCAACCCAGGGATCAAAACCAGGTCTCCTGTACTGCAGGCTGATCCTTTACCAGCTGAGCTACCAGGGAAGCCTGTATACTCTCACTAACAAAGCTTAAATACGAGGATCAAGTTAATTTGCTGGCAACTTACCTGCCTTCTAGAATGAAAATCAGCACTCTTTAAGGTTAAGAAAATCTCAGCTTTCTATAACATAGTATCTACAAGAACCAACATAATTTTTAGAAAAGAAAAAAATACATGTGACATGTAAAGAAGAAATATGTGATCTGCAAGCAGGAAAAGAATAACTGTCAATAGAAATAGATCCAGATATGAGATGGACATCATTAGCAGAAACAATCATGAAAACATCAATGATAAATATGCTCAAAGATGTAATGTAAAAGTTTGGGGTCAGCAAATTATGGCCCACAAGCTAGGCACTTGTTTTTATAAAGTTGTACTAGAAAATAGTTAAACCTAATAATGTACATATTTTTAGAATTGCATTTGGAAAAAGCAGAGTTAACTAGTAGTGATAGAGACTATATGACCTGCAAGCCATATGTCAGGAATTTAAAGAAAAAGTTATTTGGCTCTTGAAAAAGATGAACATAATGAGTGAACATAAAAAAGATTTCAGCATAGAAATGAACACAAAAGAATAAAGAGGATAAGAAGTATCAGATATGTCATAAAGTATGTTTTTTTCAATTTTGAAATTTTTTTAACATAAAAGCAACTGCCTATCAAAAAGAATAAAACTCCATTCAGAGTCTTCTCTGATTTTTTTTTTTTTTTCCATTTTCAAGTTAGCCAAATATCTTGTAGTAACAGACTCCTTTCTTCTTAGAATATATATCTATTATTCTCCATTTGGGATTTACTTAATTTTTATAGAGTAGAGAGGTATTGACTTTGGACTTTGGACTTTCCATAAAAGCAACTACATGATAACGTGGATTATTCATAAAGGAGTAAAATAAAGGTCAACAGTAGTAAGGTTAATAGACTAGGGGCCATGGAAATACTCTTATAAGACTTCTATTTTATATGTAAAATGGTATAAAATTAGCACATAGAATTCTGTAATAAGGCAGGAATGCAAATCCCCTGGAGAAGGAAATGGCAACCCACTCCAGTATCCTTGCCTGGAAAATCCCATGGACGGAAGTGCCTTGGCAGGCTACAGTCCATCGGGTTGCAAAGAGTCAGACATGACTGAGCAACTTCACTTTTCACTTTTTGAATCAGTAATCATCTCAACATTCAGATGATCACTCTGCATTTCCTCCAACTTTACATCCCCCCCCACCCCGCAAATTTTCAATGTCTTCATAGATTCCCATTGCCTTCATATGTAAGATATGTATAGGTTGTCAAGAACTTTAAGTGGAAAAGTTACTCTGAAATTAGTAATGTGGCCAAAAACAGCATCACCACCAAGGCAAGATCAATAACCTCTTGTGATTTTTAGAGTACCTTCCCTTTTGGTCTTGTCTTCTCAGCTTGTTGAGATTTTTTAATGACCAGATGTTAGTTTTCATATACTAGGATATTTGAAAACTAACATCTTCTAGTCATTATTTTTTAAACTGATAGGTATACTTAAAAAGGGAAAAAAGCCTTCAGAGCTGAAGTTGTTCAGAGTATATAAAGCATCTAATAGACTAGAACACACAATGATACAAATACATATTCACAGAATATAACAGTAACACTAACCTGAAATTGAAGGGTATTTTCTCCAGAAATTTAAGGAAAAAAATATCGTAGGAAAATCAATAACTATAACATTAGCATTCATTCAATAGGCAGTGATTCATAACTAATTCATTTCACCATCTCATCTATATTTTAGTGACGTGAACAAATAGAAATGTATGGTTTATAATAAATAAGTTATGGGTATGCTTTATGTTTAATATATGTAACCTTGATTTAATGCAATTTCTTAGAGATCCAATAATGCTGACTTTTATGATTCAAACTTTTTATCTAACTTTTTGTGCTTAGAAGTTAATTCTGAGAACTCTCAAATGAGTTTTTTGCAATATAACTCAGAGATTATGAATTTAACATTAAATTTCCTTGTCCAGGTAATTGATAACATTTTTTTCTGGGTAAAACATATTTTTCATTGCTCTTTTCACTGCAGAATATCTATTTCCTAATTATGTCTCTGTCCAAACACCTAAATAAGTAAAGCTATCCACCTATACAAACAATAACAATTTGGTGTAGACTTGTAGAATGAAACCACAAGAAAAGATTTTGAAGTACATCATTTCTTATTGTCTTATTTTCTGGTAAATAAAGAGTAAAGTAAGCAGGAAACAGGAGCAAATTCAGAGGGAGAAAGGCAGACAGAGTGTCAGAAAAAAAAAAGAGAAAGTAGGAAAAAGTCAGAGCAAGTGTTCTGAAGGGAAAAGTGGTGATCTAAGTTTACCTAAATTAATGAGTTGACTAAAAGTTAAATATTAATTTGGTTATGTTTTGAATTGTCATATCTTATATTTTTACATGCAGCTAACTTATTTTTGTTCTTCTCTTTATTTTCCTTTAGTGGTATTATGAGTTTATGCTTGGGGTTAAAGTGAAAATGGAGGAAGTACTGCTATTCTATTTTGCTTTTAAGTAAATTGATGGGTGACGTGGGCAACAGGATACTGTCTTATTTGTTCAGACTGCTATGATAAGAATATCATGCTGGGTGGTTTAAAAAACAGACATTATATCTTACAGTACTGGAGATTAAAAGTCCAAAGTCAAGTTGCTGATCGATTCAGTTTTGGTGAGGACCTGTATCCTGTTTCATAGACGGCTGTCTTATGAGGTGTCCTCGTGTGGCAGAAGGGTCAAGGGAGCTCTCTGGGGTCTCTTTTTAAGGGCACTGATTCCATTCATGACACCTTCACTCTCATGGTCTGATCACCTCCCTAATGCTCCACCTTCAGATACCATCACACTGGAGATTAGTTTTCAATATTTGAATTTGGGAGCAACACAAACATTCAGTTTATAGCAGACCAATATTCTCTAGCAAATAATTTGCTTGGATTAAGGGGAAGTTCCCTTAAAAACAATAAAGTAAGTTCATAAAAAATGCATGACTAACTGGGACATTTTCAGAAGAATGGATTTGCCAAGAATAGCCTTCTTAAAGTGCTCCCAAACTCACCAACACTACACATACTAATATTGTTGACATGATTAAGATACTATGTGGAAGCACATAGAAAATATAATGTTAAGAAAAGTAATGAATGACATTATTTAATCATGTGTTATGTTACTATTGTGTATTCTGTGTATCCATACTCCCTTGGTTTTTGAATATATTTTGAGTTAGTCACAAGAGAATTCTCTAGTCCTAGTCATGAGTTCTGATGAAATAATATCTTAACCCCCAAAGCATAGAAGTAAATAAATTTCCTTTCCATTTATGGTCAGGTGACCAACAGTTTCTCCAAATAGCAGTCACCTTCACTGTACTAGAAATCATGTGTGGGGTTTATACAACAATCTTTATTCCTAGTGCATTGAACCAAAGTAGATTATTTTAGAACTAAAATTTCTCCACACTGTATAAATCGAACTTCAATTTAAGTTCATTCTAGGCCCATCTATAACTTTTAGATCACTGCTTTTGGGGAGCATTGATGCAGAAAATCACATTATTTAAAGGTAGATGTTTTAAGATGACTTTAATTTTAAAACTCAAAATCATATATCTTAACAATAGATACTGGATAGGAAGCTTATCTCTGTACTCTGGAAGTTATACATTTTCCTATTTTCTTTTAAGTTAGGGCTTTCATTTAACTAGCCCATGTAACATGCAGTAAAATCCCTGTTACAATTTATTCACAACCATTTGAAGAAGCATGGTTGATAGATTGATATATTCTGAAATTGTGTACTGAGCTAGAAAAAAACAAATCTGTAAAATATATAAATCTTTTGTCAGGCTTTATAAGTTCAAAACCACTTGAAGATTTTCTACATCTTGCCTGATGTTTAAATACCTGTGTGATGACATATTGAGGTTAGAGTCCTCAATGAAGCAGTGCTGTGTATTTGAAAGCACTTGCATTGATTTTATCATGAGATAGCAGCTATGTGACAACTGATGGATCATAGGGACCAAAGTCCATTAACTCTATGTGCCTGTCTCTTGTCGGTAGACTTTTAAAGTCTCCTTATTCCACACATTTGATATTTGCTAAAACAGCACACTTTTATTTGGCCAATATATTTTTTGCTCAAGAAATCAATGGTAATAATTATCAAGAGTAGATTTAAATAAGATGTATTCAAATTGATTAATTTAACCAATAACCTAAGATATATGTTAATTCCATTAAGAGACAGATGCATTGCTCTTTATTTTCTGTTGAATTCTTAGTTCTTAATAAATCATCCTGTTTATCAATAGTGCTGCAGGACATGGGAAAATTATCGGTCGGTATGTGATGAACAAGTCTCAGAAGGTTCACTCCACCTCACAAACCCTCTATTATGTCAATTGTTTATTTAACACAGAGATCCTTTTATAATAATATAATTTAAAAAAGAAATATATAAATCTGAGAAGGCTTAAGAACCTTTTTAAATTAAATTGTTAGAAAGTTTTGAAAATCTTAAGGGTCACTAAAGATGGTAATAATTTTTTTCCTGTATCTTGATAGTCAACAGCTTGATGGCTCTCTTTATATTAATAAAATCAATATAATGAGATCCATGGGAGATCAGGTGGTCAAAATTAATATGGTGAAAAGATCTGGATTGAGATTCTAGTCCTATCATTTACTATGAAGAGCTGAATTTCTTCATTTTTCCTAATCCCAATTTTGTCATCTGTAAAATAAGAATAAATATAGCTACCCAGTTGTGAAAGTTAGACATAGGACATGAAGCAGATTCTCAGCAAATGGGTCTAACACTTTATTGACCAAAGTTTCAGGTAAAATTAATCTGGGCATTTGGTATAACTGACAGATGTCAAGTAGAGTCAGAGAAGAAAACCACAATTTATGGTCATAGAGACATAGGTCCAGCTTTACGTCAAGGCTGTATATTGTCACCCTGCTTATTTAACCTATATGCAGAGTACATTATGAGAAATGCTGGGCTGAGAGAAGCACAAGCTGGAATCAAGATTGTTGGGAGAAATATCAATAACCTCAGATATGCAGATGACACCATCCTTAGGGCATAAAGTGAAGAGGAACTAAAAAGCTTCTTGAAGAAAGTGAAGGAGGAAAGTGAAAATGTTGGCTTAAAGCTCAACATTCAGAAAACGAAGATCATGGCATCTGGTCCCATCACTTCATGGGAAATAGATGGGGAAACAGTGGAAACAGTGTCAGACTTTATTTCTGGGGACTCCAAAATCACTGCAGATGGTGACTGAAGCCATGAAATGAAAAGACGCTTACTCCTTAGAAGGCAAGTTATTACCAACCTAGATAGCATATTCAAAAGCAGAGACATTACTTTGCTAACTAAGGTCCGTCTAGTCAAGGCTATGGTTTTTCCTGTGGTCATGCATGGATGCGAGAGTTGGACTGTGAAGAAAGCTGAGCACTGAAGAATTGATGCTTTTGAACTGTGGTGTTGGAGAAGATTCTTGAGAGTCCCTTGGACTGCAAGGAGGTCCAACTAGTCCATCCTGAAGGAGATCAGTCCTGGGTGTTCTTTGGAATGATGCTAAAGCTGAAACTCCAGTACTTTGGCCACCTCATGCGAAGAGTTGACTCATTGGAAAAGACTCTGGGAGGGATGCTGGGAGGGATTGGGGGCAGGAGGAGAAGGGGACGACAGAGGATGAGATGGCTGGATGGCATCACCGACTGGATGGATGTGAGTTTGGGTGAACTCCAGGAGTTGGTAATGGACAGGGAGGCCTGGCGTGCTGCAATGCATGGGGTCACAAAGAGTTGGACATGACTGAGCGACTGAACTGAACTAAACTAAAAGGAAATCTGTTGTTTTGGTTTTTGTAGTACACATCTTTTTCAGCTGAATGATTAGAGGTATCCCAGAAAAAACCTGGGTTACATAACATAAGAAACATAAAAAAAAAAAGTGTACTATAATTTTTCTAACTTTTAGACATTATATGTTAATAATCTTATAGAGAACATAACACTAAAACTATGTAAATAAGAATTATATTAGAGAATCTACTGTACTCATCTTTTTTATGTTAAAGTAACTGTAATAAAACCCTAGAATTACCATAACAGTCTTTTTTTTTTTAATTTAGTCTGAATATCTGGCATATGTTGCTGTTGTTGTTTAGTCACTAAGTCATGTCAGACTCTTTTGCTACCCCATGGACAGTAGCCCACCAGTCTCCTCTGTCCATGGGATTTCCCAGGCATGAATACTGGAATGGGTTGACATTTTCTTCTCCAGAGGATTTTTCCAAACCAGGATAAAGTCCACATCTCTTATGTCTCCTGCATTGGTAGGCAGATTCTTTATGGCAGAGCCACCAGGAAAGCCCATTTGGCATATACAGGATCCTAAATTATGGGAAAATAAAATTACATGATTCGTATGATTGTCATACATAAAAGCACATATAAATCCTACAAATCTTAATCGCGAGTTGATGTCAGAAGTCAAATCATTGGGAAAAACAAAAAAAACTATGATTAGCAATTGATTAAATTGTGAACTAGGGAAATATTTTTAAACCACAAAAATTATGGATGCTTTTGACAAAAAGAAGATTGGACAATTTGATTGGACAAACAGTAGCAATTTATAGGTCAAGATAAGCCAATCAAAATTATTTTTTGATACAAAACTGAAAGTCAAATAGGAATCTCTGTAAAATATTAAAAACAAGAGCTACATACATATTCATCATATCTGAAATATATCCTTTCTGTTCATATCATTAAGTACTCCTAAAATTCACAGATGATATTAGTAAGATCACCCTCCACAATAACATAGACTAAGGAAAATAACATATTTTAACAAAATATCTCATTTAACATATAAGATTATAATTCTTCATAATATTTGAGGTACTTTCAAAGAAATACATTATGAAGAAGTATTGAGATATTATTTTATTATTAAATTCACAAGGATAAGTTTTTTTTTGTTTTTGTTTTTGTTTTTAATTTTATTTTTAAACTTTACATAATTGTATTAGTTTTGCCAAATATCAAAATGAATCTGCCACAGGTATACATGTGTTCCCCATCCTGACCCTCCTCCCTCCTCCCTCCCCATTCCATCCCTCTGGGTCATCCCAGTGTACCAGCCCCAAGCATCCAGTATCGTGCATCGAACCTGGACTAGCAACTCGTTTCATACATGATATTTTACATGTTTTAATGCCATTCCCCAAATCTTCCCACCCTCTCCCTCTCTCACAGAGTCCATAAGACTGTTCTATACATCAGTGTCTCTTTTGCTGTCTTGTACACAGGGTTATTGTTACCATCTTTCTAAATTCCATATATATGCATTAGTATACTGTATTGGTGTTTTTCTTTCTGGCTTACTTCACTCTGTAAAATAGGCTCCAGTTTCAGCCACCTCATTAAACCTGATTCAAATGTATTCTTTTTAATGGCTGAGTAATACTCCATTGTGTATATGTATCACTGCTTTCTTATCCATTCATCTGCTGATGGACATCTAGGTTGCTTCCATGTCCTGGCTATTATAAACAGTGCTGCGATGAACATTGGGGTACACGTGTCTCTTTCCCTTCTGGTTTCCTCAGTGTGTATGCCCAGCAGTGGGATTGCTGGATCATAGGGCAGTTCTATTTCAAGTTTTTTAAGGAATCTCCACACTGTTCTCCATAGTGGCTGTACTAGTTTGCATTCCCACCAACAGTGCAAGAGGGTTCCCTTTTCTCCACACCCTCTCCAGCATTTATTGCTTGCAGACTTTTGGATCGCAGCCATTCTGACTGGTGTGAAATGGTACCTCATAGTGGGTTTGATTTGCATTTCTCTGATAATGAGTGATGTTGAGCATCTTTTCATGTGTTTGTTAGCCATCTGTATATCTTCTTTGGAGAAATGTCTATTTAGTTCTTTGGCCCATTTTTTGATTGGGTCATTTATTTTTCTGGAGTTGAGCTATAGGAGTTGCTTGTATATTCTCGAGATTAGTTGTTTGTCAGTTGCTTCATTTGCTATTATCTTCTCCCATTCTGAAGGCTGTCTTTTCACCTTGCTAATAGTTTCCTTTGATGTGCAGAAGCTTTGAAGGTTAATTAGGTCCCATTTGTTTATTTTTGCTTTTATTTCCAATATTCTGGGAGGTGGGTCATAGAGGATCCTGCTGTGATGTATGTCAGAGAGTGTTTTGCCTATGTTCTCCTCTAGGAATTTTATAGTTTCTGGTCTTACATGTACATCTTTAATCCATTTTGAGTTTATTTTTGTGTATGGTGTTAGAAAGTGTTCTAGTTTCATTCTTTTACAAGTGGTTGACCAGATTTCCCAGCACCACTTGTTAAAGAGATTGTCTTTAATCCATTGTATATTCTTGCCTCCTTTGTCAAAGATAAGGTGTCCATATGTGCGTGGATTTATCTCTGGGCTTTCTATTTTGTTCCATTGATCTATATTTCTGTCTTTGTGCCAGTACCATACTGTCTTGATAACTGTGGCTTTGTAGTAGAGCCTGAAGTCAGGCAGGTTGATTCCTCCAGTTCCATTCTTCTTTCTCAAGATAGCTTTGGCTATTCGAGGTTTTTTGTATTTCCATACAAATTGTGAAAGTATTTGTTCTAGCTCTGTGAAGAATACTGTTGGTAGCTTGATAGGGATTGCATTGAATCTATAGATTGCTTTGGGTAGTATACTCATTTTCACTATATTGATTCTTCCAATCCATGAACACGGTATATTTCTCCATCTGTTAGTGTCCTATTTGATTTCTTTCACCAGTGTTTTATAGTTTTCTATGTATAGGTCTTTAGTTTCTTTAGGTAGATATATTCCTAAGTATTTTATTCTTTCTGTTGCAATGGTGAATGGAATTGTTTCCTTAATTTCTCTTTCTGTTTTCTCATTATTAGTGTATAGGAATGCAAGTGATTTCTGTATGTTGATTTTATATCCTGCAACTTTACTATAGTCATTGATTAGTTCTAGTAATTTTCTGGTGGAGTCTTTAGGGTTTTCTATGTAGAGGATCATGTCATCTGCAAACAGTGAGAGCTTTACTTCTTCTTTTCCAATTTGGATTCCTTTTATTTCTTTTTCTGCTCTGATTGCTGTGGCCAAAACTTCCAAAACTATGTTGAATAGTAATGGTGAAAGTGGGCACCCTTGTCTTGTTCCTGACTTTAGAGGAAATGCTTTCAATTTTTCACCATTGAGGATAATGTTTGCTGTGGGTTTGTCATATACAGCTTTTATTATGTTGAGGTGTGTTCCTTCTATTCCTGCTTTCTGGAGAGTTTTTATCATAAATGGATGTTGAATTTTGTCAAAGGCTTTCTCTGCATCTATTGAGATAATCATATGGTTTTTATTTTTCAATTTGTTAATGTGGTGTATTACATTGATTGATTTGCGGATATTGAAGAATCCTTGCATCCCTGGGATAAAGTCCACTTGGTCATGGTGTATGATCTTTTCAATGTGTTGTTGGATTCTGATTGCTAGAATTTTGTTAAGAATTTTTGCATTTATGTTCATCAGTGATATTGGCCTGTAGTTTTCTTTTTTTGTGGGATCTTTGTCAGGTTTTGGTATTAGGGTGATGGTGGCCTCATAGAATGAGTTTGGAAGTTTACCATCCTCTGCAATTTTCTGGAAGAGTTTGAGCAGGATAGGTGTTAGCGCTTCTCTAAATTTTTGGTAGAATTCAGCTGTGAAGCCGTCTGGACCTGGGCTTTTGTTTGCTGGAAGATTTCTATTACAGTTTCAATTTCCGTGCTTGTGATGGGTCTGTTAAGATTTTCTATTTCTTCCTGGTCGAGTTTTGGAAAGTTGTACTTTTCTAAGAATTTGTCCATTTCTTCCTCGTTGTCCATTTTATTGGCATATAATTGTTGATAGTACTCTCTTATGATCCTTTGTATTTCTGTGTTGTCTGTTGTGATCTCTCCATTTTCATTTCTAATTTTATTGATTTGATTTTTCTCCCTTTGTTTCTTGATGAGTCTGGCTAATGGTTTGTCAATTTTATTTATCCTTTCAATAAACCAGCTTTTGGTTTTGTTGATTTTTGCTATGATCCCTTTTGTTTCTTTTGCATTTATTTCTGCTCTAAGTTTTAAGATTTCTTTCCTTCTACTAACCCTGGGGTCCTTCATTTCTTCCTTTTCTAGTTGCTTTAGGTGTAGGGTTAGGTTATTTATTTGACTTTTTTCTTGTTTCTTGAGGTGTGCCTGTATTGCTATGAACTTTCCCCTTAGGACTGCTTTTACCATGTCCCACAGGTTTTGGGTTGTTGTGTTTTCATTTTCATTCGTTTCTATGCAAATTTTGATTTCTTTTTTGATTTCTTCTGTGATTTGTTGGTTATTCAGCAGCCTGTTGTTCAGCCTCCATATGCTGGAATTTTTAATAGTTTTTCTCTTGTAATTGAGATCTAATCTTACTGCATTGTGGTCAGAAAAGATGCTTGGAATGATTTCTATGTTTTTGAATTTACCAAGGCTAGATTTATGGCCCAGGATGTGATCTATCCTGGAGAAGGTTCCATGTGCGCTTGAGAAAAAGGTGAAATTCATTGTTTTGGGATGAAATGTCCTATAGATATCAATTAGGTCTAACTGGTCTATTGTATCATTTAAAGTTTGTGTTTCCTTGTTAATTTTCTGTTTAGTTGATCTATCCATAGGTGTGAGTGGGGTATTAAAGTCTCCCACTATTATTGTGTTATTGTTAATTTCTCCTTTCATACTTGTTAGCACTTGTCTTACATACTGCGGTGCTCCCGTGTTGGGTGCATATATATTTATAATTGTTATATCTTCTTCTTGGATTAATCCTTTGATCATTATGTAGTGACCGTCTTTGTCTCTTTTCACAGTCTTTGTTTTAAAGTCTATTTTATCTGATATGAGTATTGCTACTCCTGCTTTCTTTTGGTCCCTATTTGCATGGAAAATCTTTTTCCAGCCCTTCACTTTCAGTCTGTATGTGTCCCCTGGTTTGAGGTGGGTCTCTTGTAGACAACATATATAGGGGTCTTGTTTTTGTATCCATTCAGCCAGTCTTTGTCTTTTGTTTGGGGCATTCAACCCATTTACGTTTAAGGTAATTACTGATAAGTATGATCCCCTTGCTATTTACTTTATTGTTTTGAGTTCGAATTTATACACCCTTTTTGTGTTTCCTGTCTAGAGAATATCCTTTAGTATTTGTTGGAGAGCTGGTTTGATGGTGCTGAATTCTCTCAGCTTTTGCTTGTCTGAAAAGCTTTTGTTTTCTCCTTCATACTTGAATGAGATCCTTGCTGGGTACAATAATCTGGGCTGTAGGTTATTTTCTTTCATCATTTTAAGTATGTCTTGCCATTCCCTCCTGGCTTGAAGAGTTTCTATTGAAAGATCAGCTGTTATCCTTATGGGAATTCCCTTGTGTGTTATTTTTTGTTTTTCCCTTGCTGCTTTTAATATTTGTTCTTTGTGTTTGATCTTTGTTAATTTGATTAATATGTGTCTTGGGGTGTTTCGCCTTGGGTTTATCCTGTTTGGGACTCTCTGGGTTTCTTGGACTTGGGTGATTATTTCCTTCCCCATTTTAGGGAAGTTTTCAACTATTATCTCCTCAAGTATTTTCTCATGGTCTTTCTTTTTGTCTTCTTCTTCTGGGACCCCTATGATTCGAATGTTGTAGCATTTAATATTGTCCTGGAGGTCTCTGAGATTGTCCTCCTTCCTTTTAATTCGTTTTTCTTTTATCCTCTCTGATTTATTTATTTCTACCATTCTATCTTCTAATTCACTAATCCTATCTTCTGCCTCTGTTATTCTACCATTTGTTGCCTCCAGAGTGTTTTTAATTTCACTTATTGCATTATTCATTATATATTGACTCTTTTTTATTTCTTCTAAGTCCTTGTTAAACCTTTCTTGCATCTTCTCAATCCTTGCCTCCAGGCTATTTATCTGTGATGCCATTTTAATTTCAAGATTTTGGATCAATTTCACGATCATTATTCTGAATTCTTTATCAGGTAGCTTCCCTATCTCTTCCTCTTTTGTTTGGTTTGGTGGGCATTTATCCTGTTCCTTTATCTGCTGGGTATTCCTCTGTCTGTTCATCTTGTTTAAATTGCTGAGTTTGGGGTGTCCTTTCTGTATTCTGGCAGTTTATGGAGTTCTCTTTATTGTGGTGTTTCCTCTCTGTGTGTCGGTTTGTACAGGTGGCTTGTCATGGTTTCCTGGTTAGGGAAGCTTGTGTCGATGTTCTGGTGGATGGAGCTGTATTTCTTCTCTCTGGAGTGTAATGAAATGTCCAGTAATGAGTTATGAGATGTCTATGGTTTTGGGGTGACTTTGGGCAGCCTGTATCTTGAAGCTCAGGGCTGTGTTCCTTTGTTGCTGGAGAATTTGCTTGGTATGTCTTGCCCTGGAACTTGTTGGCCCTTGTGTGGTGGTTGGTTTCAGTGTCGGTATGGAGGCGTTTGATGAGCTCCTGTCAATTAATGTTCCTTGGAGTCAGGAGTTCCCTTGAGTCAGGGTTTGGACTTAAGCCTCCTATTTCCAGTTATCGGTCTTATTTTTACAGTAGTTTCAAAACTTCTCCTTCTATACAGCACCATTGATAAAACATCTACATTAAAGATGAAAAGTTTCTCTACTGTGAGGGTCACTCAGAGAGGTTCACAGCGTTACATGGAGAAGAGAAGTCGGAGGAGGGCGTTAGAGGTGACCCAAATGAGATGAGGTGGAATCAATAGTGGAGAGAGTGGGCTAGCCAGTAGTCACTTCCTTATGTGCACTCCACAACTGGACCGCTCAGAGATGTTCACGGAGTTATACAGAGAAGAGAAGAAGGAGGCAGGAGACAGAGGTGGCCAGAAGGATAAAAGGGGGAAATGAAAAGGAGGGAGAGAGATCCAGCCAGTAATCAGTTCCCTAAGTGTTCTCCACCGTCTGGAACACACAGAAATTCTCAGAGTTGGGTAGAGTAGAGAGGGGTTAGGGAGGAGATACAGGCGACCTGGTGGAGAAAACGGAGAGTCCAAAGGGAGAGAGAGCAGTCAAGCCAGTAATCTCGTTCTCTAGTGAAAAATGGGTCCTGAAGATTGGGTTCTTAAAGGTACAAAATTGGTAACAAATATATAAAAGCAAAAATTAAAAATCTAGAGTAGATTTTGGAATTTCAAAAATGCGATGTTAATGAAAAGAAGAAGGAAAAGAGAGAAAAAACGAACAAAGGAAAACAAACAAGGTTGCGAAAATTATAAAGAAACTACAGGTACAAAATTGATAACTAATACCAAAAAGCAAAAATTAAAAATCTAGAGTAGAGTTTGGAATTTCAAAAATACAATGTTAAAAAAAGACGAAGAAAAATAAAGAGAGAAAACAAACAAACCAACAAAAACAATGTCGCAAAAATTATAAAGAAAATACATGTACAAAATTTATATCAAATACCAAAAAGCATAAATTAAAAATCTTGAGTAGAGTTTGGAATTGCAGATATACGATGTTATATAAAAGAAGAAGAGAAAGAAACAGAGGGAAAAGAAAGAAAGAAAAAAAAAGTCACAGAAATTATAAAAAAAAAAAAAAACTATATGTACAAAATTGATAACATATACCAAAAGGCTAAAATTAAAAATCTAGAGTAGAGTTTGGAATTTCAAAAATACGATGTTAAAGAAAAGAAGAAGGAAAAGAAAGAGAAAAAACGAACAAAGAAAAACAAACAAGGTCGTGAAAATTATAAAGAAACTACAGGTACAAAATTGATAACTAATACCAAAAAGCAAAAGTTAAAAATCTAGAGTAGAGTTTGGAATTTCAAAAATACAATGTTAAAAAAAAGAAGAAGTAAAATAAAGAGAAAAAACAAACAAACCAACAAAAACAATGTCACAAAAATTATAAAGAAAATACAGGTACAAAATTGATATCAAATACCAAAAAGCATAAATTAAAAATCTTGAGTAGAGTTTGGAATTGCAGATATACAATGTTATACAAAAGAAGAAGAGAAAGAAACAGAGGGAAAAAAAAGTCACAGAAATTATGAAAAAAACTATAGGTACAAAATGATAACATATACCAAAAGGCTAAAATTAAAAATCTAGAGTAGAGTTTGGAATTTCAAAAATATAATGTTAAAGAAAAGAAGAAAAAGAAAAACAAAACAAAACAAAACACGGTCAAAAAATTATAAAATATATATATGAAGTTTGCTGAAGAAGAAAAAAAAATAGGGTCTTTTTTTTTTTTTTTTTGCAAAGTAATAGTTATCAAAGTGAAAATTAAAGGACAATAGAGGACTTAAAAAAATTTTTTTTTAATTAAAAAAAAAAAGAAAGAAAGATTGATCGTAAAAATAGTAAAAATATATCTAGGTCTTTTTCTGGTTTTGTTGTGAGTATTGTGGGTTCAGTTCATTTTTGGCTAGTTCCTTGGTCTGACTTATATTTCTCAACATCCTATGTAGTCCGTAGTAACCACAGGGTTTTAATCTATGGCCTGTAGCTTCCAAGGCTTTTCCTTCTGTTATAGCTTCTTCTGTTTGCTGGTCTCTTCAGTGTCTGGTTCCCGCCCTGACACAAAGGGGGCGGTGGAAGACACTATTTTTTTATTTTATTTAGGCTCACTTGTTCAGCCATGCTGTGAGGAGGGAGGGAGGGATGCTGCAAACAGATAACACTGGCATGCGCTCACAGTGCCTCAGCCACACTGGGTCTGCCCCCGCTCACGGCGCGTGTAGCCTCCCTGCCCACACTGCTGGGGCTCTAGGTTGTTCCGCGGGGAACAATCAGAGGCCGGCCCTGGGCTGAGCTCCCAGGTCCAAGCTGCTCAGGTTCAGGCACTCGGGTAGTCCTCAGAGGCGCAGACTCGGTTGGGCCTGCGTTTTGTGCTCTTCCCAGATCCGAGCAGCTCAGGTGATGTGTTTGGCGGGCGCCAATGCTGCGACTCATCGCCTCCCCGCCACTCGGTTATCTGGGTGTAAAACTGGCACACCTTCTCAGGCAGATGTTGACCGTCCAGACCCCCAAGAAGTTTTAGTTAGCAAAGAAGCCTGCTTACAGTTTTATAGATAGTGTCTCTCTTGGGCTGCGATTGCCCCCTTACGGCTCTGGCTGCCTGTCACCGGAGGGGGAAGGTCTGCAACCAGCTATCTCTGTTCAGTCCTTTGTTCTGTGCGCGGGCCTGGTGGTGTCTTAGGTTAGGGCTGGCTTTTCGCGTGGTAGATATCCAACAGTCTGCTTTGCTAGCCCAAATTATTTCGCTCCGATAGCGCTCAGGACATTTGGGCCGATTCTTACTCTAAGGGACACAGCCCGCGCCGCGCTTCCCTGCCCAGCCCCCGCTTGCTAATGCCGTGTGCAGGCGTCTGCGCTGCTTCTCCGCTGGGGGAGTTACCGTAGGGCTCACAATCTGCGATTTTTAACTGTTTATTTATTTTTTTTCTCCCTTTTATGTTGCCCTCTGTGCTTCCAAAGCTCGGCACAGATTCGTCAGTGAGAAGGTTTCCTGGTGTTTGGAAACTTCTCTCTTTTTAAGACTCCCTTCCCGGGACAGAACTCTGTCCCTCCCTCTTTTGTCTCTTTTTTTGTCTTTTATATTTTTTCCTACCTCCTTTCAAAGAGTTGGGTTGCTTTTCTGGGTGCCTGATGTCCTCTGCCGGCATTCAGAAGTTGTTTTGTGGAATTTACTCGACGTTTAAATGCTCTTTTGATGAATTTGTGGTGGAGAAAGTGTTCTCCCTGTCCTACTCCTCCGCCATCTTGGCTCCTCCCCACAAGGATAAGTTTTAACAACACAAAATTTTTAGTGTTTTTAGTGACAAAAGATAATGCTGATGAAACAGATACCTTGAAACAGTATTGGTAGTAGTTTAAAGTGCTATAGTTGTTCTGGAAGACAATTATGAATGTTAAAAATATTTTTTTAACCAACTGTGATTGAGGAGTCTGTCCTAATGAATAACTTCATAGGTGATGTATGTGTTACAGTAAATAGTCATTATTTAACAAAAAACAACACAATACCATATTTACTAGCTCCAGGTAACCTTAATTCCTTGAGAAAAAAAAAGGCAAACTTTTGAATTAAGATATTGTGAAAAAGAGTAATATTCTGTGCATTACAGTTTTTTAAAACCTTCATTTCTTTTGTGACATTTGCAACATTGTTTATTCCTGTTTTTTAATATAAATTTATTTATTTTAATTGGAGGCTAATTACTTTACAATATTGTATTGGTTTTGCCATACATCAACATGAATTCACCACTGGTGTACACATGTTCTCCATCCTGAACCCCCCTCCCACCTCCCTCCCCATACCATCCCTGTTTTTATACCTCCTTTTCAAAGTGGCAATTATCTATTGAATAGATATATATGATTTTTTAAAGTCGGGCAATAATTCATACTCTTTTATAGAGTAGCAATGAAACTATCTTGTGTGTTAATTTTGTGTCCTGCAATTTTTTTTCAAATAGTCATCATAATTTATAACATTGAATCCCTGAAGCACATTATTCTATTTATAAAACTTAATTGTTTGCTGAGCATTAATGTTTCATAAAGTTCATACTTAGAACTTTATGTTCAACTAATTTCGATGGAAAAATAACTGGAGAGAGAACACAAGGGCAAGAAGAAAATGAAAGAAATAATACTTGGTGATTAATTGTGCTTGATTTAACAGCAGTGAAGGCTGTGTTACAAGTGCAGAGGAAACTCTGTTGGCAAGGAGTTATTTGCTGCTTCAATTAATGACAGGAGGAAAACTGGAAAGAAATTACAGTTTTCTAACATCAGGGAGAATAAATTGAATATTGTATTAACTTTAAGGCAGAACAGTGTATTCAGTACTATGTCTCCTTTCCTCTAACCATACTTCTCCTTAGCATCAATATTGTTTAAAATGTCAGTTCTGTCTACTAACAACACTTTTACAATTCTTTAGAAAGAAAAAGTTAAGAGCACATTTGCTGGAAAAATCCTTTTAACAACAACAACAAAAAGCTAATAATAGTTTAAAATTAACTTTTCTGCTAAAATGGCACTAAAATTTAAGCAGTTGGTTCTATATTTCTGGTTGTGAACTAGTTAAATACAATATATTCCCAAGCACTATTATAATAGGTAAAAAAATAGAATCTTCTTGGGAAAAAAAGAAAAAAATATGTTAACACTTTTTTTTTCTAGTTTTATTGAGAAATAATTGACATGCATCACTGTATAAATTAAGGCTTTTAGCATGATAGTTTGGTTAGTAATATATATTGTGAAATGATTGCCACAGTAGGTTGTTAGCATCAGTTCATTTTCTCATATAGATATAATAAAAAGATAATTTTTAAAAATCACCTTGTGATAAGAACATGAAATTTACTTTCAACTTTCCTATATACCATACAGCAGTGTTAGCCATAGTCATCATCATGTGGATCTCTAGTAATTATTATATCATTAATGTAACTAGAAGTTGTACTTTGCACCACCTTTCTGCAGTTCCCCATGTCTCTCTCTACCTGTTATAACCACAAGTCTGATAACTTTTCTATGAATTTGGTGATTTTTGATGTTGGTGGTTTGTTTTGATTTTTATATTCCACATAGAAGTGAGATATATATTGTTTTTCTCTAATTTACTCTGTCTGTCTAATTTACTTCACTTGGCATATTGTCTTCAAGATCCATCCATGTGGTTTCAAATGTTACAATTTCCTCATATTTATGGCTGAATAACATTTCATTGTATATATCACAGCTATTTTATTCTTTCATCCACTGATGGACACTTAGGTTATTTCCATGTCTTAGCTTGTAAATAATGCTATAATAAGCATGGGTGTGCATATATTTTTTCAAGGCAAGTGATTTTGTTTTCTTTGGAGATATCCCCCAAAGTGGAATTGTTGGACTGTATGGTGTAGAGCCATAAAGTCAGGCACAACTAAGCACTCAGCACAGCAAAACAGTTGAGAAAGTGAAAATGAGAGTTGCTTCAGGATCAGGATAGCATATATATTTTAAATTTTTTGAGGCTCCTCCATACTGTTTTTCATAGTGGCTATACCAATTTCCGGAGAAGGCAATGGCACCCCACTCCAGCACTCTTGCCTGGAAAATCCCATGGATGGGGGAGCCTGGTGGGCTGCAGTCCATGGGGTCGCTAAGAGTCGGACACGACTGAGCGACTTCACTTTCACTCTTCACTTTCATGCACTGGAGAAGGAAATGTCAACCCACTCCAGTGTTCTTGCCTGGAGAATCCCAGGGACGGGGGAGTCTGGTGGGCTGCTGTCTATGGGGTCGCACAGAGTCGGACACGACTGAAGCAATTTAGCAGCAGCAGCAGCATACCAATTTCCAATCCTACTAACAGTGGAAAGGTTTCCCCTTTTCTCCACACCCACTGTTATTTCTTGTCTTTTGGATGGTGGCCATTCTAACAGGCTTTAGGTGATATCTCACTGAGGTTTTAATTTGCATTTCCCTAAGTACAAGGAGATCAAACCAGTCAATCCTAAAGGAGATCAAACCTGAATATTCACTTTAAGGACTGATGCTGAAGGTGAAGCTCCAGTATTTTGGTCATCTGATGTGAACAGATGACTCATTGGAAAAGCCCCTGATGCTGGGAAAGACTGAAGGCAGAAGGAGAGGATGGCGGCAGAGCATGAGATGGCTGGATGGCATCACCGATGCAATGAACATGAACTTGAGCAAACTCCAGGAGATGGTGAGGGACAGGGAGGTCTGGTACGGGTCCATGGGGTTGCAAAGAGTCAGACACGATTGGGTGACTAAACAACAACAGCACATACAAGTGATGTTGAGCATCTTTTCATACACCTGTTGGCCTTTTGGATAGTTTCCTTGGAAAAACTTCCATTCTGGTCCTTTGTCCATTTTAAAATTTGAGTTATTTGTTTTTCATTATTGAGTTGTAGTGAATTATTTACATATACATTTTATTTATATATCTTCCCATTCCTTGTCTTTTCACTGTGTTGATGGCTTCTTTTGCTATGCAGAAGCTTTTTTATTTTAAAGTAGTCTCACTGGCTTGTATTTTGTTTCTTGTGCTCTAGGGGTCATAATGAAAAATCATTAACAAGACCCATGTCAAGGAGCTTTCTTAATTCCAGTGTTTTCTTCTAAAAGTTTCATGTTTTACATTCAAGTCTTTAATCCATTTTGAGTTAATTTTTGTGGGTGGTAAAAGATATGAATCCAGTTTCATTCTTTTACATGTGAATATCCAATTCTCTCAGCACCATGAGGCATACATAAAATACCTTCATCTCATAACACCCTGTTTTAAACTGGAAACAACTTAACCTCAATAGAATTTCTAAACTCTGCACTTTTACTTCTCTTCACCCTCATACTTTAGGTTATTGCTACTAAAATTTACATGTTTTATATGGCATAACTAGTAACAGATTACTTTAACTATGGTTATTTTGACTACATTCTTTTTTTAACTTTCAAACTAGTTTTGTTATGTGAATTATACACAACTATTACTATATTGCAGAATCTGTGACTATATATTTACCATTACCAGTGAGATATAGACTCCACTTTTTATGTCTTTAATGATGTTAGTGTTCTTTTTGTTGTTGCTCAGTCTCTTAAGTCCTGTCAGAATCTTGACTCTTTGCAACCCTATGTACTGCAGCCCACCAGGCTCCCCTGTCCTCCACTATCTCCCAGAGTTTGCTCAAAATCATATCCATTGAATCAGTGATGCTGTCTAACCATCTCATCCCTGCTGCCCCCATCTCTTCCTGCCCTCAATCTTTCCCAGCATAAGGGTCTTTTCCAGTGAGTCAGTTCTTCACAACAAGTTGCCAAAGCTTCAGCATCAGTCCTTCCAATGAATATGCAGGACTGATTTCCTTTAGGATTGCCTGGTTTGATCTCCTGCAGTCCAAGGGACTCTCAAGAGTCTTCTCCAACACCACAGTTCAAAAGCATCAGTTCTTCAGTACTCAGCCTTCTCTATGGTCCAACGCTCACAACTGTGCATGACTGCTGGAAAAACCATAGCTTTGACTATCTGTACTTTTGTTGGAAAAGTTATGTCGATGTCTCTGCTTTTTAATATGCTGTCTAGGTTTGTCAGAGCTTTTCTTCCAAGGAGCTAGGATGTTTTAATTTCATGACTGCAGTCACCATCTTCAGTGATTTTGGATCTCAAGAAAAGAAAACGGTCACTTCTTCCACTTTTCCCCCATCTATTTGCCATGAAGTGATGGGACCAGATGCCATGATCTTGGTATTTTTAATACTGAGTTTCAAACCAGCTTTTTCACTCTTCTCTTTTACCCTCATCAAGAGGTTCTTTTGTTCATCTTCACTCCCTGCCATTAGAGTGGTATCATCTGCATATCTAAGGTTGATGTTTCTCCTGGCAATCTTGATTCCAGCTCGTGATTTATCTTGCCTGGCATTTCACATGATGTACTCTGAGTGTAAGTTAAATAAGCAGGGTAACAATATACAGCCTTGTACTCCTTTCCCAAATTTGAACCAGTCTATTGTTCACTGCCCGGTTCTAACCATTGCTTCTTGACCCACATACAGGTTTCTTAGGAAATAGGTATTCCCACACCTCTAAGAATGTTCCACAGTTTGTGATCCACACAGTCAAAGATTTTAGCATAGCCAATGAAGTAGATGTTTTTCTGAAACTCCCTTGCTTTCTCCATGATCCAATAAATGTTGACAGTTTGATTTCTGGCTCTACTGCCTTTTCAAAATCCAGCTTGTACATTTGGAAGTTCTTGGTTCGTGTATTGCTGAAGCCTAACTTGAAGGATTTTGAGTATTACCTTGCTAGCATGTGAAACTTCCACTCAAACCTTCCTTTAGTATTTCTTGTAAATCAGGTCAAGTGGTAATGAACTGCCTCAGGTTTTGTTTGGTCAGGCATCTTTCTCTCTCCTCCATTTCTGATGGATATTTCCAGAAGTTATGGAATTCTTGACTGACATTTTTTTCCTCAATATTTTGAGTATGTCCTCCTATTCTCTCCTGGCTCAAAAAGTTTCTGTTTAAAAATACACTGATAGGCAAATGAGGTTCCTTTGTATGTAACTTCTTTTCTCTGCTGTTTTTAAAATTATTAATCTTTGATCTTTGTAATCTCCTTGGGTAGATAGGACCTATTATCATGGTCTGTTTCTAGGTGAGGCAACTGATTGAGCTTTGAAGATATGTCTGACTTGGGGGGCAGGGGGGATGTGCCACTGCTTTGAGAACAGTCAGCCAACTGTTGGCATCATTTTCTTCGCAAGAGAGGCTGTAGGATGGGGTCTGAGCTTGCTTGGATTCTCTGTCAGGCTTACGAGATGCTCAGGATTAGGTGCTGTATTCAGCAGCTGATGGGTTATAAATTAGGTTCCTTGTCCTGATGAGGTAGCAGGATGGAGCATAGAGCCTTAACAACTCAGAATCAGGCCAGTGTTAGTGGCTGAGTCATGTCTGACTCTTTGCGACCCCATGGACTGTAGCTTGCCAGGCTCCTCTGTCCATGGAATTCTCCAGGCAAGAATAATGGAATGGGTAGCCATTCCCTTCTCCAGGGGATCTTCCCGATCCAGAGCTCAAACCCAGGTCTCCTGCATTGTAGGCAGATTCTTTGCCATCTGAAGCACCAGAGAAATCCAAAATAATACCAGAGTGGGTAGCCTATGGCTTTCCTGGTGGCTCAGGCAGTAAAGAATCAGGCCACAGTGTTCCCCAAACAGGTGAGGCTGCTGGTTTTGCTCTGTAGATGGGAGGAGTCACAGGCTGTGCTCTGTGTTCAGGTGCTTCTGTGCTTCAGGTGTTGAACAGTCTCCGTAGCATCATGTCTGCTCTGGGTGGGTTCCCTGGTCAGATAGGCTGGAGGCTCTATTTAGTGATAAGTGGGCCTATGGATTATACTCCCTGCCTGGTCATTGCAGGAGAAGCAGCCATGAAGATGGTAAAGTTCTTTGTTGTCTTAACTCAAGACTTAACTCTGCACCCCATGTTTCCTGAACAAATAGAGCCATGGGTTTTGTTCAGCAAACTCTTAGCTCTGCCTGCCTCTCAGTTGGACTGCCCCTGGGCTTCGCAGTCTCCAGGATTGTCTCTAGTCCGTCTAGTCAGATATTCCTGGAAGATGCTCCCCAGTGGGCGGGGCTATGCCTGGGCTCCCTTACCTACAAGGGTAGGGAAGGGGTCTCCCTAGGCTACTCTGAATTTCCCAACAAAGTGTTGGGAGAAGCTTGATGCTACCCTTGGCCTTGGCTATGAATTATTCCTCTGCTGTAGGGAGCAAGGAGATACCCTATGCCCAGAACTGACTTTGCTCTGAGGACAATCAGCTCTGCCTGCCTCTCTACACAAGTGCTACTGGACCGCACAGCTCCCAGGAGTGACCGCCAATCCTTTTGTTCAGACAGGCCCAGGAGATACTCCCTACAGAAGCTGGGCTGTATACCTCTTTGTCCGGATATGGGCAGTCTGGGTTCTAGGACCCATAAAACTTCTTGCTTAAGGCTCCAAATCAGGCATACCTGTACTCGCGAAGTTCTCCAGTCAGAAGGTACCCCCAGTCTGGCTCTGCAGATGACCTCTGCTGCTGTTGGAATGACAGCTTTGGCTCTACAGGTGAGAATTCTGCCAGGATCTGTGCGCTGATGGATTGTTACAAGTCCTTCCTCGCTTCTCTGCCACAGTCAGATTCCCAGTGATTGAGCCCCACAAACCCCTGCCATCCTGTGGTGCTGGATCAAAGTAAGCGCTCCAGCAAAGCCACCCGCAATGCGCAAGGAGGATGTTGTCCACCATGGTTCTCTTTCTTCACTGGAGGAATCACAGGCTCAGAGCTTGAGACTTCTCCGCGTGGCGCTGCGCCTGCCGGAAAGTGAAGCCAGGTGGTTAACCTGTGGCCTCCTGATGCAGGCCGTCCTTTGTGGTACAGCAGGTGCTTCAGCTTTACCTTGGTGTTCTAAGATCTTTTCCATGTATCTTATTCTTGAATAGCTGTTAAAGTAACAACCTATATTGCCACCTGGGTGATATCACCCAGCCAATGCTAACGCTCTTGTAACTATTCCACATATTAAGCAATGATACAGATGCAGAAACTTTGTTTCTTCCTCACTGTTGTTCTATACTAGATAGTAACTTTGTAACTCCCTTACGTTCCTTCTTTTTTATTGAAGAAAAGAAGTTCCTGCTCACTGCTTAATACACTTTGGTTTGAAGTTTGGAAAGTTTTTCCATTCTTCTGTTCGTTCCCTTTTAACCAAGTTTCTTCATTTGGTCTTGCCACCATCTGCTGCTGCTCCTGCTGCTGCTAAGTCGCTTCAGTCGTGTCCAACTCTGTGCAACCCCATAGACGGCAGCCCACCAGGCTCCCCCATCTCTGGAATTCTCCAGGCAAGAACACTGGAGTGGGTTGCCAGTTCATTCTCCAATGCATGAAAGTGAAAAGTGAAAGTGAAGTCACTCAGTCCGGCCTGACTCTTAGCGACCCTATGGACTGCAGCCTACCAGGCTCCTCCATCCATGGGATTTTCCAGGCAAGAGTACTGGAGTGGGATGCCATTGCCTTCTCCTTGCCACCCTCTAGTACCATGCTAACAGTTGTACTGAACACCTGTCCACCTACTGAATTCAGTTCCCGATACTTTGATTATCTCCAAAGTTCCAGTCACCATTATCTCTAGACAAGATAGACTAACTAGTCATACTGTCTTTTTGCTTTAATCTCAACTTTTTATGATTATCTTACACAAAGACATGAGTGCAGTTATCTTAGAATATAAATAAGATTTTATTTATCACTTGGATGTTTAAAACCTTCCAATGGCTTTGAATCACATACAGAAAAAAATAGGCAAACTTTTTCTGTTGGCATCTTAGTCCCTGCAGAATATAACTCTGACTTTTCGATCATCATCTACTACACACCCTTTTTTAAAAAAAATGTTTTCTTTTATACTTTTTTTGGCCACATAGCATGTGGAATTTTAGTACTCTGAGCAGGGATTGAACCCATCCTCCCGGCAGTGGAACCGTGGAGTCCTAACCCCTGGCCCACAGCCACACGCTCTTATTCACCCTAGTCCAGGGTCACCAGGAGAAGGCAATGACAACCCACTCCAGTACTCTTGCCTGGAAAATCCCATGGACGGAGGAAAGAGTCGGACACAACTGAGCGACTTCACTTTCACTTTTCACTTTCATGCATTGGAGAAAGAAATGGCAACCCACTCCAGTGTTCTTACCTGGAGAATCCCAGGGATGAGGGAGCCTGGTGGGCTGCCGTCTCTGGGGTCACACAGAGTCGGACATGACTGAAGTGACTTAGCAGCAGCAGCAGCAGCTAGGGTTACCAGATTTAGCAAAATTGGAAGAGAAAAAAAAAGAACACACATATAAATTAAATTTCATATTAAAAAAAAGCTCTTTTTAAAGTAGAAGATGTATCATCCAATGATTGGATATAGTTATACTATATAAATATATAATATATATTTATATATAATAAAATATATATAATAAAAATATTATTTTAATTTATTTTTTAAATATATTTTGATTTGACTTGTTAAAAATTCAATTTTAACTGGATGTTCTATTTCTTAACTGACAACTCTACTCTAGGCCTCCAAATTTACCTTTCTCAAAATCTTCAAGCTTGTACATGATGGAATTTTCTAATATACTTCTCTATATGCTTGAAATGCCTTTTTTAAAGTTTTCATACACAAAATTATTAAAATTTTAAATGATAATGAGGTCTTCAAATAAAACACTTGTGAACATTCAAATGTAGTGGCAAACGGCCAAATACACTTTTTTTCTTTTTCAAACAAAAAAGCCAGTTTCACAAGCCTAGGACCCCTCCATGGCATCAAATGTATAAAGTGTAACATAAGCAAAGAAAAGGAGGGGGGTTGTGAGGCAAAATTCCTTAGAAGAGAAGAGGAATACAAAGCAGGTGAAAAAAGAACAACTCAACAGTGATGGCCTGAATAGTGGCTCCCAAAATATGCCCAATCCTTAATCCTTGGAACCTTGGATGCTGTATTATGTGGCAAAAGGAGCTTTTCAAATGTGATTCAGTTAAAGATCTTGAGACTGGGAGATTATCATGGACTATCCAGATAGGCCCTACGTCATTATGATGACCCTTATGAGGGGGACCCCGGAGAGTCAGCAGAGAAGAAGGCTATGGGATGACAGATGCAGAGACTGGAGAGATGCAGTTTGAAGGTGGAGGTAAAGACATAAGCCAAGGAGCCCAGGCAGTCAGTAAAAGCAGAGAAACGCAAGGCAACAGATTCTCCACTCAGACCTTCAGAAGGAACCAGCTCGGCTGACAACTTGGTTTTTCAGCCCCATAAGACTCAGCTCTTAGGACTGTAAGAGAATACATCTGCATTGTTTTAAGCCATTAAATCTGTTGCAATTTGTTACAGTGCCTACAAGAAACTAATACGAGAGCTGACTCAATTTCTACTCTTTTCCCATTGCAGCTTCCAAACTTAATGACCAAGGATTTTTTAAAGGAGCGTTATTCATGTTTGTTTTAAACCTGGCTTCCACCCAGCATTCCAGTTAAATTAAGTCTTAATCATTCTTCTGTATTACCCTGAGTTCTTTTTAAAAATGTTGGTGGGGAAACTGATTTCAACCTTCAACCTGGTTTTTTATAACAAGTACAATGAAATACTATGGTATTGCCTAAGAAATATGCTAAGGAAAATGCATGAAGCCTTTTAATTTAGCTGCTGAAATAGTCTTGTTGACTATAGAACGTATTTTGGCACTCCTTGAATGATAGTTTGTCTACTTCCCTTCAGAAATCAACCATGTAAATAAATACATCTGGTAGCCTCTCAAGTCCATTGATAAGACAACAAATTATGTGGTTTTAGAATTAGGGAACAAAAGGAATTATTATGCATGAAGCATGTTCTAAAAGTAACATAAAAAGATTGCAAACATAATAGTATTCATAAATATGAGGCATTACAATATGAGCACAATTATGATAAAGGATAGGAGAGGAATAGTAATGATAACTAGGATTACAGCTAGAACTGAAAACGTTAAGAAATACTTTTTTCAAAATCCAAGGGTACAGTTTAGGTTTGATTTTAGTATTAGAACATATAGTTACTTAATTTTTCAGCATAATGAAGCAGTTTCTTAAAATAGCATGATAAAATGTCTTCAACACACCAATTCTATAGAAGTAAACAATTTGGCAACTTCAGGAAAGAGAGATACTTTTGCTACAAATACTTATGTGAAATTAGTGTAGTCATTTTAAGATTATAAAAATACAAAATATAATGAGTGTACCAGGATAGGAAGGAAACTTATCATAACGTTGTCATTTTATTCTGTAGGCACATTTTCTCTTCATCCTATAAGTACTGATTTGCGCAAGACTCTGCCTCATTCCTTCTTTGTATTTTATACAGCTTTCCAAAGAAAGTCCAATCAAAAACTTAAAAATCAATAATTCCCATCTTACTTAATGCTAATTGTATTTCTGTATATTTACATAAGCACTAAATATCATCTCCTAAGTGTCCAGGATCAACCTCAACTCAACACAAAGCTACCTTTAAGAATATGTTCCTTTTCTCCTGTATTTATAACCTTGATGAATGATACTTTTACACACTTGTCCAGATGGTATACTAGAAACCCTCATAAATGTCATCTCTTTTCAATTTTTAATCAACTGTTAATCTATTTCCCCACTTCCATCTCGATTTCACTACTGTTCCATCATCTGCTTTTGGGGTTGTCTCAGTCTCCCTTCATTGGCCCTATCTAGTCAACTATATTTTATACAGATACACAGACAAAAATAAGTTTAAAAGTTCTAAAACCAAAATTGACACACTGAAAATATGTGTGACTAGAAGGTAAGTTGATGTGAATAATTAAAACAAAGCACAGAGAGATTTAAATACAGAAAGAGCCAGTAGATATTATAGGACATTAAGGACAGAATGACAAGATGTAAAACTGGCTAATCACAGTTCCTAAAAGAAGAAATAAAGACTATAGAAGAAAAACAGTCTTTCAAAGATCATATGTACAAATCTTCCAGAGTGGTTGAAAGATGTGCGCTCTCAGCTTGGCTGTCAGTTGGGTGATGCACAACTTGTCTGGCTACTTCTGTTTGTACTCTATAAGAGTTGAACAGTTTTAAGTTTTGTGGATTTGTAATTTCTTGTTTTGACGATACCATTCTTGGCAATACAATTCTTACAAATCTAAAAATATAGTCTTACTTGTTTCTGGTCAGTTCAATGTACAAACTACTACAGATCTTGTCTATATACAGTTGTTAGGCCCCAGGACTTTGTCCCATGTTCAGCGGACTCTGTTCTCTGCTCATCCCTTTCTGTCTCTTAGCTTGATTGAGCTTACATGAAACAGGCAGCTCAGGTGAGGTCTTAGCCTCCTTCCTATGCTGGCTCCCATCTCAGGGCACAAACCTCCCAGCAGAAGATGTGTCTAGAAGTGGTTTGGGCCAGATATTTATTCTTTCATAAGACATATACTTTATGATCACCGCTTCTAACAGCTCTACCTTGTTATACAGTACCTAAAGGCTCCCAATCTCAGAATTCTCCATCAGAGTGGACTGTCAGCCAGAAGCAGCTTACGTAAAGCTTCCTTTCCATCCATCACAACTTGCAGACAGCAAATTGCACTTGCAGACAGCAAATCTCTGGTGTGTTTACATTTTTCTTGGAGGATTTTGTTTAAAGTGTAAAGAATCAACAAAAACACATACACTTTCTTAATTTACTCTAACATTTCCACTGATGTTACAGAGAGGTAGGAATGCACTTTGCCTTCCATAATACAATCAGCAAAAGGAAGCCAAATGTTTTTCCAGGAATAACAATATTGTAAATATGTTAGTTTCACCCAAGTCATTGTTTATATTCAGCTTAAATCTGAATAATTCCTTTGAAAGATTTTTCTAGAAAATAATTATAAAATTTAAATGAAGAAGTCAACATCTAAAAATAGTTTGATAAAGCAGAATATATGGGGATAGCTAAGTTTATCAGATATTCAAATTTATTACAAAATGATCATACTTAACAGTTCTTTGGCGGCTCATAAATTTACCAATTAAAACATGGATCATGATAAAAACTCCAGAAAGAGATGAACACATATAACAAACACTGCTATACAATAATGGTATATCAGAAATCTTTAAAATAACTCTTGTGGGCAGTTGCTTCAATATCTAAAAGCGGATGACAGTGATATCGGGTTCTTTATTTTCTAATACATGCACAATTTAATTCTAGATAAACTAAAAACTAAAATCTGGTTAAGAAATAATAAAACATTTTTATGATATCCATTTTATAAATAAAAGGACCTCTGCAGAAGTACACATTATGAGTAAATCAAGAAGGCAGAAACTAATCATTTTGATTGTTTTGAACTTGAAGATTTGAATGGATAGCCTAAAGATAAACCATTATTTCTGAGATCTTTGAAAAGCATAGCCATGAAAGAATAATATCCAAAATATGTAAGTGTTCAATTAAGAGAAAAATCAGATATCTCAGGAGAATGTGACCTTAAGATGGAAACTGTTTCTGTGCAGAGAGAAACACATAGATGGTGATACATTAAATCTTATTAGTACCATGGGAAATATAAGTTTTGAAAACATTGAGATACTTCATCCTGATGAATACATCTTGCAGAAAATGGTGCCCAAGTGCAAGAGGCATGTACAAGAAAGTATATAAGCAGTGTTGTTTATAATAGCAAATGAGTGAGTGAGTGAGTGAAGTGAATGAGTTGAGTGAGTGAAGTCATTCAGTCATGTCCAACTCTTTGGGACCCCATGGACTACAGCCTACCAGGCTTCTCCATCCATAGGATTTTTCCAGGCAAGAGTACTGAAGTGGAGTGCCATTTCCTTCTCCAGGGGATCTTCCCAACCCAGGGATCGAACCCAGGTCTCCCGCGTTGCAGGCAGACACTTTACCCTCTGAGCCACCAGGGAAGCTGGTGGAGGAGTACATGGTTTAAACTCAACACTAATATTTTAGGTCTTAATTTGATTAATAACTCATGGATACAGATGTTCTAATGATACTGCAGAATTACATGTATATTACACATATTGTTTTGTATGCATGAAACACTGCGAAGTAGACTGTTTAAAGTTCAGTGCCACTTTTTATCCTAGAATCAGTTCTTGTCCCAGGTACACATGCTAATGAACAGATTTGAAAAGATCCACGGTCTCCCTCTTCTTAGCCCCTTGCTAGAGTGCTATAGTGTTTCATCTTTGGTGCCTCTTCATTTCTTTGCCTTGTGTAGAGTAAGACATTAAGCCACACTGGGCAGTTTTCTTAGGAATATCACTGAGATATTGGGCTGGAGATGTGTACATGCATCAGGAGAGCGCATAGATGAAGTTCATGTGTAAAGGACAGAGGGATTAAGGTTCCAAAATAACAGAAAAAAAGTTAAATTGATCTGAGAAATCTTTCGAGAGAGGAGAATGAGAACTGCCCAGAACTTCAAGGTGTTAGTGGAGAAGACGACAAAGGATGTTTTCACCAGAGTTGCCACAGACTGTTTACAAATTCAATGTTGCTAATGCATGTTTAAGAAAAACATAGTTTAGAGCATGCTCTATATAGACCTGCTCTGAGAGTCCAACACTGAGCTCTGGATTTTCTTGCTCAACAAAGAGAAAATTAAGAAAATTAAGAAAATTGATGAATGTTCTGTAGAGAAGGTGTATGACATTCAGGAGTGTCCTAAAAAGATTGGTGGTGGGCATTTGCCAGGCTTGTATGGCTACCCAGTATTTTCACTGCCTGCTAATTATTTCACCATGGAATTCATGTCTTGGATTAACACAGTGATGCTTGGATGTCAGTAACAGCACTGATTATCTTCTTAATTATCAAAGCGCAATCACAGTAACACACAGCATTCAATGTTTGGCAGTGATGACAATATCCTAACTACATCACTTCTGCAGCTTCAGTTATTTTTCTTCCTTTTCCTTTATCTGTGTGCTCCCAACATAAGAGTTGGGTCCTGTGGCGTACAATGAAAACTAATAACTTAAGATCCACATGATAGACAATGTAGTTGACTTCTTCAAGTCCTACTTCAAACTGTTTCTTCCTTGCTATATTCCACTATAGAGGCTAGAAAGCAAATACTCAACATCTAGTCTCTCTCTGAATGTAGCAGTGTTTGTTCACAGTTTAGGGGATGGTTTTCCCTTCCCAGAACAAAGAAAGAAGGAAGAAGGGGGAGAGAAAGAACAAGAAAAGAAAAAAAAAAGAGAGAAAGGGAGAGGAAGGAAAGAAAGAAAGGAGGAAAACATTAAAACAGAAGGGAAAGGAAAAGAAGAAAGGCATAATTTTTTGTTTAGTTGTTCATTTCAATACGAAAAGATGTCACAGCCACATTCCAACCCTATGGTTTAAAGTTTTAAACAATGAGTGTTTAAGGGACATATACTGGACATGGAAGGCCTTGTAACAGACATCTTCACATGTAAAACAAAATCTAGCTGTTAAGTATCTAGTCACTGCTTGTTGATTTTCCCATTGCTCTAGAGCCTATTTGACATAATTCATGGGGGAAAAACATATAAATATCACTGCAACTGATAATGTTTGGCTGGCTTTTATTATTTAAATAATGAACACATGTTATTGCATGAACAAATGGACCCATTACATGCAGAATATATAGAATTTTTAATGAAAATTAAAAATGTTTCTTAAGTTTAAATCAGATTTCAGATTAGAACTTAGCCTTTAATGAATTTATAATCCTTCCTGTGCATTGTATTAGTCATGAGTAAAGAACATGAAATGTTCATTGTAATTAGGATTATACTTATATTCTCAATCTAAAGTTTAATTTTTATCTACATTTTCGTAATTGTTTCCCAATTGTGTTTAATCAATGGTAATGAGAATAGCTTTTCCTCAACAATCTGTAGATTCAAAATGGATATTATAAATATATTGTTTCAGCCTCAGCCTGCTCTCATAGGCCGCACAGTGTCTGCCTTCTATGCCAGGCATTTCTGGGAATCAGCAGAGTTCTCTGCGCTACTCAGGAGGAAGCCAAATCATGTTTTTCTGCTCCACTGTCCTCCTGATGGCTTTCTGTGTGGCTTCTGCCCAGGGAGAATGCTGTTCAGCAGGGCACAGCTGTTGTCTGCAGGGGGGTTCCCCAGGCCATCAGAAGCAGCACGCTAGCTTTCTTGCAGTTCTGAGTCAGCCTTTGGCACGTTACTGCTTAAACTCAGAATCTCAGAAAGTACTTGTCAGCTACTTCATCTCGTGACAATAATCCCTATAGATCTGAAAGAGTGGTATGTTCTTGTTGACTGCTTGAAATAGACCATAGTAATACTGTTTACATCATGGAAATAAGTATGTGATACAAATCAAGGTCAAGTTATGATTTTTTAAGGAGGAAGTGATTGTTAAACATCTGCCTGACACACATGATTCAAAACAATCACCAAAAAACATAGAAAAAACTAAAAATAACAACAATGAGACAAACAAAACTATCACTGCTTTGGGGAATGGAAAGGAAATAGCATAGAACTTTTACCACACCATCATTTCTTCCTCCATCTCTTATCAGAATCTGGTGCATGGAGGGGAAAAAATCAAATTAACAAACCACAACAACCAAAAAACTTCATTTCTCTACCTTTAGCCAAAAGCAAAGGACCAATTTATATTAATTCATGGAAATAAAAAGCCTGAATTTTTATGAGATGGTTGGATGGCATCACTGAATCAATGGATATGAGTTTGAGCAAGCTCCCAGGGTCAGTGATGGACAGGGAAGCCTGATATGCTGCAGTCCATGGGATCTCAGAGTCAGACATGACTGAACGACTGATTTCTACAAACAAGTATATTCTGAAGATTCTCTGCTAACACTTCATTACAAAAGTAAATTTTTTTTCATATCTCTCTCTTTCCCCTCAACACACACTCACACAGTCCCTAAGCTATGCTCCTAAGAGTCAAATATCCTTGAACTGACACCCCAACAGCTTTTTCTTAACCCTTTTACCTGTTTCTCTGGATTTATAATCCCCAGTCTCTATAACAATTTAC
Organism: Bubalus kerabau; assembly: GCF_029407905.1. Classification (NCBI taxonomy): domain Eukaryota; kingdom Metazoa; phylum Chordata; class Mammalia; order Artiodactyla; family Bovidae; genus Bubalus; species Bubalus kerabau. Next base: position 71,219,308 of record NC_073628.1, read on the forward strand.
CTGACTTTCCTGACATTGATAGAGGATTAAGTTATAAGAAACGTTGAGCCAGAAACTACTTCCAGTAAGTAATATGATCACTATTCTGCTTTGGATACTGAAAAGAAAGATACTGAATTCTTGAGACCTTATGGGAAAATCAGGAAGTTTACTGAAATTGAATCTGACTCCATTTTTTATATTTGTTCACAACAGTCAAGCCCCAACACTTCTACTTCTTTTCCCTCCTGTACTCACCTTAGGGCAAGTGCATAAGAAAAGCCAAGCACTCCCTGCCTTCGTACTGGCAGGAGGTTCAGACCACACAAGCCCCAACATTTGTGCAGAGTCATCATTCCCCACCCTTACCTCCTAGGCACCATGGGACTCCAAAGCCACTCTGTACCCTCCTTTCTCAAACTATTTTCTGACATACCTGGAACTTGCCTTGCTCCCTCCAATAAATCTCACAGTATGAATGGTAAATACTTTTATATATTTGTTGGTTTGTGTATAACATCATCAATCATGACATATGAACAAAATCTGGCGTGTATGTGGAGAAGGGGCGTACATCCTGTATGGATTAAATTATCCAAGTATTTACAGAGGCTCTTTGGGCCATATTTGGTCCAATAATGGGAATGTATAACTAGGAGAATGTCCATAAGGAAATTTAGACTTGGCTGGAAATCATTTATATAGAATTAAGCAGTTTGTAGGATCGTAAGAATTTGTCCCTATTCCTCGGTGTACTGTCAGGTTTATTTTGCTTTTAATGATGCCAATATTTTGGTCCTGTGCCTGGACTCCAGTAAGTGGAAGAGAATGCAGTTCAAATAACTATACAACCGTCAACTGCAATGTAAAGCAAGAGCTCTTTTGTCTATCTTTTCTCAGCACTCTATCTCTCAGTATCTAGAAGTATCTAATATATAGTACATGATACAATAGAAAGAAGAAGCTGAGCAGAATACACTGAGTACAATATTGGAAGTACCATAAATATTTTATGCTTATGTAGAATATCAAGGACCATCTTTTGTCTGAGAACAGAGGTGAAAGAAGAAAAGTGGCAAAGACTGTATCACGGATGAAGCTTTTGAACTTGCTTGAGAAATGCTCAGAAATTCCAATAGTGAGGTCAGCAGAAAACAGAATTAGAGTTGGGAAATAGCATTTTAAACATTGTGTATTTTAAGCAATAAAAGAGATCTGAGAATTCAAGCCTGATAAACTAAAAAAAAATCTAGGTAAACAACAACTTGCATTTAACTTGCATCTGACAAACAGTGTTTAGGGAAAGTAAACAGAGTTTTTAAAAGCTGTACATAGTATGATTTCAGTGTAAAATTCCAAACATGCTTTTAGCAGTCTGAATTCTGGTAACCCTTGAGCAGGACAGCTTAGTAAATGGAAGGGTCATAACGGGGGCTTCTGGAATGTTCCTAATGCTCTGTTTCTTGATCTGGGGCACTGATTAAACAAACATATTCAGATTACAAAAATTTATTGAGCTATATATTCTGATTTGTATGGTTTTCTGAATGGATATTGTAATTTAATAAAGTTTACTATCAAATTAAAATAAATATCAACAATTACATTCTGAGTAAAAATTTATGAATGGTTAAGTTTGGTTACAGATTAAATTAATATTGAATAACAGCAGGATATGCATTTGGAGATGAGTGATACTGTGATAAGCTATAAAAATGGTCCTCAGAAGCTTTGGATTGCCAAAATTACACACAGAAGTATAAAGAGTGGTATAAATACAGTTGTGTTTTGCCAAAACTAATCTGAAATTAGTGCGGCTAATGAAAGGTAGACAGTAAGCAGGTATTGCATGGCAAGGTTCTGGGACAGGCGGTAGAACAAACCAGACAACAGTTAGTTCAGCAGTGCGTTCATGTGATAGCAATGGGAATAATCACACAAATCAGACCCTGTATATACTAACATGTCCCCCCATTTAATAAGGTTAAGCTAAAAAGAGTGTGATATAAAGCTACTAAATCTTCTAGTTAATGATCCTAAAGATGCTAAAATAAGGAATTGGGGGCTTTACAAGTTCGAAATGAAGGACTGTCAGGACATGCTTGAATTCTTTCCTTCCCTATACTTGGAGAGACTGAGAAAAATTGAAACTGCTCTTTGTTTGGAAAAAGTTCAATTAAATCAATGTCTCAGTGCCTTTTGGGGAAAGTCAGCCATTCACTCTATGGTGCTTGGACTCTATTTCAAAGTGGCCCAAAGGTGTTATAAAAAGTGGTAATTAGGTTTATCAAACTGATTTGTATAGACTTTCGCCTGAACCTATGGCTTATTCGTTTCAATAAACTCAGTGATAACAGGCTTAAGCCTTACTTATTTTCTAAGGAAAAGTCTCTTGACCATAATACAGCCTGACATGAAGGAGACAAATTCTTCAGCTCTTATTCATTCAAAGTATAGAAATGTGCAATTTGACCTGGCAGTACACTGATAGGACAGTAATTGTGCTTCATCCTGGCATAATTCCTGGACACAAGCACCCAACAGAAGACAACTGTCATCCCTTTGGCGTTGGTAGGGAAGGTGTAGTTAGTACAATCTGTTTGCAGGAGCCTGAATGACTGATTCAGGGCTCTTACAACACACTACTAGAATACATATTTTTTCAGTTCCTTAAAATGTTCTACAGCTATTTTAGGGCCAATATTTATTGTATATTATTTTGCTCTGTGTGTTCTGCCACCTCTAGCAGAGCAGTTCACAGAAGGAAATCAGATTATGGGGATCTCTTGTAAGCCTCCACCAAGCCTACCCAGCTACCTGTTTTGGCACCCATCTCTCCTTCTCCTCCTGTTACAGTGAAATAGGTCCCGTCTTCCTACCTATGAGTTACCTGTGTATAATCTGGTTCCTATAATTAACCTGTTTTGTTTTTTTTTTAATTGGGCATTGTGTTGGCTATGCACACTATTCTACTCTTCTGTGGCACTGACTTATTCAGTGCCACACTGTCTTATTGAAGACAAATTCCACTAATAGGAATGAAATAGGCACCTATTGTATTTTTGCTTCATAAGTTATTTATCAGGCTATGTACCAAGAAAAGCTCCCCAAATAGGACTAGAATTTCTCTGGAAAAGGTATAGTAAGCAGTGATCGTTGAAGACTTTCTATATATTTCTGTTCTTCTTTCTATATATGCAGTGCAGATTTTTTTCCTAGAAAACCCCCTGATTTCTGGATCATGACCAGGAAAATACAGCTTGAGTTGTAATGATCAAACAAAAGTAATTATCAAATGATGGCCACACACCTCCTCCGAGAGTTTACTGTCAGAGAGAAGGCACTGTAAGAGCTAGTGTGAAAGGGTTCCCGGGGAATATCTGTCACTCTCTCCACTGTCCCCATGTCTACAGCACTCATGGGACACCTAATGTGGAGGCCAAAGGACTTGCTTCTCTCAGTCAACTGTGTCACTGAATACACTGTTAACAGGAAGAGACCACACTCATGCAAGAGATGAGCTCTCATCTTTATGGGATCCAGTGGTCTCAGAAAATTGTTATATGTCTTACTCCTTTACTCCTTGAATTTCATTCATAAAAACACCTAAAACTTCTAACACCATGTGGCAGAGGTATGAGTCATTGACAGACATCATGGAGGGAACACTTGGTATGCTAAGGGAAGGGCCACCACATGATTATTTTAATTTAGTTCTTTAAATTAAATTGCCTTTCTGAAGGGTCCTAAAAATCTCTTACCAGTTCAACTTCACTGCTAAAGCTCAGTTATCAGAATGTAGAGAAAATTAGGTCATGCTAATTTTTATATGAGTATTATCTGACTATTTCCAAAATGCATATATATATTTATATACACATACTCATATACATACACACATATGTAAGCCTGTGTGTGTGTGTGTGTGTGTGCATGCACATGCATGAGCTAACAGTTAAAATTGCTTTATAGGCCATATATTTTTGAACAAATGCTTTTTCAATCCCCACAGAGTATATGAATATTGAATGCTAGTTCATATATTCACCAAAACATGTGTCGGCCCTGAATGTTGAGATTACAAATAGGACTTGTCATGCTGATTAACTCCAGTTACTCTAAGACAGAATAAAAATATCTCCCTGCATTACATTATAAATTCATTTCTTACAACACAGCCTGATTGTAATGTTCAAAAAGAAACATTCCATGTGATGTTTTAGGATTCTGACTTCCTCTGAATTTCTACACCGCCAACTCTTAGAGCTGCGCTGTCTGATACTGTAGCTATGAATCCTATGCTTTTCTTTAAGTTCACATTACCTTAAATTAAAAACCAAGTTCCTCCAATGCACTAGCCACATTTCAATTTCTCAATAGCCACCTACATGTGGTGTGTGGCTGCCACGTTTGAGAGTGCAGAATTATTTCTTCTTGAGCCGTTCATTCGTACTTCTGGCAAGCAAAGGAAGATAGCAAAAACTGAAGATCATCCAGGAGATTTTGGAATTCAGGCTTGTAAGGAGGAATTTCACTTTCTCCAATTTATTTTGTTTATAGATAGGCCCTGGAACCAACATAAGATCAAGAGGAATTGGAAATATATGTTTTTGCCAGTGAGGAAAATTTAGATGGCTCACTGAATGAACAGCATTGCCTCCACTACAGTCTGCTATAGCTATTGAGCATTTACTCCATTTTTCTTCAGTGGATAAAATGTACTCACATACCTCTCCCCAAAAGAGATATCCCAAATACCTAATCTCTCTCAAAGTCCACTTAGAGTTTAGAGACCACACCTGCTACATGAAAAAGTCTCATTAGAATAATGAGCATTTATCATAACACCTGAAATTAAAAGACGCTTGCTTCTTGGAAGAAAAGTTATGACCAACATAGATGGCATATTAAAAAGCAGAGATGTTACTTTTGCCAACAAATATCTATCTAGTCAAAGCTATGGTTTTTCCAGTAGTCATGTATGGATATGAGAGTTAGACTATAAAGAAAGCTGAGCATCGAAAAATTGATGCTTTTGAACTGTGGTGTTGGAGAAGAGTCTTGAGAGTCCCTTGGACTGCAAGGAGATCCAACCAGTCCATCCTAAAGGAAATCAGTCCTGAATATTATTTGGAAGGACTGATTCTGAAGCTGAAACTCCAATCCTTTAGCCACCTGATGCGAACGACTGACCCATTTGAAAAGACCCTTTTGCTGGGAAAGATTGAAGGCAGGAGGAGAGGGGACAACAGAGGATAAGATGGGTGGATGGCATCACCAACTCAATGGACATAAGTTTGAGTAAACTCTGGGAGTTGGCAATGGACAGGGAGACCTGGCATGCTGCAATCCATAGGGTCACAAAGAGTCAGACACGACTGAGCAACTAAACTGAGCTGAAATTACTTGAGATTTTCTGAAGATCCCAGTTGAGATTTTCTGAAGATATTTTCAAACCAATATGATTCAATCAGATCAGATCAATTGCTCTATCGCGTCCAACTCTTTTTGACCCCATGAATCGCAGCACTCCAGGCCTCCCTGTCCATCACCAACTCCCGGAGTTCACTCAGCCTCACGTCCATTGAGTCAGTGAGGCCATCCAGCCATCTCATTCTCTGTTGTCCCCTTCTCCTTTTGCCCCCAATCCCTCCCAGAGTCTTTTCCAATGAGTCAACTCTTTGCATGAGGTGGCCAAAGTACTGGAGTTTTGCTCTAGCATCATTCCTTCCAAAGAACACCCAGGGCTGAGCTCCTTCAGAATGGACTGGTTGGATCTCCTTGCAGTCCAAGGGACTCTCAAGAGTCTTCTCCAACATCACAGTTCAAAAGCATCCATTCTTCAGCGCTCAGCCTTCTTCACAGTCCAACTCTCACATCCATACATGACCATAGGAAAAACCATAGCCTTAACTAGACGAACTTTTGTAGGCAAAGTAATGTCTCTGCTTTTGAATATGCTATCTAGGTTGGTCATAACTTTCCTTCCAAGGAGTAAGCATCTTTTAATTTCATGGCTGCAGTCACCATCTGCAGTGATTTTGGAGCCCAGAAAAATGAAGTCTGACACTGTTTCCACTGTTTCCCCATCTATTTCCCATGAAGTAACGGAACCGGATGCCATGATCTTTGTTTTCTGAATGTTGAGCTTTAACCCAACTTTTTCACTCTCCACTTTCACTTTGATCAAGAGGCTTTTTAGTTCCTCTTCACTTTCTGCTGTAAGGGTGGTGTCATCTGCATATCTGAGGTTATTGATATTTCTCCCGGCAATCTTGATTCCAGCTTGTGTTTCTTCCAGTCCAGCGTTTCTCATAATGTACTCTGCATAAATTAAATAAACAGGGTGACAATATACAGCCTTGACGTACTCCTTTTCCTATTTGGAACCAGTCTGTTGTTCCATGTCCAGGTCTAACTGTTGCTTCCTGACCTGCATACAAATTTCTCAAGAGGCAGATCAAGTGGTCTGGTATTCCCATCTCTTTCAGAATTTTCCACAGTTTATTGTGATCCACACAGTCAAAGGCTTTGGCATAGTCAAAAAAGCAGAAATAGATGTTTTTCTGGAACTTTCTTGCTTTTTCCATGATCCAGCAGATGTTGGCAATTTGATCTCTGGTTCCTCTGCATTTTCTAAAACCAGCTTGAACATCTAGAAGTTCATGGTTCACGTATTGCTGAAGCCTGGCTTGGAGAATTTTGAGCATTACTTTAATAGCGTGAGATGAGTGCAATTGTGCAGTAGTTTGAGCATTCTTTGGCATTGCCTTTCTTTGGGATTGGAATGAAAACTGACCTTTTCCAGGCCTGTGGCCACTGCTGAGTTTTCCAAATTTGCTGGCATAGTGAGCGCAGCACTTTCACAGCATCATTTTTCAGGATTTGGAATAGCTCAACTGGAATTTTATCACCTCCACTAGCTTTGTTCGTAGTGATGCTTTCTAAGGCCCACTTGACTTCACATTCCAGGATGTCTGGCTCTAGGCCAGTGATCACACCATCGTGATTATCTGGGTCGTGAAGCTGTTTTTTCTACAGTTCTTCTGTGTATTCTTGCCACCTCTTCTTAATATCTTATGCTTCTGTTAGGTCCATACCATCTCTGTCCTTTATAGAGCCCATCTTTGCATGAAATGTTCCTTTGGTATCTCTGAATTTCTTGGAGAGATCCCTAGTCTTTCCCATTCTGTTGTTTTCCTCTATTTCTTTGCATTGATTGCTGAAGAAGGCTTTCTTATCTCTTCTTGCTATTCTTTGGAACTCTGCATTCAGATGCTTATATCTTTCCTTTTCTCCTTCGCTTTTTGCTTCTCTTCTTTTCACAGCTATTTGTAAGGCCTCCCCAGACAGCCATTTTGCTCTTTTGCATTTCTTTTCCATGGGGATGGTCTTGATCCCTGTCTCCTGTACAATGTCACGAACCTCATTCCATAGTTCATCAGGCACTCTATCTATCAGACCTAGGCCCTTAAATCAATTTCTCACTTCCACTGTATAATCATAAGGGATTTGGTTTAGGTCATACCTGAATGGTCTAGTGGTTTTCCCTACTTTCTTCAATTTAAGTCTGAATTTGGCAATAAGGAGTTCATGGTCTGAGCCACAGTCAGCTCCTGGTCTTGTTTTTGCTGACTGTATAGAGCTTCTCCATCTTTGGCTGCAAAGAATATAATCAATCTGATTTCAGTGTTGACCATCTGGTAATGTCCATGTATAGAGTCTTCTCTTGTGTTATTGGAAGAGGGTGTTTGTTATGACCAGTGCATTTTCTTGGCAAACCTCTATCAGTCTTTGCCCTGCTTCATTCCGTATTCCAAGGCCAAATTTGCCTGTTACTCCAGGTGTTTCTTGACTTCCTACTTTTGCATTCCAGTCCCCTATAATGAAAAGGACATCTTTTTGGTTCAATAGGGATGTAATATAGGAGACAAAGTATATTAATAGAAAAACTTAAAATGAAATTGATGCTCTTTTTGTTTGAAACTATGGATTAAGATTTTCATATATCTACTTATAAACCATGGTTGATTTTAGTAAATAAAGATGGTGGGAGAGGCCACATTTATTACTGCACTCTTTTCATTCCACTACCTATGTCAATAGATCATACTTATTAAAATACTTTTAAGGATAATGCACAAATACAAAAAGAACTTGAGTTGCCTTTTAGCTTAACAAATGAACTCTTGTACAGTAAGAATTCATCAATCATCTGTCAAAACTGATGACTACATCTGTATCTACTTCTGGAAAGTCATACCATATATTTTATCAGTATATTATCCCTTTGCTTCAAATAAATGCATTCTATTATTAGGAATTAATTGGAGGAAAACAGCATGCTATGGGTTAAAACTTAAAACAGTGGCTTTAGGATTAATACAGAGGTGGAATAAAAATATCATATTTGTAATTGGAATCCTTTTATGAGGGACTGTCAAAGGAAAAATTAGTCAATTACAAAGCAACAATGAAAAATGCAAAGATGCCTTCCTGGTTATAGCCCACAGCTGCTCTTGCACATCCTGGAAAATAAACAGTCTCAATTATAAACTTGGCACAAAGAATAATGTTTGTGAGTTATAATTAATGTAACTTATATGAGCTGATTTTCTCAGCTTTATGACCAGTAACTTACAGGTAAACAGAATATTCTATTACATTTAAGAGGTTGTTCATAATTTAGAACTATTTAATATGCAAATAAGATTACTTACTGTGTTTACCTGAAATTTGGAAATATTCTTCAGAAATAAGAGAATAAATAGACAAAGTGTGCATTTTAAGGGTTTTTTTTTTTAATAATGACTAATTTAGTTTCATTTATTCATGCTACTCTCATAACTGATTTGCATATTGCCAAAGTAAAATAATCATTTGAGAAAAAGTTATTTTTATAAAAATATGGCCCCTTATTTTCTGGATGTGAGTATTTTTAAATTATACTGAATCTTAATGATGAAATAAATAATTCTTCATTCAAGCTATCTTTTCACTGGGACAAATTAGAACATGAAATATATTTCTGTGTATAATCACTACTTAAGCTATGTACTTGTGAACTATTGACTCAAATTTCAAAAGTTAAGTGTCATACATTCATTTCCCTGTAGTACATATTTGTATGTATGTACTACATATTTGTAAATATGTAGTTCACATTTGTATGTATGTATGGAAATAAGTAATACATATTTCCCTGTGAATACCCTTGTTGAACAATAACATTATAAGTGCTAATATATTTCTTTAGATCTCTGTTAGCTAAAGTCAATGATATGCTGCTGTTCAAGATATTCTGTTTTGATCAAATTAAATCTCAGTGGCAATCTTTTTTTTTTTTTTTCCATCCTATAACATTAACTAACTTCAAATATCTATCCTCTCCATTTTTGTTTATGTAAATCCCCTACATAATAAGTTCCATTCTGAGAGCACATTTGTGAGTTCAATTTGTTCATAAGTCCAACAAAGTTATCCTAGGTACCCAACTAATACAACCGGCTATATAATATTGTACTTTAATAGATTTATTGTACTCTTCACATATGCTATGCTATGCTAAGTAACTTTAGTCATGTCCGACTCTGTGTGACCCCATAGATGGCAGCCTACCAGGCTCCCCTGTCCCTAGGATTCTCCAGACAAGAACACTGGAGCGGGTTGCCATTTCCTTCTCCAATGCATGAAAGTGAAAAGCAAAAGTGAAGTGGCTCAGTTGTGTCTGACTCCTAGCGACCCCATAGACTGCAGCCTACCAGGCTCCTCCGTCCATGGGATTTTCCAGGCAAGAGTACTGGAGTGGGGTGCCATTGCCTTCTCCGACTCTTCACATAAGTAATACATAAAAATAAATGCAGAAAATAAACAGTTTTAATCTCACAGTATAGTACCTTGAAAAGTACAGTAGTACCAGCTATATCACTGCTATTTTTACACTTGCTTCTGGACATTATGGGCTTGGAATAAAGAGACTGTACCACAGTACTCTACACAGTACTCTATGCTGAAGTACACAAAAGCACAACCACTTGTAGAGGATGCATGCATGTGACAATATATGTCAGACACGTGAACTAATGTGTTCGGACATGAAAACACGTGGTCACGTCTTTGAAAGTTCACAAGTTGAAGGTTTGTATATGGAAACTACCACCTCATACTTCAGTACTATGCATGGATGACTGAACTGAACTGATGGCTAAATAGCAAACCTTGAAGCTGATGTAACCATGTAACTAAGGTCTGTCAAATACAGTATGAACAGAAGTGATATGTGCAGCTTGTGTGATATCTTCGCAATGAAGTTAAACCCTTTTCACTGCCTTTCCCCTCCAAGCCCTGCATCCAGAATCAGGTACTATGATGATGAAACCCTTTAAAGAAGATGAACAAAATTTATGCCCTGAATGAACTGTAGAGCTAAGGGATAGACAAACCTGATTCAGTGTTGAATGGCTTCATGAAGCAGAGCTGCCCAGTCTTGCTATATGTACTCCTCCAGAATTTTGCAGACTTTTTATAAATTTACTCTTCTGGGTCCTAGAGTCACACCCATAATTGTAGTTTTCTCTTCCTCCATTTTCCCCAGAAAAAAAACATTACCAGGACCTAAGAGAACTGTCTCAGTTCAGTTCAATTCAGTCGCTCAGTCGTGTCTGACTTTTTGCAACCCCATGAATTGCAGCACGCAAGGCCTCCCTATCCATCACCAACTCCCGGAGTTCACTCAAACTCATGTCCATCGATGATGGATGGATCAGTGACGCCATCCAACCATCTCATCCTCTGTCGTCCCCTTCTCCTCCTGCCCCCAATCCCTCCCAGCATCAGAGTCTTTTCCAATGAGTCAGCTCTTCGCATGAGGTGGCCAAAATATTGGAGTTTCAGCTTTAGCATCAGTCCTTCCAAAGAACACCCAGGGCTGAGCTCCTTCAGAATGGACTGGTTGGATCTCCTTGCAGTCCAAGTGACTCTCAAGAGTCTTCTCCAACACCACAGTCCAAAGGCATCAATTTTTCAGCTCTCAGCTTTCTTCACAGTCCAACTCTCACATCCATACATGACCAGTGGAAAAACCATAGCATTGACTAGATAGAGCTTTGTTGGCAAAGTAATATCTCTGCTTTTCTTTTTTTTTATTTTATTTTATTATTATTATTTTTTTTTGTTATATGCTATCTAGGTTGGTCATAACTTTCCTTCCAAGGAGGAAGCATCTTTTAAATTCATGGCTGCAATCACCATATGCAGTGATTTTGGAGCCCAGAAAAATAAAGTCTGACACTGTTTCCACTGTTTCCCCATCTATTTCCCATGAAGTGATGGGACCAGAAGCCATGATCTTAGTTTTCTGAGTGTTGAGCTTTAAGCCAACTTTTTCATTCTCCTCTTTCACTTTCATCAAGAGGCTTTTTAGTCTAGTAAAGCATAACTCACCCAAGAGGAATAGTTATGGAACAAACTGAGAGGGCAACATCAAAAGTCTCTTAAGTGTGCAGAGAAGAGAAAAATTTATAATTCATAGAAGATAAGGATTTCTACAATTAGCAGTGGCAAATTCATTATAGAGTTTGAAAGATAGTTGCAAATTTAAAAAGAAAAGGAGCAGCCATGAGTTTTTTGTTTAAATATTATGTCATGGAATACAGTTAGAAAGGCATATTGTAGGAATCATTAAGAGGGGCACACTCTTAAATGTATACTTATTCAGTGATTATTTTATATATTTCAAATTTTCAAAAGGAAGATGAAATGGAACATCAATTAGCATATCCTCCTTATGAAAAGCTTTGAAACTCTTTAATTAATGCATATTGGTGATTGTATGAAAATCCTAGAATGGTTACAATTCTATGATCATCATACCTATCCAATACTTGATAATTTGAAAACTTAAAATATGCTTCAACTTACTAAAGGATAAATTACCTTATGTCTTGCCTTTGCCTGCACTTAAGTTTCTAAATTCAGTCTCTTCTATCCTGTGGAGTGAATATAACCCTCAATTCTTAATTGAAGCATGTACTTCAGATGTTGAGCCTTTTTTTTATTTAAAGCTTATTCATATCATATTTTAGAAGTAATTGTGACTGACTCAACTCTTGTGGCTTTTCCAAAATTCTGCTTCCATGTTATAGTAACAGAAGTGTGACATCAATTTTCTCTTTTGAATTGAGAAATAATTGAGGACAGTTTTGAAAAGAAGTCAAGTGCTTGTTTTCTCTGAATAATTCTGCAATTTTGTTTTTTGAGTGTAGCATCATGGATAATGTGTTTAATGCTGATGAGCAAATTGCATTTAAGCCAGAAATGTAAGAAGGGTTTGTAGATAAAAGAAATACAGTGGGTAAAAAGCAGATAGAGCTAATTAATGTGGATCTATTCCAGTGGAAAATTGTGGGTTTGGCAGTTATGAAAGGAAATATGTGGTTTAGAACTCAAAAACTCAAATCACAGAGATGAACCAAGATACTAAAATAAACAGCAGCCATAAAGATAGGTATGTTGAACTGAGTAACCAGTTAAAATTATTATGCACGTTTTAGTAAAATTGATATTAGGCTCCATTTTATGAGCAAGACATAGATTTAGGCTAATATTTTATTATTAAACAATAAGACTTGCACATTAATTTTCTCAATGTTAACAAAGAATGTGTATGTTAGTCACTCAGTCATGCCTGAGTCTTTGTGATCCCATTGACTGTCGCCCACCCTCCAGGTTCCTCTGTCCATGGGATTCTCCAGTCTAGAATACTGGATGGGTTGCCATTCCCTTCTCCAGGGGATCTTCCCAACCCAGAGATCAAACCCGGGTTTCCTGCATTGGAAGCAGATTCTTACTATCTGAGCCACCAAAACTGCTCTAGACAATTAGTACACATGATCTCTTCAAGATGTTCCCCCACATCCTTAGGCTAGAAATAAAACTGTTCGTATTTCAAAGGAAAGACTGAATAGATAAAAATGGGGAAAAAAAGAGCCCTGTGTGTATTCATGCTTTGTTTCCTTATTTTTTCTTTGTGAAGGTGGATGTGATACTTTACTTAGAAGACTGGGGTGGAAATACACTTTGAGGTATGAAATACTAATTGGAAAATGGACTTGTTAAAAAAAAATCTTTTAATTCTTTGGTTTTCAGATGACTTGGAATCTACCATAGAAAGGTAATTCAAATAAAACAGAAGTAATATACCAATGACTGCAGAAGCTCAATAAACTCAACTTCTTTAGCATTCAGTTCAGTTCAGTTTAGTTTCTCAGTTGACTCTGATTCTTTGTGATCCCATGGACTGCAGCACACCAGGCTTCCCTGTTCATCACCCACTCCCAGAGCTTGCTCAAACTCATGCCCATTGAGTCAGTGATGCCATCCAACCATCTCATCCCCTGTTGTCCCCTTGTCCTCCTGCCTTCAATATTTCCCAGTATCAGGGTCTTTTCCAATAAGTCAGTTCTTTGCATCCGTTGGTTAAAGTATTGGAGTTTCAGCTTCAGCATCAGTCCTTCCAATCAATATTCATGACTGATTTCCTTTAGGATGGACTAGTTTGATCTTGCAGTCCAAGGGACTTGAAAGAGTCTTCTCCAACACCACAGTTCAAAAGCATCAGTTATTCAACACTCAGCTTTCTTTATAATCCAACTCTCACATTCATACATGACTACTGGAAAAGCCATAGCTTTGACTAGATGGACTTTTGTTGGCAAAGTAATGTCTCTGCTTTTTAATATGCTGTCTAGGTTGGTTATAGCTTTTCTTCCAAGGAGCAAGTGTCTTTTAATTTCATGGCTGCAGTCACCATCTGCAGTGATTTTGGAGACCGAGAAAATAAACATTTAACATTATCTGATTATTAATATTTACCAGATTTGATCATATGTTTCATCACAACATACACATTTATAGTAACATAACCAAATTCTTGTGTTCTTCTCCTCAGTCTTATGTGCTAGCCCATTTAGCAAGCTTTAGAGGGGAAATAATTTGGAAGAATTTAACAAAGGGGACAAAAATGACTAAACTTTACAGTTAACTGGTTGAGCATTTATTTGAATTAAACCTTTAAATGTGGCTAATTAACTCATTAACCTTTACATTAAAAATTCTGCTTCACACTGTGTACTACACTGTACTTCAGCTGTGGTTCAGGTGTTACTTAATTAAATCTTAAGCCCAGATATTTGTTCAAAGAATCTCTATTGACTCATTTATTAGGAGACCATAAACACTCAGACAATGCCCAGATATATTTTACTATTATTTTATGATTAAACAGTTTTCACTCTTATAATATGCCTGTCTTAACAATTTGACCAAAAATGAAAATACTTTTATATTAATTAAGAGGTTTAATTATGAAAGCCTTATAGCTTTCAAATGTAAGTATAATTGAAATTACAGATTTTTATACCAGTTATGCATTTTTACTTCAGTTTTGTACTGTTTTTATGATATGATATTTATTTTAAAATGTAATTTAAGGGAATTTATTTGAAGTAAAGATAATTCTGCTATACATAAAGATAAATATTTATATGTCCAAAACTTTTCTTCAATTAGAGTAAAAATTCTATATCTTTTTATGCTTACTATTATCAGTATGGGATAAGTAAAATTTAATCTCTTTCATAAATTAAAATAATAGAAATACTGTAATCACAGCTTGACTTCTACCAAGTATAAAAGTAAGTTACTTATCCACCTATCTATCTTTCCAAGTTGTATCTTCTTTTCCAAATAGTGTAATCGCTTCTTAGAGTGCCTTTTCCCAAGATTTCTATTGCATGCTAAGTTGCTTCAGTCATCTCCAAATCTATACAACTGTGGACTGCAGCCCATCAGGCTCCTCTGTCCATGCGATTCTCCAAGCAAGAATATTATAGTGTGTTGCCATATCCTCCTTCAGGGGATCTTCCCAATCCAGGGATTGAACCCAAGTCTCTTGCATCTTCTGCTTTGCCAGGCAGGTTCTCTACCACTAGCACCACCTGGGAAGCTCCAAGATACCTATTACCATATGGCTTTATCCCTCCCCTCAATTTCTCAACAATGAAACTATTTAGGGTAGTTTTTTGCTCTATATAATTTATACTTTGTCATGGTTCACATAAAAAATGAAATAAAATAACTTTTTAAAGATAGAGATCAGAAGAGTCTAATGACTGTATGAGAATTGTATTTTCCAGGTTAACCAAATTGACAATAGAAAATCTGGAACAATGATATTTACTATCAGAAATATATACAGAAGTTTCCCCTTCTAGAATATTTAAGCAATACATACATAATCTGAATAAATTGCTTATTTTTAGTACACATAAAATTTGAGGCCTGTTTTCAAAGTTTCACTTCAGTTCAGTTCAGTCCCTCAGTCGTGTCCGACTCTTAGCGACCCCATGAATCACAGTACGCCAGGCCTCCCTGTCCATCACCAACTCCTGGAGTTCACTCAGACTCACGTCCATCGAGTCAGTGATGCCATCCAGCCATCTCATCCTCTGTCGTCCCCTTCTCCTCCTGCCCCCAATGCCTCCCAGCATCACAGTCTTTTCCAATGAGTCAACTCTTCGCATGAGGTGGCCAAAGTAATGGAGTTTCAGCTTTAGCATCATTCCTTCCAAAGAACACCCAGGGCTGAGCTCCTTCAGAATGGACTGGTTGGATCTCCTTGTAGTCCAAGGGACTCTCAAGAGTCTTCTCCAACACCACAGTCCAAAGGCATCAATTCTTTGGCATTCAGCTTTCTTCACAGTCCAACTCTCACATCCATACATGACCACAGGAAAAACCATAGCCTTGACTAGCCGAAACTTTGTTGGCAAAGTAATGTCTCTGCTTTTCAATATGCTATCTTGGTTGGTCATAACTTTTCTACCAAGGAGTAAGCGTCTTTTAATTTCATGGCTGCAGTCACAATCAGCAGTGATTTTGGAGCCCAGAAAAATAAAGTCTGACACTGTTTCCACTGTTTCCCTATCTATTTGCCGTGAAGTGATGGGACCAGATACCATGATCTTCGTTTTCTGAATGTTGAGCTTTAAGCCAACTTTTTCACTCTCCTCTTTCACTTTCATCAAGAGGCTTTTTAGTTCTCTTCACTTTCTGCAATAAGGGTGGTGTCATCTGCATATCTGAGGTTATTGATATTTCTCCCAGCAATCTTGATTCCAGCTTGTACTTCTTCCAGCCCAGCGTTTCTCATAATGTACACTGCATATAAGTTAAATAAGCAGGGTGACAATATACAGCCTTGATGTACTCCTTTTCCTATTTGGAACCAGTCTGTTGTTCCATGTCCAGGTCTAACTGTTGCTTCCTGACCTTCATACAAATTTCTCAAGAGGCAGGTCAGGTGGTCTGGTATTTCCATCTCATGAAGAATTTTCCACAGTTTATTGTGATCCACACAGTCAAAGGCTTTGGTATAGTCAATAAAGCAGAAATAGATGTTTTTCTGGAACTTGCTTGCTTTTTTGATGATCCAGTGGATGTTGGCAATTTGGTCTCTGGTTCCTCTGCCTTTTCTAAAACCAGCTTGAACATCTGGAAGTTCACAGTTCACGTATTGCTGAAGCCTGGCTTGGAGAATTTTGAGCATTACTAACGTGTGAGATGAGTGCAATTGTGTGGTAGTTTGAGCATTGTTTGGCATTGCCTTTCTTTGGGATTGGAATGAAAACTGACCTTTTCCAGTCCTGTGGCCACTGCTGAGCTTTCCAAATTTGCTGGCATAGTGAGTGCAGCACTTTCACAGCATCATCTTTCAGGAGGAATAGCTCAACTGGAATTCCATCACCTCCACTAGCTTTGTTCGTAGTGATGCTTTCTAAGGCCCACTTAACTTCACTTCCGGGATATCTTGCTTTAGGTGAGTGATCACACCATCGTAATTATCTGGGTCATGAAGATCTTTTTTGTACAGTTCTTCTGTATATTCTTGCCACCTCTTCTTAATATCTTCTGCTTCTGTTAGGTCCATACCATTTCTGTCCTTTATCGAGCCAATCTTTGCATGAAATGTTCCCTTGGTATCTCTAATTTTCTTGAAGAGATCTCTGCTGCTGCTAAGTCACTTAAGTCGTGTTGGACTTTGTGTGACTCCATAGACGGTAGCCCACCAGGCGCCCCTGTCCCTGGGATTCTCCAGGCAAGAACACTGGAGTGGGTTGCCATTTCCTTCTCCAATGCATGAAAGTGAAAAGTGAAAGTGAAGTCGCTCAGTCGTGTCTGACCCTCAGCGACCCCATGGACTGCAGCCTTCCAGGCTCCTCCATCCATGGGATTCTCCAGGCAAGAGTACTGGAGTGGGGGTGCCATTGCCTTCTCCATGAAGAGATCTCTAGTCTTTCCCATTCTGTTGTTTTCCTCTATATCTTTACATTGATGACTGAGGAAGGCTTTCTTATCTCTTCTTGCTATTCTTTGGAACTCTGCATTCAGATGCTTATATCTTTCCTTTTCTCCTTTGCTTTTCATTTCTCTTCTTTTCACAGCTATTAGTAAGGCCTCCCCAGACAGCCAGTTTGCTTTTTTGCATTTCTTTTCCATGGGGATGGTCTTGATCCCTACAATTATAAAGAAAATGGAATCCCAAAATCTCTAAAGAGCAATATTTTAGATAGCATGTTTCTAATTATTGTTCAACACTCACAACTTGATGTATGGAAAAGAAAAACTTCAGCAGCTATTTCTCCTGCTTTTGGTCCAAAGGTTTTGGATTTCAGGCATATTTTATCTGTGCCTGGTTCTCACCTTAACCCTTTGAATTAATAGTAAAGTGTAGTGTTAGATAAGATCTAATTTTGAGAGATCAACTCTTATCTTAAAAGTTTGTAGCAATAATAAGATTGTTTTTCAGACCCGTGGTTCACGTTTTTGATAGAAAAGACAGAATGGTAAAATCTGATGAGAACTGGACTTCAGGATGGCTTTCTAGGCATCCTTGCGATGAAGTGGTGGATGTCCCAAATAATTTTATGATGTGATTTTCTAGAGTCAAACCAAGGAGACATGGCCAAAGGAAGAGACGGAGAATGAAAAGCATTAAAAACATAAACAAAAATAAAGAAAAATTACTACTTCTTTGCTGTTCTTAGTATCCCCATTGAAAACTTACAAAGAGAGAAAATAGAACAATCTTAAGAGAAAGTAATATATTTCTTTATATCTCTGTTAATAAGAAAGATTTTGTATTGTCCTGAATACCTGAATAGATATAATAAGTGAAGACAATATATGCAACTGGTAGCCAGGGCTAGATGACCATGGAATGCAGAGGATATTCTATTCAGGCACAGCTCTCAACATAATATGATTCTTGTGCAGATTAGAGGGGATTTTAAAAGGCCCAAAGGATACCTTGGATGATATAGATATTCTTGGAGGTTACTGTAATGGTACATCATGAGTTGGAAAGTGATACTGGAGAAGGGTATTCTGTCATTTCATCCCCACAGCAAAAAGGCAAGATGTCAAGGTCTAATATGTAACAACAGGCTCTTAAAAGTTGAATAAGTATGAAAATCAATGTGAGGAGTTGTTATATTATGTAGCTGAAAGGTTGAATTTGAAACTGACTAACTGTACATGATCTCAAAAAAAAAAAAAATAACTGAAGAAACAAGATTTAAGCAGAAATTTTGTTATTCTTAGTAAACAACATACTATCTCAAATATGGCTGCAAATAAATCTCAGTTCCTGATATTCATTCCCATGTGTAGTCCCTTCCTCATTGAGTCTAGGATTTTCCATGTGACTGGTTTTGGCCAGTGGGAGATTAGCAAGCATGATGCATGCAGAGGCTTAAAAAGTGCTTACAAATTGGAGTTTTCCTCATGAAATGTGAGGTCTTCTTTTTAGGGGAACTGCTCCTGAATTGTCCTTTGGGGGAACTCTACCCAAAGTGCCTTAATTGCACTTGGTTGTAATTCAGATTATGATATAATGGTCTTTGGGTCTGTCCAAATATTATAACTGGAGGAAAATCTGATGGTTTTAGGATTGGGAGTAGGTTGGTATGTTTTACATGTAGAAGGAAAATGAATCATTGATGTCCACGGGGAAGATTATGGCAGACAGTTAAAATGCCCTTCCTGCTCCTGAACCGCTAGTCGCAGTATTCATACTATATTTTATTCCCCTTCCACACTGACTCTTGACATTTGACTTTAATGAGCGGAATACAAGAAGAGGCTTGAAAAACTCTTTTGCCTACTCTGAGACATTTGTAAGAATATAAAATATATTTCTAGAGTTATCTAAACCATTGTTACTGTGGGTATATTTAAATATGCATACCTAAAATATATGTAAGTCAAAACACACAAACTGAAAAAGAAAAATGGGAAAATATATAATAGAAAAACTGTAACCAAAATAAAGCTGAGTAACCATAATAGTAGTAAATAACACAAGCAAAAATGTTATTTGAGCAAAGAATATCATTATAAAATGTTAAATTGTTAATGGTCAATCGTTAACATTCTAAATATGTATATTTGTTCGTGTTTACTCACTCAGTCATGTCCGATTCTTTGCAACCCCATGGACTGTAGCCCATCAGTCTCCCTTGTCCATGAAACTCCCAGGCTAGAGTACTGGAATGGGTTGTCATTTCCTTCTCCAAATATGAATAACATATTTCTAAAATATGTAGAGCAATAATACAGCAAATTATGAGAATAAACAGTAATGTAAGGAAAAATTCAATAACATTTCAATATACCAAACATTAACCCCCCCCCCCAAATCAAGTCATAACCAACACAGTAGTTGCAGGGTCAATAACTGCAATAGTTCCCATTGTATATGGAAATTATTTTGATAATTTACTGAATATAAGGTGGTGAAGCATAATAAAAAAAATTTAAAGAATTCAGTGGTAGAATGATGCTAAAGCTGAAACTCCAGTACTTTGACCACCTCATGTGAAGAGCTGACTCATTGGAAAAGACTCTGATGATGGGAGGGATTGGGGGCAGGAGGAAAAGGGGATGACAGAGGATGAGATGGCTGGATGGCATCACTGACTCGATGGACGTGAGTCTGAGTGAACTCTGGGAGTTGGTAATGGACAGGGAGGCCTGGTGTGCTGCGATTCATGGGTTCGCAAAGAGTCGGACATGACTGAGCGACTGATCTGATCTGATCTGATCTGACAATCATGTTAAAAGCCAATCATAGAAGAATAAATAAAAAATGTTCTATGAAATAAAGGAATTAGAAGGGAAAATAAAAATAAATGCAATCAGAAATTAAATAGACCTTTGTGAATGATGAGGAAATGAAAACAAAATCAAGAGAACAAAAAATGAAATGGATTAGAAAACTGGTAGGGTAAAATATATGAAAACATTGGGAAAGCAAAAAAAAAAAAAAAAACACTATTTAAGACAAAATGAGAAGTATTCCTTGACATAGAGAAGAAAAAAAAAAAAAAACTTTACTCTGGCATAAGAATAAAAGATTAAATAAGTAAAGGTACATACACAAGAGACTTTTTTAGTTGGAAACAAGCTGAGGAATTTATGCTATATAATGGCATATTTTGAGTATAAAAAAAAGGTAATAGAAGAAGAAATGCTGAATTGGCTCAAAAGCTCAAATAACATGGATCTGAAAATCTTTTCTGCGGGATATAAGTAAAAGTCGATACAGACTTAATTTAAAAACACTAAAGAGATTTGGTTAATCTGTTATAGACTTAGGAAACAGGAAATTTATTAAACTGGATTTACTAACTATTTTACTATTAGAGATGTTCAGCAGCCTAAGAATGAGAATTTAGATGTGTGAGGATCCACATATGACCACGTGCACACTAGTGTTATTAAGCGATATAGGGAAAGATGCTAGCTAGCACAAAAATAAGCTCTTTGTCTTTCAGTATTTTTACTATGTTGTGTCTGGGCATAGATCTTTCTGCATTTATGATACTCTGAGCTTCTAAGAATATGCAGATAAATATTTTTCAGCAAAACTGGAGTAGTTTTCAGTCACTATTTTTTCAAAAATTTTTTCCACTGTTTCGTCTCTTTTTGGTACTCCCCACTATGCATATTTTGATGCACTTTAAAGCAACTCTCATTTCTCTAAGGCTTTGTTCATTTTTCTTCTGTTTTATTTTCAGATTGCTTTATCTCCATCAATCTAGTAACCTATCTTCAAATCTTCTGCCAGTTCAAATGTACCCTTGGGTCCTACTAAGTTTATTTCACTTATTGTATCAATACATTTCAAACCGAGAATTTCCATTTGTGAAATAAAATTCATATATGATGACAAGACAAGAAAAACTTAAATATAAAAATTGTCTCTGCCCGTTGGCCCCCTCACTCCTTTCTGCTATGTGCTGTGTTATCTACATTATGCATGGAACACCACTCCCTCATTGGTAGAAATGCCTGATCAACCATAAAAATCAATATTCTCAATGTGATCATGTGACTAGAAACTCAAAGAAATAATGTGTATGACTTGAATAATAAAGTTGAATTCCATTAACAAAAAATAAAAGTTAGGGCTTCCCTGGTGGCTCAGTGGTAAAGAATCCACCTGCCAATGCACAGGTTTGATCCCTGGCCTAGGAAGATCCAACATGCCACTAAGCAGCTAAACCCAGGCACCACAACTCCTGAAACCTGAGCGCCCTAGAGCCCACGCTTGGCAACAAGAGAATCCTCCGTGATGAGAAACTGAGCGCAGTGCAACTAGAGAGTAACCCCCTGCTCACCAAAACTATAGAGAAAAGCTTGAGCAGCATCGAAGACTCAGCACACCAAAAATAAAATAAATAAATCTTCCTTAAATGTTTAAAAACTAATAAAAAATAAAGCATATAAAAGAAAAAAGATCATTATTTTCCTAGCACCAACAAGACAGTCCCTTAAAATATAACATTTCTTCTTAATTTTGTAAGGGACCATAAAGGCTGGATTGTGTAAACTGCCAATAATCCTTAATTTAATGGACATTCCTCTGTCTCAAAAGCTCATATAACTGTGCTTTCACCTCTAACAGGAGGTACAGTTCTCAAGGCTTCCTGAGAGACTATTCCCAGATTATAAACTTCAAATTGGCTTGAATAAAATTTTCCATTTCTTTCTTAGATCAACTGATTTTTGTCAACAGATTTTATTCTTTATTATAATATCCCACTCTGTATATTCTCTATTTCAGGAGATTTGGTAGTCTCTATTTTCTTATCTTCATGCCTTCCTTCACTTCTTTAAGCATGGTTTTCTTTAGTTATCTGAACAAATTTATAATGATTGATATGGAGTCTTTGATAGATGTGATACCAGGCTCTCTCTCACAGAGGCAGTTTCTGTTGCCTACTGTTTTTCCTGCATATGGGTCAAACTTTCTTGCCTCATAATTTTTGGTTGAAAATTGGATGTTTAATATAATATATTATAATAACTCCAGATACTAATATTCTCCCCCTCTCTGAAGGTTGTTTTTGTTGTTTACTTGTTTGTGAGTTATCTTAGAAAATCTATTTCCCTTGTAGTGTGAATCTTATATAGTTTGACAGAGGGTGCAGTTTTGAATTTGCACCCAGTCACAGAGGAGGACAAAGACTTTAGCAGGTCTGTCTGTGACTCTCTTCTCTCCTGTTTTCTCTTAAACTCTGCCTTGTTTGGTATTACACCATCTTATTTGCTATCTGGCTTCACTAACTCCTAGTTGATTGCTCCACTGTTTGCAATGAAGCCCTGGGGCATCATTTCCTCATTAGTCTGATCCAATTACTTTTGGGTAGGGGTAGTTTCTGAGGTCATTTCTTTGAGGTCTGTTCTGAACCCAGGAGAACTCTCCTTAGCTGTCTCTATTCCTGATTCTCTCTGGTAAATTAACTGGTCTGTGGTTTACCATGTTGCTCTTAATTAAGAAGAGCAGTTGCTTTCTATAACACCCATAGACTTTAACTTGCCCTTTTTGTTTCAAATAAATTTCGTGTCTTTGGGGACAGCTACAGAAAACTCTTCTACTCCTAGGAGAAGAGTCCTTACTCTAGGTGCTGAGTGTAGTCGTACCTCTGGTTTGTTGATTTCCTCTGAGACAACTAAGGCAAGGGCAACCTAAGACGCAGTGCTTTAATTCTGAGCACCCAGGGCATAAATCCCATCCGATGGGTAGATGCTGGTGCTGGAAATGAGATCCAGTCTCTCAGCCACACTTAGCGAAAAATTAGCCTCTTCTACTTAGAGTTGGAAAGAATGAGAAATGCTGAGGTCCTGTCCCTCCCCGTGAGATAAAATAAATCTCTATGGGCAACTTTCCATCTTTTCGGCCACACCTCATGGAGACCAGATGTTAAGTGCTGTTTGGCTGAAGGAGGTGGGGATGGAGGAAGTAGGTCATGCCTCAAAAGTCACAGAATTTGGCTGTTCTTACAGAACATTGAATAAATGTTTTTTCATTTGTTTTATGCCCTTAGGACAATTTCCAGAGACTTTAAACAGTTATTTTACACAGTCTTCACCAGCTCTGCTTGTTTCACTAGATATTAGGTCTGTGGTATTTGCAAGACTGCCATCTGGGAAGTAGAATTCTTGCTAAATAAACTGGTTATAATTGAAGAGATGGAAAATAAGTTGTTTGAACAAAAAGAAGGACCTCCAAAGTCACTATCTTATAGAAGACTAAAGAAATGAAAGGTTTATCTTCAGTAGCAGCTCGAGTATAACTTTTGTTGTTTCCCAAATAATATATATTTTTGTAGATGAATCAATAGCACTTATTCTTTTATTGTTATTTTTTTAATAAAAGGTATTCTTATTTTATTTTTCATGAAAAATATCTCCAGCTCATTGCATACCAGAGGTGGACTTTTCCTAAAATTATTTACAGTAAAAAATATCCAAACTCCTAGGCATTTGAACTTCACTCTAGTTTCTAGTATTACTAATCTTTTCATCTAGAATAGACAGAGCAATAAGGAATTAGCAGATCAACCACTGTAACACTTATAGCTTATCTATGTCCTCAGCTTAAAGAAAAAAACTTTTTTTTCTATTTCTTCTTCAATTTTTTCCCACTTATTATGTGATCAGTTATTTCTTAGCTTTGATAAACAGTGGAAAGTTCTTTTCTCTTTGCAGACTTCTGATATGCCTCATCCTAGGAAAAAGAAATATAAGAGACACATGCAGTTGCACGTAGGTGCTCCTGGAGTATCCACCTTTCTGCTAAAAGTACAACCCATTTTGGGGATGGGGATGCCTCACTGACTTTTGCTGCTTCTCCTGCCCAGGACTGCAGCCCAGTGGGAGTAGCAGGGTCTGGGAGAGACAGCAGCTGTGATGTAAGGTGGTGCCCTGGCCACTGGAGAGAGATTTCTGGAGTCATCTAGGAGTTTTGCTGAGAACCAAAAGCACTGGGGAAGAAGAGGTGAGAAGAAGCAGAAATGAAGCTCCAGCAAGTAGTCTTATAAGGCTACAGACATGGAACATTGGTTTTGCTTATTTATCTCTATCCAACAGATGGTCCTGTCTTAAGCTGGTGGTCTTTCATGCCACACAGTCATGCATAATTTCACTGTGAATGTTAAATAAATATTTAAGAAATAATAATTGATCACATAATGAAATTTGGAGGTTGACCTGGCCACTTACATCCCATATACAGATATTCATTATGTTTCACAAGATTTGTTAGAAAAAATTTCACAGTGGCAATGTGAAAGAAATCATTTGTAAACCCACAGCACACAGAATCAGGGGGTCACAAAATTACTGTAATACATGGTTCAGCTGTTGTTATTGTTTTTTAAAAGACATAAAGTGTGTCCCAAATTAATTTAAACAGTTTAGATGTTATCAAAAACCATTTTGTGAAGCAATATATTGTAAAAACAAATATTTTTCCCCTAAAGAAAATCTGGAAAATGAAAATTAAATCTTCAAGGCTTCTTTTGAAGATCTTCATTTTTCTTATAAATTTAATATTGAAGAAGGAAATAGATTATTAAAGCAATGGGGCCACTTATTAAAATCATGTCAGACTGACCTCCATCAAAATCCAAGAGTCTTTTTTATGCTGACTGCCTTTTTTTTTATATGATATTATACATGTTTTAATGCCATTCTCCCAAATCATCCCCCCCTCCCAAAAGAGTCCAAAAGACTGTTCTATACATCTGTGTCTCTTTTGCTGTCTTGCATACAGGGTTGTCGTTACCATCTTTCTAAATTTCATATATATGCATTAGTATACTGTATTGGTGTTTTTCTTTCTGGCTTACTTCACTCTGTATAATAGTCACCAGTTTCATCCACCTCATTAGAACTGATGCAAATGTATTCTTTTTAATGGCTGAGTAATACTCCATTGTGTATATGTACCACAGCTTTCTTATCCATTCATCTGTTAATGGACATCTAGGTTGCTCCCATGTCCTGGCTATTATAAACAGTGCTGCGATGAACACTGGGGTATACATGTCTCTTTCAATTCTGGTTTTCTCAGTGTGTATGCCCAGCAGTGGGATTGCTGGGTCAAAAGGCAGTTCTATTTCCAGTTTTTTAAGGACTCTCCACACTGTTCTCCATAGTGGCTGAACTAGTTTGCATTCCCACCAACAGTGTAAGAGGGTTCCCTTTTCTCCACACCCTCTCCAGCATTTATTGCTTGTAGACTTTTGGATCGCAGCCATTCTGACTGGCGTGAAATGGTACCTCATTGTGGTTTTGATTTGCATTTCTCTGATAAGGAGTGATGTTGAGCATCTTTTCATGTTTTTGTTAGCCATCTGTATGTCTTCTTTGGAGAAATGTCTATTTAGTTCTTTGGCCCATTTTTTGATTGGGTCATTTATTTTTCTGGAATGAGCTGCAGAAGTTGCTTGTATATTTTTGAGATTAGTTGTTTGTCAGTTGTTTCATTTGCTATTATTTTCTCCCATTCTGAAGGCTGTTTTTTTCTTTAAAGTCTAAATGAATGTATATAATTATAATTAGAACAGGTTAATGAACAGTTTTTGAATTTGATTAATGTATTAATTTCTAGCATGACTGAACTATCTAATGTCCATTTTTAAAAATAGTGATATTTAATCATTGTATAGTAGAAAACTTGAGTAGTCTCAACAGCTCAGTTCAGTTCAGTCACTCAGCCGTGTCTGACATTTTGCGATCCCATGGGCTGCAGCATGCCAGGCTTCCCTGTCCATCACCAACTCCCAGAGCTTGCTCAAACTCTTGTCCATCGAGTCAGTGATGCCATCCAACCATCTTATTCTCTGTCATCCCCTTCTCCTCTTGCCTTCAATCTTTCCCAACATCAGGCTCTTTTCCAGTGAGTCAGTTCTTCCCATCAGGAAAAGTATTAGAGTTTCAGCTTCAGCATCAGTCCTTCCAGTGAATATTCAGGACTGATTTCCTTTAGAATTGACTGGTTTGAACTCCTTGCAAGTCTCAACAATTACTTAACATATAATTGTGTATCATTTTACTATTCATACTTGTCAATTATTTATTAGTACCAACTGAACTGAATTATTTGTCCACTGCAACCTGTGAAAAAATCCATTATATACTACATTATGCCTTAGAAATCCTGTTTGATTTTAATGGTGAAATGATGTTTATATTTGCAGATACCTGGAAGGAATGATGCTAAAGCTGAAACTCCAGTACTTTGGCCACCTCATGCGAAGAGTTGACTCATTGGAAAAGACTCTGATGCTGGGAGGGATTGAGGGCAGGAGGAGAAGGGGACGACAGAGGATGAGATGGCTGGATGGCATCACTGACTCGATGGACGTGAGTCTGAGTGAATTCCAGGAGTTGGTGAGGCCTGGCGTGCTGCGATTCATGGGGTCGCAAAGAGTCAGACAGGACTGAGTGACTGATCTGATCTGATCTGATTCCACAGCTGAAGCATGAACACTTTCAGTGGTTTTTACATAGTGTTTGCTCAAGAACCAGCTTTTATATATGTGCTTTTTTGCTTGTGCTCTGGAACTTACTACAAAATAATTCCAATTATATTGAGTCTTTTGTTCTTAAATCATCCCCATGATCACTGTTATGCATCAATGTGTTGTGATATATTGACTCAGCCTGTCTACTGAAATGTGATTGAATTTATTCAGCTGGCTATCAGAATGCCTGTAACAGTGTATTTACAGTTCATTTATTTTTGTGCTATCACTGTTTTGTGATTGGCAGGTCCATGGTCACATATACAAAAGCAAATCAGAATTTTCCCAAGTATTCTGCCCAAAGCAAATAGTAGTTAGAAAATGCCTGGTGTTTGACCTACAATTTTCCTGTAGGTTTTGGTGATATTCATCATTCGATCTAAATTTGATTTAAAGACATACACAGAGAAAGCATAATTCTGTTCTTACTGTATATAAATGTATCTTGGATAGTGGAAATGAAAACAGATAAAGCAAAAATGAAACAAAAAACACAGAGTTGTCAGATTTGACAAAACTCCAAAGCCCCATTAAAGGAAAGAAAAGAATTTGAACTTTCAGCTTTTAACATGAATCGTCTTACGTTCAACACATGTTCAAACAAATATATTATTAGTACACTGAGAAAAATAGTAAAATAACTCTATTTAGGTTTATTATTGATATTATCAATATTACTTTTGGGAACTGATAGTTGGATTAAAAAATAAGAAACAAAGTAGTTTAAAGTAGTAACATATATTTTTATGCTTGTAACAGTGATTAAAATGCAGATTAATAGTTAGAAGCCTTTGAACAAGTTTGATCTCAGTTTCCTTAATTAATAAAATATAGACAATAATGCCTATACTGACACATTTTTGGTGAGGGTTCATATTAAATAATGCTATAAATACAGTCTCCAGTAAGAAATTTTGATACTTTAATGTCTTTTAATCATTACTGCAAAAATAATTTAGTAGCCATATATCGCGTAATATATTATGCCTGAAACTACTCAGTTTCTGTAGATACTTAGAAAAAGCTAATTGTGGTTATATCTTCCAGCAACTACATGTTTTAAAAGTGGGAAGTTAACAAGCAAGTTTTGTTACCCAAATTTATTCATTTATAAAATGATATTTTAGCATTAGAAGGGAATCTACTGAAATTCATCTATCTATCTTACCATTAGGCCAACATGACCAAAGGAAGTAAAGGGGACTTGCTTTGGTCATAACAGGGAAGAAATAGGATTATGATCAAGATCTCCAAATTTTTTAGTTACATTCTCTTCCATATTGTGTCACTGCATACAAATGCAAATTATTTTATAGTCAAATTAGTTGAAGTACTGGTAGTTACATTTCCTTGCTTTATGTTGACAAATTATTCCTCTAGGGAATTTTTGTCCTGACTATGATTTATGCATTCTTTGGCACTGCCTTTCTTTGGGATTGGAATGAAAACTGACTTTTTCCAGTCCTGTGGCCACTGCTGAGTTTTCCAAATTTGCTGGCATATTGAGTGCAGCACTTTCACAGCATCATCTTTCAGGATTTGAAATAGCTAAACTGGAATTCCATTACCTCCACTAGCTTTGTTCGCAGTGATGCTTTCTAAGGCCCACTTAACTTCATATTCCAGGATGTCTGGCCCTAGGTCAGTGATCACACCATCGTGATTATCTGGGTCATGAAGATCTTTTTTGTACAGTTCTTCTGTGTATTCTTGCCACCTCTTCTTAATATCTTCTGCTTCTGTTAGGTCCATACCATTTCTGTCCTTTATCGAGCCAATCTTTGCATGAAATGTCCCCTTGGTATCTCTAATTTTCTTGAAGAGATCTCTAGTCTTTCCCATTCTGTTGTTTTCCTCTATTTCTTTGCATTGATCCCTGAGGAAGGCTTTCTTATCTCTTCTTGCTATTCTTTGGAACTCTGCATTCAGATGCTTATATCTTTCCTTTTCTGCTTTGCTTTTCACTTCCCTTCTTTTCACAGCTATTTGTAAGGCCTCCCCAGACAGCCATTTTGCTCTTTTGCATTTCTTTTCCATGGGGATGGTCTTGATCCCTGTCTCCTGTACAATGTCACGAACCTCATTCCATAGTTCATCAGGCACTATATCAGATCTAGGCCCTTAAATCTATTTCTCAGTTCCACTGTATAATCATAAGGGATTTGATTTAGGTCATACCTGAATGGTCTAGCAGTTTTCCCTACTTTCTTCAATTGAAGTCTGAATTTGGTAATAAGGAGTTCATGATCTGAGCCACAGTCAGCTCCCGGTCTTGTTTTTGTTGACTGTATAGAGCTTCTCCATCTTTGGCTGCAAAGAATATAATCAATCTGATTTCAGTGTTGACCATCTGGTGATGTCCATGTGTAGAGCCTTCTCTTGTGTTGTTGGAAGTGGGTGTTTGCTATGACTAGTGTGTTCTCTTGGCAAAACCCTATTAGTCTTTGCCCTGCTTCATTCCATATTCCAAGGCCAAATTTGCCTGTTACTCCAGGTGTTTCTTGACTTCCTACTTTTGCATCCCAGTCCCCTATAATGAAAAGGACATCTTTTTGGGGTGTTAGTTCTAAAAGGTCTTGTAGGTCTTCATAGAACCGTTCAACTTCAGCTTCTTCAGTGTTACTGGTTGGGGCATAGACTTGGATTACTCTCATATTGAATGGTTTGCCATGGAAACGAACAGAGATCATTCTGTTGTTTTTGAGATTGCATCCAAGTACTGCATTTCGGGCTCTTTTGTTGACCATGATGGCTATTCCATTTCTTCTGAGGGATTCCTGCCCGCAATAGTAGATATAATGATCATCTGAGTTAAATTCACCCATTCCAGTCCATTTCAGTTTTCTGATTCCTAGAATGTCGACATTCACTCTTGCCATGTCTTGTTTGACCACTTCCAATTTGCCTTGATCCATGGACCTGACATTCCAGGTTCCTATGCGATATTGCTCTTTACAGCATCGGACCTTGCACTACCACCAGTCACATCCACAGTTGGGTATCATTTTTGCTTTGGCTCCATCCCTTCATTCTTCTGGAGTTATTTCTCCACTGATCTCCAGTAGCATATTGGGCCCCTACTGATCTGGGGAGTTCCTCTTTCAGTATCCTATCATTTTGCCTTTTCATACTGTTCATGTGGTTCTCAAGGCAAGAATACTGAAGTGGTTTGCCATTCCCTTCTCCAGTGGACCACATTCTGTCAGATTTCTCCACCATGACCCACCCGTCTTGGGTTGCCCCATAGGCATGGCTTAGTATCATTGAGTTAGACAAAGCTGTGGTCCTAGTGTGATTAGACTGACTAGTTTTCTGTGAATATGGTTTCAGTGTGTCTGCCCTCTGATGTCCTCTTGTAACACCAACTGTCTTACTTGGGTTTCTCTTACCTTGGGCGTGGGGTATCTATTCATGGCTGCTCCAGGAAAGCGCAGCCGCTGCTCCTTACCTTGGACAAGGGGTATCTCCTCACCGCTGCCCTTCCTGACTTTCAACTTGGGATAGCTCCTCTAGGCCCTCCTGAGCCCGCGCAGCCACCGCTCCTTGGACATGGAGTTGGTCCTCCCGGCCGCCACCCCTGGCCTCGGGCGTGGGGGCATGGGGTAGCTCCTGCCTGCTGCTGCCCCTGACCTCGTTCGCAAGGTATCTCCTCTTGGCCGCCACCCCTGACCTCGGACTTGAGTAGCTCTTCTCCGACATTCCTGCCGTCACAGCCTGGCACTCTCGGCTGCTGCCCCTGACGTCGGGCATTGGGTAACTCCTCTTGGCCACCGCCCTTCGGGCATGGGGTCCTCCCGGCTTCTGCCCCTGACCTCGGACATGGGGTAGCTCCTCTCAGCCGCGCTTACTAGTAAAGTAAAGTAATGCTAGTAAAGTAATGCTCAAAATTCTCCAAGCCAGGCTTCAGTAATACATGAACCATGAACTTCCTGATGTTTAATATGGCTTTAGAAAAGGCAGAGGAACCGGAGATCAAATTGCCAACATCCACTGGACATGGAAAAAGCAAGAGAGTTCCAGAAAAACATCTATTTCTGCTTTATTGACTATGCCAAAGCCTTTGACTGTGTGGATCACAATAAACTGTGGAAAATTCTGAAAGAAATGGGAATACCAGACCACCTGACCTGCCTCTTGAGAAATCTGTATGCAGGTCAGGAAGCAACAGTTAGAACTGGACATGGAACAACAGACTGGTTCCAAATAGGAAAAGGAGTACATCAAGGCTGTATATTGTCACCCTGCTTATTTAACTTATATGCAGAGTACATTATGAGAAACGCTGGACTGGAAAAAGCACAAGCTGGAATCAAGATTGCCGGGAGAAATATCAATAACCTCAGATATGCAGATGACACCACCCTTAGGGCAGAAAGTGAAGAGGAACTCAAAAGCCTCTCGATGAAAGTGAAAGTGGAGAGTGAAAAAGTTGGCTTAAAGCTCAACATTCAGAAAACGAAGATCATGGCATCCCATCCTATCACTTCATGGGAAATAGATGGGGAAACAAGGGAAACCGTGTCAGACTTTATTTTTGGGGGTTCCAAAATCACTGCAGATGGTAACTACAGCCATGAAATTAAAAGACGCTTATTCCTTGGAAGGAAAGTTATGACTTGCCTAGATAGCATATTGAAAAGCAGAGACATTACTGTGCCAACAAAGGTCCGTCTAGTCAAGGCTATGGTTTTTCCACTGGTCATGTATGGATGTGAGAGTTGGACTGTGAAGAAGGCTGAGTGCTGAAAAATTGATGCTTTTGAACTGTGGTGTTGGAGAAGACTCTTGAGAGTCCCTTGGACTGCAAGGAGATCCAACCAATCCATTCTAAAGGTGATCAGCCCTGGGATTTCTTTGGAGGGAATGATGCTGAAGCTGAAACTCCAGTACTTTGGCCACCTCATGCGAAGAGTTGACTCATTGGAAAAGACTCTGGGAGGGATGCTGGGAGGGATTGGGGGCAGGAGGAGAAGGGGACGACAGAGGATGAGACGGCTGGATGGCATCACTGACTCGATGGACGTGAGTCTCAGCGAACTCCTGGAGTTGGTGATGGACAGGCAGGCCTGGCGTGCTGCGATTCATGGGGTCGCGAACAGTTGGACACGACTGAGTGACTGATCTGAACTGATGATTTATGCAATCAGAATTAATAATCTCCCTTTCAACAGTAATTACCACTGGGCTGGAGGAGGGACCTTTCATTACTAAAATCATTCACGTGTATATTATAATTTATCCAGACTGAAATCACAGATAATTGAAATTGTACAGATTTAATCTGAACAGGAAGTCTGTTTATGAGATGCCTTAGCCAGGGAAACAGTTCCTGATTATTGGAAACAAGACAAGAGGTGGCTTGGTTTGGAGATTAAAATGTTATTTGGCAATGGAAACTGTTGGTGCAGTTAAACATGACCACTGTAATTTTGCCACAGTTATTAATAAACCCCTCCACTTTGCACTTTTTAGTGGAGAAGACAAGAAATGGATACTGTGGGAAGAAAAGCATAAAGGATTCTACAGATTTTTCACTGAAATCTGAAGAACAAAAGGAAGATTTAAGTTACGTGAAAGAAATGATGGTGTTTATTTGCCCTCTTCATCATAATCTAGATAAAGCACGTTGATTTAATGTTTACTAAATCAATTTAATATTATTGATTATTATTTAATGTCTGTTATGCACCAGGCATTGTTTCTATGTGGTAAAAGTGTAAAAAAGTATCTACCTTTCAGACTCATAGGTTAGTGGAAATAAGAACACACGTGTGTAAATAACCAAAGCTACTAAATAGAATTTAAGTAAGTGCATAAAATTATGAATAATGAGTGTTTATTTCTACAGAGGGAGATGAAGAAACACTACTTGAGAGAAGATCATTTGATCTAAATACTGAATGTGAGTACAAGTATTATTTTGTTAGGAAAAAAGAACATTTTTACAGAAAGAACAGTATGTACATAAGTGTAGGCAACAAATAAAGCTGTTTGGCTATGAAAGAACTCAATTTCAGATGGCAACTGTAGTGAATTAAGATAAAATTGTGTTCAATTTTCTATTCCATAATGAATTTTGTCAATCAAAAATATACTTCCTGGTTAGAAATTCAAAGATCTTATCTGTAAATGAAAAACAAATGCTTCTGTAGTGACAGATTCAATTCAGAACTTTCAAAATCATCAGGTTACACAAGCAAACATGTAACTAATAGCAATGCATAAAAACAACCCCAATTCCTTATAAAATTACTCCTGAAAAAATCATGGAAGTTCAGTTAATTTCAAAATGGGCAATCATTTTGCGTAAATAACATTGATGTAATTTTCTGAGCGTGGTAATGTATTTAGCAGAATTTGATTCATAAGTCCTACTCTTAGAGACTTAAGTTACTGTTTAATTGTTTAATTTCCATTCAAAACTGTGAGTTAATTAAACAGTAGTTTGTCAGTATTCCTTTCAGTCTAGTTTATCATTCGCTATATAGTTTTCTATTGTGAATCAGCCTAGAAACAAAAACCAAGGTTTCTATTAAATGTACATACTAAAACATTGTGTTTCTTTCAACTTTGACAGCAGAAAAATATTTAGAAAACATATGTTAAATCACTAGCAAAGTGTATTATTACTGCAATAAAGAATTAATACTCAAAATTAAATGATAAAACATTTAGATTGAGATGATAAACATTAATTTCTTTATTGAATTTTGTGGTATATGAATAACTAAAAAAATTTGTTTCATCATGCATAAGATAGAATAAGTTCCCTGTATACTTGAGCAATATGCAGGCATATACCCATCTATTAATGTAAAATAAGTTCTGCACAATCTTTACAATGTATTTTACTCTCTATATATGTCTTTGTGTTTAAATATTCTCTATGGAATTTGACTTCCCTTTAGTTATTATAAGTTTTAGAAAATGATAGATTGTGTTCCTCTGCTTGGAAAGATACAAGGAAATTTTGCTTTCAAATTTTGCCTTAATCTTTAAATTTGCTAGGACTCATTCAAAAGCTCAAGTAAATGTCCTTTCCTAGCAGTAAATATGTTGCTAGGAATCATAGCAACATTTAAACTCAAATAAATTTGAGTTTAAACTCTAAGTTAAAGTACATACTAATAATATAAAATGCCCCAGCCTGAGTCATTATCACTAGAAAATTTAAAAGAAAAAAAAAATATATATATATATATGTTATCCTATTTATTAGTAAATAGAAGAATAGTAAGAGCTGGCAAAGATGCCAGCTAACCAGATTCCCTCAATCACTGATCCACACATCATTCTTGATGTTGTCTGTTCCTCAGAGACTTTCACAGTGTTTATAAACTTTCAAAATTTAAAAAAAAAAAACCTCCACCAATCTCCAGTTGCTTGATGATCTGTTAGTGTTAGTCGCTCAATCATGTCTGACTGCAGCCCACGAGTTTCCTCTGTCCATGGAACTCTCCAGGCCAGAATACTGGAGGGGGTTGCCATTCTATTCTCCAGGGGATCTTCCCGACCCAGGGATTGAACCCAGGTCTCCCGCATGGCAGGCAGATTATTTTCCATCTGAGCCACCAGAGAAGCCCTCGATGATGAGAACTGATATTACTTTATCAGTTCCTGAGAAATCCAAGTTAGGGTAAAACTTAACATCTTAACTCCCAGCATGTGGTATTTTAATTTTCCTCTGGCACTAAGACTTGCACTATTATCAGTCTTTCCAACTCAGTGAATTTTTGCCAGCACTACCACTTAAATTCTGGGCAAGACTGAAGGCAGGAGGAGAAGAGGACGACAGAACAGAACATGAGATGATTGGATGGCATCACTGACTCAATGGACATGAGTTTGAAAAAGCTCGAGAAGATAGTGATGGACAGGGAAGCCTGGCATGCTCCTGTCCATAGGATTTCAAAGAGTCGGACACAACTAAGCAACTGAAAAACAACCACCACTTAAATACCAGCTTTACCACTAAGTAACAGTGTGAACTTGGGCTGCTTTCAATGTCTTTTGGTCTTAGTTTCTTATCTATTGGTTCAGTTCAGTCACATCCAACTCTGCGACCCCATGGACTGCAGCACACCAGGCTTCCCTGTCCATCCCAACTCCCAGAGTTTACTCAAACTCAAGTCCATCAAGTTAGTGATGCCATCCAACCATTTCATCCTCTGTTGTCCCTTTCTCCTCCTGTCTTCAATCTTTCCCAGCATCAGGATCTTTTCAAATGAGTCAGTTCTTCATATCAGGTGGCCAAGTATTTGCATTTCAACTTCAGCATCAGTCCTTCCAATGCATATTCAGGACTGATTTCCTTTAGAATGGACTGGATGGACCTCCTTGCAGTCCAAGGAACTCTCAAGAGTCTTCTCCAACACCACAGTTCAAAAGGTGCTCAGCTTTTTTTTATATTCCAACTCTCACATTCATACATGCTACTGGAAAAACCATAGCTTTGACTAGACAGACCTTTGCTGGCAAAGTAATGTCTCTGATTTTTAATATGCTTTCTAGGTTAGTCATAACTTTACTTCCAAGGAGTAAGCGTCTTTTAATTTCATGGCTGCAGTCACCATCTGCAGTGATTTTAGAACCAAAATAAATAAATAAAGTCTTTCATTGTTTCCATTGTTTTCCCATCTATTTGCCATTAAGTGATGGGGCCGGATGCCATGATCTTCGTTTTCTGAATGTTGAGGTTTAAGCCAACTTTTTCACTCTCCTCTTTCACTTTCATCAAGAGGCTCTTTAGTTTCTTCACTTTCTGCCATAAGGTTGGTGTCATCTGTGTATCTTAGATTATTGATATTTGTCCTGACAATTTTGATTCCAGCTTGTGCTTCATCCAGCCCAGCATTTTGCATGGTATACTTTGGATATAAGTTAAATAAACAAGGTGACAATATACAGCCTTGATGTACTCCTTTTCCTATTTGGAACCGGTCCGTTGCTCCATGTCCAATTCTAACTGTTGCTTCTTGACCTGCATTCAGATTTCTTAGGAGACAGGTCAGGTGGTCTGGTGTTCCCATAGCTGATTGGTAAAAGATCCTGACAACAACCAAGTCTGTGTTTTGAGAGTGAACCAGAGATGCTTAATAGATGTTTGTTTCTAGTTGTCAAATGTCCCTCCACAGAGTACTCTTCTCTAGGGTGTGCATGCAAAATACTGTGTTCTTCTTTTAAGTTAAGGAAGCAGTGGAAATACCTTTGATGTAATGCTAGCTACATGTTCACATAATTAATCAAATTACGTATTATTGAGGTCGAGTTTCCAGGTAGTGCTAAGTGTTACAAAATAAAGTAAAAACTCTTGGCTGTCTGAGAAATCCTCTCCACCATTGATGCTTTGAACCCATTATAATGCTATTATTTTTCTAAAAATAGTGGAGACGATCCACTTATTTCCCATTCCTTCACTCAATTAATGTTTTTATTAACAGTCTACAGTAGCTTGAAAATATTTCCTGGGATACTTCATAAGTTCAACTATAACCAAAGATGTCAATCTAAGGACTCCTGGGATAGAAATAAAGAGAGAGAAAATGTCCTAAATGAAAGTGCAGGTTTATGAGATTTTAATAGGATTTATTTTAACTGTTATGTAAACATTATAATGTGAGAAGAGAAAATGATCTAGATACGTCTAGAAGTAATTTATCATTTGTGGAATACAAACAGATAAAATTATTGAAAAATTAGTTTTAAATGATACTTTAAAAATATTCATTTTATACGAAAATAGATATTTACATTTAATGGCAAAACTGCAGACAACAATAGAATTTTTATTTATACACATGCATTATAAGTTAGAAATCATATCAAATGAAAATAGTTTTAATAATGTGGGCTCTAAATTATTGCACCTTCCATAATAAATCTTCTAAATTTCTAATGAGATTTGATTAAATTTTATTTTAAATTCGATTAAATTTTCCACATGATTTATCACAGTGAATAAAAGCAAAAGTGTGATAATTATGTCTTTTAACCCCAGCTCTATATTCCCAGTACCCAGTGTATCACTAGAATAGATATCTAATCACCCCATTTCCAAATCAAAATTTTAAACACATAAACTAGGGAGAGAAAAAAATCCAAGAGTCCTAAGAGCAAGTTTTAAACAACTGACTGTGTAAGAGCAAGATTATTAGACCATTTATTTTTTGGCCTGTAGAGGAAGGTAAGCCCTGTGTTGGCAAGAGATTTCTGCAGCTGCAGAATTCCTGTAAAATTGGTATCATTCTTTTTCAGCTTTTAAAAGATTTTTGAGGTAAGAAATAAATTGAGTTCAGATCATTTCTGTCAGAATTACTATTTCAAAAAATGACTGAATGTTCATTTTCAGCTCTACCACTAACTCTCAGGCTTGTTAGAGAGACTATGCTTGCCCAGTTCTGTCATTTAAATGTTGTCCTTAGGTTGTGACAGACAAAAAGAATTTCCAAACTGTGTTCAGTTCCCTGTTAGTTTTCCCTCCTTTAGAATCATTTTCTATTAATTCCAGGTCAGCATAACAAGACACTATTTATGGATATTTATTCTGTTGGACTTAATAACTGCAATTTTCCTCTCTGTCTATGCTCTCTTAGTGCTGGCATCTCACAGTTTAAATAAAGGCCAAGGGTAATATACTTGTAAATACAATGAAAGCATCCATGCAATAT
Organism: Bubalus kerabau; assembly: GCF_029407905.1. NCBI lineage: Eukaryota > Metazoa > Chordata > Mammalia > Artiodactyla > Bovidae > Bubalus > Bubalus kerabau. The sequence continues at coordinate 71,256,890 of NC_073628.1, forward strand.
TTTGGAGGATTGACTGCAGCACAAAATTAGACTTGTGTGTGTTTTGAGTCAAATCCACTATATAACTATAGTTTGAAACTATAATTTTTAACCTGAGTAGGCTTCCATGTTACAAACTTTCTGGTCCATGTATAAACCAGAACTTGAACATTAAGAGTTATATTAAACACAATCATAAAAAGATAATAGAAAAGAAATAGTCCTTAGTTTCATATTTTATATGTTTTCTTCTAATGATGTTTGATGTACTCTTTCATATGTTACCAAATATAATAACAGCCATAATCAACTATTTGTATTATGCATCAATTAAAGTACCCATTTTGAGTCCTAATTGCTTCCATAATGCCATATATGTATTTTTGAATAAAATAGCATGATGCAAACATGCAAATCAAAACAGAAGAAACAGATTTGGAGAAACAGATTTGAGGCTGGCCAACCAAAGTCCTAAGAAACTTTGCAACAAGAACATTAATGCTTTAATTATCCTGAAAAAAATAATAAAAGAACTAATGCAGCAATAATATGTTGAATTCCTAAAATATAACAAAATATCAGACTTAATAAACAGCTTTACTATTTTAAAAAGTTGGAACTACAGTGAAGAAAACAATCCACAAAATGAAAAGATAGCTGACAAAATAGAAGAAAACATTTGAAAATGATGCAGCAAACTAGGGATTAATCACAAAAATATACAAACAGCTCTGCTGCTGCTAAGTCGCTTCAGTCGTGTCCAACTCTGTGTGACCCCAGAGACGGCAGCCCACCAGGCTGCCCCGTCCCTTGGATTCTCCAGGCAAGAACACTGGAGTGGGTTGCCATTTCCTTCTCCAATGCATGAAAGTGAAAAGGGAAAGGGAATTCGCTCAGTGTCCGACTCCTAGCGACCCCATGGACTGCAGCCTACCAGGCTCCTCCGTCCATGGGATTTTCCAGGCAAGAGTACTGGAGTGGGGTGCCATCGCCTTCTCTGACAAACAGATCATACAACTCAATATTAAGAAAATAAATAATCCGATCAAAAAATCAGCAGAAGTCTTGAACAGAAATTTTTCCAAAGAAACCACAGAGATGGCTAAGAGGCACATCAAAAAATGCTCAACCTCACTAATTATTAGAGAATTGAAAATCAAAATCACAATGAAGTATCACTTCATACCTGTCAGAATGGCTATCATCAAAAAGTCTACAAATAACAAAAGAATAGTGAGGATGTGAAGAAAATACAAACCTCATATACTTTAGGTGGGTATGTAAATTGGTGCATCCTTAAAAAACAATGAAATACTGCCACTTGCAGTATTCAATGGATGGACCTAGAGAGTATTATGCTTAGTGAAATACGACAAATAGAGAAACCAAGTTACCATATCATTCACATGTGGAATCTGAAAAACAGTACAAATGAATATATATACAAAATATAAATGGGCACATGGAGAACAAGCTTCAGTTCAGTTCAGTTCAGTCACTCAGTCGTGTCTAACTCTGTGATCCCATGGACTGCAGCACACCAGGCCTCCCTGTCCATCACCAACTCCTGGAGTTTACTCAAACTCACGTCTGTTGATTCAGTGATGCCATCCAAACATCTCATCCTCTGTCGTCCCTTCTCCTCCTGCCTTCAATCTTTCCCAGCATCAGGATCTTTTTAAATGAGTCAGTTCTTCACACCAGGTGGCCAAATTATTGGAGTTTCTGCTTCAGCTTCAGTCCTTCCAATGAATATTCAGGACTGATTTCCTTTAGGATGGACTGGTTGGATCCCTTTGCAGTCTAAGGGACTCCCAACAGTCTTCTCCAACACCACAGTTCAAAAGCATCAATTCTTCAGTGCTTATAGTTTACCAAAAGGGAGATGGGAGGGGGATAGGGTTGAATTAGGGTTACAGGATTAATAGATACAAACTACTATATATAAGGGAGATAAGTAACAAGGATTTACTATATAGCACAGGGAATTATACCCAATATCTTGCAATAACTTATAAGGGAATATAATCTGCAAAAAAAAAAAAAAAAAAAAAACTGAATTACTATGCTGTATACCCGAAACTATTAACATTATACAATCAGCTATTCTTCGATTTTTAAGAAAAGTGGAAGTAGCTTGTCTAAATGGTATATAAGAGGTGGAGTTACCAATTTATGAAAGCAAGGATGAGAGGTGCAAATACCAAGGAGAACAGTGCAATCAGCACTGCATGGACAGAACATGTGGCCAAACTAAGGCAAAAGGAAGACCCTGAGATGAAACTGGCATTGAGTTGTCACAGGGCTTGCTGAGGCTGGCTGGTTTAGTGTTCTGTATCTTTAGTTGTTTTACTCGAGAGCAGGAAACATAAGTGTGCTGGGAAAACACCATATGGACTAACACAGCTTCCATCTTCAACAGTGTCATTCCTTCTTTCCCCAGTCATCCAGGAGCTGATTTGAATTACAGAGAAAATAGAAGGGACTAAATGAAAACAATTATTTTTATTGGTATAAAACTGTTGTTACTCTATATATAAACACTTGGTTTAGTATTTTCACTTTTATGATATATATGAATATAACTATCATAATTTTGGAGTAAATTTTAAAGTGCTACAGAAAGTTATGCATAATGATTGTCTTTTTCCATGTTAGAGATATCCCATTTTCATCTGTTTTCATATTTCCACATACATACCCAATTTAAGGAATTTAGGTCAGTAGGAATTATGAAAATAAAACATTTTGCTAGTACATTTAAAGGAACTTCTAATTCTGACTCTTACATTTTCCAAATTTTCAGAAAAGATGCTTGCAGTTTCTTTGCTTTTTTTCTTACAAGTTGTGTTTTTCTCATATTTATATCTGATGATGTGCCCTATAACCCCACTCCAAATTCCACTAAGATTTAATTTAGGTGTTTTCTTACATGGTTTTCTGTTATTCTTTCACCTTTTATGATATTTTTTTTTCTTTTTTTTTAATTTTATTTTATTTTTAAACTTTACATAATTGTATTAGTTTTGCCAAATATCAAAATGAATCCGCCACAGGTATACATGTGTTCCCCATCCTGAACCCTCCTCCCTCCTCCCTCCCCATTCCATCCCTCTGGGTCATCCCAGTGCACCAGCCCCAAGCATCCAGTATCATGCATCGAACCTGGACTGGCATATTTTTTTTTCTTTGCAAGTATTTCTTGAAAGTTCCTCCAAGTTCTCAAAGCTTTTATTTACCAACAGTTATATATTTCCTGTCATTTCTAATTTGGGGTATAGTCAGCATTTTGAATAACTATTTTGAAGAAAGGTGGCCTCAATATTCTAAACATAACTCATGGTTTTGAAAAGGCCATTCAAAATATTCACTTCCCTCATGCTCCACCAGAGTTTTTTTTTTAAAGTTCTTTGAAAAGTTTACCGTTATCTAGGGAGCAAAGAAATAGCTTTGGTTACCTTTTAAAGAGTTATCAGCTAAGATTACAGTGTTCCTGCTCATCAATTTGCTTTTCCACACTGATCTCTGACTTAAAATTTTCAGGCTGTCTTGAAGGTCAAGTAACAAAATAGCACTATTCATTATAGGGAACATCACTCCTGCCCTTTCGTTTGGAGGACCCTGCTGCTCCATAGGTACGGCAGCAAAAGGAGGGGTATGTAGGCTCCATCTGCTTCTGACCTTTGTAAGCTTCATTCCAGTAGAAGCAAGGATTAATGGAGAGAAATGACTCCTCTTTTGAAAACATCTTGTTAAAATTCCACAACTCAAAAAGAGGTGTTCAAATGCTCTGTTTAAAGAACCTAATTTTTAAAATAAAAATAGATTATACGTTCATTATAAGCCCCAGATTGTTAAGACATTTAAAAACTCTTTTCTCTCACATAATCATTGCGCTTAACATGCCCTTTTATACCCCGTTTTCAAGATAACTCATGCATCTGCTTTATGACAGGACTTCAGTCAGCATGGAGTCAAGGATGACTGTCCTCTGTTTCTTTTTGTAGAAAGATTTAATTGTGTTTTACATCTTCTGAGCCACAATTATTCTGATAGTTTCCCTTCAGAATGCCTATCCTCTGCAGGCTCAGCAGGGTGACAACTGATATTCTTCTTACAATATCAAAATCTGACCTGTAGGACACTGACCTGAACTGGTATATGAGCAAAAAAATAACAATTGTGTGGGAATCATTATATATTTTGACTCTCTTTGTTTCATCACAACAGCCTACCCTTGCTAACACACTCTTATGTTAGCCCAATGTCTTAACTGAGAAAATACAAGCATTTCTCATTCAAATATGAAAGTTATCTACTTAAAGTTTTTATGCCTTTGGAATGAAATTCTAATTGCTAAAAGCTCATATGTTCAAGACTAATTTTGATAAATCCATAATACAAAACCATACTCACATTCTATTAATATGCCAACAGCTTGAAATGGCCTGAACAATTTGCTGCAGCATGTTTCACAAAAAGAATGGAATATATTTGTTTAATCTTCAAGTTTGATTTCTTTTCATTTACTTCATAGCTGCTAATTTTTTTCATAAGTTTTTGCCCTATTATTTTATTCTTTGATTGTGATTTTTTTTTCTCTTTTAGTTCAGAAATAATGTTTAGTCAGGTTATCCTTTCCAAATAAATTTTTCTTCCAATTTCTCCATGTTCATACATTTCACTCTGGTCACCATTCTTTTTTTTTTTTTTTTTTTTGTCTTTTTGTGACTTTATTTTTTTTTTATTTTATTTTATTTTTAAACTTTACATAACTGTATTAGTTTTGCCAAATATCAAAATAAATCCTCCACAGGTATACATGTGTTCCCCATCCTGAACCCTCCTCCCTCCTCTCTCCCCATTCCATCCCTCTGGGTCGTCCCAGTGGTCACCATTCTTTAGTCTGCTTATGTCTTAGATGTATGTAACTTTATCTTGAGTATATGTGATTCAGAAGTAGCACTGCAATAGTTCTTTATATTTTTCCTAAAAGAAAGCTGGAAACATTCTTTAAAGTTAGAAATCTTAAAGTCTTGTCCCTTGCTTTGCCAGGCCCGTTTTGTGAAATGCCAGGACCTTAAAACTAATATCAAAGCCATTCTCAAATATTCTAGATTTTGAAAAAGAACTTTTTCTCAAATGTAAATATATATTTTTCTGGAAACCCATAGAGTGACACCCAAGGTAACAGATCCATGAAAGGAATGTGGGGTTGAACTTTCATTTTTTTCCAGCATAATATAAAAACAATATCACAGCTTGGATTCACTGATGAATTCATAACCATTTACCAATTCATTTTTTCTAAAGAATCATCATTCTCCCAAGAATCAAAACTAACAACAAAAGCAACAAAATGAGAATTCCAAATCAGTAAATTAAAAGAAAGTCTGAAATGTTATAACAAATCATACTGTTGCCCAAGTGATATAATAAAATCTCATTTGGGCAACCGTTGAAAGAAGATTCTGCAGCAAGTAAAATAAATTTAACAAATTCATCCATATCTTTATATTGGATTCTTGTTTTATTTTTGCAGGTAAAACACCTAGATTTGACACTGATCTACAACATAGTTGGATTAAATGGAGGAAGGAAGGAAATTGGTGGAAAAGGTATGTGCCCAGTGGAACCTGGGTAGGGGGAAATAAATAAGAGGCTGTTGTCACTGGGAGAAACTGTGAATTTTATGTAAGTGTGGCACATGTGTGTGGATAGGGAATGTTGCCTGCCCTTCCTGTAGATGAAAAATGTTGCCCACCGTCTCAGTTCTATAATGCTCAAGCCATCAGCCTCTGTAGCTGCCCGGGACAGTGCACCCTGACAAGATGGAAAAAAAACAGGAAATATTCTGTGCTTTGGATACTGGCTAGGATAGTGAAGATGCATATCAAAGGGACCATTTCAGTGAACCCAGATCTCTACATTTTCTCATGTGCAGAAAAGCACTGAAAACACTAAAGCGAAGTGTTTGTTCTTTGTTATTAGCATTTGCTTTGTGGTGTTTCATCACATGCTTTTTCCCAGCAAAAATGTCCTATATCCTGGCTCCCTGCCCGCCCTCCCCGGACAGAGCGGTTTTTCAGAACGATCCAAAAGGCTGCCACCTGTGCTACAGTCCTCAGTAAGATCCCGGGGTAAAACAGAACTCACAACTTTTAGATTGTGGGTTATTCTTCAGTTGACATGTGTGTGTTCAGCTATAAATTAAAGAAGTACCAAAGTTTGATTCTAGGTTATTGAACTGTTTTTTGTCATTATGTCAATCGGAAGAGCTGGAAGAATTAAATGGTAACAAAGATACATTACCTAAAATGACTTAGAATAGGAGAAATAAAGAGAAGAAACAGCTGAGCTTCATTGTGATAAAATCTATATAATTTAGGTCAATTCGAGATTTACAAATACATAATTTTGATGAACTTGGACAACCTTTGGGAGATGGTGAGGGACAGGGAAGCCTGGCATGCTACAGTCCATGGGGTCACAGAGTCAGAGAAGACTGGACAACTGAAGAAAAACAACAATTTTGATGTCAGTTCTTGTGCCTGATAAAATTCTGACAAAGACTATAGCAACCAATAAAACTACTTTCTTGCCCTAAATAGCTGGAAAAGCATCCTATCTATTTATTTCTGTTGTTGACATTCCTAATTACATAATATATTATACTCCTGCTAATTTTGTTTAATGGAAAGGCATTTTATTTTAAATATATCAATATGTACACATCCATTTTAAAATTGTTTTCTTCTTCTCTTGGATATCACTGGAAAGAAAACAAAAAAGTGAGAAACAAAATTGTCAACTTTGAAGAAATCAATAGATACCTAAAACTCAGAATCCCCAAAGAGAAGGAGTGGTTATTTCCAACACCTCCTGAAGATCAAGTAAGTTCAGGAAAATGTAGATTATCGCATCCATTATCACAGATTTTGAAAAAGCTTACAAAGCACACCTCAACAAGTAAGTAGTACACCCTGAAATGGAAAGCAAGCTATCGAAATAAAGTGCAAATTCCTGGCTGTGAGATTTTGATGGGTTGGTAGCTTGATAGACAGGAGTGAAAATGGGCTGTTTACCTCTCTGGACAGGAACAAACTCTGGCAGCAGAGAGGGAGGTCTACTCAGGGCCAAGGGGAGCCCTATGATGTCACTCTTGACTGCTTGGGGAGACCTCACTCACATACAAATAATCCTAAAAGGGAAATTCTGAGAAACCTGGGAACATGAGTCTGAATTCCCACCCCCGAACCCCAACAAAGAGTTGTCTGGTTCAGAGAAGAGAAATAATTCAAAGGAAACAAAAACAGACCTATAAAAAGTAATTAACATGAATAGGACAAGGAATGAAGAAACAAAGGAGAGAGAACATTTTTTTTTAATTTTATTTTATTTTTAAACTTTACATAGTTGTATTAGTTTTGCCAAATATCAAAATGAATCCGCCACAGGTATACATGTGAACTTAACATCAGAAAAATACCATAAAAATGTTGCTGTAGGTCAGATTTAAATCATCACACACAAAAAATCACAATTAATTATAACACTACTGAAACAGTCATGTTAATAATGAAAGAGCATTAAACATTTCTTCAGAGATGAAATGGTGATGAGGAAATAAAACAGAACTTGTTAAAACTCAAGAAAGAACTGAAAATTTAAAAGTCTCATAAAGATAAAGGCTAAATTGGAAGAAGCGAAAATGTATTGTTGTTGAAATCACAGTACGAAAAAGCAGAGCATGACTTTAAAAAGTGAACAAAATATTATACAGAGTGAAGTAAGCCAGAAAGAAAAACACCAATACAGTATACTAACGCATATATATGGAATTTAGAAAGATGGTAACAATAACCCTGTGTACGAGACAGCAAAAGAGACACTGATGTATAGAACAGTCTTATGGACTCTGTGGGAGAGGGAGAGGGTGGGAAGATTTGGGAGAATGGCATTGAAACATGTGTAACATCATGTATGAAATGAGTTGCCAGTCCAGGTTCGATGCACGATACTGGATGCTTGGGGCTGGTGCACTGGGACGACCCAGAGGGATGGAATGGGGAGGGAGGAGGGAGGAGGGTTCAGGATGGGGAACACATGTATACCTGTGGCGGATTCATTTTGATATTTGGCAAATCTAATACAGTTATGTAAAGTTTAAAAATAAAATAAAATTTAAAAAAAAAAAAAAAAGTGAACAAAATAAAGTGTGAATAAACAAAATGCAGAGAAATTAAAACAAGCAGTAGTTTTTCAAGCATCATCTAATACACTCAACCAGCACCTCCCTCCAAAGGGTCCAAATAAGATAATGGAACAAGGGAAAAATGTTTATAAATTCAGTGTAAGAAAAACTTTACAGATGTCAAAGAACATATGAATTTACTTCATTAAAGAGAATACTATATCTTAGGAGAAGCTGACCTAACAGTATCCACTGTAAAATAAACCCTTTAAGTTAACTGAATTTCCAATTTTATATAGATATGAATACTTTGGGCAGACAGGAAAAAAGATTTAATTCATCTATAAGGTGAAACAATAGGCTGACCTTCAGTTCTCCACAGCAATACTCGATGTTATAATGATCGTAAAAATTCACCTGTATGATCTTCAAGGAAAGAAAGTGTGACCTAATAATTTTAGAGCTAGCCAAACCACTCTTCAAACATGAATGAAACAGGGACAAGGGAGCTAAATTTTTTAACTTACAAGAAACCAGAGTTCCTAGTAAGTTCATTTGAACTCTAAGTTCATTTTGAAGAAATTCTCAGAGAACACATATCATCTACCAAGAAAAAAAATGGCAAATGAACAGCCAAGGGATATTAAATCTATTTAACTGTTTCAATGAATAGGACTAAAAGAAAAGGATATGTTATGCTTACAGAACATAATGTGACTTTTATGAGAACAAATAATGAAGAAATACAGAAGAGATATGTGAGATATTTTAAATGTGCTGATTTCCAAAATTTTACTAGCTGGGGTAAAATATATATTATCTAAATGCATAAATTAAATAACAATATATTAACAATACTAAGCTGTACTAAAACTAGGAAATAGAGGGGAAGGGTAGAAATGAAAAAAATCTAACAGGAAAGGAGCCAGAATATTTTTTCATCACATATTTTACCATATCTTTTAAATCTGAGCTGTATACAAATAATAGCTATCAAAAGAACAAAAGTAAATTAAAAAATCAGAAACAACTAATTAAAAAATAAAATTCCTGACTTGTTCTGGAAAGCAGTGTATGACAAATATTCCTAGATAGTCAAATAGATCTTAGGATTTCCTAATACTAAGTACCTCAACACTTAAATAACATCTGCATGCTACTAGCAACCTTTACACAAATATCCCGTTGTGGTTCACAGAATTCATGAAGTCTCTCTATTATTATAATTTGAAATGTGTCACTAATTTAATGCACAGTCAAAAGCAGTGAGGTACTGCTACAAGGATACCAGCATACTCACTTTGATTACCTATATTTACATTCAGATAGTATTTTATTTTATTGCATGATGAAAATATTGGAACTCATGAGAATGTAACATTCAATTGCTCATGATACTTGTTTTAATTTTTTCTCTAAGAACTTTGCATTCATATATAAAGTATTAGTTTAAACTTATATTTTTCTCCTTGATTTACATGAGTAAAATAACATTTTCCTCTAAAAACACATTATGATCACTATCAATACACGAATGACAAAATGTACTTGAATTTCCTTCTTTAGTCTTAAAATTTTGCTAGAAATCTGGCATGCCAGATATGTGTTGACAACATGGAAGCTATTTCTTGGAAACTAACAACTCAGTTCTATTTTTCTTGTGCACTACCAATGGAAATCTATTTCTGAAAATTAACTTTATATTATGAATATACAAAAATTGATCTTAGAATAAAAGGTGAAATAAAAATGATTTTTAAATATTACAAAGCTTTAAAATCAAATCTGGAGATTAAATTCACCTGGAATAAATGCACATATATGAAAAACTCTGCATGGGTCCGCTCAGTTTCAAGGCTCCTTTGAGCTGCCTTCACACCTATGACTGCCTCTGGCCCCTTGTTAGCAAGACGTTTTACTGGTTATCAAAATGTCCTTAGGATGATTCTTAGTACCAAAGTACCTGATTCTCAGCTTTTATAATACTTAAGTATCTTCCTACTGTGAGCACTTCAAATAAATGAAATTATCAAACTGCAATTTAGTAAGATACTGAATTTCAGTTTCTTCAAAACTGATATGTTTCCATGCATAACCTACTAACACACTAAGAAAATTAAATAGAATTGAAAAGCATCTATATTTTGAATTAAATAATATAGAACAAAGAGAAAATACATACTTCTTTAACTCTAAACCACTCATTGGGCTTCCCTGGTGGCTCAGAGGGTAACGAATCTGCCTGCAATGCAGGAGACTTGCGTCAGGAAGATACCCTGTAGAGGAAAATGGCAACCCACTCCAGTATTCTTGCCTGGAGAATCCCATGGACAGAGGACCCTGGCGGGCTACAGTCCAAGGGGTCACAAAGAGTCTGACATGACTGAGTGACTAACACTTAAATACTTAACCCATTTACACATAAAAATTGCAGTGAACTCTCAAAGGACCAATTATAGAAATAAACTTTCTGAAGACAGAAATGCACAAAACACTTCCTAAATTTTTCTTCATTAGAGAGTTTAGTTTGTTCTCAAGATTAAAGCCATAGTGAAATTAGCCATAATGATTTGGCAAATTAAAACTTCCATCCTTCCAAAGTTAATCAAAAGTGGTCAGTAATAAATGTCAATACTTATACTAAAAATTACAAAATGTATTCATTTATTAAGATGGCTAAAATTCTCTAAATCTCTGTTTGTCTACAAATATGTGATAGTCTTTGGATAGTTCTTATAAAACAGAAAGACCAAATGTTATAAGCATTTTCAGTTGCTGCTCAACAGGTACTTTTTTTTTTTTTTTTAATTTCTATGATTTTATTTATTTTATTTTTTTATTTTTATTTTTTTTATTTTATTTTATTTTTAAAATTTACATAATTGTATTAGTTTTGCCAAATATCAAAATGAATCCGCCACAGGTATACATGTGTTCCCCATCCTGAATCCTCCTCCCTCCTCCCTCCCCATTCCATCCCTCTGGGTCATCCCAGTGCACCAGCCCCAAGCATCCAGTATCGTTCATCGAACCTGGACTGGCAACTCGTTTCATACATGATATTTTACATGTTTCAATGCCATTCTCCCAAATCTTCCCACCCTCTCCCTCTCTCACAGAGTCCATAAGACTGTTCTATACATCAGTGTCTCTTTTGCTGTCTCGTACACAGGGTTATTGTTACCATCTTTCTAAATTTCATATATATGCGTTAGTATACTGTATTGGTGTTTTTCTTTCTGGCTTACTTCACTCTGTATAATAGGCTCCAGTTTCATCCACCTCATTAGAACTGATTCAAATGTATTCTTTTTAATGGCTGAGTAATACTCCATTGTGTATATGTACCACTGCTTTCTTATCCATTCATCTGCTGATGGACATCTAGGTTGCTTCCATGTCCTGGCTATTATAAACAGTGCTGCGATGAACATTGGGGTACACGTGTCTCTTTCCCTTCTGGTTTCCTCAGTGTGTATGCCCAGCAGTGGGATTGCTGGGTCAAAAGGCAGTTCTATTTCCAGTTTTTTAAGGAATCTCCACACTGTTCTCCATAGTGGCTGTACTAGTTTGCATTCCCACCAACAGTGCAAGAGGGTTCCCTTTTCTCCACACCCTCTCCAGCATTTATTGCTTGTAGACTTTTGGATTGCAGCCATTCTGACTGGTGTGAAATGGTACCTCATAGTGGTTTTGATTTGCATTTCTCTGATAATGAGTGATGTTGAGCATCTTTTCATGTGTTTGTTAGCCATCTGTATGTCTTCTTTGGAGAAATGTCTATTTAGTTCTTTGGCCCATTTTTTGATTGGGTAATTTATTTTTCTGGAGTTGAGCTGTAGGAGTTGCTTGTATATTTTTGAGATTAGTTGTTTGTCAGTTGCTTCATTTGCTATTATCTTCTCCCATTCTGAAGGCTGTCATTTCACCTTGCTAATAGTTTCCTTTGATGTGCAGAAGCTTTTAAGGTTAATTAAGTCCCATTTGTTTATTTTTGCTTTTATTTCCAATATTCTGGGAGGTGGGTCATAGAGGATCCTGCTGTGATGTATGTCAGAGAGTGTTTTGCCTATATTCTCCTCTAGGAGTTTTATAGTTTCTGGTCTTACGTTTAGATCTTTAATCCAGTTTGAGTTTATTTTTGTGTATGGTGTTAGAAACTGTTCTAGTTTCATTCTTTTACAAGTGGTTGACCAGATTTCCCAGCACCACTTGTTAAAGAGATTGTCTTTTCTCCATTGTATATTCTTGCCTCCTTTGTCAAAGATAAGGTGTCCATATGTGCGTGGATTTATCTCTGGGCTTTCTATTTTTTTCCATTGATCTATAGTTCTGTCTTTGTGCCAGTACCAAACTCTCTTGATAACTGTGGCTTTGTAGTACAGCCTGAAGTCAGGTAGGTTGATTCCTCCAGTTCCATTCTTCTTTCTCAAGATCGCTTTGGCTATTCGAGGTTTTTTGTATTTCCATACAAATTGTGAAATTATTTGTTCTAGCTCTGTGAAGAATGCTGTTGGTAGCTTGATAGGGATTGCATTGAATCTATAGATTGCTTTGGGTAGTATACTCATTTTCACTATATTGATTCTTCCAATCCATGAACATGATATATTTCTCCATCTGTTAGTGTCCTCTTTGATTTCTTTCACAAGTGTTTTATAGTTTTCTATGTATAGGTCTTTAGATTCTTTAGGTAGATATATTCCTAAGTATTTTATTTTTTCCGTTGCAATGGTGAATGGAATGGTTTCCTTAATTTCTCTCTCTGTTTTCTCATTATTAGTGTATAGGAATGTACGAGATTTCTGTGTGTTGATTTTATATCCTGCAACTTTACTATAGTCATTGATTAGTTCTAGTAAATTTCTGGTGGAGTCTTTAGGGTTTTCTATGTAGAGGATCATGTCATCTGCAAACAGTGAGAGCTTTACTTCTTCTTTTCCAATTTGGATTCCTTTTATTTCTTTTTCTGCTCTGATTGCTGTGGCCAAAACTTCCAAAACTATGTTGAATAGTAATGGTGAAAGTGGGCACCCTTGTCTTGTTCCTGACTTTAGAGGAAATTTTTTCAATTTTTCACCATTGAGGATAATGTTTGCTGTGGGTTTGTCATATACAGCTTTTATTATGTTGAGGTATGTTCCTTCTATTCCTGCTTTCTGGAGAGTTTTTATCATAAATGGATGTTGAATTTTGTCAAAGGCTTTCTCTGCATCTATTGAGATAATCATATGGTTTTTATTTTTCAATTTGTTAATGTGGTGTATTACATTGATTGATTTGCGGATATTGAAGAATCCTTGCATCCCTGGGATAAAGCCCACTTGGTCATGGTGTATGATCTTTTTAATGTGTTGTTGGATTCTGATTGCTAGAATTTTGTTAAGGATTTTTGTATCTATGTTCATCAGTGATATTGGCCTGTAGTTTTCTTTTTTTGTGGGATCTTTGTCAGGTTTTGGTATTAGGGTGATGGTGGCCTCATAGAATGGGTTTGGAAGTTTACCATCCTCTGCAATTTTCTGGAAGAGTTTGAGCAGGATAGGTGTTAGCTCTTCTCTAAATTTTTGGTAGAATTCAGCTGTGAAACCGTCTGGACCTGGGCTTTTGTTTGCTGGAAGATTTTTTATTACAGTTTCAATTTCCGTGTTTGTGATGGGTCTGTTAAGATTTTCTATTTCTTCCTGATCGAGTTTTGGAAAGTTGTACTTTTCTAAGAATTTGTCCATTTCTTCCACGTTGTCCATTTTATTGGCATACAATTGTTGATAGTACTCTCTTATGATCCTTTGTATTTCTGTCTTGTCTTTTGTGATCTCTCCATTTTCATTTCTAATTTTATTGATTTGATTTTTCTCCCTTTGTTTCTTGATGAGTCTGGCTAATGGTTTGTCAATTTTATTTATCCTTTCAATAAACCAGCTTTTGGTTTTGTTGATTTTTGCTATGATCTCTTTTGTTTCTTTTGCATTTAATTCTGCTCTAAGTTTTAAGATTTCTTTCCTTCTAGTAACCCTGGGGTTCTTCATTTCTTCCTTTTCTAGTTGCTTTAGGTGTAGAGTTAGGTTATTTATTTGACTTTTTTCTTGTTTCTTGAGGTGTGCCTGTATTGCTATGAACTTTCCCCTTAGGACTGCTTTTACCGTGTCCCACAGGTTTTGGGTTGTTGTGTTTTCATTTTCGTTCATTTCTATGCAAATTTTGATTTCTTTTTTGATTTCTTCTGTGATTTGTTGATTATTCAGCAGCGTGTTGTTCAGCCTCCATATGTTGGAATTTTTAATAGTTTTTCTCCTGTAATTGAGATCTAATCTTACTGCATTGTGGTCAGAAAAGATGCTTGGAATGATTTCTATGTTTTTGAATTTACCAAGGCTAGCTTTATGGCCCAGGATGTGATCTATCCTGGAGAAGGTTCCATGTGCACTTGAGAAAAAGGTGAAATTCATTGTTTTGGGATGAAATGTCCTATAGATATCAGTTAGGTCTAACTGGCCTATTATATCATTTAAAGTTTGTGTTTCCTTGTTAATTTTCTGTTTAGTTGATCTATCCATAGGTGTGAGTGGGGTATTAAAGTCTCCCACTGTTATTGTGTTATTGTTAATTTCTCCTTTCATACTTGTTAGCATTTGTCTTACATACTGCGGTGCTCCCGTGTTGGGTGCATATATATTTATAACTGTTATATCTTCTTCTTGGATTGATCCTTTGATCATTATGTAGTGACCATCTTTGTCTCTTTTCACAGTCTTTGTTTTAAAGTCTATTTTATCTGATATGAGTATTGCTACTCCTGTTTTCTTTTGGTCCCTATTTGCATGGTAAATCTTTTTCCAGCCCTTCACTTTCAGTCTGTATGTGTCCCCTGGTTTGAGGTGGGTCTCTTGTAGAAAACATATGTAGGGGTCTTGTTTTTGTATCCATTCAGCCAGTCTTTGTCTTTTGGTTGGGGCATTCAACCCATTTACGTTTAAGGTAATTACTGATAAGTATGATTCCGTTGCCATTTACTTTATTGTTTTGGGTTCGAATTTATACACCGTTTTGTGTTTCCTGTCTAGAGAATATCCTTTAGTATTTGTTGGAGAGCTGGTTTGGTGGTGCAGAATTCTCTCAGCTTTTGCTTGTCTGAAAAGCTTTTGATTTCTCCTTCATACTTGAATGAGATCCTTGCTGGGTACAATAATCTGGGCTGTAGGTTATTTTCTTTCATCATTTTAAGTATGTCTTGCCATTCCCTCCTGGCTTGAAGAGTTGCTATTGAAAGATCAGCTGTTATCCTTATGGGAATTCCCTTGTGTGTTATTTGTTGTTTTTCCCTTGCTGCTTTTAATATTTGTTCTTTGTGTTTGATCTTTGTTAATTTGATTACTATGTGTCTTGGGGTGTTTCGCCTTGGGTTTATCCTGTTTGGGACTCTCTGGGTTTCTTGGACTTGGGTGATTATTTCCTTCCCCATTTTAGGGAAGTTTTCAACTATTATCTCCTCAAGTATTTCCTCATGGTCTTTCTTTTTGTCTTCTTCTTCTGGGACCCCATATGATTCAAATGTTGTAGCATTTAATTTTGTCCTGGAGGTCTCTGAGATTGTCCTCATTTCTTTTAATTCGTTTTTCTTTTATCCTCTCTGATTCATTTATTTCTACCATTCTATCTTCTAATTCACTAATCCTATCTTCTGCCTCTGTTATTCTACCATTTGTTGCCTCCAGAGTGTTTTTAATTTAACTTATTGCATTATTCATTATATATTGACTCTTTTTTATTTCTTCTAAGTCCTTGTTAAACCTTTCTTGCATCTTCTCAATCCTTGCCTCCAGGCTACTTATCTGTGATTCCATTTTAATTTCAAGATTTTGGATCAATTTCACGATCATTATTCTGAATTCTTTATCAGGTAGCTTCCCTATCTCTTCCTCTTTTGTTTGGTTTGGTGG
The DNA here is from genome assembly GCF_029407905.1 of Bubalus kerabau. Taxonomy (NCBI): domain Eukaryota; kingdom Metazoa; phylum Chordata; class Mammalia; order Artiodactyla; family Bovidae; genus Bubalus; species Bubalus kerabau. The sequence goes on from NC_073628.1 coordinate 71,273,003, forward strand.
GCATTTATCCTGTTCCTTTATCTGCTGGGTATTCCTCTGTCTCTTCATCTTGTTTAAATTGCTGAGTTTGGGGTGTCCTTTCTGTATTCTGGCAGTTTGTGGAGTTCTCTTTATTGTGGCGTTTCCTCACTGTGTGTGGGTTTGTACAGGTGGCTTGTCATGGTTTCCTGGTTAGGGAAGCTTGTGTCGATGTTCTGGTGGATGGAGCTGTATTTCTTCTCTCTGGAGTGTAATGAAATGTCCAGTAATGTGTTATGAGATGTCTATGGTTTTGGGGTGACTTTGGGCAGCCTGTATCTTGAAGCTCAGGGCTGTGTTCCTTTGTTGCTGGAGAATTTGCTTGGTATGTCTTGCCCTGGAACTTGTTGGCCCTTGTGTGGTGCTTGGTTTCAGTGTCGGTATGGAGGCGTTTGATGAGCTCCTGTCAATTAATGTTCCTTGGAGTCAGGAGTTCCCTGGAGTCAGGGTTTGGACTTAAGCCTCCTACTTCCAGTTATCGGTCTTATTTTTACAGTAGTTTCAAAACTTCTCCTTCTATACAGCACCATTGATAAAACATCTACATTAAAGATGAAAAGTTTCTCTACTGTGAGGGTCACTCAGAGAGGTTCACAGCGTTACATGGAGAAGAGAAGTGGGAGGAGGGAGTTAGAGGTGACCCAAATGAGATGAGGTGGAATCAATAGTGGAGAGAGTGGGCTAGCCAGTAGTCACTTCCTTATGTGCACTCCACAACTGGACTGCTCAGAGATGTTCACGGAGTTATACAGAGAAGAGAAGAAGGAGGCAGGAGACAGAGGTGGCCAGAAGGATAAAAGGGGGAAATGAAAAGGAGGGAGACAGATCCAGCCAGTAATCAGTTCCCTAAGTGTTCTCCACCGTCTGGAACACACAGAAATTCACAGAGTTGGGTAGAGTAGGGAGGGGTTAGGGAGGAGATACAGGCGACCTGGTGGAGAAAACGGAGAGTCCAAAGGGAGAGAGAGCAGTCAAGCCAGTAATCTCGTTCCCTAGTGAAAAATGGGTCCTGAAGATTGGGTTCTTAAAGGTACAAAATTGGTAACAAATACATAAAAGCAAAAATTAAAAATCTAGAGTAGAGTTTGGAATTTCAAAAATGCGATGTTAATGAAAAGAAGAAGGAAAAGAAAGAGAGAAAAAACGAACAAAGGAAAACAAACAAGGTTGCGAAAATTATAAAGAAACTACAGGTACAAAATTGATAACTAATACCAAAAAGCAAAAATTAAAAATCTAGAGTAGAGTTTGGAATTTCAAAAATACAGTGTTAAAAAAAAAATAAGAAGAAAAATAAAGAGAGAAAACAAACAAACAAAAACAATGTCGCAAAAATTATAAAGAAAATACAGGTACAAAATTGATATCAAATACCAAAAAGCATAAATTAAAAATCTTGAGTAGAGTTTGGAATTGCAGATATATGATGTTATATAAAAGAATAAGAGAAAGAAACAGAGGGAAAAAAAAAGTCACAGAAATTATAAAAAAAAACTATATGTACAAAATTGATAACATATACCAAAAGGCTAAAATTAAAAATCTAGAGTAGAGTTTGGAATTTCAAAAATACAATGTTAAAGAAAAGAAGAAAAAGAAAAAAACAAAACAAAACAAAACACGGTCAAAAAATTGTAAAATATATATATGAAGTTTGCTGAAGAAAAAAAAATAGGGTCTTTTTTTTTTTGCAAAGTAATAGTTATAAAAGTGAAAATTAAAGGACAATAGACTTAAAATTTAAAAAAAATTAAAAAAATGAAAGAAAGATTGATCGTAAAAATAGTAAAAATATATCTAGGTCTTTCTCTGGTTTTGTTGTGAGTATTGTGGGTTCAGTTCATTTTTGGCTAGTTCCTTGGTCTGACTTATATTTCTCAAGATCTATAGGCCCCTTCCTATGTAGTTCGTAGTAACCACAGGGTTTTAATCTATGGCCTGTAGCTTCCAAGGCGTTTCCCTCTGTTATAGCTTCTTCTGTTTGCTGGTCTCTTCAGTGTCTGGTCCCCGCCCTGACACAAAGGGGACAGTGGAGGACACTATTTTTTTAATTTTATTTAGGCTCACTTGTTCAGCCGCGCTGTGGGGAGGGAGGGAGGGATGCTGCAAACAGATATCACTGGCGTGCGCTCGCAGTGCCTCAGCCACACTGGGTCTGCCCCTGCTCACGGCGCGTGTAGCCTCCCTGCCCACACTGCTCGGGCTCTAGGTTGTTCCACGGGGAACAATCAGAGGCCGGCCTTGGGCTGAGCTCCCAGGTCCAAGGCGCTCAGGTTCAGGCACTCGGGTAGTCCTCAGAGGTGCAGACTCGGTTGGGCCTGCGTTTTGTGCTCTTCCCAGATCCGAGCAGCTCAGGTGATGTGTTTGGCGGGCGCCAATGCTGCGACTTATCGCCTCCCTGCCACTCGGTTATCTGGGTGTAAAACCAGCGCACCTTCTCAGGCAGATGTTGACCGTCCAGACCCCCAAGAAGTTTTAGTTAGCAAAGAAGCCTGCTTACAGTTTTATAGATAGTGTCTCTCTTGGGCTGCGATTGCCCCCTTACGGCTCTGGCTGCCTGTCACCGGAGGGGGAAGGTCTGCAACCGGCTATCTCTGTTCAGTCCTTTGTTCTGTGCGCGGGCCTGGCGGTGTCTTAGGTTAGGGCTGGCTTTTCGCGTGGTAGATATCCCACAGTCTGGTTTGCTAGCCCAAATTATTTTGCTCAGATAGCGCTCAGGACATTCGGCCGATTCTTACTCTAAGGGACACAGCCCGCGCCGCACTTCCCTGCCCAGGCCCCGCTTGCTAATGCCGTGTGCAGGCATCTGCACTGCTTCTCCGCTGGGGGAGTTACCGTAGGGCTCACAATCTGTGATTTTTAATTGTTTATTTTTTTTTTTCTCCCTTTTATGTTGCCTTCTGTGCTTCCAAAGCTCAGCACAGATTCGGCAGTGAGAAGGTTTCCTGGTGTTTGGAAACTTCTCTCTTTTTAAGACTCCCTTCCCGGGACGGAACTCCATCCCTCCCTCTTTTGTCTCTTTTTTTGTCTTTTATATTTTTTCCTACCTCCTTTCGAAGAGTTGGGTTGCTTTTCTGGGTGCCTGATGTCCTCTGCCGGCATTCAGAAGTTGTTTTGTGGAATTTACTTGACGTTTAAATGCTCTTTTGATGAATTTGTGGGGGAGAAAGTGTTCTCCCTGTCCTACTCCTCCGCCATCTTGGCTCCTCCAGGCTATTTTATTTTTTTAAATTTAAATATATTTATTTTAATTGAAGGCTAATTACTTTACAATATTGTATTGGTTTTGCTATACATCAACATGAATCCGCCACAGGTGTACACGTGCTCCCCATCCTAAACACCACTCCCACCTCCCTCCCCATACCGTCCCTCTGGGTCATCCCAGTATACCAGCCCCAAGCATCCTGTATCCTACATTGAACTTGGACTGGCGATTCATTTCTTATATGATATTATACATGTTTCAATGCCATTCTCCCAAATCATCCCACACTCTCCCTCTCCCACAGAGTCCAAAAGACTGTTCTATACATCTGTGTCTCTTTTGCTGTCTCACATACAGGGTTATCATTACCCTCTTTCTAAATTCCATATATATGCATTAGTATACTGTATTGGTGTTTTTCTTTCTGGCTTACTTCACTCTGTATAATAGGCTCCAGTTGCATCCACCTCATTAGAACTGATTTAAATGTATTCTTTTTAATGGCTGAGTAATACTCCATTGTGTATATGTACCACTGCTTTCTTATCCATTTGTCTGCTGATGGATATCTAGGTTGCTTCCATGTCCTGGCTATTATAAACAGTGCTGCGATGAACATTGGGGTACATATGTCTCTTTCAATTCTGGTTTCCTCAGTGTGTATGCCCAGCAGTGGGATTGCTGGGTCAAAAGGCAGTTCTATTTCCAGTTTTTTAAGGAATCTCCACACTGTTCTCCATATGAGTGTACTAGTTTGCATTCCCACCAACAGTGTAAGAGGGTTCCCTTTTCTCCACACCCTCTTCAGCATTTATTGCTTGTAGACTTTTGGATCACAGCCATTCTGACTGGCGTGAAATGGCACCTCATAGTGGTTTTGATTTGCATTTCTCTGATAATGAGTGATGTTGGGCATCTTTTCATGTGTTTGTTAGCCATCTGTATGTCTTCTTTGGAGAAATGTCTATTTAGTTCTTTGGCCCATTTTTTGATTGGGTCGTTTATTTTTCTTGAATTGAGCTGAAAGAGTTGCTTGTATATTTTTGAGATTAGTTGTTTGTCAGTTGCTTCATTTGCTATTATTTCCTCCCATTCTGAAGGCTGTCTTTTCACCTTGCTTATAGTTTCCTTTGTTGTGCAGAAGCTTTTAATTTTAATTAGGTCCCATTTGTTTATTTTTGCTTTCATTTCCAGTATTCTGAGAGGTGGGTCATAGAGGATCCTGCTGTGATTTATGTCGGAGAGTGTTTTGCCTATGTCCTCCTCTAGGAGTTTTATAGTTTCTGGTCTTACGTTTAGATCTTTAATCCATTTTGAGTTTAAGGAAAACTAACAAATTCAGTTATTTGAAAAATATCTGAAGCAATAGCACATGAAGTCTACTATCATCTTAGTTTTTCACTTTACAAATTAAGAGTTTTATTTTGGAGAGTATTTATGTTACGTAACAGAAATAAGAAAACAAATTGCATAATGTTTCTAGAGAATAGTTTTGCTTCACTTTCTCATTCTACTGTCAACTTGTAGTTCAAATATGGACTGAAAATGTCTGTAAAAATAAGGAATCTAAAATAGCACTGAATGTTTTACACTTTAAATTCTATGATTAATAAAACAAAGAATCTCACTTCCCAAGATATATAAGTTCAGTGCTGCTGCTGCTGCTAAGTCGCATCAGTTGTGTCCGACTCTGTGTGGCCCCAGAGATGGCAGCCCACAAGGCTCCTCCGTCCCTGGGATTTTCCAGGCAAGAATACTGAGTGGGTTGCCATGTCCTTCTCCAATATATAAGTGCAATAATGACTTGAAAAAATATATGAGAAATTGATTGCATCATTCAGTAGATACATATTTCCCTTCACTGATCAGGCACTGTTTTTGTACATGAGAGACATAAAAGTGGAAATGGAGATTTGGAACTACCATGATCCTTCAGTGTTGTCCCAAGGGGGCTTGATGGCAAAATTATTCAAATCCTTTATCAGTCAGTCATTAGATGTGGTCTGTCCTTGTGCAGACTCTGCTACTGAGGACCCCTAAGGATGACGAGACTGCCCAAGCTGCCACCTATACTTCCCCAACACATGCTCTTATTTTTTTTTAATTTTATTTTATTTTTAAACTTTACATAATTGTATTAGTTTTGCCAAATATCAAAATGAATCCGCCACAGGTATACATGTGTTCCCCATCCTGAACCCTCCTCCCTCCTCCCTCCCCATACCATCCCTCTGGATCCGTGTGACACATTACAGCATCCACCAAAATCAGATTAACTAGTGAAGTTATTTGAAGTTACTCCACCTATGCAAGAAATGTGATATAAAGATTTGGGTGTGGCTAAAATACAGTGACACCACCAAATTATAGGAAGTATGGAGAAAAATGGAATCACTCATATATTGCTTGTGGGAATGTAAAATGGTACGGTCACACTGGAAAGCAGTTTGGTATTTTCTTAAAAAACTGAACATGCAATCATCATCTTATCCAGCAAATGGGTTTCTGAGCATTCATCCCAGAGAAATGAAAACTTATGTTCAAAAAGAAACCTATACCGGAACCTGCAGCAGCTTTATTTGTTCAGCAGTTCAGCAGGTGGATGGGAAACAAACTGGTGCATCCAAACTATGGAATGCTGTCAGCAGTAAAATGGAATGGACTATTGTTACATATAAGCACTTAAATGAATCTCCAGGGGCTGATGTCGAGTGAAAAAAAGTCAACCCCCAAAGGCTACATACTGTGTGATTCCATTTATGCAGCATTTTCAAAATGAAAACATTTCGGAAATGGAGAAGCATTTAGTGGTTGCTGGTGGTTGGGGACCGTAGCCAAGGAGGTGTTAGACTGGTAGGGATGGTTCTAAAAAGGCAAAGCAGGGATTGTCGTCACATTGGGTTTGTTCATTATCTTGACTGGCATGGGCTACATAAACCCACTCAAGTGATGAAATTGTATAGAACTTACTACACACAGAGGGAAAAAAAATGAGTGTAAGTAAATCTGGGGAATTCTGAATACAATTGGTAAATTGCATCAATCCCAATACCCTTGTTGAGAAATTATACTATAGTTTTGCACAGTGCTCTCTTTGTGGGGTACAAAATGTACACGGAGTCTTTCTGTATTGTTTCTTGCAGCTACATGTGAATCTACAATTATCTCAATAATAATTGCAAATTACAGTGTCTAATAGAATGATATAGATAATAATGTTTATGTTCAGACCTGAGAGAAACCACTGTGAGACAGAGTAATTAGAGAAGGGATAAAGAAGACATTAGGTCTTAGGCATTATGTCGTTAGTTTGATAGGTAGAAGCAAAAATGCAGAGCACATCTCTTGCCACCACAGTTGGTAAGCCTCATTATTAAAATAAATTTCCTCCCTTAGTTCTTGGAAGAGGCCATGAACTCCTCTTTGAAATCTGGCTCTTCTTTGCCTTATTCATCCTTTTACCCCAAGGATGTAGCGCTGTTACTCGCATGCAGTTCCTGATCAGGAAGTGTTTGGTGACTGAATGTGTGTTTAATCAAAAAGTTTATTTGATAGGAATACAAAGTTATTTTATGATAGACTGCAAAAGACTGCAAATGCTGGAATGCCTTTCACACTTAGGAAAGTTAATAGGGCAAGAATGAGTATAAACAAAAGTGTAATTGCAGATTAGTGAAAATGACACTGAAAATTGATTTGGATTAAAAGGGTTTGAATGGAAAACCAGGGGCTTCTTACTTAAGATTTTGGAAAGAGGGAAACTATATATCCTCTTCCTATGAATGCACAGGAAGAATAATTTCAGCATGCTTAGATTTGCTTTCCCTAGGTTCATAATCTGAATTTACAGCTTTACCATCTCTACCACTGTCGAGGGCTCTGGAGGTATTTGTCAGTCCTCCTCCTCTCTTACCAAATATATCAAATTAGCCTATATTCTCTTCTTGATATCACTTCCAAAGTGTTTCTTTATTTCCATTCCACCTGTCTCTATTCCAATTTCAGTTCTCATTATCTTTCCCTTACACTAGGCAATCATTTCCAGACCAGTATCCCGGTTGGTAACTTCCTCAGCTTCAAATCCATGCATTGTATTGCCAACAGAATTTATTTGCTCAAACAGCCTTGACCAAGATATACTACTGTTCAGAGAGGGGCTCCAATAGCATTTCTTCTCTCATGATAAAGTATGAAGAATCTCAGGAAAACATTCAAATTTTGATTTAATTTGGCCTCAGTCATTCTGTCCAGTGTTAATGCTATTTATCTTTACTACATGTTAAAAATTACCATTTTTTTAGCATGCAGTGCTGTCTTTAAAAACACATTTATTTTACTATTATTTCAGTCTTTAGTGCTATTTCTCATGTCACTATATTCTTCAGAATGGGTCTCAAAATTTAATTAGTAGTGTAGTATGTTAGTTGTTCAGTCATGTACAACTCTTTGTGACCCAATGGAGTGTAGCACACCAGGCTCCTCTGTCCATGGAATTCTCTGGGCAAGAATACTGTAGTGAGTTGCCAATCCTTCTTTAGGGGATCTTCCCTACCCAGGGATGGAGCCCAAGTCTCCTGCATTACAGGCAGATTCTTTACCATCTGAGCCACCATGGTAGCCCAAACTTTAATTACTTTTCATTAAAAATTTATTATTTCTTTCTAAAACTCCTTGTTTATATATTCCTTATATTTAGCACATTACAGTTTAGATGTTTTATTAAACCCTTCCTCTAACATTTGATTTTTAAACCAAATTTAAATCCTTGAGAGTAGACACAATATCTTTTTCTATTAGTATCTGAAAATGGTCTAGCTTTCACTGAATTGATTTCATACATTGTTTCAACAATTATTTACTGTAGTTGCAAGTCATATGTCCACATATTGTAGAGAAGACAAGGAATAAAAGATAAAAAGTCCTTGCCTTCATCTAGCATTTATTCTGCTGGGAAGGACAAGCAATAATAAATGTACATTTAGTCGTAGGTCAGATACTAAAAAGTACCTGCTATAAAGAAATAAATAGAGAATATTAAACTGAACTGAATTCATGAATGATATCGAGTTAAAATATCTTTGTATAAAAGTCACATTGACATGTTAATTCTTCTGGGATTACATTCTAAATGCATATCTAGTATTGTGAGTGATAAAACTATCACACATTTTGTGACTGCTGGGGATTCAGAAAGAGATATTTTAAATGGATGAAAGAAATCAGCAGTCTTACTGATAAAACAGCATAATGCCACAGACATTAACCACCAGATTGTGATACTCGTTTTCTACTTATGGCAATGCCTCTTGTACTTAGTATATAATATGGAAATCATGACCAAGTTATCTTCAGAATTTTTACCCCATGTTGCTATAATTATACTATGTTAGATTAAAAAGGTTTTGAAAACAGAGGGCAAAATGAATTGCAAGTTCAGGGGCTATGGAAAAAGGCATTTTAAGATATCAAAAGCTAAGAAAAAATATATTTATTTAAAACTTTACATCCAAGCCAGATGGAAGAATAAAAGGTTCCTATATTCTCTCTGCCTGCTGCTGCTAAGTCGCTTCAGTCGTATCTGACTCTGTGCGACCCCAGAGACGGCAGCCCACCCATCCCTGTGATTCTCCAGGCAAGAACACTGGAGTGGGTTGCCATTTCCTTCTCCAATGCATGAAAGTGAAAAATGAAAGTGAAGTCGAGCGATAGTGTCCGACTCTTAGCGACCCCATGGACTGCAGCCTACCAGGCTCCTCCATCCATGGGATTTTCCAGGTAGGAGTACTGGAGTGGGGTGCCATTGCCTTCTCCACTCTGCCTGCTAGAGTCATACAATTCCTTCTGAAAAAAAAAAGAGAGAGAGAGAGAGAGAAAGAGATAAAGTAGTAGAATGGCTCCTACAGATTAGGAAAATGAGAAAATTCTTACACTGAAACAGGTAGGAAAGGTTGAGATATATTCACCGTAAACCCCACCTCCAGGACAGCACTATATAATCAGGAGGGAACTTCCTACCCCCAGATTTTCCCTAAGGAGTGAAGAGTTTGGACCACACATTCAGTTATCTAACTTTTACGGCTGTCACCTGAGGCCCTGGCTCCCAAATCTCCCAGCTTGGAGAGCTGAAGGGTTTTAGCATTCAGGAGTCCCTCAGGACCACAGTAAGCAATGATGCAGTTTTTAAAAGGGCACTGAATACCTCCTGCGATTCTTCCAGGGCTTGGCACAGAGCTATCAGGCAGAGACATCCTGTGCCCAGTTTCCCCTTGGAAGGGATGTGACTGTGTATTTTCTCAACTGATATCCCCGGATTGGGCGTCTGGGCACTAACTGAAACCACTCCCCTGTCACTTTCTCGCCCTGACTCACTCCAACAATAAATCCAAGTTCCTGCTTTACCATAAATCCAGTGCCCCATCCCGCCTCCAGGACAGTGCGTATACCGCAGGGAGGAACCTCCTACCTCCAGCTTCTCCTTGAGGAGTGAAGGGTTTGGACCACACATCCAGTGCCCCAGCTTTTATGGCTGCCACCTGAGGGCTGAGTTGATGGGGGATATTGAGGAGTCCTGGGACCACATTAAACAAAGAGGGAAGTTTTCAACAAGTACATGAGTGCTCCCCACAGTTATCGCCTCACTGCTGGGCTCAGCACAGAAGGAACAGGCCAAAGGCTCATTGCCCAGTTTCTCCTTGGAACACTTTTGACTGCATCCTTTCCCAGCTGAACTATAATAAACAGACAAATTCTTAGAAACACACAACTGATAAAACCTGAATCATGAAAAAAAATAGTAAATTTGAAGTCATTCCAATAATTAATAAGGATGTAGAGTTAGTCATTGAACTCTCACAACTACAAAAAATACACAGGATCTGATGGCTTCACTGGTGAATTCTATCAAACATTGAAAGAAGAATAGCAGTCCCTCTTAAGCTCTTAGAGAGGAGGAAATACTTCCAAACTCATTTTATGAGGCAGGATTGCCCAGATACCAAAACCAGATAAAGGCACTATAGGAAAAGGAAGTTACAGGCCAATATTCCCAATGAACATAGATGCAAAAATCTTTACTGAAATATAAGCAGACTGAATTCAACTGTACATTAAAGAATCATACACTGTGATCAAGTGAGATTTGTATCTGAGATACAAAATGGTTCAACATATGCAAACCAATAAATGTGATATGCTACATTAACAAAATTAAGGATAAAAATAATATTATCTCAATGGATGCAGAAGCAGCATTTGACAAAATTCAATATCCTTTCCTAGTGAAAAAAAATCAACAAATAGGTATAGATAGCATGTATCACAGCGAAATAAAATGACCAGCCCACAGTTAAACTCATTTACAAAAGTGAAGAGGTGAAAGTTCATCCTTTAACATCAGGAACAAGACAAGGATGCTCACTCTCACCAATTTAATTCAACAAAAAAAAGGAAGTGCCAATTTCCAGGGCAATCAGATGAGAAAACAAAACAGAGGGCATCCAAATCAAATGTTTTCATATGATGGATGTCATACATCGAAAAACCTAGACTCCCCTGAAAAACTGATGTTTGTGCTCAGTCTCTCAGAATGAATTAATGCACTCAGTAAAGTTGCAGAATATAAAATCAGTACATAAAAATCAGTTATGTGTCTCTATATTAAAATCAAAGAGAAATTACGAACATTACATTTATAATATAAAAAGTATAAAATATTTAAGAAGAAATTTAACCAAAGAGGGAATCATTTCACAATATATACCCATATCAGATCATCATGTTGTATGCTTTCAAATCATTGCAGTGTTATTTGTCAATTATAACTCAAATCTAGGAGAAAAAAATTATATCAAATTATATATCTTTTTAACTTTTTAATTTCATGTTCTTGTTTTAAGCAGGACACATTATTAAGTAAGGATTTGGTGAGTACCATTAATAACTCATAGTAACTTATATGGTCTTAACTATAATTCTTCATGTTATATAATTGGCTATATTAAATCATGTATATCATTTATGAAACTTGAATATGTTTTTAAACTGGTTTTACACATAACATAATATACATACCTTCTTATATCATTGTATAATATTAATGTTTACAATATAACATCAAGAACTCTGTGGCATTAATGATCTTTCTAGGTTAACAGTTAAGTACTATAGTCACATGGTCATATAAAATTATTAAATACTACATAAGGACTCATACAAATGAAAAATTTCTTCTTCCTCATTTCTCTTTTTCATTTCCTAAACATTTTTGTTTGGCAATTTTTTTTCTCATTTCTTCCAGCGCTAAACTCCTTATTGTAGGAAATATGAAACCATGACATGATTTATTATTTTGAGACTTTATTTATTAGTTGTCCCTATGAAATGTGAGGGCTTTCCTGGTGATGCAGATGGTAAAAAATCTGCCTGCAATGCGGGAGACAGGGAATGGCTATCCACTCCAGTATTCTTGCCTGGAGAATTCCATGGACAGAGGAGCCTGGTGTGCTATAGTCCATGGGGTCTCAAAGAGTCGGACATGACTGAGTGACTACACTTTCACTTTCATGAAATGTGAGGTGTATATTACTTATACCACCCCTCCTCTTCCAAAATTTTAGAAATTATAATGTTAGTTGTTACAGTGCTTATTTTTTAGGGGGGATTAAAGATAACAAACATTCATATTCTTAGAATATTTAAGTGATGCTGGAAAAAATAACATAGTTTTAAATTTTTATTTATTTATTTATGGCCATGCCTTGTATGGCTGGCAGTCTCTTGGTTCCCTTACAGGGGATTGAATCCGGGCCCTCTGCAGTCAAAGTGTGGAATCCTAACCACTGGACCACCAGGGAATTCCCTGAATAACAGTTTTGAATTTTAAATACCATCTGTTATTTAATATCATAATATATTATATATTAAACCCAATACTTGGGGCTTAAAACAATGCCCATTTATTATTTCTATAAATTCACAGGTCAACTAGGTTGTTAAGTGATCTTGGTTAGGTGTGGCTTGATGTTTTTTCTGGTTTCTGGAAGACGATATGCATAAGATGATCTTGTTTGGGAATGAAGTGTTTTTTTTTCTCCAAATGTCTCACAATTCAGAAAATTTGTGTCTGCTTATTCTGTGATAGCAGTAGAAGTCTAGGAGAGAGCAGACTCTGTAACGCCTCTTAAGGCACGACCTTGGCTGGCAGAAGATACATATTCATTTTTTAACACCATGGATACAGGGAAAGGCAGAGAACTGGTGTGATTTTTCCTATCACTTTACCACAAAATGTTTGGAATACAGTCCATACTAACAAACGTATCTAGTTCTGTCATCAGAATCAAAATATAATAATTTGACAATGTTTTTTTTTTCTCTTTTAAGAAAATAGCTAAGATAGCTATTTTATTATATTTTAACTCACACAATGAGTATCATAATGAATGCTATCATATGGAATGAAGATTCTATCTCTTCAATAAATTTCATGCTATTAACATATTAATATAGGCACCAGTAAGACATGTGTCTTGACTAAGAAATAGCTCCCACAGAACTACCTTTTCCCTAAGTATGAAAATTAAAAAGCTGATGTTTAAAACTAAATGTAGGTACAACAGGAGAGGGTTCACTGAATCCCAATTCAGCACTCTGCTATTTTAATTCCCATACCATCAGTTATGATGATGCTATTTAAAGAGACTTGTAAAATATAATGGCCGTGATTAGCCATTTATATGTATAATTCATGAGGACAAGTTGCAAACATTTCTGATATATGAAGCAAATCTATTTTTCATTTGCATTTTCAATGACTATTCTGAAGGAATTTTTAATTTTGCCTGTCTGATGTTTAAAAAGAATCAAATTTAGGATCTGTATATCATTTAGTCCTATGTATTACTTATGAAACTAAAATACTCCCTTAAATGTACTGTAGGTTAAGAAAGTCAGTAGTCTGCTTATAATTATGTTATCTATACTGAAGATAGTGATTGCAGCCATGAAATTAAAAGATACTTACTCCTTGGAAGGAAAGTTATAATTAACCTAGATAGCATATTCAAAAGCAGAGACATTACTTTGCCAACAAAGGTCCGTCTAGTCAAGGCTATGGTTTTTCCTGTAGTCATGTATGGATGTGAGAGTTGGACTGTGAAGAAAGCTGAGTGCCAAAGAATTGATACTTTTGAACTGTGTTGTTGGAAAAGACTCTTAAGAATCCCTTGGCCTGCAAGGAGATCCATCCAGTCCATTCTAAAGGAGATCAGTCCTGGTTGTTCTTTGGAAGGACTGATGCTAAAGCTGAAGCTCCAGTACTTTGGCCACCTCATGTGAAGAGTTGACTCATTGGAAAAGACTCTGATGCTGGGAGGGATTGGGGGCAAGAGGAGAAGGGGACGACAGAGGATGAGATGTCTGGATGGCATCACTGACTCAATGGACATGAGTTTGAGTGAACTCCGGGAGTTGGTGATGGACAGGGAGGCCTGGCGTGCTGCAATTCATGGGGTCGCGCAGAGTCGGACATGACTGAGCGACTGAATGGAACTGAACTGATATAGTGTGAAATGTATCAAAAGAAAATATTAGTCCATTAAAAGAAGCCATTTTCCTGCTGATCCACATTAAGCAATTCTAAATGGCTAACACTAATTTTATAAGATTCAATAGGAGGAAGAGCTTACCAAAATGCTTCCAACTGGAATACGTCACACTCTGGTCCTTTTCCTTAGTATATTCACATAGGATGAGATTTCTTTCACCTTGAAATGTTGTATGTTGAATGCCTATAATGTCACAGATTTTTAAAACTATAGTCAAAATGAATAATTTTGACTTGAATAATTTAACCAGAAAGAATACCTTTGCTGTGGCCTGAAAATGTTTCTGTAACGCAGGGATAAGGAAGTATGAAGTAATCAGTGATGGTTTTGGGAACATAGATATGAGAGGCAAAGCCTCAAATAATTGAATCTGTGATACATTAAGAGAGGGAGCAGGGGTAGAAGGGATTAAAGATGATTGATAATTCTGGTTATAGATAGGTAAAGCAGGTAATTAGTGGTTAGAAACTGTTTGGGAGGCCAGAAGTTCACATAGTCATCAAAAATCATCAAAATAGCCTCCCTATTTATGTTTATTTCTATACCACTAATGAAAATATGTCACTCTTCTTTGAAGCAAGGTGAATAATCTAATTTTGGCCTGTTCTTCTTAATCCACAGATGTGAAACAGTTACCTGAATGACAAAGAGATAAAACGACCTCTTAAAGATGCTTGTGCAGAAGTTACACAAGCACTAAACAGGAAGCATAACTTTGAAAATCAGGCCTTGTAACTATTCAAATTAAAATACATATTCAACTTATTTTTCTCTTATTTATTTTCTATTCTGTTCATCAAATTCTGAATATACTGAAAACTGCCTTGTAACTATTCAAATTAAAATACATATTCAACTTATTTTTCTCTTATTTATTTTCTATTCTGTTCATCAAATTCTGAATATACTGAAAACTCAATAAAATAAGTTATGAACACACAAAAAATTTATTGAGCCCAAACCTCAGTGGCAGACAGCAAAACATATGTTATGGACTCTTCACAAATTTTTGAAATATCTATTTGCAATATAATAGCTAGCTATTTAACTGATACTAAATACAAAGGGGCCCTAGGCTATTCATGAGTATTTATTTTTTATTTTAAATTTGTTTAATTGAAGGATAATTACTTTACAATATTGTGATGATTTTGGCATGCATCAACATGAATCGGCCATAGGTATACATATGTACCCCGAAACTGAACCCCACTCTCACCTCTCTCCCCACCCTATCCCTCTAGGTTGTTCCAGAGCATGGCTTTGGGTGCCCTCCTTCATGTATTGAACTCTCACTGGTCATCTATTTTACATATGGTAATGCATATGTTTCAATACTATTATCTCAAATCATCCCACCTTCTCCTTCTCCCACTGAGTTCAAAAGTCTGTTCTTTATGTCTGTTTCTCCTTTGCTGCCCTGCATGTTGGATCATCGGTACTATCTTTCTAAATTCCATATATACGTGTTAAAATATACAGTATTTGTCTCTCTCTTTCTGACTTACTTCACTCTGTATAATAGGTTCCAGGTTCATCCACCTCATTAGAATTGACCCAAATATATTGTTACAATAATATTAGCAGGCTGAAAAATAATATCATATTTTATGTTGAGTCAATTTCAGTGTTTTTTTTTTTTCCAGTGTTTTTTAACATTAAAGAAAACTAGACACTGGAAATGGCAACCCACTCCAGTGTTCTTGCCTGGAGAATCCCGGGGACAGGGAGCCTGGTGGGCTGCCGTCTATGGGGTCAAACAGAGTCAGACATGACTGGTGCGACTTAGCAGCAGCAGCAGCAGCAGTAGCAGCAGCAGACACTCTAACTACTAAACTTCAATTATATTTTGACTTAAAGTTACCACTGTATTATCTGTTAACAATGGAAAAAAAAAGGAGAGAGAAATCCGTGGAACTTTAGAAATCTTTTTCCAGGATAGTGGAGGTTTGCCTCCACTGAATGAAAGAAAAATAAATACTATGAGAAAAAAATTTTTCCTTAAAAAGCCAATGTCTTTATTTAAACTGTAATTATTAATAAAAGGCACAAGATCAGATTTTTGAGCAGGAAAAAATTTTGGAGTTTTCCAATCCAACACCATCAATGATACCAGTGAGAACCCTAAGTAACACCTTTGCAACATGACCTGTTTAAAACCACACATCAGACTTAGACTTAAGAGTCAACAACAGAACCTGAGTCTAGTGATTACGGAGTTCTCTTTTAGAAGCCTTAGGCTTTAACACCATTTTTTTAAGCCTCTAGCTTTTTTTAACTATTGGGAACTTGACAAATGGAATAAAAATATTTGTTTTGTGGGTAGCTGTAAGGATTAAATGAGAGACCATGGGGGATTGTGTTTGGCAAAATAAACAACAAATATTCAGGGCTCAACAAGTTATTTGTCTTGTCTTAATCACCATGAAGGTGATAATAACTCATAAAAGGGCTACAGTTTGAAAGGAAGGCTTATACAATTCTCAGATTCAAATGTGAATTTGAATAGAGTAACTAGAAATTTGCTGTAGATTAGGCAAAATAGACCTGAAAGACTGCTAAAGAAAAAATGTAATTTTAATTAAAATAAATGGAGGTGGGAGATGCATATGAATACATGTATGAATCTCTACATTTTGCAAACTTTGTCTTGAATCTACTTTTCAGCCAAGCAAACAAACCCTTCAGAATCACAGCTATTAGGGGAAGACAGAGTAACTGGAGGAATTTGCCACAGAAGTGGAAGTGTTTTAGCTGGATTCTACAACCCTTCGTTTCACAATCCCTCATCATCCTATCTTCTATTCCAAGTCTTTCAATTTGTCAACAGTCTTCCTAAATAAAATAAAACTAAAATGGCAATAAACTTTTACCTAAATAATTTATATATAGTCTAAAAATGTCTCAATTGTGGAACTATATAGAACATTTTTGAACATAAATGAAAAAATAGCATGTTGTTTACTATTTGACTCAAAAATATATTGAGCACATTAGATATAATCTTCAAAATAAACTACAGATATGTATCTACTTTTTAATTTAATCTATTTGCATGGAACGAAAACATGTTGAAATAAACTAGAACACAGACATTATTAAAATACATGACTATGGAGAAGGAAATGGCAACCCACTCCAGTATTCTTGCCTGGAAAAGTCCATGGACAGAGGAGCCTGGCTGGCTGCAGTCCATGGGGTTACATGACTGAGCATGTGTGCATGAGGGTGGAGGGTTGGTAGCAATAAACTGGTAGAACTAAAAAAAAAATAAAATAAAATAAAATACATGACTAGTTAGTTTTAAATTAATGTAAACTCTGTAACATTCATTTCACATGCTAGCAAGGTTATGCTCAAAATCCTTCAAACTGGGCTTTAACTTACAGATGTACAAGTTGGGTTTCAAAGAGGCACAGGAACCAGAGACCAAATTGACAACATCTGTTGCATCATAGAAAAATCAACAGAAATCAAGAAAAATAGCTGCTTCTGCTTTATTTACTATACTAAAACTTTTGACTGTGTGGATCACAATAAACTGTGGAAATATCTTAAAGAGATGTGAACACCAGATCATATTACCTGTCTCCTGAGAAATCTGAATGCAGGTCAAAAAGCAACAGTTAGAACCGGACATGGAACAACAGACTGGTTGCAAATTGGGAAAGGAGTATGTCAAGGCTGTATATTGTCACCCTGTTTATTTAATTTATATGCAGAGTACATCTTGCAAAATGCAAGGTAAGATGAATCACAAACAGGAATCAAGATTGCCAGGAGAAATATCAACAATCTCAGATATGCAGATGAAACCGCTCAAGTGGCAGAGTGAAGAAAAACTAAGATGATGAAGGTGAAAGAGGAGAGCGAAAAAGTTCTGGCTTGTAACTCAGCATTAAAAAAATTAAGAACATGGCATCAGATCTCATCAAGTCATAGCAAATAAAAGGGGAAAAAGTCAAAGCAGTGACAGATTTTATTTTCTTAGGCTCCAGAATCACTGTGGATGGTGACTGCAGCCATGAAACTAAAAGGTGCTTGCTCCTTGAAAGGAGAACTATGATAAACCTAGACAGCATATTAAACAGTAGAGACATCAATTTGCTGAAAAAGGTCTGTAGGGTCAAAACTATGATTTTTTTCTAGTAGTCATGTACAGATATAAGAGTTGGGCCATAAAGAAGACTGAGCTCCCAAGAACTGAGGCTTTCGAACTGTGGTGCTGGAGACAACTATTGAGAGTCCCTTAGACAGCAAGGAGAACAAACTAGTCAATCCTTAAATAAATCAAACCTGAATATTTATTGGAAAGACTGATGTTGAAGCTGGAGCTCTAATATTTGGCCACTTGATGCAAAGAGCCAACTCACTGGAAAAGACCCTGATGCTGGGAAAGGCTGAGGGCAGGAGGAGAATGGGCTGACAGAATGAGATGGTTGGATGGCATCACCGACTCAATGCACAAGAGTATGAGCAAACTGTGGGACAGAGTGAAGGACAGGGAAGCCAGGAGTTCTGTAGTCCATGAGGTCACAGTCAGACACAACTTAGCAACTGAATAATAATGAACAGTATAATACTGTGTCCAGAAAGAATCACACTGAGTGATTTTTTTTCTAGGAAAAAACAAAACAAAACAAAACAAGATTTTCTCTGCTTTTTAGTTATTGCTAAATATAAGTATAAAAACCTACTGCTTTAGTGTTTCAAAGTCCTGTGTTAAAGTGTGAAAAGGCAGAGGAACCAGAGATCAAATTGCCAACATCTGGTGGATCATGGAAAAAGCAAGAGAGTTCCAGAAAAACATCTATTTCTGCTTTATTGACTATGCCAAAGCCTTTGACTGTCTGGATCACAATAAACTGTGGAAAATTCTGAAAGAGATGGGAATACCAGACCACCTGACCTTCCTCTTGATAAATCTGTATGCAGGTCAGGAAGCAACAGTTAGAACTGGACATGGAACAACAGACTGGTTCCAAATAGGAAAAGGAGTACATCAAGGCTGTATATTGTCACCCTGCTTATTTAACTTCTAAGCAGAGTATATCATGAGAAACGCTGGACTGGAAGAAACACAAGCTGGAATCAAGATTGCCGGGACAAATATCAATCACCTCAGATATGCAGATCACACCACTCTTATGGCAGAAAGTGAAGAGGAACTCAAAAGCCTCTTGATGAAAGTGAAAGTGGAGAGGGAAAAAGTTGGCTTAGAGCTCAACATTCAGAAAACGAAGACCATGGCATCCGGTCCCATCACTTCATGGGAAATAGATGGGGAAACATTGGAAATAGTGTCAGACTTTATTTTTTTGGGCTCCAAAATCACTGCAGATGGTGACTGCAGCCAGGAAATTAAAAGACACTTACTCCTTGGAAGGAAAGTTATGACCAACCTAGATAGCATATTCAAAAGCAGAGACATTACTTTGCCAACAAAGGTTTGTCTAGTCAAGGCTATGGTTTTTCCTGTGGTCATGTATGGATGTGAGTGTTGGACTGTGAAGAAGGCTGAGCGCCGAAGAATTGATACTTTTGAACTGTGGTGTTGGAGAAGACTCTTGAGAGTCCCATGGACTGCAAGGAGATCTAACCAGTCCATTCTGAAGGAGATCAGCCCTGGGATTTCTTTGGAAGGAATGATGCTAAAGCTGAAACTCCAGTACTTTGGCCACCTCATGGGAAGAGTTGACTCATTGGAAAAGACTCTGATGCTGGGAGGGATTGGAGGCAGGAGGAGAAGGAGAAGACAGAGGATGAGATGGCATCACGGACTCAAATGACATGAGTCTGAGTGAACTCTGGGAGTTGGTGATGGACAGGGAGGCCTGGCATGCTGCGATTCATGTGGTCGCAAAGAGTCAGACACGACTGAGTGACTGAACTGAACTGAACTGAATTCTAGATTCATCTAGAAACATATATTCCATAGGTTTTATAAGATTTAAAAATTCTTTTCATGATGGTATACAACACAGTGGCACTTGGATAGATGAAAATCGTCTATTACTTACAAACAAGAGAAGGTTGTCAGACAGGTTGCACCCAGGAATGGGGTGACAGTAGCCAGAGGTATAAAGGGAAGCTTATATGTCATATATAGTCAGGAGGGTCGGGTTAGTTAGATTTCACAGGCTCCCTGTGCACTGGCTGCTTTGAATGATTTCCCAGATGCAAAATATTCTTCTTGTGGTTCAGTCGCTAAGTCGTGTCCAACTCTTTGAGATCCCATGGACTGTAGCTCACCGGTCTTCCCTGTCCTTCACTATCTCTGGAGTACGCTCAAACTCATGTCCATTGAGCCAATGATGCCATCCAACCATGTGGTCCTCTGTCGCCTCCTTCTCCTCCTGCCCTCAACCTTCCCCAGCATTAGGGACTTTTTCAGTGAGTCGGCTTTTTGCAACAGGGGGCCAAAATATTGGAGCTCCTGTTTCAGCATCAGTCCTTCCAATGAGTATTCAGGGTTGATTTCCTTTAAGACTGACTGGTTTGATCTCATTTCTGTCCAAGGGACTCTCAACAGTTTTCTCCAGCACCACAGTTCAACGAAAACATCACTTCTTTGGTGTTCAGACTTCCCTATGGTCCAACTCTCACATCTATACATAACACTGGAAAAACATACCTTTGACTATTTGAACCTTTGTCAACAAAGTGATACCTCTGCTGTTTTTCCTTATCTAGTGCTCAACCTGGGGAAATTAGGGTAGTTGCATAGTGGCTCTGGAGTCTAAAAGCTGCCTGATAAGGGAAGTGCTTGGTATGTGGACTTAATCAGATGTTCTGGAAGAACTAACTAGTTCTAGCCTGAGCTTCAAAACTGATCTCATCAAAGAAAAGTTTTTTGAAGACAGCATTAAAAAAAAACTATCATACATAAAATTATTACACCTAGTAAAATTAGGGGTGTGTGTGTGTGTGTGTACTCAGTTGCTCAGTCATGCCCAAGTCTTTGTGACCCTATGAACTGTAGCCCACCAGGCTCTTCTGTCAATGGGATTTTCCAGGCAATACTGGAGTGGGTTGCCATTTACTCCTTCAGGTGATCTTCCTGACCCAAAGATTGAAGCCATGTGTCCTGCATCTCCCACATTGACAAGTGGATACTTTAGCACTGAGCCACCAGGGAAGCCCCAGACAACCTCCAGGCAAGAATACTGGAGTGGATTGCCCTTTCCTTCTCCAGGGGATCTTCCTGACCCAGGATCGAACTTGAGTCTCTTTCATTGAAGGCAGATTCTTTACTGTCTGAGTTTCTGGTGGGGCAGGGGGGAGCAGAGCCCACCCCCACCCCCCAAAAAAACCCAGCAATCTTCAGTGACAAATTCTGGAAATAAACTACAGAGATAAAACAAAAAACTGTCAAATTAAAAGCTATTTAACATACTATAGAATAAAACCTAAAAAAATGAAATTAAAGAAAAAAGAATGTTTTGACCTGAATAGTAGGTTGCAGAAATTATTGATCCCCTTTACAAGTAAAAAAAATTATTGTAATGCTATCCAAAATAATTACTTATGGCCAATAACAAGAATCCTGAATTTTTTCAAATATAAAACACTGTGAAGATAAAATAATGATATACTTTAATTTGACTTAAGCAAAGTCAACAATGACAGACTTCATTTTTTGTGGCTCCAAAATCACTGCAGATGGTGACTACAGCCATGAAACTACACTTGCTCCTTGGAAGAAAAGTTATAACCAACCTAGACAGCATATTAGAAAGTAGAGACATCACTTTGCCAACAAAGGTCCGTCCAGTCAAAGCTTTGGTTTTCCAGAAGTCAAACGTGGATGTGAGAACTGGACTATAAAGAAAGCTGAGCACCAAAGAATTGATGCTTTTGGACTGTGGTGTTGGAGAAGACTCTTGAGAGTCCCTTGGACTGCAAGGAGATCCAACCAGTCCATCCCAAAGGAAATCAGTCCTGAATATTCATTGGAAGGACTCAAACTGAAACTCCAATACTTTGGCCACCTGATGAGAAGAACTGACTCATTGAAAAAGACCTTGATGCTGGAAAGATTGAAGGCGGGAGTAGAAAGTGATGCCAGAGGATGAGATGGATGGATGACATCACCAACTCAATGGACATGAGTTTGAGTAAGCTTCAGGAGTTGGTCATGGACAGGGAAGCCTGGAGTGCTGCAGTCTATGGGATCGCAAAGAGATGGACACAACTGAGCGACTGAATTGAACTGAACTGAAAGCAAAGTCAAAATATACTATCTGTGGTCAAAGCTGAAAACCAAAACTAACTGCTAGTTTTGGCTATTTATTTTAGAACAATTTGAAGTACATTTTACATCACTTAAATTACATTCATTTTAAACGTACATCTAAAGTTTTGACAAATTCATACACCTCTGTAACCATCACTACATTAAAATATGAAACATTCCATCATCTCCAAAAGTTCCTTGAGTACATACCATGAGATTCTTCACCTCCAGCCCCAGGTAGTCATTCACTATTGCTTAGACTTATCTTTTCTAGAATTTCTTATAAATGGAATTATTCATCATATACTCTTTTATATTTTGATTCTTGCACTCAGCATGCTTTTGATAGTCCCCATGCTATTGCATACAGAAGTTACTAACTAGTCTTTATTACTGAGTATATGCCATTTAGTCATTACCTCCATTGGTTTGTTGCTTTACCCATTGATGGATATTTGAGCTATTATCAAATTTTGGTTACTATGAATAAATCTGCTGTGAACTTTTATGTGTGAGCCTTGTTTCTCTTTTGTAAATACCAAGTAATAGGCTTGCTTGGTCATATGGTAAGTTTAATTTTATAAGAAAATGTGCAACTATTTTCTTTCCAATAATAGTTCTGTTTGCACATTTCCTTGTGTTTTCTATGGTTTTGACAAGTCTTCTGAGACATGGACAGTTTAGAACTCAAATTATAGTTTAGCCCAGTACTGAAATATCACATATTGCATGATGAAATTTATGCTTTAATTTTATCCACTGCCAGTATAGGAATTTTAGGGTTTGTTCCAAAATCAAAGCTATTCAGAATTAAGTTAGTTACCATTAAAGTAACTTCATCTTCATTCATGTCTTTTTTGTGTGTGTGTGGGTATATAAAAATATTTTGCATTTATTTGTATTTTCTTGATGATTTGTGAAATTTTTTCATGTGCTTATTTGCCATTCATATATCTTTTTTGGTGAAATATTTGTTCAAGTCTTCTGACCATTAAAAAATATTTGGTTGACAGACATTATTTTTGATGGTACCATAATAAGAGCATTTCCTTTATTTATTTTTTTTAAATTTTATTTTATTTTTAAACCTGAAACACTGTATTAGTTTTGCCAAACATCAAAACGAATCCGCCACAGGTATACATGTGCTCCCCATCCTGAACCCTCCTTCCTCCTCCCTCCCCACATCATCCCTCTGGGTCGTCCCAGTGCACCAGCCCCAAGCATCCAGTATCGTGCATCAAACCTGGACTGGCAACTCGTTTCATACATGATATTACACGTTTCAATGCCATTCTCCCAAATCTTCCCACCCTCTCCCTCATTCATGTCTTTTAATGACAATGATTGTTACTGACTTCTATGGACACTCTGAAAGTTTAGGAAATATACTACCAACCTTATTTGCATATCTGGTAATATGTCCTTACTATTCAGCTCAGTTCAGTCGCTCAATAATGTCCGACTCTTTGCGACCCCATGAATAGCAGCACGCCAGGTCTCCCTGTCCATCATCAACTCCCGGAGTTCACTCAGACTCACGTCCATCGAGTCAGTGATGCCATCCAGCCATCTCATCCTCTGTCGTCCCCTTCTCCTCCTGCCCCCAATCCCTCCCAGCATCAGAGTCTTTTCCAATGAGTCAACTCTTCGCATGAGGTGGCCAAAGTACTGGAGTTTCAGCTTTAGCATCATTCCTTCCACAGAAATCCTTACTATTAGGGGGAGAAAATAATATTTTACAGAGGCACTGTAAACAGTACAACAGTTTAAGTGCTTGTTTTATTCATGAATAAAAAGAGATAGGCAGTAGTGAGACACAAGACCACAGTGATCCAACAAATTCCAAGCATCTGCTAGGGTCTCCCCTTGTGGTTTTCTAAATAAGCCCGCCATCAGGGGAAATGCAGAGGATCAGTTATCCTAAAAAGTTAGTGCTGAGACAGCTAATCTAATAAGCATAGAAATCTTCAGGGGTATTAAGTGGAATTACTTAACTAGTTAATCAAAAAACCCAGTGTGAGTGAGGGTAGCTTAATATCTGAATGGTAATTCCCTAGGAGAATTCCCAAATAAAACTTCATCCAGATTTCCTTGTCTTTAAATACATAAAATCATTTTGAAGCAAAACAGCATTTAAAAGTTTTAAATAATTTTATGAAAAGAAAGATGAGCCCAGATTATAGGTGAGTCCAAAATTTCAGAAAGGTTACACTGGAAACTTTCCAGCATCCACAGAAAAATCACAGCAGAAAGGAATATGTGAAATACAAAGAGACTACAGCAGCCTGGGTAGCCATGCAAAGAGAAAATTATGGAAAATGAAGTAGTTTCCTATGGGGACTGACGAATGCACAATTTTGAATCCATGCTGTTTCCAAGATATTAAAACTAAATATAGTACATCTGCTCTACTGCTTCAGAGATAATATATCACAGTGTGAAGTTTCATGATGATTATGTGAATTCAGCTGTTTTTTCTGGATATTGCCATTCCTTTGCTTTTTTCATTATCTGAGAACTAGAAAGGCTGGTTTTAAGGAACTAGTGGAAAAAAATAGCAATCCAGGTGACACCATAATGAAAAGTACAGCAGAGTAAAAATTCCATATTGGAAATCAGGCTGGTCTCCAGACCTAGGGCTGATTATGTTGTTGGATGACTGAATACTCCAGGGTGGTCCACTGCAGCGGCTGACGTGCCGTCTACACTGCCCGCACACCAGTTCAGCCATATGATATCATTTCTGCCTGACTTCAGAGAAACTACTGACCCAAATCCTGAGGTTCTGAGTAAAAGTTATACAGATACAACAAGGTATGACAGGCATATGCTTTCAAGGCAAAAGGAACAGCTCAGAATTCCCTGATATCATAAAAACATGTTATGATATTGTGCCATGAAAACATCAGCTACTCCAAATAACATTATGAAAACACAAGTAAATGTTTCTGTTTCCTCTGTTACTTATAAAAAGCAAAACAGAATTTCTTCCTTGCCAACTTAACAAAGGGAGATGAGAAAATCATCCAAGCACTTAATCGGAATAACCAATTTATTTTTAAGTACAATGAATGCGTAAGAGGTAACTTTGGGATGGAAACATAATACCAATTAATGTTCAAATATCACAGAGCAGGTGTAGTTTTCTTACCTCAGCACACATCCAAGCCAGCAAATTTAGATTTCTGTGATCATGGACAGAAGCTTATTATTAATGCGTTTTTCTTGTCCCTTAGTCTCTTCCCTGAAATAGAATTCAAGGCTCATGCTGTGACTCTGCAGTATTGTTCCCTGCAAGAAACAATTTTGTTCTGCCTCAGAGGCAATATGTTTTTATGCTTAATTCTGCCCCTGGTAACCACAATGCTTGTTCATGTCTTTAACACACCTTTTAAAGAAATTAATTTCCATGAATCATCAATAAATCCTGCTTCTAGGAGCTAACTCTCTCAGTTATGAGCTGAGGGAAAAAATTACATTTTCCTGCTCCATCATATGCTTATTAATTGTGATTAAGCAATGGCATTTAATCACACGTGTGGAGATATACAAATATACACGTTTAATATTTTGGCCTTACTTTAATTATATGCTTTTATTTAAAGTTTTGTCACTAAGCTTCAGATCAGTTTAGCCCCAAGCATACATTTACATTTACACTGTAATAAAGTTATGCAACTGAATTTTATCTTTTGGATAAATGCAAAATAAAACAAAGCTGTGTTCAAAGGAGTGAGAAAAATGGTCAGCTTCAGCAGCTCAGGGGAATAAAAAAAAATTCCAATGTCCATCATTAGTGACTGACATCACTATTATATTATTTTTCATAGTCCACAAAACAGTGGGATGATATGATGAAACTATATTTCAAAATGAGATAATTAAAGTATCAAAATTTGCATTTTGAAGATAAAAGATTAAATTAGAGAGGTGCACTGAAGCAAAGCCACCTACATTCAAGTAGAAATCATCATTATATATTTAGTAATATTACAAAGACGTTGAATAATGAACAACTTCTACATAAAGAGAATTTCCTTCTATCTAGAGAAAACAAATGAATCTGAACTAATTTTAAAATTCTGATTTTAAAAGTGTGTTTAGTGTCCATCTGAATATCAAATGTTCTCAAAAATATTTAGTTTTGTCAAAATATATGTGCTCATAAATACTAAAGCTATAACCACTGATGACTCAGTTTTGAAAATTCTAGCATTTTTGAACATTCACTATCTTTATATATTCACCTAAATCAACAAACACATACACATTTATGTGATTAATCTTCTAAAAAGCTATTATACATTCTGTATTGTAAACTATTTATCAAATTTGCCATGGTCATTTCCATATCAACACTTTCCTGCATCATTATTTATATTGCTTCAGTAATATTCAAAAGAACATTTATATTAGAATTTTTCTTAACAATTTTCTATTGACAAATAATATATATTTCCCAATTTTGCCATTATAAATACTCTGAACAAAGCAATTATTCAATATTTACTGAGGGTCTGACTTGGCTTTAATCCTATTACTGACTTATATGGTCATGCAATTAGTCTCATCCTAACAAGTAACAGCTAGCATTTAAAAATTTCAATACCAAACACCACACTCTGACTACCATATTGTATATTTTTAGCAAATGCTGTCCATGGCGCTTGCTGCAGTCATCTTTAACCCATGAGGTTGAAAACTCAAACCCATTCTGACCTGTGTTGCTTCAAATTCATGACCAGAAACCAGAGTAGGCTTGTAATTACGTCTAATATCATATTACTTTTCCATGCTTCATGTTCATTCCTCTTCTCCAAGACAATTTTTGTATTATTTTATCTCTTGTAACTTTCATAACCTCCTCCCTGATCTTCATTCTCATCTAAAGAGCTAGGTTCTCCCTTTGCCCTGAAAATGGAAGCAATGAGAAAAAATGTTTCACAAGCTTTTACTGTATCAGTGCTCTGGGCCATCAGCAGCTTTTATCCATTTACTTTCCAGTTACTGTGAACTTACTATTTAAACTTTACTTTTGGCAGGAGACTTCATCTCCTCTTGCTTTTTCCAGGGCTTTGCTCCTACAAACTGCATTCTTCCTCCCTCCCTTCCATCATCCCTTTTTTTTTCCACTGCACTGGATTATATACATCAATATAGAGTTAAAAAAAAAAAAAAAAAAAACCTGCCTGCCAATGCACTAGATGTAAGAGACACAGGTTCAATCTCTCCGTCTGTAAGATGCCCTGGAAGAGGGCATAGCAACCCACTCCAGTGTTCCCTGACTGGCTCCATAGGGCTGCAAAGAGTCAGACATCACTGAAGCAACATAGCATGCATAGAGATGTTATTTCATTTTTCTATTTTACAAACAAAACAAAGTAAACCAAAGAAAAATCAAACCAAAACAAACAACAAGCATCAGATTGCCCAATTCCTCTTCCAGACAAGATAAGAAAATTCTTTCTGTGTTATGGGGCCCTGCTTCCCTGATAGCTCAGTTGGTAAAGAATCTGCCTGCAATGCAGGAGACCTGGGTTTGATTCCTGGGTTGGGAAAAATCCACTCAAGAAGGGATAGGCTACCCCCTCCAGTATTCTTGGGCCTCCCTTGTGGCTCAGCTGGTAAAGACTCCGTCTTCAGTGCAGGAGACCTGGGTTTGATACTTGGATTAGGAAGATCCCCTGGAGAAGGAAAAGGCTACCCACTCCAGTATTCTGGCCTAAAGAATTCCATGGACTATACAAGTTCATGGGGTCACAAAGAGTTGGACACGACTGAGCAACTTAAAAAAAAAAGGAAAAAAAATGTGGCTCAGACAGTAAAGAATCCAATTGCAATGCGGGAGATTTGGGTTCAAACCCTTGGTTGGGAAAATCCCCTGGAGAAGGGAATGGCAACCAACTCCAGCATTCTTGCCTGGAGAATTCCGTGGACAGAGGAACCTGGCAGGCTATGGTCACAAAGAGTTGCACACAACTGAGGAACTAACACATTTCACGCCATTTCCGGGTTATTCCTGCTGCTGCTGCTGCTAAGTCGCTTCAGTCGTGTCTGATTCTGTGTGATGCCATAGACTGCAGCCCACCAGGCTCCCCTGTCCCTGGTATTCTCCAGGCAAGAACACTGGAGTGGGTTGCCATTGCCTTCTCCGGTGTTATTCCTAGTTATCTTTAATTCCTCTCCCCCACTTTTCTCTTACTCCAGTCAAGTTTCCGCCTGCCACTACTCCTCAATTGCTGCTGCCAAAGTTGGTGACATTAGTGGTAAAGAACCCACCTGCCAAGGCAGGAGACATAAAAGACCTGGGTTCAATCCCTGGGTCAGGAAGATTCCCTGCAGCAGGGAATGGCAATCCAGTCCTGTTCTGGCCTGGAGAATCCCGTGAACAGAGGAGCCTGGCAGACTATAGTTCATAGGGTCACAAAGAGCTGGACATGACTGAAGTGACTTAGCACACATGCAAAGTTGCCAATGACCCCCACAATGCTAAATTCACAATTTTATCCTACTTGATTGTCACAGGGAATTACTTTTTGCTTTTTAAGATGCTTTTCCCCATGGCATCCAACACGCCACATTGACTGGCTTTCCTCCTTTAACTTTGGAAACGTCTCACTGCATTCTCAGATTTTTCTCATTAACCCACTTTCTGGATGTCAACTGACCCAGAAATTAATCCTTAGATGATCTTATCCAGCATCATGGTTTAGTACAATTCAAGTGCTGATAATTTGCACATGTACACCTGTAAGCCAGATCTTTCCCCTAAATTCCACATATTATTTTTAATTGCGTACTTCAATACCCAACACTCATCACAAATAAAGTTGATCTCTTGCTATCAAAAGTCTCAATCCAGCTCCACAAGAGACATTGCATCTCAGTCAATGCCAACTACATTACTCCAGTTGCTTAGGTGAAAATATTTGTATCATCTTTGATTCCTTTACCTCTTTCACTCCTAGATCTAGTGAACAGTAAAGTCAGATGATGATATCCTAAAAAGATATGTCTGGAGTTGACCCCTTTCACTCTGCACACTGTGCTCACCATGGTCTAAGAGCCCAGTCTCCTGTTACTGCAGTGACATTATTGCAGTGACTGTTTTTCTTTGGTCCCAGTTCCCTGATTCTTCTCAACACAGATGCCAGAATTCCATCACATAACTCAGGAATGGGATCATTTTTTTAAAAAAACTCTCTCATGGCTTTATATATCCCTCATTGTGGTAAAGTATTTATAGAGACCCCATATGACCTGGCTTGCTACCACCACATCAATCTTGTCTCCTATTATTTGCTCTTTCTACCTTGGCCATCCTGGCCTCCTTCTCACTGCTCCAGGATCACACCAACTTAAGAGCCTTTTTATTACAAATCTTTCCTCAAAAATTCACCTTCTCAATTTGGACTTTCACAGTCACTCTATCAAGAATTCCACACAGATCCCTAACTTGTATAATCACTCTTTCATGCTTTCTGAATCTTTATCCCTTGTCCCTAGTATATATAGTCTATATTGTTCATATTTTTTGTGTGAATGCCTTTATTCTATAGAATTGAAATTTACAGAGAAGGAAACAATTTGTCTGTTTCATTTACAATTGCATCCTGAGCACTGGAAGCCCTGCTATACACACAGCAAGGATACAATTAATATTTTGAGTGAATAAATGGATTTTTCTTGTATTAATTCCATCTTAATTTATATTAATGTTTTCATATATTTACCTCAGAAACTAACATCTCAGCTTTGCTAGAGAAGAAGAGTTGGTAACTGATATACCCAGGGAGGCTTGTATGGATGGTGAGAAATATAAATTCTATAACAAATATAAAACCTTGAGGAGTTGGTCGGTTATGGTCCTGTAGCTTAAGTGATGCATCATCCAAGGAAATAACAAACATCAAGATCAAACAATAGATAACACTAAACACTCAACACTCAGTATAAGAGGAGAGTGAAAAAGTTGACTTAAAACTCAACAACCAGAAAACTAAGATCATGGATTCCAGTCCCATCACTTTATGGCAAATAGATGGGGAAACAATGGAAACAGTGAGAGACTTTATTTTTTTGGGCTCCAAAATCACTGCAGATGGTCACTGCAGCCATGAAATTAAAACATTTTCTCCTCGGAAGAAAAATTATGACCAACCTGCTGTGGCTGCTGCTGCTAAGTTGCTTCAGTTGTGTCCGACTCTGTGCAACCCCATAGACAGCAGCCCACCAGGCTCCTCCATCCCTGGGATTCTCCAGGCAAGTATACTGGAGGGGGTTGCCATTTCCTTCTCCAATACATGCATGCATGCTAAGTCACTTTAGTCGTGCCCAACTCTGTGCAACATTATGGACAGCAGCCCACCAGGCTCTTCTGTCCACAGGATTCTCTAGGCAAGAAGACTGGAGTGGGTTGCCATTTCCTTCTCCATGACCAACCTAGACAGCATATTAAAAAGCAGAGACATTACTTTGCCAACAAAGGTCCATCTAGTCAAAGCTATGTTTGTTTTTTTTTGTTTGTTTGTTTTCCATTAGTCATGTATGGACGTGAGAGTTAGATTATAAAGAAAGCTGAGTGCTGAAGAATTGATGCTTTTGAACTGTGGTGTTGGAGAAGACTCTGGAGTGTCCCTTGGATAGCAAGGAGATCCAACCAGTCCATCCTAAAGGAAATAAGTCCTGAATATTCATTGGAAAGACTGATGCTTAAGTGGAAACTTTGGCCACCTGATTCGAAGAACTGATTCACTGGAAAAGACCTTGATGCTTGGAAAGATTGAAGGCAAGAGAAGGAAGGGGATGACAGAGAATGAGATGGTTGGATGGCATCACCGACTCAATGGACATGAGTTTGAGTAAGCTCCATGAGTTGATGATGGACAGGGAAGCCTGGCGTGCTACAATCCATGGGATCACAAGGAGTCTGACACGACTGAGTGAGTGAACTGAACTGAACTGAAACATTCAACAGAGATATTAACACCTGAAAATCCAGGAGAGAACACAGCAGATCAGTAAAACTAGATTAAATTTCAGAGCTGACAAACACAAAAGTATAGGATGGGAAAATAAATGAATAATTATATGAGAATATCTTTTTTTTTTAAATTTTCTAAGTAGGTCATGTTTCCTACAGTTGACTTGGTTAAATTACAAGGAACTTCATATATCCCATGGACTAGAGACCATCCTTATAGTAGAAATAGTTTTTTGTGTGTGTTTTAGTACCTAGATAATTTTTTTCACTTTCAGTTAACACAGTATTTAATGAGGAAAAGCATCAAATGCATGCAAATAGAAAGTTCATTTTGTACATTTGGAAGACATTTTCCATGAGTGCAAGAGAAATGAGAAACTAGTAAGAAGGACTGAAATCTTTCTCTAGAAAGAGAGCTAAAAATTCACATCCTGCTCTTTCCTTAGCACACATATTGTCAAATAAGGAGCAAAAAATAAGACACTTTCTCTTTAAAGTAGAATTCATATTGGAACATAGAAGTTTATTTAGAATATATTACAAAGTTGCCAGATGTCAGGACTCTTAGATAAGATTGACTCAATATAAATAGTGTAGTTTGGGTTTATTGAACAAGAGAATGCCTACAAGAAAGTGATTTTATGAAGACTTATTTGACAAGAACAATTAGTAAAGAAAAGGCTGGAGGCAAGAAGAGCAGAAAATATGGTTAAGACATAGGATTTGGGGAAATGAATGTTGACTCTGGTGTGAAACAAAAGAGGCACTGAAGAACAGTGAGAGAGAGGAATCAATTTAACTTGGTGATCAGTTCACCATGGGGCAAGTGAAGTTAGTAGTTAGTAGTTAACTCGTCTGTGTGCATGCATGTTCAGTCACACCTGACTTTTTCTGACCCCAAGAACTGTAGCCTGCCAGGCTCCTCTGTCCATGGCGTTCGTCAGGCAAGAATACTGGAGTGGGTTGCCATGCCCTTCTCCAGGGGATCTTCCTGATCCAGAGATCAAACCTGCATCTCCCACATTAGAGGCAGATTCTTTACCATTTGAGCCACTAGGAAGTCCTAAATACCTATGATCATTCTCAAATTTACTGATTACATTTTAATATCTTTGAATTTATTGATTTCATTTAATGTCATTGATTAAACTATAAAAAGACATTTAGAAAATAAGTGTCTTTTAAAGAAAAAGTTTAGGTTTGGCACATTTACTGCTCTCTTACTTGTGAATAGGAAATAATATCTAGAGTTGACTGCTTTTTTTCATGTAAAAGACTTCTCTCAGCAGTCAAATCCTTCTCAATTATTGTTAATTAAAAAGTGTCCCAGGGAACAGCCATCATGATCTCTACAAATCTGTTACCATGTGTCCTATCTTTTTGAAGATATTTGTTTTCTATTAAGTAAGTTGTAGAAAAATACATTGATATTAAAAATGTCTCATTTTTTCAATCTTTGTGCATATTATATTTAGAGTGAAAAATCAGCTAGTACACAAAATCCCCAATCAATATGTAAAATGACTAGAATGGATTTTCTGTAAATATTAACAAAATTATAAACATAGCTCAGCAAATTTGAAGAACTTATCTTTACTAAAACCAAGATATATACTTAGTTTTGAGGTAAGAATGTGTAGATAATATGTAAAGTATGTGAAATGCATTATCACATCACTGCTCATTAAGCTATTATTCAATTCCCCTCCAATCAGATCACAGCTCCCTCTTTTCTTGTTGAAGACATTAGGGCTTCATGGTGCCTCTGCCTAAAGCTATCTTCTCTAAGAACTTTGCTTAATACGTTCTGTTCCATATTTTAGGTCTCAGATTAAACGTTACATACCTAAAGAGGTGACAGTCATTTACACTATTTAAACTGTACAAGTCCACATGAATTATTTAACAGATTACACATTCAATTACTTTATAAAATGAATTCAGTTCAATTCAGTTGCTCAGTAATGTCCAACTCTTTGCGACTCCATGGACTGCAGCACGCCGGGCCTCCCTGCCCATCACCACTTCCTGGAGCTTACTCAAACTCATGTCCATCAAGTCGGTGATGCCATCCAACCATCTCATCCTTTGTTGTCCCCTTCTCCTCCAGCCTTCAATCTTTCCCAGTGTCAGGGTCTTTTCCAATGAGTCAGTTTTTCACATCAGGTGGTCAAAGTATTGGAGTTTCAGCTTCAGCAACAGTCCTTCTAATGAATATTCAGGACTGATTTCCTTTAGGATATACTAGTTGGATCTCCTTGCAGTCCAAGGGACTCGCAAGAGTCTTCTCCAACACTACAGTTCAAAAGCATCAATTTTTGGCTCTCAGCTTTCTTTATAGTCCAACTCTCACATTCATGTAATAAACTGAATTACAGTGCATATTTTACATATAGTTATATTTTCCACTTTCTTATTTTTGTTTGTTAGTAAAATAATTGTCTCCTTGAAGGTACACACACAAAAAATGCTCAACCTGTTATTTCAGGCTCTATCTGCAAGGATTGTTTATATATTTTTATTGAAAGCTGGATACATGACTAACACTAAAATTCACAATTTAGTATTTCTACTTTGATCATACTTAAATGGAATATCTTTCATTTATCAAAAAACCTCCAATAAACCTCCAATAAACTTACATTTTAACATAAATTTTCTAAAGCAATGGTTTGGTTCTCCACTTTGGGGCTGTGAGATTTTCCCTTTTTTTTTTTTTTTGCCCTCTTCCTAGACACAGATTTCAAATTATTTATAACCAACCTGCTCCATAAGTGTTTCATTCCAAAGTGTGCCCTGGCTTAGAACTATACACAACCCAGTGGAAGTTTACTTCTACTTTCAGGGAAAAAAAAAGTCATCAAAAGATTTTTTTTTTTTTAATTACATTGAGTTTCAAATTTTATTATAAGATTACGGTAATATCTAATTTTAAGTTTAAAATGCATTGAAATACATATACGGTTCCTATTAATGCCATTATAAACCATTCCACTTTCACTTCACTTTCAAGCTTATGCCATAAAATAGCAATGTTTTTATTGTGTTCAAGGGTGTGTGACGGAATTTACAGGGCAGAGAAGGTGTAGCTTGTTTTCACTCCATTATCAGCAGGGGTGACTAGAAAGGCTGGAAGCTAGAACCGTCAGGAGACTTCTTCACTCACACATCTGGTGCCATGATGGAGGTGATTCTATGGGCCTCTGATTGTAGCTTCGGCTCACCCAATCATATGGTTTGTTTCCAAGACTGAGCCCTGAAAGTGTATCTCCAAAATCAGCACTTCAGAAGATCCAAATGCAAAATGCATGGCCTTTTACGACCTAGTTTCAAAAGTCACAACACACCACTTGTGCCATCTTCTATTGTTTAAAGCAGTCACAAGCTTGCCCAATTCTGAAAGGTGGAGACATAAACATCCTCTTTTTATGGTAAGGGCATTTAACATGAGATCAATTCTCCTAAATTTTAAGTACACACTACATAATTGCTAAGTACAGACACAATGCTCTACAGCAGATCTCTACCAATTGTTCATCTCGTACACTTGAAAGTTTATACCATTTGAACAGAAATTCCCCATTTCCCCCTCCCTTCAGCCCTTGGAAACCATTATCCTACTTCCTGCTCTATGAGTTTGACTATTTTATTCTCTTCATATAAGTGGACTCAAGTAGTATTCACCGTTCTTTGGATGGTTTACTTCACAGAGCATGATGTTCTTGAGGTCTGTCCATGTTGTCACATATAGCAGAATTCTCCTCTGTTTATAAGACTAAATAATATTCCATTGTGTGTCTATACCACCTCTTCTTTATCTGTTCATCCATTTGTTTCCATATCTTGGCTATTGTAAATAATCCTGCAATGAACATGGGAGCATGGATATACATTCATTTTGATTCCAATTACTTTGGATAAACACTTAGAAGTGGGTTGTTAGACCATATGATGGTTGCATTTTTAATTTTTTTGAGAAATCTCTAGATTGCTTTCCATAAGGCTGGACAATTTTACATGGCCAGCAGGCCCAATTTCTCCACATCCTTGCCAACACTTATTATCTCATTTTTGGTAGGCATTCTAAAACGTATGAAGTTACATATCATTGTAATTTTTGACTTGCTTTTCCCTGACAACTAGGGATCTTGAATATTTTTTCATATACCTTTTAGCCATTTGTATGCTTTCTTTGGATGAATGTCTATTCAAGCCATTTGCCCACTGCAAAGTAATCTTGAGAAAGAACAAAGCTAGAGGCATCATACTTCCTGATTTCAAAATATATTACAAAGATACAATAATTAAAACAGTGTGCTGCTTGAATAAAAACACAGAATAGAATAGAAAGCCCAAATATATGCTCATTCACATACAGCCAACTGATCTTCAACAAGGGTCAAAGAATACGCAAAAGCAAAAGATGGTATCTTAAACACATGATTTTGTGAAAACTAGATATGCACATGTGAAGGAATGAAGCTGGCATTTATTGTGTACACTTATCTTACACCACACACAAAAATGAACTCTCATATGGCTTAATGTTTAAGCATAACACTTGGAACAGTAAATCTTCCAGAACAAAACACAGGGAAAAGCTTTATGACAGTGGTTTTGGCAACATTATCTTAAATATAACACAAAAAACACAAGCAACAAAAATAAAAAGTAGGAAGTGGAGCTATTTCACACTAAAGCTTTTACACAGCAAAAGAATAACAGAGTGAAATGGGAGAAAATATTTACAAACCATATATCTGATAAGAGGTTAATATTCAAACTATATAAGTAAATCCTACAACTGAAATGCAAAACAAACAAAACAAAACAAAACCCTCAAATAATCAGCACCCTGCCTCGATGGCAGGAATTTCAAAATATCTGTAGCCATTTTTATTTTTATTTATTTTTTAAATTTTTTTTAAATTTTATTTTATTTTTAAACTTTACAAAATTGTATTAGTTTTGCCAAATATCAAAATGAATCTGCCACAGGTATACATGTGTTCCCCATCCTGAACCCTCCTCCCTCCTCCCTCCCCATACCATTTTTAAACTTTCGCACATATATTTTCATAGGCATTCAAAGACATAATCACATGCTGTGCAATGGGCGGAGAAGGCAATGGCAACCCACTCCAGTACTCTTGCCTGGAAACTCCCATGGATGGAGGAGCCTGGTAGGCTGCAGTCCATGGAGTCGTGAAGAGTCAGACACGACTGAGCGACTTCACTTTCACTTTTCACTTTCATGCATTGGAGAAGGAAATGGCAACCCACTCCAGCGTTCTTGCATGGAGAATCCCAGGGACGGAGGAGCCTGGCAGGCTGCTGTCTATGGGGTCACACAGAGTCGGACACGACTGAAGTGACTTAGCAGCAGCAGCAGCAGCAATGGGACTAAATTTTCTTAGATTATGTTACTTCCTCCTAAGGTTTCTGTCCATAATAATTTTTATTTCTGAATTCTCTGACTGATGATAAGAAAAAGATAGTGATAATACAGACTGTGCAATCTGCAAGTATACTCTATAAATATGTATTCTAATAGAAAATCATCTTGAATTGTGTATATACTAATAGGAAAGTAAAAGATGAAACATTTTTCATCAAAACAATAGAACAGTATGTTTGGTGACACAGAAGGTAATCTTCCTGAAAAAAATTACTTAATATTTTTGCTGCTCTCAAATTGTAGGTTTATTTCTTATCTAGAGAATAAACTTACATGCATCTATGATTGCTCAGGATTTTATGTGAATTACATGTTCTTATCTCTTAAAAGTAATTTTTAAAAATGGAATAGCAATATAGTTAAAATTTGGGGAGCAACTATTTTTAAATAAGAAACAAGTGAACACAAAGCAGGTCTAACCAAATTTCACAATAACTTCACAGATAAACTTTGTCAGGCATTTTTCCTCAAAATAGAGACAGCAGTGTGTCTGAGAAACATAAGAATTTTTCTAGACATCACCAAACTCTACTTTGACTACATAAAGGAATTAACATCTGAATCATTCTAGTGGCTCTGTTGGAACTGGCTCTGCAGATTTTAAATGAAGGTGCCAACACCTAAGCAGTATAACCTGTCATACTTGGTTAACAGCAAAGTATTCATGTCCTCTTATCACATTAAGTTGCTCTTCAGGTTTTAAACCCAACCTTTTGCATTTTCCTTGTAAATGACTATTTATTAAAAGTGAAAGATTCTATATTTATAAGACCTAATTACTGGGAAAGAGATATCATGGATTAAAGGGAACAGTTGAACACTTTTCTTCATCTATGTGTATCTCCAGCAATCTCCGAATGTGTGTGTGTTAGTCACTCAGTCATGTCCAACTCTTTGCGACCCCATGGACTGTAGCCCACCAGGCTCTTCTGTCCATGGAATTCTCCAGGCAGGAATACTGGAGTGGGTTTCCACTCCCTTCTCCAGGGGATCTTCCCAACCAGGGATTGAACCTGGGTCTCCTTAATTGTATACAGACTCTTTACCATCTGAGCCACAGTGTCTTCAATATTTTACAGCATTTTTCTGTCTCAGGATGTAGCATCTTAAACTGAATTTCAGTTATTTTTCCCCATAACATAATCTGGTTAAATATTGTAATTTTAAAATAGTGTTATAGAAAGATTCCTGGTTTTATAACTGAAAGGTAAATTCATTTATTTTAAAATGGATATGCTCAATTTTAATTTTTGATGATTTTTATACTGCTAAATCAACACTGAGTGTGCCCTTTAATGTCATCTTCAATATAAGAAAATATTACTTAACAGTAAACTGAATCTGACAACTTCAGTTGATCCAAACTTTTCAACTTGTTCTTTCTGCAGAGTTTCCTCTTTATTAAGAATTACTCATCAAAAGTAAAAGAAAACGAAACAAACACTTGCAACACCAAAAGGGATTTTGATGGCCCAAAGTGCAAACCATCGCAGCGGCCCAGGTGTCCCAATGACAATTTTCTACTTCTGAAAACATGTAGCTTCCATTTCCTGGCTTCTAAATTAAACAAACAAACAAAAAAAAGATTTTGCAATTACCCTTTTTCCCTCCTGAAATTAACCAGTGACCTGGAAGTCAGCAATGTCATTGCCACATCCTATAAGCTGTCTCATTCACAGCTTTTTTTTTTTTTTTTTTTTGGTCTACTTAAAAATTTGAAATATGAGTTTCATACTGACAGCCAAATAAAATAATTAATTGAACTCTTACTAATCCAGAGTGATATTCAAATAAGTCTCAGTGTTCTGAACTATTATGATAGGTAGGTGACATGATGAAATATTTCGACTGATAACAGAAAGTTGTTTCCAACCTATTTGAATGCATAAATTGCTTTGACTGAGGAGCAGTAAAGAAACTGCAGGTTGACATGTTGCTTTCCCAACCCTTCAAGTATTAACTGTTCACATAACTGTGGGTAGCAATGAAATATTCCTTCTCTAATAAAACAGATTAGGAAGTCCATGTAATTCCTATATTTCAAGACTTAGAGATTTGCCTTAGTAGAGAATCAATTTTAGAAAAAGAAAACAAGATTTTTCTCATTAAATATGTGACATTAATAAGGCAACATTAATTAGGGAATATTTTTTCCTATGGAAATAATATGCATCACTTATTTAAGGTATGCTGTACATATTTTTACAAAATTTCTTGTGCACAAGTACATTGGGCATTCATAAGAATCTATAAACTTAATTTGAATTATCCTGTCAATATTATAAGTTAATCACTGTTACCTCAACTGTTGAATGGTTGAGGTGAATTCACATCCAGGATGTGAATCAAATGGTGAATCCACATCCAGGATGATACCTAATATCATCTGAGGAACAACTGTCAAGCTCAGGGCAAATCCCCAGAGAAGGGCAAAGGTGTCAACTATTAACACACAAGCACTGAAACTGGACAATGGGCAGAGGGAAGGCTGCTAAATATCTGCTAGGGGAACCAAGAGCCTTTATCATAAGAGAGAAAACATGGATTAAGTCTGTTACCTCTTCTGTAATTAGGTAATATGTCTACTCAACCAAGATTTATTGAAAGCCAACCTACCATCAGCTACTATACTAGGAAACCATGGATAACCATCCAGAAATATGGTTTCTGCCCTAGAGGAATCTTCAATGAAGTTGAGAAGACCAGAGTACACAAATAATGACAACAATAAAGTACCATACCAAAAGAATTGACAGGTTTCTCTGGGGGCATAGAAAACGTAAAAAATTTCATTCTCCAACAGGCACTTGTTCTCAGATCTTAACCCTTTAGATTTCTGTTTTCTTCCATGAACCTTTAACTCTTTTATTCATATATTTCATCTGTCAAAATAAAGTCCATATCCCTCTTTGCACACTGATTGTATTAACATCTCTCTTAATTATAGCAGAACAGAGAACCATGGAGCTTCTTGCTTGAACACAATGCAGTTCATGCACACATAGCTTTCCTCATCCTATTCAACTTTTTCTTTTGTCACAAAATAATGTGAAAATGCAGCCGAACAGTATTCAAACGTTCCTTGTTTGCTTGCTCTACTAGTCCTACTTCATTTAAAATGGAAATGGTTCTCAAAAAGAAACTTCTAATAAACACTTTTTCATTTATTCCCCAACTATTTACCTTCAATAAATAAGCTGATTCTTGTCCCCATATGTACCTGTGTGGGAGTTTATTTTCCTGTTATATACACAAAAGTCAAGTTTCTAAGTCTGAAACATTAAGAATTTGTTCATTTTATTTTTCAATACAAAAAAGATGGTGTAATACTCTATTCCTCAAAACCAAATGCCAGTTTAATTTTCTTCATTGTTGACATAATTTAAAGTAAAATAATGATTATTGTGTGTCTTGGTCAATCATGCCTTTGTGCACATATAATGTGAGAATAATAACTCTTTTGTAGATGCACTTCAAATTATTATTTATGAGTGAATATAAATGAATCAATGGGTTTGTAAACTAAAAGGCAGAAATAGGCAGCCCAAAACTATTCATACACATCAT
This sequence comes from Bubalus kerabau, assembly GCF_029407905.1. Taxonomy (NCBI): domain Eukaryota; kingdom Metazoa; phylum Chordata; class Mammalia; order Artiodactyla; family Bovidae; genus Bubalus; species Bubalus kerabau. Next base: position 71,313,080 of record NC_073628.1, read on the forward strand.
CTCTGCTGTTTTTTCAATATAGACGATTTGGTAAAATGGAGTTTTGATGTTGTTCAGTCGCTAAGTTGTGTCCATCTCCTTGCAACCCCATGGACTGCAGCACACCAGAGTTCACAGTCCTACACTATCTCCCAGAGTTTGCTCAAACTCATGTTCATTGAGTCGGTGATGCCATCCAACTATCTCGCCCTCTGTCAACCCTTCTCCTCCTGCCTTCAATCTTTCCCATCATTAGGGTCTTTTGCAGCAAGTTGGGTTTTTTCATCAGATGTCCAATGTATCAAGGCTTCAGCTTCAGCATCAGTCCTTCCAAAAAATATTCACGGTTTATTCCCTTTAGGATTGACTAGTCGTATCTCCTTGCTGCCTAAGGGACTCGCAAGAGTCTTTCCCAATGAAACACAGTTCAAAAGCACCAATTCTTCAATGCTCAGCCTTCTTTACGATCCAACTCTTAACATCCATACACGACTACTGGAAAAACTATGAATTTGATTATATGGACCTTTGTCAGAAAAGTGATGTCTCTGCTTTATAAATACACTGTCTAGGTTTATCACAGCTTTTCTTCCAAGGAACAAGCATCTTTTAATTGCATGGCTGAAGTCACTGTCCACAGTGATTTTGGAGCCTAAGAAAATAAAATCTGTTAATATTTATACATTTTCTCCTATCTGTTTGATATAAATTGATGGCACAAGTTGTTATGGTCTTAGTTATCTTAGTTCTTTGAATACTGTGTTTTAAACTAACTTTTTCACTCTTCTCTTTCACCCTCATCAAGAGGTTCTTTAGTTCCTCTTCATGTTCTGTTATTAGTGTTGTATCATCTGCATATCTGAGATTAAGGTCCCCTGGAAAATGGAATGGCTACCCACTCCAGTATTCTTCCCTGGAGAACTCCATGCACAAAGGAGCCTGGAGTGCTACTGTCCATGTGGTCACAAAGAGTCAGATACAACTGAGTGATAAACACTTTTACAAAAGAGAATTTAGTAGTAAATAAATATAAGATGTATTTTAAGGTAGTCCAAGCCTTTCCTAGATATCACAATGCATACAGGCACAACTTTATTTTGACAATTGCTCTATTGAAAAAGCTTAACCTTTGTTAATGTTATGGACAGATTTTTAAAAAATGAATTTATCATGGAACAAAATTTCAGACTAAATTGAATAAAGCAGGGAAAACCACTAGGCCATTAAAGTATGACCTAAATCAAATCCTTTACAATTATTCAGAGGAAGTAACAAATAGATTCAAGGGACTCGATCTGATAGACAGAGTACCTGAAGAATTATAGACAGTAAAACTGTACAATAGGTGGTGATCAAAATCATTCCCAAGAAAAAGAAATTCAAAAGGCAAAATAGTTGTCTGAGGAAGCCTTACAAGCAGCTGAGATAAGAGGAGAAGCTAAAGGTAAAGGGAGAAAAGGAAAGATATCCATCTGAATGTAGAGTTCCAAAGAATAGCAAGGAGAGATAAGAAAGCCTTCTTAAGTGAAAAATGCAAAGAAATAGAGGAAAACAATAGAATGGGAAAGACTAGCGATCTTTTTAAGAAAATTAGAAGGGAATATTTCATGTAAAGATGGACACTATAAAGGACAGAAACAGTACGGACCTAACAGAAGCAGAAGATAAGAAGAGATGGCAAGAGTACACAGAATAATGATACAAAAAAAGATCTTCATGACCCAGATAATCATGATGGTGTGATCACTCACCTAGAGCCAGACATCCTGGAATGCAAAGTCAAGTGGGCCTTAGGAAGCATCACTATGAACGAAGCTAGTGGAGGTGATGGAATTCCAGCTGAGCTATTAGCTTTTAGCTAAATCCTAAAAGATGCTCTTGTTAAAGTGCCAGCAAATGTGGAAAACTCAGCAGTGGCCACAGGACTGGAAAAGGTCAGTTTTCATTCCAATCTCAAAGAAGGGCAATGCTAAAGAATGTTCAAACTATAGCAACATTGCATTCATTTCACATGCTAGTAAAGTAATGCTCAAAATCTTTCCAGCTAGGCTTCAACAGTATGTGGACTGAGAACTTTCAGATATACAAGCGGGATTTAGAAAAGGCAGAGGAACCAGAGATCAAATTGCCAACATCAGTTGGATCATAGAAAAAGCAAGAGTATTACAGAAAAACCATCTACCTCTGCTTCATTGACTATGCTAAAACCTTTTACTGTGTGCATCACAACAAACTGTGGATAATTCTGAAAGAGATGGGACTACCAGACCACTTTACCTGGCTCCTGATAAACCTGCATGCAGGTAAAGAAGCAATAGTTAGAACCGGATGTGAAACAATAGACTGCCAAAATTGGGCAAGGAGGACATCAAAGCTGTATATTATCACCTTACTTATTTAACTTCTATGCAGATTACATCATGAAAAATGCTGGGCTAGATGAAACATAAGCTGGAATCACGATTTCTGGGAGAAACATCAATAATCTCAGATATACAGATGACACCACCCTTATGGCAGAAAGCGAAGAGGAACTAAAGAGCCTCTTGGTGAAAGTGAAAGAGTGAAAAAGTTGGCTTAAAGCTCAACATTCAGAAAACTAAGATCATGGCATCTGGTCCCATCACTTCATGGCAAATAGATGGGGAAACAATGGAAACATTGACAGATTTTATTTTCTTGGGGTCCAAAATCACTGCAGATGGTGACCGCAGCCATAAAATTAAAAGACGTTTGCTCCTTGGAAAAAAGCTCTGACAAACCTAGGCAGCATATTAAAAAGCAGAGACATTATTTTGCTGACAAATGTCCATATACTCTATGCCATGGTCTTTCCAGTAGTCATGTGTGGATGTGAGAGTTGGACCACAAAGGCTTACAGCCAAAGAATTGATGCTTTCCAACTGTTTTGTTGGAGAAGACTCTTGAGAGTCCCTTGAATTACAAGGAAATCACACCAGTTAATCCTACAAGAAATAAACCCTGAATATTTTTTGGAAGGACCGATGCTGAAGCCTCAATACTTTGGCAGCTGATGCGAGTAGCCAACTCATTGGAACAAGAGAGGACAAGATGGTTGGATGGCATCACTGAGTCAATGAACATGAGTTTGAGCAAGCTCCAGGAGATGGTGAAGGACAGTAAAGCCTGGCATGCTGCAGTCCATGAGGTTGCAAAGAGTTGGACACAACTGAGTGACTGAACATCAACAACTTCTTCTTGACATAATGCCAGTGCAGAATCTGTGATCATGGGATACTTTCTAGAAGAGAGTGTTCTAAGACTTTTTTCATAGCTAAATTGGAATATTATTTTTCATTTGTGATTTATGTTGCTGTACATTCAGACTGATGTATCCCTACAAATATAAGTTCCTTATAATTATTCATTGACAGATGCTTGTAAACCTCCTTTGACAATTTCTATGTCAATATGCTAATGTGTTAATGCCATCTTTAAATCTCTCATCCATTTTCAAAGTGTAAGCTTTCCAAATTAATATTATTATAAATATAATAATTTAGGAAGCAATATCTCCTTAGGGCTATAATTACCCAAACATTTTTTGACATTTATATTTTATTGAAGTAGTTTATTTAAAACTGAATTTCCTAGATGACTAAATTGAAAACTGTTATAGCAATGATTATGTTTTATTTATACTTGAATTGGCACTATCTAGCATGGTCATAAAGACTCAACAACTACCTTTGGATACATTAATGGTTATGTGGTAGAAACAATCAGCTATGGATTAGTAATTAAAAGTGCTAACCTAGTTGGTATATATTTAAATAATCTAGATGTGAAAAGTTTGGTATTATAATAAAGATACCCTCAGCCCTCCATTGACTCTTCAGTCCAATGTATTAAAGTCATTTTACACTAGGTATCTGGAACCTATGTGACATTACTAAGATCTGAAATGAAGCCATTTTACTGGAATGTAAGTTAATTTACCATATGCCCACTAGTCATGTCAACAAATTCAATTGAAACTTTTTTTTTAATCTGAAGAAATCTCCTTCCATCTACCACTTGCAAAAAAAAATTACCTGTATTAACATAGTAAAATAAACAATGATCATGTGAGAGTTAAAATGAATTATTGGAACTAAAGAAATATATTGACATTTTACTCTATCCTGAGGAAATAGCCAATCACTTGAAAAAGGAAAACTCTGAGATAAAAATTCAGTATTCCTTGTAAAAACAGTTTTTTAGCAATTTATTTTTAAAGTAGTTTCAAATGACCAAAGGGAAGAAAACTATTTTATATAATCATGGAAATTAATAAATGTATAATTAAAGTTAATATGATAACACATAGTTAATGTTATTCTCTATACTATACATAAACAAAATATAATAAATACAATTAATAAAAGAAGTTAGGCTTTTTCTGGTTTTATGTATCATAAAATACATCATCGGGCATGTAGTTGTCACTTCTAAATTGAAAGTTTGTTTAATATCATTGACTGATTAAAATTGGGACAATTCATAGAAACAGGTGTAAACTGGGCTCCCAAAATCACACACAAAAGCAATACTAGAAAGTTTCCTCAATATGAGGAGACCAAATTTCTCCTAATACTTATAGAAACAGACTCTGTCTTGTTTACAAGTTTTACCCTCAACCTAGGTATCTTGAAAATATACCTGGATGTCATTCTTAAGCCACTACCTATTATTTAATTTTTTTAAGACTTGAAATTAGGCAAGAGTCTGTATAGCAATTATTTTATTGTGCAATTTACTTTTCATTTTGAACATTTCATGATCTTTAAGGGATAGTCTGTGCTGTGTCAGACACAGGGCTAAATGTAGTTACAGATCAATAACCTCAAAGAAGGTCACCACTAATTGGGAATAAAATATATAAACTTCATTATGGAAAAATCTGCTGAATGTTATACAATACCCACTTCCTGTTTTATCACTATCACAAACAACTCTTCACATCCACTTCATCAAGTTCTATGGTGCCTTATTACTTATTTACAAACTTAGTCAAATAAACATTGATATAATTCATTTGTCTTCCTTCCAAGACTCACTATGGCCCTTTATTTTGTCCCTACTTAAAATAGGGACAAGTTTGTCTTGTTTACAAGTGTAGCCCACACTTAGTTACACAGTGTCTGCCATAACAGCAAGAATTTCATCATCTTCATGGAAATAATTTAATTTATATCTTCTTTCTCATTCCACAGTCTCACATCTAAATTTCCACTTCCTTAAACAGTATAACTCCATTCAGCATCTCACGTCCTTTGATGATTGTTTTCATATCTTTCACTTTCTCATAAGTTACAAATCCGTCAGCACTGGACATATTATTGTGTTCTTCTGGACTTATACCATTATTGATTTATCTATATATGTGCTCAGTCACATCCAACTCTTTGTGACCCCATGGACTGTATACCCCATCAGGTGCCTCTGTCCATGGAATTTTCCTGGCAAGAATACTAGAATGGGTTGTCATTTCCTACTCCAGGAGATGTTCCGAAGAAATCAGAAAAAAGTCTTACCATTGTTCATATGTATATATATATTCTTTCCTTCTGGTTGTTTTCAAGAGTTTCTCTTTATCTTGTTGTTCTGTTGCCAAGTCATCTCCGACTCTTCACATCCCCATGAACTGCAGCACACTAGGCTTCCCTGTCTCTTACAATTTCCCGGAGTTTACGCAATTTTATGTCCATTGAATTGCTGATACCATCAAACCATCTCATCCTCTGTCACCTGCTACTCCTCTTGCCCTCAATCTTTCCCAGCACCAGTCTTTTCCAATGAGTTGGCTCTTCACATCAGGTGGGCAAAATATTGAAGCTTCAGCATCAGTCCTTCCAAAAAGTGTGCAGGGTTGATTCCCTTAGTTTTCAGAAATTTGATTGATTAACTTTCTTTAATGTGCCTGCTGATTATATTTATGCTGTTTGTCTTGTCTGAGCTATGAAATCTAAATGTAATTTTCATATAATTTTAAAGATTTTAGCATTTTTCTTTAATTATTTTTCTGTCCCAGTTACTTTAATGTTTGATATTGTTCCACCCAGGGCCCTGAAACTTGGCTTATTCTTCTTCAATCTTTGTTCCTCTGTTCTTCAGATTAATAATTTCCACATATCTGCTCTAAATTTATTGACTTTTTATACTGTCCCCTGCAATCTGCTAAAACACTCAGTTTTCTTAAATTTTTGTTAGTTCTAGAATTTCTTTTACTTATTACTATCTCCACTTACATGATAAGATTGGCAATTATGATAAATTTGGACCACTTTTTAGTTTAACTATTCAAAGATATTTATAATAGATGCTTTAAATTTGTATTTGCTTAGTCTAACCTTTGTGCCATTTCAGGTTTGTGTTCTGCTAACTGGTTTTTCATGATTATTTGTAAAAAGTCATTTCATACACGTATATAATTACATAGCTTTATATTTATAATGATGTCTTTGTATGGTCATTGATTTGGGAGTGAACAACAGCTTTACTGCGATAAACTTAACATATCATATAATTCAACCATTTATTTAAATAACACAATGCTTCTTACTATATTCACAGACTTGTGCCGTCACTGTACTCAATTTAAGAACATTTTCATCACCCCTAAAAGAAACCATATACCCTTTTGCAGTCAAGCTCCTCATTTTCCTCCACTAATTTACTCTTATCCTCTACAGATTTGCTTATTCTAGGCACTTAATATCGGAGAAGGCAATGGCACCCCACTCCAGTACTCTTGCCTGGAAAATACCATGGATGGAGGAGCCTGGTGGGCTGCAGTCCATGGGGTCGCTAAGAGTGGGACACGACTGAGCGACTTCTCTTTCACTTTTCACTTTCATGCATTGGAGAAGGAAATGGCAACCCACTCCAGTGTTCTTGCCTGGAGGATCCCAGGGACGGGGGAGCCTGGTGGGCTGCCGTCTCTGGGGTCACACAGAGTCGGACACAACTGAAGCCACTTAGCAGCAGCAGCAGCAGACACTTAATATAAAGGAAATCATATGATATGTGGTCTTTCACAACCATTTTTTTTCACTTGGCACGATGTGTTCAGCGTCCATCCATGTTGTAGCATGTGTCAGCACTGTATGTTTTGTAGTACTTAAAACAGGAAACATTATTAATATTAATTTTATCAAATAAAGTCATTTAAAATGCCCCAAAGTCTTTGTCATGTACTTCTTAATTTTGTAGAGACATTTTAACATACACGAAAAAGGGAGAAGATAACCAACAAGATCCTACTGTATAGCACAGGGAACTCTGCTCAATGTTATGTGGCAGTCTGGATTGCAGGGGAGTTTGGGGAGAATGGATGGATGTATATGTATGGCTGAGGCCCTTGCTCTCCATCTGAAACTGTCACAAAGTTATTAATTGACTATACTCCAATATAAAATAAAAATAAAAAGTAAATTAAAAAAAAAAGGAAAAACATAAACTCTAATGAAGGATTGTGATATGTTGATTAAATTTAGCCACAGGAAAACAGCATTTCTTTCTTACTGTGGGTCATTAAAAAAATTTCATTGACTTACTTTTGTCCCCTACCTTCAGCAGACAGGGTATATATACCTCAACAAAAGCAATATTGTGCTTCCTTAATAGAAACTTAGGTGACATGGGAAAATCCCATGGCTGTTCAAAAGTGTGGGGATCCCATCTCACCTGTAAAAGAAAAGTTGGACCAGATGATTTACCTATTACTCCACTGCTTCACTTTTTTTTTTTTTTTTCTTAAATTCCAGGCAGTGAACTAAGCTGGGACTGCAAAAATGAAATTCAAAGATGATGTGCTATAGAGAAGTCATGGGTTATGTGGGTAAAAAATTATTAGTTTCACCATATTATGGGGTCAGGCTTCCCAAAACAGGTGATACCTAGGAAGCATATGCCAGCCAGGGTAAGACTTCTCAAAGCTGAATTGGAGCCCAGGCAGCTGCACGTAAGTTCTATGCGAAGGAGGGAGGATTGTACCTATGAGGATTGTACCAGCCTATGCAGCTGGGCTTTTCAGCAGAGAAGCAACACTGAGCCTCATCAGGTCAGCCCCACCCAGACTGAGCCAGGCAAATTCAAGGTAGGGACTCCAGCAAAGGTCTGAAGAGAAATGTGCAGCCTTACAGCCTGAAAGGAGGGGCCGAATTCCAGGCAGTTTTGAAGCAGAAACACTAGGAAAGGGCACCCACCACCTATGTGAGCTCCATCAAAGATCTGACTTCTTTTTCAGAGCTGCACCCCCCTTTCCTTCCATCATTGTGCCATCACTCCTCCTTTTTCTGACCTTCTTAGAGTTCCGAGTGATATCAGGCCTGGACATCCGCCCTCAGTGGTGTTGTGGTGCTTTCCTTAGGGACAACTGAGTCAGTCAACCATACAAGTCCTCAGGCAGCCTGAGATCCCCAGTGATCTAGTGAGTTGAGGCCAGATTTGCACAGGTGCATTGGCCCCAGTCTCCTGATTTTTTTTTTTTTTTAAGGAACAAATTAATATGCCTTTGCACTTTCTTCTTGGGTTTATGGTCATTTGCATTGTTTCCACTTCATGACTATTATGAATGTAATGATCGTCCATGTGTAAGTTTATATGAACATGTTCTTTTTTTAAATTAATTAATTTGTTTTAATTGGAGGCTAATTACTTTACAATATTATGGTGGGTTTTGCCATACATTGACACGAATCAGCCACGGGTGTACATGTGTCCATCTGTTCGGAAACTCCCTCCCACCTCCCTCCCCATCCCATCCCCCTGGGTTGTCCCAGTGCACCGGCTTTGAGTGCCCCGTTTCATGCATAGAACTTGGACTGGTGATCTGTTTCATATATGGTGATATACATGTTTCAATGCTATTCTTTCAAATCATCCCACCCTCGCCTTGTTCCACAGAGTCCAAAAGTCTGTTCGTTATGTCTGTGTCTCTTTTGCTGTCTCATATATAGGGCCGTCATTACCATCTTTCTAAATTCCATATATATATATATATATATATATATGTTAATATATTTTATTGGTGTTTTTCTTTCTGACTTACTGCACTCGGTATAATAGACTCCAGTTTCATCCACCTCATTAGAACTCATTCAAATGTGTTTTTTTTTTTTTTAATTGCTGAGTAGTAGTCCATTGTGCATTGTACCACAACTTTCTTATCCATTTGTCTGCTGATGGACATCTAGGTTGCTTCAATATCCTAGCTATTGTAAACAGTGCTGCAATGAACATTGAAGTACACATGTCTCTTTCAATTCTGGTTTCCTCAGTGTGTATGCCCAGCAGTGGGATTGCTGGGTTGTATGGCAGTTCTATTTTCTGTTTTTAAACACTGTCTAACACCATACACAAAAATAAACCCCAAATGGATTAAAGACCTAAATGTAAGACCAAAAACTATAAAACTCCTAGAGGAAAACATAGGCAAAACACTCTCTGACATAAATTTCAGCAAGATCATCTATGAATATGTTCTTATTTCTCATGGGTAAACACCTAGGAATGGTATTGCTAAATTATATAGTAACTCTCCTTTTTTGTTCATTTGTGTTATGAAGAATTGCCAGGCTGTTTTTCGGAGATACTGTGTTATTCTGCGTTCCTAACAGCAATTTATGAAAGTTTTAATTTCTCCATCTCTTCACTTGCTGTCTTACTTTTTGATCATAGCCATCTTATTGGGGGTGAAGTTGTATCTCATTATAGCTTTGATTTGCATTTCCCTGATAGCTAAAGATGTTGAGGATCTTCTCATATGCATATTGGCCATTTGTATTTTTCTGAATATCTATTCAGAATGTCTGCTTCTGTTTAACTGAGTGTTTTGCCTTTTCATTAAGTTGCGAGAGTTCTTTATATATTCTGGATAGAAGTTTCCCATCAGAAATATGAATTTTAGTATATTCTTCCATTCAGTGGATTGTCTTTGCACTTCCTTGATGGGATGTCATGAGGCATAGAGATGTTTATTTATTTATTTTTTAATCCAATAGATCTATTTTTTTTTTCTCTTTATTCTTGTGCTTCTGGTGTCATATCTAAGAAACCATTGCTTACTACAAGGTCATGAATGCTTAACCTGTTTTCTCTCAAGTGTTATGTATTTTTTAACATAAATTTATATCTTTGATGCATTTTGAATTGATTTTTGTATTTGATGTGAGGTAGGAGTCTAACTTTGTTCTTTCATGTGTAATTATCCAGTTGTCTCACCACTATTTGTGGAAAAGACAATCCTTACCTCACCAAATCATCTTGGCACATTTGTTGGTGATAGTTTTTGTTTTGTTGTTGTTTATTTGTTGTTCTGTTGATAAGTCATGTCCAACTCTTTGTAACCCCATGTAAGCATGCCAGGCTTCCCTGTCCTTCACTATCTCCTGGATTTTGCTCCAATTCATGTCCATTGAGCCAGTGATACCATCTAACCATCTCATCCTCTATTACCCCCTCCTCCTCTTGCCCTCAATCTTTCCCAGCATACAGTATTTTACAATGAGTCAGCTCTTTGCATCAGGTGGCCAAAGTATTGGAGTTTCAGCTTCAGCATCAGTACTTCCAATAAATATCCAGGGTTGATTTCCTTTAAGATTTACTGGTTTGATCACCTTGCAGTCCAAGGGACTCTCAAGAGTCTTCTCCAGCAGCACCACAGTTCAAAAGCATCAGTTCTTCAGCACTCACCCATCTTTATGGTCCAACTCTCACATCCATACATGACTATTGGAAAAACCATAGCTTTGACTGGACAGGCCTTTGTCAGCAAAGTGATATCTTTGTTTTTTAATATACTGTCTAGGTTTGTCATAGCTTTTCTTCCAAGGAAACTCATCTTTTAATTTCATTAAATATTAGACATTTAGGATACTACACTGTAAAAATACAAAATTTCTTATTGAAATTTTTAATTTTAGCTGGAAGTTTAGTTACTCCTGGGTTCCCTTAAATTAATCTGGACTTATTTTACACTTTGTCATTGTAGACTCAAGGAAGGCTCAAGGTGTTCCCAAGCCTCAATAAGTTAGTGATATTCAAATTCCATGTTTCATCTTCCCTAAGGATTTTTTTTCAGACTTGGATTTGGACTTTCTTAGGATATCATTTGGCACCCCCACTCCAGTACTCTTGCCTAGAAAATCCCGTGGACAGAGGAGCCTGGTAGGCTGCCGTCTATGGCATCGCACAGAGTCGGACACAACTGAAGTGACTTAGCAGCAGCAGCAGCAGTCTCATGTTCTTCACATGTATCCCAGCCCTTGTGCCCTGGCAGGTGTCTCACCTTGACCTGTTTTGCTCCCTCTGCATAGGACAGACCTTTCTGATGCTTCCCTGTGTGGACAGTCTCCAGCCACTTCACTCTAGTCACTGTCTCCTTAGCTTTGTAGGATTGTGTGCACTCTTTTGGGAACTCAACGCTAAGCTGTGGTTCTTGGGAAATTGTCAATAGATGTGAAGGTGGGACTTTACAGAGCTAAACTTTTGAGTTTCCCTTTATGTAAGGATCACAGCTATGTGCTTTCTGTTGCACATTGCCTAAAAACAGCTGTCTTCTCTTATCATTACAGTGGAATGGCTAGTCTGGGCACCAATCACTCCATTAAGGCTATCTGATATAGATTAAAAAAAAAAAAACACTACAATGAGAACATATTTCTTTCATTTCTCTGAATGTTCAGGATCACAAAGTAATATCACTTATCCTGAGTATTCATTCTATGCATCTTTTGTTATAATAAAATCTTCCACCATACGTTTAGTATCTTAGAAATTTTTTGATAATTTTGTATTGAAAAGAGAGCTTTGTACATTTTGTAAGATTCTAAGAGAGAGTTATAATTCTGAAGTGGCCTTAAAAATTACAGCATATCTCTTTCAACAGCAAAAAGATCTAAGGTAAACTGAAAAATGCCTGATATAAATTAGCTGAATTATATGAATGCAGTTCAAATTACTACAAATAACTTACTAAAGAGTGCAAATAATACTGTTACAAGAATCATAACGAGGGAGAAATTATTCTAAAGAAGTAGAGTGCTCAGCTGGAGGAGATAATTAGGTAATGAATGGTTAATTGGTAGAGTATGAAGTTGGTGTGTAGGTATATTAAAGTAGATTAAAAAGTCTCAAGAGAGTCAAAGCAAAGGAGAAAGCAATCTAGCATATTAACCAGTATCCACCCCCCACAATTCTTAGACATATTTAAGAGCATAATCTTTCAGGGAGAAAATGGATACAATTCATTTATTCACTAAATGGAGAAAACCATGAAAATTATTTGGAAGCATTACATTATGAAAATAATGTCATTGAGAAATTAATTAAATAGATATATAATTTGACTTGACTCTCATATCTTTAATAAAGAACACTAAATCTTTTAAAGTAAAGACTAGCACCCTGAGGTTAAAAAGTTAGCACTGAAAAGAATTACTCAACACACGCAAGCAGAAGATTCCCATAAATTAAACAAACATCTACACACTAGGCCACAACCATCATTCCCAAATGCTGGACTGTGATAGAAACAGTCTGCTGCTGCTGCTGCTGCTGCTGCTAAGTCGCTTCAGTCCTGTCCAACTCTGTGAGACCCCATAAACGTCAGCCCACCAGGCTCCCCTGTCCCTGGGATTCTCCAGGCAAGAACACTGGAGTGGGTTGCCATTTCCTTCTCCAATGCATGAAAGTGAAAAGTCAAAGTGAAGTTGTTCAGTCGTGTCTGACTCTTCTCGACCCCATGGACTGCAGCCTACCAGGCTCCTCCACCCATGGGATTTCCCAGGCCAATAGCATAGAAACATGTTCTCTTCTAGTCATTCCTTTTTGTAGCATTTTCTTATCTATGACACATAATAAATGGTCAAGTCATTCAAAATTCTCTTTGCTAAGGAATGATTTCCTTATATCTCACCGACTCTAATTTCTCTGAACTCTGAAGTGCTAGCACTCCTGATCAGATCTCCAGGACTTGTGTACAAAATAAGACAGCCTATCTGTAGGGTTGTCAGAAAAATACAGGCAGCCCAGTGTAGGGAAAGAGCAAATTAGCCAAGACAGTAATGGTCAGGCTCTCTCGCCACACGTCTTCTCGCTCTCGCCCCATGTTTTGTAAATACATGGTTATGTAACAGCTGAGCTCACTTATAGCTCTGCATATGCCTGTCACAGGTACTCACTTGACCATGGGCTGCTTTTGTTCTGTAAGGATCTATAAGCTCCACCTGGAAAGCCCTTTGAGGCTGTGTCATGTTGGGGTGTGTTGTGTTATGTCATGTCATGTCATGTCACGTCATGTCATGTCAAGTCTGCTGCTACAGCTCCTGTGCAAGCCAGGTGAGAACAAACGTGTCTGCAGTTCCTATGGCTCCTTGCAGTTTTCTTCCAGCCTCTTAGGTCATGCCTTGCCTACCATTGGTTCAGTGAGCCGTGCACACAGTGAGATACAGCAAGAGACCCAGTTAAACTGTATTTCAGATAAACAACTTTTGGGGGAAGTGTATAAACATGCTAAATATCACATGGGACACACTTCCACTATAAATTATTCATTGTTTAGCAGAAGTTCCAATTTCACTTAATGTCCTATACTTTTATTTATTAAATCTGGCAGATCTACCTATTCAGGAAACATGTGACAGCTTGGTCAGCAGTGACAACTGGAAGTTGTGAATGCAGCTTTAGAGTCAGAGAGACTTAGGTTCTTATATAAGAACTGCTTTCAAGTGACTTTTGTTGGGTGTAATTATTTTTTTCAAATGTAACAGGCAAATTTGGCCTTGGAATATGAAATAAAGCGGGGCAAAGGTTAATAGAGTTTTGTCAACAGAACGCACTGGTCATAGCAAACACCCTCTTTCGACAACACAAGAGAAGACTCTACACATGGACATCACCAGATGGTCAACACCGAAATCAGATTGATTATATTCTTTGCAGCCAAAGATGGAAAAGCTCTATACAGTCAGCAAAAACAAGACTGGGAGCTGACTGTGGCTCAGATCATGAACTCCTTATTGCCAAATTCAGACTTCAATTGAAGAAAGTAGGGAAAATCACTAGACCATTCAGGTGTGACCTAAATAAAATTCTTTATGATTATTACAGTGAAAGTGAGAAATAGATTTAAGGCACTAGATCTGATAGATAGAGTGCCTGATGAACTATGGACTGAGGTTCATGACATTTTACAGAAGACAGGGATCAAGACCATCCCCATGGAAAAGAAATGCAAAAAAGCAAAATGGCTATCTGGGGAGACCTTACAAATAGCTGTGAAAAGAAGAGAAGCAAAAAGCAAAGCAGGAAAGGAAAGATATAAGAATCTGAATGCAGAGTCCAAAGAATAGCAAGGAGAGGTAAGAAAGCCTTCCTCAGCAATCAATGCAAAAAAATAGAGGAAAACAACAGAATGGGAAAGACTAGAGATGTGTTCAAGAAAATTGGTGATACCGAGGGAACATTTCATGCAAAGATGGGTTCGATAAAGGATAGAAATGGTATGGACCTAACAGAACCAGATATATTAAGAAGAGGTGGCAAGAATACATAGAAGAAATGTACAAAAAAGATCTTCATGACCAAGATAATCACGGTGGTGTGGTCACTCACCTAGAGCCAGATATCCTGGAATGTGAAGTCAAGTGGGCCTTAGAAAACATCACTAAAAACAAAGTGAGTGCAGGTGATGGAATTCCAGTTGAGCTAATTCAAATCCTGAAATATGATGCCGTGAAAGTTCTGCACTCAATATGCCAGCAAATTTGGAAAACTCAGCAGTGGCCACAGGACTGGAAAAGGTCAGTTTTCATTCCAATCCCAAAGAAAGGCAATGCCAAAAAAATGCTCAAACTACCGCACAATTGCACTCATCTCACACGTTAGTAAAGTAATGCTCAAAATTCTCCAAGCCAGGCTTCAGCAAGATGTGAACCGTGAAATTCCAGATGGTCAAGCTGGTTTTAGAAAAGGCAGAGGAACTAGAGATCAAATTGCCAACATCCGCTGGATCATCGAAAAAGCAAGAGAGTTCCAGAGAAACACCTATTTCTGCCTTATTGACTATGCCAAAGCCTTTGACTGTGTGGATCACAATAAACTGTGGAAAATTCTTCAAGAGATGGGAAAACCAGACCACCTGACCTGACTCTTGAGAAACCTGTATGCAGGTCAGGAAGCAACAGTTAGAACTGGACATGGAACAACAGACTGGTTCCAAATAGGAAAAGGAGTATGTCAAGGCTGTATATTGTTACCCTGCTTATGTAACTTATATGCAGAGTACATCATGAGAAACACTGGGCTGGAAGAATCACGAGCTGGAATCAAGATTGCCAGGAGAAATATCTATAACCTCAGATGGCAGAAAGTGAAGAGGAACTAAAAAGCCTCTTGGTGAAAGTGAAAGAGGAGACTGAAAAAGTTGGCTTAAAGCTCAACATTCAGAAAACGAAGATCATGGCATCTGGTCCCATCACTTCATGGGAAATAGATGGGGAAACAGTGGAAACAGTGTCAGACTCTATTTTTTTGGGCTCCAAAATCACTGCAGATGGTGACTGCAGCCATGAAATTAAAAGACACTTACTCCTTGGAAGGAAAGTTATGAACAACCTAGATAGCATAGTTAAAAGCAGAGGCATCATTTTACCAACAAAGGTCCATCTAGTCAAGGGTATGGTTTTTCCAGTGGTCAGGTATGGATGTGAGAGTTGGACTTTGATGAAAGCTGAGCGCTGAAGAATTGATGCTTTTGAACTGTGGTGTAGGAGAAGACTCTTGAGAGTCCCTTGGACTGAAGGGAGATCCAACCAGTCCATTCTAAAGGAGATCAGCCCTGGGTGTTCTTTGGAAGGAATGATGCTAAAGCTTAAGTTCCAATACTTTGGCCACTTCATGCGAAGAGTTGACTTATTGGAAAAGACTCTGATGCTGGGAGGGAATGGGGGCAGGAGGAGAAGGGGACGACAGAGGATGAGATGGCTAGATGGCATCACCGACTCGATGGACGTGAGTCTGAGTGAACTCTGGGAGTTGGTGATGGACAGGGAGGCCTGGCGTGCTCGATTCATGGGGTCGCAAAGAGTTGGACATGACTGAGCGACTGAACTGAACTGAACTGAAGGTATGTTTAATATTCTTGCTTCAAAGGATTCAAATAATTTTTAAAAAAATAGCATGCCAACAATGCTAAGTTCTTACATATAGTAAGCCCTCAGTAAATATAAGCTATTTATAAAATACTACAATAGCTAATATGTAAGTATTATTCATAAAAAGTTAGAAAATATATACTTATTTCTCTTTCTAAAGACCAAAGATCATTTCCTCAAATATTACTTTTCTATTAAGATATTTGGAAATTCCCTTTTACCATCACAATATTTCATTTAAGACTTCTCACAATCATAATCCCTACAAACAGTTTGAGCCATTAAAGATCAAATAATCCTCTCAAAACTGAAGATCAGTGAACTAGGTTCATTTTTTTCCCTCTCTTTTCTTCATGTGAATTTACTGAATTGTTTCTATAAGTCTGTGTGTAACCTATACATTTAAACCAATTGTTATTAAACATAGATCATGAATCTATTAAAATATTGGTTTATCTCAATCTGGCATATGTATAAAATGTAAAACTATATATAGTGTACAGTGAAGTATGTATATTAATATTTTATTTACCCCTCTAAAACAAAAGGATGGAAAATCAAAAATAGTTTGCAATCAATTAACAACATCTGCTTCAATTCCCTATTTCCACAAGACCCAGTTGCCAGCACCAGAATCTTGCTCTCATTCATGATTCCTCCTACTCCCTCATCCTCTGTTTCTATGACTCTCTTAATAGACTTTACCAAATATACATATCTGAAGTTTATCAATGTTTCTCCCACCCCCCCCCACTAAAATAACTTTGTTGCATCATTCTTATTTTCACGTGACTTGTGTGCACATATTATGACTCTACCAATTCTCCACATGGAAGCCAGAATGATTTGTTCAACTGCCCTGCCTAACACTGTTTTGTGTCTCTTCAATACTCCCAAGATAAATTAGCATTCTACATCATGACTTATAAAGCCCTCATAATCTTTTATTTGCCTTTCTCTGCAGAATTATTTCTTAATCTCTTGCCACATACTCTTTCCTCTAACTACTCTTGCTTTTTAAAAATTTGTCCAAAATACTGCATTTATGCCAAGATGTTATAGTCGTGTCCAACTCTTTGCAACCCTATGGACCATAGACCATCAGGCTTCTCTGTCCTTAGGATTCTCCAGGCAAGAATACTGGAGTGGTTTGCCATGCCATCCTCCAAGGGATCTTCCCAACCCAGGGATTGAACCTGTGTCTCTTACATCTCCTGCATTGGCTGGTGGGTTCTTTACCATCAGCACCCACCTGGGAAGCCCCCAAAATACTACAACTCTTATCTATAAAAGTTAAATGAAATATTGGATTGGCCAAATGTTTGGTAAGTTGTTTTTCCATACATCTTATGGAAAACCCTGACCAAACATTTTGCTCAATCCATTAGAAGTAACAGATTGTAAACGATTGAAACCAATTTCAAGTCAGTAATAGACAAGTTTGTAAATTATCCTGTATGTATACTACTTCCTTCAACATTTAGACATTTTAAAGTTGTTTTACAATGATGTAGTCAGGAATCTGAGCTTCCCTGGTGACTCAGAATATGTCTACAAATGGAGGAGATGTGGGTTCCATCCCTGGGTTGAAAAGATCTGGATGAGGAAATGGCATTCTTGCCTGGGAAACCCCATATACAGAGGAGCCTGGTGATCTATGAGTCAGTCAGATATAACTTAGGGCTAAAAACAACAAGTCAAGAATTAGCTTTACTCAACAAAAAGCCTGACTTGAACACTTGGCTCATGGGAAGTTACCTATAAGACCTTTGAATGTCGTAATGAGAGTGCCTAATAAGGGTGTCTTTCTTTATAGTGGAACCCTGGGCTACATCACATAGTCTTACAGTGTGATTTATGGTGAGGGCTTTGGGTCATGCAGTATTTGTTCACTCTCTCGAAGGTCTGGAAACTGAGGTCAGCAGCACAAGGGAACAACCATGTTTGGTCTCCACAATCACTGCAGATGGTGACTGCAGCCATAAAGTTAAAAGACACTTGCTCCTTGGAAGAAAAGCTATGACCAACCTAGACAGCATATTAAAAAGCAGAGACATTACTTTGCCAACAAAGGTCCGTCTAGTCAAAGCTATGGTTTTTCCAGTAGTCATGTATGGATGTTAGAGTTGGACTATAAAGAAAGCTGAGCACTGAAGAATTGATGCTTTTGAACTGTGGTGTTTGAGAAGACTCTTGAGAGTCCCTTGGACTGCAAGGAGATCCAACCAGTCCATCCTAAAGGAAATCAGTCCTGAATATTCATTGGAAGGACTGATGCTGAAGCTGAAACTCCAGTACTTTGGCCACCTGAGGCAAAGAACTGATTCGTTGGAAAAGACTATGATTCTGGGAAGGACTATAGGCGGGAGGAGAAAGGGCTGACAGAGGATGAGATGATTGGATGGCATCACCGATTCAATGGACATGAGTTTGAGTAGGCTCTGGGAGTTGGTGATGGAGAGGGAAGCCTGATGTGCTGCAGTCCATGGGGTCGCAAAGAGTCGGACATGACTGAGGGACTGAACTGAAGTTAACTGAACTGAATAGACTTGATTTTTCTCTTCTTGTCTGAATATTGTTATTTAGTCACTAGGTCATGTCCAACTCTTTTGTGACCCCCAGGACTGAAGCCCACCAGGCTCCTCAGTCCACGGGATTTCCCAGGCAAGTATACTGGAGTGGGTTGCCATGCCCTCCTCCAGGGGATCTTCCCAACCCAGGGATGGAACTCACATCACCTGCATTGGCAGGTAGATTCTCTACCACTGAGCCACCAGGAAAGACCTCTTGTCTGAATATAAAGTTCATATTTGTCAAAATGTAAGATATTTATATTAATGCTTAACAAAAAATTATTTTATATTTATTGTTTTTATTTTTTAAAAAATAATTATAACATTATAACTTTTATTTATTATATTTAGAAAAAGCAATTATTATTTTAAGATCATAGCATGAACTATCTATTTCATATACACAAAACACATTAATATTAATAATTCATATGAAAATGAAATTTTAATTCTAACTATATTATTCAAGCCTATAGAAAGATATGTGAACTGTTATAAAGTTTGGGATAATGAAAGGTTAAAACATAAAAATGTTTCATTTTTTACATGTTTATGTAAAATTGGCCTTTGGCATAGGCATAGGATATAGAAAAATGAATGCAGCATTAAGCTAGTTTAGATAGAATTCAATCACCGCCCAGTATTGACATCCTATAGCTAATTTAAACTAGCACATTTACACATTTCTGGCTCTAGACTTCAAAAGTTGACGTGTGAAGACTCTAATTGCATTCTGGCAATTATTCACAAGAAGTTTAAGCAAGAGAGCTTTGAAATCTTTCTGGAATGCTGTTTATATATTAACTAGTTCAACATGTAATGTGATTAAACCAGTGAGTCTACAAATCAGTCTCAAGGGAAGAACATTCTTTGAACATCTGTGAAATTATTTTTCAATCATTTTAAATTTTATTTAAAATTACATAGAGGTGCCTTGAGAGTCCCCATTTATTCTCTTGTTATTTATTCCTATTGCCATCTCAGTCTGCATGTCAAGGCCACAATTCTCTTTTGGTTGTTAATCCGTTTCACTTTGAGATGTCAGGATCAGACAAAATTCAGCGTGTCTGCAACAAATTCACTCTTCTCGGAAATGGAATGCCCCTTCTGAATGTCCACTTTGTGTGCTTTGCCATTACCCAGGATCAAACATAATTTCTGCTGCGCTCTTCTTCATTGCAACATACAGTTAGATGTTGTATCTTGTCAGTTCTTCCCCTACATTCTCTACTGTGTTAGCCCTGGTTGTCCACCATACACATGTAAGGACTCACACACACGTGTGCACACACACACACACACATACACACACACTCCATACCCATTCTTCAGTTCTGGTATGAGTAATCATTAATTTTAAATGATTTAGAAGCCTTCGAACTGCTTCTATCTCTCCCCTTTAATTTATCCTGCATGTAACTAGCTTAGGGTAAGACTTTCTTCATGTTTTTTTTGTTTGTTTGTTTCTTATTCATACCAAAATAATGGTGCCCATTTAACATTGATCACTTTGCAGTATGATCCCAGTATGGTTTCTAATCAATACATTTCTATACCATATATCCATATAGTCATCCCATTTTGTCCCTCTTCATTTTATACCATAACTGTTGAGCTTCTTAGATCAACTTTTTATCCCAAGTGGTCATGAATGAAATTTCAACTTTTGACCCTGAAAATTGAATAACTACTAAAAGAAAATCTTAAGGTACAGAAAAGAAAACTCCTATCTCTCTTTCATAGGACTCAGGAAAGCAATTACTATTTTGTTATCATAAAAAATATCCTTGCCAAGTGGTACTTTTAGAAATAAGCCTTATAAGATGCCTGGGCTTTAGACACAGCTACTATACGCAAGAGAATTCTGTGATTCTGCCCTTAGACTAGCAACTTCACTTGATAGAATGTATACTTATGTTCACATAAGGCATATTTAAAAATGAGTAGCCTAATCTGGTAATGACCCAAAAATATGTCAGTTACAGGATAGATACACTGTACTATATTAAGATAAGAGAATATTATAGAAGATTAATTAAGAATTAGAAAAATAAAACAACCATGAAGATGAATTTCCTTTAGGCATTGAGGAGGATAAATGAACTCTGTATGAGTCCATTTATAAAAGTTCAAAAACAGGCAAAACTGATCTATAGTTTTATAAGTGAGTATAATGGTAACCCTTGTTGGGGTGGGGAAGGAGGGATGAGAGGAGAGTTGTTACTAGATGTGACTTAGGAGGGGCTGATGCAGATGGCACTATTGGCCCCAGTTTTGAAAACCTGATTTTCTTATTGATTGTTTCTTTCCTCTAAGCTCATTGATACCTACTCTTTCTTCAGTTGGTGACACTTCACCAATTGAAGTAAAGTGCCTTCTGTTGTGGGTGTGATGTGTTGTGGGTGTGGTGTGACCTTCTTCTGTTGCGAGTGTGATGTATTCAGATCAGGTTTTTAAACAAGGCATTATAGAAGAGGAATATTCCCAGATATTCAGAATTCTCACACACACACACACACAATTCTTCTTTGCCATGTCCTATCCTTCCATATTGTCATCTATACCTGTATAGACTGACGGCATCGTGTTCCCGTATAATTTGAAATGAACTGAGCACACTACTTGGAGTAAAAAAATGAAATATCTGCATTCAGCATCTTGTTTTATCTGTGACCCTCATGTGAAGCACAAAAGCATATAAAGTAATAGCAATTTAATAAATTATATAAGGGAAATATGTATAAAGCTATACAGGGATGCAGACAACTCACCAAAAGGTCTTCATATTGAGATAATATTTGAAGTGACATTAGACTTCATCAGGAAGATGAGATGAAAATAATCCAATCCAGGGAGAATAACAACTTATGTTAAAGGCAGAGTTCAGTTCAGTTCAGTTCAGTTCAGTCACTCACTCAGTTGAGTCCGACTCTTTGTGACCCCATGAATCGCAGCACTCCAGGCCTCCCTGTCCATCACCAACTCCTGGAGTTTGCTCAAACTCAAATCCATCGAGTCTGTGATGCCATCCAGCCATCTCATCCTCTGTCGTCCCCTTCTCCTCCTGCCCCCAATCCCTCCCAGCATCACAGTCTTTTCCAATGAGTCAACTCTTCGCATGAGGTGGCCAAAGTACTGGAGTTTCAGCTTTAGCATCATTCCTTCCAAAGAACACTCAGGACTGATCTCCTTTAGAGTGGACTGGTTGAATCTCCTTGAAGTCCAAGGGACTCTCAAGAGTCTTCTCCAACACCACAGTTCCAAAGCATCAATTTTTCGGTGCTCAGCTTTCTTCACAGTCCAACTCTCACATCCATACATGACCACAGGAAAAATCATACCCCTGACTAGACGGACCAGCCATGTGTAAAACAACAGTGTGTTCTCAGAGCAGTGAGCTGTGTGGCATGATTGTGTAGGGGTTAAAAGAGGGGATGAGAGCATGAGATGAATTCAGAAAGGTAAGGAAGTATAAATTACATAAGTTAGGTCTAGAAAGGACTAGCGGCCAGGTATTCAGTTTTTTCATTTTAAATTGAACCCAAGTAATGTGACTTGCCACAGTATACATCAATATGAAGAGAACCTTTTAAATAAAAGATACTTTCCAATGTCTTGTTCAAATTTATTCAAAACTTAGTATATTCTTAGTATAGTACAGTAGAAACTAGGAATATTAATTAGTAAATCGTAATCCCTCACAGTTTAGTAAGAGCGACAAACAAGAAACAAGTAAACACAATAGAGCAGAGCATTTGTTTCACTGCAATTAATTACCTATAAAATAAGTTAGAATAATGACAAAAGTATAAAAATAAGAAAAGTTAATGTATGCAGATAGAGAAGAGAACATTAAGGAAGGAAATTATGCTTAATCATAGAATAAAGAAAATCCTCACTTGCTTGAAAAAGACACAAAGTTTAAGACATTTTGGAAATTAGAGAGTATTCCTCATTACAAAATGGATGGCAATGGTGTTATGATTTTAGCGTTTGATTTTAGCCTCAAATGAACCAAACGGCAATTCGTTTAAGCTTATTTGGGTATAGAAAACTCATGCCTCAAATGTAATCCAGGAAAATAAAGATGAGCTCCATTGGGACTGCCTCTAAGGGATACCAAGTAATTAATTCCAGTGACACGAATGGAAGATCATTTCGGAAGACAGAGAAACGGGCAAGAGATGAGATGATGAGTCTTGATATAAATAAATGGCTTCTTTAGTGAGGTCCTCAGCCTGCTTCCTACTCCTAGAAACTGCAGGTCCAGCACCCACTTCCTTCTGGTTTCATTCTCTTTCTGCCACAGTGACAAGCGATATTTTACAAAAGGGCAACCCCACAGTGAGCATGGGACATGTCCAGACCCATCCCACTGCACATAGACGTGTAACACTTGCAAGAAGGACACTTTTCTTGTTTTAAGACCCTGGAAAATTAGGCTTTCTTTTGCTATTATATTATAATCTAGTACATTCAAAGCTGTTGTTGTTCAGTCACTAAGTCATGTCCAACTCTTTGAGACCCCATTGACTGCAGCATACCAGATTTCCCTGTCCTTCACTGTCTCCCAGAGTTTGCTCAAACTCACGTCCATTGAGTCGGTGATGTCATCCAACCATCTCATCCTCTGTTGACCACTTCTCCTGCCCTCAGTCTTTACCAGCATCAGGGTCTTTTCCAATGAGTTGGATCTCTGCATCAGGTGTCAAAGTATTGGAGCTTAAGCTTCAGCTTCACCATCAGTCCTTCCAATGAATACTCAGTGTTGATTTCCTTTAGGATTGACTGGTTTGATCTCCTTGCTGTCCAAGGGACTCTCAAGAGTCTCCAACACCACAGTGAAAGCATCAGTTCTTCAGTACTCAGCCTTCTTTAAGGTCCAGCTCTCACATCCATACATGACTACTGGAAAAACCATAGTTTTCACTATACAGACCTTTGTTAGCAAAGTGATGTCTCTGCTTTTTAATACTCTATCTCGGTTTGTCATAGATTTTCTTCCAAGGAGCAAGTGTCTTTTAATTTCATGGCTGCAGTCACCATCTGCAGTGATTTTGAAGCCCAAGAAAATAAAATCTGTCACTTTTTTCACTTTTCCCCATCTGTTTGCCATGAACTAATAGGACAGAATGCCATGATCTTAAGTTTTTCAACTGTTGACTCACCCATTAAGCATGGTAGCCATAATGCCTAAGGGACCTGGAAAAATGTTTTAATTTCTTTAAATAAGATCAGAAGAACAATTAATGCAATCATGTCTGGATTATATTCATGTTTATATCCATGTAGTCACAAAATATAATGAATAGTGCTTTTCTGAAAGAAGACCCTGCAAATGTACTGGAACCATAGAAACCATGGAAACCATAACATGGCCCTGAGCCCCCTCTGAATAACACAGAAATTGACAAACAAGAAGTTGGGAGTGTGGTCTTAACACAAACATAAAATAAATGGAGAGATGGTCTAGGTTTTAAGCAGTGAGGTGGTGAAGAAATTGCAGGAGTGAAGGAAGTTTATTTATATTAGTTGTAAAGTATTTGGTAAAAATGATGACCTGTGAGTATATATCAGAGAAGGCAATGGCACCCCACTCCAGTACTCTTGCCTGGAAAATCCCATGGATGGAGGAGCCTGGTAGGCTGCAGTCCATGAGGTCACTAAGAGTCGGACACGATGGAGCGACTTCACTTTCACTTTTCACTTTCATGCATTGGAGAAGGAAATGGCAACCCACTTCAGGGTTCTTGCCTGGAGAATCCCAGGGACGGCAGAGCCTGGTGGGCTGCCATCTATGGGGTCTCACAGAGTCGGACACGACTGAAGCAACTTAGCAGCAGCGGTAGCAGTGAGTGTATATAAGGCAATTGGTGAACTTAATGAATCCATAGTGGGTTAAGATTTATTGGTTATGGTTGGCAAACATAGAGGAAAGACAGAGGAACACAGAGGCACAAAAATAGAGGAACTTAGAAGAAAATAGAGGGAATACTAGAGGAAAGATAAACTCAGAAAATGCTCATTCTATTTTAAGCAAGTTAGAATGTTGAGGGTGCACCTGGCAGTGAGGTTGGGACAAAGATTTACACATAATACAAAAACAGTAAGTAAAAGAACTGTGTATAGAGAAGAATGCTGGTGGGTAGGTTTGGCTATTGGCACATGGACTTGAGTTATGTCTATATATTTGCAAATGGACAGAGGAGTCCACTGTAGGTTACAGGCCATGGGGTCGCAAAGAGTTGGACACGACTGAGCGACTTCACTTTAGATATTCTAATACATGGAGACAAGTTGACATATTCCAAGGTTATAGTTATTTTCTCATAAAACTCCGTGGCTGTTCCCCACTGTCTCTTGGTACATAGGATTTTAGAAGAGAAACTTGATGGTAGGCATACGAGTGTCATTTTGTTTTGCTTGATGTGTGTTTGTATTGTTTTCTTGTGTTTGATGCCTTGATTCAGTGTCAAGGATACTGTGGGATTCTCTCTTTAACCATGTAGTCCAATAATTTCTTCACAACACTTTAATTTTGCAGTTCCTACTCCTTATTTCTTTATAACAGAACCTAGAATTAGAGGTCCTTTGTTTTGTTTTGTAAATTTTGTTCCCTCTATTTCATGATTTTTTGTTTATTTTTTGAATGTAGTGTTACTTCAACTTCTTACCTAATTATGCCTAATTTTTGTTTCACTATTTATTTTTGCCTAATTTCTATTTCATTAGTTTTTTAAATATGCCTTCCAGTTTCTTTTTCATGTGGCCCCACTCTATTTCCTCATAAATTTTACATTGTTTGCATTTACATTGTTTTTAGTCGTTGCCAGTAAGAAGCAATTGTAGAGATGCTTGTGGGCTATTTATATGGGTGTATGTGTGTGTATCCGTCTTGATCATTTGTTTATCTCTGATTCTCAGAAGCAAAATAACTTTTCTTCTAAAATTTATTTTCCCAGTTAGAATTTTTTCAGAGAAAGAATATATGGCTTGAATGAATGATTCCTTATCCCGTTCTCTCTGCCAAAAGTTCAAGAGTGAGGCCTCAAAGTGGGAATTTCTTCTTTTCCTTGGAGCACATTCATTGCCCAGCCATCACTCACAGCATTTGGATGAGGATTCTCATACCTGGTTTTATGCCCATTTTACAGATGAGACAATTAAGGCTCAAAGAATTAAAATAATTTTCATAATTATTTTTTTAAATCTACAACATTATCAGGAACTAAAACTGAGGTCAGTAATCCCATTTTTGCTATATTAATAAATCTATTCACTCCAAACATGTTATATTAATTTAACTTAAATATTTCCCATTAATCCCTAGAGAACCTGTTGTTATGACACACTTATTATTAGAAAGGCCAGAATAGGGGATGTTTAATTAAATTTATTCAAATTTCTCCAAAATGAATATCTTTAGATATCCATATGGCTCTCATTAGGCTCTGAACCAAGTCAGATATTCTAGATTACATATTCTGAATTTGAACAAAAGAGAGAAGAGTTATAACACATCTTAAGGACAGGAATTTAATCTGAGCAAAGCAATTATAAAGTAAAGTCACCCATGTTTAGTCAAATTGGAATACCAGTTTGCTTAGAGCAAGCCAGAGAGGATATCAGGGCAGGGATGGCAGAAGCAGTCCTAGGATGTAATGTGACATAAGAAATGTCTCTAATGAAAAAAAGCTGCCTTAGAGAGGGAAATTGGGAATAGAACTGTTATTTGTAAGTTCTGTTATTTCTAAGTTTTCATCGTACCATTACTTATGGCATTTATGATAGAGAATTCTCTGTGTGTTATTACAACCAGTGTGTACTTAACACCAAGTACATGATTGCTTCAATCTTTTCCATACCCCCTTCCACTCTTTTTTAACTTCACTTTTTTCTAGATATCTAGGCTTGGAACATGACAGCATTGACACCATGAATACTGTTACATTGCTATGTTGGAAAGAATAGTTTGTGTAAGCAAACAAACTCTATTTTGTCGCTGTATATATCAGATATTATGCATTATATGGATACACGCACACACACCAATATTTAGTGATATAAATAACATCCACTTGTTTAGCTCACTATTGTATGAGTCAGCAATTTAAGCAATGCATCTGCTGGGCTTGACCTGACTCATTCATGAATTGGCAGTCAGCTAGCACTCATGCTTTACTTACCTGTTTGGCAGGTGGCTGTCACATGATTCAGCGGTACTGATTGTGTGTCTCTCATCACCCTATATCTGATCATTGAATAGGTTGGTCTGGGTTTGTTCACATACTGAGTGTTACCAAAAGTAGCAAGGGTTCCAAAAGTAGCAAGCACAAAAGCCCCAATTCTTCAGTGCTTTGTAAATTCCTGCTTTGGTCACAATCTGATGTCTCATAAGCTAAAACAAGTCACATGGCTCTTATCCAAGGGCCACATCCATCTTTCATGACAGGGGGACAATGCTTTGGCCACAAATAGGGGAGCTCTAACTCAAGCTTCAACAGTGAGGGAATATAATATCTGATGCATCAAGAAGCCCAGAGATAGGTATCACTCCATGATAACTGATTTGGGAGCCCAGAGATAGTATCACTCCATGATAACTGATTTGGGAGCTCAAGAATGACATTGAACTTCTTTCAGATCCTTTTTACCTCTCCTCTCTGATATCTGCAGTATTCACAGCATGTATGGACTTAACATGATGACCACAGAACTTCCAGACCTCAGTTTTTACAAAGAAAGAGAAAAGGCATGGAGATAGTCTCTTCTGAGGTCTTGTTATCTGAGGAATAGGAAAAATTATTCAGAGTCTCTCAGAGACCCCCTTGTAGACAGCATTGGCTATATTGATGTCACAGAACCATTCCTGAAACACTCCTTTCCTCAGACATTTCATTGCCATGAATACCTTAGACTGAACACCTGGCAAGGACTGCACCATAAATTCAACAACTATTTATTGTGTGTCTGCTATGTGTGAGCATATGCCAAGCACCAGGGATGTAGCAATGAATGAAATATTCTCAGCCCTCATGAAGTTTACATCTGAGTCATAAGGACATGCAGTGAATATAAGTACAAAGAACATACAGCTGATAATAAACAAAATACTGAGAAAAAAAGCGTTAAGGGGGGTACTGAAAGAGGATGGTGGTAGGGGTTCTAATTCATATAGGAGAGCTAGGCAAGGCCTGATTGGCCAGGTGACCTTTGATCAGAGTCTTGTAAGACGAAGTGTTTTGCCATGGGGAGAGCTGAAGACCTTCCAGCAGAAGGGAAAGCACTTGCAAAGGTCAAGCCTTAAGGAGGTTTGTTTGAGAAACTGTAAATAGGAAAGTGAAACTGGATCAGAATGATCTAGGGATAGGCTGAGGGTCAGAATCATAGGCAGCCTGGTAAATGATCATAAGGTTCTTGGGTTTTTCTTGAAATGAAAGGGAAAGCCGTTTGAGGATTTTGAACTGATTGGTGACATTTTTTACTTTATTGTAAAATATCCTGCTACGTTTCTACTAGTCAATATGGGGCAGGGGCAGAAGTAGCAGAATACCAGAAAGTCCCAGGTAAGCACGTGAGGTGGCTTTGACCAAGGAGGGAGGTGATAGAGAAGTGTTCTGGTTCTAGATACATGCTAACCACAGAACAGAGAAAATATGATGACAGATTTGATATATATCATGCAAGTATCTTTTCTGAGCTGTAGCTTCCTCATCTGTAAAAATAATGGCTACATCACAGTATAGTTCTGAGGATACTGTGATATACTTTATATAAAATTTCTACAAGTTTCTAATGCCAGTCTCTCACCTCATCCCAAAATGATTATAATTCATCATGCTTGTACATAGAATTTCTAGCTAATAGGTATTTCACATACCCTGTTGTTGGTGTTTCAGTCATGTCCAACTCTTTTGTGACCCTGTAGACTGTAGCCCGCCTGGCGCCTCTGTCCATGGAATTTCCCAGGCAAGAATACTGGGGTGGGTTGCCATGTCCTTCTCCAGGGGATCGTCCCAACTCAGGGATCAAACCTGAATCTCCTGCATTGCATGCGAATTCTTTACCACTGAGCCACCAAAGAAGCCCTCACATACCATAAGTCTCCTAAATAAGGAGATTGGGATGGATTGGGGCAGATCTTGAGAAACAGAACTTGAAAGAGAACCAGGAAGCTCAGACACTATGAACAGAAAACAAGAAAGCAAGTGAAATGTAATAAGATAGAAGTATTTGTCTGTAGCTGACTTTTATTTATTTATTTGTTTTTCCTGTGCTGTCAATGATGGATGAGTAAGCCAGCCACATACAAAAGTTCCTGGACTAAAACATCCTCTTCTCCACTAGGTCTTCTCATTTTGAATAAACCTTAACTTTCCTGAGGGCTCCAAATAAAATACCTAGAAATATCCTGGTGCATATCTAATTCAGGGGCTAATTTCTGTGACCCTTTTGCTACCCCATAGCTTTCCCAGGAAGCATGCTGCTGCTGCTGCTAAGTCGCTTCAGTAGTGTCCGACTCTGTGCAACCCCATAGACGGCAGCCCAACAGGCTCCCCCGTCCCTGGGATTCTCCAGGCAAAAACACTGGAGTGGGTTGCCATTTCCTTCTCCACCCAGGAAGCATACATCAGTGATATCTTTAACACTACATCACTGCACCTATTGTAAGCTCAGATTTGTGTAATGTTATTTATTTTATTTCCCAACACTGATTTTAATAGGACCTTGAATCAGCTGAAAATTTTATATATTATTATTTCTTCTAATAAACAAATCATATTTTACACTGGCATACTTCGAGTGTATTGCAAAATCAAGCCTGGCTATTTCTACTCGTGCCTTTAATTATATTAGGATTTCAGAAAATTCTGTTATGAATGTATTCCCATTTATGTGGATTTAGTTTTAAGGTATATCAAAAGATTTGGCTTCAGTATAGCCCTCACTATTCTATGGAATATTTTTCTTGCTCTCAACAATATGGCCTGATTATATGGCCACAAGAATACAGAGATTTAAACGGACGTTAAGTGATACCACATTTTATGGATGATAATTTGATCCATAAAATTTATATTTGTGAAATACACTTAAGAACTGCTTTATACAAGGCATTTTATATCTATTGCTGCTTTTCTTTTTCCTCCTGATACAGAAAACTGGCATGTTATTTTTATTGTAGGCATAGACATGTAACTAGAAAGCAATTACTTTTGTTTCTTTTAGAAATTATTCCAGCCAGGATCTGGTTAGACCAGCTGTTGTATGTGTTTAAATTGGGTCTAACAAATCAGTACTTAGAGCCACTAGCACATTTTAGATTATAGATCATAGCAAATCTTCAGCAACCTGATTTCATATTCAAAGATGGATTTTGGTTACTGACTATACGGTTCATGTGTTGAGATAAAAATGTGGTTATTTAGAAGCTGGCCAGGCTGCTTCAATAGATCAGTGCTGCAAAATATCTTGCAAAGGACTTAAGTAGGCAGCATAACATAAATTCTGCCTTTACATAATGATACCAGAGCTGTGCAACTACATATATTTTAGTGCTTATGGAAAATGTGAAAAAAATGATGCTACCTTATTTCTAAAATTACATATAGTCTTGGTCGCAAAACTGGAAAAAAAGGGTAACCATATTTTGTGTATATGAAAATGATTTCAATATTCAAATGTTTATGTATATGTTCTATAAGTTGAGCAATATGAAATTGCCAGTATTCAACCATCTGGACCCTCAAAAATGGTAATTTCCTTTGATTCAACTTAAAATCTGTGAAAATCTGGCTACCTGAAAAATCTAGGATTGTATTTTACCTCTAACTTATTAGTTTCTTGATTATCTTAAGTTGGAAGCAAATAAACATTTCAGTCAGGGGCCTGCCTACTCCGAGACCACAGCAAACAGTTCATTACAATAAAACACACAGAAGAGGAAGCAGCAGGAGGTTTTCACTTCCTAGGTCATCACTGCCGGATCAGATTTAGGATTTTATCTTAGCCAACTGGCAGTGATTATATTTTTATAAAAAGCTTCAGTTTAGGCTTTGATTCAAGATACAGAAAAGATGGAATTCAAGGATGAAAGTTGAGAGAAGTGACCAAGAAAACCACAATTTATTCATTACATATTTGGGCTTTGGTGGTGGCTCAGTGGTAAAGAACCCAACTTCCAATTCAGGAGACGACAAGATTTTGATCCCTGGATCAGGGAGATCCCTTGGAGAAGGAAATGGCAACCCATTCCTGTATTCTTGCCTGTGAAATCCCATGCACAGAGGAACCCAGAGGGCTACAGTACATGTGATTGCAAAGGATCAGACACAACTGATTGATTGAGCAGGAACACACACGCATAGATGTATTCATATTTAGATCCTATCCAAATAGTCTCTTGGACCAAGTGGGCAAGGGCCATGCACTTAATTAACAGGGCTGATTCACTGACTGCACAGGCAATAAGTGACTTGACAAACCAACAGAGGAAAGGCACTTTCCTCCGTGTTTTGATAGTTCCTCTACTGCCTCTGACTGCACTTTATTCCTAGCCCCAAAAATGAGCTTTGTTCTTAAATGTTCTTTATCCCAAAGAGAGTAATGGGGTGACAATGACCTTATGATGTATGTGAAATGGTCCACAGCCAGCTTAGTGTACTCTGGGGAAACACGTAGAGACTGATGTTGTGCTTTTAGATGCTGGTGAGGCGACCTGTACTTTTATGCTGATTGAGTGTTTTAGACATGACTTATATCCCATGAATCTAGGGTCATTTTTATGACTGCCTGGACAGTTCCAGTCAACAAAGGTTATTACAGGAGATGTTACCTTTTATATTTTAAGTACTAGCAGGTATTTTTCTTCCATGAGAAAGAGTCATACCCTTATCAAAGAAATTTTAAAACTTATCAATAATTTGGTAGCATAATAAACAGCTAAATATGGTTACAGATTTAGAGGATAAATTGTGTTTATTTTTTTCCAAGAATTTCATCACAGCCAACAACTCAGGTGAGACATCCTTTACTTAATGTGTAAGTCATAAATATGTCATTGTCCCTATACTAACATCCAGACTATGTTCTCAGATATTTTTCAGGGTTGTTGAATGTCCTGTACAATAATTCAGCAAGTTGGTATTAAAAATGCATCTTCTGCTTCTTTTGGGGTCATAACAATGTAGAAAAGATATTCCTGCAGAATACAGGCTCCAATTGCATGTTGGAAAGTTTTTCTTAATAACAACAACAACAAAAATTATGTGCACGAATAAAAGTAGTGGAAATCATTATGGGTATAAATAAACTAGATAAGATAGTGTGAAAATTCTCTATCTGAGGACATATGCTGAAAAATAAATGTGTCTCCCTATAAAAGAGAAAAGCTTGAATAACTCGATTACTTGCACAAATTAGAATTTAGGATTAAAGCAATGATCTGGAACAGCTAAGAAAAGACTGATTCAGTAGGAAAAGAAGGACCATAATCTTGCCATGGAAAAGAGCCAGTCACTGGTGACAAATCCATCAATTAAAATTCTCCAAATTCCTTGGAGTCAACATGCATGATCTGCAGGTAGCCTGTTTTTAATCAGTTGGATTTTGTGACTTTCCTCTCTTAAAATAATAAAATAACAGAAGCCAAAGGAATACTTTTATTTCTAGTAGAGATAATGGGAAAGGTTGTGTAAGTGTCAAGCAAATTGGTTATCTTAAAGTATTTTCAAAGTGATAATTAGACATAGGCCTAGAAAGTAATACAGCTTGCAAATACTGAATCAGGCTACCATTTCCTACTCCAGGGGATCTTCCAGACCTAGGGATCAAACCCAGGTCTCTCGCATCTCCTGTTTTGGCAGGTGGATTCTTTACAACTATCACCACCTGGGAAGTCCTATAAAGTAATATAGCTTGCAAATACTGAGTCAGGCTACACTTTTAACATTTTTTCCCCTTTTTTATTTCAGTGTAAATGAAAATATATTGTATTTTTGTGTTAAAACTGGACATGCTTTGTGAGTTAAGAATTGGGTTCAGTTTCTATAGATCACTTATATAGCAAATAATTCAAAATATTGTAATATGTAGAATGCTTCTGGTAATAGAAAATACATTGTTAAGGACTACTTGCGTATCTATCGTACTGACTCAAACTTCAGCATTCTGAAGACTATCGAAAGTTTAAATACAGACACAACTGTAGGTTTTACTTTATATTCTTTATTCCAGACACATTTTACAGGCAGAACCATCAGTCACAACTCTGTCTTCTTGCATATTTGCATAATACCCTTTCTTTTCCAGTCCATTTAGCAAATAGAACCATGTCTGATATATCATAAACAAATGGGAAAAAATCAACTGTTTCATATGGTTGATACATAATTTTTAACTTCATTCTAGTAATAGCTTTTGAAAACAGTAGATTGTGAAGACTGTGGATCTTTTTAGGAGGCAACAACCTATATATATTCATATACACAAATATCACTTGAACTATGAAGAATTCTTTGACTTTGACCTTTTATATGTGTGTACAGTCATCCCTCAGTATCTCTGGGGCATTGGTTCCAAGACCCCCAAGGATACCGAAATCTGCAGATGCTTAAGTCCCTTATATAAAATGCCGTAGTATTTTATATCACTTATAACATCCTCCCAAACACCTTTAAAATAATCTCTAGGTTACTTATGATACCTAACGTAATATAAATGCTATGTAAATAGTAGTAAACACAATGTGAATGTAAATAATTGTCTTTGCAGCAAATTCAAGTTTTGCTTTTTGGAAATTCTGGAATTCAAAAATCTTTGTTCCCCATTTGGTTGAGCTTGTGGATGGCAAACGGGGAACTCGCAGATAGGGAGAGCCAACTGCCCTGCCTTTCTGTGTCTCTTACTTTCATTTATACATATGTATATTAAATATATATATACATATAAATATTTATGTATATTTTATATATTTAGATTGTGAAATTTCTCCTGATTTCTATCTCCTTTTTATCCATCTCTCTTTACCTAATTTGTTGTAGACAAAGTTTTATGCCAGCAAGTTGCATAGAATTTTAATGGTTGCATCATATTCTAAAAGCAAAATTTTCATTCTTAGTTATTTATTTTCTGATATACCATTTTTTGCTAACTTACTTAGGAATAGTTGATGCAGTATTTATTTTGCTTTTATTTTCCATTTGCTGATGGGATTCTGGCTGACTGAGCTGGCTGTACACCTTTATTTTGTTAACACACTTCTGACTTCTACTGTTTATCAGCTGGATTTCAGAATTTTCCCAGTAGGGTTTTTTCCTGACTTATAGAGGTCTTTCGTTCATGTTAATCTTGTCTTGGAAAAAATTTGTATATATATTTAGTCACATGCATGCATAACTATGCGTCTTGATTGTAAACACTAGTGACACAAACCATGAAATTACACATAGAAGATCTCAATAAACCGTGATTGAATGAATGAATCATGTCTTCATTGTGCTTAAGAATACATAAGTACATAGTAAATCTTATAGAAATAAAAATTATATATGCATATCAATTTTTCTTCAGCATCTTGAAGACAGTATTAGTTTGGTTTTCCTTGATAATTTGAAAGATTGTAATTTTAGAAGAGTAAATTCTTCTATTTTACTAACTTATGGAGGCCAAAATCATCCCACTACTCTTGTTGTTTATGAATTTTGCATTCAATATTACTCTGCAATATCAAGTCACTTCTCAGGTATCTTTTAGGGATTGGATAAAGAATTACCAGTTGACACTAAATTTAGCTTATTGCCATGACTGAATCAAGAAATAGTGACAAACGAGTTTTCTAATCACTTTTAAATGTAACATAAATTGAAGGTTCTAAATTGTTTCATTTCAATAGAAAGTTTCATACATGGCTGTCATTTACTATTGTGTAAAAAGATCCTGATTAAGAGTAAAGATATATAATTTCTAATATCAGTTTTGTTACTTAACTGCAAATTTTAAATTTCCTCACAGGAAAATAGAACTCAATACTATTCATCTTAGTCACTCATAGTAATTGGAGAGTTTCTGATAACTCATTTTGGAGAAAGAACTTTGAAATGAGTATTACTAAATAATGACACAGAAAATGATTTTAAAAGAAAATAAAACGTGTAATTCAATGTCATGCTGCATAGGTAAATATGAGTTTTGTTTAGTTTTATTTTATGTGAATTTAATACAAAAAATATTCATCTCCCAATATTTCCAATAATTTGGTTCAGAAATTAACAACACTGATGACATCACAATTTGAAAGTCTTACTTAAAACGCTAATGTTTAAAATTATTCAAAATAACCATGGTTGCTTCAAGAGCCAAAAAAAAAATAAAAAAAAAACAATAAAAATAGTATATGATTCTTGTGAATCACACTTGTCAGAAGGAAGAAATAATGTCTGCCATTTTACAAAGAATAAGCAATAAACACAGGAAATGTGTGTGGACACTATAAAGAGTGAGCATGTTCTGAAACTAGAGATATACTGTGTATGTATATATATATATGTAAAGTGTGCAAAATAATAATTGGCCAATGTGTCTTACTTTCAACACTTGGAGTATAGGAAAATATGTTTTCAACACTGAATAATAGTCTCCCATCACTAGCATATAATAGGGGATTAATTAATCATTTCTTAGGTACTAACACTTAAAAAAAATTAGCACTAGTCATTTGACACAAGACTGCCATTCTCATGGGAAGGAAAATACATATTTTCTAGAAATAGTAAAAAACAGCCTCTTTTAAATGTATGCATTAACTATACATATTTGAAAGGTACTGCAAGTCAATTTCATTAAATTTTTGCAATTATGTCATATGTATATAAAATTAATTAGAAGATCAAAAATCATCTTCAGTTGAAATTATAAAATGAAGAATGCCTTGTGGATTTATTTAAAGACATATTTTATAAGCTATATTAGGGGACTAGTTATATATATGTAAATAATTTAAATGTCCATTAAATACAGTTTATTTTCAGTAAGCATTTTACCAACACATGTGTGTGTATAGGAAGTTGCACAGATCGTAAATATGCAGTTTGATAAGCTTTCACAAAGTGGCCACCTATGTGTGACCAAGGCTCAGGAAACAGAGCATTACCAGTGGCCCCACTGTGTGCCTCTACCATACTGTCCAATCTAAGTCCTGTAATAGTTAATCTTACCTGTCAAGTTGACTAGGCCACAAGGTCCCCAGATATTTGCTCAAACATTATTCTGTGTTCCTATGAGGTGCTTTTAGATGAGGTTAACATTTAAATCAATAGATTAAGAATTAAGTGGATTGCCCTCCTGCTGGGATGGGTACCTCATCCCATCTGTTGAAATCCTGCTGCTGCTGTCGCTGCTGCTAAGTCACTTCAGTCGTGTCCGACTCTGTGTGACCCCATAGATGGCAGCCCACCAGGCGCCCCCGTCCCTGGGATTCTCCAGGCAAGAACACTGGAGTGGGTTGCCATTGCCTTCTCCAATGCATGAAAATGAAAAGTGAAAGAGAAGTCGCTCAGTCGTGTCCGACTCTTAGCGACCCCATGGACTGCAGCCTACCAGGCTCCTCCATCCATGGGATTTTCCAGGCAAGAGCACTGGAGTGGGGTGCCATTTCCTTCTCCGTTGAAATCCTGAATAGAACTAAAAGGTTGACCCCTCCCCTGAGTGAGAATTCTTACTGTCTGAACTTGGTCTTTCCTCTCCTTAAAACTCAAACCGAAACTTTGGCTTTTCTTGTATCTTGAGCCTATAGGCCTTAGGACTGAGGCTAAACCATCAACTCTCCTGGGCCTGCATCTTGCCAGCTAACCCTGAATATCTTGGAAATTTCCAGCTTTTATAATCATGTGAGCTGATTCTATATAATAAATCTCTGTCTCTGTCCCTCTCTCTCTAATACACACACTGTATTTCTAGAAAAACCTAATACAAATACTATTTTAATTTATGCCTTAGAATAACTTTGCCCATTTTTGAACTTTATATATGTGGCATCATGCTACGTGTATTATCCTATGCTTGGC
This sequence comes from Bubalus kerabau, assembly GCF_029407905.1. Classification (NCBI taxonomy): domain Eukaryota; kingdom Metazoa; phylum Chordata; class Mammalia; order Artiodactyla; family Bovidae; genus Bubalus; species Bubalus kerabau. Next base: position 71,349,854 of record NC_073628.1, read on the forward strand.
TTCGTTCACTCATCAATATATTTGTGAGATTTATTTACAGTATTGCTAGTTGCTTGAACTTCAGTTTATTTTTATTACTGTATAGATTTTTAGTCTGTGTGTATATAATTCATTTTCTGTTCCAATTCACTGTGCAATAATTTATATTGGGTTTCCATTTTAGGGCTGTTATGAATACTGGAGTTACATAATTCTACTACACGTGTCTTGATGAACACTTTTGAGTATATACTTAAAAGTACAACTGCTAAATAGTAAAAAAGAAAAGGCATATTTTCAGTTTGAGTATATGACCGTATTTATTCACACTCTTATCAACATTTTAAGGGCGTTTCAATTGCTCTACAGCCTCTATAAATTTTTTGGTTGTTTAGAGTTCATGGATTGGTATTATACTGCATTTTAAAATTTCATTTCCCTGATTACTAATAACATTGACTTTCTTATTTATTTATAGATCCTATTTCATGGCATACTTGTTAAATATTTTTCCACTTTCCTGTTAGATTGTCTAAGATTTTTTTCTTATTAATTAGAATAGATTTTTAAATATATTGGATAGATTTTTTTTTTTTCTCTCAAATGTATGTGTATATCCTTCAGAAGTGAAGGAGAAATACTTTTCTCAAACAAAAATTTAGTGACTGTGTTGCCCATAGACCTACCTTGAAAGAAATGCTAAAAGGAGTTCTTCAGTGAGAAGATAGGTCAAAAATACAATCTACATGAAGAACAGAAGAGCATTGAAGGAGAAATAAGTGAAGACTAAATTAAAAGTTTTATCATATTCTTAACTGATTTGACAAGCAACAGGACTTTTTCACATTAAAATGTATTGCAACAATGCATTGCATTTTATATGCTTGTGGATATCTCTTATGTATGCCTATATATAAGGGCAATGAGTGAGAAAAACATGATAGAATAAGGTATTCACATTGCCAGTTAAGTGGTTTAGTGCTATTTGAAATTGAACTTTGACCATTTTTAAATGTACAATGCAAACATTTTTCACTGAAAGAAACTGGTAAAAAGCATAATTAATATGCTAAGAAGAGAGAATGGAATCATATAAAATATTCGATTTAAAATATGAATGACAGAAAATGAATGGAAGACAAAAATAGGAACAAAAAACAAGAGAAATAAGTAAAAAACAGTGATAAATATGGTAATTATATGTCTAACTTCATCAATAATCATTTTGAATGCCAGTGGAATAGTGCATAAATTAAAGACAAGGATTGTCACAGTAGATCAAAATCCACAGCTCAACTGTATGTTGTCTAGAAGAAATTCACTATAAATATGGAGAAACATATAAATTGAAGTTACATTGATGGAGAAAAATAGACCATAGTAACATAAGTCAAAGGAAAACAGGAGTAGCTATATTAATTTCAGATTGAGCAGACTTCAAAGTAAGGAGAGTTACATTTCCTTATCAGAAATAGGAAGGGACTTACATGATGATGAAGGGGTCAGTTCTCCAAGAATATATAACAAGTGTTAATGTGTATGCACATAAGTGGCAATAACATGAGGCAAAAACTGATGAAATTGCAAGGAAAACAGATAAATCCAACTACTTTGGTAGTTGGAGACTTCAGCACCTCTTGACCAGAAACAGACAGATCCAAGAGGCTGGAAATCAGTAAGAACATGGTTGAACTCAACAACATCATCAATCAGTGGATGTAATTAACATATATAAATTCCCTCACTTCCCAGGTGGCTCAGTGGTAAAGAATCTGCCTGCCAATGCAGGAGATGCAAGAGACACAAGTTCAGTCCATGGGTCAGGAAGATCCCCTGGAAGAGGAAATGGCAACCCACTTCATTTTTCCCGCCTGGAAAATTCCATGGGCAGTGGAGCCTGGCAGACTATAGTCCATGGGGTTGCAAAGAGTCAGACATGACTGAGCACACACACACACTTCATCTAACAAGAGCATATACACATTTTTCTCAAGCTCACATTGATATTTCACCTAGATCACAATCTAGGCCATAAAATACACCTGAACAAATTTAAAAGAATAAAAGTCATCCAATAGCTGTCCACAAATCACAATGGAATTAAACTAGACCTTAAATGGATTGACAACTGGAAAATCCCCAGTTAAGTGGAGATTAAACAACACACTTCTACATAAAACTTGGCTCAAAAAAGAAATATGAAGATAAATTTTAAAAATCCTGTATTAAATGAAAAGGAAAACACAACTTAAATTTTGTTTTAATGAAGCAAAAGCTTAAAGGGAAATTTGTAGCATCAAATATTAAAAAAAAAATAAATCTCATAACAATTTAAGGTTTCATGTTAGGAACCAAGAAAAAAGAGTAAATTACATCCAAAGTAAGCAGGAGAAAGGGGGGGAAATAAAAAGCAGAAATCTGTGGAATTGAAAACAGGTAGTCAATATTGGAAATCCAAAAGTTGATTCTTTGAAAAATCAGTGAAATTGATAACCTTTCATCCAGGCTATCTAGGGAAAAAAGAGAGAGAATACAAACTACTGGTAGATGAAAAGGAAACCATCACTACAGATCTTATGAAATAAGAAGGATAATAAAGAAATATTATGAACAACTTTGTCCTCACAGATTTTATAACCTAGATGAAATAGATCAGTTCTTTAAAGTATGCAATCTGTGAGGAATCATTCAAGAAGAAATAGACAGTATGATAGACCTTTATCTATTTTGAAAATTAAATCAATGACTAGTAACCTTCCAAAGCAGTGAGCACCAGGCCCAGATTGGGTCACAGATAAACTGCATCAGACATTTAGTAAAGAAATTACACCAAAAATATGCAACCTCTTTTGAAAGATAGAAGCAAAGGGAATATTTCCTAACTCATTTGATGAGGCCAACATTACCCTGATACCATAGAAACACAAAGACACTATAAAAACAGAACAGAAAAGCTCAGAAATAGACACCTATAAATATGGAACTTTTTCTCATGTCCTCTTTTTCTTGCATACTACACAGTTAACATGCACGGGACTAGATATCAGTGCTTCCCTGATGGCTCAGCAGGAAAGAATCCACCTGCAATGCAGTAAATGCAGTTGAATCCCTGGGTTGGGAAGATCCCCTGGAGAAGGAAATGTCAACTCACTCCAGTTTTCTTGCCTGGGAAATCCCATGGACAGAGAAGCCTGGTGGACTACAGTCTATGAAGTCACAAAAGAGTCAGACATGACTGAGTGACTAAACAACAGCAACAAGACTAGCTAGTAATGTTTACTCACAAGGTTATTGGTATAAACAAATGAAGATTACAACACAATAATTCTAAATTTATTTTTTCTCTTCTTAGACAATAAAAGACACCTTATGTTTATTAGGCTGTCATGAAACATTTATTGAGATCTTGTAGGCAGTTAAAGCTTTATGGGAAAAGATCATATATAATAGTTTATGTGATAATAATGCAATTAATAAAGCCATAACTAGGAAATTTTCATAATTACAAGCTTCAGAACACAATTAACCCATGTGTCGAATAGGAAATCATATTAAAAATTATGTAATGTTTAACTAACTAAATACTATTGGGAAGAACTATGTAATTGGAAAGATCTGATTGTTTTTAAATGTCCTGCGTTAGACACAGTCAAATGTGTTCAAAAACAGCTTGGAAATAGCAAAATAATAAAGCCTTATTTGTCACGAACATCAAAGTTCAAATGCTTGCATTATGCAAATTGTGTATATGTATGGTAGCACATAAAAGCAACCATAGAAAATAATAAATTATAGTACTTATTATATTGTACAGTTTCCAATTAAATAAACCACAAAACTAGAATTGTGAGTCAAAGAGTGTTTGCCATTTGATTTGAGCCCTACAACTTGCACTAAACAAGTTGTTTATTTTCCATGTAAATTGCTTTTCTGAATGCTCTAACAGCATATGCTAAAAAGAAACAAAAATATAAACAGAAACCTCAATAAGCATAACTTTAAAATGTGGATAGTTTTCTGTGCATATGTTTTAAAGTCAGATTGAAATATTTTCATGAAGTTTCAGGAGAATTCCTGTTTTAGTCTAGCGCACATAAAATACCCTTTCATCTTACTTATTGCACTTTGAAATGTGCTGTAGTGTAACAATTAAAGGAACTTCATAATAGATATTGAACTGAATAAAATTAGAAATGCTGATTCAACAGTCTTGTAATTTGTGGCATCTTATTAATTTCTAAATGATGAAAAAATTGAGCATTAGTCAACAGACTGTAGTTCTAAAATACTCATCGATTTACATTTTCATTATGTACAGAATATGTTTAAACTGCTTAGTAGTGAAGGTTCACCAACACTATCGTCAATTTTATTTAAAATAAACCCCACTAAAAGATTAAATTAGCATAAGAATAAATTTTCAGTGTAAAAATTGCTTTGGCAAAATGAAAAGTTTCAATAGAAATATAATAACTTAAATATCTAAAAGCTAAAATGTCAAGAAAGTTCATGTTCAAAGTTAAAGAACTGTGAATATAAGTGATGGCATTTAAAATTCATTTAAAATATACATTTTATTTGAGAAGTTTTAGATTTATGATAAAATTGTCAAGATAGTACAGAGACATTCCATATATTCTACACAGTTTCCCCAGTTATTAACATGCTACATAAATAGAATATGTTGTTGAGTCATTAAGTCATGTCCTGCTCTTTGCGACCCCATGGACTGTAACATGCCAGTCTTTCCTGTCCTTCCCTAACTCCTGAAATTTTACTTGGTGTGATTAAAGAATGAATATTGATACTTTAGTTTTAAACTGAAGTCCTTATTTTATTTAGGTTCCCTTCCTTTTTACCTAATACATTATTCAGTTTCAGAATGATATCCAAGATACTACAACTGCATTTAAGAGTTACATCTCATGATCCTTCTCTTGAGAACAGAGTTATGTGTTTTGGAAAGAGAACAGAGGTAAGGTGACCTTGTATCATAACATATTAATGATACAAAATATTAACATGACTTATTGCTGTTGATTTTAATCTTCATTACTTTACTAAAATAGTGTTTATAAGATTTCTGCAAATTCATTGTGTGTCTGAGAGTCACTCAATCATGTCCGACGCTTTGCGACCCCATGGTATGAAGCCTGCCATACTCCTCTGTCCATGGAGTTCTCCAGGCAGGAATACTAGAGTGGGTTGCCATTTCTTTCTGCAGGGTATCTTCTCAACTCAGAGATCAAACTTGGTCTCCTGCATGGCAGGCAGTTTCTTTACCTTCTAAGCCATCAGAGAAGCTCCTTGAGTAAGAAGTATCAACATAAAGTATTTGGAATTCTTTTTCTCAAGAGATTTGTCTCTTCTTTTACATTTGTTTATTTATTTATTTAAATCACTATGACTCACGATATTTTTTTCATTATTTGGCTTTTAATCTAATATCATTTCATTTTGTTGTTAATACTGTTCCAGTCTTAGCCGTTGAGAGCTCTTTGTGTTGGCTCCTTTCTCAACTGTCTCTTTGATCTACTGCAGTCTGTGTGTGTATGTGTTAGCACTTTCTTAATTTGTGGATGCTCCAGGCTTATTTTGCACCATTCTTATCTTCCAAGTTATCCTAGAATCAGTTATTTAACAGAGGACCCTTGCTCTCTTTTAATGAAGAATAATATTAGAGCATACTGCCAGTTGTGATCATTGTCACCAGATCACACTGGCTCTAGATCATCTCAGCTAAGTAGGGGTATAGATGTATACACACTAACCATCATACATAATAACATATCTGTAATACTTTATTCCAGATTTTTGCATTTATAGTCATGGGTGATATTGGTCTTGTTTTCCCTTTCTTAAAAAGTGTCTATCTGTTTTATGTATTTAAAGTCACTTGTGTAATGCTATGGAGAAGGAAATGGCAACCCACTCTAGTATTTTTGCCTAGAGAATCCCGTGGACAAAGGAGCCTGGTGGGCTGCCGTCTATGGGGTCGCACGGAGTCAGAGACGACGGAAGTGACTTAGCAGCAGCAGCGCAATGCTAGCCTCATATGAGTAGTTAGGTGTTTTCCTTGTCTGCTCTGGCAGAAAGTATATAGAAATTGTACCATTTCTTTCTTAAATGTTTGATGAAACCTGTTGGGGCCTGGTGCTTTCTTTTACGAAATCTCTTAATTTTTTATTAAACACATTTAATAAGCATGGTAAGAAATCTGCCAGCAATGCTGGAGGGCTGAGTTCCATCCCTGGGTTGTGAATATCCCCTGGAGAAGGGAAAGGCTACCCACTCCAGTATTCTGGCCTGGAGAATTCCATGGACTATAGTCCATGGGGTCACAAAGAGTCAGACATGACTGAATGACTTTCACTTTCAATAAGCATGTGGCTATTCATGTTATTTATTTCTCCCTGTGTTGAGTTTGGTAGTTTACATTACTTTCAAGGAATTGATTTCTTTGGTATGTTATTATGTGTGCACACATATTTTTCATGGTATTCCTTTATTTTATTTGTAATGTCCATGGAATCAGTAGTGCTGACTCCTCTTCTGATATTTTTAAATTGATGTTTTCTCTCTCTCTGTTTCTCTGTTTATCAATCATATTCCTCTTTTCAAAGAAGCATTTTTTTTAATTTTAATGTTTTTCCTGTTGTTTCTTGTTTTTAAATTTATTTTATACGTTTTATACATCAATGTAATTATATATGCTATTTTAATTTGTTTATTATAACTTCCTTTCTTTTCCTTATAGTAGGACTAAATTACACTTTTCTCCTAGTTTCCTAAGAAAGAAACTCAGGTTATTCATTTTATATATTTCTTCCTTTCTAACATATTTATTTAATACTATAAATTTCCCTCTAACACTTACTTTCACTGAATCCCACACATTTTGGCAAGCTGTGGATTTATTTTCATTTTGTTTAAAATATTTCTTAATTCTCTTGAGACTTCATCTAAGACTCATATGTTATTATGAAATGTGTTATTTAATTTCTAAATATATGAGGGATATTTTTATCTATATTTCTGTCACCGAGTTCTAGTTTAATTCAGTTTTTAACTGATGAAAATATGATTATCATGCTTTAGACCTCTTACAGTGTGTTTTTTTTTTTAAACAGTTACTTTTTTTTTTTTTTTTGTCTGTATCACGCAGCAAGCAGGAACTTAGTTCTCCATCTAGGGATCAAACCCACACCCCGTGCATTGGGAGCATGGAGTCTTAACCACTGGACCACCAAGGAAATCTCAGTTACAATGTGTCTGATGACCCCTAATGTTGTCTATATTGATATATACTACACTTAAGAGGGATGCATATTTTCCTGTTGTAGAAGAAAAAAAAAATTCTGTTAAGTGTCCAAGTATATCACATTGCATGCATAATAAGTTGCTACAGTCATGTCTGACTCTTTACAACCTTATGGTCCATAGCCTGCCAGGCTCCTCTCTCCATGGGATTCTCCAGGCAAAAATACTGGAGTGGGTTGCCATGCCCTCCTCCAGGGAATCTTCCAGACCCAGGGATTAAACCTGTACCTCTTTTGTCTCCTTCATTGGCAGCTGGATTCTTGACCACTAGCGCCAACTGGGAAGCTCGTAACACATAGATTGATAGTGTATTCAGGTAAACTATATCTTCACCGACTTTCTTCTGCCCAATATAAAGTTAATAAGAGATATGTTGACGTCTCTAATCCTAGTAATAGATTTTTTTAATTCCTTTTTTTAGTTCTGTCACTTTTTGCCCTACTATATAGACCCTCTGCTTTTGGGCACCATACACCATTAGATTGTGAAGTCTTCTTGCAGTATTTATCCCTTTATCATTGTGTAATGCCTCTCTTTATTCTTGAACATTTATTATTTTGTTCTACAGTGTACACTAACATTTTTCAGTGTTAAATTAAAACATAAATATGTGAGAGAGTATAAATATAAAAGATACCTAATTATTTGTTTTTGTTAAGAGGAAATCTTACCACCATTTAAGTTTTCTTTCTGTAAAATGTGGGAGAAAATATGAATATATTTTATTGCATAACTACAGTATTGCACATGCAAATCCAAGGTTAAATGCAATTTAAATAATTTTCCTTTTCCAGCACTTTTCGTCTCTTAAGATTGAACAGCCTCAACTCTGGTAGGTCTCATTTATAAACATACAAATAGCACAATACATCATAGTTTCTCAATTAGAATAGAAGTAAAAATATTTTTATGACACTTAGACAAAAATGTTTTTCCTACATGTTCAGCATGCTTAATTGTTTCATTTTTTATGACATTAACACAATTCCCCAAGGTATTGCAAAAGATTTTTTTTTCATTTTTTTACTCTTTAAGCAAGGACCCATTTAATGTATGTAAATTGTCTACATATATTAATGGTGTAATCTTCTGAAAGAGATGGGAATACCAGACCACGACCTGCCCCTTGAGAAACGTGTATGTAGATCAGGAAGCAACAGTTAGAACTGGACATAGAAACACAGACTGGTTCCAAATAAGAAAATGAGTACATCAAGGCTGTATATTGTCACCCTGCTTGTTTAACTTATATGCAGAGTACATCATGAGAAACGCTGGGCTGGATGAAGAACAAGCTGGAATCAAGATTGCTGGGAGAAATAGATATAACCTCAGATATGCAGATAACACCAACCTTATGGTAGAAAATGAAGAACTAAAGAGCCTCTTGATGAAAGTGAAAGAGGAGAGTGAAAAAGTTGGCTTCAAGCTCAACATTCAGAAAACTAAAATCATGGCATCTGGTCCCATCATTTCATGGCAAATAGATGGGGAAACAGTGGAAACAGTGGCAGACTATTTTGGGGGGCTCCAAAATCACTGCAATTGGTGACTACAGCCATGAAATTAAAAGATGTTTACTCCTTGGAAGGAAAGTTATGACCGACCAATACAACATATTAAAAACCAGAGACATTACTTTGTCAACAAAGGTCGGTCTAGTCAAGGTTGTGGTTTTTCCAGTAGTCATGTATGGATGTGAGAGTTGGACTATAAAGAAAGCTAAGTGGTGAAGAACTGATGCTTTTTTTTTTTACTATTTTTTAAAAATTTATTTATTTTAATTGGAGGCTAATTGCCTTACCATATTGTAGTGGGTTTTGCCATACATTGACATGAATCAGCTCTGGATATACATGTGTTCCCCATCCTGAACCCCCCTCCCACCTCCCTCCCCATCCCATCCCTGAGGGTCATCCCAGTGCACCAGCCCTGAGCACCTTGTCTCATGCATCGAACCTGGACTGGCGATCTGTTTCACATATGATAATATACATGTTTCAATGCTATTCTCTCAAATCATTCCACCCTCACCTTCTCCCACAGAGTCCAATAGATTGTTCTATACATCTGTGTCTCTTTTCCTGTCTCACATATAGGGTCATCATTACCATCTTTCTAAATTCCATATATATGTATTAGTATACTGTATTGATGTTTTTCATTCTGACTTACTTCACTCTGTATAATAGGCTCCAGTTTCATCCACCTCATTAGAACTGATTCAAAAGTATTCTTTTTAATGGCTTAGTAATATTCCATTGTGTATATGTTCCACAGGTTTCTTATCCATATGTCTGCTGATGGACATCTACGTTGCTTCCATGTCCTGGTTATTATAAACAGTGCTGTGATGAACATTGGGGTACACGTCTCTGTTTCTTGCCATATGACCCAGCAATCCCACTACTGGGCATACACACCGAGGAAACCAGAATTAAATTGATGCTTTTGAATTGTGGTGTTGGAGCAGACTGTTGCGAGTCCCTTGGTTTGAAAGGAGATCAAACTAGTCCATCATAAAGGAAATCAGTCCTGAATATTCATTGGAAGGACTGAAGCTGAAGCTGAAACTCCAATACTCTTGCCACTTAATGCAAAGAACTGACTCAGTAGAAAAGACCCTGATGCTGGGAAAGCTTGAAGGCAGGAGGAGAATGGGACGCCAGAGGATGAGATGGTTGGATGGCATCACTGACTCAATGGACACGAGTTTGGCTAAACTCTGGGAGTTCGTGATGGACAGGGAGCCCTGGCCTGCTGCAGTCCACAGGGTTGCAAAGAGTCAGACACGACAGAGTAACTGAACTGAACTAAAATCTTTTACAACTTTATCTTTAAAATCAAGGACTTATTTAAAATTGAGCATTATGACAAAGCAAGTCAATGAAATCAGAGAGAAACTAATCTATTATCATTTATCTGAAGTCATACCAAAACAATTTTCCACCAAACTTATTTATTATTTGATAGGAATGAATAAAGTTAAACAGTGTATCCAAAAGCTCATTACATAGTAAGTTGAGCTCTTAAGTTTCAGTACAACATTTATTATTTATATTACTTCTAATATATCTCCCCAAAAGTAAAGCAAAAAATGTTAGTCATAAATAGATTTTTATCTACTTATGTTTGACAGGTGTGTTACTTTCTTCTTTGAGAAAAGTCAAAAATAACAACTACTTCATGAAAAGGTTGTGAATATAAAACAACGAATATAGAATATACCAAGAGTAAAGCATCTGCTGTGATGTTTGATAAATACAAATTTTTTTACTTTATTTTATCCAGCAAACTTCTTACATTACTATCTAAAACATTCAACTTATGAAATACTCTCATTCTTACACTCAAATAGTAGTTTTTCTTGATTTGTTCATTACATTGGTAGTCATTATATATATTTAATTTCTGTAAAGTCCTTAACTTGTTTCAGCTTAGAGAAAGAATTTATATGGGTCCATAGCCATTTTTAAGCAAATTCTGCTCAGTAGACACTAGGAATAATTTCCAAAAATATGGAGCCAAATATTTAAGTGTAGGTAGGAAACATAATTTCTAAAAGCTACTTGTTAAATATAGACAAATTAGCTATTAGCTATTTCTAAGGAACACCTAAAAGATTAGTCTCAGACTTACATGAACATTTTTTTCACCTAAAAGAAAAATCATGATTAAAAAATTTTGATAAGAAATTCAAAATACTATAATGTAGGTATAGATTCTATGTTTTGCTTATTATTATGAATCTGCAAATAATGTGTTCCAGATAATACATTTGTTTTTAATAATAATTTAGAATATATCACCATTAAGCAGATGTACTTCTAAGAGGCTTAAAAAATTGGTCAACAAAGTGGAATTCAAAATATTGGAAAGTAAGCCCAATAATTTACACTCTACAATTCAAATTCTTCTCAATGTAATAAAGTTTATTTTTTCTCTCGAGTTAAAAATCACCTAGAAAAGCAGCTCATGTATAGCAATTCCCAAAGTATGATACATAAAATTGTATAATGCCATTCCCATTCAAAATTTTCTTACTGAAATACCAGATACTTAACAGATACATTTCGGTGCAAAAGATTCTTAGGAAATAAATTTTGAATTAAAAAGTTTGCCTTAATGTTTTACATGTTGAAGAATGTTGTTTCCATATTCATAATATGTGTGTGCATACTCAGTGGCTTAGTCATGTCTGACTGTTTGAGACTCTCATGGACTATAGCCCGCCAGGCTCCTCTGTCCATGGAATTTTCCAGGCAAGAATATTGGAGTGGGTTGCCATTTCCTTCTCCAGGGGATCGTCCTTACCCAGGGATCAAACCCACAACTCTGCGTCTACTGCATTGGCAGGTGGATTCTTTACCACTGCACCACCTGGGAAACCCCCATGTTCATAGTACTTTCCATCTAAAATTGGAATAGTACAGGGCCTGTAGAAGATATAGAGAAAGGCTTGAACTATTTCTCAGTACCAAGAATGAACACACATTGAAATGTTTCTATTACTGGGTTTTAGGGAAGCCTTCCAACGCACTGCAGAATCAGATCACACAGATGGGACAATCTCTAGCTTATTCATCCCTTATCACATGAATTGATGAATTGATCCTGTGACTTGCTGTTGCTATATATTGGCCAAAAGAGTTAGTTCAGGGAAAACCCAAGCAAACTTTTTGGCCAACCCTGATGCTGGGAAAGATTGAGAGAAGGAGGATAAGGGGGCAACAGAGGATGAGATGGTTGGATGGCACCACCGACTGAATGCACATGAGTTTGAGCAATTTCCAGGAGATGGTGAAAGACTGGGGAGTCTGGCATACTGCAGCCCATGGGGTCAGAAAGAGACAACACTTAGCAACTGAATAACACAGTACAATTCTACCTCCCCATAATCCTCCTTCCATCACAATGAGATAGTAAAAATAAGATTCTTTTGACTTTTTCTAAAGAACATTTACTGTTTCTCTGGAGTTTTGTCTAGTTATGGTAACCTTGGTTTAGTACTTCCTATGAACAGTCCATCACCTGTAATGCAGGAGACCCTGGTTTGATTCCTGGGACAGGAAGATCCCCTGGAGAAGGGATAGGCTACCCACTCCAGTATTCTTGGGCTTCCCTGGTGGCTCAGTTGGTAAAGAATCAACCTGCAGTGCAGGAGACTTGGGTTTGATCCCTGGGTTAGGAAGATCCATTGGAGGAGGGCATGGAAAGCTACTCCAGTATTCTTGCCTGGAGAATCCCATGGACAGAGGAGCCTGGCAGGCTGCAGTACATGGTGTCGCAAAGAGTCGGACACAACTGAGCAACTAAACACAACACAGCACATGAATAGTCCACACATCAGTCTCCTCCTCATTGGCAGTCTCTACTACAATGAAGATGTGCCTATGCTACGGTTTTCCTTGTATCTGGCTGCTCTGCCATCTCAAGCTTCAGTCAGATGAAGGTTTTCCTTTGTCTGGGTTTCTCTCTGCTCTTACCATGTAGAAGTGTCTAGCAGTTTTAAGGTAATGTTCTTCCTCCCAGAGATGGCTAACCATCACTCCTATAACATGCAAGGGAAAAGTATGCTATCATCTTGGGTTTGAATTTTCTTCTGAAGATCCTACAGTGTATCTTGGTTGAGGGACATATTGTTACTATTAATCAGATTTTGTTCCTTCTTTACAAAGAATATAACCATTGCTGTATTTTGTTAAAAGCATATTCACTGAATATTTAGGATTGTCTGCTTTTTAAAAGGCACCCTCACTGTGTTAGAGGGAGCCAGTGTTCAGAAAACCATACCCACTTAGTTTCTGGATGGTTTGTGAATCCAGGTTCATTTGCTATAAATATGTTCTAGGACAACATTTTACATCATGCTCCACTGGGAAAGTAAACACATTCTGCTTTCTGAGTATAATGTAGCCTACATGCCTCTTGAATTGGAGTCAGACTGCCTTGTTTTGATCCCCTCTGGCCCTTCAGGAATGTGATTTTGGACAAGATCTCTGTTCCTTAATGTCTTCATTTGTATAATGTGGATATTAGTAATTTTATACCCTGAGATGATTATTAGGATTAAAATAATGTACATATATCTGTATGTAAACGGTTTATGACATACACATATGCATATATATGTATATATGTCTAACAAAAACCTATATATTAATTGTTCTGTGTGTGTGTATGTATGCATGTGTGCATATGCACATTAAGTCCTTGTTTGTAATACTTGGTATATAATAAATACTAAATAAATCTCACTACAAGAACAAGCTGCACAATAGCAGATAATATTTTAAGTACAAAAAATTGTTTTAACTATTAAACTATTCCATAAAGACATGTATAATTATCTTCCTCATAGAAGGCTTTTCATAAAGAAGATGCTAACTATAGATGAAATCATACAGGATGTTCGAATTGGTGCTAACCAGAAGAAAATGTGTTTATAAGCATAGACCCAGGACTGGAAAAGAAAAATGAGGCAAAGTTTGTATTAAAACAGGTGTAGTGAATTTAGAGGGCTTCCCTACTGGCTCAGTGGTAAAGAATCCACATGCCAATGTAGGAGATGTGGGTTTTATCCAGTATTCTTGCCTGGAAAATCCCATGAACAGAGCAGCAGCCTAGTAGGCTGTCCATGGGATCTCAAAAGAATTGGACATGACTTAGCAACTAAACAACAAGGTGAATTTAGAATACTCATTTCTCAAATCCAGATGTTATCAAGTTTTAGTCCCCACTGAAGTCAAACCCTTCTACCAGTGGGGCTTGTTCATACACAGGTTGAAGGATACCACCTACCAGCGTTTCTAAGTGTATAGGCATGCACTTAGGCCCAAGAATTGCCATTTTCTGTTCCTCTTTTGCTTCTAATGCTAGAGGAGAATCAATGATTTAACCACAGCTGAAAATGCAGACTGGTGTGCTGATTTTATAAAAGGAATATTGTAAAGAACAGAGGAAGAAGCTTAGGAATCCAAATCTGATTTAAATATCCATATGTTTTGAGTTCCTATGTTTGACCAGTAAACTCATCTCAACTTAGGACAATTATTTCTCCTTTCAGATCTCTCACAACAGGAATAAAATAACTGATTCCACAAATAGAACACCAGGCTTCCCTAAGACTAATGTGGAAATTTCTGATGTTTTAATATTATAATTGGGTGGAAGCATTCCTCCTATTACTTTAGAAGAAAGGTTGATTAACATTTGGATTCACTCTCATTTAAGCCGATCAGAACTTGCACTGCCTGGAGATCTGAAAATGTTAAATGTTATTACTTAGCCATTAGATTTTTCTGATACATTTTAAATAGTACTAGTGCTTTTTAATTTAGACTTTAAGAATAATATATGTATGTTAATATATGCAATTAAGTAATATAGTTATTAATAAAGATTTTAGTTACTATAATGGTATTTCAAAAATAAGTTAGGATACTGTGAAGATAAGTCAAAAGGGTGATTTGGCTGCTATCAAAATCACAGCTGGCTCTTTTGCAAAAATTGACTATTAAATCTTAAAATTGATATGGAAATGTAAGTGACCCAGAATGACCAAAACCATTTTGAAAAAGAAAGACAAAATTAACTTTCCAAATTTCAAAACTTACTACAAAAATTTCAAAGTTTGGTTCTGGCATAAAGGTAGAGATACAGATTAATTAGGAGTCCAGAATAAACACTTACATTTATGGTCACTTGCTATTTGACAAGGCTGCCAAGGCAAGCAGAAGAGTCTTTTAAACAACTGGTTGTAGGATATGTAGATATCTTTATGCAAAAAAATAAAGTTGTACCTCTACTATGCATAATACACAAAAGTTATCAGAAAAAGAATTATGGAGCTAAAATCATATAAATCCTGAGAAGATAGCAGAAAACCTTCCTGATCTTGGATTAGGCAATAATTTCTTGGACACGACTATTAAAGCACAAGAGACAAAAGAAAAAGTAGATAACTTGAACTTCATCAAAACTCTAAAGGGATTTGTACAACAATACGAACAAGAAAGTAAAAATATAACCTGCATAATTTTAAAAAAATAGTTGAAAATCATACAGAGCTAAGAGTCTTGCATCAAAAATATATAAAAAATCTTTGTAACTCAATAATCAAAAGACAATCAAATTTTTTTAAAAAGTAGGCAAAGAGTCTATTCCGATGTATACATGCTTAAATTTATGGTTCTCTGAGTACTTTTGACAGCAGTTTCTTTTTATTTTCTTTTTTTGTTTTGTTTTTTAATATAAATTTATTTATTTAATTGGAGGCTAATTACTTTAAAATATTGTATTGGTTTGGCCGTACATTGACATGAATCCACCACGGGTGTATATGTGTTCCCCATCCTGAACCCCCCTCCCACCACCCTCCCCATACCATCCCTCTGGGTCATCCCAGTTCTCCAGCCCCAAACATCCTGTAACATGCATCAAACCTGGACTGGCTATTCGTTTCACATATGATGCTATACATGTTTCAATGCCATTCTCCCAAATCATCCCACCCTCGCCCTCTCCCACAGAGTCCAAAAGACTGTTCTATACATCTGTGTCTCTTTTGCTGTCTCACATACAGGGTTATTACCATCTTTCTAAATTTCATATATATGCATTAGTATACTGTATTGGTGTTTTTCTTTCTGGCTTACTTCACTCTGTATAATAGGCTCGTTTCATCCACCTCATTAGAACTGATTCAAATGTATTTGTTTTAATGGCTGAGTAATAATCCATTGTGTCTATGTACCACAGCTTTCTTATCCATTTGTCTGCAGATGGACATCTAGGTTGCTTCCGTGTCCTGGCTATTATAAACAGTGCTGTGATGAACATTGGGGTACACGTGTCTCTTTCCCTTCTGGTTCCTCAGAGTGGGATTGCTGGGTCATATGGCAGTTCTATTTCCAGTTTTTTAAGGAATCTCCACACTGTTCTCCATAGTGGCTATACTAGTTTGCATTCCCACCAACAGTGTAAGAGGGTTCCCTTTTCTCCACACCCTCTCCAGCATTTATTGCTTGTAGACTTTTAGATAGCACCCATTCTGACTGGTGTGAAATGGTACCTCATTGTGGTTTTGATTTGCATTTCTCTGATAATGAGTGATGTTGAGCATCTTTTCATGTGTTTGTTAGCCATCTGTATGTCTTCTTTGGAGAAATGTCTGTTTAGTTCTTTGGCCCATTTTTTTGATTGGGTCATTTATTTTTCTGGAGTTGAGCTGTAAGAGTTGCTTGTATATTTTTGAGATTAATTCTTTGTCAGTTGCTTCATTTGCTATTATTTTCTCCCATTCTAAAGGCTGTCTTTTCACCTTGCTTTGAGTTTCCTTTGTTGTGCAGAAGCTTTTAATTTTAATTAGGTCTCATTTGTTTATTTTTGCTTTTATTTCCAATATTCTGGGAGGTGGGTCATAGAGGATCCTGCTATGATTTATGTCAGAGAGTGTTTTGCCTATGTTCTCCTTTAGGAGTTTTATAGTTTCTGGTCTTACCTTTAGATCTTTAATCAATTTTGAGTTTATTTTTGTGTATGGTGTTAGATAGTATTCTAGTTTCATTCTTTTACAAGTGGTTGACCAGTTTCCCCAGCATCACTTGTTAAAGAGATCTTCTTTTTTTCCATTGTATATTATTGCCTCCTTTGTCAAAGATAAGGTGTCCATATGTGCGTGGATTTATCTCTGGGCTTTCTAGCATCACCAACTCAGTGGATGTGAATTTGAGCAGACTCTGGGAGGTAGGGAAGGACAGAGGAGTTTCTCATGCTACAGTCCATGGGGTTACAAAGAGTCAGACATGACTTAGCAACTGAAAAACAACAATTGTTGTAAAGTTATATAGGAACAAGATTTTTTTTTTAATATATAGCCGGTTATGATTTATTTTCTTTGTCTTTAAGGATTTTCGACCACACCACTGAATCAATGGACAAGGCAAGTAGCTTTTGAAAAACTTTATACTGCACAGTCCTCACAAGGAAAGTCCCAGACTCTGATCCACAGAAAAATCTGAAACGTAGTTGGCCAGAAGACTGTAAAACAGGGGCAGCTTTTCATCTAGAATTTAAATTTCTAGGGGGGAAGAATCCATGATATTCTGCTAGAGATAATAGTTTTGGATGAGGGGCAAATATACTTTGAGGAGGCAACAAAGAGAAACCTACCAAGATGAACAAAACTGTAAACATGTAGTCAGTAAATTATAATCTCTATCTCCAAGAATGCCAATCTCTTACCTTATAGAAGCACTGGAAAATTAATTTAATAAATCGACTTTCTACAGATGTTCTATATTTTGACAATAGTGTTTGAATGCAGTGAAATGGTTACCTGAAGTTCTGAATATGTACCACGCGTTGCAATGAGGTCTATTAAGTTAAGGCACTCAATCCTTGCAGAAAGCTGCAGAAGTGTGATATTAATTTGTAGAAACATGAATTGGAAATGTGTTATCACCGTGTCTCATTCTAGATTCAGTCATTATCATTGGAATGAAGTCTTATTATTTCATTTTCAGGTTTTCATTAAGAAGCTTTATAATATGGATGAAACATTAGCATTTTAATGCTTTTGTGAATAAAATTGTTGTTGCACTTGCTCTTGGACATGGATGCAATCCTGTTACAAGTGCTGACTCTCCATTGTAATTAAAGATTGTCTCCTTGACGAAAACCCTGATCTCTGAAATAATAGATAACATTGCTTTTGAGTATAGTAGCATTATTCAGAAAGCATTTTGTATCTATTTTTACATTTCTTTTAATATCGTCCCCAAATTATCAGCATCCATGCTTAAACCCAATGGGAATTTTTCAAATCTTATCTTTCTCATCATCTCAGTTATCTTTGACACTGATGACTTCCTTCCTCATGAAATACTCTCATCTCTCTTCAGTGAACATTCTGGATTTCTTTATGCATATCTGGATACACAATAATTTATTTTGTATTTTATTTTTCAATTCTCATCTCCCAAGTTCTGGTTTTCTTCAAGTTACCGTCCTGCTGCTGCTGCTGCTGCTAAGTCGCTTCAGTCGTGTCCGACTCTGTGCGATCCCATAGACGGCAGCCCACCAGGCGCCCCCGTCCCTGGGATTCTCCAGGCAATAACACTGGAGTGGGTTGCCATTTCCTTCTCCAATGCATGAAAGTGAAAAGGGAAAGTGAAGTCGCTCAGTCGTGTCCGACTCTAGCAACCCCATGGACTGCAGCCTACCAGGCTCCTCCATCCATGGGATTTTCTAGGCAAAAGTATTGGAGTGGGGTGGTTACTGTCCTAGAACCTCATTATTATCACTATCATTCACTGTAAAATACATACCAGATCCTGTAAGCACTTTACATAGAGCATCAATTCTCACTTTTATACCATCAAGTAGTGTGTAGCCTAACAACTTCATATATATGATAATTTTCATAACTTGCCAAAGTAACTTACTTGTGACTAGAACTCAGGTCTACATGAAGCAGAGATTGAGTTCTTAGTGTCTACTGAAAGTTTCACCATACAAATAATTCACATAAAATAGCCTATACATAAAATACCTTACCTGTAGTACATATGGATGCAGGGAGACACTCCAACATGAAGCTAATGCCCAACCTCTTCAGTTAAATATAGATATCTGAAGTTCAACATAAAGTTAAATGATTTAATAGACTATTTCCCTAACTAGCACAATTTCTTTCCTCCTGCTTTTTCTTTTCACTACCAAATTCACTTAACTGCCTCCATCCAACCTATCATCATCAATCCTTAAATTTCATCTTATCAATATATGTTGCATCCATTTACTTCCTCCCTTTTTTCTACTGCAATTTAAATGATCACATTCACCATCTTCTCACACCTGGACCAGTTCAGTTCAGTCATTCAGTCGTGTCCAACACTTTGCAACCCCACAGACTGCAGCACTCCAGGCCTCCCTGTCCAACACCAACTCCAGGAGCTTACTCAGACTCATGTCCATTGAGTCCATGATGCCATCCAACCATCTCATCCTCTGTGGTACCCTACTCCTCCTGCCTTCAGTCTTTCCCAGCATCGGGGTCTTTTTCAATTGAGAGAGTCAATTCCTAGGAAAGTTGATAAGAAGTCTGGGGTCCCTGAGGAGGAGAAAGGGGCCTAAGTTTCTCAAGAAGGAGATAAGGGTCTGGAATTCTCAAGAAAGAGGAAAAGACAAACTTTTTTTTCTTTCTCTCTCAACATTCCTTAGTCACATAAAATGTTTTTTCCTTTAAGCCCAAAACTGATGATTACACAACAAACAACTAAGTTTAAACTCAGTTTAAACTAAGTTTAAACACTGTTGTTAAGTATAACAACAGTGTATCCTGCTTGAGGGCAGTTTCTCTTTCCTGAAAACCTTCTGGCTAATCCTGATATTTTAGAATGTATATTATGGGAGTGGATCTGATAAGATCTTTCTATTATTAAATTCTAATCCTGTTATCTTAAAATGTAAACTGTGGGAGGGGGTATGGTAAAATTTTTACAACCTTGAGACATTCTTTTGATTTATTGTAATAACTAATTTAAAAAGTATATAATTGCCTCACTAAAGACTAGCTAGGGGAGCACTCTCCATCCCCCTTCTGATGTCTATGTCAGAAGCTTGCTCTGTCCGTTTTCACTTTCATAATACTCCTATACACAAGCTCTCAAGTGATCAAGCCTGGTCCCTGGTCTCGAAGTTAAATCTTCTTCGGAGATCACAAATCCAACACCATTCACCACAAGCTGTCACAATGAGTCAGTTCTTTGTATCAGGTGACCAAAGTATTGGAGTTTCAGCTTTAACATCAGTCCTTCCGAAGAATACTCAGGACTGATTTCCTTTAGGATGAACTGGTTGGACCTCCTTGCAGTCAAAGTGACTCTCAATAGTCTTCTCCAACACCACAGTTCAAAAGCATCAATTCTTCGGTGCTCAGTTTTCTTTATAGTCCAACTCTCACATCCATAAATGAGTACTGGAAAAACCACAGCTTTGACTAGAAGGAACTTTGTTGGCAAAACAGTATCTCTGCTTTTTAATATGCCGTCTAGGTTGGTCATAGCTTTTTTTCCAAGGAGCAAGCAATACATTTACCTAAGATGCCTCTTTCACGTAGTTTGTTTTTAATTAAATGTAATTGTTATATGTCCTTTCCTATTTCCAGACAGCAGAAAATGTCTCTTCCTTTTAACCTCCTTCACTTGTGAGGCTAAAATCAAATCATCTTAAAGTAAGTGACAAGATCCATATGTCTGAATATGGCATAAAGTAATTCTCACATTACTTATTAAGTATACTTGAGGAATAGTGATTTTTTCACATTCAGGTTTTTGCTTTGCTTTTTATTTTATCTAAAAAAGTGTTGCCTACATTCATTACTTTCCTTGTTTATTTCTTTCAAACTGAAACATTTGTTTACATCTTAAGTTATAATATTTTGTTGTGCTTTTTTTTTTAATTGATCATGGCATCTAGTCCCATCCTCCATAGCAAATAAACAGAAAAAGTGGAAGCAGTGACAGCTTTTATTTTCTTGGGTTCTGAAATCACTGTGGATGGTGACTGCAACCACGAAATGAAAAGATGCTTGCTCCTTGGAAGGAAAACTATGATTAACCAGATATTCTGGATATTAACCTTCCATTATATGATTTGAAATATCCCATTCAGTCGGTTGTCTGTTCATTTTGTTGATTACTTTGTTCTTCTTGCAGAGTATTTAGTTTGATGTAGACCCATTTATTTATTTTGCTTTTGTTGCACTGGCCTATAGAATTATATCCTAAACATACTGTTGAGGCTGATATAAAGGAAATCATCCTCTGTGTTTTGTTTTTTTTTTTTTAATTAGGAGTTCTACAAAGTCAGGTCTTACATTCAAACTTTTAATCTATCTTTATGTAATTTTTGTAGCCCAGAGTAATTTTTTGCATGTACTAATAGCTCTCCAGTTTTCCCAACACCATTTATTGAAGAGACTTTTTCCATTGGATAGTCTTGCCTCCTTTGTCATAAATCAATTGAGCTATCAGCATGGATTTATTTCTGGGCTTTCCATTCTGATCCATTGATTTATGTATCTATGTTTGTGCCAGTATCACGGTGTATCCAACACTATAGCTCTTAGTGAAAGGGAAAGTCAGTCATGTCCGACTCTGAGATCCCATGGACTATACAGTCCATGGAATTCTCCAGGCCAGAATACTGGAGTGTGTAACATTTCCCTTCTCCAGGGGATCTTCCCCACCCAGGGATCAAATCCAGGTCTTGCACACTGCAGGCAGATTCTTTGCCAGCTGAGCCACAAGGGAAACCCACTATAGCCCTTAGTGTAGCTTAAAATCAGTGAGCATGATACCTCCAGCTTTGTTGTTTCTCTAGATTACTTTGGTTATGCAGTGTCTTTGTGGTATAAAACACCATGAGTATTGTGATAGTAATTCCGTTAAATCTGTAGATTGGTTTGGGTAGTATTATATTTTAAAAGTATTATTTTTTCCAATTTATGAGCATAATATACCTATCAATAAATTGGTGTCATCTTCAATTTCTTCTGTCAATTTTCTTCTAGTTTTTATAGTATGGGTATTTTACTCACTTGGTTAGAATTATTTCTAGGTACTTTCTTCTTTTTGATGCAATTGTTAATGGTGTTATTTTCTTAATTTCTGTTTCTGATAGTTTGTTCTCAGTGTATAGAAACACAACAGATTCCTGTTAATTTTGACTTCTGCAACTTTACTGAATATTTATTAGTTCTAGTAGTGTTTTAGTGGAGTCTTTAGGGTTTTCTAACTGCACATGGAACAACAGACTGACTGGTTCCAAATTGGGAAAGGAGTACATCAAGGCTGTGTATTCTTACCCTGCTTACTTAACTTATATGCAGAGCACATCATGGGAAGTGCTGGACTGCATGAGGCACAAGCTGGAATCAAGATTGCCGGGAGAAATATCAATACCCTCAGATATGCAGATGACACCACCCTTACGGCAGAAAGTGAAGAAAAACTAAAGAGCCTCTTGATGAAAATGAAAAAGGAGAATGAAAAAGTTGGCTTAAAGCTCAACATTCAGAAAACTAAGATGATGGCATCTGATCCCATCACTTCATGGCCAATAGATGAGGAAACAGTGGAAATAGTGACAGACTTTATTTTTCTGGGCTCCAAAATCACTGCAGATGGTGACTGCAGCCATGAAATTAAAAGACACTTGCTCCTTGGAGGAAAAGCTATGACCAAACTAGACAGCTAATTGAAAAGCAGAGACATTACTTTGCCAACAAAGGTCCATCTAGTCAAAGCTATGGTATTTCCAGTAGGCATGTATGCATGTGAGAGTTGGACTTTAAAGAAAGCTGAGTGCTAAAGAATTGATGCTTTTGAACTGTGGTGTTGGAGAAGACTCTTGCGAGTCCTTTGGACAGCAAGGAGATCCAATCCGTCCATCTTAAAGGAAATCAGTCCTGAATATTCATTGGAAGGACTGATGCTGAGGCTGAAACGCCAATGCTTTGGCCACTGATACGAAGAGCTTCCTCATTTGAAAAGACCCTGATGCTGGGAAAGATTGAAAGTGGGAGGAGAAGAGGATGAGATAGTTGGATGGCATCACCGACTCAGTGGAAATGAGTTTGAGTAATCTCTGGGAGTTGGTGATGGACAGTGAGGCCTGGCATGCTGCAGTCCACAGGGTCGCAAAGAGTCGGACATGGCTGAGCGACTGAACTGAACTGACTGATATACAATATCATGTCAACTGCAAATAGTGATAGTCTTACTTCTTTTCAATTTGTTTTTTATTGCTTTTTATCAACTAATTGCTATGGTTTGGACTTCCAATACTATGTTAAAGAAAAGTGCTGTGAGTGATCATCCTACTCTTGTTTCTGATCTTCGAAAAAAGCTTCAGGTTCTTACTGTTGAGCATTATGTTAGTTGTGAGCTTGTCATAAATGGCCTCTATTATGTTGAGGTATGTGTCTTCTATACCCGTTTTATGGAGAGTTTTTATCACACATCAATGTATTTTGTCAAATGCCTTTCCTTTTTCTGTTATGCTGATCATACATCTTTTATTTTCCATTTTGTTAATATAGCATATCATTTAATTTATTGATTTGTGAATGTTAAGCCATCATTGAATTCTTACGATCAATCTCACATGAACTAGTGTATGATATTTTTTAATGAATTGTTGAATTAAGTTTGCTAATGTTTTGATCAGTGTTTTTGCATTTGTGTTCATTGGTGTATCAATTTCCACATCTGTAAGATAAGGATAATAATAATATGTGCTTCATTAGTTGTTATAAAGGCTACATGCTTTAAGGTTTTAACTGAAACAAAATTAGCACTTAAGCTGGCTGAGGAAAAGACTCTAAACAAGAAAGACTGCATCATTACATGTCACAGCAATCAAAATCCTAACATATATTTGGGTATGTATTTTCTAAAAACATTAAGTGTATGTTATATTGCAATAAATAAGTGAGTAAAAAGTAATGATTAAATTCAGTTCAGTTCAGTTCAGTCACTCAGTCGTGTCCGACTCTTTGCGACCCCATGAATCGCAGCACGCCAGGCTTCCCTGTCCATCACCAACTCCCGGAGTTCACTCAGACTCACATCCATCGAGTCAGTGATGCCATCCAGCCATCTCATCCTCTGTCGTCCCCTTCTCCTCCTGCCCCCAATCCCTCCCAGCATCAGAGTCTTTTCCAGTGAGTCAAATCTTCCTATGAGGTGGCCAAAGTACTGGAGTTTCAGCTTTAGCATCATTCCTTCCAAAGAAATCCCAGGGCTGATCTCCTTCAGAATGGACTGGTTAGATCTCCTTGCAGGCCAAGGGACTCTCAAGAGTCTTCTCCAACACCACAGTTCAAAAGCATCTATTCTTCGGTGCGCAGCTTTCTTCACAGTCCAACTCTCACATCCATACATGACCACAGGAAAAACCATAGCCTTGACTAGATGGACCTTTGTTGGCAAAGTAATGTCTCTGCTTTTGAATATGCTATCTAGGTTGGTCATAACTTTCCTTCCAAGGAGTAAGTGTCTTAATTTCATGGCTGCAGTCACCATCTGCAGTGATTTTGGAGCCCAAAAAAATAAAGTCTGACACTGTTTCCCCATCTATTTCCCATGAAGTGGTGGGACCAGATGCCATGATCTTCGTTTTCTGAATGTTAAGCTTTAAGCCAACTTTTTCACTCTCCACTTTCACTTTCATCAAGAGGCTTTTTAGTTCCTCTTCACTTTCTGCCATAAGGGTAGTGTCATCTGCATATCTGAGGTTATTGATATTCCTCCCGGCAATCTTGATTCCAGCTTGTGTTTCTTCCAGTCCAGTGTTTCTCATGATTAAATAAATGTTAGAAAAATAAACAGATATATAAACATGTTCTATGACATTTCAGTAAAAGATGCTAATAGAATCCTGGCTGAAAATCAAATGATCAATTTTGTTATTCTCTCAGCATATATTTCTGTATAAGATCAGTACTTGGAAAAAAAATTGCAACTGAAAGAGTAAATGATATGCTCAGTACTGTCCTATTTAGTTGGTGAAAGTATACCAACATTTCATGTAAATAGCTTTTGAAAACAGTGAGTCATTTTTGGTTTCATAATATAAGGCAATTTTATATTTTTCTGGATTTATATGAAATATATAAAACAGAAATGAGCTTCACAGGTGGCACTAGTAGTAAAGAATCTGCTTGCCAATGCAGGAGACACAAGGGACCTACATTTGGTCCCTGGGTCGGGGAGATCACCTGAAGTAGGAGGTGGCAACCCACTCCAGTACTCTTGCCTGGAGAACTCCATGGATAGAGAAACCTGGCAGGCTGCAGGCCATGGGGCCATAAAGAGTCGGACACAACTGAGCCACTGAGCACACGTATAGTAGATGTAATGTTTTCAAGTGTATGTTAAGATACTTTGAAATGAAAACTTGATATAGATTTTATATAATGAGAAAAGCAAGTACGACATGTACTTAATTATTTAAGTTAAAGCATAACAGTTCTAGAGTGTACTGAATTGTGCAACAAATGCCACCTATCCAAATAAAAATAATTATGAATTTAATTTTCTCTTGGTCCTATTGAGTATTGGTGCATGCACCCTGAAAATGAGAGTGATTAATTTCTTCATAGGCTAGTGCAAATTAAAAACTGAAGCTTTTCAAAAGAAAGGCTAGAACTTATATGATCTGTTCTCAAATTTTTATCTTCTTTAGTTGAGATTTCCATTATTCCAAGTCAGCAGGGAGATTGCTAATTACTCACTTAGGGATGCTAAAGTGGCCCTGGGAGGTAGATGAGAAGAGGTAAGACCCTAACTAGAAAACATGTCCCCTACAGGGACTATTTTTAGCAGCTCTTTCCTTTGAAACCCTCAGAGGGAAAGTTTTTTTATCGTCAGTTAAAAAAAAATTCAATTATCTTATAAGTAGAAATAACAAGCATTATTAAAATTTTAATGCAAAAGTTACTTCATTAGGACTTTCCATTGACCCCTAGAGCCCTTAATCTTGCCACACTGGGTGGCAAGTTCAGGAGGTCCCATCTACAGTCCCACAACTTCGACCAAAGCCATCTACTTGTGAACACTGGAGATGGATGAGCAGAGATCCCCTCCCAGTCAATGCCAGTAGTAATGTTTTCAAGAACAGTACTCAGAGAAAGGACAGAGGAAGAGAAATGACAGAGCTGCTTAATCCTTACTCAAGAAACTGATCAGATGCAGCCATATAAACAGCATCAGCCAAGTGGAAACCCTGAGAGGGATGTAAATTCTCTCCTCTGCTCAGTGAACTCCATTGAAGGGCTGGAATGAAACCACAGCAGCTTCTCCAGGGAGTCTACATCACGAGCTTGAACTGTGAATCTAAAGGCAAGAAAATGCATTGCCTCTGATGTCCTTTTCCTCCCCCAAGGAAGCTGATTGCCCAGTCTCGGTTCTGCACTGGTGGTAAAAGAGCTGCCTTTGTCTTGGCCATCCTCTGCCAAACACACACTGGCAATTCTTGTGTCTCTCCCCAGTGTATGAACTGTCCTTCAAACAGGAAACATGAGTCAACAGATCACAGTGGCCTCTTCTTGGTCATATCACATCATGTAGATTTCTGGAACTTAAGTAACCTAGATGACTGCACTTGTGCCTGACTGAGCAACCACCTTTTATCCTTCTGAACAAAAACCAACTTTGTTCTCTAATATATCTTTGCTCTCTAAAGTAATCCTCTTACTTGAAATCTCCAGCATCTTTTTTGCAGCTTAATCTGCTGTAGACCCCTAAGGGCATTATTATTTTCTCATATTCACATCTCTGTCTTTTAAAATTTTTCTTGAACTCCTTAGCAAAAATTTAATCAAGCAAATTTTATGTTACCAGGATGGAAAAGAATTTATCTTCCAGGTAGCAAGCATAAGAAACCTGCAATGACTACACTAATACAAGACTAATGCACACATGTTTAGTTGCTCAGTTGATTCCGACTTTGCAGCCCTTTGGACTGTAGCCCTCCAGGTGCTTCTGTCCATGGGATTCTCGAGGCAAGAATACTGGAATGGGTTTCCATTTCCCCCTCCAACGGATCTTCCCAACCCCAAGTCCCAAAGTAGGGATCGAACCTACTTCTCCTGTACTGCAGTGGATTCGTTATCCAGTGAGCCGTCAGGGAAAATGTAAGACTAGATGGACTTTAAATTAAAAAA
Organism: Bubalus kerabau; assembly: GCF_029407905.1. Lineage (NCBI taxonomy): Eukaryota > Metazoa > Chordata > Mammalia > Artiodactyla > Bovidae > Bubalus > Bubalus kerabau. Next base: position 71,376,888 of record NC_073628.1, read on the forward strand.
AATGAAAACAAATTGTCATAGACATAATCAGGAACATATTACAATGAAAATGATATATTTATTAAGGAGTAGTTTTTTAATGTGTTGGGAAGGCAGTTTAAAATCAATCTTGAATTTTTATATATTGTCACTTAACTTTGGCTGAAACTTTTTTTTTTTCTTTTTCCTGGTCATTCTGGATGATGGAATAACGAACAAAAACAACCAAGAAGCAAGGATGGGCACTGGTGGAGTTTATTGCGGCTCCAGGCATTAGGTTAAACTCAAGCTGAGGCAGAGGTTTTTCATTCATTAAGCCCTGTCTGTTAGAATTCAATACTCAAGTTAGAGAATACAATTGAGGTTCATTTACCAGTATGCTTGCTTAGCCTTTTTCTTTGTATATATATATATATATATATATATATATATATATATATATATATGTGTGTGTGTGTGTGTGTGTGTGTGTGTATACACACACATTTCTCCTAGAATTTTCTCTGGTAGCAACTGTAGGAATGGTTGTCTAGGTTTAAAGGTGTAGAATTCTTAACACTTGTTAAAAAGCAGAGACGTTACTTTGCCAACAAAGGTCTATTTAGTCAAAGCTTTGGTTTTTCCAGTAGTCCTGTATGGATGTGAGAGTTGGTCCATAATGAAAGCTGAGCACAAAGAATTGATGCTTTTGAACTATGGTGTTGGAGAAGACTCTTGAGAGTCCCTTGGACTGCAAGGAGATCCAACCAGTCAATCTTAAAGGAAATCAGTCCTGAATATTCATTGGAAGGACTGATGCTGAAGCTGAGGCTACAATACTCTGGCCACCTGATATGAAGAACTGACTCACTGGAAAAGACCCTGATGCTGGGAAAGACTGAAGGCAGGAGGAGAAAGGGACGACAGAGGATGCAATGGTTGGATGACATCACTGAATCAATGGACATGAGTTTGAGTAGGCTCCAGGAGTTGGTGATGGACAGGGAAGCCTGGTGTGCTGCCGTCAACAGGATCGCAGAGTCGGACACGACAGTGACTGAGCTGAATCTACATCCATTTGTTTTAATCCTTTAATTAAAAAAATTAATTATGTACATGCTTAATGATTTTAAGGGCTTCCCAAATGGCACTAGTGGTGAAGAACTTGTCCTCCAATGCAAGAGACATAAGAGACACGGGTTCCATCCCTCAGTTTGGAAGATCCCCTGGAGGAGGGCATGGCAACCCACTCCAGTATTCTTGACTGGAGAATCCTATGAATAGAGGATTCTGCTGGGCTACAGTCCACAGGGTCATAAAAATTCGGACTCGGTATACAATGATGTAAAAAAAATTTTTTTTGGTCTATTTATTCATTGACATATGGGTGCTTGTAACAGGAGGAGGTTTACTGCTGCTGAAATGCTAGATCCAGTAAAAAAAAAAATTGAGAAAGCAAAGCAAGCAAGATTATCTTACTGGAAGCCTTGTTAAATTGCTTGTTATCTAATTTTGGTTGACCAAATTAGATAAAGTCAGAGAATCATTAGAATTTAATGTGCATTTTAACTGTATGTGAGCTTATCAATCAGTTATTAAAACAGCTTGAGGTTTATAAATTCCAATTAGAGACAAACACTTAAAAATAATTTTGGATGTTAAATAAGAGATCCCAAACATTTTATTTCTATTCTGAAAGAATATCTTAATGAATTTAAAATGATTTGAAACACAAACTATAGAATGAACATTTTCTAGAAGCAACAGCATATTATTTAAAGACAAATTACTTTGTTTATAAGGTAAATATAATTTGTACTACTAATAATTTACTTGAGGGTAATATGTTTGTAATCATGTATGTATTTATATTTCTTTAAAACAAAGTTTCTTGGAATATGATCTATAGTTTTTTTGTTTAGTGGCTCATTCATGTCAGACTCTTTCCAACCCTATTAACTAAAGCTTTCCAGACACCTTTGTCCGTGGGATTTCCCAGGCAAGAAAACTGGTGTGGGTTGCCATTTCCTTCTTCAGGGGGTCTTATTGACCCAGGGATCAAACTTCCATCTTCCTATCTCCTGTACTGCAGGAGGAGTCTCTGACAGATCCACTAGGGAAGCCCAATCCATAATTTTAGAATTCACTAAAAATTGTTGAGAATTGCTGCAATTTTCCAGATCAGTTTTTCTCAACCAGGGATGGTTTTACTTCCCAAGGAATATTTGACAATGTTTGAAGACGTATTTTGTTCTTGCTGGGGTGGTACCCTACTTGCATCTGGTTGGTGGAAATCAGAAATGCTATTAAAAATTCTATAATGCAGGGTGACTTCCTGCTACAAAGAACTATCCTATTCAAAAGCCAGCACTACCAAGGCTGAGCAACTTTGCTCTAAATTGTACAGTATACTAAAAACAACAATAACCCAATGGATTTGGGCCATTATGAAGGTCAAAATTTAGTATAACGTTCTTCCTTACCTAAATTCTGTATTTTTTGCTTGTTTTTCTAATGATTATTATATAGAAAAAGAAACTAAGATGAAAGACTAAAGAAAATTATTTGTCTAAAACTAATATGTTAGATAACCTATTTAACTTATATGCAGAGTACATCATGAGAAACACTGGGCTGGAAGAAGCACAAGCTAGAATCAAAATTGCTGGGAGAAATATCAATAACCTCAGATATGCAGATGACACCACTCTTATGGCAGAAAGTGAAGAGGAACTAAAAAGCCTCTTGATGAAAGTGAAAGAGGAGAGTGGAAAAGATGGCTTAAAGCTCAACATTCAGAAAACTAAGATCATGGCATCCGGTCCCATCACTTCATGGGAAATAGATGGGGACACCGTGGAGACAGTGTCAGACTTTATTTTTTTGGGCTCCAAAATCACTGCAGATGGTGATTGCAGCCATGAAATTAAAAGACACTTACTCCTTGGAAGGAAAGTTATGACCAACCTCTATAGCATATTCAAAAGCAGAGACATTACTTTGTCAACAAAGGTCTGTCTAGTCAAGGCTATGGGTTTCCCAGGGGTCATGTATGGATGTGAAAGTTGGACTATGAAGAAAGCTGAGCACTGAAGAATTGATGCTTTTGAACTGTGGTGTTGGAGAAGACTCTTGAGAGTCCCTTGGACTGCAAGGAGATCCAACCAGGCCATCCTAAGGGAGATCAGTCCTGGGTGTTCATTGGAAGGAATGATGCTAAAGCTGAAACTCCAATACTTTGGCCACATCATGCAAAGAGTTGACTCACTGGAAAAGACCCTGAAGCTGGGAGGGATTGGGGGCAGGAGGAGAAGGGGACGACAGAGGATGAGATGGCTGGATGGCATCACTGACTCGATGGACATGGGTTTGGGTGAACTCCAGGAGTTGGTGACGGACAGGGAGGGCTGGCATGCTGCAGTTCATGGGGTTGCAAAGTTTCAGACACGACTGAGCAACTGAACTGAACTGAACTGAATATGTTAGAAGAAACAATAACGTTTTCTTCTGTGTAAAGTAGTGTTAACAAGTCCAAGCTCACTTTGCAGATGCACAATAGGCCAATGAATCAGAGATGTGAGGGGCTGAGGCAAGGAAGAGACTTTAATAGGTGATCCAGCTGACCAACAAGATGGCAGTCTAGCACATCAAAATAACCATCTTATCAGGATCTGGATGTGTTTCCTTTATAGATCAGAGGTCAGGGGAGGTAGGGAAGTAAAGTAAAATGGACAAACTTCCATATGGTCAAAGCTATTGTTTTCTCAGTGGTCATGTATGGATATGAGAGTTGGAACATAAAGAAGGCGGACAGCTAAAGAATTGATGCTTTTGAACTGTGATGTTGTAGAAGACTCTTGAGAGTCCCTTGGCGTGCAAGCCAGTCAGCTCCTGGTCTTGATTTTGCTGACTGTATAGAGGTTCTCCACCTTTAACTGCAAAGAATATATCAGTCTGATTCTAGTGTTAGCCATCTGGTGATGTCCATGTGTAGAGTCTTCTCTTGTGTTGTTGGAAGAGGGGTTTGCTATAACCAGTGCATTCTCTCGGCAAAACTCTATTAGACTTTGCCCTGCTTCATTCTGTACTCCAAGGCCAAATTTGCCCATTACTCCAGGTATTTCTTGATTTCTTACTTCATATTCTAGCACCCTATAATGACAAAGACATCTTTTTTGGGGTGTTAGTTCTAGAAGATCTTATAGGTTTTCATACAACCATTCAACTTCAGCTTCTTCAGCATTACTGGTTGGGGGCTGACTGTGGCTCAGATCATGATGTCCTTATAGCAAAATTCACAGTTAAAATGAAGAAAGTAGGAAAAACCACTAGACCATTCAGGTATGATCAAAATCAAATCCCTTTGATTACACAGTGGAGTGAGAAATAGATTTAAGCGACTAGATCTGATAGACAGAGTGCCTGATGAACTATGGATGGAGGTTTGTGACATTGCACATGAGACAGGGATCAAGACCATCCCCAAGTAAAAGAAATGCAAAGAGGCAAAATGGCTGTGTAAGGAGGCCTTACAAATAGCTGTAAAAAGAAAAGCAGAAAGCAAAGGAGAAAAGGAAAGACATTCTCATTTGAATGCAGAGTTCAAAAGAAAAGCAAGGAGAGATGAGAAAGCTTTCCTCAGTGATCAGTGCAAAGAAATAGAGGAAAGCAATAGAATGGGAAAGACTAGAGATCTCTTCAGGAAAATTAGAGATACCAAGGGAACATTTCATGCAAAGATGGGCTCAATAAAGGACAGAAATGGTATGGACCTAACAGAAGCAAAGGATATTAAGAAGAGGTGGCAAGAATACACAGAGGAAGTATACAAAAAAGATCTTCATGACCCAGATAATCACGATGGTGTGATCACTCACCTAGAGCCAGACATCCTGGAATGTGAAGTCAAGTGGGCCTTAGGAAACATCACTACAAAGCTAGTGGAAGTGATGGAATTCCAGTTGAGCTACTTCAAATCCTAAAAGATGATGCTGGGAAAGTGCTACATTCAATATGCCAGCAAATTTGGAAAACTCAGCAGTGGCCACAGGACTAGAAAAGGTCAGTTTTCATTCCAATCCCAAAGAAAGGCAATGGCAATGAATGCTCAAACCACCGCACAATTGCACTCATCTCACACACTAGTAAAGTAATGCTCAAAATTCTCCAAGCCAGGCTTCAAGAATGTGTGAACCATGAACTTCCAGATGTTCAAGCTGGATTTAGAAAAGGCAAAGGAACCAGAGATCAAAGTGCCAACATCCGTTGGGTCATTGAAAAAGTAAGAGAGTTCCAGAAAAACATTTATTTCTGCTTTATTGACTATGCTAAAGCCCTTGACTGTGTGGATCACACACAAAAAAAAAAAAATGGTGGAAAACTCTGAAAGAGATGGGAATACCAGACCACCTGACCTGCTTCTTGAGAAATCTGTATGCAAGTCAGGAAGCCAAAGTTAGAACTGGACATGAAACAACAGACTGGTTCCAAATAGGAAAAGGAGTATGTCAAGGCTGTATATTGTCACCCTGCTTATTTAACTTATATGCAGAGTACATCATGAGAAACGCTGGGCTGTATTAAGCACAAACTGGAATCAAGATTGCCGGGTGAAATATCAGTAACCTCAGATATGCAGGTGATACCACCCTTATGGCAGAAAATAAAGAACTAAAGAGCCTCTTGATGAAAGTGAAATAGAAGAGTGAAAAAGTTGGCTTAAAGATCATTCAGAAAACTAAAATGATGGAATATGGCCCCATCACTTCGTGGCAAATAGATGGGGAAAGATTGGAAACAGTGAGAGACGACAGAGGGTGAGAACACTGGATGGCATCACCAACTCAATGGACATGAGTTTGAGTAAACTCCAGGAGTTTGTGATGGACAGGGAGGCCTGTCGTGCTGCAGTCCATGGGGTCGCAAAAAGTTGTACACGACTGAGCGACTGAACTGAACTGAACTGGACTGCAAGGAGACCCAATCAATTATTCAATCCTGAAAGAAATCTGTTCTGAATATTCATTAGAGGGACTGATGCTCAGGTTGAAGCTCCAATAGATTGGCCACCTGATGCCAAAAGCTGACTTACTGGAAAATACCCTGATGCTGGGGAAGGATTAAAGGCAGGAGGAGAAGTGAATGACAGAGGATGAGATGGGTGGATGGCATCACCACCTCAGTGAACATGAATTTGAGCAAACTCCGGGAGATGGTGAAGGACAAGGAAGCCTGATGTGCTGCAGTCCATGAGGTAGCAAAGAGTCATACATCATTGAGCAACTGAACAGCAATAAATCTTGAAAACGTCTCTCAAAATGGCAAGTTTCAGGCAGGGGATGTATTAAATTCTTCCTGCCATCCACAGGTGGACAGGGTTCTGAACAAAGGCAGTTTAACAGTCAGGCAGAGAGGCACACATGTATAAATACACACATGATCCTCAGCAGATTTAGAAAGAAGGGAGGATAGAAGAAAGAAAGGAAAGAAGGAGAACTTTTTTTTTTAATCAAACAAAAAAATTCCTCAACCTCCCTGTATCAGTCAGTGTCAAAGGAAAAGAGGGAAATTTGATTGCACATGAAATTAAAATTACTGCTGTTGTGGGAACTTCAATAGTGGTTCAGTGGTTTAAGAATCTGCTTTTCAGTGCAGGGGGCATGGTTTTGATCCCTGGATGGGGACCTTCATGGTACTGTATGCAGACCAACTAAGTCAGCATGCTGCAAGTAGAAAAAGCCCGCACACTCCTTTGAAGACCCAGTTTAGTCAAAATTATAATAATAATAATAATAGTAATTACTGCTGTTTGAGCCACTGCTACTGTTGGGAAGATTGCTACAGCCTTATGAAAAAGAGATTCTGGGGTCAACGTCATTGACACCTCTAGAACTGACCACAGCCAGTAGGATTTCTCTTCCTTCTGCTTTCTAACCTCGTGTGGATGTTTTCTAATCAGATCCTTCATGTTAAATATCATAAAAGACATAGGTTAGGCAGAGACATCTGATTAGTGAATCAGTATCTTTAAAAGGTGATAACAGTGGTCTGATGTGTATATATGTATATATAATATAACTATTATCAAATGAAAGAGCAAAACACAAAACTTTGAATCATTATGTCAGGAAAATCTTAACAAATTCTCCAATATTAATTGATTTCTAGAATGTAAACAAAGAGCGTGCTCCCTTTATAGATTCAAAATGTTTCTCTTCTATTTAAATCTCTGTTTTAACAATAATAACTTGTATATTTGTTTCATTTTCATTTAACTTTGTATTCTCCACTATCCTGAAGTTTCAAGAAAACCAACAACTGTGTTGTCAGGAAACATGCATGCATCTTTACTGAAATATATAATGTATATATATCTATACTGAAATATATAATGATAAGCAATATACAGAATGGAATCAAATAATTTTTCTGTATTCCATTGCAGTGAAAATCCTCTATAGTAGAAGATATCAAAAGAACATATCTCATTTACTACTTTTTGTATGTGTTACTTGAAATATAACATTCCCTGTAGATGAACATGAACAGTTCAGAGATGTGAACATTTGTAAGATTTGATCCAAGGTCACTTTTGCCTTTAAAAAGTACGAAAGCTTCTACACATGATATTTTTCCATTATAATAGTAGAATAATTTTAAGGTCACCAAACAGCATTGATTCATTTTTTAAAATAACAATCTAAACTTTATAAGAACAGAAATGCTTGAAGATATCAATAAAGAAGGCATTTTAGGATAAAATCCCTAAAGGATGTTCCCATTGTGTAAAAAGTAGTTGTTGCTGTTGTTGAGTCACTAAAGTTGGGTCTGACTCTTTTGCAATCCCATAGCATGTGGCCCCCGAGGTTCCTCTGTCCATGGGATCTCCCAGGCAAGAATCCTGGAATGATTGCCATTTGCTACCCTAGGGAATCTTCCCAGCCCAGGGATCAAACTCACATCTCCTGCATGCGCAGGTGGGTTCTTTAGCCACCAGGGGAATCCCTGATGGGGGTTAGAGTTTGTAGGGTTAGAAAAGTTTTAATTATTTCTTTCTTTTCAGTTAGTTCTGAGAAATCTTGAGAAAATTAATTGTATGCTTACCTATGACAAAGGTTTCTTTCTTTATGTATCTGATTTTTTAATGAGAATAATTTTATTCTAATTTTACTTCACCACACAAAAAAATAAAATTAGAGCAAAATATCCCTAAATACATGTGAATTTATGTATATGTATTCTAAAACTTTATAAAGTAAATCTCATACATCATATTATATTCAATAATATTTCTTTAAGTGCAATGACTCTATAATTTTATATGTAAATATACATATACCTTTATAAAAATGGCTGTTCAAATTAACATTGTTTTCTGAGGTTAGACATGTATATATTCCTTATGAAAGCCATGAGACAGATAAATCTATCTATTCATCTATTTATCTATGACATTTTCATGAAGAAACAATTTTTAAGGATAGATATTTTAAAAAGAAAATCTATCTTACATGACACCTTTTATAAATAAAAATATGTTTCCATACAAGTCTATTTATAAGTAGCAGTGGACATATTCACACAAATTTATTTAGAATTTGATATAACAGCATTTGATTGTCAGAAACTGCACCTCTGTGCCTGTGTTATTCTCCATACTGTGGAAAGCCACATTGCTTTTGTCAGTACAGCAAGCTTAAAGCTTAAAGTAATAACAACCCCTGAGGAGCAGCCCTCAACCGAAAGATATAGATATAGATATAGATATAGATATATTTCAGAATCACATGCTTTACACTGTTTCCCAGTGCCTCCTACAGGAATAGACTCAGTCACTTATAGTCAGCTGGCTTAATAATGAAAACTTGAATGGCTGTAATTGGATATTTTAATTCCTTTATCAATTCCCCATTGCACAACTTATGTTTCTTGCACATGCCAAATAAATTGCTTACACATATCCTTGTGTAAGGTTGAATAATTTACCAGCCTACTGACAAAAAAGGACAATATTGTTGATAAATATCCTGTGATCACAAGATCTCTATAACTTCACAGTTGATAAGAATCTCCAATATTGTGCAATATGATGATATGGTAAAAAGTTAAACAATATTTTATTATTAGATGTAAAAGATATGGGGAATATCTAGCATTTAAGGGGTAAGCTGGCAGTGGTAATGATAAGAACATGTAGTTTTTGGATTGTTATAGTTAAGTATTATTAATGCAATGAAAAAAAAAAAAGAAACTATAGGTCTAAATCACCCAGTGATCATCATCTCAGGGCATTGTGTGAATGTCGTACAGCCTTGATAATATAATAAGACTTATCAAGTGCAATTGAAAGGCTGCTGCTGCTAAGTCACTTCAGTCGCGTCTGACTCGGTGAGACCCCATAGACGGCAGCCCACCAGGCTCCTCTGTCCCTGAGATTCTCCAGGCAAGAACACTGGAGTGGGTTGCCATTTCCTTCTCCAATGCATGAAAGTGAAAAGTGAATGTGAAGTCAGTCGTGTCTGACTCTTAGCGACCCCATGGACTGCAGCTTACCAGGCTCCTCCATCCATGGGATTTTCAAGGCAAGAGTACTGGATGGGGTGCCATCGCCTTCTCTAAACTGAAAGGCAGATTGTCCCAAAAACTAGTTCCATAACTGATTATGAGCAATAGAAGAGAATGTTCAATTCACACCTCTGGTAAGTTTCCTAAACCAACATAACATGCTGAGGAATGGGTTTTGAGGGATCTAGATGAGAGGGAGGATGCAATGACAGATAAGGAGATTTTAATTTTAACCAATGTTATTTCCATCATTGGTGCATGACATTTGGGGTGCCCCACACCTTTGATTCATATTTGGTCTTCTCTGAAGCTTTCATTTAAGCATTTTGGTGTGTAGAATATAGCCTTGTATTTTTATTTTCTTTTTAATATCTTCTATTGGCTAATGAATTTGATCACCATTTTTTTCTTTCTTTTTATTTTTAAATTATGAAAGTATGATACAACATTTAAAGGATTTGGAAAATAATAACAAAGTTACACAGAGTTTCACTATATATTACAATTATTTTTTAAATAGATAAATTAAGATTTTTAGTTGGAGTTTCAATATCAAACTCTCAAAAAGTGATAGAATGAATATACAGAAAGGTAGAAGGATAATAGTAGACTTGAAAAGCAACATAAACCAATTCAACATAACTAAAATTTATATACTTTTCATGCAACAGTAGGATACAAGTTCTATTCATGTTCCCATAGACTAAACTAGGAGACACTGGAACATATCCAGGGGAATAAAAAGAGATGGGAAAATTTCATGGTCTAAAGGTATTGAAACCTGGCTTAGAGAATTTTGAGCATTACTTTACTAGCGTGTGAGATGAGTGCAATTGTGCAGTAGTTTGAGCGTTCTTTGGCATTGCCTTTCTTTGGGATTGAAATGAAAACTGACCTTTTCCAGTCCTGTGGCCACTGCTGAGTTTTCCAAATTTGCTGGCATATTGAGTGCAGCACTTTCATAGCATCATCTTTCAGGATTTGAAACAGCTCAACTGGAATGCCATCACCTCCACTAGCTTTGTTCGTAGTGATGCTTTCTAAGGCCCACTTGACTTCACATTCCAGGATGTCTGGCTCTAGGTGAGTGGTCACACCATCGTGGTTATCTTGGCCGTGAAGATCTTTTTTGTACAGGTCTTTTGTGTATTCTTGCCACCTCTTCTTAATATCTTCTGCTTCTATTAGGTCCATACCATTTCTGTCCTTTATCAAGCCAATCTTTGCATGAAATGTTCCCTTGGTATCTCTAATTTTCTTGAAGAGATCTCTAGTCTTTACCATTCTGTTGTTTTCCTCTATTTCTTTGCACTGATGCTGAGGAAGGCTTTCTTTTCTCTTCTTGCTATTCTTTGGAACTCTACATTCAGATGCTTATATCTTTCCTTTTCTCCTTTGCTTTTCGCTTCTCTTCTTTTCACAGCTATCTGTAAGGCCTCCCCAGACAACCATTTTGCTTTTTCGCTTTTCTTTTCCATGAGGACGGTCTTGATCCCTGTCTCCTGTACAATGTCACAAACCTCCATCCATAGTTCATCAGGCACTCTGTTTATCAGATCTAGTCCCTTAAATCTATTTCTCACTTCCACTGTATAATCATAAGGGATTTGACTTAGGTCATACCTGAATGGTCTAGTGGTTTTCCCTATTTTCTTAAATTTAAGTCTGAATTTGGCAATAAGGAGTTCATGATCTGAGCCACAGTCAGCTACCGGTTTTGTTTTTGCTGACTGTATAGATCTTCTTCATCTTTGGCTGCAAAGAATATAATCAATCTGATATCAGTGTTGACCATCTGGTGATGTCCATGTGTAGAACCAGAGATCAAATTGCCAACATCCGCTGGATCATCGAACAAGGAAGAGTTCCAGAAAAACATCTATTTCTGCTTTATTGACTATGCCAATTTCTTTGACTGTGTGGATCACAATAAACAGTGGAAAATTCTGAAAGAGATGGGAATACCAGACCACCTGATCTGCCTCTTGAGAAATTTGTATGCAGGTCAGGAAGCAAGAGTTAGAACTGGACATGGAACAACAGACTGGTTCCAAATAGGAAAAGGGGTACGTCAAGGCTGTATACTGTCACCCTGCTTATTTAACTTCTATGCAGAGTACGCCATGAGAAACGCTGGGCTGGAAGAAGCACAAGCTGGAATCAAGATTGCCGGGAGAAATATCAATAATGTCAGATATGCAGATGACACCACCCTTATGGCAGAAAGTGAAGAGGAACTAAAAAGCCTCTTGATGAAAGTGAAAGAGGAGAGTGAAAAGTTGGCTTAAAAGTCAACATTCAGAAAATGAAGATCATGGCATCTGGTCCCATCACTGCAGATAGTGACTGCAGCCATGAAAGTAAAAGATGCTTACTCCTTGGAAGGAAAGTTATGACCAAAGTAGATATCATATTCAAAAGCAGATACATTACTTTGCCAACAAATGTCCATCTAGTCAAAGCTGTGGTTTTTCCAGTGGTCATGTATGGATGTGAGAGTTGGACTGTGAAGAAAGCTGAGCACCGAAGAATTGATGCTTTTGAACTGTGGTGTTGGAGAAGACACTTGAGAGTCCCTTTCACTGCAAGGAGATCCAACCAGTCCATTCTGAAGGAGATCAACCCTGGGATTTCTTTGGAGGGAATGATGCTGAAGCTGAAACTCCAGTACTTTGGCCATCTCTGCGAACAGTTGACTCATTGGAAAAGACTCTTATGCTGGGAGGGATTTGGGGCAGGAGGAGAAGGGGACGACAGAGGATGAGATGGCTGGATGGCATCACCGACTCGATGGATGTGAGTTTGAGTGAACTCGGGGAGATGGTGATGGACAGGAAGCCCTGGTGTGCTGCGATTCATGGGATCACAGAGAGTCGGACATGACTGAGCGACTGACCTGAACTGAACTGAAAGGTGCTGAAATCATACAGAGTCTGTTTTCTTATCATTGTGGAGTTATGTTAGAAATCAATATCAAAAGATATTTGAAAATAACCCACATATTTTCAAGTGCAATGTGACATTTACCAATAGAGATTTTTGACTTAGTCATCGAAAGCCTCAATAAAGTTAGAAAACTGAAAAACACAAAGGGTAGTTGCAGAGAAGAAAGCTTTAAATGAGAAATTAATGTCAAAAATACTTTTAAAACCCCTGTATTTGGAAATTAAATGTGCATTTTTAAATGGTGGATTTATCTAAGAAGCCATGACGAGGAAAATTAGAAAATATTTGTAACAGAATAAAAATGAAAAGAGAATTTACCAGAATGTATTGCATATAGCTGAAGCTGTTCAATGCAAACACATACCATCTGGAATCCTGAATATGAAAACAAATAATGGACATTAGCATACAATTTTGTGAAATTTGAACAAAATCTGTACTTTAGTTAATAATACTGTATCATATACTAATTTCCTTTTTCTTTAACAACAGTATTTCTGTTTATTCTCAGAATTGGATTAAAAGTTTTAAACCTCATTCAAAAAAAATTTTTAAATCACTAAGGTAATAAACTAACTGGACTTTTAACAGTAATATTAGATTTCAAAATACACAGAATTATATCAAAGTTTTGAATGAATATAAATTAGAAATCTACCATTCCATTTATACTAAGTCAAACAAGTAGAATAAAAATGTCATAATTGTTTTTAGCTATGCAAAAATTCATAGGCTTTCTAAAATATATATATTATACATTACTATATATATATATATATACACACACAAAAGTTTTTCTACTATTCTTGATAAAGACTTACTACCATTTAATAGGAAAACCTGTAATCACTTTTTAAAATCCAGATGCATATCAGAAATATCTTGGAAATTTTTGAAACTACAAATGTCTAGGTATGCTTTTTTTGTTGTTATTCTTTCTCAAGCCTTGATCGCCTTTTTATGCATTGTGATAAGTCGTTGTGAAATCAACAAAGCAGAGTTTAAAAATATTTTGCCCATTTTTCTATTTAAGGGTCAGCTTTTTTATTTCCCTTTTTGATTTATAAATTCGGAATATGAGTCTTGTTGGGTGTATGCATTACAATTATTTTTTTCCTTATGAAAGGTGTGTTCTCACTTAAATTGTATTCTTTTGCATCAGTTATACAAGATTAGATATTTGAAAGTGCTCACAAGACCCTCCAGTGTTTACTTATCTAAGCCTCTAACAAAAGCAAAGGTTAGAGAGTTTCTTCATGGAACATATTCTCAAGTGACTCAGGATTTTTTACACATAATAAATATACCTGGAGCCAGTATCATTACATAGCTGGAGTTTCCACTTGAAGCATAGAAAAATCAATGGCTTACAATTCATGAAATAATGATAATATTGTGATGACAGAGTACTGAAAATAGGTTAAAACACACACACACACACACAACAAAAAACTCAACAAGATGAGGATGTCAATATTAATAAATCACATAAGACCAGAGAACAGATAACTGTGTTTGAGCGAACTTTGGGAGATATTGAAGAACAGGGAAGCCTGGCATGATGCAGTCCATGGGGTCTCAAAGAATCAGACACAACCTAGCAACAGAACAACAATAAAGTTTTCCAGGAAGCACTAGAGACATGTTCTTCAATAAAACCAATAGTAATGGTTCTCTTATAGGGGCATGGGCATCACTGACAAGCCAGCATTGATGGGAGGGGTTTGTTATAGCACTTCAGTTCAGTTCAGTTCAGTCGCTGTGTCATGTCTGACTCTTTGCAACCCCATGGACTGCAGCACGCCAGGTCTTCATGTCCATTACCAACTCCCGGAGTTTTTCAAACTCATGTCCATTGAGGTGGTGATGCCCTCCAACCGTCTCATCCTCTGTCAGCCCCTTCTCCTCCTGCATTCAATCTTTCCCAACATCAGGGTCTTTTCAAATGAGTCAGCTCTTCACATCAGTATTGGAGTTTATCTTCAGCATAGTTCCTTCCAAGAGTCTTCTTCAACACCACAGTTCAAAAGCATCAATTCTTCAATGCTCAGCTTGCTTTATAGTCCAACTCTCACATGCATACACGACTACTGGAAAAACCATAGCTTTGACTAGATGGACCTTTGTTAGTGAAGTAATGCCTCTGCTTTTTAATATGCTGTCTAGGTTGGCCATAACTTTTCTTCCAAGGAACAAGCATCTTTTAATCACATGGCTGCAGTCATCATCTAGAGAGATTTTGGAGAGCAAGAAAATAAAGTCCATCACTGTTTCCATTGTTTCCCCATCTATTTGCCAAAATGTGATGGGATTGGATGCCATACTCTTCATTTTGGATGTTGAGTTTTAAGCCAGCATTTTCACTCTCCACTTTCAATTTCATCAAGAGGCTTTTTAGTTCTTTACTTTTTGCCATAAGGGTGGTGTCACCTGCATATATGAGGCTATTGATATGTCTGTTGGCAATCTTGATTCCAGCTTGTGCTCCATCCAGCCCAGCGTTTCTCATGATGTACTCTGCATAGAAGTTAAATAAGCAGGGTAACAATATACAGCCCTGAAGTACTCCTTTTCCTATTTGGAACCAGTCTGTTGTTCCATGTCCAGTTCTAACTGTTGCTTCCTGACTTGCATACAGATTTCTCAAGAGGCAGGTCAGGTGGCCTGGTATTCCCATCTCTTTCAGAATTTTCCACAGTTTTTTGTGATCCACACAGTCAAAGGCTTTGGCATAGTCAGTAAAGCAGAAATAGATGTTTTCTGGAGCTCTCTTGCTTTTTCAATGATCCAACCGATGTTTGATCATCTGGTTCCTCTGCCTTTTCTAAAGCCAGAGTGAACATCTGGAAGTTCACGGTTCACATACTGTTGAAGCCTGGCTTGGAGAATTTTGAGCATTACTTTGCTAGTGTCTGAGATGTGTGCAATTGTGCAGCAGTTTGAGCATTCTTTGGCATTGCCTTTCTTTGGTATTGGAATGAAAAATGACCTTTTCCAGTCCTGTGGCCACTGCTGAGTTTTCCAAATTTGCTGGCCTCTTGAGTGCAGCACTTTAACAGCATCATCTTTTAGGATTTGAAATAGCTCAATTGGAATTCCATTACCTCCACTAGCTTTTTTCATAGTGATTCTTCCTAAAGCCCAGTTGACTTCACATTTCAGGATGTCATCATGATTATCTGGGTTGTGAAGATCTTTTTTTGTACAGTTCTTCTGTATATTCTTGCCACCTCTTCTCATGTACTATATCTTTGCATGAAATAGTCCCTTGGCTTACCTCACTAGAATTAATGCATTTAATAGGATTATGCAATAGCAGAGGCCAGGTTGTTACATTTTACTTTTAGAAGGAAAGTAGACATATGACTGTAAGAAGCAGACTGGAATCCAAGGAGTATTGACTACCAGGAATTTGTGGCTGTGGCTAATACACCATACTGTTCCTAAGGTCAAAAGTCATGGACAGCAACAAGGATATTGATTGACGTACATAATCTTCAACCAAAAGATAAATTAGTTTCACCTTTACCAGTTTCCTGAGCTAAACCAGTTTCAGTCCTTGAATTATTGAAACTAAGTGGAGCCAAGGTCCTCTAGAAGAAAGACCATGTGCTACCACAAGGAGAGCAGAGATTTCCCATCCTTCACCCACGGGAACCTATAGCCACCTGTCAGAGAATCGTTCACTGAGGGAAACAAAATTCCCAGCTATTTCCATGACTTTTGTATATGTGGCCTCAGCTAACACTAATACCCCAATGATGGCACAATGGCATATGAGTTGTTTAGCCATAGTTGTGGGAAAGAGGCTATTCATGGCTCCAGCAACACTGAGTTTCCTCTAACAAAAACATGTCTAGCTACAGTGCTACTGAATGCCTGAGTTGTGGGACACATTTAGAGACTGAACCTGTGATATTGTACCAGCCTACAGAGGGGTAACAGGTTGATTTGGTCACAGCCCTTCCATGAAACAGGTTGAAGGTATACATATGTACTGGAATTGAAATGTAATCTAAGCATAAATGCATCTGTCTTGCTTATAATACCTCAAAAAGTATCTTAGTGTTCACTTAAGTGTGTAATTTATCATTTTTAGATCCTGTCTCAAAAGCTTGAACTTCTCAGCCTCCCAAATTTGAGATATAAATGTCTTATATTTAGGCTACCCTGCCTAAGGTATTTTTTATAGCACCCTGAGCAGACTAAAACATCTTCCTAAGGATAAAATTTAACCTCCTGTGGGGTCGATATGCTATCCTACAAGATATAATATACACCTGAACCACAGAACACACATGTCTGAGAACAAGAAGTGGTGTTGAAGTGACTTGTATTGCCATTAAGCCCAGTGACTCACCTGGGGAATTAATTCTTTCTGTCCCCTTAACTTTAATCATAAACTGGTCTAGAATTCCTATTTGCAATTGGAGAGGCAGTTCTTCAGTGGGCACAGTAAGGATTCTACTAAATCTAAAATTATAGCTGCTGGGACTTCCCTGGTTGTTCAGTGGCCTAAAACTGGGCTCTGTGTTCCCAATCCAGGGGTCCTGAGTTCAATCCCTGGTCAGGGAATCAGATCCCACATGCTGAAAATAATTTAAGAGTTCACATGCCACAGATAAAGTTCCCGTGTGCTGCAACACGACCCAAAACAGTCAAATAAATAAATAAAAACTAAAAATAAAATTAAGAAAAAATTTTAATTACAAATTAAATTATAGCTGCTGCCTAGAAGTGCCAGGGTTCTCATATTGATAAACCAATAGGGAAAGGAAGGCGTTACGCTACTGGAAAGGTAATTGATGTGGGTTATCATAAGGACATAGGTTGATATTACATGATAGGAGCAGGGAAACAGACTTACGGGGGAAAGTGATTGGTGCTTCCTATCAGCAGATAACCATAAATGATAATTTTTAGCTACAAAACCAGGGGCTCAGATTCCTTGAGATGAAGGTCTGGCTTCCTCAGGAGTGTGTTGGAGCTTCTAAGATCAGCTTATGTTAGGCAGTTGACACTGAAGAGGGTTGCCATGCCTTTCTCTGGATCTTCTTGACCCAGGGATCAAACCTGTGGCTTTTATGTTTCCTGGATTGGCAGGGAAATTTTCTACCACTAGAGCCATCTAGGAAGCCCAGAAATTTGTGAGCTGGTTGTTAAATATAGCCATAGTTAAAAGTTAAATTATTTAAATTTGTAATTAAACAAGTTACATGAAGACCAAAGGTAATAAATATTTAAAACTTATTTACTTTTTTGGTTATCATTTATATTTGTGAGATCTACTATTTATTTATTTGGAAGTCATATGTAATGGTATGCTGCTGTACATCTCTCTCCAATTCAATCTCTAACCATACAAGGATAGCTTAAAATTGGCCAATGATGAGAATTTTATACCATGGAAATTTGGAAACACTACAAATCAAGGATTGGTTTATTTTTTTGTTGACTGTCCAGAACAGCAGCCACAGTCTATAGCCTACAGGCATAATACGTCTTGTGGCCTTTTTCTTCTAAAGACTACAAGCTAAGAATGTTGTTTATATTTTAAACAGTTATTAAAAACAAACAAAAGAGAAAAAATATGTAAGAGGAATTGTACATGGCCACAAGGCTTAAAATGTTTATCTTCCTTTACAGAAAAAAAAAATGCTGATCTAGATTTTACAAAGTGGTAGAGAAGATGTTAATAGGGGAGATGAAACTTCAGAGTATGTAAGGTCTATAGCACACAAAACGAAGGAAATAGCTTCAGAAACTATTACCTGACATCATAATTTGATTATGCCAAAGAACAATAGTGCAGTTTTGACAAAGGTCTTGGCAGTTTCATTTTGCTCATGCGCACGCAAACATGCACACTCTCAGTTGCTCAGTTGTGTCCTACTCTTTGTGACTCCAAGGACTGTCACCCGCCAGGCTCTTCTGTCCATGGGGATTCTCCAGGTTAGAATACTGGAGTGGTTTGCCATTTCCTATTTCAGAGTATCTTCCCGACCCAGAGATCGAACCTGAGTCTCTTGCCTATCCTGCATTGGCAGGCAGATTCTTTACCACAGTGCCACCTGTGAAGTCCAAATTTGTTTGTACACTATGAAAAAAACATATAAATGAAGATTCAAGTTGGAAGTGTACTTAGAGAGCCAGTAGTTAAGCAATTACCAGCACACCACTGAGGGTACCCCACAGACAAGACACTTTGGCCAGGACCATCGCTATTTGAAGGTAAAGGGGCTTGACCATGGGTAGTAGAAGAGGGAAGTCCTGAGCGTCAACGGTGACTTCGCAAATCATTGCATCAGAGAAGAGTGTGGCTTTTTCCCATTCATCTTTTTGCTATAAATATCTTTCTTAGAAATTGTGACTGGTCATCACCTTGAAGGAGTGATAACAGGATGGAGCACAAACAGAATTGAGAAATGAGAAGGAGACCCCGTCCAGGAGCTGACAGTGTCACACTCAAGTCCCTCAGTGTTTTCAACGTGCCTCCACTGATTTCCCCTGCCAGTATCTTTGTCTCTGTGCCAGAGGCCTATTGTCAATGCCAGAAGGTCACTGTCAGCTCAGAAATGAGCAGCCCTGGGATCATTCCTTCACTATTGTCTGGAAGTGCTTGATGTATAAGAGTTCCTCTACCTTTACCCATCCAGTGGGATAATTCTGAGACTATGATTTGTACTGTTTCCTAAAGTGTTCTTGAGGGTAGATTTCCAGTCACCCACTACTACTACTACATCGCTTCAGTCGTGTCCGACTCTGTGCGACCCCATAGACGGCAGCCCACCAGGCTCCCCTGTCCCTGGGATTCTCCAGGCAAGAACACTGGAGTGTGTTGCTATTTCCTTCTCCAGTGCATGAAAGTGAAAAGTGAAAGTGAAGTCGTTCAGTCGTGTCCGACCCTCAGCAACCCCATGGACTGCAGCCTTCCAGGCTCCTCCGTCCACGGGATTTTCCAGGTAAGAGTACTGGAGAGGGGTGCAATTGCCTTCTCCAGTGGTTGCTAACTAAATAAAACATCTTTGAATGCTTACTTCCCTTCTTTGTTCTGAATTTTCAGTTCCCTTCTGCTGTTTTTGGAGCTCCCATTTAAAATGTTTTCACTGAAATTCTTATCTCAGGGTCTGCTTCCCCAATAACCCAAACTAAGACCCCCAGCAGCAGCTCAGAAATGCTCCTAAGTGCTGATGGGAAATTCAGTGCTCTCTAAAAGTGTTGGCAGTTTCTGAAGAGAAGCAAAAAAGTCTGGGCCACAAATCATGTTTGTGTGATTGAAAAAGCAAAGTGAAATAAAGTGAATATATTACACTTGTAATCATACATGGCAGTGAATTGTTATCTTTTTTTCTTTAATCATTTGAAAGGTCATTAGAATAATCTCTGATGAGTGGAGTGGAAAAAATTAAAAAGTATAAAAAGTACTATAGCTAAAACCAGGCAAGAACTTCTGGTTGACATATAATTTTTCCAGGGCCTATCTATCTGTCTGTCTATCTCTCTATCTACTTATTTATCTATCTGATGGTCATTCTGAGTTGTAAAGTAATGAGCTCCTTCCTATTTTTGTGATAAGTATTAAATATGTCATTAAAGGAGAAGAGAAGTAGAGTATGTTTTGTTTTGTTTTTTTCCAAATGACAGAGAAGCACTATAAATTCTCTAGGTCATCATTTCCTAAAATATGCCCTAAGGAAACGTTAGTCCTATAGCTCTTAACAATTAGTAAAGTTAGGGAGTTCCCTGCTGGTCCAGTGACTAAGAATCGCCTTGCAATGCAGGGGGTTCAGATTTAACTCCTGGTCAGGGAACGAAGGTCTCACATGCAGGGAGCATCGAAGCCCACGCACCACAACTACTGAAGCCCATACACTGTGGAGCCCGCGAGCCACAGCTACTGAGCCCAAGCACCATAACTAGAGAGTCCTGTGTTGCAATGAACAATCCCACATGATGCAACAAAGATCCCACATGCCACAACTAAGACCTGATGCAGCCAAATAAATAAATATTTTAAAAATAATAATATATCTTCTTGAAAAAAAGTAGTAAAGTCAGAGACCAAGAGAAATATTGTCTTTCCCCTACACTTCACTCATCCCAGTTCTCCTTCCTGTATTCACAATTCATATGTGAAATTCATATTTTAAATAAGCTTTTTTCTTAATTATTGTTTTACTTAGTATTCCTCTAACTTACATTACCAAGAATTTGTAAATAAGTGTGTATGTATGTGTGTAAAAATACATATTAAGTTCTTGACTTTATATTAGGAGTTAAGCAAGTCTCAAGAAATATTTTGTTATCTCAAATACTATTTGCCATACATTTCATATATTTAGTCCAATAAATCAAATAGGACCACTGTATGTTAAGTACACAGTCTTGCCTATCATAAATATAAAACCTTACATTAATTGACCAGTTATTTATCAGTATCAAACATGTCCAAGATGTAAATTTTTTGTAGTTGTACTCAGATAATCAATGGATATTATATGTCACCTCAAAACTTATTTAAGTGATATAAAAGATAATTATGTTTAAACATTGAATAAACACAGATGTTATGAGGGATGTGTAGAAAGTGGTTTATTTTCTTACCATGAATAATTTGAAATTTTGGAGGAAAACAAGATCTATGTGAAATTAGAGCACAAAAGTTACAATGCATAACTGAATGCTGAGCACCATATAAAATAGAAGTGTAGAGGGAGGGACATACGTATACTTATGGATGATTCATTTTGATATATGGCAGAAAAGGACACAATATTGTAAATAAATTATCCTCCAGTTAAAAATTATATAACTAAAAAAGAAGTATAACATGGTGTCATAGAAAATTAGTACAAGTATAAATTTCATTATTCCTCTGAATCATTCTTACTGTTGTAATAGTAGTTAATTATTTTGAGACTGTGTCACTATTTATTGTACTCATACTGGATTGCTCCATAGTTTGATTCATGATTCACACCAGTTTCCCTTGATAGAGTGAGAACTTTCTGCAAAGGCACAGTAATCTTCATGTTAATATAGCTGGGAATTTCAAGGGCATACCTGATATAACAATGTGTTGTCATAAATATTTCTGACATTTATGCATTATACTTTCTTTAAAAGCAAGTTAATATTTCAAAAATAAATTAATAGTAACATCATTTCTCAGCTCAATTATAAAATATGCTAATGTGTCAGACATTCTTAATGCATCAGGATTGGCTGGGGACTTCTATAGCTAAAGTGCAAAAGAATTTTAAGAAGCAGTATTCCATGGTGAATAATTTAACCATATGGTCATTGGCTTTGATTTAGTCCAGCAATGGGTGTTAGGAATTTTATCATGTAACTGGAATAGATCTATTACTTCTAAAAATGACATTTTACAGAAAGAGAAATATAAATAGTATGATGAAAATTTCATTTATTATATTTCTCTCCAAATTTTACCATGGCCTTTTCAAATTCTCCAAGGAAACATATTTCCTTCGGCATATTAGAAATGACTTCTCCAATTCAGCCTTAATTCAAGAATCCTGACAATGTTAATGTGTAGGAATTCTATTTTGGATGAATTTTAATAAATCAGAAATTATCAGGGAAATTTCCCACAATTAAATTTTGCCTAGGCTTAGATACCAGAGGACAGAGAGAGAGAATGAGAATGAGAACAAGAGTGAGAGTTGGAAGATAAACTATCTTGTATTAATGAGGTAAAGTGTTAAAGTTCAATCTGCAAGCACGTTGTTTTTTAATCCAGCAACAAGTATTTTATATATATGTGGGGGGGTGTATTAAAATATATATTTGTTTATTTATAACATAAGGGTGTGTGTAAATTAACACTTGGTTTTGAGTTAACAATTTTGTCTTCTACCGGGTAAAATAATGTCCATAACACTGAGTATTCACTTCACCTATTAACATACACACACTACTGTATTAAAATGGATAGTCAACAAGGACAGGAACTCTACTCAATATTCCATAATAACCTATATGGGAAGAGAATTTGAAAAAGAATAGATATATGTATATGTCTATATCAGATACTTTGCTGTACACCTGAAACTAACACCACATTGTAAATCAACTATGTTGCTATTGTTGTAGTTTAATGGCTAAGTCATGTCTGACTCTTTGTGACCCCATGGACTATCGCCTGCCAGGCTCCTATGTCCATGCGGTCTCCCAGGCAAGAATACTGGAGTGGGCTGCCATTTCCTTCTCCAGGGGATCTTCCCAACCCAGAGATCAAACTCTCATCTCCTGTGTCTCCTGCATTGGCATGGGGAATTCTTTACCACTGAGCCACCTAAAAGAAATAAATCAATGCACTTTCTGATAGGGAATGTAAAGGGAATCCTGGGCTTGCCACACGAACATCTGAAAAGCAAAAAGGTCATAATTAGGATGAAGGACAATGAAGTTCCTTGACTGAGCTTTGGTAAAATTTAGGCTGAAACATTTATGTATCCCATTAAATTTTTGTATTTAAATGTAGCAAAGTGTAACAGTATGACCTTGCATAGGCTATATCAGGTTTTCTTTAGCACTTGTGTCTTTATTTAAAAAACAGGGATAATAATACCTATCATCAGTTTTTCATGGTTTCATATTAATATCAAGGAGTGATGGTAATTGAAAATGCCTCTACAAATACACAGTTTTATGTTTCCTTCTAGTTTTGCCTCTAACTGTATTTGTCACCCAAATCCGTTAGGCCTGCATGAGTGAGTATGAGGAATAAATTGAAGCAAAGAAAATAAAAGAGATATAAAAATGGGATTACCATTTAGCGAAAACATGAAATGCATTTTTCAGCTGACACTTAACAAATGAAAAGCAATGGCATGAGCGAAAATGCAGCGTCGGCACTGACATTCTGTGGTCGAAGAACGCCATGCAGAAAAATACCGCCTGTGTGTCGTAACCTTGTACAGAAATCGGAACAATTCAAAAGTATCACACAGAGTGTGAATGTCTTCTGATATGATTGAAAGATAAAACCATCAGACACCAGATTCTAAAAATTAACGTCATGATTATGTGTTTAACTGGAGCGATGGGCTACTTTTTCATCCTTTAAAATGGCATTGTTAGTGGAATCCATTTGGTCAATTAGACAGATCAATGCTGATTTTAGATACAATTTTGGCCTATTCCTCCTGGAAACGATTCCAAAACCACACTTTACTAGCTCCCTCTTACCCTGCTTTTAATTCATTTCATGTTATTTCTTCCTGCTGGGTGTTCATTTTCACTGCTCTCACTGTCAGATAGGTGTTTTCCCCCTAATTGTCACCAGGGTCACTCTCTTCACAAGGAGACACTGTCATAGTCGTTTTGTTACTTAAATCACCATGGCCATCCTCCCTCTTGACCAGTACACTAACATCTGTCATCTCTGATAGCCTGGCCCCAATTAAGACCTTGTGTCAAAATAAACTGTATTGGCATCACAGTCAGGTTTTAATAAGGAGAGGAGTGGATTAGAATTGCTTGATTGGAAAAACAAAAAACATGCACTTGTGGCATTTTCATTACATCCATCTCTCATTCTGCTTCTTATTTATACAGTACGTATGTGTGTGTGTATATATATATATATTCCACTACCTACTGTTTATGCTCATTCCACTCTTTCCTTGGATGTTTACAATTAAACATGCTGTTCATGCAATTAGTATTGAGGCCATGAGAAGGAAAAGATAAAACAGTAACTTCTTAAGCATTACTGCTCAGAGATATAGGACAGTCACTATAGTCATGAGGCACTTCAGCTATTTCAAGTGTAAGATTCTTTTTGTCATGGTGTAAACCATATTTCAGTTTAATCCTATCTCTCCTTCATTCTGACTTCTTGATCCAAAACAAGTTGCTTAACTTCTTAAACATGTTTTCTTATAAACAAACTAGGACTATAGGTCTTGAGGGTTTAGAAAGTGAAAGTGAAATCGGTCAGTCGGGTCTCACTCTTTGTGACCCCATGGGCTCTACAGTCCATGGAATTCTCCAGGCCAGAATACTGGAGTCGATAGTCTGTCCTTTCTCCAGGGGGTCTTCCCAACCCAGGTATCGAACCCAGGTCTCCCACATTGCAGGTGGATTCTTTACCAGCTGAGCCACCAAGACATCATATTATTTATTTACCCATTCGTTCATTACTATATTATTTCTTGCACTTTAAATTGTAAACTCCAGAACCAAAGGGCCATCTCTACTGGTTTAACTTTGTGTTCCCAGTGCCTAGTACTATGCCTAGAAAATAGTAAATAATAAATATTTGAAAGATTGTCGAAAAGATTAAGCTGTATCTGTATCAAAAACTAAAATAAATGAATAGGAACTTGGATAGTCTTCTGAAAAGTAATTTTGTAGATGATAGGATAAATTTCTATACATAGTGATTAAATCTCACTATTAGGCACTAACATATATGTAACAGATTTGAAAATATAAGAGGGTTGACTTGACCCAGGCAATAGCTTGACTTATAAAACACTGAGTTAAAATAAACCACCAATTGAGGAACTAAACTTTATATTTCTTAGAAAATATATTTTTTTTAACTCATCTGAATGTAGATGGTAGATTCTGTCAACTGGTTTTGGGGGGGTGGGCAACTCCTTTTGCTTCACTTCAGTTTGTGTCACTATTAAACAACTGTGTAGCTCTATCAACAGTGGTGGGGCATAACACAGAGCTCCCATTCCGCTATCACTGATGTCGCTAACAGGGCAGGGTCCATACCTCACCCACCCTCAGCTCTACCCAGGGTGCTTGACATCACCAGGCTGGACCAAAGAGGAAATCATCAGGCCACACCTCCTCAGGCAAGGTAATTAAAACAAGTTCTTATATATTACAATGTTACAGGATGACAGTTTAGATTTATAAATTGTATTACTTAGCAAATGTTTATAATAGCTATATATTTCTACTAGAATAGAAGTGATGTAGAAGAGCAAATTTAAAGAACAGCCTATTTTTAGTGTATCTTGAAATACACTTGTAAATAACATATGTGCACATTAATATATACATACACAGTAATTAATATGATATACATATATAATCTTTTGTTGACCATGATGGCTACTCCATTTCTTCTAAGGGATTCCTGCCCACAGTAGTAGATATAATGGTCATCTGAGTTAAATTCACCCATTCCAGTCCACTTTAGTTCACTGAGTCCTAGAATGTCAACATTCACTCTTGCCATCTCCTGTTAGACCACTACCAATTTGCCTTGATTCATGGACCTAACATTCCAGGTTCCTATGCAATATTGCTTTTTATAGCATCAGACCTTGCTTCTACTAACTGTCACATCCACAACTGGGTATTGTTTTTGCTTTGGCTCCATCCCTTCATTCTTTTTGGAGTTATTTCTCCACTGATCTCCAGTAGCATATTGGGCACCTACTGACCAGGGGAGTTCCTCTTTCAGTATCCTATCATTTTACCTTTTCATACTGTTCATGGAGTTCTCAAGGCAAGAATACTGAAGTGATTTGCCATTCTCTTCTCCAGTGGACCACATTCTGTCAGACCTCTCCACCATGACCTGCCCGTCTTGGGTGGCCCCACAGGCATGGCTTAGTTTCATTGAGTTAGACCAGGCTGTGGTCCATGTGATTAGATTGACTAGTTTTCTGTGATTATGGTTTCAGTGTGTCTGCCCTCTGATGCTTTCTCGCAACACTTACCATCTTACTTGGGTTTCTCTTACCTTGGACGTGGGGTATCTCTTCACAGCTGCTCCAGTAAAACATAGCCACTGCTCCTTACCTTGGAAGAGGGGTATCTCCTCACCGCCACCCCTCCTGACCCTGAATGTGGAGTGGCTCCTCTCAGCCCTCCTGCACCCACGCAGCCAACACTCCTTGGATGTGGGGTTGCTCGTCTGGACTGCTGACACTGATCTCGGGCATGGGGTAGCTCCTCCCAGTGTGGAAAATTCTTCAAGAGATGGGAATACCAGACCATGTGACCTGCCTCTTGAGAAACCCGTATGCAGGTCAGGAAGCAACAGTTAGAACTGGACATGGAACAACAGACTGGTTCCAAATAGGAAAAGGAGTACCTCAAGGCTGTATATTGTCACCCTGATTATTTAACTTCTATGCAGAGTACATCATGAGAAACGCAGGAAGCACAGGCTGGAATCAAGATTGCTGGGAGGACTATCAATAACCTCAGGTATGCAGATGACATCACCCTTATGGCAGAAAGTGAAGAGGAACTCAAAAGCCTCTTGATGAAAGTGAAAGTGGAGAGTGAAAAAGTTGGCTTAAAGCTCAACATTCAGAAAACGAAGATCATGGCATCTGGTCCCATCACTTCATGGCAAATAGATGGGGAAACAGTGGAAACAGTGGCTGACTATTTTTCTGGGCTCCCAAATCACTGCAGATGTGATTGCAGCCATGAAATTAAAAGATGCTTACTCCTTGGAAGGAAAGTTATGACCAACCTAGACAGCATATTAAAGATCAGAGACATTACTTTGCCAACAAAGTTCTGTCTAGTCAGACTATGGTTTTTCCAGTAGTCATGTATGGATGTGAGCGTTGGACTGTGAAGAAAGCTGGGCACAAAAGAATTGATGCTTTTGAACTGTGGTGTTGGAGAAGACTCTTGAGAGTCCCTTGGACTGCAAGGAGATCCAACCAGTCCATTCTAAAGGAGATAAGTCTTGGGTGTTCTTTGGAAGGAATGATGCTAAAGCTGAAACTCCAGTACTTTGGCCACCTCATGCGAAGAGTTGACTCATTGTAAAAGACTCTGATGCTGGGAGGGATTGGGGGCAGGAGGAGAAGAGGACAACAGAGGATGAGATGGCTGGATGGCATCACTGACTCTATGGACATGACTTTGAATGAACTCCGGGAGTTGGTGATGGACAGGGAGGCCTCGCGTACTGCGATTCATGGGGTCACAATGAGTGGGACACGACTGAGCTACTGAACTGAACTGAACTGAACTTAACATATATACTCACACTCAAGTACACGTGTTTATATAAACATATAGAAGTATGGAATATATATATATATATATATATCTTTACACAGAAGACTAAAGGTCTTCCCAGATGGTGCTAGTGGTGAAGAATCTGCCTGCCTGCCAATGCAGGAAACCAAGAGGTGCGGGTTCGACCCCTGGGTTGGGAATGTCCCCTGGAATAATAATGTCTACCTGCTCCAGTGTTCTTGCCTGGGAAATCCCATGGAGAGAGGAGTCTGGCAAGCTACAGTCCATGGGGTCACAGAGAGTAAGAGACTTGGACATGATTGAGTGACTAAGCACACTAACAATAATACAAGTGCATATGAATGTCAAATAATACAAAACAACTACACGAATAGGTGTGTATATCAAATAACAGAGATAAATTTTCAGTTCAGAGATTTTATCTCTTTTTTTTGTTGTTGTTATCCCCTGATCCAGAACAAAGCACAGATGCTAACCGATATTCAAAAAGTTATGCTTGAAAAAGTAAATGAATAACTTTTTTGATATTTCATAAAATATTTACTTAGTAATAAAAATATAATTTCTAATGGAAAATAATTTAAACAAATAGAGTTGATAATGGAAAATAAAAAGCATGTTAATTTCCATAGCATTATAGATAATTTATGATTTTTATATATATGTCCATATATTAATTTTATGGTGGAAAGAGATGCTGTGAAAATGTAACTTAGTAATGGTTGGTAATATAGCACTAGGGTGAGTAGACATATACTTGATATTCAGAACCATATTCACTTCATTCCATACAAAGCTTACAAATTCTACTTTATACTGGGTTATGTAAAAACATTATCAAAAATAAAAATATATTTTAGTTCATAAAGTATAATATGGTCCTGTTTACTTTCAAGTGGTAAAAACAGTTTTACTAAGAACCTTGCTGCATGCCTCTCATTCTACTACACCCACACCAGGTAACTCCATTTCCTAAAATACTGTAGTTTTCCCTGCAGAGGTTAGGTTCTTTAATAGCCATTTATACCATAAGAACCTACAAAGACATTGCATATTTTATTATGTAACTGTATTTATTGATTGATATACTTGTAGTTATTTTCAACATACTGTGGTGGTATAAAGAGAAAAGCAAATAGAAAATTTAAATATTTAAAGTAAAGAACTTTTGAAAATGGTGTTTGGCTATGTATAAATCATTGTATATGGAAAAATTTTGGCTCCCTTGGGCACCCCAGGTGGCACTAGAGGTAAAGAACCCACCTGCAATTGCAAGAGACATAAGAGATTCAAGTTTGATCCCTGGATCAGGAAAATCCCCTGGAGGAGGGTGTGGCAACCCACTCCAGTATTCTTGCTTGGAGAATCCCATGGACAGAGGATCCTGGTGAGTTATGGTCCATTGGGTGACAAAGAATCAGACATGACTAAGGCAACTTAGCACAGAATCACAAAAAGCTTTTTAGAGTGAAATATATTGATTCATCTAGAAGGATACAATTACCAAAAGAAAAAAAGAAAAACCAATTAACGAAGATATATTCTATAGTAATATGTTTTACATTCCAGACTCAAGATAATTCAAATAACCAATTATCATTATAAAGCATAAAAATTATAATTAAAAGAATAATTAACTCATTTGAAAGCTCAAGTTGTTATAAAAGGGTTTTCTTTACCTGAAATATTTATATATTTTTTGAATATATTAGAGAAAATGTTTTTAGACTTTGCATTTAATTAGTCTTTTGGGGATATTGTGTGCTAAAATATTATCAGTGCAAATGTAAAGTTTCAAAACATGAAAGTGATTAGTGCCCTCATGTTTTAAAAATACTGACTATTACACTAATTGGAATTGTTAAAGAAAAGTTAGTAAAATATTTTCCCAGTAGAAAATTTATGTATTAATTATTCAAAAATATAAATATAACATTAAATATTCTCCCTTACTTTTCCTACAGGATATTTTCATGAGTTATTTTCACTTTGAAAATATTTTTCCATGAGTTCATATTTTAGGTAATGCCTGAAAAGAACTTTTGTAAGAATAGATTTTAAAAATATTAAATTTACATATTAAAAAGTATTTTCCAAACACATTTAGCTATACTATATTATTATATAATTTATCAAAATATTAATTATATAAAATATTTAACTCTTCTCCTATAATCCTTAGTCTTTATTAGTGCCTCAGTTTTTAAAACATATTTTAAATTTTAAAACAGATTTAAAATTACAGAAAAATTGTGAAGATAGTCTCCATGTATCTGACATCCATTTTCCACTATTATTAACATATTATAATAGCATCATATATTTTTCACAACTAACGAACAACTATTATTACATTATCTATGTTCAACAGTTTATTCAAATTTATTTATCATATTTCCATAATTTTTACCTAATATTATTTTTCTGTTTCAGTATCCCCTCCAAAAACCTATATTACAGTTAGTCATTCTGTTTTTTCTAGGTGCCTGTTAGTTGTCACAGGTTATAATTTTGTTTTTAATTAGTGCGTTTTTCCTAGAAATTGCCTTAGTCTTCTCCAGTTTGCTCTCTCTCAGTTTATTTCTCCCTCTTCTCTCTCTCTCTGTTTCTCTACTGTCTCTGTCTCTTTAGTCTAAAGTGTGGAGCTTGAGTTACATAATTTTTAGATAACATGGAAAATCATTATATAATCATTTTAACATATTTGGATATGACACAGAATTTTATCTAACTAAAGATACATTCTTAAATTTCTTTCCAAGTGAGTCAAATAATTCAGAATTTTTATTGTTGCATCAGTCATCCTAGGCTAAGATACATTGTAGCAACAACCAATTTTAAAATGTAAATAGCTTTTAACAGGGCTTGCTCCTGGCTCTAGTAAAGAATCCACATGCACTGGGAGAGTCACAGGAGACACAGGCTTGATCTCTGAGTTGGAAACATCCCTTGGAGGAGGGCATGGCAACCCACTCGTGTTCTTGCCTGGAGAACCCCATAGACAGAGGAGCCTGGTAGGCTATGGTCCATAGGGTCGCAGAGTCAGACACAACTGACGCAACTTAGCAGACACACACACACACACACACAGCTTTTCACAACAAAGATTTTATTTTCATTCATTCAGCATGCCCACTGAAGGTCATTACATATCTTCTTCACTTTGGGACCTTGCTCAAGGGATATGCACTGCCTATGAAACTGCCAGCCTTTGGGGTATTAGAGAAGCATAAAATATCAGTATATGATGGCCCTAATGAGTGAGACAGACAAGCAAACAGACTGCTGAAATATAGTGCAAGTAACCCAGTGATGGAGAGATAAGGGAGGTTATGGAAGCCTCTCTAGGTTAGTGAATCTAGACAGAATCTGAAGAAGAGTAAATTAGCACTAAAGAAATACAAGAACACTCCAGGCAAAGGGAGGAATATATCTAAGTTAAAAAAAAAAAAGTGACCGTATCTCAGTCCTTTAGGGAATCGTGAGTATTTGACATGGTTAAAGGGCAAATTGGTCATCTCCGATGGCTCAGATAATAAAGAGCCCTCCTAGCTCAACATTCAGAAAACTAAGATCATGGCATCCAATCCCATCACTTCATGGCAAATAGATTGGGAAACAGTGGCTGATTTTATTTTGGGGGGGCTCCAAAATCACTGTAGATAGTGATTGCAGACATGAAATGAAAAGATGCTTACTCCCTGTAAGAAAGTTATGACCAACTTAGACAGCATATTAAAAAGTAGAGACATTACTTTGCCAACAAAGGTCCATCTAGTCAAGGCTATGGTTTTTCCAGTAGTCATGTATGGATGTGAGAGTTGGACTATAAAGAAAGCTGAGCGCCAAAGAATTGATGCTTTTGAACTGTGGTGTTGGAGAAGACTCTTGAGAGTCCCTTGGATTGCAAGGAGATCCAACCAGTCCATCCTAAAGGAGATCAGTCCTGGGTGTTCACTGGAAGGACTGATGTTGAAGCTGAAACTCCAATACTTTGACCATCTGATGCAAATAGCTGACTCATTGGAAAAGACCTTGATGTTGGGAAAGACTGAGGGCAGAAGGAGAAGGGAACGACAGAGGATGAGATGGTTGAATGGCATCACCAACTCAATGGACATGGATTGGGGTAGACTTTGGCAGCTGGTGATGGACAGGGAGGCCTGGTGTGCTGCTGTTCATGGGGTTGCAAAAAGTTGAACACGACTGAATGACTGAACTGAACCGAACCAATGCAGGAGATGCAAGAGACTTGAGTTCAATCCTTGGGTCAGGAAGATCCCCTGAAGGAGGGCATGGTATCCCACTCCAGTATTCTTGCCTGGAGAATCCCACAGACAGAGGAGCCTGACAGGCCATGGTCCATAGGGTTGCAAAGAGTAGGATATAACTGAGCAACTTAACACACACACAAAGGACAAATAGGGAGGATGAGCGAGGGAATAGAGAGGAACTTTGACTAGTTGCATTGTTTTTTGTGCATTACCTTGTGGATTTGAAAATAGTATCTGTGATTCCTGGTGAAGCCATCTCTTAAAAATGCAATATTAAGATTAAATATTAATTTATGGCAGATTATGAACTTTAGGCATCAAACAGCTTACTACGTTCAGTCTGCCCTTTGGACAAATAAACACTATTGACATGGAGAACATGAGACAAGAAGTATTCATTTCCAGAAAGAAAAAGTGGGCAGGGAATGTTCAGTGGTGACAAAATCGGACAGCTTTAGGACTTCACTATTGAGACATGGAGGACTAGGATCCTACAGAGGAGATTTTGAAGATGTGGCTGGCAGGATTGTTTCTCTCCATGCTTCATGGGTACTCTTTTAGAAGGTCTTCAGTCTGTAAGGAGATGGGAGGTAAGGATAAAAAATAAATAAATGAATAAGAGTAACAAAGGTAAGAAATTCCTTGTGTCCCAAAGGAAGGGCCCAGGTTCTGTGGATCTGAAAATAGCATGACTGAGATCCCTAAGTATTCTTTAATCTCAGAGCACAGCACATAATTTAATAGGAAAGTGAGCCTCTGTTTGTCCCCAAGGGGCCAAATGGTTGGTCAAGACCAGCTCCAAGTGATGACTACATAGGAGTTAAGGCTGAGGGTTGACTGAATCTTTAGAAGACTAGAATTGTCTATAAAAAGAGTTCTTTGGGGCATTTATCTCTGCCAATAGGGTTGAAAGTCTCTTCCTATTTGAGCTGAAACAGACTTTACTGTGCTGAGAGGACCAGTTCAAATATTGAGGAAGTCACTCCTCTCTTCCCCTTTATACACACACACACACACGCACACACATGCACACACACACACACATGGACACACTGATGTGAGACTAAGTAAACAACAAAGGCCAGTAGAGAGCCAACTTCCCAGAAAGGTCTACATTTTCCTTACAGATTTGAGAGGAAAATTCCATAGGCATGAGAGTCCTGGACAAAAGATATTCCAACAGTCAAATAGAAGGTAGAGGAAGGTGAGCCTAAAATAAAGCTGCAATTGGGCCTGACTGAGATTTCAATTCCTTGTTGGTCAGAAAGACTGTCAGATGAACAAGTAAAATGTAGAATGGACTGAATTAGCCCCACAGGAAATTCAGAGTAAAATACCAGATTGGTATATAAAAATAGAGTTGATATGTACAAACCTGAGCCTTGTAGATTACATATGTTAGGAAGTGTTGTACTCATCACATGAGCCAGGCAGTCTGGATATTACTGTGAAAGCCAGAGGGAGATATCAAGGGATTGGCATTTTTGAAAAATCACTTGGCCTGCATTATGGATGATGGATTGAATAAAGAATGGATAAAGGTTATATGGACAAGGAGGTTCAGTGGGTCACTGGTGCAAAAAATTTCATTCTTGGTGCTTTATGAGGCACTTATTTTCCACAAGAAGCAAAATTTAAGCCTACTTAAAAATTATAAATATAGCACCCCTTTCAATATAGTTCATCATTGTTTTTATGAACTCTGTTAGTCTTATTTCTATTGATTATTACATTATATAATTATATTAGTAATTCCTTAAATATTGTCTCTTCCCAATTTTTAATAATTTATTTTTATATCTATAGAGTGTTAATGTCTTCATGATTTCATTCTCACAAAATTGTTCAAGTAATATGTTTAAATATGTTGTTGTCATTTTTGTTCAGTCCCTAAGTCGTGTCCGACTCTTTCAGACCCCATGGACTGCAGCACACCAAGCTTCCCTGTCCTTCACTATCCCTCAGAGTTTATTCACATTCATGTCCATTGAGTTGGTGATATCATCCAACCATCTTATCCTCTGTCACCCCTTCTCCTGCCCACTAACTTTCCCAGCCTAAAGGTCTTTTCCAATGAATCAGTTCTTCATATCAGGTGGCCAAAGTATTAGAGCTTCAGCTTCAGCATCAGTCCTTCCAGTGAATATTCAGAATTGATTTCATTTAGGATTGACTGGGTTAATAGATCTTCTTGTTGCCCAAGGAACTCTCAAGAGTCTTCTCCAGCACCACAGTTCAAAAGCATCAATTCTTTAGCCCTTAGCCTTCTTTATGGTCCAACTCTGGAATCTGTACGGGACTGATGGAAAAAACCACAGCTTTGACTATATAGACCTTTGTTGGCAAAGTGGTATCTCTGCTTTTTAATATGCTATCTAGGTTGGTCATAGCTTTTTTTCCCAAGCAACAAGCATCTTTTAATTTCGTGGCTGCAATCACCATCTGCAGTGATTTTGGAGCCCAAGAAAATAAAGCCTGCCAGTTTTTCAATTTTTTTCCCCTATTTGCCATGAAGTGATGGGACCAGGTGCCATGATCTTAGTTTTTTGAATATTGAGTTAAGCCAGCTTATTCACTGTCCCTTTTTAACCTTCATCAAGAGGCTCTTTAGTTCCTCTTTGCTTTCTGCCTTTAGAGTATATCATCTGAATATCTGAGGATTTTGATATTTCTCCTGGCAATCTTGATTCCAGCTTGTGATTCATTCAGTGTGGCATTTTGTATGATGTACTCTGCATATAAGATAAATAATCAGGGTGACAAAATATAGCCTTGATACTCCTTTCCCAATTTTGAACCAGTCTGTTGTTCCATACGGAGAAGGCAATGGCACCCCACTCCAGTACTTTTGCCTAGAAAATCCCATGGATGGAAGAGCCTGGTGGGCTGCAGTCCATGGGGTCGCTAAGAGTCGGACATGACTGAGCGACTTCACTTTCACTTTTCACTTTCATGCACTGGAGAAGGAAATGGCAACCCACTCCAGTGTTCTTGCCTGGAGAATCCCAGGGATGAGGGAGCCTGGTGGGCTGCCGTCTATGGGGTCGCACAGAGTCGGACAGACTGAAGCGACTTAGCAGTAGCAGTTGTTCCATATCTTGTTCTAACTGTTGCTACTTGACCTGCAAACAGGTTACTCAGGAGACAGGTAAGGTGGTCTAATAAGTATGTCATGATATTTATCAATAATTAGCCTACAAAATAAAACACATTTTGAATGATAGTATTTAGCTGCAGTTCCTATTATGATTGTCACAACCCTAATTTTGACACTTAGTGATAATTTTTAGAGATCATATATACACCTAGTAGACAGTTTGGTCTATGAATTATATGCCATTACTCTATTTACTCTTTATATTAAATTATTTTCTTTTTATTATATTATGAATGTTTATGTAAAGTACATAAAGAAAATGATATATTATTGGTTAAATATTCAATGACTGTTCCTTATTCTAACTCTAAAACTTAAGTATTGACTATAGATAATTTTCTAGCTTAAATATACTAGCCTGGTACTGCTAATATTTATTTTGGAAGCTGTTTAACTTTAGCATATCTAAAATAATTATAAAAATAGACACTGAAGTAATTGATAGCACTGGTTTTGTGATACGTTGATACTGACTGAGAGATACACGGTGTTACAGATTGATGAGAGAGAAGCATTGTAGGCTGGGTGGATCATCATCTCTGGATTACAGATTGCCTGAGTAATCTTATAACTGGTGTCTCTAACTGAGGAAGTAAGCTTACTGCCCTGGGCTTTGTTTCCTCCTCTATACAATGGGGCCTACAGACTCACCAATTCAGAAAGTTTTTGAGCACAAACCTTGACATGAGCTGAAACATACAGAAATGAAAGAAATGTGAGAGCAAGCAATGCATACATCTGGAAAGAAAGCTATTGAGACAGGATCCTATTTGGCATATTCAACTGGCTAGAACATAGTGAGCAAGGCTGGGAATAACAAGAGATGACATGTCTACGTAGAGAGGTGGCTGCTTACACACAGAAACCATAAAAGCTACCTGAAATCTTTTGTACCTATGCTCATCACAATTTTTATGACCTCCTGAGACCACTTTTTCTGGAAAACTAAAATACATATAAACAATGATATAAGGAAAAAGCAAAAGCACCCCTAGAAAGAAATTCTAAGAAAACTTAATATAGACCTTTCAACATTCAAGAACATGCTGAAATGCTACAGACAAAAATTTGAGGACACTGATAACACAATACCTGAAATAAATATTTTCAGTTCATAAATTACAATTCACATATTCAGAATAGGAATGCACAAACAGCATGAAGATATGAAATGAGGACTCAGAGACTCAGGAAAGAAGTTGAAGAAGAAAATGAAAATGATCTCTAATCAGTTTAAAAGTATAAAGAATAAAGAACAAATTGTATTTTAAGAAAGAAGAGACACAAGTAAAAAATGAGTAGATAAAGAGAGGATAAGATTTTTAAAAAATGAGATAAGAGAAGGGAATAAATATAGAAGACTTTCAAAGAATATTGAACACATGTGTAACAGGAATTCCTGAAGAAAAAAAGCAAATATTATCATAGAACTAACATTTTAGGGTATAATTTGGTAATATCAGTGATATTAGCAGAGTAAATGAGCTTCCCAGGTAGCTCAACTGCTAAACAATCTGCCTGCAATGCAGGAGACCTTAGTTTGATTCCTGGGTTGGGAAGTTCCCCTGGAGAAGGAATAGGCTACACATGTACTCCAGTATTCTTGGGCTTCCCCGGTGGCTCAGATGGTAAAGAATCTGCCTGAAATGTGGGAAACCTGGGTTCGATCCCTGGGTTGGGAAGATCCCCTGGAGGAGGGCATGGCAACCCACTCCAGTATTCTAGCCTGGAGAATCCCTATGGACAGAGGAGCCTGGTGGGCTACAGTCCATGGGTTCACAAAGAGTCGGACACGATTGAGCGACTAAGCACACACACAACAGAGTAAATACTTCCAAAAATTCACCTGCCCGTGAAAGCAATGGAAAAGAATGGCAAAAATAGGAAGAATCAGCATTTTAAGAACTCTGAAAATTAGCCAAGGCTTGTAGCAATTTGGAGAATGCTCAAGAAAATTTGAATATCTGTAGGAACAGTGTGTTTGTGGCAGCTTTATGTGGCTTAATGACTTTCCTATACCTCAATTAAAGCAGTAGTCTTGGAAAAACAATAGTCCACATTCCTGGGATCAGATTAAAGGGAGCAGAATGAAGCTGGAGTTCTCTCAAACTGTTGTGGCCAATAAATTGTCAGTATTTGACCCATTTTGTGGTTCTCTGGAAAACCCCACTCAAGTGTCTTATCTTTGCTTGACCTGTACACTGTGCTAAAAGTCTCTAACCACAGAAAGTTTTAGAAAACATTTCTATGTCAATATTTCAGCACTGTAGCTGTGTGAGTTAATGAATAAAGCAAATAATCGACTAACCAAGAGCTTATCAGAGAAGATGATGGATGACATATCTACAGGGGATTTGAAGAGCACCAACATTTTCTGGGAATCTAGAGGGCTGCTCCCCTGCATAGTGTTGTGAGTATGATCAGGAAAGACTTGAAGACCTTATGCTCTCACCTCTTACTTACATTGATGCTATGTAAAAAAAAAAAAAATGAGGTAGAAACTAAAAATGAGTAATAAATCATGCAAACAATTAGTGTAGGAGAGCCAGAAGCACTCCAAGGAATGATTTGTATTGTATATAGAAGAAAGCTCTTGATAGGGGAAGGACAGACAGGCTGACAAAAAATGTGTGGTGTAAACTGTGCTCATGTGAAACATATCTAAGGAAGCATGTTAGGGAATTCGAATCTATTGACATGTAGCATTGTATGTGGTTGTGGTAGCGTAGTCTCAAAGTCTTCAACCCCTTGGACTGTAGCCCACCATGTTCCTCTGTCCATGGGATTTCCCAGACAAGAATACTGGAGTGAGTTGCCATTCCCTTCTCCAGGGGCTCTTCCCAACCCGGGGACTGAACCCAGGTCTCTCTGCATTGCAGGTAGATTCTTTACTGACTGAGCCACCAGGGAAGCCGGTAGCATTGTATACTTCAGTTCAGATCAGTTGCTCAGTTGTGTCTGACTCTTTGTGACCCTATGGACTGCAGCACGCCAGGCTTCCCTGTCCATCACCAACTCCCAGAGCTTACTCAAACTCATGTCCATCGAGTTGGTGATGCCATCTACCATCTCATCCTTCATCATCCCCTTCTCCTTTTGCCTTCAATCTTTCCCAGTGTCAGGGTCTTTTCCAATGAGTCAGTTCTTCTCATAAGGTAGTCAAAGTATTGGAGTTTCAGCTTCAGTGTCAGTCCTTCCAATGAATTATTCAGGACTGATTTCCTTTAGGAAATTTTATGCTTACATTTTATTTAATATGATCTCAACAATATGTTTCTCTAGGACTGTTTCTCTAGGACTAGTTTCTCTAGCACTGTTTACAAAAAGTGTCAATATTATTGATCTGAGACAATGATTCTGAAAGATTTTTTTTTCACTTATCCAGTGTTAATGTTAGATAACTTCTCTCTCTACCAGCAGTTACTATTGAAGTCCTTAAAATAAAAGGCTGCTACTGCTGCTAAGTCGCTTCAGTCATGTCTGGCAAAGGACTAGTCAGTAAAGTGATATAAAGTATATTCTTTGAAGCAATTCTAGAAAGTCAATGAGAAAGAATATTGATCTGTTGTTTAGAAAAGATATCTAGAATTTATCCGCTAGGGCTAGTGGAATATAGTATCCTGTTTTTGATCTATTCCCAATTTATAAAATTTATATACTGATATGAAAATAAAATTATGACTACTTTAAAACAGTTTTGTGGTGAACTTTTAGCACTGCTTGAGCAAGTGAAATATTTACATACCCTCAGAAAGAGTTTGAATCTAGCACTATGTTCCTGCCTGGAACCATAGCCCACTTTAATTAAACCCCATGAAATTTATATACCTAGGCATATAGTTTTGATTCTGAGAAGCCTTAATTTCATAGTTATAAATATTGCAAGGTGGTGTGGGTTTATCTGTTTATCATTTATCATAGGTGGAATAGTCCCATATTTCAGGTTATCTATTTATATTTTTTTCTTGAATCATGTGCAGTATCTTCTGAAAATGTCAGATTTTAAAATTTATCCAACTGTTACTGTTACTCATGTCTTTGAGAAGCATCCAATAACTCATACAGACAGAAAAGTACATGAAAGTTAGTGTTTGCTCAGCCTTGATACCATTAAATAAGACCCATGTATAGCCCTGGTCTGCAAACCCAAATGGATTCCAAGGCCTGTCATGTAAATAACTTAATGAAGAAGGGATATAATAACAGGCAATAGTGATGGAATAGTATATTCTGCACCTAAAAGCATAGAGAGTCCGTTTTTAAAATTCTGCTGACCAAACATAATACAACCCACATCAAATTTGCAAATGTTTCTTTAGAAGGCAAATAAAACTACATTGATTATTGTATTAGAGTGGGATAAGCTATGCTGCATAAAACAAACACCAAATAGCAGTGGCTTAATGAAATACATTTTATTGCTTCTTGTGCTACTCTCTAATGTGCTCAGTGAGAGCTCTGTTAAATGCCTTCATTTATATATTCTAGCTTCTTCCATATTTTGATGCTACCAGCTTCAAGACACAACTTCTTTGGTCATCTCAAAGGGAGAATAAATAAAGTGGAAGGTCTTCTTGTGTTTTATACTTGTGTATGGAATGCATGTGTATCATTTTTACCTATATTCCGGCCAAAAATCAGTCCTACAACCCGATTGCAAGGGTCTCAGGAAATAGAATTCTTCCTGAGAGTCCAGAGAAAAATATAATGAAATATATTCTTATACAAAGCTTTGCTGTTGTAAAAATTAGGTTTCAACAAAACATTTTCCTTTTAATAGTGACTACATTATGCTTTAAAATTGATAAATATAAAATTGGTAATTATGTATGAGCAATAAATTGGAAAAGCAAAAATGCAATTAATACATGTTATTATTCAAATACTAATTGCAAATTGAATTATATTTTATTCTGGCATTTATAGAATAAATACATTTATTTAATAAATTATATTATTTCATTAACCTAGCTTTTCATATGCTTTAGTACAAACTATCCCAGGATTTGTCAAAACAAAAAAGGTATAAAAGAAACCTTTCAGAAGTAGTCATAAAGAACTGTGATTCACCCTCCATTATGAAACATAACCTCTAGGAAATGTGTTCTAATTAATCTTTAAAAGGGTTTAGCTTTTGGTTCCTAATGAGGTTGATGATCTCAGCGCTGTAAATTCACCCTGTACAATCTCACCAGAGGAGAGGATTTAAGTAAGTCTTTTTTGCATTCCAGAAGATCTAAAAAATTAAATTAATTTGCTAAAACTTTGATAATTTTCAGCATTTTAAAGATGAAAATAGACTAACATAGTTAGAAAAGAGAGAGAGATCTAAAAGTACTATCAGGAAGGTGATTCCAGTTTGAACACAGGACTCAAAGGACACCATAGCTTGTTAGTCTTACTAAACTTTTGCCTGCTATAAACATGAGACAGTGTTGGTTCCAGCCTACTCATAGAGATGCTATGGGCCAGGGATGCCTGAGGCACTCACCTGGGCTTGCCTCACTTTTTTCAAACCCCCACAGAACTGTCCCAATAGGGCCAGTGTTGTATCTGGACCAGCCTTTGTGGTTTCTTACGATGACTGCAAGATGCCATTCAGCAAACACGATCAGGAAATTTTGAGGAAAAAGATTTACATAAATCCTGGATGGTACAGAGCAAGCTTGAGAGCCATACAGTGAGGTTAGGGGTTCAGAGGAGAGGGAAACAAGAAAGTATATCTGGGTCTCTGCCTTTATTAGGGTTAAGAGTTGGGTGCCTAGAGTTTTGTGTGTTTACTCTTTGTCAGCTAATTTAAAGCATAAAAACAGGAATTAGGACATAGGAGAGGAGAAGCACTCACTCAAATTGTGAGTTATCTAAGTTATGCAGGGCTTTCTACGAGAGGGACCTTCTTGCATGGAGGCAGTCAATTCCTTTCCTGGCTGCTTTGGTAGTAACTGTCATTCAGCTGCCGATGGGTTTATTCAAAGTGTGTGTCTTTTTAAAATGATCACCTCTGCAGTCAGTGTCAGGCACTTATATTACACAGATCAAGATTTGTTGTAACTTCCTGTTTTCCCCAATATGATATGCTTTTTCAGGGTGTTGTTCAGTCACTCAGTCATGTCCAATTCTGTGACTCCATGGACTGCAGCACCCCAGGCTTCCCTGTCCTTCACCATTTCCAGGAGTTAGCTCAGATTCATGTCCATTGGGTCAATGTTGCCATCCAACCACCTCATCCTCTGCTGCCCGCTTCTCCTTTTGCCTTCAATCTTTCCCAGCATCAGGGCCTTTTCCAATAACTTGCCTCTTCCCATCAAGTGGACAAAGTATTGGAGCTTCAGCTTCAGTCCTTCCAGTGGATATTGATAGTGAATTTCCTTTAGGAATGACTGGTTTGATCTCTTTGCAGTCCAAAGGACTCTCAAGAGTCTTCTCCAGCACCACAATTTGAAAGCACCAGTTCTTTGGTGCTCAGCCTTCTTTATGTACAGCTTCACATCCATACATGACTACTGGAAAAATCATAGTTTTGACTACATGGATCTTTGTCGGCAAAATGATGTCTCTGCTTTTCAGTACACTGTCTAGGTTTGAATGTTTTCGGGGTAGTAACCATATCATTTTGCCCCCTTGGGTTTTGTTCATTTATTTGTTTTAGTATCTAATGCACCTAGTGCAACAGATGGTTAAAATCTGCATGAAAAACCAAGAAAGGATGACGACGACATAAAAAAGCAAAACGAGTTAAGTCTACTGTTTGAGGAAGCTTAACAGACTGCTAAAATAAATAAAAAATAAATAACACCAATAAAGCATGAGAGCTTTACTTTCCTTCTCTCTTTCTTTCATTTTTATTTTTGCTTTTGACCTCAAAAGTAGAAGTATTTTTCTGTATTAGTTATCTATAGATGTAACTAATTGTCACAAACTCAGAGGCCAGAAACAGCAGCATTTATCAGCTCAGTTTCCAGAGGTTAGGTGTCTGGGTACAGCCTCACTGAGTCCTCTGCTCAGGGTCTCACAAGGCAGCAATGAGTGATGTCAGCTGGACTGTGTTTGTTCATTCGTGGAGCCCTGGATCCTCTTCCAGGTTCCCATGGAAGTTGGCACAATCCAATTATCTGTGGTTGTTAAGTTTAAAGTTCTGTTTTCTTGAAAGCTATAAGCCGAGGACTACTTTACCTCCTGGAGGCTGAACTGAGGTTTTTTTCCATGTCACTTCCTCCATAGAGCCTCTCACAACAGGAGAGTTTACTTGATCAAGGGTATGATCTCCATGATTTCATGGAGGGCCCAGTCCCTCTGAAGAGGGATTATCTGATAAGGTGAGGCTAATCTAATTTTCTTTTAATTGCATCTGCAAAATTCCTTTTGTCATATAACAGGGCATAATCAAAAGACTGACCTCTAGTCATATTTAAAAAACCTGCCTACATTCAAGGGACAAGATAATATAGCCATATCGGTCATTGAGGGTCATTTGAATTCTGCCCATCACACCCTAGGAGTAAGGCACTAAAAATTAACCGTGCTTTTGGACTTCGCTGGCAGCCCAAGACTCTTGCTTTCACTGCAGGGGGACTTATTCGATTCCTGGTCACGGAACGAAGATGGCACATGCCTCATGGTGAGACCAAAAGAAAATAAAAATAAATAAAAGTACATCTTTTTATATTACCTAAATAAAAGTGAAGAAACAAACAAACAAAAAAAATTAACCACACTTCTTAGGGTAACTCAGTTTGGCATATTGTTTGCTCATTCAATGCTTCCCCCAATTTCTTCTAATTAATCTCTGATTCTCATGCCCTTTTATCTCCAGTTTACTATATTAAGTCATACACTACTGCCTGTATGTTTTAGAATGAATCTTGTTTTATAATTTGATTGGACTTTTTATTGTAATGTATGTAAAGATAATGAGTTAAGAATAATTTTGTCCTATATCTTACTTTTTTTCTCTATTATTTTTGAAAGATATTTATATTTCCATTTGCACAGGTACTCTCTTCTAAGAGCTCTGTGATGTCCCATGTTGACTATTCACACCATTTCACATACTTCTTTTGCGATTGGACTGTGTCCCATTCCTAGATGCTATAAATAATGCAGCATCTTCATATATATTCTTTTTGGACTTACGTCTTTTGAAGAGATACCCAAGATGATAAATTCTGCATTATACAGCACCAGCTTGTCCTCTGCAATAGTTATACCAAATGAAAATTTCAGAGCCAGTCCTGAGGCTTCCAAGAGACCCATATGCATGGAAACATTTGACATTTTCTACTCATCAACAAAATAG
Source organism: Bubalus kerabau (assembly GCF_029407905.1). Lineage (NCBI taxonomy): Eukaryota > Metazoa > Chordata > Mammalia > Artiodactyla > Bovidae > Bubalus > Bubalus kerabau. Next base: position 71,420,086 of record NC_073628.1, read on the forward strand.
ATGCAAAGTGACATCTCATTGTTATCTTTGACAGATAGAATCGTGTTCCCAAGAAAGGTATGCTCAAGTCCTAACCTCCAGTGCCTCAGAATGTCACCTTACTTGGAAACAGACATGTTATACATGAAATTATTTAACAATAAGGTCATATTGGAATAATGTAGGTCCCTAGTCCAAAATGATTAATGTCCTTATAGGAATACAGTCATGTGAAGACAGAGTCACTGGGAGAATGTCATGTGAAGATGGAGGCAGAGGTCAGAGTGATGGACCTGTAAGGCAAGGGCTGCTGGCCATCACCAGAAGCCAGGGGAGCAGGGGATGGGAACACTTTCTCCCTCAGAGCCCTTCAGTTCAGTTCAGTTCAGTTCAGTTGCTCAGTCATGTCAGAGCCCTTGGAAGGAACCAAATGTGCCCACAACTTGAACTTGGACTTCTACTCTCCTCAAATGTGAGAGAATACATTTCTGTTCGTTAAGCCACCCAGTTTTTGGTACTTTGTTTCACAGCCCTAGGAAATGAAAATATTGTGTTAATTTCCATTATTGTGATTTCTAATATATTTATCCATATCTTCTTATGTTTCTTATTCTTCTAGATTTTTGTAAATTGGGTATTTGTGGCATTTCTAATTCTATTTAAAGAATTGGTGGCCCTATATTTTTCTATTTGAAAGACTTTTTTTAAAAAATGGATATCAGTGTCTGAAAATTGTAACTATATTGTCTTAATTTAACATATGTCAATTAACTTTATGCATCACTTTTGGCAAATATATTTGCCAAAATATATTAATTAATTAATGATTAATTTTATATTATGTCTTGTGCTTTAAATGGTTTAAAAGTTATATACATTTCTATCACAAACAGTTTTATACCCTTTCTTTTCTCATCTTTTATTTCAAGATTACCTTTAATTCATCTGTGATACTCGACATATGATGTTAGGTAGAATTCGGATTCCCTGCTTCTTTAAATGGTGATCCATATTTCCCAATACTAGTACAAACCGTTTTTTTTTTTCTATATTGCTTTATAGTGGTGATATTTTTCTTTCCTTTTTAAATAAATAATTTTATTGCATAGTGTACAGACAAAAATATACAAATCATGATCATTGTTGAGTTGTTAGTTCTTCATATATTTCCATTCTGAGTTGTTTGTCAGCCATTTATCTTTCTATCCAACCTATATAGAGAGAGACTGATATGTACACACATTCACAGATGTCTATACATGTATACACAAAACTCTACTGAAATTTTTGAACTTGTTTTGATTATAGATGAATTTGAGAATTATCATTTTTATAATGATGTCTTTATATTCACATACATATATATTCTTGCAAGTATTTAGAACTTTGATAATTTACTTTAATATTTTGTAAAGATCCTATATATATCCTCTGTTAGATATAAGCCAAGATGTTTGGATTTTTAACATGTGTTAAAGCCATGTTTTTCAGTGCTGTAAATAGATACATGTTATCTTTGCAACTAAACCTGATAGGTTTGTTTAGCAACTGTAATAGCTTGTTTGAATTTTCTACATGCACCAGCCATATCAACTGTGAATAATGGTTTTCTTTCTTCTAGATTTTATCCTTTCCCCCTCTTTTCTTGTCTTACCGAGCTGACTACTTTGATGAGGATATTTTTTAATACAAGTGGGTTATCTCATTTCATATCTCTCTTTCAGATTAAGAAATCCCCTTTTGTTGATTCTTAATCAAATATTCTTTCTGTATATATTGAAAAAATCATGGGTTTTCTCTTTCTCATAATGTAAATTGCATGGATTCATTTTCAATACTACACAAATGACGGATATCTAAAATTTATCCATCTAGATTCTGAAGTAGAATTCTTTTTATATCTTGCTGCATTTAGTTTGTATAATATTGTGTTTAGGATACATCTATGTTCAGGACATTACTTTGTCAACAAAGGTACGTCTAGTCAAAGCTATGGTATTTCCAGTAGTCATGTATGGATGTGAGAGTTAGACTGAAAAGGAAGCTGAGTGCTGAAGAATTGACACTTTTGAACTGTGGTATTGGAGAAAACTCTTGAGAGTCCCTTGGATTGCAAGGAGATCCAACCAGTCAATCCTAAAGGAAATCAGTCCTGAATATTCATTGGAAGGTCTGATGCTGAAGCTGAAACTCCAGTAATTTGGCCACCTGATATGAAGAACTGACTCACTGGAAAAGACCCTGATGCTGGGAAAGATTGAAGGCAGGAGGAGAAGGGGATGACAGAGGATGAGATGGTTGGATGGCATCACCAACTCGATGGACATGAGTTTGAGTAAGTTCCGGGATAAGATGATGGACAGGGAGGCCTGGCATGCTGTAGTCCATGGGATTGCAAAGAGTCGGAAACAACTGAACAACTGAACTGATGTTCATGACAGAAATCTGTCTATGTTTTCTTGTAGTCCTTTTAGCCAGAGTGTTGACATTTTACCAGGTTTCCACCCCCGCCCCCCCCCAAAAAAAAAGGCACAAGTTTTGACTTTTTGGTTTTCTCTTTTATACTTAGGTATATAAGTTCAGTTCAGTTCACTCAGTCATGTCCGACTCTTTGCAACCTCATGAACGGCAGCAGGCAAGGCCTCCCTGTCCATTACCAACTCCCTGAGTTCACCTAAACTCATGTCCCTTGAGTCAGTGTCCCATTATCCTCCTGCCCTCAATCTTACCCAATATCAGGGTCTTTTCAAATGAGTCAGCTCTTTGCATCAGGTGGCCAAAGTACTGGAGTTTCAGCTTCAGCATCAGTCCTTCCAATGAACACCCAGGACTGATCTCCTTTAGGATGGATTGGTTGGATCTCCTTGCAGTCCAAGGGACTCCCAAGAGTCTTCTCCAACATCACAGTTCAAAAGCATCAGTTCTTTGGTGCTCAGCTTTCTTTATAGTCCAACTCTAACATCCATACATGACCACTGGAAAAACCATAGCCTTGATTAGATGAACCTTTGTTGGCAAAGTAATGTCTTTCTTTTTTAATATGCTGTCTAGGTTGGTCATAACTTTCCTTCCAAGGAGTAAGCATCTTTTAATTACATGGCTGCAATCACCATCTGCAGTGATTTTGGAGGCCAGAAAAATAAAGTCAGCCACTGTTTCCACTGTTTCCCCATCTATTTGCCATGAAGTGATGGGACCAGATGCCATGATCTTAGTTTTCTGAATGTTGAGCTTTAAGCCAACTTTATCACTCTCCTCTTTCACTTTCATCAAGAAGCTCTTTAGTTCTTCTCTACTTTCTGCCATAAGAGTGGTGTCATCTGCATATCTGAGGTTATTGATATTTCTCCTGGCAATTTTGATTCCAGCTTGTGCATCCTCCAGCTCAGATTTTCTCATGATGTACTCTGCATATAAGTTAAATAAGCAGGGTGACAATATACAGCCTTGCTGCTGCTGCTGCTGCTGCTGCTAAGTCGCGTCAGTTGTGTTCAACTCTGTGCGACCCCATAGACGGCAGCCCAACCAGGCTCCTCTGTCCCTGGGATTCTCCAGGCAAGAATACTGGAGTGGGTTGCCATTTCCTTCTCCAATGCATGAAAGTAAAAAGTGAAAGTGAAGTCATTCAGTAATGGCCCACTTTTAGCGACCCCATGGACTGTAGCCTACCAGGCTCCTCAGTCCATGGGATTTTCCAGGCAAGATTACTGGAGTGGGTTGCCATTGCCTTCTCCGATACAGCTTTGATTTACTCCTTTTCCTATTTGGACCAGTTTGTTGTTCCGTGTCCAGTTCTAACTGTTGCTTCACATAGGTATATGTTCAAATGGAAATTTAAGGTTCATTAATTTCAACTCGTGTTTTTATTATTACCTTTATATGATGTTTTTGGTTTAAGTTTGATATTTATTTTCAAACTTACTGAGGTAGAAAACAGACACTGAGTTTTAGACTTTCTTTTTTTGTACAGCATAATTTTAGAACTAGGTTTTTCTCTGCACATGACTTTCATTGCATCACACAAGTTTTTATATGTCATATTTGTAATCACCAGTTCAAAATATTTTTAATTTTTTTGACTTTAATTTAGAAATCTGTATATAGTTTACAAAGAACAGGATTTTCACTAGCTATGATAGGGTTTTTATTTTCTAACAACTCTGGATGATTCAGAAGACATGTTTGATTTATTTGCAATCTTCTGAAGTATGTTAAGATTTGCCAAATATCCCACAATTCTATCAGTTTGATAAACAGTATTTGTTTAATTGTACAGGATAGTTACTCTCCTTTACTGAGTGCAGTGTTCTACACTTGTCAATATTTTAGAAGTATTTAATCATCTTTCTTTTATTCTGTATATCCTTATCTGCTTTAAAAAATAAAAAAGCTCCTTTATTATAAGTTAGTGACAGACTTGGATGAAAACCCCCAAGTGTAATTATAGATTTTTCTATTTATCTTTTTAATTCTGTCAAATTGCACTTTATATAGGTGCAGCTGTACTACCACGTATAAAAATTTAGAATTCCTTTTTTGTTCCTATAGAAATAGGCTCTTTTAGGTGATACATTGCTGCCTTTAACTCTGGTATAGCTTTCATTCTTAAGGTCACTGTGTTTTTAAATTAGTATAGAACCCAATATTTATTTTATTAAGTACATTTTTATATATATCTTCCCATTCTTTCCTTTCAAACTCTTTGCAATCCCTTATTTCTTTTCTGTCTCATAAATAGTATAGACTTGTCCTTTCCCTTTTATTATAATACGATTGTTTACTTTCATTTGGAATATTTGGTCAGTAAACATATGGAATGTGAAGTCAAGTGGGCCTTAGAAAGCATCACTACGAACAAAGCTAGTGGAGGTGATGGAATTCCAGTTGAGCTATTTCAAATCCTGAAAGATGATGCTGTGAAAGTGCTGCACTCAATGTGCCACCAAATTTGGAAAACTCAGCAGTGGTCACAGGACTGGAAAAGGTCAGTTTTCATTCCAATCCCAAAGAAAGGCAATGCCAAAGAATGCTCAAACTACCACACAATTGCACTCATCTCACATGCTAGTAAAGTAATGCTCAAAGTTCTCCAAACCAGGCTTCAGCAATATGCAAACTGTGAATTCCAGATGTTCAAGCTGGTTTTAGAAAAGGCAGAGGAACCAGAGATCAAATTGCCAACATCCACTGGATCATGGAAAAAGCAAGAGAGTTCCAGAAAAGCATCTATTTCTGCTTTATTGACTATGCCAAAGCCTTTGTGTGGATCACAATAAACTGTGGAAATATCTGAAAGAGATGGGCATACCAGACCACCTGACCTGCCTCTTGAGAAACCTATATGCAGGTCAGGAAGCAACAGTTAGAACCAGACATGGAACAACAGACTGGTTCCAAATAGGAAAAGGAGTACATCAAGGCTGTATATTGTCACCCTGTTTATTTAACTTATATGCAGAGTACATCATGAGAAACTCTGGGCTGGAAGAAGCACAAGCTGGAACCAAGATTGCCGGGAGAAATATCAATAACCTCAGATATGCAGATGACACCATCCTTATGGTAGAAAGTGAAGAACTGAAGAGCCTCTTGATGAAAGTGAAAGAGGAGAGTGAAAAAGTTGGCTAAACTCAACATTCAGAAAACGAAGATCATGGCATCTGGTCCCATCACTTCATGGGAAATAGATGGGGAAACAATGGAAAGAGTGATAGATTTTATTTTCTTGGGCTCTAAAATCACTCCAGATGGAGACTTGCAGTTATGAAATTAAAAGATGCTTACTCCTTGGAAGGAAAGTTATGACCAACTTAGCATATTAAAAAGCAGAGACATTACTTTGCTACCAGAGTCTGTCTAGTCAAGGCTATGGTTTTTCCAGTAGTCATGTATGGATATGAGAGTTGGACTGTGAAGAAAGCTGAGCACTGAATAATTCATGTTTTCCAACTGTGGTGTTGGAATAGACTCTTGAGAGTCCCTTGGACTGCAAGGAGATCCAACCAGTCCATCTAAAGATCAGTCCTGGGTGTTCATTGGAAGGAATGATGCTAAAGCTGAAATTCCAATACTTTGGCCACCTCATGCAAAGAGTTGACTCATTGGAAAAGACTCTGATGCTGGGAGGGATTGGGGGCAGGAGGAGAAGGGGATGACAGAGGATGAGATGGCTGGATGGCATCACCAACTCGATGGATGAGTCTGGTTGAACTCCGGGATTTGGTGATGGACAGGGAGGCCTGGCATGCTGCAATTCATGGGGTCGCAAAGAGTCAGACACGACTGAGCAACTGAACTGAACTGATACATATAATGTAATGCCAATATATTGGAGACTAAACTGGGCATATTATAATACATATACATTTATATATGTCTCTTGCAGACTACACTCCTTTTTCTTTTTGGTATCTTCCTCTTAAGAGGTTTCCTTTAGTTCATTTCTACCCTTATTATCACATTTGTTAGCATATTGTTTTAGTATTTTGGAGTTACTCTTCATATTATCATAAGCATTTTAGCCTACTTAATTTGAATAAAAAGATTTATGTTTACCACTTTCAGGAGAATGTGTAAAAACTTAAAAACACTTTAAAGCAAGTTAACACTTCATTTTTCTTTTTAGTAAATCCTCAGAGATGTTCTGTTTAGTAATGTTCCTTTAGATTTGCCCACATATATGTGCTCCTTCTTGTTTTTCTTTCTTTTGTCTATTTACTTCAATATCAGACCAGTTTTCTTCTGCCTCCAGAATTAATTTTCTTATATTCTTCAGTGTACGTAGATTCTGATGACTCCTTTGTCTTGATTTTGTCGTTGTAAGGTACTTTTAGCTAGCTATAAAATTCAATGGTTACATTTTTGAACTTTTATTCTTTAAAGAGCCACTGTATTATGGTCCCAATCATTTCTTCAGGTAAGCGTAGTAGATTGAACATTGTCTCCTGAAAGTTCATATTCACCTAGAATCTTAAAATGCCACTTCATTTGGAAATAGAATAGATCCTAAATCTGATCTAGTCTGTATTCAGGACTGATTTCCTTTAGGATGGACTGGTTGACTCTCCTTGCAGTCCAAGGGACTCTCAAGAGTCTTCTCCAACACCAGAGTTCAAAAGCATCAGTTCTTTGGTGCTCAGCTTTCTTTGTAGTCCAACTCTCACATCCATCCATGACTACTGGAAAAACCATAGCTTTGACTAGATGGGTCTTTGTTAGCAAAGTAGTCTCTGTTTTTTAATATGCTGTCTAGGTTGGTCATAACTTTCCTTCCAAGGAGTAACCATCTTTTAATTTCATAACTGCAAGTCTCCATCTGGAGTGATTTTAGAGCCCTCCAAAATAAAGTCTATCACTCTTTCCATTGTTTCCCCATGTGTTTCCCATGAAGTGACGGGACCCGATGCCATGATCTTAGTTTTCTGAATGTTGAGCTTTAAGCCAACTTTTTCACTCTCCTATTTCACTTTCATCAAGAGGCTCTTCAGTTTTTCACTTTCTACCATAAGGATGGTGTCATCTGCATATCTGAGGTTATTGATATTTCTCCAGGCAATCTTGATTCCAGCTTGTCCTTCATCTAGCCTGGCATTTCAGATGATGTACTCTGCATATAAATTAAATAAGCAGGATGACAATATACAGCCTTGACATACTCCTTTCTGGATTTGGAACCAGTCTTTTCTTCCATGTCCAGTTCTAACTGTTGTTTCTTGAGCTGCATACAGATTTCTCAGGTGGCAGGTCAGGTGGTCTGGCATTCCCATCTCTTGAAGAATATTCCAGAGTTTGTTGTGATCCACACAGTCAAAGTCTTTGGCATGGTCAATAAAGCAGAAGCAGATGTTTTACTGGAATGCTCTTGCTTTTTGGTTGATCCAATAGGTATTGGCAATTTGATCTTTTGTTTTCCTGCCTTTCTAAATCCAGCTTGAACATCTGGACATCTGGAAGTTCATGGTTTATGTACTGTTAAAACCTGGTTTAGAGAATTTTGATCATTACTTTGCTAGCATATGAGGTGAGTGTAATTGTGCAGTAGTTTGAACATTCTTTGGATCTGTCTTTCTTTGGAATTGGAATGAAAATTGACCTTTTCCAGTCCTGTGGCCACTGCTGAGTTTCCCAAATCTGCTGGTATATTGAGTGCAGCACTTTCCCAGCATCATCTTTTAGGATTTGAAATAGCTCAACTGGAATTCCATCACCTCCACTAGCTTTCTTGATAGTGATGCTTCCTAAGGCCCACTTGACTTTGCATTCTAGGATGTCTGGCTCTAGGTGAGTGATCAGACCAATGCGGCTATCTGGGTCATGTAGATCTTTTTTTGTATTGTTCTTCTGTGTATTCTTGTTACCTCTTCTTAATATTTTCTGCTTCTGTTAGGTCCATATGATTTCTATCCTTTATTGTTCCCATCCTTGGCTTATGTCAGCATAACTCCTGTATCTGCCACCATCTTCATATGGCTGCCTTTTCCCTGTGTCTCTGTCCATTCCTCCTCTGTGAATAGATCAGATTTTCATTCATTCAGCATGCCCACTGAAGGTCATTACATATCTTCTTCACTTTGGGACCTTGCTCAAGGGATATGCACTGCCTATGAAACTGCCAGCCTATGGGGTATTAGAGAAGCATAAAATATCAGTATATGATGGCCCTAATGAGTGGTAGGTGTCCTATGGAACACCCAACATGTCCAAAGGTGGGTATTCAGTGGCTGAACGCTGAACAGCCAAGGTGCTTCAAACCATGAGATGCTCACAGCTGCTTCCATCAGAACACCACATGGCGAGGAAGTAGGTGCCCAAATTATTGGAGGAAGACCAGACAGAGGGAAGGACCCTAGGGGAGAGGACTATGCCTTTTCATGGACTGAGGATAATTTATTCTGCTTTGCCAATATCCACATACAAACTAATAAAGGCAGAGAATACAGATGGATGGTCAAGAAGGATAGGCCTGTTGATTATCCTTGGGAGGAGGGACTATGTCCCCTGTCTTGCCTTAAGGCCCAGACTCTCCTTAAGGACCAGTCCAGGAGCTAAAGGTGAAGAGGCTGTCTGTCTTTATATTTAGAGTATGACAGGGAGGTGGCGAGTGCCATCGACACAGAAAAGCTCCCATCCCAAACTGGTAAAAGGTAATCTCTTAGAGCTCCAATCTTCTATGTCAATAAAGGAGACACAAGGTGACACAATGGTAAAAGAATCCACCTGCCAATGCAGAAGACACAAGAGATGCAGGTTCGATCCCTGGGTCAGGAAGATCCCCTGGTGGAGGAAATGGCAATCTGCTCTAGTATTCTTGCCTGGAAAATTCCACAGACAGAAGAGCCTGGCGGGCTACAGTCCACGAGGTTGCAAAGAATCGGACATGACTGAACAGCTGAGCACACATAACATTTAGTAGACGTGTTTGGGTCCTGGTGTCAACACATTCCCCTCCTCTCTTGTTTGTCGGCCCCATTTATAGTCACCCTAAGTCTCCCATATCTCCCTGAGAGAAGACAGGTACTAGATGAACTAAAAAAGGTTTTCACTGTGGTTCTCCCACCAGAGCCTGGAATGCAGGACTTAGAAGTATATGTGTGAGCCACCCCCAAGCTTCTTTCCTGGAGCCCCTGGATCAGATGGACAGGGAATCCAACCCATAGACTTTGGTATAAGCGGCCCCCAGATTCAGCCCAAAGGAACTGACACAAAAGAGGCAACTCCTGGTGGCACACTTGACACTTATGACTGAAGCATTTCCAGGGGCAGAGCTGATTGCTCTGTGCACTGAGGTTTCTATTACACCCTGGGTAATGGGAAAAAGCTCCCTTTAAAATTGGATCAGCAACAGAAGCCTCCTTATTAAAGTGAAAATTGCACCTACATGATTGAACTAATTTTGACTCTACTGGAGGAAATGAAATACTCACACACTCTGCCATCGAGGTTAACTAGACAAAACTTTCAGAAATGCTTGCATCTCTTGCTCAACAGGGACTAGATGGAGGAAGAGCACTCTTCTCAAAATAAGAAAAGTGATAATATTTCTTTACTTGGGGAGTGTGCACAGGGTATACAGGAGCTAGAAAAGGCACAGCTGGTACTTATTACCCTGATTTAAACAGTCCACTTTTCATACTGGCATTGACTGTGTGCAATCAGCTGATTGGCATGCAATTATTCCTGGAAATAGAGGCTGTCCTTTTAAAAACATTTTCTTGATGTCTTATTCTTACTGACTCTTGGCCAGGGGCTAATGTGCTAACCACTGAGAATTTTGGAAAATTAGGGTTGGAAAACACAAGTTCAAGCAAAGCTATTTTGAGTCAAGAGATGAGAGGAAAATTACCACACTGGCTCTTACTCTGTCCATCTGGGCGCACTGTGGACTTCCTTCCTGGCTGCTAATCAACAGAAGCAAGGAAGGCAAAGTATAAAACATGTAACTAGCTTAGCCAAGGTGTGTGAAAAATTTCACAACTACAATAAGTGTGTGCATTCTTCCCTACCCTTCCCTCACAATACCGAATGGCAACTTTACATAAAACTTAGCAGAAGTGAGTTCTACAACAATTGCAAAGTTGACTGCCTACCATAAACAACACAGCAAAGTTAGCTCTTAAGAAAAATATTAAATTCCATGGAGATATCTAATTGGGACAATCTCCACCCAAATTAACAAGTACTGACTTAAAAAAAATATTGAATCTTCCAAGGTTATTAAAAATTGGCCAGGGCTATGAAGATCATCATTAAGAAGGGTATTGGGAAATATGTGAGGGGAATTACCTTCCAGTGTTACTTTTCTAGGGGATCCTTATAAAAAGTACACAAAACACATTACAGAAGATAGAAACAATAATGAGAATTTCTGTAGCAATGGCAACGGGAGAGTAAATGTGTTAGTGTAGTCACACTGGACCCTCCCAGGAAGCCAGCCCGAGACGGCTAAAGCAACACAAATGGCCACTTTAGAAAAGTATCCCCTAGAAGAGAGGTAGTGGAGTAAGTGTGATCCCTCTGCAAGACAGCAGTGTAACAATACACAGAAAAGAAATGAGCCCAATGTATAACACAATTGATATCTCACCATACTTTAGAGGTCATGGTATTAGAGAATTTCATGTTGCTAGTTATTTCCTGACTGTGAAATTAGGAGTCTGTGCACTTGTTAACACGTCTTGCTGCACATGGGTAATACTAATAAATTGTTACAAATAGCCAGGGACATGCCCCAAAGGCCATATAATATTATTCTACTAACTAAAGAGATCAAACAAAAATATACTTCTTGTTTGATCTATTTCCCTGAATTTCTCCCATCTTATTTCCTCCAAGTGCACAGACTGGCTTGTGCCTTTGTGGGATTCTGGGTCTTAAAGATGCTTTATTCTTGCATCCAAACCGAGACATTATGAGACCACATACGACTTAGACTAATGCAACTTGGCCCCAGGGGATGGATTGTTATATTCAGTACAAGTGAGCAGGTGATGGTCTTTGTATAATGCCCTCTAGGTTGCTTACTTTTATTTTTTTTTTATTTTTTATTTTATTTTTAAACTTTACATAATTGTATTAGTTTTGCCAAAAATCAAAATGAATCCGCCACAGATATACATGTGTTCTTACTTACTTTTATATGGGCTGACACCCATTGGATTAAAAGCCCTCTGATGTTAAACTCATGTTTTTACATATCCAGTTGTTTAATGAATATAAACTCTGATGCTGAGAAAGATTGAAGGCAACAGGAGAAAGGGGCAGCAGAGGATGAGATGGTTAGATAATGCCATGGACTCAATGGACATGCATTTGAGCAAACTCTGGGAGGTAGTGGAGGACAGAGGAGCCTGGCGTGTGGCAGTTAGTGGGGTCACAACAAGTCGGACATGACTTAGCAACGAAATAACAACAACAAACAGAACTTGCCTGCTAAGTATAACTTGCAAAGCTGCACCCGGTATCAACTAGCCTTAAGATAAGTGAATATTTGCTAGCTATAAAGACCTCAAGTGGCTACTGCCCTTTGGAACTCTCTGACCCAGAGAATTCTCAACCTGCTGCTGAATAACCTGATCTCCTACGTCCCATTTCAGAACTGTTGACTTCCCCTTTCTCCCCACCCTGGATACAAACTTGTCCTAGCGGCGTCCAAGTGAAGACTGTGCATACACTGCCATGTTTTGGTCATATCTTTCTCCTTGCTCAGCCTCAAAATTCCTCAAACTCCCTGAAATTGCAAACCAGATTAGAATCAAAATTCTTTGAATTGAATAAAGCTACTCTGTCTTCTAGAAGGGCTTCTCTGGTGGCTCAGTGAGTCAAGAATCCACCTGCAGTGCAGGAGATACAGAAGACTCAGGTTTCATCCCTCGGTATGGAAGACCCCCTGGGCACAGGATTCCACTCCAGTATTCTTGCCTGGAGAATCCCAAGGACAGAGGAGCCTGGAGGGCTACAGTCCATCGGATCACAAAGAGTCAGATACAACTGAAATGACTCAGCAGCATCTTCTAGAAAAGTAAAATGGAATCATTGCCTGTGGGTGTTATAATTTCTTTTTTCATGGAGATATTAGTTTAAAAAACAAACTCAGTCCAGGTTCGATGCAGGATACAGGATGCTTGGGGCTGGTGCACTGAGATGACCCAGAGGGATGGTATGGGAAGGGAGGTGGGAGGGGGTTCAGGATGGGGAACACATGTACACCCGTGGTGGATTCATGTTGATGTATGGCAAAACCAATACAATATTGTAAAGTAATTAGCCTCTAATTAAAATAAATAAATTTGAATTTAAGAAAATAAATAAAAAACAAACTCATAGGGTTAGTATCTCAAATCCAGTTTACCTGGTCTTATTTGTATATGATGTATTAGAGCAAACCTGTTTCATTTACAAATGAAACTATTGAAAGACTCCACAAAGCTGTTATATGTTTACAATACATACATACATATATATATATATATATATATATATATATATATATATATATGAGTGTTGGGAGATAAGTAGAAAGACATAAATTCTATTGAAATTTTCATGTTGTATTATATTTTTATAGCTCCTGGATATGAGAACTAATGTCCAATAAAGAAAGAAAGAAGTCAGGTATGTATTGAAGAAATGAAATCTACGAGGAAAAAAAAAAAGGAAGGGAGGGAGGGATGGGGAGAGAGAGAAATAAAGGGAGACAGAAGAAATGAAACTGTCATATAAGACCACATTGTGCTTGCATATTTGATAGATGAAGCGAGGAGAGACTAACTTCAGTCCTCTTTTAGGAAATAAGTAGCTATAGACTCAGCCATACGTCTGAGACTGACTTTGTAATGAGATTTCAGGAGTGTGAACAAGAGCACATGAGTGAACACAGAGTTCTATTACAGTGTACTCGAAAATGATGAACTGTTAATTTAACAGAGTTTTGCATGGAAGTCTAGTCTTTTTCTGTAAGACTGGGTTTTTTAGAAAGAATGATTGGAAACCATTATAGAGGAAGCAAAGCTAACTCCTTCCAGATGCAAGGTTTCTATATTCCCAATCACTCCTAGTAAAGACATATGGGCACGGGTAATAGGCTTGGCTTCAGCAGGAAAAATACTAGCAGTTTCAAAAGTTTATTCATTAAGGAAACAGAAACTGTGTAGAATCATCCATAGGAACCAAGTTTATTAAAATGTATGTGGTCATCATACGCACTTTCATTGTTATAAAATAATGAGGAATAATCATCTTCCTAAAATCCGGCACTTCACATTTAATTGACCAATATTAGAATATTCACTCACTTTCTCAGGGGATAGATTTTTGAAAGCAGCACCTACAGTTTCTTCAGCTCTTCTCTGTGTGCAAAAATGATTTTGTTGACATGAAAGATAAGTAGTTAGATCCCTTTTAATAAAAGCACAATCTCATATTGCTTAGTCAGTGTCATAATTATATTCCAAAATACGGAGTTTTGGAACAAAGAGTATGGCTAAGAAAACCTTCTAATAGGGAAACATTTATAGTTATATATGATGAATTTGCACATAATAAAAAGAAGCTCAGAAACTGAAAACCTTTTTTTAAGGCGTCAACTTTTTTCTTTTTTTTCAATAATGAAAATATGAAATTATTTTTAAAATTCTTTGTTTCTAGAAGTAAAGTACAGGAATAAAATATTGAATTTGACATATATTAAACAAATAAAATAGCATCTCTTGTGATTTTGGAAATTATAATAAAAATGATTATGATCAAGGGATAACTTATTTCACTTTATATAGCTGAAGGTGGGGGTGACTGTGTCTCACCCATAAGAATGTTGCACATCTTCCTCCCACTTTGAGGGTGAGCAGTGTAGCCTTAGAGGGGAAGAAATACACAAACCTGAAGAAATATATTACAGTACTTGAGTGTATAAATCAGAAACATACACAAAAATGTTAGAGCTGGGTCAAATAAGAGGCAAAATACTGGAATCATGTTGCAAGTTTGATTTAAAATCTTAGAGAAAATAAAGGCAAAGAGGAATCTAGAACAGTTTCAGATTCAGAATCAATACATTAGGCAGATACTTATCAGGCACTGGTAAAGAACTCTTACTAGGGCTTCCCAGGTGGCTCACCTGTAAAGAGTCTGCCTGCAATGCAGGCAATAGAATCAAAATCCCTGGATCAGGAAGATCCCCTGAAGAAGGAAGTGGTAACCCACTCCAGTATTCTTGCCTAGGAAATTCCAATGACAGAGGAGCCTGGTAGGCTACAGTCTGTTGGGTCACAAGAGCTGGACACAACTTAGAGACTAAAACCAAAAACAAAGAACTCAACAACAAAAAGAACTTAACAACAAAAGAAAAATAATCCAATTAAAATAAACTCTCCAATTCAACAAAACAAAGGCAAACAATCTCATTAATATATGACTGAAGAACTCAAATAGACATTTCTTCAAATACTGTATACAAATTACTAATAAGCATGAAAAGAGTCCTAGCATCACTAATCATTCAGATCAGATCAGTTGCTCAGTCGTGTCCAACTCTTTGCGACCCCATGAATTGCAGCACACCAGGCCTCCCTGTCCATCACCAATTCCAGGAGTTTACTCAAACTCACGTCCATCGAGTCGGTGATGCCATCCAGCCATCTCATCCTCTGTTGTCCTCTTCTCCTCCTGCCCCCAATCCCTCCCAGCATCAGAGTCTTTTCCAATGAGTCAACTCTTCGCATGAGGTGGCCAAAGTACTGGAGTACTAATCATTAGGAAACTATAAATCACAACTATATTGAGTACCAGGTCACACCCACTGGGATTCCTATATATTTTTTTTAAGTTTTGGCAAGGATATAGAGAAATTGGAACCCTTGTACATTGCTAGTAGGATTCCAAAAAGTTTCAGCTGATGGAGAAAACAATTTTAGTGACTCCTCAAAACATTAAATATAGAATTATCACATGATCCTGCAATGTCATGCCTAGATGCATATACCAAATAGTTGAAAAAGAGTGAACGTGAAGTCACTCAATTGTGTCCCACTCTTTGTGCCGGGCTCCTCCATCCTTGGAACTCTCCAGGCAAGAATACTGGAGAGTGTTTTCATTTCCTTCTCCAGTTAAAATCTGTTACTCAAATACATATAATTCTTAGCAACACTATTCACAATATCTGCATGGTAGAAATATCCCAAAATTGTATTGACGAATGAATGCACAAGCAGATTGTGGTATCTGCAAGCAATGGAATATAATTTAGCTATAAAGATATATGAAGTACTGACGCATGCTACAATATAGAGCAATCTTGAAACCACTGTAAGTTGAAGAACCTAGTCATAAAAGGTCACCTATTGTATGATTCCATTTATGGGAATCATTTTGTATAACAATCCACAGAGACAAAAACATATTGGTGGTTGCTAGGGGCTGGGGAGAGTGGGGATGAGAATAAACTATAGAGCTGCAGTCTGGATAGCATCAAAGGGATTCTTTGGAGCAACATGCTTGTTTGGAAACTGATATTCAGAAATCTCATTTAGTCATGAAAAAAAAAAGGCAGTGTTAAGAACGCTACTATATACTGCATAGAAATATGTATTGGCTATAATTAAATATAAGGATATTGCATGCACATTATTCATTCTTTTAAACACTAATTTTGAATCACACACAAAAGCCTGTTTTATATTAGTGATACATATTAATGGAATAAAAAATACAAAATATTTTAAAGGATTTTTTTAAAACTGTGAGTAGATAATATCTAAGGCAATCAGTTAATTAGGTGCTTTGTTTGTCAAGATTACCCTGTTCCCTGGCTAGACAGAGTCACTGGGCCATTGCTGTATCAGACAGAGTGAATATTAATTTTACTTGCATATTTGGGGAAATGAAAACATATCCAAATACACATGCTTCTTGGCATTTTACTTTCTTTAATTTTCACTTTTTAATCCATTTCCCTTTAAGTCTTTAATCATCTTTTCAGTGAAGATTTTCCTTTTCATTCTGTTCATATGTCTGAGGAATTAACAATCCTATTCTCAGTGGTTTCATGTAATCAAAACCTCCTGATTCAAACACTGTGTGCAATCCACAGGGAGAAATTATTAAAAGGGCTTTGCAGATTTGTTTAGCACTCTGCTCAGAATATGAAAGTGCAGACTTTTAAATATCTGAGAAAAGACTGCCAACCCATTACCCTTCTGGAAGAACTTTTGAACTAGACATTTTCCATTATTTACAGTGTGAGATACTTGGAGTCAGATTTCGGCTAGAAACGCTTTTCGGAAATGGATGGCACAAAATGAGGCCAAGTTTATAGGTTTCCTATTCAGAAGCTCGTTAAATTTTTAAAGACCCAAACCAAACCACAACTTCAGTCAGCCATTTCTTAAAGACCCCTTGAAAGGTTCTCCAGAAGAAAGAAGTCAATGGACACAGATCAGATTGTGTGGGCGTGAGGGGAGACGGAGGAGGTGTGAGACAGGAATTTATAGCTATTTTATTTATCCAAATGCTTTCAAGTGACAGAGTTGTATCCTGAACAGGTTTTACATACCCAAGAGAGCTGTGACTGAATTTGGTCACTACACTTAAAGATTATCAGATGATAAGTAGAGACAGCAAGTCCTATTCTTTCAAAACGATTGCTTATGAAGGAAAGAAAAAGATGCAGCACTATCTCAAGGAGACCCAGGACCTAGAGGGACACTCACAAGCACAGATCTTGGAATGCAACAGATCTGGGTTGAAACCTCAGCTGTGCTCCATGCCACTCATGCGATCTTGGGCAAAACAGTTAACTTTTCAGCATGAGGGGTAGTATGTGTAAAATGGGGCATTTTAATACTACTCTCAAAGTCAGATTATATTTTGTTGTTTTTGCTGTTGTTTAGTTGGTAAATTGTGTCCAACTCTTTCGTGACCCCATGGACTATATCCCACCAGGGTCCTCTGTCATGGGATTCTCCAGGCAAGAATACTGGAGTGAGGTGCCATGCCCTCCTCCAGGGGATTTTCTGACCCAGGGATCAAACCCACATTCTCTGTGCCTCCTGCATTGGGAGGTGGATTCTTTACTACTGAGCCAACTGGGAAGCCCCATATTATACTTTTTTGTACAGATAAATTATTATATAAAAATAGAACAAAATATGAACCTTGTGTACTTAACATTTTTAATGATTATTAATGTTATTATAGGGCTTCCCTTAATTTTTAATGGTTGTATTAGTTGTTAAAGATCTAATTTCCAGGAATGTAATTCATTGTTTTCTAGGTTTGACATGAGTCTTGAAATGATTGATATCAACACTTTGACAAATTTTAGAGCAATCTAAACATCAGATTTCCAGGCTTGGTAGAATACAGGTGATTCTTGAATAACTTGGGGCTTAGGGAGCACTGACCTTCCTCAATGTAAAAAATCTACATTTACCTTTATAGTCAGGAATCCCTACCCATGGTGCTGCATCCATGGGTTCAACTAACTGTGGATCGTGTAGTGTGGTTGTACCTATTTAATGGAAAAAAAAAAAAATCGAAAATCGACATATAAGCAGACCTGTGGTTTAAAACCAGGTCATTCAAGGGTTAGCTGTACTTATCTTGTATCTCTAGCTACAAATGTGTGAGTTCCTGACCTTGAACTGAGCATATTTACAAGACTGTTAAGATTTGTAAAGACAGAGTTTTTAAGAGAAAAATCAGTGTTGTCTAAAATATTCAGGCTTCTTTTTAAGCAGACTTGAAGAACAGTCTTTCTTAAGTAACTTCCTAAATCCTTGTGTTGCTTAAGCAGTTTAGGATGTTCTAGAAATGATTAGCTACAACAGAAATGTATAGGAGAAGTTGATTTTTCATTATTGAGAAGAATTTAAGAGTTAATTATTCAGGATAGAGAAACAGTTGTTGCTGCTAAGTCTCTTTTGTTGTGTCCAACTCTGTGACCCCATGGATCATAGCTTGCCAGGCTTCTCTGTCCATGGGGTTTTCTAGGCAAAAATATTGGAGTGGGTTGCCATTTCCTCCTCCAGGGGATCTTCCTGACCCAGGGGTTGAAACTGTGTCTCCTACGTTGCAGCAGACTCTACCACTGAGCCATTGCCGAAGTTCATAGAGAAATTAGGTAACCTGAAAGGAAAAGGAGGAGGGTTAGGTGGGAAAGAATTTAAAATACTGCTCTAGTCCTTTTAGACAAGAAAATGAGAAATGTGAACAACATGAAAATAACAGAGACACACTTCTTATGCCAAGGCCCCTGCGCTGCATAGCAGCAGTCCCCAAAACCTAGTAGAGGTGTCTCTACAGAGAAATTCAGAGTAGGTTGAAAAAACAATAGTAATTAAGTTCTGGGACTAAGGCCAGAGTTCAAAACCAAAAACGATTGATAATTACTGCAATTTGGAAACATGCACACAATGATATTCGCATTCCAAGCCATATGGAGACTGTGTTCCAAAAGTTTATTAAGTCCACTTAATAACTGAATAGTTTTCCCCATAAACTATATATAAGTTTTTCTGTTACAAAACTATTTTATATAAGGTCTTTGTGATTTAACTGTGATAATCAATGCTGAGAAAACAGTGAATAGGAAGATAAGGTCTTTAACAGTGGAGGGTGAATAAGTTTAACAATCCTAAAATTAATGATAAGTGAATATTTCTTGAGTGTTTATTGAATTTGAGGTGCTATAATTTTATATTTTAAAATTAGAAATATGAAGTAGATGTGTAACATCTGATAAGTACTACCAGATATAATACTAGTGAGGAAATGTAATGGCATATCAAGCTAGGGAGAAAGAGAAACACAGTGAGAGACAGAGATATTTGGACTCACACCCCAGCATTTGTGCTACCTAGTTATATAAATTTGATAAAATTATGGAATGTTAGCAGATCATTTTTTATGGGCTGAGTGCCAAAGAATTGATGCTTTTGAACTGTGGTGTTGGAGAAGACTCTTGAGAGTCCCTTGGACAGCAAGGAGATCCAACCAGTCCATTCTGAAGGAGATCAGCCCTGGGATTTCTTTGGAAGGAATGATGCTAAAGCTGAAACTCCAGTACTTTGGCCACCTCATGTGAAAAGTGGACTCATTGGAAAAGACTCTGATGCTGGGAGGGATTGGGGGCAGGAGGAGAAGGGGATGACAGAGCTTAGATGGCTGGATGGCATCACTGACTCGATGGACATGAATCTGAGTGAACTCCAGTAGTTGGTGATGGACAAGGAGGCCTGGCGTGCTGCAATTCATGGGTTGCACAGAGTCGGACACGACTGAGCGACTGAACTGACTGACTGAACTGATGCAGGTCAGTAATTACCAATTATCAACTTTATGGACCTGTATGCAGGTCAGGAAGCAACAGTTAGAAGTGGACATGGAACAACAGTCTGGTTTCAAAGAGGAAAAGGAGTACGTCAAGGCTGTATATTGTCACCCTGCTTATTTAACTTATATGCAGAGTACATCATGAAAAATGCCAGGCTGGAAGAAGCACAAGCTGGAATCAAGATTGCTGGGAGAAGTATCAATAATCTCAGATATGCAAATGACTCCACCCTTATGGCAGAAAGTGAAGAGGAACTAAAAAGCCTCTTGATGAAAGTGAAAGAGGAGAGTGAAAAAGTTGGCTTAAAGCTCAACATTCAGAAAACTAAGATCACGGTATTGGGTCCCATCACTTCATGAAAAATAGATGGGGAAAGAGTGGCTGACTTTATTTTTTGGGGCTCCAAAATCACTGCAGATGGTGAATGCAGCCATGAAATTAAAAGACATTTACTCCTTGGAAGGAAAGTTATGACCGACCTAGACAGCATATTAAAAAGCAGAGACATTACTTTGCCAACAAAGGTCCATTTAGTCAAGGCTGTGGTTTTTCTAGTGGTCATGTATGGATGTGTGAGTTGGACTATAAAGAAACCTGAGTGCCAAAGAATTGATGCTTTTGAACTGTGGTGTTGGAGAAGACTCTTGAGAGTCCTTGGACTGCAAGGAGATCCAACCAGTCCATCTTAAAAGAGATCAGTCCTGGCATTGAAGCTGAAACTCTAATACTTTGGCTACCTGATGGGAAGAGCTGACTAATTTGAAAAGACCCTGATGCTGGGAAATATTGAGGGCAGGAGGAGAAGAGGACAACAGAGTATGAGATGGTTAGATGGCATCACCAACTCAATGGACATGGGTTTGGGTAAATACCGGGAGTTGGTGATGGATAGGGAAGCCTGGCGTGCTGTGGTTCATGGGGTCGCAAAGAGTCGGACATGACTGAGCAACTGAACTGAACTGAAATTTATGGAAACACTTACCATCAGTTTCCTGTCATATAAAGTGGAAAAAAAAGATGAACTGTGGAATGTTGTAATGAAGATTGGTAGGAGTTAATTATAATTGATTAAAAACTTACATGAGTAAGAAGTGTTCTAAGTGCTTTGTGTGTACAACTCATCAGTTCTTCCAACAAAGCTGTGAGGAGGATGCTCTCAACTCACAACATTACAGGTAAGGACACTGGGCTGCTGAGAGGTTGAGGGACTTCAGCAAAATGACAGTTAATAAATTTTAGACCAGCTTTTCAGGCTAGGCATTCTGATTCCAAAACCTAAGGCTCTTAAACACTCATCAATACCACTGCTTCTATGTGTATCTACACATGTGATTTTATGCATGTATGTGTGTGTATGTCTATATTAGTCTCATACACATTTTACCAATGTGTATTAAAATGTGTTTGTAATGTATTTAAGGGCTTCTCCGGTGGCTTAGATGGTAAATAATCCACCTGCGATGCAAAAGACCCAAGTTTGACCCCTGAGCTGGTAAGATCCCCTAGAGAAGGGAATAGCACCGGATTCCAGTATTCTTGCCCAAGAAATCCCATGGACAGAGGAGCCTAACAGGTTACAGTCCATGGGGATGAAAAGAGTTGGAAATAACTAAACAACTAATGCTTCACTTCAACGTATTTAAAACACATAATAAACTCCTGATGAAGTATTACTATTAACATTATTACTGTAGTTATCATTATTATTCTACAGAAATGAATTATGTCCTAGGTCTCATTTCTGGCACCATGACCTTTTAAGTCTTAGGATAACAATAGAAGAATAGGGAAAAAAAAGATATCAATAGAAAAACAAAAGAAAAAGTTAGAAATTTGACTGGATCACAGAGTTTTTGAAACTGTGATATCTGATTGGACATAGAAGTAAGGCTGGTGTTTTCCACCCAATGTCTGTTAGGTCATTCTATCTCCACTGGAAATGGATTCTAAGCAATTAGAACAACAAATAACAAAATAAACTTTCTCCATTCTCCACTTTTTCACACTTGTAGCACTTTTCTAGTAGCAAATAAAAGTCTATTCTACAAGATGAGCATCTATCTCATTGTTGCCTTTCCTCAGAATACAGACATTTAAGGAAGTTTCCCTCATATTTTTTCACAAGTGCACACTCTCTTGTGACCTGTGCTATATTTCCCTCTGGCCCATTTGCCAAATCCCCAAATGCAGAGATCATAGAAATAACTGGAAAATGTACATAATCTAATACTGTTTCAGTTCAGCTGTTTAGGTGAATGATAAATCTTTTCAAAACAAACACAATTAGGGTGTTTAACATTAATACAAGAGTTTTAATTCATGGGATTCAGTTCAGTTCAGTCGCTCAGTCATGTCCAACTTTTTGTGACCCCATGGACTGCAGCACACCAGGTTTCCCTATCACCAACACCTGGAGCTTACTCAAACTCATGTCCATTGAATCAGCCATGCCATCCAACCATCTCGCTTTCTGTTGTTCCCTTCTCCTCCTGCTTTTAATCTTTTCCCAGCATCAGGGTCTTTTCAAATGAGTCAGTTCTTCCCATCAGGTGGCCAAAGTATTGTAGTTTCAGCTTCAG
Organism: Bubalus kerabau; assembly: GCF_029407905.1. Taxonomy (NCBI): domain Eukaryota; kingdom Metazoa; phylum Chordata; class Mammalia; order Artiodactyla; family Bovidae; genus Bubalus; species Bubalus kerabau. The sequence goes on from NC_073628.1 coordinate 71,442,469, forward strand.
CATCAGTCCTTCCAATGAATAGTCAGGATTGATTTCCTTTTGGATGGACTGGTTGGATCTCCTTGTAGTCCAAGTGACTCTCAAGAGTCTTCTCCAACACCACAGTTCAAAAGCATCAATTCTTTGGCACTCAGATTTCTTTATAATCCAACTCTCACATACATACATGACTACTGGAAAAACCATAGATTTGACTAGATGGACCTTTGTTGGCAAAGCAATGTCTCTGCTTTTTAATATGCTGTCTAGTTTGGTTCACTTTTGTCTACTTTTCTTCCAAGGAGCAAGTGTCTTTTAATATCAAGGCTGCAGGCTCCATCTGCAGTGATTTTGGAGCCCAAAAAATAAAGTCTGTCACTGTTTCCATTGTTTCTCCATCTATTTGCCATGAAGTGATGGGACCAGATGCCATGATCTTAGTTATTCTACAGTAAATCTCTTCTTTCCTCTTAATTCCTAAAGTTAAGACAACACACATCTCCCATATAATCTACCAGGAGTCTGCATAGATATAGGTATGGATAACCTCCTGATGCAAAGAACTGACTCATTAGAAAAGACCCTGATGTTGGGAAAATTTGAAGGCAGGAGGAGAAGGGGATGACAGAGGATGAAATGGTTGGATGGCATCACCGACTCAATGGACGTGAGTTTGAGTAGACTCTGGGAGTTGGTGATGGACAGAGAAGCCTGGCATGCTGCAGTCCATGGGTTGGCAAAGAGTAGGACATGACTGAGCGACTGAACTGAACTGAAATCTCCTAACATGCCTTTGAACTTAGACTTTCATCTTCTTTGATATGAAAGAGTCATCTGGAGAGTGAGGATGGTAGCTATGAAGATTTGTGACTCTGCCTAGAATATGGTAGGAATGCAACAATACACATTAGTTTCTATTTCCCACTCAAGGGAAAGCCAGCTGCAAATTTGCAGATACCAGTCACTCAGAGTACAAGCTTGAAAGTAGAATCTGTGCTTAGATGCTCCAGTATTTCTAAACTGATACATCAGCCATCTCACACAAGTGAATTTGTGTGCATGTGTGTACACGTGTGCTGTGTTCATTTGTGTCCAACTCTTTGCGACCCCATGGATTGCAGCTCACCAGGCTCCTCTGTCCATGAGATTCTCCAGGCAAGACTCCTGGAGTGGGTTGCCTTGTCCTCCTCCAAGGAATCTTCCAAATCCAGGGATCTCAAAGGACCTGCACTTTTCCTGATGGCAACTATATCTAGTGATTTAAAATAGGAACTTGTGGGGAGGGAAGATTTATACTGATTTATGTTGTGGTCAGTACAAACTTTGGTTTTAGGTGGATGAATTGAACTTAATTATGTTAGTTAATGTGGCTGCTGTAGCAAATTTCCTTAGAACCAGTGGCTTACGATGACAGATGTATCTTCCCTTACTCTTTCTGAGGCTAGAAGTCTGAAATTAGTATCACAGGGCCAACAGCAAGGTTTCAGCAGGGCTCCTTTGGAGTGTTCAGAAGAGAGTCTGTTCCTTGCCTCTTCTAGATTTTGGTAGTTGGCAACCTCCCTTGACTTGAGGATACATCACTCCAGTCATTAAGACCAGCCTCTTCAAACAACTCTGCTCATGTTTCTTATCATCTCCTGTGTGTGATCAGAATCTCCCTTTGTCTCTCTCTTATAAGGATACATGTTATCATGTTATTGCATTTAGCTAATTCAGGATAATCACCTTTTTCTTTTCTTTCTTTTTTTTCTTCCTTCCTTCCTTACTCCCTTCCACCCTCTCTTCCTCCCTTCCTTTCTTTTTTGGCCATATAAAGTAACATAGATATATTTGGGGAAAGCATTTTTTCAGTGTACTATGTAAATATTTAGTGAGAATCCACCTTTTCTACTAAAAAGAGTTGTGTACTATCACAATAGAAATCCCTGTTGACTTCTTAGTCACCTTTAAGGTGTTCATCGAAGCTCAATTACTGCCTAAATCAATCAGTGATAACAAGAAATACAATTAGCTCCATTCTAAGTGCTTAACATTTATGGAATCATTATATAGGAAATATACTTCCCAAACTACCTCTATGTGAGAATGGGGTCAATTTCCCTCTATCAGAGTAGAGTTGCTCAAACTTTTAAACTAAGCCCATTGTCCCCTAAACATAGGGGACTTACATTCAATCATGGATATATTCCATCTACTTCTCAAGTACAATAAGAAAAGCCCCTTCTGGGGCACTGAAAAGTAGCCATTGTAGAAAGAAATAGTTGCTCATCTCTTTTATTCATCAACAATGACACTTCCACCAAGCCCCTGCAACCTGGGATATGGAGAGTGAAGTCATTTTCAAGAGTGTAAGTTATAGATACTCCTTTAAATAAGGCCTAAAGCATAAAAATAAATTCTTAAATATAGAAAGAAAATAAGTTTGGGTTGCTTTAACAAGCTACCAAAGACAGTAGCTTAAATAACAAACATTTATCTCCCACAGTCTGGAGGCTGAGAAATCCAAGATCAAGCTGGCAGCAGATCCAGTGTCTAATGAGAGCAGACTCCTGGCTTGCAGATGGAAAATTATTTTGATATCTTCAAATGTGCAAAGCAGAGAGATAAGAGAATCTCATGTCTCTTCTTAAAAGGGTTATTGCTGTTTTTCATTTGTTAAGTTGTGTCCAACTTTTTGCGACTCTATAGACTGCAACACACCAGGCTTCCCTGTCCATCACTATCTCCCAGAGTTTGCTCAGATTCATGTCCATTGAGTTGGTGATGCCATCCAACCATCTCGTCTTCGGTTGGCCCCTTCTCCTCCTGTTTTTAATATTACCCAGCATCAGAGTCTTTGCCAATGAGTCAGCTCTTCCCATCAGAGGGCAAAAGTACTGAATCTTCAGCTTCACCATCAATCCTTCCAATGAATATTCAGGGCTGATTTCCTTCAGGATTGACAGGTTTGATCTCTGGTACTAATCATATTTTGAGGGCTCCACCCTCATGATCTAATTATTTCCCCACAGCTCTGCATCCTACTAACATCATACTATGAATTAAGAGTTCAAAGTCTGAACTTTGGGAGGACACATTCAGTCCAGATAATATTTGGCTACTACTACTATTACTACTACTACTACTACACATGGATAGTAGTTAGTATCCATGTATATATTCCCTAAGTTATCAAGCCAAAAAACAAAAGCAACATTCCTTTGGGGCAAAGTTTTTAGGTTTTTCAAAATTGTCTCTCTACTCACTCTTGTTCCTACACTCACATAGAAGCCAGTACTCTTATATTTTATTTCTCTCGTCCTTCTCTTCCTTCCCTTTTACAATATTTTTCAGGAAAATATTCTTACGTAATCATTTGCTGACTGAATTTCTCCCCTAAGAAAAGGAAAAGGAGGCTCAAGAGGGAAGGGATATATATAATTATGATTTATTTGAGTGGTTGCATGCAAGAAACTAACAGAAAAATGTAAAGCAATTTTCCACCAATTAAAAAAAATAAAAATTTTAAAAGCTAACTTTCTTCATAATTTTTTTTTTTCAGTTTAATAGACCCTAAAAAGAACTTGATGCTTGTGTACTGTGGTGTTGGAGAAGACTCTTGAGAGTCCCCTGGACTGCAAGGAGATCCAATCAGTCCATTCTGAAGGAGATCAGCCCTGGGATTTCTTTGGAAGGAATGATGCTAAAGCTGAAACTCCAGTACTCTGGCCACCTCATGTGAAGAGTTGACTCATTGGAAAAGACTCTGATGCTGGGAAGGTTTGGGGGCAGGAGGAGAAGGGGACGACAGAGGATGAGATGGATGGATGGCATCACCGACTCCATGGATGTGAGTTTGAGTGAACTCCGGGAGTTGGTGATGGACAGGGATGCCTGGCCTGCTGCGATTCATGGAGTCGCAAAGAGTCAGACACGACTGAGTGACTGAAATGAACTGAAATGAACTGAAAAAGAACTGAGGCCCTAAAATGGATTAATCTCATTGCTGCTGCTGCTGCTGCTGCTAAGTCGCTTCAGTCGTATCCGACACTGTGTGACCCCATAGACGGCAGCCCACCAGGCTTCCCCGTCCCTGGGGTTCTCCAGGCAAGAATACTGGAGTGGGTTGCCGTTTCCTTCTCCAACGCATGAAAGTGAAAAGTCAAAGTGAAGTCGCTCAGTCGTGTCTGACTCTTAGCTACCTCATGGACTGCATGCAGCCTATCAGTCTCCTCTGTCCATGGGATTTTCCAGGCAAGAGTACTGGAGTGGGGTGCCATTGCCTTCTCCATTAATCTCATTGCTGCTGCTGCTAAATCGCTTCAGTCGTGTCCGACTCTGTGAGACCCCATAGACGGCAGCCCACTAGGCTCCCCCTTCCCTGGGGTTCTCCAGGCAAGAACACTGGAGTGGGTTGCCATTTCCTTCTCCAATGCATGAAAGTGAAAAGTGAAGTCACTCAGTCGTCTCCGATTCTTAGCGACCCCATGGACTGCAGCCCACCAGGCTCCTCCGTCCATGGGATTTTCCAGGCAAGAGTACTGGAGTGGGGTGCCATAGCCTTCTCCGATTAATCTCATTAGTAATATGTATTTCTTCGTTACAGTAGTGAACGGATTCCCCCAAAAACTAACCTTTGAATCTGATGCTACTTCTATTATTATTATACTTATTTAGTATTGTATATTGGCCCAAAGTTTGAACTTCCAATGGCATTTATACAGTGTTTTCATCTTAGTGATAGGTTTTAATTTACTCATATAAACCAATATGGTAAAAACAATTCTGATATTGTTCATATCTTCATTCCTATAATTCTAGATTCATTTCTGCAACATATAATGCATAGCTAGGAGAAAGTAAAAAAATGTGCTTGTGAATGATTTGTAAATATGGCCTGAAATACATTATACTGATATACAGTATCTGTAGATCATGATATAATAGAATTGTAATATGAAATTGTTCCAAAGTATAGAGATCACTAAGGTAAAATGAAATTGCAAACCATATTTGTTTTCTTTATCTTAAAATAAAACCGCCTCCAGTATTTCAACAATTGTAATTAATGCCAAATATTATGTAGCAAATCATCCTGCCTGCTGTTTCCTACCCACCTGCTGATTACTCTGTGATCTGCCTTGCTGCTTTGTCAACCCGATGAGTGGTGTTGCCCTCCAGACACCCTGCCCACCTGTTCCTAATTTATTTCCAGCATGTCATACTTGACAATTTTATGAAATGCTTTAAAAAATACTGTGAAAATGATCACCTTCCAAGGAGGAGATTATAATAATGCAGATACTCTGGCTACTTCTTCCTAATTCACTAATGATTGTCCTATATTCCTTTTTTTCTTACATGAAACTAGGGTGCTTTTTTCCCCCGCTCTGGTATTAAAATCTTAATTGTTCTCATGAATGCCCTTCACGGTGTGCCTTAAGAATCTATTCTCCAGGTAGCCACCTTCTTCTTCTCTGCAAAAGCTTCTGGGACTAAGAACAAGAAAAATGTGGCAGGTGCGGCGAGGGCCAATTAAAAAACAAATCTGCGCTAACTGATGGGTAATCTTCGGTAAAATCACTAGTGACAATACCAGATGCCTGGGGAAAATTGACATTGACCAGATCCGTTTATTGCTGGCAGCGTTTGATTCATCTGCACCATGCAGCTGTTGTAAAGGTAAATGGCGTGCACTCCCATTTTGTGCATTTATGGGTTTGTTTTGTGGCAGCAGTCTTAGTATTTCCTTTTTTTCACCTGTGCTTGTAACAGGTCGGATGTCACCATTTTCAAAGGCCTTTCCATCTTTCCTCATTTCCCAGAGAACCGGATTTTTCAAGTAGATTAGTGTTGCTTTTGAGCTAATCACATTCCGAACGGCTAATCTGTTTGGAAATATTTAATGCATGCACATTCACCTAAAAGGTGGACAATTAAAATTAGGAAACATGAGAGCCTTTACCTTCTTTTTATCCCATTGTTCAATTCCAGAGCAAGCTTTCCTTTTCATTTAGATGACAGTTTTTCTTATTCACCCTCTCATAGGGCATAGCCTGGCACATAATCAGCACGGAGTAACATTTACTTAATGCTGACTGAAGGGATATTGGCATATTTGTTTTTAATAGATGTCCAAATCCCATGCCTTCAAATTTTCAATCTTTGTCATTGTATTAAATGCATTCTATGCTTTTGTAACTTTTTAGATATGATCTGTGTGCTTTTTTGTGTATTCAGATGCATTGTCATTATTATTAATACATAAAGCTATATATTAGTTATATCATATTTTTAGTCATAGTTTTAATTAATTCTATAATTTTGTAATGAAATAAAAATCTGCTAAGTATTGACATGTTATTTTCTTTCATGTTGCTGTTTTTTTGTTTACTAAGGCAAGAGACTAAGTTTTACAGTTTGGATGGGGGAACTCAAGCCTGGCAGCACAGGTCATATTGATTTCTCCCAGTCATTCAGGTATATGTTAAAAGAGGAGTTAAAAAAATGTACTTCATTAATTTACCTCATTAAATGATATACAGAATATATCTTGAATCAATAACAATTCTTTCCATCCAAAGCATCTCCCATCACATCCAGATCACCTTCACTAATCACCTAGACTGGAGATTCTCAAACCATCATAATATATATACTGGCCACTTTGTTCCAATGCAGAGTCCATTGCCCTGTGCCTGGAGCGGGCTCTGGGATTCTGCATTTTTAATGGACTGCCAGGTAACATTGACCCTGCTGGCTCACATAACATATTTCAGATAGTGAGGGACATAGCCAACTTCCATTTTCCTCCTACTTCTTATAGTCCAACAGAGAGGGATCTACTAAGAATCTTTTTTATTTTTGTAACATAAATCTAACACTAGCATTATCCACTTTGAACTTCCTTGTGTGTTCCCTCTCACACTCTGGCCACAGTCATCTCAATTCCTCACTCAAGTCAGTGTCTTCTCCTCTGCTGTTCAGCAGTTATACTTGGTGTCCTCTGTCTGCATCATCCTATTCCCCACCTCTATTAATAACTGGTTATGTCTTGACTTTCAAATTTCAGCTTATATTTTACTTATTCAGAAGCAACTTCCCTGACCAGCTTCATGTAAGTAGCTAATGCTTCCTATTATTCTGTCATGTGTGTTTATAAACATAGTATAAATTCATTTTATAGTTTTATATTTGCTTATCTACTTAACTGTTGACTGTAGCCCCCACTAAGTGATGAGGTTAATGAGAATAGTAAAGGTGTCTATTTATAGACCCGTCTATACAGAGGGACATACACAAAACCTGTAACAGAGAGAGAGACTTAACATTTTTAAGTAAATAAATATTGCTTTTCTATTAGGATTTTCTAGGTTTTCTTTAATGATCTATCACTACTGTAAGCACAAATTTCCAAAATCTTCTCATTTTTTTCCTTTGATGCATGTTATTTCACTATATTTGTTCAGTTTATGTGTAGACATTAATTCCATTAAATGTATTAAAGGAGACAATATCATAATTCAAAGATACAACTAAACTTCAGAAGGAATATTCATTATGTCTGATTCTACCTCAACTTGTTTGCAACAATCTTGCAAGTTGATTATACTCAGTTACTATTCTATGAACGGTCGCCTTGCAAATTCATAATGTATATGTATGTAGGATGAAACTTTGTGTATGTGTGCTAAGTTGCTTCAGTTGTGTCTGACTCTTTGCAACTCTATGGACTGTAGCCCTCCAGGTTCCTCTGTCCATGGGATTCTCCAGCCAAGAATACTGGAGTGGGTTGCCATGCCCCCTTCCAGGGGATCTTCGCTACTCAGGGATCCAATCCATATCCCCAGTGGCTCCTACATTGCAGGCAGACTTTTTACTACAGAGCTACCATGGAAGCCCTAGGATATAACTGCTGTTACCTAAAAAGAAGCTTAGGAATGTATTGGAATTGAGGCTTCTGAAGGATATTTTGCAATTAATAGCTAATATTTATCAAGTGCTTACTGTGTCCTTTATTATTATTCCCAAAAGTTGACACTAAAATCACTTACATAAATGTCATCATAATTTGGATCAGAACTTAGGACTACCTGTTCCAGTGCCCACCCTCCCTAACCACACTTTATTCTTACTTCTTAACAGAGGCATTTCTTTCTTTTTTTCTTTTTGCCTTTCTCTTCTGCTCTATTTCTGCCCCCACCCCATTTCCTTTTTCCTGATTTCTTCTTCCCTTCTCCTCTCTTCTCAACACAATAAACTATGTTTCGCTTTGGTAACAGGAATGGTAATAACTTGAGTGATTTGGAACCTATTATCCATTTTTTTTGTTCTGTTTTGCCAAGGGTTTTAGGATTAGCTGAAAAGGATTAATTTTAAGCCATTCTCTAAATCAAATGGTGAGACATGCTCAAGGTATTCATGTGTCAGTGTTTCTTTGTAATTCAAAAGACTTGCTGAAAAATGTATAAAAATGAAACATCTGCTTTCAGGGATTGAGCAGGATTATAGTTTGTTGTCACCATCATGGAAAAGAAAAAAAAAATATGTATGAAATGTCTTAAACAATTTTATAAAATGAGTTCAAGTTTAGTGTCTTTTTGATATGAAATTGCTCCAGAAATCACTGGCTTGTACACTTCAAAATAACGCTTACAAAATACATAAAATCCTCCTAGGCTCCTTTTTCCGGCACATAGTTCTGAGTTCCTAATTCCATTTATAGAAGGTAAAAATCAATTGCTTTTTTTTTTTTTTTTTAACTCAAAGCAATCTTCAGCCAGGAACATTCTCATTATTTGGGAAGCCCCCAGCCCCCTGATACCCCACAGTATTATAGACTCCCAGGCTTACAGAGAGAGTGCTATTAATTGAGACTGATCAAAAAGTACAGCCAATTTCCTCCAGGAAGTCAGAGAACTTGGAAAAAGCTAAAAAGGCTATTCTCCTTTGTATTGATCCTTATATGAAACACAATCACAGGTCACCAGCAGTTTTTCCTTCTCTTGTTTAAAATCAGATGTAATTTACTGTTGACAAACAGCAGAGCAAGATTTGTTCGATTTGAGGTCACTTTTCTCCACTGTATTTTTGATCCTGTATTGAACTTCCTAAGAATGTTCAGTTATTTTTAGCTGACTCACTTTATACTGGCCATTACAGGGACTAGAAATTTTACCTATAAATTCATCTAACATCTACCTCTGAATAACAAAATATAGCAGCAGCTCAGTCAGCAATTCAATGGAATAAAAGCTATGAGTACACAGGAAAGTAAAAATTCCATATGTTCATGATGACATAAGAAACATATTTCTTTGATGAAATTTGCATAGCTTTAAATCATTTTTATGAACCTCGTCTTATAAAAGTAGAAGAAATGGGAGATCTGTTTTTGTATAATCATGTGTTCTTTATACTAAAATAATATTCAGAAAACCCAATTAAAATTTGTAGTTTATTACAAATGTAACATAGTTTGCAGAGGCAGTATAGAGTTAAAATATTTTGAAAGGCTGAAAAGAATATTCATGCTCCAACAGAATTATTCTGAATATCTACATCAGCTCATTAAAAGTAATAAAAAAAAAAAAAAAAAACACCTCCAACTCCTAGATTTGCATTGAAAGGAACAAAACCAACAACCAATTTATGTTCAAAATGTTATTAGTTATGGGATCCAGTGCAGGGTAAAGTGGAGAAGGCAGTGGCACCCCACTCCAGTACTCTTGCCTGGAAAGTCCCATGGATGGAGGAGCCTGGTAGGCTGCAGTCCATGGGGTCGCTAAGAGTCGGACACAAATGAGCGACTTCACTTTCACTTTTCACTTTTCACTTTCATGCATTGGAGAAGGAAATGGCAACCCACTCCAGTGTTCTTGCCTGGAGAATCCCAGGGACGAGGGAGCCCAGTGGGCTGCCATCTATGGGGTCACACAGAGTCGGACACAACTGAAGTAACTTAGCAGCAGCAGCAGTAGGGTAAAGAGATTAAGTTTAACTATGTGGTGGCACAGTTGGTAAAGAATCTGCCTGCTGATACAGGAGACATGAGAGACACAGGTTGGATCCCTGTGTCAGAAAGATCCCCTGGAGGAGGGCATGACATCCCACTCCAGTATTCTTGACTGGAAAATTCCATGGCAGAGGAGCCTGGCAGGCTGCAGACCATGGGGTTGCCAAGAGTTGTATATGACTGAGCATATATATACACACACATATTTAACAGGAGGCTAAATAGGCAATTGTGGCTATTTGTTTATGAAGATTAAAAAATATATAGATATTTTTAAAGGAGGGAGGCAAATTTACCCTTTTGGAGTATTTACTTAGTACCTATTATTTTTCTAAGTCCCAATGTTTAAAGACAAAACTAAGAAAAGAAATCTAAAGGGAGGAAAAAAAAAAAAAAAACATGTAGGATGGGCACTATCTTGGTAAAGGGTAGACTTCAGAAGAGGAAATTATCATACAATATAATTTATGTCCTGAAAGAGATAGCATGGCTGCTATCAGAGTCTCAGAAGGGGAAAATAACCTATCCTAGGTGAGAAGGGGACGACATAGCCTTGAAGTTCCTTAGCCTTGAAGGATGATTAGGCTGGTGTCACCTACGGAGAAGGAGGGAAGAGTGCTTAATGCAGAGGAAGGTTATGTGTGTCCTGAGGTCTAGAGGTCAGATGTACTGTGCATACCTACTCAGTCGTATCTGACTGTTTGCAACCCCATGGATTGTAGTCCACCAGGCTCCTCTGTCTTTGGGATTATCCTGGCTAAAATATTGGAATGGGTTGCCATTTCCTTTTCTAGGGGATCTTCCTGACCCAGGGATTAAATCCACATCCCCTGTGTCTCCTGTATTGCAGAAAGCTTCTTTACCACTAAGCCATCATGGAAGCCCCAGAGGCCAGATGGGGACATGTAAAGAACCACAAATGGATTGGTATCAAGGGAAACTTAGAGAATTTCTGGCAAAAAACAAAGGCAAATAAATAAAATTGAAGATATAATCTGAGACTTTACAGTCATAGAAATGAGATTGTAGTTTGTCTTAAATGTTGAACTTTAATTGGGTAATAATAATAACAGCCATCCTTATTGAGACCTTACTATAGGAATGATATCATACTAAGTGTCTTTCATTCATTATCTGATTTAATTCTCACATTAATTTTACGAGGTAGGTACTACGATGATTCTTATTTTATGAACAAATGAACTAAGACTTGTATAGATTAAATAGTTAACTAATCAGTGCCACAGAGCTAATAAATGATAGAACCAAGATCAGACACTCTTATTCCAGAGACCTCACATTATTAATTCCATTAACTGCTTCCCAAAAAGGGGAAATTACACATCAGATTTGTCTTTTAGAAACATCAATTTGAGGGCAGTATAGAAAGATTATGTACTGATGAAGGACAAATTCATGGCATGATATCCTCAGATGAGGATAATTGGTAGGTTTTTGTTATCAAGCAGGCAAGAAACAATTAGAACTTGACATAGAGAAATGACCAGTGTAAGAGATAATGCATAAGTAGAGTTTAGAAAACTCATAACTGATATAGACTGAATGTTTGTGCCCTGCCAACATTCAGATGTTGACGTCCTAAACCCAGTGTGACTATAGTTGGAAATAGGGGCTATGAAAGTGAAAGTCGCTCCGTTGTGCCTGACTCTTTGTGACCCCATGGACTGTATGGTCCCTGGCATTCTCCAGTAAAGAATACTAGAGTGAGTAGCCTTTCCCTTCTCCAGAGGATCTTCCCAACCCAGGGATCGATCCCAGTCTTCCGCATTGCAGGCAGATTCTTTACCAGCTGAGCCACAAGCGAAGCCCGAGAATACTGGAATGGGTAGCCTATCCCTTCTCCAGTGGATCTTCCAGACCCAGGAATCAAACCAGGGTCTCCTGCATTGCAGGCAGATTCTTTACCAACTGAGCTATAGGGGAAGACACGTGATAAAGGTTAAATGAGGTCATAAAAACTGGGTTTTAATCCAGTAGGGTTGGTGCCTTTATCAGAATAGGAAGAGACGCCTGAGCTCTCTTTCTACCATGTGAGGATATAGTGAGAAGGCATCGTGTGTAAACCATGAAGAGAGTTCCTACCAGGAACTAAATTGGCTATCACCTTGATCTGTTGCTTAAGTCCCCCAGTCTGTGATATTGTGTCATGAAAGCCTGAACAGACTAAGAAAATAACCTTCTAAATAGAAGCTGAAGAACCAATGACTCTTGAGTTTTCAGCCCTGAAAGTTGCCATTTCATCAGTGTGGAATACAGACAAGTTAACGGTGTGTTAGGAAAAAGGATGCATTTATGTCATTCATGGGGATTTATGACTGTGCAGGATAACTTTGGGGAAAATTTTAGTAGGTGATTGACATACAGAGATACTTGATTGGAAAGATGTATTTTTGAGTTTTCTGTATCTGTACAGAAATTTTTCTATTAACAATGGTGATATAAATAGGTATGGGAAATTATAAAACACTTCGAAATTTGGTTTAAATAGTCAAGATCTAATACAATATAAATTGTTGTCATTTAAAAGTATATCTAGGTTCGATGCACGATACTGGATGCTTGGGGCTGGTGCACTGGGACGACCTAGAGGGATGGTGTGGGGAGGGAGGAGGGAGAAGGGTTCAGGATGGGGAGCACATGTATACCTGTGGCAGATTCGTTTTGATATTTGGCAAAACTAATACAGTGTTTGAGGTTTAAAAATAAAATAAAATTAAAAAATAAAAAATAAAAAAAATAAAAGTATATCTAATACTTTGGAATACCTTCTACACACATTACCCAAAATATAGACATAATCACATAATCAGGGGAAAAAAGCTCACTCAAAATGTTTTACCTTTGCTGATCAAACTGTTATAAAATTTCAACATGCATGTTGATGTATGGAAAAACCAATACAATATTGTAAAGTAAAAAAATAATAATAATAAAAATTTTTAAAATAAATAAATAAAAATAAAAAAACTGTTATAAAATTTCCAATAACATTATTAATGTCTCTCTATTAGCTCAGTTTTCATTTTCTAAATATGAAACCAGAACCTACACATCATCAGTTTGTCACTGGACAAAATGCCCTCTTTGATTTCTCAGTTTTGCAAACAGTGTGGAAATCCTGTAAATTAGAATCAGCTGATTATGTTTTGCACACTATAATTTCTCCTTCTCTGTCCCTGTCGTTCAGAGAGTCACGTTCACAGTGTCATTACCATTCCATCTAAGACACACAGTTTGCAGGAATCATTTGGTGGTCTTTCAGATTAGAAGTTACACTATTTGTCAACCCTTTCATATTTCTTTTCACCCATTCCTTAGGGTGACCCTCAGCGTTACGAGAGGCAAGCCTCTCAATCTCTCTAGCCCTAGCCCTTCATTATATGATTTTGCTGTTGTTTTGATGAGAAAGGTCAGCTTCAGCCTTAACTTCAAAGCAGAGTCATAGACTTTGATTGCAGTGACTGCTAAGAATTCTACCGTCTCTTCCACTGTACTTATTTTTTAAACATTTCAGAAATAATCAGAGCAATAAAACACCATTCAGTTTTCAAGTGAAATGAGAACCAGAGAGGAGGTGGCAGTGTCACAGAACCCCAAAGGTATAGACCTTACAATCCCCTGCAGAACCACGGCCCACAGAAGGCCGCAGATGGGCGAGCATCACATGGCATGCATCTCATTAGTGTTGGACAAGAGTGTAAACATGTTACAGTAAACACAATGTTTGGTTTATTGTTTATTCGGGGATACAAATATTTAAGGGCTGGGCACAAGAAAATGAGCCCTGAGATGAGAGACTGAGAATTCTCATCAGAATGAAAAGATTGAATTAGGAGAGAGGAGTGCCTTGAAGTCTAGAGCAAGGCCAATTGTGTCAAATGGTGCTGGGAGGTCAAATGAGAGAAAGAGTGAAAAGTACTCATTGGCTTAATTAACAAAGAGGCATGTGGCGATCTGATCCGGGAAGTATCAGAGAAGTTTAAGGTGCAAAGTGAAATGGAGATAAGGAACTGGAAAGATTAAGAGAAACATCTTACAAATTGCTGCTGGGAAGGAAAGGAAGGCAGGCTTTTCAGTAACTGGAGAAATAATTCTCTTTTAATGTCATAGGAAAATACTTTTAAAATAATCAGAATAAAAATAGTGAAGGGAGAAGTAGAAAGTTATAAGAGGGTGGAAAATAATTTGTGGATTACAAACTTAGGATAAGAAGAGACTATACACAAAAACCGCTATCTGACCCATGCCAATCTGATCACACAGAGCTCTGATTCTTTCTGGTAATAATGATAGATTCTGAAATTTTAGAGTAGAATGAGGTTTAGCCATTTTTCCACAGATTCACTACCAGCTTATCATGAAACTAAGTCTCAGTCCAAACTCTGACATGTGTACAGCATTTATTAAATACATACATATCACCTAGCAAATTTAAAACACATTATTCAGCTGGTTCTATAAATTTGGTGATGTCTCAGCTTTCTGCCCTTTTCCATGATATAGCCACTTTCTTGCATGTAAGGTTTGCTGAAGACTGTCACCGTGGTATTCCAGAAAAAGTGAAGAAGGCTGAGCGCCGAACAATTGATGCTTTTGAACTGTGGTGTTGGAGAAGACTCTTGAAAGTCCCTTGGACTGCAAGGAGATCCAACCAGGCCATTCTGAAGGAGATCAGCCCTGGGTGTTCTTTGGAAGGAATGATACTGAAGCTGAAACTCCAGCACTTTGGCCACCTCATGTGAAGAGTTGACTCATTGGAAAAGATTCTGATGCTGGGAGGGATTGGGGGCAGGAGGAGAAGGGGATGACAGAGGATGAGATGGCTGGATGGCATCACTGACTCGATGGACATGAGTCTGAGTGAACTCCGGGAGTTGGTGATGGACAGGGAGGCCTGGCGTGCTGCGATTCATGCGGTCGCAAAGAGTTGGACACGACTGAGCGACTGAACTGAACTGATAGCTAGCATCTGACAACCAGAAATTCTGTCTTACACACTTGGCCTCAGAACTGCTTAGGAATGAGGGCTAAGTTGACATCTTTAAAAATAAAGGTTTCAGTGTTCCCCCAATCCTTACCTTGATCACTTAAGGGTCAGGTATGTAGTGAAGTGTTTTAGCCAAATTATAATTTAAATATCCTCAGTTCCACCAACATCTTAAGTCTAATAGTGATCACGTTCAGAAGACACAGATTTCACCAGTAGAAACCCATTTCAGACGTTCAATATGATAATTTTCCAAAGTATACAGTTATTCAGAGGTTTAGGGAAGATCAGAATGTAGACTTTCTGATGCATTTCTAAGTAGAGCAAGTGATTACTTTAATATAGTTTAAATTAACAAGCATATACATGTTGCAGTTTTGATGCTGAAGAGTTTTCAAGTAGATGACCAATAAAATGACATATGGAATCATGGCAAAAATGCAAGGTCAGGTAAAACATAGAAATATCAGGAATGAATATGGAGAGCAAAAGACAACACTATTATTTAATTATTAGATTTTTTTCTCAATTTTCAAAGTAGAATGTGAGTGATGTATAGTGGGCTATACTTGACTATTTTTCTGTCAAGGAAAGGGCAGCCAAACTTAGAAATTTAAACAGGGCAGAGTAAACAGTCTGCTTGGACTCTATCCCTTCTAAATCCATCTATAGGCTTTTATTTTTCTACTCTAATATCAAAGAAAGGCAATCTTAGATACCTTCAAGCAAGTGAAAATACAAACCCAGCTTGCCCCAAAGATTGAATTGTACATCAACAGTATGTTCTCTTTAGTCTTTGTGAGAGAGAAGACATAAGTATTACCTTCTGACCTTCTCAGGCTGATGCAGTCAATGCCAGCCCAGGGCCTGTCTCAGCCAGGCAGCCTGGTGAGGCTGAGTGAACCCCAAAGACAGAACTCCAGGGGTGAACATGAGGGGCCCTATGTTGTCCCTGTACCGGGTCAGTATTTGTAGCAAACCTCCTACCAGAATGTGAACAGACTGTATCAAAGACATCTGTGAACTCTTCTTAGCAAAGCAGAAGCCACTAAGTTCAGTTTGACTAACCAGTATAAAATTTAATACCTCGAGGAAACACAGTAAAAAAATATCATGGCAGGGAACTCAGAGAAATCGAGTCCAAACGAATGATCACAATACATTATGTAAAATACAAATGCACAGAAAGAAATTCATATGGTTTCTGCCTAAACAGAAGTCAGTCTTCACAATTTATCCATATAATGAAAACTCAAAGAGATAGAGACAGACAGGAGAATATAAAGGCAACGGAATAACCCTGGCATCTGTGATGAGGACAGAATGTTGTGCATGGCAGAGATTCAATTTAAGCAAATGTGGAAGGAGTCCCCGGAGGCCAAATACTTCTGCAGACAGCACTATGACACAAGCCTGAAACCGAAAAGACGGACGGCCTCATTCAAGACCAAGACTTGGAGTCTCCCAACACAAGATTTTAATTCTGCAGACACAGAATAAGGAAGACAGGGTTTTGTTTGCTGATACATATGCTTTAATGATTCACTAAACCTATGTACAGTTCACCCATAATGTAATCTTGCTGCTGTCCAATTCTTATTCTTTTTTTTTTTTTTTAATTTAAAAGAACCTAAGTTTTTCAGTTACTATTAACTTACTCAGCTCTGAGGACATATGAATTCAGCCGAACATTCTGTCAGATTCGGTGTGAAGGCAGCATGTGTGTTGATTAAAAGCGTGGCTGCGGAGGTTTGACTGCTTACATTTGAACTGTGCCTCCTAGCTGCGTGACCAGAGGCTACTTCCTTATTCTCTCTAAGCTCAAATTTCTTAAAGTAAACTTGATTATGATTTATATCTCAGGATTGCTGTGAGTTTCAGCAACAGAATACTTCCAAAGGGCTTAGTACCTAAACGTTGTGGGCACTTGATAAATATTTACAATTGTAATTATAAAACAGGAAATTCATGGCACAACATAGAACTCTTACATTTGCTGACTACTTGCAGGTCATTTGACTTTTACACAAGAAAACAAATCATTTCCATAGACCCAAAAGAAGTACCCTTTGGGTTATCAAGATGAGATTATGACACTTTTGATTTACCTGTATGAAAATGGAATCATCCCAAATCAAAGAGGTAAAAAACAAACAATCAACAACAATAAAAATACTCCTCGGTTTCTTTAGTCATTACCAATGTAGGACAGCTAGGAAAAAAAAGAAATCTATTCTATGAATGTGTAATGGAGCACAAAGCCTAAAAATAATTTAGTTGACTAAATGTTAAATGGTTTTACAAGTTCAAAACGTTTTTGTCATTATAATGCTTCCCTGTATTAGAAGGAACCAGGAAGTTTTAATCAAAATCCTTTTTATTAGAACACACACACTTATTTGTGTAGTTCACTTCAGTTAATCACTTCAGTACAACACTCAAAAACATCAAGAGAATATGAAAAAAAATAAAAGCCTTAAGGTTAGAACTACAGTGCCCTCTGTCTTAAAACTGTATTTAAGAACTCCAT
This sequence comes from Bubalus kerabau, assembly GCF_029407905.1. NCBI lineage: Eukaryota > Metazoa > Chordata > Mammalia > Artiodactyla > Bovidae > Bubalus > Bubalus kerabau. The sequence goes on from NC_073628.1 coordinate 71,459,980, forward strand.
TTAATTAGCACATTTGAGTCAAACATGAGAATATTTTTAATCCAAAAGATTGAAGTACATTGAGATGACAATAGGACAATGATGAAACTTCTGAAGTTTTATTTTGTTTTAATAATTTGTTTAGATGGGCCTAGAATATTATGTAAATCAGAATAGTCAGACTTTCTGGTCATATCTGCTTTGGACATGATCCTATTAAAAAATGTTTAACTATGTTGTACTGAGCTATACATGAAGTTTTAGAAGCAAGATAAACCTGAACTACATACTATAGAAAATTTGAAAATTTTTGTGCTCAGAAGGAACCCAGAATCATATCAATTTCACCTATTTTTAAAATGAAGTCTTAATCTTTGGCATTTTAGCCAATCACAGATTCATGCATATTTGTACCAAAGTTGAGAGCACATTGAATATTTATTTACTGTGCTTTTAGCTTAAGACCGTGACGTGCATTTGGTCAATACAGGTTGACTTGAACTAGAAAATTCTTATCAGTTATTTCATTGCATAAGCAAAATGAAATACTATGCTTATGGCTTATCTTCACAACTCATTGCTAGATACAGATCAAACTTTACTTCTTTATCATGCTATCCATGGTTTCAGAGTATTTGTGGTCTGTTTTACTTCAAGTTAATCTGTTGTCATAAGAACTGAAGATGAAATCTTCACACTACTGCTGTGTGGTTCTTTTTCTTAAGAGTTTTCGCCAAACAAGGACATAAATGTTTAGCAGAAGACACTACTTTCTTTTTTGACACTATTTAACAACTTAAATCAAGTCAAGTATCAGAGGGCTGGCACAAGAGGATTCTCAGCTACAATCATTTGAGTCTTCTCTTTTATTGCTTTGAAAAAATAAATGCCAACAGTTCTTACTAACACATCTGTTCCACAGTGAGAGCCCTGTGGAAAATGAGAAATAGACTATAAAATGTGGATAATTCAAATAAAAATTCAGAATATGCTATTACAGCTAAAATTCTAAAAATTATGGTAGTTCTATCTTGGTATATGTCTTTCAGATGATTATATATATGTATATGTATACATATATATGCATATTTAACGTTATCGAAGTATAGTTGATTATACAGAAATTAACACCATGTTAATGCTCTATTAATGTTTATAACTCTACAAAGCAGAGTTATTCATTCAGACTTTTTTTTTTATAATTGGGGTACAGTTGCTTTACAATATTATGTCAGCTTCTGGTGTACAATCAGAGGATTCTAAACTGAAAGAGATTCTTTCACCCTACTCTGGAAGCAGGATTTGGCTTCTTTTGAAGGAACATATGTACTAAATATGAGATTTGGTTTCTTTTCCATAAAAGTAAAACGTGCTTGAACAGAGTCTTTGTAAGAAGCAAAATTTACATTCTTTGTATATTATGTGTGGATGTGTGTGTGCGCGCTCTTACTCATTTGGGCCTGGCTCTTTGAAACCCAATGGACGGTAGCCTGCCAGGCTCCTCTGTCCATGGAATTCTCCAGGAAAACTGAAGTGGATTGCCATGCCCTCCTCCAGGGTATCTTCTCAACTTAGGAATCGAAACTGCATCTCTAATGTCTCCTGCATTGGCAGTAGGTTCTTTACCTGAGCCACCTGGGAAGCCCTTCATTATGTAGTACATTTTCCTTATTGTTTCAAAGTGCTAAACAACCACAGCATTTTTTCTTATTGGAAATGTTTTCATGGGATAGGTATTAGCATATACTGATGATACATTTCTGTTCAGCATGCTCTAAAGCAGGCAGAAAGCGATGCTATCAGCTGGAAAAAAGAAATGGCTCCTTCTTTTTTTGTTATTCTCACAGCAATATGCAAGTGGGCTTTTGTTGTTGTTGTTCAACCATGCTTTCTAATTACTGATTTGAATGGTTCTGTAGATTAAAAATAAAGTTCTTAATTGAGTATAAATGAGTTTGGAAAATATCCAACTGGCAAAGCTGGTCTCTTCTAACATTTATTGGAATCAAGATGTTTCCTAATTGAAGAAGCTATCACATTATTGTATCTGTTCAGATCTTTTATGTTCGTGTCCTATGAGAAAAGGCACTGGGGTTTCATTGTGTATGGTTTGGGAATTAAATTAGAATGTATAAATATATTAAAATACCCTCCAAACAGATTTTTATTGAATTAACTACTTAATTTCTTGAAGACTCCTGAGAAACTTCATATCAGCATGACAACATCTGTCACAACATTTTTTTTTGTTTTAAATACATTTAAGAAAGGTAATCATAATACTTCTTGTATCTTGAGGCATTGTGTTCATGTTTTGGAGAAGTGGTAGCATGACTGAGCAGTAAGCATCAGATACAGACTCATCTGGGCTTCCCAGGTGGTGCTAGTGGTGGGGAATCCACCTGCCAATGCAGGAGACACTGGTTTGATCCCAGGGTCAGGAAGATCCCCTGGAGGAGGAAATGGCAGCCCTCTCCTGTATTGTTGCCTGGGAAATCCCATGGAGAGAGGAGCTTAGAAGGCTACAATTCATGGAGCCACAAAGAGTCGGACAGGAATGAGTGACTGAACACAAGAGAAAAGCACAAAGACTCAACTAACACCTCATTCTAGATATATAGACATCTCATCATCTAGCCAGGTATATAACTAATTCTTCACACTTACCATCCTTCCAGGACTTTCTTGGGTCGAGCCTGACTTTCATCAGCTATGATAATCATTCACATATTTTCATTAAAATAGTATTAGTAAAGTAAATTTTTCATTATTATATATGTCACTATTTAGTTTGATTTGAATATATGTATTATAATGGAAAGAGAAAGTTACATGTATATATATTACAACAACATAATATGTAGAGAGAAATACATACATACATTCGAGTAATTATGCACCTGGAATGGCTTCCCAGGTGGTGCTAGTGGTAAAGAATCTGCCTACCAATGCAGGAGACATAAAGAGACATGGGTTTGATCCCTGGATTGGGAAGATCCCCTGGAGAAGAGCATGGCAACCCACTCCAACATTCTTGGCTAGAGAATCCCATGGACAGAGGAGCCTGGAGAGCTACAGTCCATAAAGTCACAAAGAGTTGGACACAACTGAAGCAGCTTAGCACAGCACATACATATACATACAGATACACATATTTTATACATACATTAAAATCAGGTATCTAGTGCTTGCTACTATAAACCGTAAAGTAAGGTTATCTCAGATAGATCTAATAAAAGGAAATTCCCTTGGGTTCTTTGAATAATCTGTTAGGTATCACTTTGTTATAAATTAAATATTAACACTTTCAACATTTTTAATTCTTCCGTTCATAGACTCAAGGTATTTTGTTGGCAGCAAGCAGAACTGAGGGAAGAACCCAAGTGTTCTTTCATGTACTTTACTTTGACTTTCATTCATTTGACAGTTCAGTTGTACTGAGCTATACTTAACACTCAGTTATATTTGCTTTTTAATCTTAGTAATGGAGAAGGAAATGGTAACCCACTCCAGTATGATAGCCTGAAAAATCCCGTGGACAGAGGAGCCTGATGGCCTACAGTCAAAAGTGTTGGACATGACTAAGCGACTATACAATCTTAATGAATCTGTACTATGAAAGCAGCTACTGAAACAAAATATAAAATATTTAGAGGACATTCTTATCTTACTGCGTCCTAATTATATTGGCCTGAAGCCCCTTTAAAAATATGTATTCGTGAAAGTGAAAGTGAAGTCGCTCAGTCGTGTCCGACCCTTTGCGACCCCGTGGACTGTAGCCCGCCAGGCTCCTCCGTCCATGGATTCTCCAGGCAAGAATACTGGAGTGGGTTGCCATTTCCTTCTCCAATGTATTCCTGAAGCTTGGTATAAAGTCTCACTTTAAATTTTGGCATTGTTTTTTCTGAATAGTGTAATAGCATTGCCATAAAAATAATTCTATTGGTTATGAATAATTTTTAGTTAAGAAAGCCAAGTTTCAAAGAAATGAGATTATTTTTCCAAAATCATATTATTAGCTGATAACTAAGATTAGAACTAATGGCAGATATAAAACTAAAAGCCTAGTTTCTTGAGCACCAAGGTGATGATTTTCCCACTACTTGGTAACCATGGGGAGGATGTTTACTTGTTTGCACAGTAACTTATTGATGGCACCAGTTCTCATCTGAAAAATGTGCTAAACCATCCCAGGCTGTGCATGAGACTCAAACTTTTCATAAACTAATTACTTTTTTAAAATCTATGCATTCTTTCAGGGACTTACTATACTCATATTCTGCTATTTTTAACACTTGCTAAATGAAATCTGAAAACTGGTACAAAAGAATGACTATAAGAACAGCTGCCATTTTTCAGATAGAGAAGATGTCTCAGAAATGTGAAAAAAAAGTGATTAAATAATATACATGAAAAAAGTGTTTCCAAAAATTGGAGTAGTCCTAAGATAGAATGGTTTCACTAAGGTGATAATGAGTTCCCTATCAGTGAATGCGTTCACGTAGAGGCAGAAGTATTGCTTGCCAATATCTTGCCTTTTAAAGTCATACATTATCTGATTTTATGAATAGATAATTCATAGATTTCCTTCAAATTCAGAATTTCTATCTTGATATATATCTGAGTTTTCCCTTAACAAATAAAACCTACAGAAGTCACATTTTGCTATACCACTTTTGATATTGTAACAATTTTGTTTTCATATATCCTTTATGCTTAATGAATTTAAAAATAATTTTGGAAGTTATTTGTCTCTGCTTACAGGCATGTGTAAAACCAAACAAAAGCAATGCAGAAATGTTTTATATCTTGGGGTTGGTGATTACTTCACTTTATTTTTTTCCATTTAAAGGTTACTGTATTTAAAATGGAATCAACTTTTAAAACAAACGAGCTAATCAGCATATGTAGGATATAATTAAGTATGTTATACAAAGCAAACCAACCTATTGCTTGCAAACTTTAACATTCAGATTTATCTCCCAATTGACTTCATTTGATAATCTTTTGCCTGTCAAGCATTTCCAAATGCTGTTATGCCATTGGAATCCTTTGTCCTTTGGCAGGTAACACTGCTCTGTTCAATTCTGTCCAGTTAACATGCTAGGTAGACTGTAGTATGCCAAGTTCAAAACGAACTGAGTCCTGGAAGAAACCCAATGAAAATGCCTTATTCTTTTTCTGAGCCTGCCACAAAATCAAGGTAACCAAAATACTGCCAGGCACTAAGATGCCTCCAGAGAGGAAATTCTGTGTAAACTTGCCATGAGATTAAGAGTTTGTCAAACTCAAATGAGTTGACAGAATTTCTGGAGAGATCTTCGTTTCTCTATTCCTGTTTTGGTAATCAGATTAGCATATTGTGACAGTAGAAGTCATCACTAATAATAAATTAGATCTTAATTGTAAATGATGTTCTAGTGAAAATTAGAAGAAAAAGTATTTCTGGTTTCAACATTTTCATGTGCCTGTCAGCAGTTATACAGGCAAAAATCAGTATTAAGTTGTAACTCAGCAATAGCTTGAAAATTATCTATACCATTATTATTATTATTTTGTTGTCTCTCATAGGGACATCAGACATCTGTCTTCAAAGATAATGGCAGTAACAATTATTTGCATCATAGCCCTAGCTAACTAGATAGCTGAAAACATCTGTTATGATCTTCAGTTTCTCTAACCTGTCCCTGGAGAGGCTTTGATGCTTGAAATATTCTTTTTCTTCTTTCTCTGTCTGCAATAATCATTTTTGCAAAATACAGATTACTTGATACTTAAGGAAATTGACTCTAATGCTGTTTTTGTCTTTTTGAATTAAAAAACTGGAAGAAGCAGGCATTAAGAAAAACTTGAGAAGAAAATTACCTTGCCAGAGTTGGAATTTTACTGTCATAACTATATTGCATTGCTCTTTTAAATGATGGTCATTGTTTTTCTCTGATATATTAAACTCATAAAAAGTAGAGGTTCTAATGTTTGAACTAACACATCAATGTTCACTAGACTGCTGTCCTTATGATTCATTAAAACATAAAGTCAAAGGTATGGGATTTTTTTGCACTCTAATCCCGTAATTAATTAGGAAGTCTTTGCAACACTGCAATACATTAGAAGTATATTGAGCTCTGGGCTATTTGGTGCACACAAATGATGTAAGTCGCGTGGTCTCTTCCAGCACCTAAATTCCAAGCTTATAGAAAAACTTTAAACCAGTAACAAGTGAAACAAAATACAAATCCTAAACTATATAATATGTTCCTATAGGTTACTATTTAGCTCATTCGGTAAGGAATCTGCCTGCAATGCAGACCTGGGTTCGATTCCAGGATCAGGAAGATCTTCTGGAAAAAGAAATGGCAACCCACTCCAGTATTTTTGCCTGGAGAATCCCATGGACAGAGGAGGTTGGCAGGCTACAGTCCATGGGGTCACAAGAGTAGGATATGACTTAGTGACTAAACCACCACCACCATAGAATACGTACAATGGTGTGCAGCAGAAAAAAATCAGTGTTGGCAAAGGAAATTGGAAAGGTAAGACTTTCTAAATATTTATTTCTTTATTTGGCTGTGCTGGGTCTTAGTTGTATACATAGGTTCTTTAGTTGCGGCATGCAGGATCTTGTTCTCTGACGAGGGACTGAACCTGGGCACCCTGCACTGGGATGTGCAGTCCTAGCCAGTGAACCACCAGGGAAGTCCCCAAAGGGAAGATTTTAATCCTTTAATGGTCAGCATGCTCATGATGGCGGCAGGTCAGTCTGGGTCAACAGAACTTGATGCTCAGTTAGTATGTGTTGACTGCATAAATGAATAAATGCATGAGTGAATGAATTAAATAGGAGAGTCTTTGAAAAGAAATGGACTCTTGATCTGGCTTGGCAGAATGGATGCAGTTTTTGTAGCTGAAGAATGTAAAAAAAAAGAGAGAGGAGTAGCATGGCCAACAGTTTTCATGATGATGGGGATAAGGGTAGACTGAAAGGAGGGTGAAGGAAATGGGACAAAGGTGCTCTTAAGCCTGGGAGGGAGAGGAGGGAAAGTGAAGAAAAATACTTGCTCAGGTATAAGATGTATATGAAAAAATGAGAACAAATATTTTATGCTAGCATGTAGGTACATTATGAAAGAAAGTGAAAGTGAAGTCGCTCAGTCATGTCCGACTCTTTGCGACCCGTGGACTGTAGCCCACAAAGCTCCTCCGTCCATGGGATTCTCCAGGCAAGAATATTGGAGTGGGTTGCCATTTCCTTCTCCAGTGGATCTTCCCGACCCAGGGATTGAACCCAGGTCTCCCACATTGCAGGCAGATGCTTTAACCTCTGCGCCACCAAATGATGGGTTAGAGAATTGAATTATAACCCAGTTTTTAATTTATGAAAACAAAGAAATCCCCCCAAACATGGGGAACACTGAAGAAACTGGAGGTACTATGGAGCTGATCTTGTAGGTAAAACATTATAATAGCTTGTGTGTGCTCAGTCGCATTCAACTCTGCCTACCATGGACTGTAGCCGCCAGGCTCCTCTGTCCATGGAATTCTCCAGGCAAGATACTGGAGTGGGTTGCCATTTCCTCCTCCAGGGGATTTTCCTGATCCAGGGATCAAACCCACTTCTCCTGTGTCTCCTGCATTGGCAGGTAGATTCTTTACCACCTTTATAGGGCTGGGAAGCCCTGTAATAGTTTATATGAGTGTAATTAAATTTGAAGAAATATCAGATTTTGAGGAGCCATAACGAATATTTATTTAATAAGACTTCATGACAAGATATGTGGAATGAGGAGAAGAAACTTCCAGTGCTGGGAATTGCAGATATTAATGAAAATAACCATTTTGTATGATAAAAGGACATGCTGAATCACTTTACTTTTGAGTGTCTCAAGTCTGAGGACTCAACCAAGCATTTGAGTGGGAATATTAATTAGGTAGTTGGAAACACAGGATTGGAATTCTACTGAAAGATGATATTTGGAGTTATTCATTTACAATAATTAGCAAAGATGTATATTGGAAAAAATAAAAAAAGAATCATCTTTAAAAGTGAATAGCATTTATTATGTTTGTTTAAATTACAAATCAATTTTGAAAGTGAAAGTCACTCAGTCTTGTCTGACTCTTTGAGACTTCATGAACTATATACAGGCCATGGAATTCTCCAGGCCAGAATATTGGAGTGATTAGCCTTTCCCTTCTCCAGGGGATCATCACAACCCAGGGATCGAACCCAGGTCTTCAGCATTTCAGGTGGATTTTCTACCAGCTGAGCTACCAGGGAATCAATTTTGGAATGGTTCTAAATATATTTGCTTCATGTGAAGTTATTTTTGTTGCTAGCAGTATTCTGGAGATTTTGCTGTAGTGTTAACTTTATATGATCTCCCTTGTATGGAGAAAACCTACACATTTGATCAAGCTGCATTTATCATAATTCCAACATTTTACATGTAATGAAGGTATTAGCATTAAAGGATAAATAAGTGCTGAAAGACTGTGTATTGATGCTTATTCTTATAAAAATAATGCTTTGAGTCTACATAATAATAAAATTTACAAATAATGTGTTTCTTTAATTAAAATTGTATCTGTAGTTTTATATTTCCCTAATGATATCAATATTTCTTGGCTAATATTTCTTCACCTTTCAGTGCTGTGAGATTTGGATGAAGTTCATTCTCTTTTTATAAATGTTCTTCAATTTCAACCTGCTGTGAGCCTAGGTTAAGATAATTGAACTCAGGAGAATATTTTAAAGTGCAAGAAAAAATAAGGCAGCAAGAAAACATATGGCTTCCTAATTATGGCATAGACTTTTAAAATCTCCTGTCTCTCCCTCTCTCTCATGATTTCTTTCCCCAGTCCACATGCATAACTGGCTCTGTCATGGACAGGCATTGGAGATGGAACAACAGAAACATTCATTTACCTGTGGACAACTAGCATTTGAACTTTCAATTGTGTTTATTAGGTAACTAGAATTTTAGATGTTATAACCCAATATCTGCAGATACTCTGTCAATAGGAGTACTACTTTATAACTGAACAGATTTGGTAAATTCAAATCTCATTATGAAAAGTTGTTTACAATAAAAATCATCGCACTCAAGTAACATGATTGCACAGGCATTTTGGTTTTACTACCACAGAAATATGTTGTAGACTTTTTATTTATTTTAATGAGATTTAGGTTTCACATGGTATTACTCACTTATCATTTTACTGAATAGACACATATACTCTGAATATGTAATAATCCAAAAGCATAATCAATAATAAAAATCAATTTGAAATAGTCATCTGCACATTACATATTAAGTATAGGTCATATTTAGGTTTGTGTAATTTCCATGTAGGTTATTTCTCTGGTTTCAAGAATTGTTGGTTCCACAATAAATGAATTCAGTATAATAACAGGATACAAGATTAACAGGCAGAAATTGGTTGCATTTCTTTATACTAACAATGAAATATCAGAAAGAGAATGTAAAGAAACAATGCCTTTCAAAATCACAACCAAAAAATAAAATCCTTGGGAATAAAGCTCCCTAAGCGGATGAAAGATTTATAAGCTGAGAACTAGAAAATTTTAACAAAGGAAATTGAAGCTGATTCAAAGGAATTAAAAGATACCTCATGCCCTTGGATTGGATGAATTGGTATTTTTAAATGACCATACTTGTGATTCAGATGGTAAAGAAGCTGCATGCAATGCAGAAGACATAAGAGATGTGGGTTTGATCTCTGGGTAGAGAAGATTTCACTGGAGGAGGAAATGGCTACCACTCCAGTATTCTAGCTTGGAGAATTCCATGGACAGAGGAGCCTGGTAGACTACAGTCCATGGAATCACAAAGAGTCAGACATGACTAAGAGACTAACATTTTTACTTTTTGCACTTTCATATTACCCAAAGCGATTACAGATTTAATGTTATCCCTATCACATTACCCATGACATTTTTCAAAGAACTAGGACAAATAATTCTAAAATTCATATGGACTCAGAATTTTCAAAGCAATCATGAGGATTAAGAACAAAGAAGGAGGCATAACCCTCCCAGAATTCAGAGAATACTACAAAGCTACAGTGATCTAAACAGTGTGTTATTGACCCCAAAACTAGACATATGGATCACTGAAGCAAACTAAAGAGCCCAAAAACAAACCCACATGTTATATTTAACATGTTAGCTCTAATAACATGTGGCTAGTGGGATGAATGAAAGCAGTTCAAAGGTTATCTGCAAATTTCATGAAAGTTGTCCCCTTGACTTTCTCTAGTCTATCTTTAATGAAGCCATGAGGACAAATGAAACCACTAACATATTAGTATCTGGGAAAATGTGGTAGGTAATAGTCGATGGTGATGAACAATTTAGATTATCTATACCTATTATCCTAAAACTGAGAAGTTGGAAGATTTCTGTGTTTGATAATCCTGGTAAATATTTTAAATTTGTTGACCAAAAGTCAACACTCTCTTATTTAATGTTTTGCTATGTATGTCCAATCTTTCCTCTCTTCCCTAGTCCCCTGTACTAGGCTTAGTCACTCAGTCCTGTCTGACTCTTTGTAACCCCATGTACTGTTGCCCACCAGGCTCCTATGCCCATGCAGTCTCCCAGGCAAGATACTGGAGTGGGTTGCCATGCCCTCCTCCAGGGGATCTTCCCAACACAGGGATCAAACCCAGGTCTTCCGCACTGCAGGCAGTTTCTTTACCCCTGAGCCACCAGGCAAGACCCCCTAGTCCCCTAGTGCCTTATATAACCTATTATTTTCATTGTTCTCCCTACAGTATTAACTTTATACTACAGCAGTGTGTTTGTTATGTTCATTTTTACTCTGGCATCTGTACACTTATATTTGTCCCTGACAATAAGATGTCAGTGTGAAATTTATGTTCTATGCACAAATGTTCTTGATTGTCTCTGCTGTTCAAATGGTTTACAGAGTCTATTAATATAGTCTTATTAAATATGTATTTCTTTCTCATGTCTACCCTTTCTTTCCCATCCATTTTCTTAATTACTACTAAATAATCAAGAGGTCAAAGGTTGGATAAATGAATGATTGAATTTCTTTGGACTTTATATATGTCTCCTGCTATCTAAACTGTTTAATGCTGTATTGGTCATATTGGTAACCACAGGGAAGCATATCCATGCCAGGTTAATATGGGGGAGAAAGTGGATGTATTTCAGCATCTTCAAACAGTTGATATTTTACCTATATCTACTTTCATCCTCACAACAACTCTGAAAAACTGATAATATTATCTTTAAATAAGTGAGGAAACTGAGGCTTAGAAAGTTTCAACAACTTGTAATCTGCAATAGAAGGAGAAGGAAGATTTAACTTTTATTTCAAAGTTTGTGATTTTCCCATAAAATCTGTGCTTTATAAATTTACATATTTTATATTATACCATCCAAAATTTTTTTCTTATGAACTATCTCATTTATTTCTGTACACACTTGTTCTATTTACTACCATATTTTAGTATTTTAATTAAATGGATTTATTTTTAAATGAAATGTTATTTTCATAAACTAAAATAAATATCCTCATATAAATAAACTGTAATTATAAAAATAAATTTAGTTCTGCCAAACATCAAAACGAATCCGCCACAGGTATACATGTGCTCCATTTGGCAAAACTAATACAGTGTTTGAGGTTCAAAAATAAAATAAAATTAAAAAAAAAATAAAATAAAATAAAAATAAATTTAATGACAACACAATAATGCTGACAAATGTTTTGAACCCAAGTAGCTCTGTTAAAATGGAGATTAACAAATTATGGAGAAATATTAAAAACATGAGCTCTGTATGAGACTTTCATATTTGAGTTCATCAGAAAAGAATTAATGGAATTGATAAAAGAGTATCTTTCTCCTATGTCTTTTTACTGACCTACCCATGTGCTGCCTAAGACCATTCAGAATCCGCTGTATTTATGTCCCACAATTGGCAAATGCAATACTAAACCGTAAAATTCAGGAGGAATCGAAGACCCTTTGAGTCCTCTCCGCTGGAGTCCTGATTCACCAATTACCACCTCTGTTGGTTAATGTATTTGCTACACAGCTATGATGGGGTCATTAGACAATAGATATTTGAGATCATAAAGGACTCATGGAAAATGCTTCTATCTATTATAATGTATTTGAGAGTGTTATGCTATATTTTAATGATTGGACCCATTAACCCAGAATCAGTAAATTTTCCATTAGTAGGTAAAATAAGGCTCAATTTGAAGTATCTCTTCTATTTTCCCTTCACAGGTCTTTGATAATCTGTTTTCTGGCCCAACGTTTAGAGTATCAAATAGAATCATAGAATTCAGTGTTAAACTACATTTCTAGCGATTATAACTTGAGAAAACCTTATAGATTATGCAATATAATCTCTTGTTAATAAAGTTACAAAAACTAAAGTATAAATAGCTGAAGTGATTGCTCAAGGTCTCATGCTAATTCACAAAAAAGCAGTAACTAGAATCATTTCTCATTATGTAAGCCTTTTCCCAGTATACTTTAGGAGTATGTTTATTCCTCGGAGAAGGCAATGGCACCCCACTCCAGTACTCTTGCCTGGAAAATCCCATGGATGGAGGAGCCTGGAAGGCTGCAGTCCATGGGGTCGCTAAGAGTCGGACACGACTGAGCGACTTCACTTTCACTTTTCACTTTCATGCATTGGAGAAGGAAATGGCAACCCACTCCAGTGTTCCTGCCTGGAGAATCCCAGGGACGGGGGAACCTGGTGGGCTGCCCTCTATGGGGTCGCACAGAGTCGGACACGACTGAAGTGACTTAGCACTTAGCACATGTTTATTCCTTATAGAAAGAATGGAAACAGTAAAAAATAAATAAGACAGATGGAGGTTTTCCTAAGCTCAAACTGTCTGATAAAACCTGAATAGAGAAAGGTGGGCGATGTATGTAACAAATTTCCTTTCCATAAATAAATATGTCACTTCTTTAATTTTTTTGCTTCAAGATATATCTGAATGTCTGCCTGGAATTATATATTCTACTGTTAAGATTATATCACCAAACGCCTTCCACTCTTTGTTAATTGCAGGCCCAAGAATTATTTATAAGTGCTAACTAAACTAGAACTTTCCTATTACAATGTGTTAAAAATCATCACAAAACATAGGAATGTTGCATGCATTATTGAAACTGCCGTCCAATACCATTTGGAGCCATAACTTCTACTTTAAATGTCAACAGATACTCTGAAGATTACTTTTTCAAATGCAGCTTTTTAATTAAGTCATATTTTATATGGAAAGTAAATAGACACAGGCTGAGTGTACATAGAACTGCTGAATTGACTTTGCAGTAGCTACCCCAGTGGGGAGGGGTACTGTGAGTTTTAAGGACTATATCTTTTGAAGTCTCTCAGATTGGCTATGTATTAATTCAAGTACCAAGACAATTAACTACTTTGGTGTTGCCAGTAGTTTATCTAATCTGTATGTATGTATATATACATGACAATTGCTTGTAGTGATATTTAAATAATGTGATGAGTTTGTCAATAGAAAGTTTAGTAAATACTTCCATAAGCAATTCTTCAGTGTAGAGAAGACTATCTTAATAAGCAAATGACTTTGCCTTTTGTTCTAATATATAGCTACATATTTGGAATAATTTCTTAAATAAAAGCTTCTTTGTTGGCTTTCAATGTATTAGATTCTTATTTTGCTTTAAAATCATCTTCATTTATGTAAAGAAAAGTAGAGTCAGTGTGGGGAGATTAATAACATTCTCATAATAGGTACGGGTAAAAAAGAAAAATTGGCAATATTAAAAAAATAATAATATTTTTTACATTCTTTTTTTCTTCAATAGAATATTTTAGATTCTCTTATACGATCATATAATTCCACACAAACATTACTGACTCTAGTTTTGAAGATGCATTACATAAATGAAAAACAGAGAAAATATTAAGTTTTCACTATTTCACTATTGAATTTTTTTATTTTTTTACCCAACTGTTTTGACTCTATTTAATCTGAGTGCATATGTTACTTAAACTTAAAAAAAAATTTATTATAATTTATATATAGAAAGATATAATATTTATCTATATGACACATAATAAACCATTCTTATTTTATGCCCCAAACATAATATAAAACATTTTATTATGTATGAATATTCAATCTCCTGATTGTCTTCCCTATCTCTTTAACACTTTGCATCTCCTCATGTACTCTTCTCTTCCTATTACTAAATTCTGAAGCATGGTTCTTAGATCAGATCAGGGCAAAAAACAAGGAATGAGGGTGGAAAGCAATTTACCTCTTTTGATAAGAGTGTAAGATTTAGGTTTGAATATATTCTTGTCACTTAAAATTTTTTTATGAAAAAGGACAAAAGTTTATGTTGAGCCTAGTAGAATACTACAATTATATGGGGAAAATTAGCAAATTAGTTTTGCTTTTGTATCAGCCTGTTAACTTATTTTAGTCACTTAGATTAAATGGGTACTATGGTTTATTTCTGCCAAAATGTTTTGATGCTGCTTTGAAAAACAAGTAATAATAGTTTCTATAGCTCTTTTTTTAAATGACAGAACACAGTAATCATACCTCAAACTAGATACAATGCTTATGGCCTATAGTGTTTTTAACTTGATATTTATTTTTGTATTATTTTTAGACAACCATGATTGACACCATATGTTTTACTATCAAAACTCCAAATGTTTCTAATTATCTCATAATGAGTACCAAGTGGGGAATTAGATTGTTAACCCCTAAATACACTGGGAAAAAATGGTAATTACATATAATGTTAAATTACACTTGCTTCAGGCTTAATTATATTGCATAGGTTTCTAAAAGGCAATGCAATTATTTTATATCTTTTTTATGTAATATAAGAACATAGAAAATAATTACAAAATGTTTACATGATACCAAATATAAGACTATTATACCAGACAAATTGCTCTCGTCTGTTGCACACTGGATTAGGCTGCCATTAAATCTTGTCGTATCTATTGCAGCAGTCATGCAAATGATATCAATATTGCCAGTCTTTGATTCACAGCCTAAAATAGAGACCTAATCATGCCATGCCCATGATTTCAGAATAAAATCAGGACCTACCAAGCACTAAACTGACTTGTTTTTTTAGCTGCGTCCCTTTCCCAGCATAAATCCCCAAATCTCCAAAACACATGCTTTTCAGTGAGCCTGTCTGGCTCTTTCATACTTCACAATCACCATTAACTATTCATTCATACTCCTCTCTTTACCTCTAATGTCCTCACCTGTATCTCTGCTGCCATGGTCTTCAACCTCTACAAGATGAATCAAGAGCCTTAACGCAGATGTACTTGGAGTGCTTTCCCCAGATGGAATCAATCATGTTAATTGTTTTTCCAGAGCAATCTTTGTCACTGCTTCTATAGCAGGTAGGAGAGATGACCTAGGATTGTACGTTACACACATGTGTGTTTACCTGGCTAAATTATCAAATCTCTAAGGAGAGGTGTAACATAGTAAGTTTGTATTCCTTAGACACCTTGTATGTGGTGCTCAATAAATGCATGTTATATGGCAATCATTTTTCATAACTTTTTAGTATTTCTAATTCCTACCTTTGTTCTCTATTGTTTCTTGAACTCTTAAAATACACTATATTATTCTATATTGTCTATAATTATAGATATCTGAGGGAAAATCCCTAAATTACTCAGTATCTTCACTGTGATATGGGGTGGGTGTGATATTGCTACTTTGTTGTTGTTTAGTCGCCCAGTTGTGTCTGACTCTTTGCGACCCCATGGACTGCAGCATGCCAGGCCTCCCTGACCCTCCCCATCTTCCAGAGTTTGCCTAAGTTCATGTCCATTGCATCAGTAATGCAATCTAGCCATCTCATCCTCTGACACCCTCTTCTCCTTCTGCCCTCAATCTTTCCCAGCATCAGGGACTTTTCCAAAGTGTTGTTGCCTATTTGCATCCGGTGACCAAAATATTGGAGTTTCAGTTTCAGCAATGGATATTCAGGGTTGATTTCCTTTAAGATTGACTGGTTTGATCTCCTTGCTGTCCAAGGAACTCTCAAGAGTCTTCTCCAGCACTACAGTTCAAAGGCATCAATTTTTTGTCGCTCTGCTTTTTTTATGGTCCAGCTTTCACAACTGTACGTTGACACTGGAAAGACCATAGCCTCGACTATATAAAGCTTTCCAAGGGGTTGTAATGTACAGCCAAGGTTATCGTCACTGAGTTTTGAGTCATTAATTGATGATTTTTAATTGGCAAGATCATTCACTCTCTTTGTGACCCCATGGACTGTAGCCCTCCAGGCTCCTCTGTCCATGGAAATTTCCAGGCAAGAATACTGGATTGTGTTGCCATTTCCTTCTCCAGAGGGTCTTTCTGACCCAGGGATTGAACCCATGTCTCTTGTGTCTCCTGCAGTGGCAAGTGGATTCTTTACCACTGTGCCACATGGGAAACCTTCACTCACGCTTACTATGAGTTAAACCTGCACTTCTTTTTAAAGGTGCAGTATCAACTGACTACTGGGCTGACTGGACGCCACAGATGAACCCATCAGAGGTTGGCGTATTCTGACATCACATGGACCATGCACACTGTTGCTGGTCTCCTTCAGTCACAGGCAACTGGTGACATGGCCTCATGTGTGGATGTGATACTTTATAGACAATGAAAAGGAAATGAAATAGTGAATTGGTTACCATTAGTTACTGAAAATAAAAATAGAAAAATAAACGAATACTTGCTGCACATATTTGTGTGTCTGTCAAGGACCATGAATTGAGTCACAAAAGACAGTGATTTCTAAAAAATTAATAGCACTTTATTTTCTACCTTTAACAATGACCTCATTTACACTAAAACTCCCTGGGTGGGGGTGGGGGTGGGGGATGGAAAGAACATGGATGAATTAACACCTATATGTCAACATTTCTCAGGACTTGTAAGTAATCTAGTTAAAATTAAGTCAAAAAGACATTGTTTGGAATCTGCTGCATGCAAAGTCCTTTGTGTGATAATTTCCTTCTTATCTGAGCCAAAGTGTTAATGTTATTTACAATTATAGAATAACATTTGTTGACATAAATTGAACCAAACATCATTTTTTTTCCCTAAAAATTCTATTCAAAGTCTAAGTTTCAGGCATATTAAGACACTCAGAAACACTTAGTTGCATATTATACAGAGCAATAAAGCAGCCCAAAAATATAGCTATAGAGAAAAACTGGAAGAGAAGAAACCTCTTATTTTACACTAAGTCAAGCAAAATGTCCTTTTTAACCTTCTTAATAGCACTCTCCCCTGTTTTAAATTGAGTCATTCTGAGTACCTGAGCTTCATGTTTTATAGTTTTATAATTTGTAACGTCTGGCAAAGATCAAGGTTTCTCACTTTCCACCTCACAGATGTCCTTGCAAACTGGAACAAGATTTAAATGGTTTACATACATATATTACTTCATTAGTGCCTAATTAAAAATACGTCTGACAGCTGGCAGACAATGAGGTGCTTCAGATAATCCAAGGGAACTGATCAAGGATGGAGAATTGTGCTTGTAGCACATATATGAATTCATGGCATTCATTTTTCATTTTTAGGAACAGGATTTTTTTTTCTGCACCAACTTTATACATTTTGTATACACACTGTTACTGACATATTCATGCTGCATTTAGATTAAATATCATATTTTAGTAGGAGTATGTGGATTATTTTTCTAGTAGAAATTCTTCCTAGAAAAAAGTGAAGGTCTGTTTAAATAAGTCATGAATTTTCTTGTGATTGCCTGATAGCTAACATTAGCTACACATTACATGAATTTGTTTTCTATATTTGTTATATTTGTTATATTCTATATTTGATCCCTGCCTTCAAGTATTTATACATTTTACTGCTAATAGGGCTTCCTAGGTGGCGCTAGTGGTAAAGAACCTGCCTGGCAATGCAGGAGATGCAGGAGACAGGAGTTCAATACCTACGTCAGTGAGATCCCCTGGAGGAGTAAATGGCAATCCACTCAGGTATTCTTGACTGGAAAATCCCATGAACAGAGGAGCCTGGAGGGCTACAGTCCATAGGGCCACATAAGAGTCAGAAATGACTGAAGCAATTTAGCACACACACACTGCTAATGAAATAAATAGGGAGTTACCAAGGATATTGTATTAGTCAGGGTCCTCCAGAAAAATGGAATAGACTGAGGTAGCTTTTGGATGTGATTAAAATTTATGGCC
Source organism: Bubalus kerabau (assembly GCF_029407905.1). NCBI lineage: Eukaryota > Metazoa > Chordata > Mammalia > Artiodactyla > Bovidae > Bubalus > Bubalus kerabau. The sequence continues at coordinate 71,478,230 of NC_073628.1, forward strand.
TTAGAGTTTGAGTAAATCAGATCACCCTCCATAACATGGGTGGGCCTCAACAAATCAGTTGAAAATCTTAAAGGAAAAGACTGAGGTACCCTGAAGAAGAAGGAAGTCTACCTCCTGACTGTCTTTGGACTTGAGCTTTCATAGCCCCTCTTTCTTGGGTCTCTAGCATTTCAGTCTGCCTTGCAGATTTTGGAGTAAAATTAATTTCTCTCTCTCTCTCTAGCTCTATATGTTTGTGGATACACACACACACACACACACACACACACACATATATATATGTATGTATGTATGTATGTACATATGTCAGTTCAGTTGCTCAGTCATGTCTGACTCTTTGCGACCCCATGGACTGCAGCATGCCAGGCTTCCATGTCCATCACCAACTCCCAGAGCTTGCTCAAACTCATGTCCATGGAGTCGGTGATGCCAGCCAACCATCTCATCCTCTGTCATCCCCATCTCCTCCCACCTTCAGTCTTTCCTAGCATCAGAATGTTTTCCAATGAGTCAGTTCTTCGCATCAGGTGGCCCAAGTACTGGAGTTTCAGTTTCAGCAACAGACCTTCCAATGAATATTCAGGACTAATTTCCTTTAGGATGGATTGGTTGGATCTCCTTGCAGTCCAAGGGACTCTCAAGAGTCTTCTTCAACACCACAGTTCAAAAGCATCAATTCTTCGATGCTCAGCTCTTTACAGTCCAACTCTCACATCCATCCATGACTACTGGAAAAACCATAGCTTTGACAAGATGGACCTTTGTTGGCAAAGTAATATGCTATCTAGGTTGCTCATAGCTTTTCTTCTAAGAAGTAAATGTCTTTTAATTTCATGACCTCAGTCACCATCTGCAGTGATCTTGGAGACCAAGGAAATAAAGTCTCTCACTGTTTCCATTGTTTCCCCATCTATTTGCCATAAAGTGATGGGACCAAAGGCCACGATTTTAGTTTTCTGAATGTTGAGCTTTAAGCCAGCTTTTTCATTCTCCTCTCTCACTTTCATTAAGAGGCTCTTTAGTTCTTATTCGCTTTCTGCCATAAGTGTGGTGTCATCTGCATATCTGAGGTTATTGATATTTTCCAGGCAATCTTGATTCCAGATTGTGCTTCATCCAGCCCAGCATTTCACATAATGTACTCTACCTATAAGTTAAATAAGAAGGGTGACAATATACAGCCTTGACGTACTTCTTTCCCAATTTGGAACCTATCTGTTGTTCCATGTCCACACAGACATGTGTTTGTTTGTGTGTGTGTATATATAAATCTGCTCAAGATTACAAAATAATGGCTGAGTTGACAAATAAAATATAAGTTGATGATCTTTAGATTTTAAATTTTGTATTATATCAAACTTAAGTACTAGAAGAAGAGACCTGGAGACACTAAAAATCACTGAATAACAAATAGCAGCCAGATAGTTTATTTTCAGAGGAGGAAGAATCTGAAGTGGGATGGGTTATACTAAATCATTTTAAAATGTGACTTTTTTTTAAACCAGGTTCCGAAACACAGTCTTGAATAGCTTTGTTCGGAAGATTTTTCCACAATGATAGTAATGTTTTATATCTGTGTTGTCCAGATCAGTAGCTACTAGACCCATTTGGTTACTCAGCACTTGAAATGGGACTAGTAAAGCTGAGGATCTGTCTTTTATCTGTCTTTTAAATTTTATTTGTGGTTAAGTACTTTATATTCAAATCACTATTATACAGAGCAGTACAGAAAATGTAAGACCTGTTTGTAGATGCAGGAAAACACTTTGGGAAGGACACAGATGGAAATACTCATAGCTTAGATGAGTGAGAAAGATTTAAATCTGTGTAGCAAAGTGTAGGGAGAAGGCAATGGCACCCCACTCCAGTACTCTTGCCTGGAAAATCCCATGAATGGAGGAGCCTGGTAGGCTGCAGTCCATGAGGTCGCTAAGAGTCAGACACAACTGAGCGACTTCACTTTTACTTTTCACTTTCATGCATTGGAGAAGGAAATGGCAACCCACTCCAGTGTTCTTGCCTGGAGAATCCCAGGGTCGGGGGAGCCGCATGGGCTGCCATCTGTGGGGTCGCACAGAGTCAGACATGACTGAAGTGACTTAGCAGCAGCAGCAAAGTGTAGAGGCTGAGGAGTTGTCTGCCAGAAAAATACTTCAGTATCTAGTGTAAATATGTGAGGAGAGCCCAACAGAACAAGATTTGCAGTACATGTGAGGGGCACTTAAGAGTGAACTCATCTGAAGGAATGAAATACCATGTTGAATCTGCCCCCAAACTTCCTTGTCAGTAAAGATAAGGAATTATAAACTATCTAGCTGTTGGATACATAGATTCGGGTCCTTGAAACAGAAGTCACTGAAAAGAGAGAATTGAAAAAAAAAAAAAAAAAAAAAAACTACTTTATATGAGTCCATATAGAGTACAAACCATACTCTGAGAGTTAAGCAAGATGGAAAGAATTATTTTTCATGCTACTTTTCCCCTTTTCCCTAAGGTAGCCTCAGAATGTGATAAATGGGACAACAATTGAAATATAGCAACTGAATTTCAAGTCACGGAAAACTCCAATTAGTTTTAAGCAGAGAAAAGAAAGACTTGGTTCATATCATTGAAAACCATACAGCATATATATAATCAGAAAACAAATGCTTCAATCTGGCTAACTTTTTTCTTGTCAATTTAGGATTATTTTCCTTCATGCTTTAGCTAAACAGGAACTAAAGCAACAATGTGATACAGAACACTTGAGTGGTTTGACATTTCCTTCTCCAATGTTAATTGTATACCTGATGTGAAGTAGTGGTGGTTGGTGGTTTAGTTCCTAAGTTTTGTCGGAGTCTTTGTGACCCCATGGACTTTAGTCCTCCACGCTCTTCTGTTCATGGGATTTTCTAGGCAAGAATAGTGGAGTGAATTGCCATTTCCTTCTCCAGGGGATCTTCCTGACCCAGGGACCAAACCCAGGTCTTCTGCACTGTAGGTGGATTCTTTACCTCTGAGCCACCTGGAAAGCCTTTATACAAAAAGTAAAGTGAAAATACTCTGGCATAACTGATTTATAAAGAGTTCTGTTATAGTATGGGTTTTTAGAAAAAATAAATTTAAAATTAAATAGGTGAAAAATAGAGAGAGAGAGGAAAACAGAGGGATCACTTAACTGTCTTAAGAAATAAGCACAAAGAAAGATGTAAAGGATATTAAAGTATCTCAGAAATGATCATGAATCCATTGTATTTAGTATGAGAGATGAAGGAGAAAATGATCTAATATTTAAGATCTGGAGAAAGAGGGAGAACACATGTTTGAACATCTGTGTTGTGTGTGCGTGTGTGTATGTCTGTGAATTAATTGTGCATGTGTGCATTAATTGTTCATGTGTGTGTGCTAAGTTGCTTCAGTCGTGTCTGACTCTGCGATCCCATGGACTGTAGCCCACCAGGCTTCTCTGTCAATGGGATTCTCCACGCAGGAACACTTGAGTGGTTTGACATTTCCTTCTCCAATGTTAATTGTATACCTGAATAATTGTAAATTAGGTAAATATTGTTATCCCAATATTTTAACCAAGTCAGAGATATTAAGCAATGAACTAATGTCTCAAATTAGAGGGCTGATATTAGAGTTGGAATTGACTGATTAAAAAAATGATTTTAAATATTTTCTTTAAAACACAAAAACTGAATGAAAGAGTAAGACTGTGATATATTTATAACATATATATATCATTTAGTTTTTAAAAATAATTCCCATATGTATTCATATAAATCTGAAGTGTTTGATGTATACATTTTTATCCCTAATATACATAAGGGGAAACTTAGGCTTAAATATACTGTCTCATATGGTTGTTGTCTTCTCTAACACCAAATCCTAAAAAATGGGAGAATATGTGATGAATAGATTAGCTAATGAACATGTAATAGGAAAATATTATTAACTATTTTTTATCATAAGTCCAGTTACTTACTGTTGTTGTTCAGTCGCCCAGTCATGTCTGACTCTTTGTGACCCCAGGGACTGCAGCATACCAGGCCTCCCTGTCCCTTACCATTTCCCAAAGTTTTCCCAAGTTCAAGTCTATTGCTTCAGTGATGCCATCCAGCCATCTCCAATCACTTACCATGTTCAAAATATTACAACATTTTGTAGTGGTTCATTTCATGCATTGAATTTACTGATCTTTAGATTGTGTACAGCATTTATCAATAAATAGGATTTTCAAATTCTCCAAGACTTTATCATTGATCTGATGTGTGTAGAACCTCTGAGGAAATCCTACTCTGGGCCTATGACATTCAACAGTACTTTTCATCAAAGGTATTGCCACTTAGCTATTTGGGGAGATATTTTCTTTTTCTTTGAAGCTATGATAAGAGTGCAGGAAATGTTAAGATGGGCAGACCAACAAATGAAACTGGGAAACTGCAAGGAAGTCTGGTGGCAAAGAATTTCCAAAGTTAAAAAAAAAAAAGAACAGTAATTCTCTCAAAATTACTTAGCTTCATAATATCTTTAAGGGGAATATCAGCAAAGCTTTACCATATGAAAAGCAAGCTGAAAAAGGAAGAAGCATCTTGATCACCAACATGTTCTAAGTGAACTCACTGGGATGTCTCACTAATGCTCTGAGAGCCTCAAATTTTTGCCTCAGTCTCTTTCTTACAAAACAAGGTATCCTTTATTTATATTACATGTAAATCTTTTAAAGTAGCTCAATTAGTGGCATAGCTAATTTCATTTTTAATTATTTGCCCATAGAAATCCTTCTATGATATTCTATATTTTTATAGAGATTAAGTGGAAAAGCTGTAAAATACATGTTTATCAACACAGATGTTGTCTGAGTCAGTGTGGACCCCTCTAATAGAATACCATAAACTGGATGGTATTTATTTATCAACAGCAATTTAATTCTCCCACTTCTGGAGGTTAAAAGACCAAGATCAAGGTACTGGCCAATGTGATGTCTAGTGAGGTCTCTCTCCCTGGTTTGCAGATGGCTGCCTTCTTGCTGTGTGCTCACACAACACAGAGAGAGATCGTGTGTCTTCTCTTTTTAGAAGGTCATTAATTCTATCATAAGGGCTCTGTAGAGCCTTGTACCAAGGTCACAGGTATGGAGTCCTGTTCCAAGGTCACAGGATAAAAATCTCTGGAACTGACCAAGTCCCATAGCAACTGTTGTCATGAGCCTCTCAATCTAAACCGGTCAGTTCCCAACCCTATGTTAGGTAAAATACCCCACCCTATTACCCACCCTATAGCATCCTAGCCAAACGCCTAATGCCACCATTCCAGTAGGAATTTTCTCTATCTTGAGGCTATAAAAATTGGCTGCTAGCCTGCAAAAGGGTTCGGCTCTCCCTTGAGCCAGCCTGCTATTCAACAGCATCTCTCACTCTAAGAAACTTTATTCCCTTCTCATTCTGCTTCATATCTGGAAATTCTTTTCCAACCCGCACGCAGACTACCAGGACAGACTCCACTCTCATAACCTAAATACCTTGAAAAGGCCCCACCTCCAAATATCACACTGGGGATTGAGGATTGAATAAATGAATTCGGGGAGGGGACAGAGATTTAGGCCATAGAAAATGTAAATGCAAATTGGGTATGGATGAAAAGTACGGGGATATGTGCAGGGGAGAGAGAGATGGACAAGCATGGTCTTTCCACATTTTTTATTACATTACTTAATAAATAATGTTACGTACATTTTTTATAATCTTTTGACATTATTTAACAACTACAGTTAATTTGCGGTTCTTAGAATTCAACTGAGTAAACCTTAAGATCTAATTGGCTTTATTAAACTATTCATGAATTGGCCAGCATCCCATATAGTTAATAGAAAGGCACTTCAAAGGATTGTTCAAAATGGAAGGCTTCACTGGCAGAAAAGTGTGGATCAAGGAGGTTTTAGCAAAAGAAAAGAAAGGGCTGTTTCAGGCCAGGTCAACTTCATTGGGGGAAAGGAATGGCAGGAATTTTTATCAAGGAGTTTACCTCATTAGCACTAGCACCACTGTGTGTGTGTGTGTGTGTGTCCCTCAGTGGTGTCCTACTCTTTGTGACCCTATGAACTGTGGCCAGCCAGGCTCCTCTATCCATGGAATTCTCCAGGCAAGAATACTGGAGCGAGATGCCATTCCCTTCTTCAGGGGCTCTTCCCAACAAAGGGATGGAACTCATGTCTCCCACACTGCAGACAAATTCTTTACCATCTGAGTCACCAGGGAAGCCTTACCCCACTAGCAGTGATCAGGAGATTTCAGATCGATAGTTTTAAATGTCATATTTCTGTGAAGGGTTAAACTGCAATTAAGTCTTAGTTTACTGGTGTGGAGGGTAAATTAATCTATTTTGAGCCTGTTGTCTTTTTTTAAAGACTACACCAAATGCAACACCTATTCCTTTTCAATGCATTTAAAATATATATATATATAATTTTTTTTCCCGCTCAAACTCACAAAATTGGGAAAGCTACACAGATAGTTTAAGTGTTGAAGAGGACATGCAATATATGCCCACAATCTCATCGTGTGACAATGCTATGTATGGTATTACAGAATGAGGGTAAAAGAGGCTAATTCATAACCAACTGGGGTTAATGCAGAAGGTATTGCAAAGTTCTACATTGGACTTTGAAGTGTTGATAAGATTTAGGAGATAAACATGAAATTTAACTCAGGTAATGAAGAAATTCCACTTTATCTGGTGTTTCACGGGCACCCTACTGTGGTTTAAGAATGACTAGCTTTTTGCTTTTAAAGCCTAACTAGTAGCTGTACAGTGAATTTACATCTTCACAGAAAAAAATTAATTGCCAGGTCTTGCAAAGTTCAAAAAGATGTTTCTTTTATTTAGCTCTCAAGTGGAAGTATTAACTTACTGTAGGTATTACCACCTCTCTTTGTAAGGGGACTAAAAATGTGCAATTAACATCAGACAGTTTCTTAGAAACCTTGTATCCTACTGGGCGATTTCAAGGCAGCAATTGCTTGGTGATATATTTCTTCTCACCTGACTTTTAGCTCCTGAAACCATTATTGGAGCTTTTCAAGTCTGTAAGTGGAAAGGCACGTCTCTGGTGGAAAGACTATTAATGGAGATCCTAAGTAGAGAGGTTATTAACGTTCAAGGAATTGGGGCCATTCATAAGCCAGTTCAGAGATCATCTTACTGTTGAGATGGCCCCACAGATTTTGGGTTAATAGAAAATACTGGATCAAAGTTTAGAGAGTTGCTTAAGAGCAGGAATGAAGCAAGGTCACTCTTGAAAAAGTTCCCAGAGAATAACATAAAAAGAAAGGGAACATTTTTCACTAGTCTTAAATTCTCCTTTATACTTCAGTTTATAAACAGTAACTATTGGTGTTTTTACTATAAATCTATTTATTTTCTAATTACAGGTATCAAAATGTTTACATTTGAATTGAAGATGGTTAAAAGGAAATTTTATTGATTTATCTGCTGATTGTGGAAAACGTTACCACTAACAACACTTGGAGGTGATGTCTGTGCTCCTCTCCTTGAGACTGAGCTGGCTTGCTTGTAACCAAAACAATGCAACAAAGTGAGACTGAAATAGGAAGAAAGGGGGCCGGGCACACTCTTTAAAAGAATGACATACCTGTTGAGGATGTGACATGAACTGGTTTAAACAACTAGGTCCAAAATGGTAGAAGACTGGATTTCCAGTGGGCCTTGAGCCTCATTATATGCTCACTGTAATACTTTAGCATGCTAAGTAACACACCCACAGGCTCCATGACAGTCCTACACCAAAAAGTGGGTAGTGGCCCAGTTCCTGGAAATCCTCACCCCTTTTCCAAACTAATTGGAATAATCTTCCCACTCGATAGCCTATGAAATTACTCAGTCCATAAAAAAAAAACAAACAAAAAAAAACATATTTCAAAGCCTCTGGCCTCCTGAGATGGCCCAGACTGTCCATGAAGTATGTTTCTCCCTTGGCCACTCTTACCTTCTATGATGGACTGCATTCTATCAATAAAATATATACCTCTCTAAATAAATCCACTTCTTACCTATCACTTAACCTCTCACTGAATTCCTCCTGTGCTGAGACATAAAGAACCTGAGTTTCATTAAATCCCGAGACCAAGTATGTGATCTCAATTAAAAGACAGTGGGATCAAGTCCCAATCTCGGTTTTTGGCTGGGTTTGAGTCACACGTGAGTTTTGTGGTTTCAGCACTCTGAGTGATCGGTCCCAAAAAGGCAATAACTACAACTTTGACCTGGCTTTCCTGGAATCATCATTCTCTGTGTGGCTTTATAGCCAATCATCTTGCTATGAGAAGTGTAAGCCACAGGGTAACCTGTGTATAGGTGTCCCAAGATGAAGGCACCACTGGAACCAAGCAGGACCCTGTGGGGCTCCAAGGCACAGAAGCCTTTCTACAGAACTAAAACACCCAGCAAATGGAAGACGTCAGCATTCTTCATTCCAGAGAAGGTCACAGTTTGCTAACCAGAGAATCTCATCAAGAGACCATGTGATGCCAGTTTAAAGGAGTGCAGGCCCTGCACACATCCTGCTTCTTATCAACAACCCTACTCTTGAAAACTGCTGTAAAACTCCTCACCAGATCCCTCCAGGTTGGGACACACTGCTTTTCAGGGCATGAGCCTGCTGTGTCCACCTTTGCCTGGTAAAGCAATAAAGTGGCTCTTTTCTACTTCACCCAAAACGCTGTCTCTGAGATTTGATTTCAAGCCAATGCACAGAGGCTGAGCTTCCAGAGTAATTTCCTAGATTTGACTTCAATAAACATTGAAATCTTAATATAAACTAAAAACAAACATGAGAGAGTATCTTATGAAGACTATTGTTTAGCCAATTTTCATCATAAGTGGTGCTCATTGCTGCTGCTCAGTCACTTCAGTCGTGTCCGACTCTGTGTGACCCCATAGATGGCAGCCCACCACGCTCCCCCATCCCTGGGATTCTCAGGCAAGAAAACTGGAGTGGGTTGCCATTTCCTTCTCCAATGGATGAAAGCGAAAAGTGAAAGGTAAGTTGCTCAGTTATGTCTAACTCTCAGCGACCCCATGGACTGCAGCCTACTAGGCTCCTCAGTCCACAGGATTTTCCAGGCAAGAGTGCTGGAGTGGGGTGCCATCGCCTTCTCCGGGTGCTCGTTGCTACCAGGGTCTTTTTGTTACTGAAAACAAGTTTGTGTTCCCAATGCACAGTGAGGTCAAACAAACTGAAACATCAGAATTTGGAGCAGATAAAGGTTTATTGCAGGACCAAGCAAGGAAAACAGATGGCATGTACTCAAGAAAACCAGAACTCGTTAATGGGGATAGAAATGCTTTGTATCTTGGAGCTCCATAGAATCCTGTTTGACTTTGATTCTTTTGGGCCTTCGCAGCTCCTTGAGCAAGAAAATATTTGTATATACTAACCTGTATGCATGTATCTATAAACATCTAAATCTATCTGTGTTAATATTAACTAAACATGAGTTCATTCCGATGTCTCCATCTTTTTAGCCCATTATCCTTTGGATTGTTCTGGCCTCCTTCACTTGCTTATTCATTAGTTCAGTTCAGTCGCTCAGTCATGTCCGATTCTTTGTGACCCCATGGACTGCAGCACGCCAGGCTTCTCTGTCTGTCACCAACACCCACAGCTTGCTCAAACTCATGTCCATTGAGTCAGTGATGCCATCCAGCCATCTCATCCTCTGTCGTCCCCTTCTCCTCCTGCCTTCAATCTTTCCCAGCATCAGGGTCTTTTCCAATGAGTCTGTTCTTTGCATCAGGTGGCCAAAGTATTATTCATTAACCCTTATTCAAAAAGTAAGAATTTGCCTACCTCAACTAAAGATCCCGCATGCCTCAACTAAAGATCCTGCATGCTGTAAAGAAGATTGTAGATCTGACATGCTGTAACTAAGACCCAGTGCAGCCAAATAATACTTTATTTTTAAAATGTAAGAAATCAGGCTCCTATTGTGTGTCATCAATTTTCTTACTTTTTCAAATCAACTATATGTACAAAGCAGTATCAAAATTGTTAACCCGTATGCCCTCAGAATACTTTATCTGCTACAGTAAAGTGCTTATGGTCAGTATCTTTTGCTTTTAACTTACAGACTCAATTCATTTCTAAGCTTACTGAGGTCAGCACCTTTTCTCCCATCACCTTCAGTGAGGTTGTTTAATACATTTGTAACAAAGTCAAATTCTCTTGTCAAAGTCTATTTTCTTCACTGAGAGTTCCTGAATTTCTAAATGATTCTTTTAAACTTGCATATATTAAGTTTCACTCTTTGTGCAGTAGAGTTGTGTTTGACAGATGCATAATGCCATATTTCACCATTACAATATCAGCAAGAATGCTTTCACTGGCCTAAAAATCCCCTGTGTGTCAACTATTCATTTTTTCCACCATTCTCTAAAGCCCTGGCAACCACTGATATTTTTTACTATCTTTGTAGTTTCAATTATTCCAGAATCACTGTTGCTTCACAACCTCTTTGGAACTTCCTGGGAATAATCTGTGGCTGGACCCTGTACACACAGAGCAAAAACAGACCAAAGAAAGAGGGAGACCACTCCAGATTGGCAGATGGCAAGTCTAATAAGGAAGGGGACTTACATAGAAGGCTTGTCTGGGGGCAGTGGGGGTCATGACTTCAGTATATTCCCTTACCTACCCACCAAATCTTAAACCTTTATATAAAAGCCTTTACCTAGTTCAGTCACCTATGCCATCCAGATTGTCTCAAAACTACATTTTTATCTGGAGGCTGTATTCTCAAAATAACTTCTGGGAACAGGGAAGTTGAACAAAGTACACTCTCCAAAGATAGGGGAGTATGTGGAGAACCTCAAATTGCTTGGGTCCAGCTAAAGGGTCAACTGTCAGTCTCATCTTCTCCATGACCTCCTTCAACAATCATACACTATGTAGAATTTTTAGATAGGTGTCTTATATTTATCAACATACACTTAAGATTTTTCCATATCCTTTCCTGCTTGATAGGTTTTTAAATTAATAGAGCACTTTTATTTTTTTTTTTTTTAATTTTATTTTATTTTTAAACTTTACAATATTGTATTAGTTTTGCCAAATATCAAAATGAATCCACCACAGCACTTTTAGAGCAATTTTAAATTTACAGAAAAATTGAACAGAAAATACAGAATTATCATATACCTCTTTTACAGACAGTATAGTACAATTGCTACAATTAATGAAACAACATTGATACACTGCTATTAACCAAAGTTCATAGTTAAAGTTAGGGCTTCCCTGGTGGCTCAGAGGTTAATGCGACTACCTGCAATGTGGGAGACTCAGGTTTGACCCCTGGGTTGGGAAGATCCCCTGGAGAAGGATATGGCAACCCACTCCAGTATTCTTGCCTGGAGAATCCCATAGAGAGAGGAGCCTGGTAGGCTACAGTACACGGGGTCCCAAAGAGTTGGACACGACTGAGCGACTTCACTTTCACTTTCATAGTTAAAGTTAGTGTTCTCTTTGTATCATACAGTTATATGGATTTTGACAGATGCAAAAATGCCCAACATCACCATATTGCATAGGATAGTTTCACTGGCCTAAACATTCCCTGTGCTTCATCTATTTTTCCCCTCTCCCCTTCCCCCTGCTATGCCAAACCCTTGGCAAGTACTGATATTTTTACTGCCCCAGTAAAATCCCAGGGATGGAGGAGCCTGGTAGTCTGCAGTCTATGGGGTCGTTAAGAGTTGGACACAACTGAGCGACTTCACTTTCACTTTTCACTTTCATGCATTGGAAGAGGAAATGGCAACCCACTCCAGTGTTCTTGCCTGGAGAATCCCAGGGACAGCGGGGCCTGGTGGGCTTCCGTCTATGGGGTCGCATAGAGTCAGACACGACTGAAGCGACTTAACAGCAGCAGCAGCAGTTTTACCTTTCAAACCATGTTATTAATATGTATAGTTTGGATCATACAGCATGTGCCCTTTTCAGACTGTCTTTCAATTGTAGTGTTACTCAGTTGTGTCTGACACTTGACCCCATTGACTGTACCCTGCAGACTCCTGTGTTCATGGAATTCTCTAATCAAGAATACTGGAGTACGTGGTCACTTCCTTCTCTGAGGGATCGTCCCCATCCAGGTATTGAATCTATGTCTCCTGCATAGTAGGCAGATTCTTTACTGCTGGTCTATATGCATCTAAGGTCCTTCTATGTGTTTTCATATCTAGACAGTTCATTTCTTTTCAGCTCTGAATAATACTGCAATGTATTGGCATACTGCTTGCTTAATCATTCACCTGCTGAAGGCATTTTACTTCCAACATTTTTTATAACTATGAGTAAAGCTTCTATAAATATTTGTGCATAGGCTTTGTTGATGGCAAAATTTCAACTCATTTGGGAGAAGATCAAGGAGCACAATTACTGAATTATATATTAAGAATATGATATGCTTTGTAAACAATGGCAAAACTGCCTTCCAAAGTAGTTCCAGCAGTGTCTTTCCTAGAGTCATTTTTAATTTTAATAAATTCAACATATTAATGTGTTTTCCTTCATGGATTATGGTTTTGGCTGCTGCTGCTAAGTCACTTCAGTCGTGTCCAACTCTGTGCGACCCCATAGATGGCAGCCCACTAGGTTCCTCTGTCCCTGGGATTCTCCAGGCAAGAATACTGGAGTGGGTTGCCATTTCCTTCTCCAATGCATGAAAGTGAAAAGTGAAAGTGAAGTCATTCAGTCGTGCCCAACTCTTAGTGACCCCATTGACTGCAGCCTACCAGGCTCCTCCATCCATGGGATTTTCCAGGCAAGAGTACTGGAGTGGGCTGTCATTATGGTTTTGGAGGTATACTTAAAAATTCATTGCCAAATCAAAGCAGCACTAGACTTCAGCCTATGCTGTCTTCTAGAAATTTTATAGTTCTGAATTTTACGTTCATGTCAGTGATTAATTTTGAGTAACTTTTCTGAGAGGTATAAGGTCTATATTTATATTCTTATTGTATTTTTAGTTTTTGGCATACACACATCCAATTTTTATACTACCATCTATTGAAAAGGCTATCCTTTATCCATTGAACTTCCTTGGCAACTCTAATTGGCTAATTAGATTTGTCTTGGTCTATCTCAAGCTCTCTACAATGTTCCATTGATTGATGTCTATTATTTCATCAATACATGCTGCCTTGATGAAAACAGATTTCAGATAAAGAGAGGTAATGTTGTTCTTCCAAACCTATTTTTCAATATAACCTTGGCTATTCTGGGTCTTTTGGCTTTACATATTTACTTCAGAATTAGTTTGTCAAAATTCTCAAAATAGTGTGCTGGTATGTCGATCTGGACTTCATGAAATACATTGAAAATTTTGGGAAAAATTGATATCTTGACAATGTTTTTTAGTTTTTCAATTCATAAACATGGAATATCTACTTATTTAGATATTCTTTTTTTTCTTTTTTTAATCAGAGTTTTGCCACTGACTGCATGTAGGTCCTAAACATCCTTTGTTAAATTTATACTAATGTATTTCATTTTTTGGTGCTAATGTAAACAGTATTGTGTCTTTAAATTCAAATTCCAACAGTTCATTTCTGATATGTAGACAAAGAAATGGACTTTCATATATTAATGTTATATTCTGTGACTTTGCTAAATTTGCTTATTAAGTTTCAATTTTCTATCTGTTCCTTGTGATTTTTGAACCTAGACAATTATGTCATATGTGAACAAATAAGAGTTTTATTTCTCATTTCCATATGTTTATATCTCTTCTTTCTTTCTGTTGTCTTATGCATTAGTTCAGATTCCCTTTATAATGGTGAATAAGACTGATGAGAGAAAACATCCTTTCCTTGTTCTCGAATTTAGTGAGAAACATCCAATTGTTCATCATTAAGGATGATGTTGGCTATCATCATCCTTGGTGGTTGGTAGCCATTGTTTATCAAATTAAGATTTTTTTTCTATGTGTAGTTTGCTGAGAATTTTTATCATGGATGGGTGTTGAATTTTGTAGAATGGCTTTTTGGCATCCATTTATATGATAATATTATTTTTATTTTCTTAGCTTCATGGCATGGTGGATTATGTTAATTGGTCTTTAAATATTGTACCAGCATCGCATACCTTGAATAAATCCCACTTGGTCAAAGTACATAATTCTTTTTATACATTGATGAGTTGGATTTATTAAGATTTTGTTAAAGATTTTTGTATCTACATTTTCTTGAGGAATGGTATTCACAGTTTTCCTTTCTTATAAATGTTTTTATCTCATCTTATTATTAGGGCTATACTGACCTAATAGAACAAGTTGCTGCTGCTACTGCTGCTAAGTCGCTTCAGTCGTGTCCGACTCTGTGCGACCCCATAGACAGCAGCCCACCAGGCTCCCCTGGCCCTTGGGTTCTCCAGGCAAGAATACTGAAGTGGGTTGCCATTTCCTTCTCCAATGCATGAAAGTGAAAAGTGAAGGTGAAGTTGCTCAGTCGTGTCCGACTCTTAGCGACCCCATGGACTGCAGCCTACCAGGTTCCTCTGTCCATGGGATTTTCCAGGCAAGAATACTGGAGTGGGGTGCCATTGCCTTCTCTGAATAGAACAAGTTAGGAAGTGGTTATTTGCTTCTACTCTCTGGGTAAAATTGTAGAGTTGTTATCATGTCTTTTTTTTTTTTTTTTTTTTAGGTAAAATTCACCAGGAAAACCATTTTTACCTGGTGCTTTCTTTTTTGGAAGTTATTAATTTTTGACACAATTTCTTTAATAAACATATAGATTATATATTTCTCCTTTTGTGTGAATTTTGATTGTTTATGTCTATCAAAGAATTACTCTGCTTCCTATAAATAAAGTTTGTGGACATAGAATTCTCATAAATTTACTTTATTATAATTTTGATATCAAAGAGGTAAGTGATAATTATTCCCCTTCTTTCATTTATGATATTAGGAATTTGTGTCTTCTCTTTTTTTGTTCTTTACCTGGATAGATTATGATAAATCTTAGTTTTTCAAGGAACATAATTTGATTTCATTTAATGTGTTTTTAAATTCATTTTTTTCTGCACTGTTTTTTTTTTTTTCTTTACATGTATACCTGTGGCAGATTCATTTTGATATTTGGCAAAACTAATACAATTATGTAAAGTTTAAAAATAAAATTAAAAGAAAAAAATTAGAAAGAAAAAAATATATATTTTTAAAAATTTATTTATTTTAATTGGAGGCTAATTACTTTACAATATTTTAGTGGGTTTTGCCATACATTGACATGAATCAACCACGGGTGTACATGTGTTCCCCATCCTGAACCCCCCTCCCACCTCCCTCCCCATCCCATCCCTCTGGGTCATCACAGTGCACCAGCCCTGAGCATCCTGTCTCATGCATTAAGCCTGGACTGGAAATCTGTTTCACATATGATAATATACCTGTTTCAGTGCTATTCTCTCAAATCATCCCACCCTTGCCTTCTCCAACAGAGTCCAAAAGACTGTTCTATACGTCTGTGGCTTTTAATCAGGATAATTGCCTTACAGTATTGTGTTTGTTCCTGATATACATCATCCATAGGTATACATATGCCCTCTCCCTCTTAAACCTCTCAGCAATATTTAAAATTTACATAGCTAGGACTATTTATGTAGCTAAGACACGGAAGCAACCATCAACAGAAGAATAGATAAAGAAGCAGTGGTACATATATAAAATGGAATATTACTCAGCTACAAGAAAGAATACATTTGAGTCAATTCTAATGAGGTGGATGACCCTAGAGCCTTTTATACAGAGTGAACTAAGTCAGAAAAAGAAAAACAAATATCGCTTATTAACTTACATATATGAAATCTAGAAAGATGGTACTGATGAACCTATTTGCAGGGCAGCAATGGAAATGCAGACATAAAGAATAGACTTGTGGACATAGCAGGAGAAGGAGAGGGTAGGACAAACAAAGAGTAGCACTGAACATATACATTCAGTTCACTTGCTTAGTCATGTCCAACTCTTTGTGACCCCACGGACTGCAGTACACCAGGCCTCCCTGTCCATCACCAACTCTCAGAGTTTACCCAAACTCATGTCCATAGAGTCGGTGATGCCATCCAACCATCCATCCTCTGTCGTCCCCTTCTCCTCCCACCTTCAATCTTTCCCAGCATCAGGGTCTTTTCAATGAGTCAGCTCTTCACATTAGGTGGCCAAAGTATTGGAGTTTCAGCTCAACATCAGTCCTTCCAATGAACACCCAGGACTGATCTCCTTTAGGATGGACTGGTTGGATCTCCTTGCAGTCCAAAGGACCCTCAAGAGTCTTCTCCAACACCACAGTTCAAAAGCATCAGTTCTTCACACTCAGCTTTCTTTATAGTCCAACTCTCACATCCATACATGACTACTGGAAAAACCGTAGCCTTAACTAGACAGACCTTTGCTGGCAAAGTAATGTCTCTGCTTTTTAATATGCTGTCTAGGTTGGTCATAACTTTGCTTCCAAGGAGTAAGTGTCTTTTAATTTCATGGCTGAAGTCACCATCTACAGTGATTTTGGAGACCAGAGAAATAAAGTCAGCCACTGTTTCCACTGTTTCCCCATCTATTTGCCATGAAGTGATGGCACTGGATGCCATGATCTTAGTTTCATGAATGTTGAGCTTTAAGCCAACTTTTTCACTCTCCTCTTCCACTTTCATCAAGAGGCTCTTTAGTTCTTCTTCACTTTGCCATAAGGATGGTGTCATCTGCATATCTGAGGTTATTGATATTTCTCCTCGCAATCTTGATTCCAGCTTGTGCTTCATCCAGCCCAGCATTTCTTGTGATGTACCTTTGCATATAAGTTAAATAAGCAAGGTGACAATATACAGCCTTGACATACTCCTTTTCCTATTTGGAACTAGTCTGTTGCTCCATATCCAGTTTTAACTGTTGCTTCCTAACCTGCATACAGATTTCTCAAGAGGCAGGTAGGGTGGTCTGGTATCCCATCTCTTTTAGAACATATACATTACCATATGTAAAATAGATAGCCAGTGCAATTTTTCTATGTGACATGCAGAGATTAAATCCAGTGCTATGAGAGCAGGTGCATTATTTATTATTTATTTTCTTCTGATGGCTTAACAGTTCAGTATCTGACCATTTATCTTTATCCTAGAAACCCCTTGATCAAGTGGGCACTTTTGAAGGTCCCTGCTACTTATTATTACGACTAACCACACTTTATCTCTGAAATTAAAATCTAGCAATTGTTCTCAAGGTATCTTTTCAGTGGAAATCTCATCATTCCTCTACCTTCCTTGCTTAAATAGAACATCCACCAGAGTATTTTGAGAAACTGGTATTTCTTTCTTTGATGTTTTTCTCATTTTTAAATTTTTTTTTTGTTTTGGATAAAAGTGTTTTCTGTGATTTTCTCTGTTGAGAGAGGTTTGTACTTAATGCACTCATTCTAATTCTACTTCTAATTCTCCACATCACATGAAGGAATATCTGACATTTTAGTTTCATTTAGCAAGGTCACAAATGCATTCAGCTTTTAGCCAAGCAACTGTTCAATCAGTTATATCCTGAACTTTGTATTAATACACTGAATCTAGAATTTCAGTAGTTGCAACCATTTCGATAAGATCAATCATACCTAAACTGTTTTTCTCCCTCTTGGGTCTAGCATCCTCAGAATCTAGTGCCATACACATCTATAGGTAATCAGTTAGAAGAATCTTTCAGTTGTGTATATTACTGTGAAAACCTTTTCTTATTTTGTTTAAAGTGCTCCATCTGTCACACCAAGTTCATGCTGGGATTTGACTTTATAAGTCTAGGAAGGGAAGTTGGTGAATGTGGAACATAAGAAGAATTGAATTTCTCTTGCCAGGTGACTGTCTCAAGTAGGCTTTTTTTCAGTCTTCAAACAAGGCAATAATATTTTCTTTATGCAGTGGGGGAGGGTTAGCATGGGGTATCCAATGAAGCATTTGGATTCAAGGAAATTTCAGTCACCTGAATCTTCCTCTATATCTTATTCCATCCCCCCAAACCTTTGAGTTATAGCTCTTCTAAAAAATACTTTTCCTTAAGGAATTTAGTAAATATTTAAATAAAATTTAGCTATTTAATATAAAATTTTAATTATTAACAATAAAATTATTTTATATTTAATAAATATTTATATATTATTTAATTATACTATATTATCTATTAATATAATAAACATAACTGTTTTTATATAAAATGAATATTTAATATATCTAGATACAGTATACAATATTTAATATATCATATACAAATATAATATATATAATACTATATATAAAATATGTAAACAACAAGGACCTACTATTTAGCACTGTATAGCATAGTGAACTACACTCAATATTTTGTAATAATCTATAATGTAAAAGAATCTGACAAAGTATATATATATATATATATATATATATATATATACACACAGAGTATTATATATCAATCACTTTGCTGTACACTTGAAAATAACACAATGTTGTAAACTACCTGTACCTTAACAATTAATTAACAATTGATCTTTTGCCCATTTTTGATTGGTTGGTTTTTTTTTTTTTTCTGATATTAAGCTTCATGAGCTATTTGTATATTTTGGATCTTAATCCCTTGTCAGTTGGATCATTTACAAATATTTTCTGCATCCACATCAGTGGGTTCTATGTTGATTTTGTTTCCTTTTCTGTGCAAAAGCTTTTAAGTTAATTAAGACCTATTTGTTTATTTTTGCTTTTATTTCCATTACTCTAGAAGGTGAGTCCAAAAAGATATTGCTGTGATTTATGTCAAACAGTATTCTGCCTATATTTTCCTCTAAGAGTTTTATAATATCCAGTCTTACATTTAAATCTTTAATCCATCTTTGAGTTTATTTTTGGGTTGGTGCTAAAGATATTCTAATTTAATTTCTTTCTTTTACACATAGCTGTCCAGTTTTCCCAGCACCACTTATTAAAGAGACTATCTTTTTTCCATTATGTGTTCTTGCCTCCTTTGTCACAGATTATTTAACCATAAGCGCATGACTTTATTTCTAGGTTTTCTGTCCTGGCCTGTTGATCTATATTTGGTTTTGTGCCAGTACAATACTGTTTTGATTACTGTAACTTTATAGCATGGTCTGAGGTCAGTGAGCCTGAATACTCCAGCTCCATTTTTTTAAATAGGCATTTCTCAAAAGAAGACATACAGATGGCCAAAAAGCACATAAAAATAAGACCAATATACCTAATTATTAGCAAAATGCAAATCAAACAACGAGGTATCATCTCCCACCAATCAGATTCAGTTCAGTTCAGTTCAGTCGCTCAGTCGTGTCTGACTCTTTGCAACCCATGAATCACAGCACGCCAGGCCTCCCTGTCCACCACCAACTCCCGGAGTTCACTCACTCACATCCATCGAGTCAATGATGCCATCCAGCCATCCCATCCTCTGTCGTCCCCTTCTCCTCCTGCCCCCAATCCCTCCCAGCATCAGAGCCTTTTCCAATGAGTCAACTCTTTGCATGAGGTGGCCAAACTACTGGAGTTTCAGCTTTAGCATCATTCCCTCCAAAGAAATCCCAGGGCTGACCTCCTTCAGAATGGACTGGTTGGATCTCCTTGCAGTCCAAGGGACTCTCAAGAGTCTTCTCCAACACCACAGTTCAAAAGCATCAATTCTTCGGTGCTCCGCCTTCTTCACAGTCCAACTCTCACATCCATACATGACCACAGGAAAAACCATAGCCTTGACTAGACGAACCTTTGTTGGCAAAGTAATGTCTCTGCTTTTCAATATGCTACCTAGGTTGGTCATAACTTTTCTTCTAAGGAGTAAGCGTCTTTTAATTTCACGGCTGCAGTCACCATCTGCAGTGATTTTGGAGCCCAAAAAAATAAAGTCTGACACTGTTTCCACTGTTTCCCCATCTATTTCCCATGAAGTGATGGGACTGGATGCCATGATCTTCGTTTTCTGAATGTTGAGCTTTAAGCCAACTTTTTCACTCTCCACTTTCACTTTCATCCAGAGGCTTTTGAGTTCCTCTTCACTTTCTGCCATAAGGGTGGTGTCATCTGCATATCTGAGGTGATTGATATTTCTCCCAGCAATCTTGATTCCAGCTTGTGTTTCTTCCAGTCCAGCGTTTCTCATGATGTACTCTGCATAGAAGTTAAATTAGCAGGTTGACAATATACAGCCTTGACGTACTCCTTTTCCTATTTGGAACCAGTCTGTTGTTCCACATCCAGTTCTAACTGTTGCTTCCTGACCTGCATACAGATTTCTCAAGAGGTAGATCAGGTGTTCTGGTATTCCCATCTCTTTCAGAATTTTCCAGAGTTTATTGTGATCTACACAGTCAAAGGCTTTGGCATAGTCAATAAAGCAGAAATAGATGTTTTTCTGGAACTCTCTTGCTTTTTCCATGATCCAGTGGATGTTGGCAATTTGATCTCTGGTTCCTCTGCCTTTTCTAAAACCAGCTTGAACTTCAGGAAGTTCACGGTTCACATATTGCTGAAGCCTAGCTTGGAGAATTTTGAGCATTATTTTACTAGTGTATAAGTCTATAAACAATAAATGCTGGGGAGGATGGGGAGAAAAGGGAACTATCCTACACTATTGGTGGGAATGTATATTGGTATATTTACTGTAGATGAAAGTATAGAGGTTCCTTAAAAAACTAAAAATAGAGATACCATATGATCCAACAATTCTACTTCAGGGCATGTATCCAGAGAAAACCAAAATAAATAAGATACATGCACCCCAATGTTTGTAGCAGCATTATTTGCAACAGCCAAGACATGGAAGCAACCTAAATCACCATCAACAGATAATGGATGAAGATGTGTTACACATAGACAATCCATAAAAAAGGAATGATTAATGACATTTGCAGCAACATGAATGGATCTTGAGATCATAAAACTAAATGAAGTCAGTCAAAGACAAATATCATATGATTATCACTTGAATGTGGAATATAAAAGAACTATACAAATGAACTTATTTACAAAACAGAAAAAGACTCATAGACTTAGAAAACATACTTATGGTTACCAAAGGGAAAACGTGGAATGGAGAATAAAATATAAGTTTGGGTTTCTCATATATGCAATACTATATATAAACTAGATAATCAACAAAGACCTATTATATAGCACAGGGAACTCTACTCGATACTCTGTAGTAACCTAAATGGGAAAAGATTTTGAAAAACAATAGATTACTTATTTGTGTAATTGAATCACTTTACTCTACATCTGAAACTAACACATTATTAATCAACTATAGTCCAATATAAAATACTTTTATTAATTTAAAAAAAAATTAAAAAGTAAAAATTCAGCATTTGAGATTATCAAATGCTGAGTTTGCATTTTGGCTACATTAAAGTTTTGATGGCATATGCCGCTATTCTTTAGAATGGTTATACAAATTCCATGGTTCTTAGACAATGCCTTGTTCTGAGAATTTAGGATTTTGACTATATAATTTCTTTTCTCTAAACCTTCCTGCACAATTAAAAACATGAAACCAATCCCTTATTCTTATACAACGTATCTGAATAATCTGTTCATTCCCCCATAGGTTTGTTTTCAACAGTCACTGCATTCAAAGCAGTTACAAGAAATGCATGTATTTATTTTGTCACTGCACACCCCTGTGATAAAGTTTCATGCTAGCTGAATTCTTATTGGCTTTGGGATTGTCCTGCCAGATAACAAAATACAATTTCTCCATGAGTTGGAGGTATGTTTCCTGCAACCACTTATAGTCCTCCTATGTATGCTCAGGAACTTAGCAGCAACAAGAAAATTCACTTTGACTCATGCAGGCAAAAATTGGATTTATTAAAGAATATTAAGAAAAGTCTTGATTATAGAAAATACACAGGAATTATCTTGATTCTCTTCCTCCAGAAACACAACCTCAAGTCTCAAGAGAACCGACCTCTTGAACAAAGTGCTGGTGCTTCACTTTCTATCGTCAGGCATAAAATGAAAGGTGTTCACCTGTATGAACCACTGCCCAGTACCAATTCCACTTCTGCCTCAGCAAATCAATCAATCACACAACTTCCAGTGTTCTTCCAATACTTTGTTACAGACTATATTAGCAACACTGGAGCTGTGCCCCAAATCCTCACCCCTGGTTCACTTGCTATGAATCAAATCTGTGTGAGTCTGATCGGCAAAATACCAGTCACATATCCACCTTCTATTTTCTATGGAGTTTGAGAATTCAAATCCCGGTTTCTATATGTGAGAGACAGAGTTCATGGATATCTCCGTGGTTATGGAAACACCATTCAAGAGGCTATGATGAATACTAGTATTAATTACAGTAACCAGCTACTACTATTAGACCTCTTCTTACCCATTTTGGTCTTTGAGTCACAGAAGCCACAGTATTGACTACAGTCATGACTCCTGGCTTCACCATTCACTGTTCACTGCACACTTGCAGAAAGTCTGTCTCCTTTCCCATTCTCTTGAGTTGACCTGGTTCATGACCCAGTACAAGCAAGTAGTTATTAATAAGTGTGATGTGGAGTTTTATTCACTGTGATTTAAGACTCTAAATTATGATGGAGAGTTTGATACTCCTTGATTTAGAAAATGAACCCAGCTTTAAAAAGGATTCTTTCTTTGGCCTCAATTCAGAATTAATGGTGTGAGGAGAGTCACAGCATCAGGAAAGGCCCCAGCTCCAGAATGCTGGCATTGGTCTCTACCTGTGCCGGCTGTGGTCCTGACACACCTGTTATTGAAATAGATGCTCAGGCAGCAGAGCAAGAAGCAACAGAGATGACAGCTACAGGAAAACCCCAGCTGCCAAGAAGAGCATGTAATTATCTCCGCTCCCTAGAGCATGATTTTTTCACCAGGGCTTGTTGAAAAATACACCTGCTGGGCCCCACCCCAGCTGAGGTAGTGATGGGGTGGGTCTGGGGTAGCTCTGGATGCTTTAATTTATAGACAAACAAACAGATATACATTTCATGTGATTTTGAAGTGTGCTCTGTTGTCATGGAAGAAAAAAAATTACCTTTTTTTGGTAGAGATAAGAGTGAGAGAGCCGATATTCTGTTTTGGTTAATACCTACAAAGAAAGACAAGATTACGAGTGTCTGCCTTTATCTGTAACCTCAGAAGGGGCCTTGTATAGAAGTTGGGTGGAGGGAGGGAGCATAAAAGCAATAGAAAGAATTACAGCTCTACTTCTTCAATGTAGCAATCAAAATATTGAAATGAACATAAAGATATCTGAACTCTGACTACAACAGACAGATTGCAATATTTTTTTATATTATTCTGAGTTACATAGTTTTGTTTTACATCTATGTTTCTTTACCTAAATTCAATTTGTTAATATTTCTTTGTGGGATAGCTAATTAGCTGAAAGATAAAACTTTAGGTAGGAAATTGAACCTTTGAACTATCTTTTCAGTATATAATTACTTTATGTGTGTGTCATGGGTTCAGTTGTGTCTGACTCTTTGTGATCCCATGCACTGTAGCCCACCAGGCTCCTCTGACCATGGAATTTTTGAGGCAAGAATACTGGAGTGGGTTGCCATTTCCTACTCCAGGGATCTTCCCGACCTAGGGATCAAACCTGCATGTCCTGTGTCTCCTGCATTGCAGGCAAATTCTTTACCCACTGAGCCATCCAGGAAGAATTACTTTATGGTATGTCTTATTTTGGAGAAGGAAATGGCAACCCACTTCAGTATTCTTGCCTGGAGAATACCATGGACAGAGGAACCTTGCAGGCTACAGTCCACGGGGTTGCAAGAGTTGGACACGACTGAGTGACTTTCACTACTACCACTATGGCTTATTTTGTGCTTCCCTAATGACTTAAGCAGTAATGAATCTGCCTGCCATGCAGGAGATACCAGTATGGGATATATGCTTCCTGTAATTTTGAACATAAATAATTCTATAAATTAAATATGGGAATGAGCCCATGCATGTGCAAATTCCAGTAGAACACAATATCAGTATTGGGTATTTCATCATTTCTCTTTTTAGTTACCCACTTTGAGATTTTAAATCCTAAAGTCCAAATGAAACAGTAACTAGACATATTATTCTTCACACATGTCCCTCCATCAGCTCTTTAGGAAGTTTAAAGAGAATTAGAGAGTTTCATTTCTACAGGTATCCCTTCCTACATTCAGATGTTACTAATCTCAAACTCAAAGTTCTTGAACAAATGGATAAGATCTTTGTAGGAGGAAAAACTATAGGGCTTTGAAACCTGAACAACAAAGACTGTGGAAGGCACAGACCTTAACCTCTAGGTATTGAGGGCAGAGTTAAGTTGATTAGCTATCTGGGTTTGATTTGGGGGGTTCCATGTTTCTGTTGACCCCATTGTTCAGTGCCTCAAGGATGAAACTGCTGAGTTTTTAATCTCCCCTATTCTATCACGGTTTCCATTAGAGATGTAATCACTCAACTGTCAAATCTATTTTGAAAAGGATTTTGGAGAGAGAATACAGCAATTTACTCTTTACTTCTCTGAAATGATCTTTTCTGAAAATCACACTACAATCATACACAGGGGACCGTGTAATACAATCCCTGACAGCATTAGTTTGCTAACCTTATCCAATAAAGAGATTCTCCTCACAAAGTTTTATCATATTACCTCATCCGATGGTGGTAGTGCTGTCTTTGAAAAAAAAAAAAATCACCTGTTCAGAGAAGTGCAAAGAAAATAATACCTTGGAAGGGTAAACACATATTCTTATGTTTGCAGGGTCACATGAGCAATGCAGCAGGCATCGGATACTGGCATACCATCAGTCTACTATCATACACAATATACAAATGCATACATTTCCCTGAATGTAAAGTGTACAATAATCAACCCAATCAGAACCAGAATATTTACTTGTCATTAAGACTGAATGGCATAGTTTTTTATCCAACTTTATAATCAGAGCATCAGCACTCTAAATTAGCAATGCGTGGAGTATGAATGCAGGGACAAGGCATAAAGATCATGAAAACTGGAAAATTCCAAGTGATGATTTACACAGACAATAAAATTCATTCTAAGAAACATTAACAGTGTTTGCAGTGGTGCTTTTAGAGTGTCTTGGAAGCAGCCTCATGGTTTGAATGTGAGCTAATATTTTGTGAGACTGAATCTTCAGTTCTGAAAGCCAGCTGTTCACCCCATGTGAGAGGGAGGAATCATCAATCCAAATAGTCCAAGATGGATGAGATGAGACAGATGACAGTTTATTCGTCACATGTACTCACAGCCTCAGAGAGTAAGACCTTGCACATTATGGAGGGCCACATAGGGGTTTCAACTCAGAACTGAGTAAAGAAATAGAGACTGCAAGAGGCAGGCTTTGTAGTAAAAAGAGGGTGGTGAGACCCTTGGTCAACAATCATTCTGTTTTATTTGAATAATCTGTGTGCTGTCAGGGAATTTAGACCCACAGAAGAATCTGTGCAGGCAGGGGTGGGACGTGGGGGTGAGGAGAGAAACTGGTGGTGTGGCAAGTTGGAACCCTCCTAATTTTCCCAGATGTCAAGGCTGCACTTAATGTCTTTTGGATCTTACCTCCAGGCCCTAATCCACATATTTGAATAAATTAAAAATTATTACACAGTATTATACCTTTCTTATTCAGATCACCACATCCCCAGTGAAAACTATCTGGAATATAATTAACTTATGTAGAAATTTGAGGTCCTAAAATCTATGCTTACTTGGTTTATTCATCTTGCAAACATCATTTATTTCTAAATTAAAACCTAGACATATTCAATACTTATGTGAAATTCCCACTATAAAAAGTTTCATATTAAAATTAAAGAGAAGTTTTACTATATCCATTAGGCAGATCTGTGACTTTATCATTAAACAGGTAAATAAAGAAAAATCACACATTTGGGTTTTATAAGTTCAGTTGCTCACACCCAACACCACTAAACCAAGAATTTTCTCTCAGGTGGAATTACATAATGGCTATTATATTTCTTTATTTTCTCCAATGCTTAACATTGTTATATTATAACATTTAGTCCTGTCTTTCAAATCATAACACTCTTTATGCTATTTTAATTAATGTGATTTCTTTGTAAGATAATCAGGTTTGAAATAGCATACTTCTTTGGAAATCGTGTTTTATTTTAGTAAATATTGAATTAAGATGTTAGAGTCATTCAAAAAAGCCAACATGTTTATTAAGAACATTTAATATCACTGTTAGACTCATTGCAATAACTTTCATACTACATTTCAGAAACTATGAAAGGCATGGGCACTGTCCATGGTATTCCATTCAAAAAATATACCTTCACTAGGTTTTATGCATGAAGAGAATTTTAATTCAATATACAAAAATATTACACATCATTGAGTTATATTAGGAACATATCATTACAAGGAAATTACATTTTTAAGCAAAATAAAAATAGGTTGTATTTAAAGGTTTTTAAGGGACTAGATCTGATAGACAGAGTGACTGATGAACTATGGATGGAGGTTCGTGACATTGTATGGGAGACAGGGATCAAGACCATCCCCATGGAGAAGATGCAAAAAAGCAAAATGGCTGTCTGGGGAGGCCTTACAAATAGCTGTAAAAAGAAGACAAGAGAAAAGCAAAGGAGAAAAGGAAAGATATAAGCATCTGAATGTAGAGTTCCAAAGAAGAGCAAGGGGAGATAAGAAAGCCTTCCTCAGCAAACAATACAAAGAAATAGAGGAAAACAACAAATGGGGAAGACTAGACACCTCTTCAAAAAAATCAGAGATACCAAGGGAATATTTCATACAAAGATGGGCTCAATAAAGGACAGAAATGGTATGGACCTAACAGAAGCAGAAGATATTAAGAAGAGGTGGCAAGAATACAAAGAAGAACGGTACAAAAAAGATCTTCACGACCAAGATAATCACGATGGTGTGACCACTCACCTAGAGCCAGACATCCTGGAATGTGAAGTCCAGTGGGCCTTAGAAAGCGTCACTATGAACAAAGCTAGTGGAGGTGATGGCATTCCAGTTGAGCTATTTCAAATCCTGAAAGATGATGCTGTGAAATTGCTGCACTCAATATGCCAGCAAATTTGGAAAACTCAGCACTCAGGACTGGAAAAGGTCAGTTTTCATTCCAATCCCAAAGAAAGGCAATGCCAAAGAATGCTTGAACTACTGAACAATTGCACTCATCTCACACTCTAGTAAAGTAACACTCAAAATTTTCCAAGCCAGGCTTCAGCAATATGTGAACTGTGAACTTCCAGATTTTCAAGCTGGTTTTAGAAAAGGCAGAGGAACCAGAAATCAAATTGCCAACATCCGCTGGATCATCGAAAAAGGAAGAGAGTTCCAGAACTATGCCAAAGCCTTTGACTGTGTGGATCACAATAAACTGGAAAATTCTGAAAGAGATGGGAATACCAGACCACCTGACCTGCCTCTTAAGAAACCTATATGCATGTCAGGAAGCAACAGTTAGAACTGGACATGGAACAACAGACTGGTTCCAAATAGGAAAACAAGTACATTAAGGCTGCATATTGTCACCCTGCTTATTTAACTTATATGCAGATTACATCATGAGAAATGCTGGGCTGGAAGAAGCACAAGCTGGAATCAAGATTGCAAGGACAAATATCAATAACCTCAGATATGCAGATGACACCACACTTACGGCAGAAAGTGAAGAGGAACTCAAAAGCCTCTTGATGAAAGTGAAAGAGGAGAGTGAAAAAGTTGGCTTAAAGCTCAACATTCAGAAAACTAAGATCATGGCATCTGGTCCCATCACTTCATGGCAAATAGATGGGGAAATAGTGGAAACAGGGTCAGACTTTATTTTCTTGGGCTTCAAAATCACAGCAGATTGTGATTGCAGCCAGGAAATTTAAAGACGCTCATCGGAGAAGGCAATGGAACCCCACTTCAGTACTCTTGCCTGGAAAATCCCATGGACAGAGGAGCCTGGTTGGCTGTAGTCCATGGGGTCGCTAAGAGTCAGACATGACTGAGCGACTTCACTTTCACTTTTCACTTTCATGCATTGGAGAGGGAAATGGCAACCCACTCCAGTGTTCTTGCCTGGAGAACCCCAGGGACGTGTGAGCCTGGTTGGCTGTAGTCCATGGGGTCGCTAAGAGTTGGACACAACTGAGCGACTTCACTTTTCACTTTATTCCTTGGAAGGAAAGTTATGACCAACCTAGATAGCATATTCCAAAGCAGACATTACTTTGCCAACGAAGGTCCATCTAGTCAAGGCTAAGGTTTTTCCAGTGGTCATGTATGGATGTGAGAGTTGGACAATAAAGAAAGCTGAGTGCAAAAGAATTGATGCTTTTGAAGTGTGGTGTTGGAGAAGACTCTTGAGAGTCTCTTGGACTGCAAGGATATCCAACCAGTCCATTCTAAAGGAGATCAATTCTGGGTGTTCTTCAGAAGGACTGATGCTAAAGCTGAAACTCCAATACTTCAGCCACCTCATGCAAAGTGTTGACTCATTGGAAAAGACTCTGATGCTGGGAGGGATTGGGGGCAGAAGGAGGAGGGGACGACAGAGGATGAGATGGCTGGATGGCATCACCGACTCGATGGACATGAGTTTGTGTGAACTCCAGGAGTTGGTGATGGACAGGGAGGCCTGGTGTGCTGCAATTCATGGGGTCGCAAAGAGTAGGACATGACTGACCAACTGAACTGAATTGATATATATTTTATCTCAAAATATGCTTTATTCACTCATAGTATTAAATTATTAGCATTTAATATTGTCATTAAATATTCCTCCAAAGTTTGCTTAATCAATTCATGTGGCACTGGATGGATTTATCACTGTATACTTAGGCATTTTCCCTATTGCTTTGTCAACTGCATCACTACCAAGAATAATATTGCAATGGATAAGCTTACTCATAAACCTTTGCTCACATTCTTTATTTTTCTTTTAGAGTTTTCTTTGTAAATAATGCTCCTAGTCTGGGAATATATGCTTCCTGTTTTACTGTTGCTCTATCTTAATGAGATTTATTTTATGGAAAATCAATACTTTAGTCACTCTATTCTCACCTATTTTGATGTTGATATATATATATCAACTGGGTATATAGCAATCTGATAATGTGGGCACAATAAATATCATTTTGCAAATGTTTACAATTTTCTGTGTCCCTGAAGCTGAAAACTCAAAAAGGCAAAAGTCCCATAAAAGTCAAATAGGTTCCATGGAGGCTAGCAAATTGGAGGGAATAGCAAGTGAGGAGAGTGGAGGTGGGAGGCACTGGGAAAGAATATATTGATATTCTATCCCTGGAATAGTATAATGTTTCATGGCATATCAAGGTTCAAACCAACATTTGGTATTTGTATTCCTATAATTCTCTTATACATAAAATTTTAGGAAAAGTATACTATTTTATAAAAAGGGGATATGCTACAAGCATTCAAGTTTTGAAAAACACTTTTTATATTTCATCAGAGTTTAATTTTTTTAAATGATATGTGCAGAAATGACTGCTTTTTTTGATGGACAAACCAGAAGTGATATAAAGGGAAGAGATGTTTTTGTATTTTGTTTAATAAAATATTATCACTTGTTGTATTCTTATTTTAGATGCTTTAAAAGAATCACGAGGATGTGGCTTTGGAATGAGAACAGATTGTGCTTACATTTAGAATACAGATTCCAGTCATCTATTGGATGAGATTTAATATTCCATTCTTTTAGTGTTTGGATAAACCTGTATAGTTTTAGTCTTCTGACTCTTTTGGTATAAAAATAGGCTGACAGGATAAATAAAACACTTTGTTAAATTTCAAGAGAAAATTCAATATCTATTGTCATTTTGAATGGCAAGACATTTATCTTACAAGTTCATATGGTGAATTGAAAATGGAAAGCAAGCCTGGTTACCAAATATGGATTTGTCAATTATGAAAAAGATACCCTAAAAATATAAAGAAAAATAATTGTAATTATCTATGTCCAATATGAAAATTAATCCATTCAAATTGCTTTTTTGTTTCCCTGGTCTCCTGTCCTTCTATCTGAAAGGAGCAGGTACTTATAATTACATGCAGTGGTGCACGGGGTCCTTCTTCTCCCTGATACTAGGCTTTAATGAATTTCATTATTCTTTTTTAATTTACATACTCTTGCAGAATAAAGATTCCCAAATCATTAACTAATTTGATATGTCTGAAATACCAATTCAATTGTCTAGTCCCCTGAGATTTTCAAATATCTTGTTCAAACACCTCTTAACTTAGTTTCTTAATTAGATACACCATGATGGATGGGCTTTTATATCATACTCTCAGAGGGACAGTGAATCAGTCTAATTTTTATGACAAGTTAGGAGACTTAGATTAGAAGTCATTTAAAGCAATCAAGTCAGAGTTTGTGAAAAAATACTTAGGGTCCCATGAATAAATGTTTAATTTATACAGATATGAATATAATAAATGTTAAGAATGCTAATCATATTCTGTTAGTGAATAGCAAATATTGCTGAATGAGATCTAAAATATGTGGTTTGTTTGTTATAAGGAATAAAACTACTTTACAAATATACATCAGGTTTATAGAGAAAGGAATTAAAAACTTAGGGCTTACAATGAACAATACTGTGAAAATTGTTGAGAATTTCAAAGGGCCTATTTTTCTGCTAGTCTCCACAGAGGCTACAAAGCATATGATTTTTTTCCTATATCATTCCCTCTAATTTTGATATTTACCTCTATGTAAAATGAATATATAATAATATGTCCATGTTAAAAAAGAAGATTAAAAAGAGTTTCATATGTGTTTTTCTAAAAGCTGTCTATTTTATAATGGTTTTGTTATTATTATGATATATATATGAATACCAGAATTGTCTTTGATAAATCATATTTTAGAAAGTTGGATTTAAACTTCTTAAGAATTTTATGCATTTTAAAAGGTTTAACTTATTTTTGATAATACATTTAGTTCTCCCTGGTCACTGAGGGCAAAACAGCAGGCTATATATAGTGTCACTTTCTACACATGAATGAGTGCAATGCAGTTGAACATTATGGTAGTGATAACTTTAAAGGAATATTGGAAATAATTTTGTCATATTATGCCATTTTATGAGGGCCTGGAAAGGAGCAGGCATTCAAAAATTAACTGCAAAAAGAAAGTATTCTGAAGTACATTCTCATCATCAGGATATTGACTCATTTGTATATTAATATTTACAGCCTGGCAAAGAACTGTAGTGGTGCTGAAGTGATGCTTTTATATTTAAAAAGCTAAGATGATTAAAAACACAAAAGCAATTAAGTACCTTAATATTCTCACACATACTTTATTTGGTGTAATATAACAACCTATAAACAATGTTTATAGCATGCATTATTTTCTACAAATCTGTTTTAAGTGATACCTCAACCAAATGATTGCTTTTAAAATATAGCCAATAGGAAAATTGTTTACTTTAAGCTTCTAAGTTTGGAATTTCCAGGAATGGCTTATCAAAACCTCTTGGAGGAAACAGAATAATGAGGTGTCAAAACATTAAACCAGAATCTGGACTTAAGGTTTAGGTTTCCCCCAGTATTAACTTTAAACTATAATTTCTACTTTGGGGTGTTCAGATTCCTTACTGTAGGGAGACTGGGCAAAGTCTTCTCATCTATAAAATTAAAGGACTTTTAACTTCTACTTTTGTGGATTGAATATTTTATTTATATAGTAATCATATGTATGTGGAGTGTGAATTTGAACACAGAAAAAAAAATATATATATAGTACATACTTTCTTTATACTGAATATAGACACATAGAAAAAATGTATAAAGACTATGTACATTATATATACCAGATGTTATTTATATATAACATTTTCTACATTTTTTCTATATATTATAGTTATAATATATCATACACATGGTATTGTATTGTAGAAATAGACAAAAAAACCTTGCCAACTAAGTCTGAGTGTTGTCAGGGAAGCAGTCTAAATTTCAGGCAGAGGCTTGATCAGTTATCAGATTTCCTGGTAGAAACTTAAACATGAACGCTTTTATGTTGTAGGTAAAAACAACTCTTACTGAACCAGTGGAAATGAATAAATTAGAAAAATTTTAGCCTGCTTGGGAAAATATGGCCACACAGAGATTCAAATGTAACAAGACACATCTGTTTGCCCTTTGATTCCTGTGAAAGATAAAGAATGACTTATTTTCATTGTATTCTTTTGAAATCCTGATCCTTAGTATTGGGTTGGCCAAAAAGTTCATTCTGATTTTTCTGTAAGAGCTTATGGAAAAACCTGAATGAACTTTTTGCCCAGTCCCTGTCCTGGCAATTCTAGGTTTCCATAGGCATGATGATAGATGCTTTTGTAGAATCATCTCCTCTTGATAATAAAGTAAATAATGATACTCAATAATTTTAAAATAAAAACTGTGATGTCAACAAAAAATTAAATTAGATGCCACAGACCAGTAAAGATATGCTCTGTTCAATAATATAAATTGGGTAAAACTTAGGCTATAAGACTCCCAACCCCCAAACAACTGTTAATTCCAACAGATTTTGGTAACATATCATTGCTTATTATAAATGCCAACTCTGGGCTTTAGAATAGCATTAAATCTTTTGGGGTATTTTATTTGTAAGCAATCAGTATTCCACTGTCAGTGGAAAAAGAGGACTTAAACCTTAGGGAGGAACTATCCCCATATTTTTAAGCCAGTGGAGTGCTTTATGGACTTTACTGTGTGAAGAAACCAAATGACTATTATAGACTGAGCTGGATCCTTGATATGTGAAATATTTCCCGGATCAAGATGGATACCCTAAAGTTCAAGAAAGACTACTTTCAGGAGAAGTTTAAGTTTCCTTTTATATTTTACCTCTATTACCAAAAAGTGTCCATATACATTTTACAACAGAGATTTTGAAATTTAAGAAAGAGCGCCACATTTGTGAAGATAGTTGTTCTCTTTAATAATGTGAATCACTTGGAGAAATGTTATATTAAAAAATTAAATATAAAGAACTCCAGTCATCACATGAAATTTTGAAGGGATTTTAAGAAATACGGGAAGATAAATGTAATAGAATACAATTTTAGTTATCTACATGAACGTACACACAGAATTTTTGTAACTTCAAACATTTTAAAAGGTGTGATTTTATTACTACAAATTACATAAAAGGATATAAATAAATCCAACTTAATGCATTTGTTTGTGTTCACCACTTGCCAAAATTTAGTTATTGAACCCCTAACCCCACTGATAATATTTGGAAGTGGAACTTTAGGAGGTGATTAGGTCATGAGAGTGGAGTCCCCATGAATGAGTTTAGTGCCTTTCTAAAAAGAAGCCAGGGAGCTGGTTAACTCTTTTTTTCTGCCACACAAACATACAGGGAGAAGTTGGCAGTCTGCAAACTTGAAGAAGGCTCTCACCAGAACCTGAACTTGCTGGTGAACCTATCTCCACCCTTTGGCCTCCACAACAGTAAGACATAAATTTGTGTTGTTTATAAGCTGACCAATCTATAGTCCTTTGTAATAGTAGTGAAACAGCTCACTCCTGTATTCTTGACTGGGAAACCCCATGGACAGAGGAGCCTGAAAGTCCACAGTCCATGGGGGTCACAAAAGAGTCCAGCTGGTTTTAGCAACTAAACAACAACAATAGTAGTCCAAACAGACTAAGACGACATCTCAAGCAGGTTCAGTTCAGTTCAGTTGCTCAGTCATGTTCGAATATTTTCAACCCCATGGACTGCAACACGCCAAGCTTCCCTGCCCATCACCAACTCCTGGAGCTTACACAAATTTATGTCCATTGAGTTGGTGATGCCATCCAACCATCTCATCCTCTGTTATCCACTTCTCCTCCTGACTTCAAACTTTCCCAGCACGAGGATCTTTTCTAATGAGTCAGTTCTTTGCATCAGGTTGTCAAAGTATTGGAGCTTCAGCTCATCATCAGTCCTTCTAATGAATATTCAGAACTGATTTCCTTTAGAATTGATCAGTTTGATCTCCTTGCAGTTCAAGATACTCTTAAAGAGTCTTCTCCAACACCACAGTTCAAAAGCATCAATTCTTTGGTGCTCAGCTTTCTTTATGGTCAAACTCACATCCCTACATGCTACTGGAAAAACCATAGCTTTGACCAGATGGACCTTTGTTGGCAAAGTAATGTCTCTGCTTTTTAATATGCTATCTAGGTTGGTCTTAGCTTTTCTTCCAAGGAGAAAGTGTCTTTTAATTTCATGGCCACAGACACCATTTGCAGTGATTTTGGAACCCAAGAAAATAAAGTCTGTCACTATTTCCATTGTTTCCCCCATCTATTTATCATGAAGTGATGGGACCAGATGCCACGATCTTAGCTTTTTGAATGTTGAGCTTTAAGCCAACTTTTTCACTCTCCTCTTTCACTTTCATCAAAAGATGCTTTAGTTTCTCTTCACTTTCTGCCATAAGGGTGGTGTCATCTGCATATGTGAGGTTATTGATATTTCTCGCAGAAATCTTGATTCCAGTTTCTGCTTCATCCAGCCTGGCATTTTGCATGATGTAGTCTGCATATAAGTTAAATAAGAAGTGTGACAATATACAGCATAACTTGATATACTCCTTTTCCAATTTTGAACCAGTCCATTGTTTCATTTCTGGTCAAATTGTTGCTTCTTGACCTGCATACAGATTTCTCAGGAGGCAGGTAGGGTGGACTGGTATTCCCATCTCTTTCAGAATTTTCCACAGTTTGCTGTGATCCACACAGTCAAAGTTTGGCATAGTCAATAAAGCAGAAATGGAGGTTTTTCTGGGACTCTCTTGCTTTTTTGATGATCCAGTGGATGTTGGCAATTTGATCTCTGGTTCCTCTGCCTTTTCTAAATCCAGCTTGAACATCTAGAAGTTCTCGGTTAACGTACTATTGGAGCCTGACTTGGAGAATTCTGAGTATTTCTTTACTAGCATGTGAGACGAGTGCAATTGTGCAGTAGTAGTGAATATTCTTTGGCATTGCCTTTCTTTGGGATTCAAATGAAAGCTGACCTTTTAAAGTCCTGCAGCCACTTCTGAGTTTTCCAGATTTGCTGGCATATTGAGTGCAGCACTTTCACAGCATCATCTTTCAGGATTTGAAAGAGCTCAACTGGAATTCCATCTCCTCCACTAGCTTTTTTCATAGTGATGCTTTCTAAGGCCCACTTGACTTCACATTCCAGGATGTCTGGCTCTAGGTGATGATTATACCAGGTAGTGCACCGCACAAAATTCTTATGTTTTTGTGAGAACGTATCTGCGTTTATAATAGAGTTTCAAGATAGAGTTTTTAATGTGAAACCATAAGGTCCCTAACTTGGAAGCATATACAGCTTGAAGCTGTTGTTAAATTCCTCTCTCTGGCTTCTATGAAATATTGCCATTAAGGCTGTACCCGGTGGAGCTGGAGGCAACCTGAGCACAGTGGTTATTTGCTACAGCTCATCCCATCCTGCTGCACAAACAAGGCTGCATTCAGTCTCATAGGGCCAGCTTACTGAGTGGAGCTGTTGTCTTTAGAGTTGGCACTGTTATATTCTCCTTATACAGATAGAATTGGCTATTGTAAATTCTTTTCTAACAAATATTTGCATTTGTTATCATTCCAGAGAGCCTGGCATTGGAGTTTATCAGACTGCAGTGAAATATTTAACAACTGAGTTCTGGTTTTGCTCCTGAAATATATTCAAATATTTATTACATAGTAAAATACTTAAAAGAAAGTATATTGTATTAACTTTCTTGGAAAATTTAATAGCTAGAAATGTCACCATATGGGAAAAATGTCTAAATAAAATAAATATGTTTTTTATATTATCAGTGATAGGTAATGTTTATGAGCATTTGCATAATTCTTTGGCTTATAGGTTAAGATACAAATGGGCATCTTTGGAAGATAAAAGTTTATTTCTATATCTGTATATATTGTTATTAAATCTCATCTACTTCTCTATTTCATCTTCCAAATAATTTATAGCTTTCATCTGTTACAAATAATGTGTCTTTTCTTCCTGTCT
This sequence comes from Bubalus kerabau, assembly GCF_029407905.1. Taxonomy (NCBI): domain Eukaryota; kingdom Metazoa; phylum Chordata; class Mammalia; order Artiodactyla; family Bovidae; genus Bubalus; species Bubalus kerabau. The sequence continues at coordinate 71,514,338 of NC_073628.1, forward strand.
CTTATTTAAAAATTTTCTTCCCAAGTCTAGAGTTTGCTTTAAAAATATCTCTTTTGAAAATTCACAAATAGCTCAGGCTTATCTATAAACTTACGTCACTCATGTCAGTCCACAACTCTTTACACTTAAGAAAATCTATATGTAAACATCTGGACTTACTTAATAAGTAAATTATGAAATAATTATTTTACTTATTTTTTTAATGCCACATTTTATTTCTCTTTTATCATGCTATTTAAATAGATGACAAAAAAATAACTATGTTTCATGGCCTAAAGACTTAAGTATAAGACATGACACCATAAAACTCAGAACATAGGTACAAACATTCTCTGACATAAATTGCACCATTTTCTTAGGTCAGTCTCACAAGTCAAAAAAAATAAAAATAAAAGGAAAAATAAACAAATGGGACCTAATCAAACATTTAAGATTTGCACAACAAAGGATACCATAAACAAAACAAAAAGACAACCTATGGGCCGCTAGAAAAAAATGTGTAAATTATGTAACTGACAAAGGCTTATTTTCCAATATTACAAATGGCTTATATGACTCAGTTACAAAAAAAAACAAACAACTTAATCAAAAACAGACAGAAACTCTAAATAGGTATTTCCCCAAAAAAGACATACAGATGACCAGTAGGGACATGAAAAGATACTCAACATCAGTGATGATTAGAGAAATGCAAATGAAAGCTACAATGAGGTACCACTTCATACCAGCCATCATCAAGTCTACAAATCATAAATACTGGAGAAAGTGTGGATAAAAAGGGGTGTGGAGGAAAAGGAACCCTTCTATGTTGCTGGTGTAAATGTAAATTGGTGTAGCCATTATGGAAAACAGTATGAATGTTCCTCAAAAAAACTCCATATGATCCAGCAATCCTATTCCTGAGTATATATCTAGATAAAATTACAATTCAAAAGGATGCATGCACCTCTATGTTCATAGAGGTACTATTTATAATAGTGAAGACAGGTAAACAACCTAAATATTTATCAACAGACAAATAGATAAAGAAGATGTGGTCCATGTAAAATGGAATATCACTCAGTTGTAACAAAGAAAGAAATAATACTATTTGCAGCCAAATAGAGGGACCTAGAGATTATCATACTAAACAAAGTAAGTTAGAAAGACAGTGTTTTTATGATATCACTTATCTGTGGGACCTAAAATAAAGGGTCATTCATAGACATTCATTCATAGACAAATGAATTTATCTATGAAACAGACTCATAGTCTTGCAGTTGCCAAGGACAGGAGGGGCATGGAGGAGGGTTAGACTGAGAGTTTGGGACTAACAGATGTAAACTATTATATACAGAATGGATTAACAACAAGATTCTATTATATATCACAGAGAACTATGTTCAATATCTTTCATTAAACAATAATGGAAAAGTCATGAAAAATAATGTATGTATATGTAAAATTTAATCACTTTGCTCTATACCAGAAATTAATGCAACATTGTAAAATAGCTCTACTTCAATAAAAATTTAAAAAATAAATTAAAAATATTTTAAAGCATAAGAAATGGCCATATTTCTAGAATATACCTATCATATAATTAATATTTTACAAAATTCCACTTGCATCAGCCCTTGCCCATCTTAAGCTAATCTGTAACTCAGCAGTGAATTTTCTTGTTTATATAAGTCAGATCATCTTACACTCTGCCCAAGGCCCCTCAGAATCAACTTCCTACTCTGTTTCCCTGATTTTTTCTTGACATTTATCACTATTAACATAATATAATTTTACTTGATTTTGCCTGCTTAAGAACTGAATCCATCTCTAGAGTATAAGCTCCAAGAAGGAATTTTTCTGTTTTGTTCAATGCTGCAGTGTCAATGCCTGGAGACAAATCTGACATATAGCAAGGTTTCAATAAACATTTCTTGTGTGCATGCCAAGTCGCTTCAGTCATGTCTGACTATTACTCTTCTTATTCACTTCCTTTCTTACAGTAAGGATTCTGGGATTCTACTGGGATTGCATCTTTCCAAAGGTAAAGGTAAAGCTCCTCACCCTTGACGTCATCTCTTTTAGGTCCTAGAACTCGTGTCCCCTTTTGCCCCATTCACACCTGGTGGTGCTGACTCCTGCACTTGTTAAATACAGATTCTGTTTCATTTCTTCTGGATTCTTTTCAACTGCTATCACCTCTGCTAAAGAGCTCTTTGTTAAACCTCTTTCATCTTGTTTAACTTTCTGTTAAACCCTTGTGAGATTGCCATCTGTTTCCTGCCTGAATCCTGTCTGCTAGAAATGTATTGGGATATTGAAAGTGCACATAAATAGTAAGAGAAAGTCAATGTATCAGTGAATTCAGGTACGATGTCAGATAAGTTATTGTCAGATATCAATGACTTACTGTACAAATTTAGAAAAGCGCTTAAATACTCTGGGACATCAGTTTCTCCATTTATCAAATGAAGTCATTGGCAAAACACTTTCCAGCCCCTTTCAATTGTCTAATGCAAATTATTTAAGTGAAGAAAAATACTATATCAAGACTGTATGCCTGCTGGCCGTCTTAACTTTACTAAATGGTACAGAGACCCATTAATGTCTTGGGAGACATTAACTCTAATTCTTCACTCAAGACTTTTTTAATATCATATTTTACTGTCTTTTCCATGACTTCATGGTAGGAGCAATGTACTTTTTTTACAAGTTGACTCTGGGATTCATCATGTTTTATGTTTGGGCACAGGTGGCACAGTGGTAAAGATCTACCTGCCAATGCAAAAGATGCAAAAGACATTGGTTTGATGCTGGGTTGGAAAAATCTGCTGCAGTAGGACATGGCAATCCACTCCAATATCCTTACCTGGAAAATTCCATGGACAGAGGAGCCTGGTGGGCTGCAGTCCATGGGCTCACAAAGAGTTGAACATGAATGAGTGACTGAGCATTAACTGTTTGAGCCAGCAAAATACCTTTGGCCACCTGATACAAAGAGCCAACTCATTGGAAAAGACCCTGATGCTGGCTGTGAAAGACTGAAGGCAGGAGGAGAAGGGATGACAGAAGATGAGATGGTTGGCTGGCATCACCGACTCAGTGCACGTGAGTTAGAGCAAGCTCCAGGAAATGGTGAAAGACAGAGAAGACTGGTGTGCTGCAGTCCATGGGGTTGCAAAGAGTCAGACACAGCTGAGCGACTGAACAACAACAACGATGAGAAGGTGTTTATTAAAAATACCTGGCTGTGAAAACAGTATGTCTTGCTGCTATGAAAATAGCATGTCTCAGACAGTCACATGTCCAAGAACAAAATATGGAGTCATATGGAGTAGATCTGAATCCCAACAGAAATTTGAAGCTAAAAGCAGCTAACACATGTAACCTGAGGTGAAACTGGCTAACAGTTCCATGTGAGAAAGGTGCCTGCTGGTTACTTTAAGCCATTGATAAAGCCAGTGATATAGTGGCAATGTAAATTGGTGCGGCCATTACAGAAAACAATACAGAGGTTTCTCAAAATACTAAAAACTAGAGCTATTGTATGATCTAGCAATCCTGCTTCTGGTTATATATCCAAAAGAATTGAAATCAGGACCTCAGAGAGAGAACCACAGCCCCATGTCCATTGCAGCTTAAAAACCCATTGACAGATGAATAAAGAAAATGTGAGGCACGCATATAATGAAAATATTACTCAGCTTTGGTAGTAGTAGTAGTGTTAGTCGCTCAGTGGTGTCCGACTCTTTGTGACCCCATGGACTGTAGCCGGCCAGGCTCCTCTGTCCATGGGATTCTCCAGGCAAGAATACTGGAGTGGGTTGCCATGCCTGTCTACATGGGATCTTCCCAACAGTTTTAAACAGAAGGAAACTCTGCCTTATATGACAATGTGAATGACAGTGAAAGACATTATAAGTGAGATAAGCCAGACACAGAATTCCACTGGCATGGTTTATAAGAGGTAGTTAAATAGTCAAACTCATAGAAACTGACAGTAGAATTGCAGCTGCCAGGGACTGAGGATGAAGAAATGAGAGGTTGTTCAATAGGTATAAATTTGCATCCAGATAAAATGAACACTGGCTCAATGGACATGGGTTTGGGCAGACTCCAGGAGTTGGTGATGGGCAGGGAGGCCTGGTGTGTTGTGGTTCATGGGGTCGCAAAGAGTTGGACACGACTGAGTGACTGAACTGAACCGAGCATGAACAAGTTCTAGATATCTGCTGTACAACACTTAACAACACTGACTTGTGTACATAAAACTTCATTAAGATGATAGATCTCAAAGTAGTGTTCTTACCAAAATAAAAAATGAAAAAAAATTAATGCATATATAATTGTTTGAAAACAGCAATAAAATCTAGCCTATTGCTATATTTAATGCAAACAAATAGTTTAATTAAAGTTAATTATATATATGAAATCATTATAGGAATAATATTTTAGGTTTTGAAAGTTTCTGTAATGTTTGTATTTATGAATACAAAATAACTGGATTCTCATATTTCTTTCTATATTCAGTCCATTGTATTTTTTAAGCTCAAGCATATGAAGAGAATCTTAACACAGACAAGTAATTTGAAAAGATAGAAGTTTCTAAAGCCTTTTTAGATAATTATAGATATTTTTCTTTGATACAATGTCAAAACTTACTAAGTGGTATCTTCTTAGATGTTAATTTCAATAAGAAACCTGAAACCATATTCATGTACTTTTTGTAATTTGTTACATTAAAATTCATTGGTCTATCTTGTATTTTGAATGGATCTTTTCCAGATGAGTGGTTTTCTAACATCCTTCATTGGTCATTTAAGGAAATATCAGTCCACAGAATAATGCAGAACTTCCAAATATATTTAAAAATTACATTAAAAAGTATTGTGTAATGTATAACCTAGGTAGACACAAACTACATAATAATTATTGTCCATAGGACAAGAAGGAGATCACTAAAGTATATTCTTGTAAGATTATACAAATTATGAATAGTGGTATACTAGGTTTTGATGGTGAAATGCAGTGAAAAACTGATAGAGTATAAAAATGTAGTGTAGAAAAGTAGTGACAACTTCATCTATTGTTGTAGTCTTATCTAGTTACCCAATCAGTTCTATTGATTTTTACTTTATGTAAAATATCTATTATATGCATAAAAATTAAGATAGCTATATCTTCCTAATAAATCATCCCCTCTGTTTAACATTTTCCTCTTCATCCACAGTAATTTTTCTTATTCTAAAATCTACCATGTCTAGTGTTAGTGTTACTTCTTATGCATTTTATGAATCAGTTTGATAAAATGTATCTTTTGATCCTTTAGATTTAAATGTATTAATTTTAAAAGTGTTTTTTATGTAGAAAATTTACATCTCAGCCCTTTTTTCCCCCATTATGATAATGTTTGCCTTGCTCATGGAGTTTAAACCTTTTATATATAATACTAATATCACCATGACTGAGTTTAAATATACCATCTGATTTTTATTTCTTATTTTTACCTTTGTTCTTCAATTCAGTTTTTCCTCTTTCTCTGCCTTTACATGGATTCATTTAATATTTTTTAAGCATGGTATTTTCTTTGTTACTATTAGCTTAGTAACTATATATTTGTTTTTTTTCTTTTTGCCATTGCTCTAGGCTTTACAAAGTGCATTTTTAAAAAACACATTTGGTAAATTTCAAATAAATATGGTAATATCAAGAAAAGACTAAAGCAATATCAAAGTTTGATTAAAAATCAGAAAAATTGTTTAGAAATCATCTTTATTTGCACCACATTTGTCTTGAGAAAGTTTAGTTCAATATTCTTTTATTATCACTAACCTTAGGGGATTACAGAAGTCTTGAAGTACATATTTTCACAAAATTCTTCTTAGTGTGTCAATGAATACTCATTACATTTATATAATTATATTAATATGCAGATCTATTTTAATACTTCTACTTTCTGTCAAATTAATTTTTAGTGGCATATTTTTCCATGAGTCTATTCCAAATGAAATTCATTTTAAGTAAAACCCTACCAAATCATGCAGCAAATTTCTGACAACTTTATCTAGGGCTGACAATGAGGTAACGGTTGTAGCAAACATCAAAAACTACTTTGGACCTAAACTCAAGTGACAGACCAAACTCATGTGAGTCCAGACCAAAGATGTGCTCATATTTGTGTAATTAAAATATAGAAGAGCTAGTGATTAGAGATTGAAAGATAAGAATAACCCATCCCAAATTAAATTGGAACACAGAGTGACATGAGCACAGAATTAGAAGGCAGACTGAATGCTAAACAAAGATTTTTTAGCATCTTCAAGAAAGTCACCAAAATATCCTCTCTGTGGGATCTTTGTAGCAATAGCTAGCCTTGTACTAATGGAATAACAATATATACAAGCCATAAAAAAAGAACAAAAGGTGCAACTTACCAGAAGATATATGCTCAATATGTAAAACCTAAGGAAAAATACAGCCTTGACTCCATGTTTCAAAAGGTAGCCTCATTAATCTGTGAATAGAAAAAAAAAAAACAAATAATTCAGAGAGTATTTCTTTAAAGAGATAAAGCAAAGTCACAGGAAAAAGAATTTCTTTTGCTAACATTTCTATATGAAATATCGTGGAAAGAAACCCCAAATAGAAATCTTTTACAATTTATATCTTAACAAGAGATATACCTCCAGCTACTTAGGTCTTTATATTACAAAAAAGTTGTGGCTTTTTTTTTTTTAATAGAACAGCAAGATATCACATCTGAAATACTAGTGAGATATATCTCCTTATTTAAATGTGGAAAAAACAAACTAAAAAGTAGCTAAGATCATAAGAGTTAGCAAATTATTTGTATAAATGTTGAATTTATTTTATGATATGGAAATTATCACAAACGCCTTTAAGAATTATCTGCAAATGAAAAGTGGACACTTACTGGCAACTGGTGACCCGAGCTGGTGTCTAAAGTAGTTGAATCCACCGTATAATTTATAAATTATTTTAGAGACTGGTTTTTGGTTTTTTCCCATCAGTTTTATTTCCATTTTCTGGGTTAGAGTCTGCGGAAGAACAACTGAAGACCACGCAATGATTGTGCCTTCCTCTCTGTGGCCTGAGCTGTGGGCGTTGTAGCCCATCTTCAGTGGCATTCTCACCAGCGTCTGGGCGCTGTCGTCCTCAGTGGGGTCTGCTGGGCAAGCACGGAGGGCACCTGCCACCTTGAGACCAAGCTGGCACCTCTGGTGGGTTGAGCAGCAGTCACTTCAGGAGCCAGTTCACCCTAAACTCCTCCTTGCGCACAGCCTTCTCAGCTGCAGCCTGCCCCTCCTATACCACCTGTTGAGGATCTTGGCTCCGGTAAAGAGTGTGTGGGATGCGTGCAAGATGCACTTTGGACTCACAGGAGAGGGAACGACGCATGCCCAGAACTCCCCGGGTCAGCGTCTATCACATCAGACCCACAAAGTGAGCTACTTTACTGTTGTAAGGATGGCGGTGTCTACACAGCACAGAGACTAGTGTGTGTTACAGGGGGCAGGGGTAGGCAGGTTCACAGAACATGCCTCTCGTGCGGGTGAACAGCCCTGGGGTTGGGAATCACTCTGAGTCGAGGCTCCCGGAGAGCTGGCTGCCTGGCTCAGATGAGGAGGGTTCCAGGAGCGAGGTGCCCAGCACATATAGGAAAGAGAAAAACACAATTATTAAAAAATGGTATATGGGGTGCTTGTGTCCTATCCATAACCCTTAGAAGAAAGAGATGGGTGGATCTCAGTGATCAGGTTGTTTTGTTAGTTGCTACATAAAGTTTTGAGTTCCAACACACTTCCTATTTTTCCTATAGCATTTCCAAAATTAGGGGAAAGGACACATACATTTATTTGAAAAACATGAATAATCTAATAAGCATAGAAATGAATAAGCAGTTTACACACAAATTAACATAATGATGCATAAATTCACATGCAATTAAATTAATGCAAGTCAAAAGAGCATTATATAATTGTGTAAACATATAAAATATTAATAATCTCTAGTGCAACCTTTTTAAAAATTATCAGGATAATTAAAGTATGTGAAATGTAAAGTATTATGTATGTCCTGGCCTATCAGTTTCATAGTTAGGAATGTCCTCTTCTCATATATACTAAGAAATATATAAAATATGTTTATTTCAGCAAAGTTATTAGTAGCCAAAAAAAAAAAACTTAATTATTCTGTAAAAAATTTACGGTCTATGTAACTATTGCAAATAATTTAATAATTATAAAAACACCCAAAGTATTTCAATAAAATGAGTAAATTATTATATCCTGTTAAAAATCATCCTGCCAAGGATGTTCAGAGCTAAATGTTCAGATGTTAAGAAATCTGGATAGGAGGGTAATATTTCTATTCAATATTCCTTGATTCATTTACTCATGATATTAACAGTAATACAGCTGAGTTTTGAACAACAAGGGTTTGAACTCTTCTGGTCCATTTATAGGCAGATTTATTTCAGTAAGTATAGTACTCATACTTTCAGTTTATAGCTATTTAAGTGTGGGGAAATTGGTGCATTGGATTAGAAATCACAGCATGTGGAATCAAAAGAATGAGGGTTTGAGTCCTGATTCTCACTGATATATGTCACTTCCTGCTTTTTGGTGAATAATTTATCAATTTATTTGTTTTTTGAGTCAGAGACTGTGAGCCTGCAAGGAGGGTATCGGCAGCCTTAGACCAGGCTGCCCCCTCAGGTGGGTGGAGCAGCAATAAATTCAGGAGCTGGGGCAGCCCATTAACCTTTAATTCCTTCTTGGTCACAACCTTCTCAGCTGCAGCCCGCCCTTCCTTTACCACCAGTTGGGGATCTTGGCTCAAGTAGAGAGCCCATGGGGGCACACTCAGGATCCACATGGGACTCCCATGGGTGCTCATGGGAGAGGGAACCACACACGTGCAGAACTCCCTGGGTCAGCATCTGTCAGGTCGGTGACACAGAGCAAGTTCCCTTGCTGTTAGGATGGTGGTGTCCACAAAGCACAGAGAGTTAGTGTTACAGGGAACAGGGGTAGGCACCATCACAGAAGAGACCTCTCATGCAGGTGGTCAGCCCTGGCTGGGGTCAAGAACCATCACAAGCTGCAGCTCCCAGAAAGCCACCTGGGTCAGATTCCCCTGGTTGAGAAACTAGATTCCTGCATGCATCCTGCACCTAGGACTCAGCACAGCCAAAATAAATAAGTAAAAAATATATATATATTAAAGGTCATTGGCATTTCATTTATTAATGAATTCATATCATCTCTTTACTCTTTTAACAGCTGTATTTCAGACACTAAGCTAAATACTACTCATAAAAGAAAAATTCACTCTTTTTATGTGTCTATTTTGCAGTGCCTCATAGAGCACAACTGGTACTGATAAACAAAGAATGGAAAGTAACCTTCCTTTAAAGAGACAGCAAACCACCCCCCTTTTGAGTATATCAAGGAAAAAAAAAATAGGGTGGTTTCCTTCTGGGCACAGCTAGCCCAGTGTTCACACAGAATTCCTGTTGGGCCAAGAAGACAAAAGCTACTTTATAGTTCTTGCTGCCAGTCCCATCAGCCAGGCACCATTAGGTAGGATACTCCCTGAACCTTACTCATAAATGTTAGAACTTGGAAAAGATTGAGGCAAATATAAGCAAATGATTGAATCAATATGCTTTCTTATTTTCTCTGTAACTTTATTTATAAAAGTTGAAATAAATGCATTGGTATAGCAATTGGAAGCTCATTATGAAATAGCCTATATATTTGGAACTTTTAAATCTTTTCACTTTTATTTGTAGGTTCTATGGAAGAAACACTGTCCATCATTGCTCAGCTGACAACTTTCTGATGTTTAACAATAGGCAGTCATCTCACACACTAGTGAAGTAATGCCCCAAATTCTCCAAGCCAGGCTTCAGCAATACGTGAACCGTGAACTTCCAGATGTTCAAGCTGGTTTTAGAAAAGGCAGAGGAACCAGAGATCAAATTGCCAACATCCGCTGGATCATGGAAAAAGCAAGAGAGTTCCAGAGAAACATCTATTTCTGCTTTATTGACTATGCCAAAGTCTTTGAGTGTGTGGATCACAGTAAACTGTGGAAAATTCTGAAAGAGATGGGAATACCAGACCACCTGACCTGCCTCTTGAGAAACCTGTATGCAGGTCAGGAAGCAACAGTTAGAACTGGACATGTAACAACAGACTGGTTCCAAATAGGAAAAGGAGTACCTCAAGGCTGTATATTGTCACCCTGCTTACTGAACTTATATGCAGAGTACATCATGAGAAACGCTGGGCTGGAAGTAGCACAAGCTGGAATCAAGATTGCAGGGAGAAATATCAATCACCTCAGATATGCAGATGATGTCACCCTTATGGCAGAAAGTACAGAGGAACTAAAAAGCCTCTTAATGAAAGTGAAAGAGGAGAGTGAAAACGTTGGCTTAAAGCTCAACATTCAGAAAACAAAGATCCTGGCATCTGATCCCATCACTTCATGGGAAATAGATGGGGAAACAGTGGAAATAGTGTCAGACTTTATTATTTGGGGCTCCAAAATCACTGCAGATGGTGATTGCAGCCATGAAATTAAAAGACGCTTACTCCTTGGAAGGAAAGTTATGACCAACCTAGATAGCATATTCAAAAGCAGAAACATTACTTTGCCAAGTCAAGGCTATGGTTTTCCAGTGGTCATGTATGGATGTGAGAGTTGGACTATAAAGAAAGCTGAGCACAAAAGAATTGATGCTTTTGAACTGTGGTGTTGGAGAAGACTCTTGAGAGTCCCTTGGACTGCAAGGAGATCCAACCAGTGCATTCTAAAGGAGATCAGTCCTGGGTGTTCATTGGAAGGACTGATGCTAAAGCTGAAACTCCAATACTTTGGCCACCTCATGTGAAGAGTTGACTCATTGGAAAAGACTCTGGTGCTTGGAGGGATTGGCGGCAGGAGGAGAAGGGAACGACAGAGGATGAGACGTCTGGATGGCATCACCGACTCGATGGACATGAGTTTGTGTTAACTCCGGGAGTTGGTGATGGACATGGAGGCCTGGTGTGCTGCAATTCATGGGGTCGCAAAGAGTCGGACATGTCTGAGCGACTGAACTGAACTGAAGAATACATTTGTTTTATGTTGAGACCATCACGGAATAAAGCATCCTTATGGTAGTCTGTTTCGAGTTCAAGAGCAGGATGAGAGCAGTAGAATATGTGTTCTCATGACTTTGGTATAGTTTTAATTTTTGCACAAGCAGATAAGAGAATTCCCAGTGTCTGTTTGAAACATTTAATTCTGGTTGCCAGGGAAGCATATTTCCCAAAACTCACTTTAAGGTATGTAAAAATTAATAACAGAAACCTTAACTAAAGAGAGTCTGGAGATCAGAAGTGGGAACTCAGATGCCCTGCAACATAGCAGAGCCCAACAAGAGGAAGAAAGACTTCATTCCTCACAAGACTCAGCCAATGAAAAGCCATAGACTACAGCTTTCCCTCTTCGCTCTATAAAAGCCTTCTCCTTCCCCTTGCTGTGTGGGTCTTGGATGTGGCTCAGTGTTGCAGACCTTGAATAGCAATTCTCCAATGATTTCAAATAAACCCATCTTTGCTGGAGAAATATCTGGCAGGCTATTTATTTCAGGTCAACAGCCCTGTGTCCTTTACTTTTTCTGCTATATCCTGTGGGATCTGAATTTGATATTTGGACAAATTTATTTGGGCATTGAGGGAGTAAGAAGGGGTAAAAGAGAAAATCACCTTTAAATAATGCTTTGCCTGGCTTCTCTTCCATACTTTTCAGATATGTTTTCTAAAGACTTTATTTGAAAAGTACTTTTACTTAGCTTTATTTTGATTAAAGTTTAGTAGTATCAATACAATAGAATAATTGAAAAGTCAGTAGCAGCTGAAGAGGAGCAGAATATGTTATTCCAAATCTTGGGCATGAGGACTATTTTGCGTTGTTTATTTTTAAAGAAACAGCAGGCATAGGAAGAGCTCTGAAAATGGGCAGTAGAAGTTACCCTTTTGTAAGAAAGATTTATAAGGGAAATCTCTATTTGTAAGAGTGTCTCTGCACCAGGAAAAGAGCATGATTCTATGCCGGAGTCCAGCCCCGGTTGGATCCAAGGATTCCCTCAGAAGGACGGCGTCAGTGACTCAGAGAAATAGAGAAAGAGATAAGGAAAGAATTTTGCAGTTAAGAAAATAGAGGAGAGAAAAGAGGCTGATAATCCTTGGTTTATGCAGAAAGCCACTAAAGCCCCAGCACGGGACTTGCTCTGTTCATGTAGGCCGCAGGAGCCCTCTCGAATAGCTGAAGGTGCCCCCCTTAGGCACCTTCTCGAGTGGGTCTTAGAAGCCCAGGCAGGAAAGTGAAGGCAGAGGGCCCGTGTGCTCCAGGGAATCAGCCTGAAAAGGAAAAGGAAAGAGAAAGAACGACATGGGGAGACCAAGCTTGATGAGCATGGCCCACACTTTATTTTCCAAAGTAGTTTTTATACCTTAAGTTGTGCCTAGAGGATAATGGCGGGCAGGGGGGAGGGGGGAGGGTAGAGTCATACGAGGTCAGCAGTCCTTGATCCTTATCGAAGCCAAGCTTTCTTTCTGCAAACTTATCATATGCAAAAGCTTTAGGTGATTTACATCATCTTCTGGCCAGGAAGCCTGTTAACATTTTATGACCCTTTCTTCAGAAAACTTATTTTTCTCTAAAGGTGATTATTCTAAAGTTAGGCGCCACCCTCCGAAAGCATTAGATAAAGTTGCATTCCTATAGGGCAAAATTGTGGTGGGCTATAACAAGAAAAGAATTAAGTCAAGGGTCCAAGGTTACAAACATTAAAGCTACTACTTACATTTCTAAACACCAACTATATTAATCAATACACTCCCAGGGACACAGTAGGTAAGGGATATGGAAACTTGGCAGCAAGCATTAGCTTAACAAAGAAATCTTCTACTAGTTCTATTCTAACAATTTTAACTCTCTGAGAAGCTCTGCATTGTTAGAATATCTTAAGCTTCCCGTGCCTCTCGTGGTTGGGAGGCTGTGAACAATCACATGCGTAGCTGCAGGAGTCCAAACAAACCTGTCAGGCAAGCTAGAAAGTCATCAGAGGGGTTTGAATTGAAACACACCTATTATGTCCAGGAGACTTATTAACTAGAGTTTTAAGTTGATTTTCTTACAGAGAAAGGTGGTCGGTGATAGCCCCCCTGTTAATGTCAGAAGAGTTGGTAAAAGTCATAAAAAAGTAAAACAGACAGATTCTGGTTTGGGGGTAGACACTCAGGCAGATACGGTGGGGGGTAGGGGGGACCTTGAGCCCTGACTCGCCTTGCCCGTCAGGGCTCTCCTGCATGACCTTGTCATGGGTGGGAACTCCCGCGCTGGCTCCCGGCAATTCTAAATCTCTAGAAATTCTTTATCAATGAAGCAGATTTAAATCTGCATTAACAGTCTTACTTTCATTTACTATGCTTTTCTTGGTAACTTTCCATGACTGGCACCTCTCACCACAAGATCTTCTGTTGTTTTTAGCTGGAGATAGTATTTAACATGGTAGCTTGAGCCACTTGGGAGAGTTATTCAGTTTTCCTGGGAATCTTCCACGTAGACAGTAGGTACATATGATATCAAACTTGTTTTTCTTCCGTTGATTGGTCTAGAATGTAGAAGGATAAAGGGAAAATTATTTTTCTTCCTTTACATAGAATAAGATCAAAAGAATGATTTAAAAGGGAAGGAAATCAGCAGCTTTTGTTTCATCAGTAAAGAAATCTCATCTCAGAAATTAATTATGTTTTGCATATATATCTGTAATCACCATTTCTTTAACTTGTAATCTTTAATGAAAGTATAAGAATATTGCTACTTCGTGATTTAATCATTGGGAAAATGTACATGGTAAACAAGCTTCCTTTGCTTGCTGTGTCTTTGCTAACATTAAGAGAAAGTTTTGCATTTTGCATTTGTTTTAAAATTTTTTCACCTATTTTGAATTTTTGTACTGTTGATTATTTTTAAATAGTCTACAGAAGGATTTATCCTGAGCACTTACATTTTTCTTATTTATTTAGCCACTAGTATACCCAGAAGAGTATTGGAAGATATTCTTTAAGGGTATGTTTTTATTAAAGTGTGATATTTATATATTAAAATTCTGTGTAAAATGAAATCTGATGAGATGACAAAGACTTTGATATGCTAACTAAAACTGAAATTTTAAAAAGAAAATTGGGTAATTACACTTCAACACAAAATGAGAAGTAAATTAAAGAAGTCAAGAGGTTTAATAGTTCTTTGTACTAATTCAAGTTACTAGTAAGGGAAGAAGCTGCAAACATGAATCTGATAAAGACATGGCTTAAAAAACATGTTTAATCTTTAAATGCACATGAATAAAATATTAATAAAGAAAGAAAGAAGTAATATTATCTTTTCTTTTACTATTTTTCTTTACTGAAGCTATGATGTACTAGAAAAATAGCTTTTCCTTTTTTTTTTGGTTATGGTGTGTCTTCCAGCCTAACTAATTAGTTGCTTATATTCTAGACTTTTAAGTTTTATTTAGTAGGACATCATTTAAAAATAAAAGACATTTTAAGTATGAAAATAAAAATCAACCTAACTCACTCTTGTATAGTCTCACTTAAAAATAAATTTAAAGAAAAACTCACACTTACTTGTTCTACATATAATTTGTTTGAATTGACTCTTAATATAAATTTTATAATACTGTTTTTATGGCCTTCATGTTAAAAGTAAAGAATCTTAGGGAAAAAGAGGTTAGCATTTGTCCACAATTTCACAGTGAACAAATCAGTCAAAAACTTGTGTAATCTGGCTACAAAATTGTGTTACAACCACTATGCTATTTTGCTATAATCACTCTACAATATAATTTCTCAATATATTACAAGTGATGTTTTTTGCACACAAATACTAATGAAAACATCTTTGATATTGGTTTCCTATTTTCATTTTAATCAAATATTTTAACACTACATAGCATTATAAGGCAAACTGGTGAAATTTTAAAAAAATTTTAAACTATTTCTCTATAGAATCATATATATGTTAAAAAAATTGCTGATTGGATTATTTCTATATATTGCTATAGCAATTTCTGTGTAAAGTTGCTGTGGACTCGTAAATGAATTTCTACATTCTGAAAGAAGAAAGGAGAAGACTTTTGCTTTTAAGCAGTATGTTTAATGATGGAAGCCTCTGCCTAACCCTTATGGTTTATTAATCTTCTGAGGCCCCAGCCTTGGCTATGCAAGGCAAGTTTAAAATCCCTAGTGGAAGAAGTCTATTATGACAAGTATTCTTCCAATCACCCATATAGATGCTCTTCTTTTCCAGCTTCCCCTTATCCATTCTCTTCCTTTTTTTCCCTACTGTCTTATCCAGTATTTTATTTTTCTCATACTTTGTCTCTTTTTATTTTCCTTGCATTCTCCTGGTCTTGTCTCTTATCTCCTGTGATCAGCATATAGTTTCTGTTTCAGTTTAAGCTACATGCAGAAGTATTACAGAATATGCTATGATGATACTAATCTGGACTTTAATTTTTTTCTAAAGTATAATTATTATGCAAGGCTTATTTTAACCCATGACAGATGCAGTGATAATATCTTTATATTTGTGAAAGAATTTTGACATGCATTTTATTTTTCTTTATACTACTTGGTTAATAAACACTTGAATCTTATAATAATTAATAAAGAATGTAATAGGTTAAGTGATGGCCTAAGGCCTCAAAGTTAGTAACTAAATGTGAAAAAGAACATAGTCCTTTTTTTTTTTTTTTTTTTTTTTAAGAACATAGTCCTTTAACAGCCACTAACCACTGACCTCTCTGCCGCTCTGCTCTATGGTCACTAGAGAAGTAAATGTGTGTGTTAGTCACTCAGTCGTGTCCAACTCTCTGTGACCCCATTAACTGTAGCCTGCCAGACTCCTCTGTCCATGAGATTTCCCAGGCAAAAATACTGGAGTGGCTTTACAGTTCCTTCTTCAGGGAATCTTCCTGATCCAGGAGTGGAACCTGGTTCTCCTGTATTGCAGAAAGATTCTTTCCCATCTGAACCACCAGGGAAAAGAAGCAAGCTGAAAGGAATCAACAGAAAGTTGAGTTGCTACTATATGCTATGTGTTGTTGGTGTTAACTGAGAAATATATGCTATGCTGTACTCAGGAGCCTCCAATATTCACATGCCTCACTCATATAGAGTACAGCCCAAGCGAGTGTGCAATGATGGTGGTCTTCAAGATCATTGCGCCGAATAGTTCCACCACGGGTTCTCTGGAGACTCTAAAATTAGAGACTTACTTTTCCAGGATTGAAGATTCCTAAGTCTTCAAGAGGTTCCCAGGTCTCTAGATGTATTAAAAACATATCATGAATTTTTTAATAGACAGCTGGGCCTTTAGTGTATATGAAATGAAATACCTTATAGATTATAGAGGATTCCAGGTTAAGGAAGAGACACAGTATAAAAAGGAGTGTGTGGGTGTGTAATCCTAGTTTATCACACTTTTAATTAGTGCTGGTTTAGCTGTCAGGCTTACCTCATTTCTTATTATTTATTGTCACTCACTTTTAGAGAATTATATAGTTCACTTGCTCTCTAATTTACATCTAATACTAGATGTTTTCCTGAATAATTTCTCTCTTTGGAAATTGTCCTGTAATCCTACAAGATTCTTGCTTGAAAGTTTTAAGGTTTCAAGGACTGAGCAGTTAAATGTCCAGCAACATTGTCTGTTAGATTCCTAATTCAGGCCTCCCTGTGCATCCAAGTTTTCTTATTAATTGACTGATCTCATCATACATTCATTGAAAAGACACTTACTTTGGTTCAATCTATGCCTTATAGGAAAAATTGAATAAATAATATGCACATCATCACATCAAAATATATTTAGAGAGAATTCTAAGGTACAAAACTCAATAAAATGACAATGTTCTAAGTCTTCTAAATCATTTTGCAGCCCAAACTGACAGGCACGTGTTTCTTTTGTGATGCTAAGTATTTCCTGTAATGTCATCTGTCATTAATGCTTTCATTTGCTACATTACTAGGCAACTAGCTTCAACCAATCTAATCTGTTTTGTCCATGATGCTAATGACTGAGGCAATCTTGATGTATTAGCTAATATCCCCAGATACTGTTAGGTTTAGCATAGAATTTTAAAGCTAAACAGCTCACATGTTCTTAGGTACCATTAGTCCAACCACATTCTAGACATGGGGGATAATGAGGCTCTGAGTGTCTTTCCTAAGATTACCTGGTGGCCAGACAGGAACCCAGATCTCAATTCAATTAACTAAATTTACATCTCATGGGAGGTCTTTAAACTCCTAAACCCTAAAGGGTTTTCTATGGAACGTTTGAATATCATGATGGTTTGGAGGCAAGTGTTGGGGAAAAGGAAGTTATTCTTTACTAAAGTAGTCTTTTAAAATCACACCACAAAGAAAGCTCTTCTTGCCACTGAGTATCAGAAGAGGGTATGATGTTAATTTAATTAGTTTCTCCTCTTCTCAGAGACATTACCAAGGGTTTAGAGTGCTGTCCTCATTTGGGTTGGTGAATTGC
This sequence comes from Bubalus kerabau, assembly GCF_029407905.1. Taxonomy (NCBI): domain Eukaryota; kingdom Metazoa; phylum Chordata; class Mammalia; order Artiodactyla; family Bovidae; genus Bubalus; species Bubalus kerabau. Next base: position 71,531,954 of record NC_073628.1, read on the forward strand.
TGAAATACCCTATTTCAATGTTAATGAATTTATTTAATTTGATATGATATCTGAGTGCAATAAAATTATAAGTATTATTGAGATAGAAGACTTTCCAACCATAAGATTCAAGATTAAACCACTGGATTTCCTGAACTTCACTGTCTGGGGTTAGGAACTCAATAGACTATAAGAAAAACAAATATTTGCATTACCTAAACAGAAAAATAAGTTTGAATTTCAATGTATACTTGGCATTTAACTGCTTATTCTTTCTTAAATAGAAAATATAGTCTCTGACATTAAAATGAAAAGTCTGCACACATAATATTATTTACACTACAGTAGAAGGTTTTGTTGTAAAGCATTACAGATTCAGATTGCATGTCTTCCTGGTAGAGTCTGTACTTCTCTTTCTGATCAAATACTTTTATGCCAAATGTCACTTAAAAGAAGCCAGAATTTGAATCTTTTGTGTTTTCTCCTACTTGCTAAACAAACTTCAAAAGCAAAGCAAGGCAGTGAACTTGAAATGTACCCTTTGCCATAATAAAATCATGGTTATTTGTTGTGATAGAGAGCTTGCAAGATGTAGTATTTCTCTTTTATATACAGATCTCCAAGTGGATGCATTTTTCCTCTGAAAATATCTTTTTAAATTAATTTTAAAACATTTTTTGAAAAAAATTTAAAAAAAACTGCTTTAGATGGTTTTAATTTATGCCCAAAGCAGCAAAGGTAAGGGCTCAGAACATAATTAACTTAAAATGTACCCTGGAACATATCTGACTCATCATGCTTTAATGAATCTTCATAAGCAGATGATCTCTGCAAAAATAAAACAGAATACTGATTGCAGAGGCCTTGACTCCTACCTGAATAGAAAAATCTACACAGTGTATCATTGGAGGAAGTTTAAATGTCACCAAACAGAAATAAAAACAAAATCTGGCAATTTAATTTCCTTGACTTCCCCAAGTGTCAGAATAAAGACAAGTCAATAAGATTAAAGTAAGTAGGCAGGATACAGATTCTTCAGTTATATAAATTAAGAAATATAAAATATTCACTGTTTGTTTAGAAAAAAGATTACATCTCAGCCATAGATTGGTATTTTGTATTAAAGAAACTAGATGTAGGAGGAGAAAATGTGGTGCTTAGACAGTCACAGATTTAATGGGACACCACAGATTCTATGGTCAAATCCCATTGTTAGGCAGTGTTTGCATAGTTGCTTAGATAGAAAATGTTCTAATATTCATTAGCTCATTCATTCAACCCATTTTCTATGCAGTATTAAATGCTAGTATTCAGAAATTTGAAATTTTTAGCATGCTACAATTAAAAACTATGGTGTTCCTTTATCTGTGGTATGTATATATCTATATCTGTATCTATCTCTAGCTATATATCCTCTATTAGAAATTTGAAATTTTAGAAGTGGAACATGATAAATGATGGAAGGGGGAAATATAGACAAATTATAATTATGAGAATTATTGTTAATCTTCAAGCTTTTAATATTTTTCTTAGCAATCTGGAAAGTTATTTTGTCTCAGACATTAGGGACAAGGACCCAGGAGAGGAGTTACAGAAATATGGTTCCATGATCCTGAGTAAAACATCTGTTTGGGATATAGGGGCATATTCCTCTCCGTGGAAAGGGAAAAGTAAAGAAAGATCAAAATGCATTAATTATAACATTGATGGAATTTTTGGTCTCTATTCCTCTGACAGCTGGGGTGTAGGGTATTTTAAGTGAAAAAGATTATTTCAATATTCCCTAAAAAGATATCAAACAGGGGAGCATAGAATTTTATTCCCATGTATTGTTTATTTTTGAAGGAAACCCACATTGGTACCTAGTGGAACTACAGACATTACAAGATAATATGAGTATTATCAGGTCATGTCAACTCAGTATCTGGAAACTAAAAGCAACTGATGTAACTCCGTGTCTTCACCAGTGACAATATCACACAGAAACAAAAAATTCAATATATGGAATACACAATCAAACTTTTATGAACCATTTTGAGTTACTACTATTTATTAGAGACATTGAAAGATACATTAGGTCCAAGTGGTGTGTCAAAGTCGCCTGCTACAGACGGAGCAGCTCAAGTAAATAAATGATTATACATATAAAAATGATTATATATGTAAATGATTTAAAATCATTATACATGAAGGTGTTCGGCCTGAGCTTTCCTACAATGTGCCAGTTTGGCATGAGGATTACATGGAGCCAAAAACAATGGAAACCAAAAGACTCAAGAGGAACTTTTTTACCTCCTTTTCAACCGACTAAAAGAATCTAGATAAAGAGCCTGGTTCAGAAAGAGAGCTGTCACCGGACAGAACTATAAAGAATTTAGGTAGGGGTGGTCAGCTGGTGGGGGGCTTGGGAATTTAGGTAAGGGTGGTCAGCTGGTGGGGGACTTGGGAATTTAGGTAGGGGTGGTCAGCTGGTGGGGGCCATGGGAATTTAGGTAGGGGTGGTCAGCTGGTGGGGGGCTTGGGAAATTAGGTAGGGGTGGTCAGCTGGTGGGGGGCTTGGTATGCTTCTTTGTTCGAGACCTCTCATGTCCATTGTCTCTTCTTGGCAGGAAAAGAGTTTGTTTGCCAAACGTTCACCCTTCCCATCTTCCTGTGAATCATCTGCCTTTCCTTTGAAGCCCCAGATCCCTACCCTCTTCTTTTTGGCTCAGAAAGGCATAGAAGCTTCAATTGCCTGACTGTTTGGCAGCCTCTCGTTGAGTTCATAGAACTCGTATATGAACATGAGTTTTTTTTTTCCCCCTCTTGTTAATCTGCCTTACGTCAATTTAATTAACAGACCAACCAGTAGAGCCTAGAAGGATAGAGGAAATTTGTTTCTCTGCAACATAATAAATTATATATGATTACAGAGAAGAAAGTTCCAAATTCTAGACAAGTCAAGAATTTGCAGAACAGTGAACATTCATACTATCTTAATATTTGAATAGGAGCTTGATTCAAGTTTAGGGAGAAGGGAAACATAGTAAGCATTTCTATTAGGATGCATATATTAAGTTTAGGTATAAAGGAATGCAATTTATGAAAATCAAATGTGGGATTTAAAACAGTAGCAAGTGGTTGTGTGTCACATAAGCAACAATCAACTAGAAATGAAAGGCAAATCAACGGGAGGTTGGTGTGCTTTGAGTTTATCTTTTTAGCATGAATAATAGAATGCTATTGTGAATTCTGGAAGAGTAAAAGACTTAGGACCAAGGTTCTCATGGACTCTATGAGATTGTGGGGGGAAGGTACATGGGGTACATCTAGATAACATCTGCGTGGTGCTTTTTCCAAAATTTCCATGGTCTGTAAATGGCGGCACCGAGTGAGGGTAGTAGTGGTCAATTTTCTCTGACTGCCTGGTATTTAGAAATCATCTGTTTGAGGATTGCATAAGAAGTAAATGGAGGTTCTGTAAAGGGAGCTAGGGAGTCTTTAGCAAGAAACATGGACACCAGTTGGCCCAGTGGAATCCGTCTGGGAGAAATTAGTAGCAGTAGAATGAAACATAATAGGGCTCCAAAGGCCACTTAGAAGGAGTTTGAAGATGGGCAGCCAGAGAGGCTTGGCATTTGCTTGTTCACAGAGGATGGTGACCGTAAGGTCATAACTGGATTTTCCCGACATCATTTTAAAATAAAACATTTAAATATAATTGCTTTGGGCTTCTCTGGTGGCTCAGATGGTAAAGAATCTGTCTGCACTGCAGGAAACACAGGTTCGATTCCTGGGTCAGGAAGATCCCCTGGAGAAGGAAATGGCAACCCACTCCAGTATTCTTGCCTGGGAAATCCAGTGGACAGAGGAGTCTGGCAGGCTACAGTCCATGGGGCTGCAAAGAGTAGGACACAACTGAGCGACTAAGCGCACACACACACACACACACACGTGCATAATTGCTTTAACATCTATCAAAGCTGTAAGATCCTAATCTGCTACAGAGAATCATAATTGTGATAACATTTGAAACTGAAGCATCAGTTTATTATCTCTCTGCCTCTTTTCTGCCCAGCTGAGGTCTCAAATGTTCCTCCTCGAAATTTTTCCTGATTCTCCTAGTCTGCATCATTCACCCCATTTCCCTGCAGTCTTATCTGTACATATTGGCTTACAATGTTCTCTAATAATTATGTATGTGAAAATGTCATCTTTGAAGTTGTATTATATGTTTTTGTTTTCCGTAATGATTTAATCATTGCTGCATAGAGCAGCAAAGACTTGCCTCATCAGACGTATAAAATGGCCTTGGAATATTCAAGCTTATGACTGAGTGGTTTTAGGTGATGTAAGAGCCTTTTAACCTGTTTATTCCTCTGCGGAACTCTATCCTCATCCCAAAAATGTATTGCAAAGCCAAGTCTTTTTTTTTGACCTAGAAAAGTGCATATGTTCCATATTTATACAACAATATAAACTGATAAATTTAATTGATTTGGTCAATTTTCTAAATAAAAATTGAAAACAGTTGAGTATAGCTTTAAGTACTGCTGTAATAAAAATGCAGGATAATTAATCTTATTTAATATTATTGGAAACTAATAAAAGAAGAAAGAACAGCACATGAAAGGGAGGTATGTGGCTAGGGAAAAGTTATAGTTTTGTGGATGAACATTTTTGAATGTGTTAGTCACTCAGTCATATCTGTCTTTTGTGACCCCAGAGACTCTAGACTCATGTCCGTGGAATTTTCCGGGCAGGAATACTGGAGCGGGTAGACATTCCCTTTTCCAGGGGACTCAAGGATTGAACCTGTGTCTCCTGCATTGCAGGCACATTCTTTACCATCTAAGCCAACAGGGAAACCCAGTTTTGTGGATATGTACACACAAACACACGTTGATCAAAATGATGAATTTCCTACAGGGCAGGACAATGTTAATGACCTGAATTTGATACAGTGAGGGAATCAGATTTAATTGAATAGATGCATATCAAGCCCTAGCATATGCTAGACACTGTGTTAATCACCAGAATACAGTAGTGAAAAAGAAGAAATCCCAGTTTTTATGAGCGTTATATTTTAGTGAGGTTAAATATGGAATCATATAAATTACAAATTTATGCAATCAAATTATATTACAAATATTCCATTTTATATGTATATAATTATGTGCTTATATACATCTATGTTATTATCCATAATGTAAATTAACTTGGATTAACTGGGTATTCAAAATTCCAATGTGATTTTTTTCCCTAATCATTTTAAGTTTTTATTATTTCTTAACATTAAAGACTTAAAAATGTTTGAGAGTTTGCAAATTATATTACTGTTGCGGGTCTTATTAGCTGTGGGATCACTGAAACTATTTAATTAAATTGTGGATAAATTGACAGTTCCATAGGGTATTATCCCTCCTAGTTTGGGATCTGTCCTTGTCCTTCACTGTTCTTGAAACTCACTTGCAATGTTAAAAATATAGTCTTTGTCTCTTTATAAAAAGCCATAATCTATACTTTGCCTACTAAACAATTGTCATTACCATAAATAAAAATGTGTTCATTGTAGAAAAATAGCAAATGATTGCAAAAGGCCTTGCATTAATCTACAAACATCTAGATTCATTAAGAGACCTTTGGTGCTCCAGTTTAAGTTATATTTGATAAAGCACATGAATTTGAGGAGAGGTAACTATAAGAATCTCAATATAAGCAGCTTAACACATTTTTATCTGCCTTCTAAGATGAGGAAGTTAATAAAATATGCAGTTATTTGAATCATTTTCTTACCACTTAAAAAAAAAGACTCCATACCAATTTATGTAGTTCTGAATTTGGTTTTGGTTTTGTTAATATTCACAGACATTTCTGTTGGGTATAAGTTTTCTGCCTAGCCAAAGTTTGGGTAATTTGTCAATCATACATTTTTATCTCCTAGATTCATATCTTCTTAGCAAACAACATTCCCTATGTTTCTTCTTTCCTGGCAAGGGACACTCCACTCATATATACTGCCCTGCTGCTGCTGCTGCTAAGTCGCTTCAGTCATGTGCGACTCTGTGTGACCCCATGGATGGCATCCCACCAGGCTCCCCTGTCCCTGGGATACTCCAGGCAAGAACACTGGAGTGGGTTGCCATTTCCTTTGCCAATACATGAAAGTGAAAAGTGAAAGTGAAGTCGCTCAGTCATGTCCGACTCTTAGCTACCCCATGGACTGTAGCTCACCAGGCTCCTCTGTCCATGGGATTTTCCAGGCAAGAGTACTGGAGTGCCATTGCCTTCTCCTATATACTGCCCTATGTTGTCCTAAATATGCTAGATATTTCTTTAAGTTCCCATGTTACCATTTGAAAACAGCCAAAAATTCCTTGATATTTTTCTAATAGAGAGGGTGTCTGTATACTCTCACCTTAAATTTAGGTGGGTTCAACCAACAGGTGGTTGCAGAAGAAATTCTTGTGTCTTCTGAGGTTAGGTTACAAAATTAAGTGGTTTCCCATATTGTTTGAGAGAACACTTGCTGCTGGAGCCCCAAGCATTCATGTTTGACTAAAAACAAATAGAAGTATAATTTGTATTTTAACTTTTTTAATTCATAAAGTTCTAATGAAACCCTAATAAAAAGTCTTCCAGCCATCCTTGCCAAGAAATCAGATTTCTTAGGGATGTGGCCTCAGACATTCTGCCAATTGAATAACACCAATGACCTTCATCAATGCCAGATGAATAGGATGAATTATCCATCTCATGCAAGCTTTTTCTAAATTCCTGATACACAAAATTATATGCTATAATAAGACAATTGTTTCAAAACTAAGTTTTGGTGTAGTTTGTTAGGCAGCGGGAAATAACTGGAAACTTTTCTATCAAACCTTCCTTGACTGATGAGCCATTTAGTTGGCTTCTGGTCTTTAGTTCAACAAGACTATTTGTGTAGCCGTATCATAAAACAAAACACATAATCAGATGTGAATGACTGGTGATATCATTTTAATGTTTTCCTTCTTCCAAAATCATCAATATTTTAACACAGGTCAGTACCTATAACTAATCTCAGGTGGCCTTGGCCTGTGGTGGCTTGAAGCAGGGCTTCAGTTCCCGGCCAGAGATTGAAGTCAGACCATGGCAGTCAGAGCACTAAATCGCAACCACCAGGAACCAGTGGCCAGTGAGAAGGTCCTGGCCTTTTAGCTGTGTAGAAATGAACTTCCACTTACAGATGGAAAGTAGTGAAACAAGTCAAGTGTTTATTGGAAGGAAAAAGTGCAGTATGTGTGAATAGACACATGGGTGGGCTCAAAGAGAGAGTTCTACTCTCTTAGTAACTTGGATCACTTCTGAGTTTCCTTTGGCCAATCACCTTGCTTGCCTGGCTCTGAGTCTGTATTTGGTATATCTCAGGGTCCTCCTGTGTGTGCACGTGCATCTCTTAACCAAGATGGATTCCAGAGAAGAGGCCTGTGGGTATCTTGACATCACTTACTATGAGGTGATGCCCTATCTCTTTTTGACTTCCAAGGAGACTTTCTGTGCTTGTGTAGTCAGAGAGGTCTGCTTAACTTTGGAAATATGTGGTCTTCCATCTCTTACCTGGGCAGAGCCCAGTCTCCTGCATTATCCTGCTTTTATGGAATTTCTGCTGTTATGGAGTTTTTGCTATTATGGAGTTTCGGCCTGCAGAGAAGAAACTGTTCAGCCTGGCACCCATCTATCTCCTGCCTCATAACCTGATTATGTACTTTGCATGAACCGTAGCTAGCCATAAGACTTGGAGAAGCAGAGAAATGTCTGGAGAAGAACATTCATTCCAGTGAATGCTTAAAAAGACTAATGTAAGAATCTGCCTACACTTGTATATATCTAATATTCAGTTTTTAACTAAATTTAAAGAATTTGTAATCTACTTCGTGCAGGAATGTATTTTCTATATTAACCAGATTCCTTTTCAAAATGAAGTAAACTGTGAGTAAATGATGAGCTTCTACATGGGGTTGGGGCTGATGAAGGCCTTTCTAGAATGATCTCTGACTCTCATAAACTGTTTTCTTAGGAACAATAGTGCTAAAATGAGAATGTTTTGTTGGCCTTGCTTATCAAATGAAACTGCTGCTGCATTGGAGTAAGAATGAGCTGGTATCCAGGCCTGCATAACCAGGATGGTATTAAGGATTGATGCTGAGAGGAGAATGCACTTTAGAGCATAAAGCTTGTAAGCATGGCAGCTGTACATACTTCATGTCAGTTATGCAAAACTCCTGACCAAGTGCTAAGGACCCAGAACTTGCTTGGGAACAGGAGGGACTCCAAGTGTTATGGTGTGTTGAGTGATTATCCTTAAAATAAGGCATCTGGGGCCAGTGTATTGTTTTAGTAAATTACCCTAGTAAGTAAAAATAGTGAAATACCTTAGTTATAATACGTTATGGACAAGACTGTACATAGAAACCTAATAAACATTTGGTGGTCTTGATGGGAAGAAAGTTTTTCCACAGATGTTGAAACGTGACTGATGATAGAATAAGTAAGAGGAGATAAGAGGAAAAGAGGAATCTGTTAAAGAGAAACAAACCTCCAGATCAGTGATGCAATGACCACAAGAAGAAGAGGGATTAGTTCAGGTGGTTGCAAGCATGTCTTTCCATTTATTTAAGCTAGTAAAGGATTAGCAATTGCAACAAGTTTCATTTACCGAAGAAGATATACAATTAGGCTAAAAATGAAATGCTGAAATGTGTAACCTGACTATAACCACTTGATATGTTCCTCAAACATTAAATACTTTTTATCACTGATTATCCAATGTCACATGAGCTTTCTTGGTGGCTCAGTGGTAAAGACTCTAGCTGAGAATGCAGGAGATGTAGGTTTAATCCCTAGATCAGGAAGATCCCCTGGAGAAGGAAATGGCAACTCACTCCAGTATTCTTACCTCAGAAATCCCATGGACAGAGGAGCCTGATGGGCTATGGTCCATGAGGTCATAAAGAGTTGGACACAACTTAGCAACTAAAAAACAACAAACCTGTCACTTTATATACACACTAAATATAATCTGAGGAGGATAAATGGTCTATACACAAATGTTATGGTTAGGTTAAGTATGACTCTTTCCAAGCACTGTTTCATAAGTTTGGATAACATAGACTGTCATAGTAAATGTCAATCTTGGCATAACTGAACACTCAGCTGATGTCAATCAAAGCTAAAAAATGATAGTGTACTTCATGTAGCATCAAAGAAAATAAACATATCTAAAACTGGAGAAAACAGCCAAGTAGATAATACTTGTGTTTCTAAAATGGTATTATAGTACCCTTTCTTTGAAGATTATAGACAAGAGGATTTTAGCAGTAGATGAAGGACCACTTCAACATCCACTATAGATGGGTACCCAGGTGAGAGATGTTCGTAGCAGTGAAAGTGGAAGGAAGCACCAAGATCAAGAAGCCTTAGAGATGGAATCAACAGAAACCGTGACTGCTAAGACATTAAGAGGAGGAGGTGCAGAGGGCAGATGTAACTGCTGAATTCAAGGGTAAGTGGCTAGCCCCTTTCCTACTGATGCTGCCTGACTGTGAGTGTGAGTGGTGAGCTTTCTTGGACACTCTGAAGACCTCAAAGATGACTAACCCTCTGCCTCGGCTAACAGAGGGACTTGCTGTCCAAAGCAGATTATAAATACAGGGATGTTCTCCTTTGAACTTCCGTGGAGGAGGATGATCACAAGGTTTATGGCATTTAGTTCCACTAACAAACTAAACAGTTATATATTTGCCATAACTACAGTAAGGCGAAGAATTTTCCCAGTTATTCTCTGTATTATTACTGTGTCAAATCTTTTTTTCTCTATTGAGGATGCATCATACCTATATATGTTTATTAGGCTTTTTTATAGTTTCATAAAAATAGAAAGATAAAACCTTCCCTCCATTGATTTTTGTCTCCACTCAGTGGTGATGGATGATTTAAGTCTAGAGCCCTGTTTGTAAACCTGAGTTACCATTTTTATTTTTCAAGTATTGTTTTCATTTTCATGTTGCATTTTTAAAAATGATTGACACTTGGGATGTTTGAATAAGAGTCCTGGAACTTCTTAAAACAGAAACTTCCAGAGCAGAAATTAAGAATGATGTTTATTGTTTTCATCTATAAAAATGAAAATGTACAGCAGCATTTTCAAATGAATTATTGCCTGTATTACGAAGCCACTTATCCCTTTACTGACTTGCTGCTGCTGCTGCTAAGTCCCGTCAGTTGTGTCGGACTCTGTGCGACCCCATAGATGGAAGCCCATCAGGCTCCACCATCCCTGGGATTCTCCAGGCAAGAACACTGGAGTGGGTTGCCATTGACTTGAGGGATAGACTATCCTTTTTTTTTTTTTTTTTTGGAATAGACAAAATGTTCCCTGCTTTAAATAAGACATTCACAGAATCACTACTTTGCTCCAGGCATGTTAGGAGCAGTGGGGAGAAAATGAGTAAAAGAGGACAGGGTCCCTGGCAGAGGCCTAATTAAACCAGCCATTGTATCACGTGCATTAGCCGCTGAAAGGTGATGTGAACTGCTCCTATCAGGGAAGCAGCCTGTGTCACAAGTCGGAGCCTAGACTGGGCTTGGCTGATTTCAGAAAACGAAATGGAGCACATGTCCTCTGGGAGTCTGTGAGGAAGTGAGTATTGGGGTAGAAATGCCAGGGAGTAGAAGCCTGAAATCAGGGCCAGGTGATAAAGAGTTGTACAAACTGTACATAGATTTAAACTTGTGCCCTGGGGCAAGTGGGCATCTATTCACAGATGTTAAGTAGGGGAGGGGCCCAGGATGTCTGTGTTTTTGGAAGATCCATCTGGCCGTGATGTAGACTGTGGGTTGGTAAGGAAAGAAAAACACAAGGAGATCCTAGGGGGAGTTGCAGAAAACCAGCTGGGTTATGGATCTATTTGCCAGATTAAACCATCAGTGAGCATGGTGATGAAAGGGTCTGGAGAGGTTTGGAGAGAAATCAGCCAGCTGAACCACTGCAGCTTGGTAGGTTTGCTGTGGAGGGCATGGAAGGAGCTGAGACCAAGATGATGCTAAGATTTCTATGGAACCAAAATATTTCCTTATGCAATTCAACTGGCAGGTATGTCATCTCTTCTTTAAGTTTACTGGATAGCCTGCACACTGCTTCATATCACCTAGACTCAGGTGCTGTGCTCTTTCTTTGCTCTACTGAAAACAACTATGCTTTACCATCACGTGCACTGGCAATGTAGCAATGCCACCCACCTCCCAAAAAAAAAAAAAAGCTTTTTATATGCCAGTGATGCCGAGGCACAGATTTGGAAGTGACTGAAGCGACTTAGCAGCAGCAGCAGCAGATGCCAACAAAGGTGAAACTGTATCCTTGACATCTAATCTCTGGGAGCTGAACTGTATAGCAGTAAAAAGCTCAGACTGTAAAGACACAGGGACTTGGGTTTTGAACTCTATTTCTACCACTTATTGGCTGTGATGTTAAAATTACATTACTTAAACTTTCAGCATCTGTTTAAGCATTTTGTTTAAACATGATTGAAAGGAGAATAATGGGAATAATGGTCCCATGTCAGATTTTCACTTAGACTTCCAGTTAAATTTGTTGCCTTGAAGGTATTTTTATTTGTTCCATCTTTTGAAATACAGCAAAACAACTAGAACAGTGGAGAGATAGACAAGCTGGTTTGCAGGGGTTGGGGGAGGGGGTCAGTGTCCAGAGAAACAGGGTAATTATCTCATCACATTTTGAAAACAGTAGACCCAATGATTCTGGTGCTAAGTGAGAAATGATGTTGAGAGCTGACACGTCCCTCTCCTATATTTTGGAAGGGTTTTGTGTCGTGTGTCTCTAATGGAGAGGCTTCCCGTCCTAGGGTGATCAACTGATTCTAATCACAGGAGTAGAGGGAGTAGATAGCTTGGTAGAGACTCAGTTAACCTCCAGAGAGATTAGGGTGGAGAGTTTGTGGAGCTAACGGAGAACTTTCTTTATGGTCTGAACTGTTGCCTCTCAGCTGAGGGAATGGCTGTGGCCTAACAGTGGGATGAAGATGGAAGAAAACGTGGAGGCTCAGGAACTGCTTGCGGAAGCACGCTAAGCAGAGGCAGACATTATAACAGGTGGTGCAAAAAGCCTGAGTCCAGAGGGGCGCTCCCTAGGGTATTGGATGTGGAAAACTGAGAGGAGTGCTCAGGGCAGAGAGCAGAGCAGAGGAGCTAAGAGGGTATTGAGAGTTTCAAAATGAAAAATAAAACCCACTATAGTTGCAATTTTGACTGAAATAACTCTTTCACAACCCTCTGGACAAGTTTCAACATTTCTCAAATGTCTTGTGTTGTTGTTTAGCCACTAAGCTTTGTCCCAATCTTTTGAGACCTATGGGTTGTAGCCGCCAGGCTCTGTGGGATTTCCCAGGTAAAAATACTGGACTAGGTTGCCATTTCCTTCTCCAGGGATCCTCCCAACCCAAGGATGGAACCTGCATCTCTTGCATAGGCAGGTGGATTCTTTACCACTGAGTCACCAGAGCTTACAATCAAAAAAATCTAATTTCTTGGGATTCTTTTTATAAAGTCTTTTAAATTAACATTTCAAAGAAATACAGAAAATAACAACAAAAAAACATATTCAGTCACATAAATACTTCTAAAGCAAACATCCATGTAAATATCCAGTGGCCAACCAGATTAGAAATAGAAAATCATCAGCAAACAAAAGCTCTAGTCCTGTCCTTTTTGACCTTTAACCCTTCCTCCTTCCCAGAAGTACATGATGCTAGTATTTATGAGAATCTTTTCTTTTTCTATTTTATAGTTTTGCCACTTCTCTAGGTTTCCTCTAAACGATGTGTTCTAATTTTGCCTATTTGGGAATATTATGCAAATCACTCATACTCTACTCATTCCTAATGTCAACATTATGTTGCTGAGATTCGTCCATGCCATTGCCCATAGTGGTGGCTCACTCATGTTCAAGGTGATACACAAAATCTTGTTATGGATATGGATCAAAATGTACTTTGTCAGTATATGCCTGGGTTCTATTTTGTTTCTGCCCCTACTTTTCTTTTAACAAGCAGAGAAATTTAAAATTGGTGAGCTATTTTTCCTAATGCTTCCTAATGGAACTGCATACTTACCTTGAGCTAAAACACAGAATATACAACATTAAAAAGATACAGTGATCTATGCAGTTTGAATTAAAATTCCTACAACACATTAAAAAGATCATACACCGTGACCAAGTGGGCTTTTATCCCAGGGATGCAAGGATTCTTCAATATCCGCAAATCAATCAATGTAATACACCACATTAACAAACTGAAAAATAAAAAAAATATGATTATCTCAATAGATGCAGACAAATCCTTTGACAAAATTCAACATCCATTTATGATAAAAACTCTCCAGAAAGCAGGAATAGAAGGAACATACCTCAACATAATAAAAGCTATATATGACAAACCCACAGCAAACATTATCCTCAATGGTGAAAAATTGAAAGCATTTCCTCTAAAGTCAGGAACAAGACAAGGGTGCCCACTTTCACCATTACTATTCAACAGAGTTTTGGCCACAGCAATCAGAGCAGAAAAAGAAATAAAAGGAATCCAAATTGGAAAAGAAGAAGTAAAGCTCTCACTGTTTGCAGATGACATGATCCTCTACATAGAAAACCCTAAAGACTCCACCAGAAAATTACTAGAACTAATCAATGACTATAGTAAAGTTGCAGGATATAAAATCAACACACAGAAATCCCTTGCATTCCTATACACTAATAATGAGAACAGAAAGAGAAATTAAGGAAACAATTCCATTCACCATTGCAACGGAAAGAATAAAATACTTAGGAATATATCTACCTAAAGAAATTAAAGACCTATATACAGAAAACTATAAAACACTGGTGAAAGAAATCAAAGAGGACACTAATAGATGGAGAAATATACCATGTTCATGGATTGGAAGAATTAATATAGTGAAAATGAGTATACTACCCAAGGCAATTTATAGATTCAATGCAATCCCTATCAAGCTACCAACAGTATTCTTCATAGAGCTAGAACAAATAATTTCACAATTTGTATGGAAATACAAAAAACCTCGAATAGCCAAAGCGATCTTGAGAAAGAAGAATGGAACTGGAGGAATCAACCTACCTGACATCAGGCTCTACTACAAAGCCACAGTCATCAAGACAGTATGGTACTGGCACAAAGACAGAAATATAGATCAATGGAACAAAATAGAAAGCCCAGAGATAAATACACACACATATGGACACCTTATCTTTGACAAAGGAGGCAAGAATATACAATGGATTAAAGACAATCTCTTCAACAAGTGGTGCTGGGAAAACTGGTCAACCACTTGTAAAAGAATGAAACTAGAACACTTTCTAACACCAGACACAAAAATAAACTCAAAATGGATTAAAGATCTAAATGTAAGTCCAGAAACTATAAAACTCCTAGAGGAGAACATAGGCAAAACACTCTCTGACATACATCACAGCAGGATCCTCTATGACCCAACTCCCAGAATATTGGAAATAAAAGCAAAAGTAAACAAATGGGACCTAATTAAACTTAAAAGCTTCTGCACAACAAAGGAAACTATTAGCAAGGTGAAAAGACAGCCTTCAGAATGGGAGAAAATAATAGCAAATGAAGCAACTGACAAACAACTAATCTCAAAAATATACAAGCAACTCTTTCAGCTCAATTCAAGAAAAATAAATGACCCAATCAGAAAATGGGCCAAAGAACTAAATAGACATTTCTCCAAAGAAGACATACAGATGGCTAACACACACATGAAAAGATGCTCAACATCACTCATTATCAGAGAAATGCAAATCAAAACCACAATGAGGTACCATTTCACATCAGTCAGAATGGCTGTGATCCAAAAGTCTACAAGCAATAAATGCTGGAGAGGGTGTGGAGAAAAGGGAACCCTCTTACACTGTTGGTGGGAATGCAAACTAGTACAGCCACTATGAAGAACAGTGTGGAGATTCCTTAAAAAACTGGAACTAAAACTGCCTTATGATTCAGCAATCCCACTGCTGGGCATACACACCGAGGAAACCAGAAGGGAAAGAGACACGTGTACCCCAATGTTCATCGCAGCACTGTTTATAATAGCCAGGACATGGAAGCAACCTAGATGTCCATCAGCAGATGAATGGATAAGAAAGCAGTGGTCCATATACACAATGGAGTATTACTCAGCCATTAAAAAGAATTCATTTGAATCAGTTCTAATCAGGTGGATGAAACTGGAGCCTATTATACAGAGTGAAGTAAGCCAGAAAGAAAAATACCAATATAGTATAACACATATATATGGAATTTAGAAAGATGGTAACAATAACCCTGTATACGAGACAGCAAAAGAGACACTGATGTATAGAACAGTCTTATGGACTCTGTGAGAGACGGAGAGGGTGGGAAGATTTGGGAGAATGGCATTGAAACATGCATAATATCATGTACGAAATGAGTCGCCAGTCCAGGTTCGATGCACAATACTGGATACTTGGGGCTGGTGCACTGGGACGACCCAGAGGGATGGAATGGGGAGGGAGGAGGGAGGAGGGTTCAGGATGGGGAACACATGTATACCTGTGGCAGATTCAATTCGATATTTGGCAAAACCAATACAATATTGTAAAGTTTAAAAATAAAATAACATTTAAAAAAAGAAAAGGAAAAAAAAGAGAAAAAATAAAAATAAAATTCCTAGATGCCCTGAGAAAGAGATTCTCTCCTCTTTATCAGTAATTAGAGTACTGTTCTTTATAGTCATAAATTCTATATTAGAGTTAAAATATAAGGTACAATAACATTATCATGACAATGTCATCTAAGTTTCTGCTGTTACATAATGAATCTGTTTGGTAAAATAGAAGATGTAGTTTAGTCCAGGTTCCCTGGGTTGTCTAGTCGTAAGACACAATGACTTTCTTGACAAAATGGAACATAATTATTAAGGATACCATATTGTCTGCACTAGTTGTAAAGAATCTGCCTGCTAATGAAGGAGATGCGATAGACATGGGTTCAATCCCTGGTTCAGGAAGATCCTCTGGACAAGGAAATGGCAACCCACTCCAGTATTCTTGCCTGGAAAATCCCAATGGACAGAAGAAACTGATGGGCTACAGTCCATGGTGTCTCAAAACTCAAACATGATTGAGCAACTGAACACAGTACAGCACAGGACATATTGTATTATAACCTTATGGATAACTACAGAAAAATCAGTTCAGTTCAGTCATTCAATTAAGTTCTGTCACTCAGTCATGTGGACTCTTTGTGACCCCATGGTCACAAAGGCTAGCATGCCAGGCCTCCTTGTCCATCATCAACTCCTGGAGATTGCCCAAACTCATGCCCATCGAGTTGGTGATACTGTCCAACCATCTCATGCTCTGTCATCCCCTTCTCCTCCTGCCTTCAATCTTTCCCAGAATCAGGGTCTTTTCCAGTGAGTCAGTTCTTCACATCAGGTGGTCAAAGTATTGGAGCTTCATCTTCACATCAGTCCTTCCAGTGAATATTCAGGACTGATTTCCTTTAGGATTGACTGGTTTGATCTCCTTGTTATCCAAGGGACTCTCAAGAGTCTTCTCCAACACCACAGTTCAAAAGCATCAATTATTTGGCACTCAGGTTTCTTTGTGGTCCAAGTCTCACATCCATACATGACTACTGGAAAAACCATAGCTTTGACTAGACAGACCTTTGTTGGCAAAGTAATGTCTCTGCTTTATAATATGCTATCTATGTTGGTCATAGCTTTTCTTCCAAGGAGCAAGTGTGTTTTGATTCCATGGCTGCAATCACCATATGCAGTGATTTTGGAGGCCAAGAAAATAAAGTCTGTCACTGTTTCCATTTTTTCTCCATCTATTTGCCATGAAGTGTTGGGCCAGGTTACCATGATCTTAATTTTTGGAATGTTGACTCTTAAGCCAGCTTTTTCGCTCTCCTCTTTTACTTTCATTAAGAGGCTCTTCAGTTCCTCTTTGCTTTCTGCCATAATAACTTAGTACAGTTTGTTCTGTGGAACCTAGAATAAGAAAGTAAGGCAAATGTTTTACTTTTTGTCTCTTGGGTTACTCAGCTTTTCTAATTTTGTCCCTTTCTATATTCCTGTTAATTTGTTCCTTTCTATATCTGACACAATTATCCACAGAAACTTGTCTTGTTCATAATCCAGTAGTGGCCATCCAAGTTCTTGAGTATAAATAACTACAACACTAACCTACCATCATCTGGAAGAGTATATATATCCCCTGGTTCAATAATTGAGAAAGAAATCTCTTTTTTCATAGATCATCTTTAAAGATTCTTCTTTATAGAACATAAAAGTCTAATACAGCAAGTTAGAGCGAGTAGGATTTACTGAAAGATATTTGGTAGTTCTGAAATTCCTTCTGAAAGTTTGGACTTAAATGTTGTTGCTTGTTCAGTTGCTCAGTCATGTCCAGCTCTTTGTGACCCAATGAACTGCAGCAGGCTAGGCTTGCCAGTTCTCCACTGTCTTCCTGAGTTTGCTAAAACTCATGTCCATTGAATTGGTGATGCCATCCAACCATCTCATCTCTGTTGCCCACTTCTCCTGCCTTCAGTCTTTCCCAGCATCAGGGTCTTTTCCAATGAATCAGCTCTTCATATCACATGGCCAAAGCATTGGAGCTTCAGGTTCAGCATAAGACCTTCTAATGAATATTCAGGGTTGATTTCCTTTAGGATTGACTGGTTTGATCACCTTGCAGTCCAAGGGACTCTCAAGAGTCTTCTCCAACACCACAGTTCAAAAGCATCAGTTCTTTGGTACTCAGTCTTATTTATGGTCCAACTCTCACATCCACACATGATTGCTTTTCCAAAGAAAAAACAAAATTTTGACTAGACCTTTGTTGGCAATGTGATATCTTTGTTTTTTAATACACTGTCTAGGTTTGTCATATCTTTTCTTACAAGGAGCTTCTTTTAATTTCATGGTTGCAGTCACCATCTGCAGTGATTTTGAAGCCCAAGAAAATAAGGTCTGTCCCTGTTTCCATTTTTTCCCCATCTATTTGCCATGAAGTGATGGAATCAGATGTCATGATCTTAGTTTTTTGTATGTTGAATTTTAAGCTAACTTTTTCACTCTCCTCTTTTACTTTCATCAAGAGGCTCTTTAGTTCCTCTTTCTTCACTTTCTGCCATTAAAGTGGTATCATCTGCATAACTGAGATTATTGAAATTTCTCCTAGCCTTCTTAATTCCAGCTTGATTCCTCCAGCCCAGAAGTTTGCATGATGTACTCTGCAAATCAGTGAAATAAGAGGGTGACAACATGCAGCCTTGATGTGTTCCTGTCCCAATGTTGAACCAGTCTGTTGTTCCATGTCCAGTTTTAAATGTTACTTCTTGACCTGTGTACAGGTTTCTCAGGAGGCAGGTAAGGTGTTCTGGAGGAAATTTCCAACCACTCTATAAGGCTACTGCTGTTGCTCAGTTCCTCTGATAGCAGGGAGTAGATGCTGTAAACTCTACCAGCTTAGTGAGGGGATCTGAATTTCTAGAATGTTCATTCTTTCTGGACAGTCTAATATCTCTGCTTGTAGCCATCACCTCACATCACCCACTGCTACTTGAGTACATTTGCTTGGGGAAGCCTAGATCACGTGTGGAATTTCAGCTGCAAGGGAGTCTGAGAAATACAGCTTTAGGTTTTCCTGCCTCAACTGTGCAGCATCCAAACAAAGACATTTTGCTGTTGTTGTTCAGTTGCCAAGTTGTATCTGATATTTTGTGACCCCATGGACTGCAGAACACCAGGCTCTTTGTCACTATATCCTGGAGTTTGCTCAAATTCATGTCCATTGAGTTGGTGGTGCTATCTGACCATCTCACCCTCTATTGCCCCCTTCTCTTTTTACCTTCAATCATTCCCAGCATCAAGGTCTTTTCCAAAGATTTGGCCCTTCACATCAGGTGGCTGACGTATTGCAGCTTCAGCTTCAGCAACAATCCTTCCAATGAATGCTCAGGGCTGGCTTCCTTTAGGATTGACTGGTTTGATCTCCTTGCAGTCCAAGGCACTCAAGAGATTTCTCCAGCATCCCAGTTTGAATGCATCAGTTCTTCAGTGCTCAGCCTTCTTTGTGGTCCAACTCTCACATCCATACCTGACTACTTGAAAAACCATAGCTTTGATTATATGGACTTTGGTAGCAAAGTGATGTCTCCACTTTTTAATCCACTGTCTAGGTTTGTCATAGCTTTCCTCCAAGGAGCAAGCATCTTTTAATTTCATGGCTGCAGTCACCATCTGCAGTGATTTTGGAGGCCAAGAAAATAAAGCCTGTCACTGTTTCCATTGTTTCCCCATCTATTTGTCATGAAGTGATGGGACCAGATGCCATGATCTTAGACTAGAATCCTGATATTCTAAATCTGTCTAAGTAGTTTTAAAATTTTTAGCATTATTCAGGTATCCATGGATGTGGTTGTGACTTATTAATCAGAAGTTTAAAAAAACTGAATTGGCCCACGTTTTACTTAATTCAGTAGGATTTTTCCCTAAAATATTTGTGATGTCTTGCAAAAAGAAAAGTGCTATGCATACAATAGGAATGTCAAGTGTTTTATCCATCACATGCAGAAAACATTGTTAAAGATGGTGTTGGATTATGCCTTCACATCATTCAAAATCTGAATGATTATACAATTATGTATTGTATGATTATACAATAAATGATTTTAAATAATTTTATGATACAATTATATAATTTACTTATTTATAATTAGTTAAGATACATATATTATAATTACTTCTGCCACCAATGCTGACCCAGCAAAATAGCAGAGAAAGAACATTCTGTAGAACACTTTTGACTTCAGTCTTGGAGTAGGAGTAGGTATTCTCTTGAAAGAAAATACTAGGAAGATATTTCTAGTTTGGACAAAGACATGGGTATGTAAACATATATGGCATAAGTGGCTTATCATTAGTGATTCAATGAGAGAAGCAGAACTAGTAGGAGGTGTGTGTGTACATGGATATATGCATAGGTATGTTTATGTATGTATTTATACATATATGCATTGTTATGAGTTCAACTGTCTCCCCACAAAATCCATATGTTGAAGTCATATCCCCAGTCCCTCATAATGTAATTATTATTTTATTTATAACTAGAATCATAGCAAATGTAATAAGCAAAAGTAAGGTCAGACTGAAATAGAGTGGGCCCCTAATCAAGTATGTCTAGTATCCAAAAGCAATCTTAAGAAAGAAGAATGGAACTGGAGGAATCAACCTGCCTTACTTCAGGCTCTACTACAAAGCCACAGTCATCAAGACAGTATGGTACTGGCACAAAGACAGAAATATAGATCAGTGGAACAAAATAGAAAGCCCAGAGATAAACCCATGCACCTATGGACACCTTATCTTTGACAAAGGAGGCAAGAATATACAATGGATTAAAGACAATCTCTTTAACAAGTGGTGCTGGGAAAACTGGTCAACCACTTGTAAAAGAATGAAACTAGAACACTTTCTAACACCAGACACAAAAATAAACTCAAAATGGATTAAAGATCTAAACATAAGACCAGAAACTATAAAACTCTTAGAGGAGAACATAGGCAAAACACTCTCCGACATACATCACAGCAGGATCCTCTATGACCCAACTCCCAGAATATTGGAAATAAAAGCAAAAATAAACAAATGGGATCTAATTAAAATTAAAAGCTTCTGCACAACAAAGGAAACTATTAGCAAGGTGAAAAGACAGCCTTCAGAATGGGAGAAAATAATAGCAAATGAAGCAACTGACAAACAACTAATCTCAAAAATATACAAGCAACTCTTTCAGCTCAATTCCAGAAAAATAAATGACCCAATCAGAAAATGGGCCAAAGAACTAAATAGACATTTCTCCAAAGAAGACATACAGATGGCTAACAAACACATGAAAAGATGCTCAACATCACTCATTATCAGACAAATGCAAATCAAAACCACAATGAGGTACCATTTCACGCCAGTCAGAATGGCTGGGATCCAAAAGTCTACAAGCAATAAATGCTGGAGAGGATGTGGAGAAAAGGGAACCCTCTTACACTGTTGGTGGGAATGCAAACTAGTACAGCCACTATGGAGAACAGTGTGGAGATTCCTTAAAAAAACTGGAAATAGAACTGCCTTATGACCCAGCAATCCCACTGCTGGGCATACACACTGAGGAAACCAGAATGGAAAGAGACACATGTGCCCCAATGTTCATCGCAGCACTGTTTATAATAGCCAGGGCATGGAAGCAACCTAGATGTCCATCAGCAGATGAATGGATAAGAAAGCAGTGGTACATATACACAATGGAGTATTACTCAGCCATTAAAAAGGATACATTTGAATCAGTTCTAATGAGGTGGATGAAACTGGAGCCTATTATACAGAGTGAAGTAAGCCAGAAAGAAAAACACCAATACAGTATACTAACACATATATATGGAATTTAGAAAGATGGTAACAACAACCCTGTATGAGAGACAGCAAAAGAGACACAGATGTAGAGAACAGTCTTTTGGACTCTGTGGAGAGGGAGGTGGGGGGGCGATGATTTGGGAGAATGGCATTAAACATGATCCCTAGGTTGGGAAGATCCTTTGCAGAAGGGAATGGCAACCCACTCCAATATTCTTGCCTGGAGAATCCCATGGACAGAGGAGCCCGTGGGCCGCAGTCCATGGGTCTCACTACTACTACTATTATGATATAGCTAACATAATTTATACTTTTTCTACAATCATGCAAAGTAAGACATCTTCCGAGGGATGCAATATCACATCTAAAAATTTGTCTGATGTTAACTCTTTTGCCTTGTCCTGCCACCATGGCCTGGAAGCAGCTGTTCTCTGTCACTATTTTGTATAGTTCTAAAATGTGCTTCTGTTATATATTCATTAATCGCTTAGTGAAGGTAGCACAGTTGTGTCCATCTTAACACTCACACTGATTAGTTTATTAGAAGCCCGACAGAGAACATCACAGAATCATAGAATTGAATAGAGAAATTATTTCTTAAGACAATCTTGAGTCATGGGCATATATTATCTACTTAGTTACTTCTTGGAAGTAAGAGGAGGTAAGAGGCACTCAGCCTAATTGGCTCATCATATTTTCTGGACTGTTCTAGTTATTAGAAATGTATTTCTTAACGTTGAACTGAAATTCACCTGTAACTGCTATCCATTAGTCATACTGCTGCTCATTGCTGCAGTGTAAAACAGATTTACAGCTTTCTCCACATTACAGATATGAGTGGGGAATGTTTCTGTGCCTGGAAGTCAAGCTCAAATTCCTTGGCATATTCTTTATGTGTCTCCGCATGTGTCCTCAGTCACGTCCCACTCTTAGTGACCCCATGGACTGTAGCCCACCAGCCTCCTCTCTCCATGGGATTTCCCAGGCAAAATACTGGTGTGGGTTGCTATTTCTTACTCCAGGGGAAGTTCCCGACCCTGGGATCAAAGCAGCATTTCCTGCATTGGCAGGCAGGTTCTTTACCACTATTTTCTCTAATTTATTCACCAGCTACTTCCCTGCACACCATATTTCAATAACAGCAAGCAACAAGCTTTTTATTGCCTCCAAGTTTGCACATACCTTTTCTAAAGAATTTTGGAAAGTATTTAAAACTTGTATTATCTCAAGTGGTCCTGAAATGACAACCCTGTGCTCTCCATTGAGTAACTCTTAAGATGTCATCATTTCTTCCTTGGTTAAACTCTGTATTTAATGAATGATTGGGGCTTCCTATGCTGTGTTACTTAAAATGTTCCATATTGAAACATCGAGTTAATTGTGTTAAAAAGAATATTCTGGAAGAATAAGGTAATTGTGGGCATATTTGAACATAAAGGGGGTTGGAAGTTGTTTGGAGCAAAACTAGTCTGAGGGGAATAGTTACATGTGGTACAAAAAAGAATTCAAAGGCATAGCTAAGAAATAATAAAATAAATAAACACATATTGAATAGTTTGGAGGAGGCAGAAAAACCTCAATATTCACAATTTACTATGCAGCATCTAATGATTCTTGATTCATTTCTAAGGTGACTGAATTTGGTATTTATCATGTGTACACATTTCTTTTATTTCATTTCTGTTAAATTACTCCTTTATTTCTAACCACAATTGATCCTTGAAAAAATTGGTAGCTAGACAGGCCGGTCCTCCATGCAATTGAAAATTGGAGTATAATTTTATAGTTGGTTCTCCCTATCTGCAATTCTGCATCCATGGATTCAACTAATATCTAATCATATGTAGTAGTATTTACTATTGGGGAAGAAAATGTATAAGTGGACCCTTGCAGTTTAAACCTATGTTGCTAAGGGTCAGCTGTGTTTGACATACACAGTTTTCATGGTATTTTGCAAGCTTCAGGGGTTACGTAAGAGTTTTGACAAACCCATCAGTTAAAGATCACCAGGAACATATGTGTAGTAAAACAAAATCTATTCAATTTATAACTTACGCAGCAAGAGAGAAAATACACCGTGCGAAACTGTGAATTGGGTATCTTGTAAGAAGAGAGAAATTTTGGGGGGGTGTTGGGTATACAATGAAAGACTCTAAAGTGGGATTCCAAGACAGCAGGGTTTAACTCTGGATTGAGTATTAGATGGTCAGATGGCATCACTGACTCAATGGACATGAGTTTGAGTAAACTCCGGGAATCGGTGATGGACAGGGAGTTCTGGCGTGATGCAGTCCATGGGGTCACAAAGAGTCGAACACGACTGAGCGACTGAACTGAACTGAGTATTAGATGAGAGGAAACTATTGTTAAGAAAATAGCAAAGAGGTGTAGGGCTGAGGTGACTTTAGTGGCTTTGCATTATCAGAATTTGAGCATCTAATATGAATATCCTAATCTGAGTATTAGAAGAGCTGAGAAATAGACTCAGTAGTTTATGTTCCTGGAAAATAAATATGTCTGAAAAGGCCGTATCCAAAGCTTTGGAAGTCGGATAGAGTTGGAAGTCAAGGCTGCTTCTCTGTGTCAAAGTGACACACATGGCCCAGGCCCTTCAGACAAGGACATTTTCCAGGCTCTCTGCTCTGATTTCAAAAGCAAATTTTCTGATAGGCCATAGTTTTAAAAATAAAGGATTTTTAAGCATATTGTTCTTTGTGTTGATAAACAGAAGTGGTTTTTACACACTTTTTTTGTTCTGATCAAAGTAGAACCATTTAGAAACTGCTAGAATATTCATGGGGCTTCCCTGGTAGCTCAGTTGGTAAAGAATCTGCCTGCAATGCAGAAGACCTGGATTCAATCCTGGGGTTGGGAAGATTACTTGGAGAAGGGAACAGCTACTCACTCCAGTATTCTGGCCTGAAGATTCCATGGACTGTATAGTCATGAAGAGTCAGACACAACTGAGAGATTTTCACTTTCAGAATATTCATATTTATACCATCATATTATGTTTACATATTGGGCAATAGGGCAATCATACTTATCAGCAAAATAAAACTACTCAATGGAACTGAAGAAAAAGTGCTACGTTTTCATTCTCAGAAAACAGTTTGAACAACCTTCAGGCAGTAGATTGATTTGAAAGGTTGTGCATTATTTTGCTTAATTGGTTAATGACTTTTGAAATTTTAGCTTCAGGGACACTTTTGAAGATTAATTTAAACTATAATATTGCTATTGATTAAAATAATAATTGCCCTGTTATTTAAGGGTTGTCATTCTCCTTCAAATGAACCTGTGCTATTTGGGGGGAAAAAAAAAAAAGTGCCAGGTCATCAGCATCTGAGGTGGAGTCAGAAAGAAGTGTAACTTTATTATATTAAAATGTATCATTTTAGCATCATTAATCTTTAGTTTTCAAAGAGAAAGCAATAGCTACTGGGTAAACTTGTGATAACCTATGAAAAGTTAGAGAAACTTCAATCTGGAAGTATAGAATATCTTTCCAACTATGTTTCCATTCAAACGTTATTAATTTTGTGGATAAATGCATCATCAGCATCTCTAGACTCTGAGGAAGAGCCCTTGCTTTTGCTTAATGAGATAATGTAACCTGTTAATATTCCAGGTCACTACCTTGAGAGCTTTCAGTACTTAAGTAATTTGGACTTGCAGAGAATGAGCAGAGGGAGAACAAATACATCAATATCCGATTGCTGAGGGAAAGACAAATTTGTCACATTTCACTCTTCAACATAAGGGATCTTAAGAAGAGACCAAACATACTGCAAGAGTGGAAAACACTCATTGCCAAGCAACAAAGTTATTCCTGTGATACAATGTAGGCCAAAATGTGTTGTGAAATGGGCTTGTTATAAAAGAATACTTAACTTTAATGAGGTACAGGCAGGAGATGTGTTATAAAGGAATCTGCTATGTATTGGAATTTGGAAAAAGGCAGGCTTATCCTGTAGGTGTCCAATGAGGCAGAGTTATGGAGACCTTGCCCTAAGGTGATTTCATCAATAAGGCAATGATCTAGCAAGCACCTAGAGGCTAATGATACTACGATGCATCAGCAACTTTTAAATTTCATTAGCCAAGGACAAATTTTTTTAAAAAAGGTGATAAATGTCCCATTAGCAAAAGTACAATTACGAAATAAGCATGTAAAATTATTAAAGTTTTTGATGCAAGAATATGTATGGATTTACATGTTAGGCACAGTCACCCAAGATATAATAGATATGTAATCACTTTGTTAATTAAAAATCCCAACACAAAGCAATTGGTATTTGACAAAATAAAAATGTACATTATAAATTAAAAAATTAAGAGATTTGAAATGAGTTTAATGTGAATTCTTATATAACATCAATAAAGTACTAAGAGAAAATGTCTCTTGCTTCCTAATGTCTATAGGAAGCAAGTTTAATGCCTTGGTTCAGCATCATCTATGATTGCTGGCTTCAGAATTCCTAATCTGCTAATATTCCAGATTTAGGCAGAGTGAAGCCAGCAATCATAGACTATGCTATAGTGTCTTATAAGGCTTCTCATAATAAGAAGGCAATATTTTCAGTAAACTAATGTGTTCAGAGCTAAGGGAATGATAGACAAGCTATTCATCAGGTTCCCTTAAAACTCCAATAATCCTATTTAAAGAGAATTTGGAAGCTCTGAAAAATTGAATAAATAATAAAATAATGTCTCAGATCATAATGATTTTTCTGCCTGGATGCACTCTCTCTTCTGTCTTCCTTTGCATTCTTTTTAATACAACAATCTTGGAAAAGTAAACTTGGAGACACTGGTTTATCTGGGAGCAGAAGCGCAGGGCATATAATTTCTAAGGGGCTCCCTCTAGCCTGGATGGTTAATGCAACTATTACCTCCAAATCATGGAGATGGTAAAACTGTCCACTTTGTCTGAACCAGTCTTGGTCAATAATTTTGTTGACAGGAAATCTTGGAGTTACATCCACCTTCTTTGTTACTTTTTTTAAAATTTTATTTTATTTTTTAACTTTACAATATTGTATTGGTTTTGCCATATATCAACATGAATCCGCCACAGGTATACATGTGTTCCTCATCCTGAACCCTCCTCCCTCCTCCCTCCCCGTACCATCCCTCTGGGTCATCCCAATGCACCAGTCCCAAGCATCCAGTATCGTGCATCAAACCTGGACTGGCGACTCATTTCATATATGATATTATACATGTTTCAATGCCATTCTCCCAAATCATCCCACCCTCTCCCTCTCCCACAGAGTCCAAAAGACTGTTCTATACATCAGTGTCTCTTTTGCTGTCTCGCATACAGGGTTATCGTTACCATCTTTCTAAATTCCATATATATGCATTAGTATACTGTATTGGTGTTCACATAAATTTTTCATTTCATATCTTTATTCCTTTCCATTTCTAGATTTGCATCCCAATTTATAGTTTACTTTAAAAAGGTACATTTATGGGTTGCTTAGAGAAGTAGCGTTTTTACTGTTTACTTTCACCATGTCTATCAGCATTAGTATTTTGGGAAACAAGGTATTCTGACCCAGAACAATACTCCCAATATAAAATGTGTTAGTTAGCTGGAATTATAGCTTGATAAAATAATTAGTGACTAATTCTTTGGGGGCACAATCTCTATCCATATTATTTAAAATGCAAGTCGCATAGGTAAAGACTATCTGATACCTATATTCAGGCACAGCTCCATTCTCAGATGTCATGATGCATTTTGACTTGAATCATAAGAATTTCAAGGGTCTCAACTCTATACTTGGAGCATCAAGCAGCATCTGAGGCCAGTGTGACCCTAGACCCAGGAACCTGGGTTCTGATCATTGTTCCTGAGTCTGGGGTCTGAGCTCCTCTTCTGCTGATGCACAGCAGGTTTTCTGAGTCTCTTCCTTAATCCCTCTTCCTTTCTTCTTTTCATTTTAGTGTCAAACCTCTATCTCAAGACTGGAAGCTTATTCAAACTCTGTTCCAGAGACCAGAAGCAATAATTTCTTGAGAGAGAGGAACAATTTACATCAGAGTTTTCGAAAATGGGTGCCTATACTCTTACTAAATATATATTCTTGCAGAAGTATGTATCATTGTGAAATATATCTGGAAAACAATGCGTGGAGGTCCTACCACTAGAGTTACAATGTACTTTATTATGTTAAAGGTGTGAAAAGACCTGAAAACAAAGTAGTTTACTTTGTTTTTACTTGACTTTGTTTGTTACTTTACTTTGAGGCACAGTTTCAAAAGAAACTTTTGTTAGTTTCTTTTGTAGTAGTTTACTTTGTTACTTAGTACTTACTAATTCCATGTTTTTCAAACTTATTTGACAAAGCACTCCTTAACCTCTCGGTAACACCTGTGAACAGCCACGGGAATGTGCTTTGGAAATGTTGGCTATAATTTACTTAGACGTGAAGTTTAGCCTTACATGAGACCACCATGCTAACTAATTGCCCAACTTTACTGCCAGTCACTGCCTTTGCAACAGTAGATAGTGGTTCACCTTTGGGTCACTGGTGCCAGAGGCCAGGAACTGAACCCTGATTTTATCACCACTAGTTGTATGAATCAGTCACTCCATTGTGTCTGACTCTGCAACGCAATGGACTGCAGCACACCAGCCTTCTTTGTCCTTCAGTATCTCTTGGAATTTGCTCAAACTCATGTCCATTGAGTCTGTGATGCCATCCAACCATCTCATCCTCTGTTTCCCCCTTCTACTTTTGCCCTCAATCTTTCCCAGCATCAGGGTCTTTCCCAATGAGTCAGCTCTTCACATCAAATGGCCAAAATATTGTAGGTTCAGCTTTAGCATCAGTCCTCCCAATGAATATTCAGGGTTGTTTTCCTTTAGGATTGACTGTTTTGATCTCTTTGCAGTCCAAGGGAGTCACAAGGTTCTTCTCCAGCACCACAATTGGAAAGCATCAATATGTATGCTGCTGCTGCTAAGTCGCTTCAGTTGTGTCCAACTCTGTGCGACCCCATAGACGGCAGCCTACCAGGCTCCGCCCTCCCTGGGATTCTCCAGGCAAGAACACTGGAGTGGGTTGCCATTTCCTTCTCCAATCCATGAAAGTGAAAAGTGAAGTCACTCAGTCGTGTTTGACTCTTCGCAACCCCATGGACTGCAGCCTACCAGGCTCCTCCATCCATGGTATTTTCCAGGCAAGAGTACTGGAGTGGGCTGCCATTGCCTTCTCCATCAATATGTATAAGTAGAGGCAATTTAATCTGGGCCTAAATTTCATCTTTGCCAAATGTGTTTGTTATGAAAATTAAATTAGTTAACTCACATAAAGCTGCAAAGGAGGAACCTGAAATTCAATGGATTATGTAAGAAAAAAAAAATTAAAAGTCATTAGCCAAATGAGTAAATGGAATACAGTGAATGAATAATTCTTTTACAAAATAAGATCAAAAAAAATTTCACTGATAAAGCAAAATAAGAAACAACATGACAGGCAAAATCCTCTGATACTATTTTGTAATTTTATAACATTTTCCCAATGTGTCTTTATTCTTTGCTTGTAAGAAGCTTTTCTCCTAAAAATCATGGTTTAAAAAAAGACTCTTAAAAATCATTAAGAGGGACTTCCCTGGTGGTCCAGTGGTTAAGACTTCACCTTCTAATTCTGAGGGTGTGGGTTCAAGGTACCTGGT
Organism: Bubalus kerabau; assembly: GCF_029407905.1. Classification (NCBI taxonomy): domain Eukaryota; kingdom Metazoa; phylum Chordata; class Mammalia; order Artiodactyla; family Bovidae; genus Bubalus; species Bubalus kerabau. The sequence goes on from NC_073628.1 coordinate 71,561,135, forward strand.
GAGGGAACTGAGATCACACATACCTGGGGGACAAAAAATCGAAATAAAACAGAAGCACTATTGTAACAAAGTAAAGACTAAAAATGGTCCATATCAAAAATTCATCAAGAATGAGATTTCCTGGAGAGTGAATAAGGAAGGAAGTATTCCGAATTTAGAAACTGTGTTACTTAGAGGAATGAGACCTGATGAAAATATGGGAGATGGCAGCCAGAGTGAGGGGCTTCCCTGGTGACTTAAACAGTAAAGAATCTGCCTGCAGTGCAGGAGACCTGGATTCGATCCCTGGCTTGGGAAGATCCCCTGGAGGAGGGCATGGCAACCCACTCCAATATTCTTGCTTGGAGAATCTGCATGGATAGAGGAGCCTGGAGGGCTACAGTCCATGGGGTCGCAAAGAGTTAGACATGACTGAGTGACTAAACACAGCACAGCCAGAGGGGGTGGGTAAGTTAATTAAGTCTCACAGGAGAACCCAGGCTGCAACTTAAGTGAGCAGAATGAGTATAGAGGGTTTGGGGGCAGGCTCCATCAACACGGGGCCCTCCCTTTTTTTCTCCTCTCTGCCCTCAATAGTATTTTTAAAATCCCAATATGTTGTCTTTGGCTTTTGTTAAGTTTCAGAAAGATTAAGAAGATTAAAACGTAGAAGTTTTGATATTGGAAGGTCACTCTGGAGAGATCACTTATTCTGGAAAATTAGTGTCTGGGGCAATGACAGTAATGAAAGGCAGGCAGAGAGTATAAGTGAAAGCTTTGGTCCATAGGCTCAGCACAAAGAGCCCACATAGCAATCCAAAGATGAGAGATGTGAGCACCAGTCCTGGGCAAGAAATTTCAAACAGGATAAGGGGTATAGAAAATTTGCAAGCTTGGAATGTATCATGTATTTATTTATCTCTTAAAGTACTGTCCAGAACATTCTCATAGGGAAGAAATAAGGAGTTTAAAACATATATGAAAAATATATTAATACATATTAATAATGCACCAGTCCCCCCTGAGGCAAACTGGTAAACTTATGCCAGGTAGGAACAGGGAAAAGACTGTAGTAACTGTACACAAATATTCAGTACAAGACTGTGTTTTATTTTGTGAATAATAACAGGACAAATGAATCAAAATAAATATCTTCTGCCCTTCAACTTTTTCATAAATTAAGGTTCTTCAAGTCTTCTTGACTGTCTTTTCTTGATGAGCTAAAGACTAGTTTCCTATATTTTCTAATCCATACCTATGGTTTTAATTATCCTTTATGTGCTGACAACATGAATTTCCTTCCCTGCCTAGACCTTATTTTCTAATTTCTGAGTAATCTACTCAGCTTTACTTAAGTATCCCACATAGAACTCTTGATCTCCAACCTCAAATCCATTTAGTTTGCAAATTGATTAGAAATATCTCATCATCCACATGAAATTCACCACTGATTCCTTCTACTAGCCATTAAATAATCACTTAAAACATTAATTTAAAGATTATATGAAATAAGTTCAGTAATGTGTTGAATAACACAGTATATAAATTATTTCATAAATTCCTTATCATTTCACTATTAATTTCAAATCTCCTAGAAGCCATATGTTGCATCCATAAAATTGGTCTTTGATATAGTAAAATAATGATGCCAAATGTTTTGATTGCTCTTAAAATGAATAGTGTTGCTTTTCGTTCATTATCTGTGCATTTGTAAATGATTTCATCAGGAATCCAGGAAGATCTGGTATACAAAAGATACTTGAACTACTTCATAGGCATTTCAGTGCCCCTTGCCTGGAAAATCCCATGGATGGAGGAGCCTGGTTGGCTGCAGTCCATGGGGTCCCTAGGATTGGACACGGCTGAGCGACTTCACTTTCACTTTCATGCATTGGAGAAGGAAATGGCAACCCACTCCAGTATTCTTGCCTGGAGAATCCCAGGGATGGGGGAGCCTGGTGGGCTGCCGTCTGTGGGGTCGCACAGAGTCAGATACGACTGAAGTGACTTAGTAGTAGTAGTAGGGAACATGAGAAAAAGCATCTTTTGTTGAATATATTCATGGAAATACTTACTTTGTGAAAAGAATTCCTTGAAATGAAAAAGAGTATTTGGAACATATGATATAAAGATGAGTACAATATTTACAAATGTTGTTTTTCTGAAACTAAGTATCTTCATAACTAGTACTCACTGAATACTAACTTTAGTTAGCAACTGTGTTAGGTGCTTTGCAGGTGTTTCCTTTTGCTACAGTGCAGTTGGTACTATTGTTATCACCATGCTGTAAAGAAGAAAAATAGGTCTTATAAAGTTCAAAATATTTACCTAGAGCTAATATTTACAAAGAGATCATGCTTTTAAAATTATGTTATACTGGTATCCCCTATTATTTTCAAATGATACTTAGAGTAATATATATAGTAACCTCTGGAAATAGGGAGCTTGTGACAGATGGGACAACAAAAATTCTTTCTCTTTATTATGTACATTTTATGTTTGAATCAATTTATTAATATTAAAGGATCTCATAGGATTCTTACCATGCAACAATATATACGATTCATTTTATTGAGCAGTTACTATTATATATACATTGCACTTATTTCATAATCATAAGAAATCTGAGATAAGTTCTGTTTACTGTTCAAGTAAGTTTTCCTGCTTATGCCACCTTGAGGAAGTGACTTGAATTTCTAATGCCTGTGTTTCTTTATCTGAAAAACCTACCTCGAAGGGTTGTTGTAAAAATTAAATTAATAAAAATATCTAAAATACTTAGCATTCATCCTCCTCCAAAAACCAAATACTGAGGACAACTGTAACTGTTAATGTTACTACTTCTTCAACATTAACTTGGACATTACCTTTCTGGCTACTTTCCTGATTCTTCAAAGCAAGATTAGATGTCTGCCTTTTAATTTACCTTGATAATGTACTATGTTAGTAGCTTTTGTGAAAGAAATCAACCAGAGCATCCTTAGCATGAGCTTTTATTCTAGAATATGGAACATAAAAAAGTCTAGAGGAACATCCAAGGTGAGAAAGGAGGGTGAAATGTTTTATTGGGTTTTAACAGCAGGAGGCTCTTTTAGTTTTGAGTAATTTAAATTTGAATCCTAATATGCCCATTAACTTGTTTAATGCATGCTTGTTTTTGTATGGACAAAGTACAGATATCATTTGTGACTCTGAAGAATAACTGCTTTCTCCAAAGGGAAGTGTAGCTTAGTCCAAAGAAGAATTGCATTTACTTGCAACTTTGTTTTGGTTCTGAGGCTTGTCTGTTTTGATACATCACTATTCCTGGGGTGTAATTGTCACATCTGAAAGTCTCAAGCATTTGCCATGTCCCTTCTACTGCCTCAGGATCTGAAATTGATTTTTTTCCTCCTGACCCTGGAGACTAATGAAAGGTCTGCTTGGCTTTTCATACTCGGCGCAGCTTTGACACCTGCCTCATGTCGAACAACGTTTGGCTCACTTCTCTTCACGTCTCTTCTTGCTAGTGTCTTCATTCCTTAAGTTCTCAGTGTCTTGGTAGATCTCTGGTGCTTTCAAGTGTATGGAGTTTAATTTTTTTTTTTTCTAGCTTTACTAGGGTTTGTCTTACATAAGTTAGTCCTCTGTAGCCAGAAGGTAAAGTACATTCAAATGGCTTTTAAGTATTTAACAGATGTCCCTGTCACTTGTAAATAAAATAAATAGAAAAAATATCATAACCATGTACCACTGGCAAAGATAAAAATGCTGGAAATATTCTAGGTTGGATGAAAAATCACAGACATTTATTGTCATAATATTTCAAGACTGAAAATTGTACATTATCTTTATAAGAAATTTAGTAATACCTATTACATTTTGAAATGTTACCTCATTTTGATCCATTATTTTCTCTTCCAAAGATGAATCTTAATTATGTATTCTTACAAATGTGCCATATTATAAAGCTGAAAGTGAATTTCAGTGTTGTTAGTAGTAGATTTCTACAAATTATCTGGATGTACGTTACTAATTGATTAGTTGATCAATTTAATGAAGTTTTGTGAACTCATGCAAGAGAATACTACACAGCTATTAAAAACAGGAGAATTGCCTAGACAGAATTATAAAGAAAAATACTCATCATCAAAATATGTTACATTCTTCACATTATATTAAATAAAATAGAAAAGGTCAGAAAAGTGCTTTTCATGTGCCCTGACTTTTGGTTAAAATGGCATAATAATATATGAATGTGTATATCAGAGTTTTAATCCCACAGTTTCAATCCCTGTGTTGGAAAGACCCCCTGGAGAGGAAGAAGTGGGAAATCCCATGGACAGAGCACCCAGGTGGGCTACAGTCCATGGGGTTGCAAGAGTTGGACATGACTTAGTGACTAAACAACAGCAATGCTTGTTAGTATGTAACTGAAATAGTGGACACCTCAAGGACAAGAAGAGAAGGCAATGGCACCCCACTCCAGTACTCTTGCCTGGAAAATCCCATGGACAGAGGAGCCTGGTAGGCTGCAGTCCATGGGGTCGCTAAGAGTCAGGCACGACTGAGTGACTTCACTTTCACTCTTCACTTTCATGCACTGGGGAAGGAAATGGCAACCCACTCCAGTGTTCTTGCCTGGAGAATGCCAGGGATGGGGGAGCCTGGTGGGCTGCCGTCTAGGGGTTGCACACAGTCGAACATGACTGAAGCAACTTAGCAGCAGCAGCAGCAGCAAGAACAAGATCGGTGGAGGAAACTGGAAATCTGGGATAAACTGTCATATTACATTTCACTGTATTAACTTCCACATGCTACTCTCAGGATCTTTACTACGTAGTAAAGCTACCTAGTTTATTATTCAAATGTATTTAATTAAACTACCATAATTTGCTCCTGATAGTGAAGAGGGTGCAGTCTAATCACCAGGCCTATAGAATAGGCCAAGGAATTAGTTATTGATTTTTCATCTTCATTATCCTTTTTAAGTATTGTGTTACAAGTACTTGTGTAAGAACATGTAAAATCAATGATCTGTGGGTTCACCTGAATCACCTTCTGTCTTTAAGTGAAGATGAACAACATATGACTGATGATCAACATCAAATAAGGCTTGTTCCCCAGAGAGAGATCTATTGACTTATCTCTTGACTTTTGGAGATATAGTAGTTATTTTAAGTTTCTGGTACTGCATAAATGTGACCAGGTATTTCCTTTAATTAATTCAAAAAGTTCCCTTAGAAAACATCCTGTTAGAAATATTTTATGGAGATGGATTACCCTTCTTTGCTTTCTTAAGCACAAGTTTTTCTACCATATTTGACACAGTTGTCAATGTTGTTATGCGAGTCAATAGTGACAGAGAGTACAAAGTTCAGAAAACTCCAACAGACTTTAGCCATCCAGGATTGGCATATATGTTATTAATCCAAAGTCAGAATTGGTTGGTTTACTTAGGACTTTGGATCAAAAATTTGGATCAGGATTTCAGTATGAAGCCAGATATGTTCAAGGCTAATATATAAGACATGACACACCCTATGATCTTTATTATTTTGCCATGTATCTGAGAAGGGATGTAAATACCCTGCTATGTGACCTAGTTACTCTCTAATAACTAGTTCTAAAAACGTTTAGTAACTATGTAATGAAATATAACAGCCTTTTGGACTCTGTGGGAGAGGGAGAGGGTGGGATGATTTGGGAGACTGGCATTGAAACATGTATAATATCATGTATGAAATGAGTCGCCAGTCCAGGTTCGATGCACGATACTGGATGCTTGGGGCTGGTGCACTGGGACGACCCAGAGGGATGGTATGGGGAGGGAGGAGGGAGGAGGGTTCAGGATGAGGAACACATGTATACCTGTGGCAGATTCATTTTGACATATGCCAAAACCAATACAATATTGTAAAGTTAAAAAATAAAATTAAAAAAAATTAAAAAAAAATATGAGTCAAGATGAAAGTTTCAAAGAAAACACATCTGCAGTGCTTCATGCCATCACAGCCTCTGTGGACAATTTAAATATTTTGAAATACATTTGACAGTATCTTTACAATTAAAAAAGATATGCTTTTGTCCTCTGGACTTTGAATTATGTTTTGCCTCCATTATTATGAAACTAATGCTGACAGCATTAAGACATCTTAGCTTACCGTCTTTAATATTATAGGAGAAAAATTCAGTTGCATATAGGTTGATTATTTATGATATTTGTGGTTCATTATCATGGATAATAGGTAGTCCCTTAAGTAATATACCCAGTTATTTTCTGATCTAATGTGCTGATTCTAAGATAAGTAAGTGGCAGAAAGCAGAAACAAAGACACACATTAACCATCACATGGAATAAGGTATAATAAATGTTAAATCATAAATTTTTAAATTAAAGTTCTCTTAGAAGTCAGTCATCTAATTCATACCTCACTTTGACCCATGCATTTATTTTATTCAGGCATTTAATATAATCTTTTTTTACATTTCCACTCATAAGAAAATATTTTTCACATGTAAAAGTGATTGCCCTTTTATAATAAAAGTATAATGACTTACCATATTACATTAGTTTCAGGTTTACTACATAGAGATTTGATATTTTTATACATTACAGAATGATCACCATAAGACCAGTTATCATCCATCACCAAAGGTAATATAATATTTTAGCTATATATAATATCATTATCTATATTATCCATTCTGTACATAATATTCCCATAACTTACATATTTTATAACTGGAAATTTGTACCTCTTACTCTCTCTCACTTGTTTTGCCCAGCCTCTCCTCCTCTCTGGGAACCACCTGTTTGTTCTCTGTATCTAAGTCTATTTCTGTTTTTTGTTTATTTGTTTGAAAAATTATACTTTAACTGATTGAAACTTCATTACATTTTATATGCAGTTTAATGTTATATATGTGCAGTACTTTACTTAATACTGCATACTAGGCTGACTTAAAACATTCTGGCTTTGATGAAGTTTACCCACAGTCAAAATGACAAGATGGATATTTTGTTAATATACCATATGCCAACCAATTTTGCCCTTATTTTCATATATACCATTGAGAGATTGATATTTTCCTTTTAATGGTTTCAGCATTATGTATCATCTTGTTGTAGATATTTTATATTGATACAAAGAAAAATACTTTCATAATTGATCAGGAACCAATGATAAATTCATCAGAAACTTATTACAGTAAAATATAGTTGTCTACTCTGAGGTGATTTAATTTTGGATGGATGAAAACAAAAGTTTTATTCATCTTCCTATTTCTGTATCCAAAGGGGGATTGGTTCTAGAACCCCCAGTGGATATAAAAATCTAAGGATGCTCAAGTGCCTTATTTAAAATGGTGTTTTTATTTCTATTACACTGGGAGATGTACTGAAAAAGATATTTTTGTAGTTTATGTCAAAAAGTGTTCAGCCTGTGATTTCCTGAGATTTATAGTGTCTGGATTTATGTTTAGGTCTTTAACCCATTTTGAGTTCATTTTTGTGTATGATATTAAAGAATGATTTAATTTCATTCTTTTACATGTAGCTGTCCAGTTTTCCTAGTCCTGCTTAATGAAGTGAAGTGAAGTCACTCAGTCATGTCCAACTCTTTGAGACTTAATGAAGAGACTGTATTTTCTCCATTGTATATTCTTGCCTCCTTTGTCTTTGATTAATTGGTCACAGGTGTGTGGGTTATTTCAGGGCTTTCTGTCCTGTCTCATTGAGTTATATTTCTCAGTTTTTTGTTTTTTTTTTGTCAGTGCCATACTGTTTTGATTATCATAGCTTGGTAGTATAGTCTGAAGTCAGGATGCCTGATCTCCCCAACTCCATTTTTCTTCCTCAAGATTGCTTTGGCTATCCAAGGTCTTTTGTGTCTCCATTTTTACCTTTACTGGATGTTAGAAGACGCTGCTCAGGGAGATGTCCTCCAGCAGTTCCTGGTGATGTGCAGTGGGCTTTTAGTGCCTTAGGTTGAATGACTCGCAGGCTTTCTGTTACCAGCGGGAAGCTTGGATCCACTCTCCCAATCCACTCAGCAGAACCAGGCGACTGACACCGCACTTTGTGTTACCACAGCCCAGTTCACTGCAGGGCATCAAGCAAGAACAGGCCAGCTGGTGCTCAAAAGCCCAAAAGACTGCAAGGGAGAGGGGTACAGGGTGCACGATCAGCTCATGTAGCGTTCTTATTGGTTGATGGTGAGCAACTGGGTGATGTCTGGGGACTCTTGGCTTTCTGGTTCCAGCCCGTCTGGGGTCTGCGTTGCTGGTGGTCAGCAGGCAGGTAGCTGCTTTCACCTGGTGGGAAATCTTAATACCTGCAAAACAACTCAAGGGTGTGGTTCAGGACACTACTTAGAGCCCTTGAGGAGGAACTGGAGGGCCTTGACTTTGTGGCTGAATTATTTTGTCTTTCTTGACTGCTTTCCTTTGTTTCTTCATTTTCCCATTTGTAATTAAAAAAATTAAAAAAAAAAATCCATTTTAAGATTTTTTTGTTCTAGTTCTATGAAAAATACCATTGGTAATTTGATAAGAATGACATTGAATCTGTAGATTGTCTTGGATTATATAGTCATTTTGACAATATTGACTCTTTCAATCCAAGAACGTGGTATATCTTTCCATCTGTTTGTGTTCCCTTTGGTCTCTTTCATCAGCATCTTATAGTTTTCAGAGTATAGGTCTTTTGCCATCTTAAGTTGGGTTAGTCCTAGTTGTTTTTTTTTTTTTTCTTTTCTTTTTCTTTTTTTTTGATGCAATGGTAAATGGAATTATTTCTTTAATTTCTCTTTCTAGACCTTTCATTGATAGTGCATAGGAATTCAATGATTTCTGTGTATTAATTTTTTATCTTGCAACTTTTTTTTTTACTGAATAAATTGATGAGTGAAAGTGAAGAGGAACTAAAAAGCCTCTTGATGAAAGTGAAAGAGGAGAGTGAAAAAGTTGGATTAAAGCTCAACATTCAGAAAACAAAGATCATGGCATCCGGTCCCATCACTTCATGTGAAATAGATGGAGAAACAGTGGAAACAGTGTCAGCCTTTATTTTTTGGGGCTCCAAAATCACTGCAGATAGTGACTGCAGCCATGAAATTAAAAGACACTTACTCCTTGGGAGGAAAATTATGACCAACCTAGATAGTATATTGAAAAGCAGAGACATCACTTTGCCGACAAAGGTCTGTCTAGTCAAGGCTATGGTTTTTCCTGTGGTCATGTATGGATGTGAGAGTTGGACTGTGGAGAAAGCTGAGCGCCGAAGAATTGATGCTTTTGAACTGTGGTGTTGGAGAAGACTCTTGAGAGTCCCTTGGACTGCAAGGAGATCCAACCAGTCCATTCTGAAGGAGATCAGCCCTAGGATTTCTTTGGAAGGAATGATGCTAAAGCTGAAACTCCAGTACTTTGGCCACCTCATGCGAAGAGTTGACTCATTGGAAAAGCCTCTGATGCTTGGAGGGAATGGGGGCAGGAGGAGAAGGGGACGATAGAGGATGAGATGGCTGGATGGCATCACTGACTCGATGGATGTGAGTCTGAGTGATCTCTGGGAATTGGTGATGGACAGGGAGGCCTGGCATGCTGCTATTCATGGGGTTGCAAAGAGTTGGACATGACTGAGTGACTGAAATGAACTGAACTGAACTGAACTGAATAGTTTTCTGGTAGAATGTTTAAGGTTTCCTATACATAGTATCATGTCATTTGCATACAGTTTTACATCTTGTTTTCCAATTTGGAGTGGGCGGGAGAAAAGAAAACCCTCTACTTTGTTGATGGGAATGTAAATTGGTACAGCTACTAGGGAGAACAGTATGGATTTCCTTAAAAAAAAAATCTAAAAATAGAAGTACTATAAAATAGTACTAAAAATAGAAGTACCAGCAATCCCACTCTTTGGCAAATATCTAGTGAAAGACTTGATTTGAAATAATACATGTACCCCAGTGGGCATTGCAACATTGTTTATACTAGTCAAGATATATAAGCAACTTAAATGCCCATTAACAGATGAGTGGATAAGGAAGATGTGGTACATACATACAATGGAACATCACTCAGTCTTTAAAAAATGTGAAATAATGCCATTTGCAGCAACAAGGACAGACATGGAGATGACCATACTAAGTGAAGTAATTCAGAAAGACAAATATTATTTGATATTACTTATATGCAGAATCTAAAAAGAATGATACAAATGAACTTATTTACAAAACAGAAAATGACTTACAGACTTAGAAAATGAACATGTGGTTACCAGGGGGTGAAATGTGGCAGAGGGGAAGGATAGATTGGGTGTTTGGACACTGCTATATTTAAAATGCCTCTTCATAAAATAGATAGATAAATAGATGAAATGGTGTACTAGTCACATAATAGCCTGCACACATCTTCCCATGTACTTTAAATAATCTCTACATTGGTTGCATAAGTATCGTTAATGCAATATAAATGCTATATACATAGTTTTTTTTTTTTTTAGAACTTTCAGAATTATTTTTTTCTGAATATTTTGAATCCACGATTATTTGAGTTTGAGAACACAGAACCTGCTGATAAGAAGGATATTTGTTGTTGTTCACTTGCTAAGTCATGTCCAACTCTTTGTAACCCCATGGACAGTAGCATCCCAGGCTTCCCTGTCCTTTGCTATCTCTGGGAATTTGCTCAAATTCATGTCCATTGAGTCGACTATATTATCTATATTCGGAGAAGGCAATGGCACCCAACTCCAGTACTCTTGCCTGGAAAATCCTATGGACGGAGGAGCCTGGTAGGCTGCAGTCCATGGGGTTGCGAAGAGTCAGACATGACTGAGCGACTTCACTTTCACTTTTCACTTTCATGCATTGGATATTATCCATGTCTAAAATCAGAACAACAAGCATTAAGAAAGACTGTGTTTTCCATTGTTGTGAAAAGATAAATCTTTCCTCAATAGGAAATATCATTGAGTCTTCTTAGGTTTTAAGCAGAAATTATAGAAAATATATATAACTTGTTAAGAGAAATTTACAGAATTTTTTTAAGGAGAAACATCAAGCTCAATGAGAGTAAACAAAACATCTAGTATAGTATCATAATGTCTGCTGTGTGCTACTTCCTTAATTTATAGCTGCTAAATAAAGTAAAATGAAATGAGGCAGCATCAGAGATTTCTAGCATAAATAACTTTATCATAGAACTAATTAGTCAAAAACATACATTCTGTTCTTATGAAGAAATTACAATCACTTATCAATATTCTATATCTAGTCCAAGTTTCTGCTTATAATGTAGTGGGTTGGGAAGTGTATCCCCCATATCCATGCCCCCCAGACCCTAAGAACATGACATTATTTAGAAATAGGGTATCTTTGCAGACATCATTTAGAACCTTGAGATGATATCATCCTGGATTTAGATGAGGTCCTCATTCCAATGACTGGTATCCTTAGAAGAGTGGACACAGAGGAAGTCATGTAGGGGAAGCCATGTGAAGATGGTGGTAGGGACTGGAATGATGCTGCCACAGACCAAGGAACACCAGGACTACCAGAAGCCAGAAGAGACAAGGATTCTCCCCTAGAAATTTCATAGGGAACGTGGCTCTGCCCTCACCTTGATATTGGGCTTCTGTTCTCGGGAATGTGAGAGAAAAAATTCTGCTTCTTTAAGCCATGAAGTTTATAATATTTTTTTTTTTTTTTGCAGTAGATCTAGGAAACTAATACAGGTATAGAAGGCTAAAGCATGCATTATTCTCATCCTTAACATAAGAACGTAGTTTAGATAAGCTACCAAATCACAATTTTTGATGGTTGGAGGACATCCAACTAACTCAAAATCTAGATATCAAAGAGGAGGAGACAGATACTTGATTCCTTGGGATAAACAACAGACAGGTGTCATATGAATCTGTAACAGTAAATCAGCTAATCTTTTTTAAAGAATTGCTGAAGGTTGACTGTGGCACTGATTAGAAAATAGAACCCATGGCACCTGTATGCTCGATGGAAATTCAGTGGCCTTTGGACTCTCACCCAGTGAACTAGTTAGTGGTTATGAGAAAGATCTGGGCACAGCAAGAGGCCAGGAGAGTCATCTGCATGTGGTTCAGGGGTGGGACGATGTGTGCAGAGGCCAGCCACATGTCATGGGGGAGGATGAGTGACCTCACCTGCATCCTTCTCCATTACCTGTATTCGAAGTCTTTAATGGCAGGAAAATCACAGCAAATTCAGTCAACACTGGGGCACTGGACTAATCAGAGCAAAGTCAGTCAATATTGGGGCACCAGTTAAGACAAATTGGGTTTTAGAAAGACAGAGGGAAGGAGAGGAAAATGTCCTGAATCCAGACTATTAGAGAACTTCTACTTCTGGATGAGGGACAAGATAAATAAGAAGCCCCACCAGATACAGGATGCAGTACACACCTAAAATGGGTAATATAACAGAATAATAGACAAATACTCCCTCATGCGTATTCACTACGATCACCAACACCAGGCCAGCAAGTGTACAGTGATAAGTAATAGCATCTGGGATGGGGCTGAAAGCAAAGTCAAAGGAAAGACCTTATCCTTTAGGGATGCTGATATCATGAAAAACTCACTGGAAAGCATAAGGTGACCCTAAAAAAAGGACATGATACCTGTGGGTAACTGATAAGAACTGATAGAAATAAGAAACATCAAATGAAGGCAATTCCTGATTAGATTGATTCAACTGCCCACATTAAAGGCTATCATAAAAGAGTTGTACTCACAGAAAGAATTAGTATTATCACTTAATCTCAGTCTCCATGGCTCTACAGAAGACATCAGCTTTTAACAAAAATAAATAAATAAATAAGATACTAAAGTAAGCAACAAAAAGCAACACACATTCAAGAAACAAAGCAAGAAATATCATCAATGTTAAGGAGGATTCAGGATTTGAAATTATCAGCTGCTGCTGCAGCTGCTGCTGCTACTAAGTCGCTTTATTTGTATCCAACTCTGTGCAACCCCATGGACGGCAGCCCACCAGGCTCCCATGTCCCTGGGATTCTCCAGGCAAGAACACTGGAGTGGGTTGCCATTTCCTTCTCCAATGCATGAAAGTGAAAAGTGAAAGTGAAGTCGCTCAGTCGTGTCCGACTCCCAGCGACGCCATGGACTGCAGCCTACCAGGCTCCTCCGTCCATGGGATTTTCCAGGCAAGAGTACTGGAGTGGGGTGCCATGCCTTCTCTGGAAACTGTCAGCTAGAGAATATGAAATAGCTATGATTAATGTGTGAACTTCCCAGGTGGAGCTAGTGATGAAGAACTTACCTGCCAATGCAGGAAACAAGAAATGCAGCTTCGATCCCTGGCCTGGGAAGATCCTTTGGAGAAAGGCATGGCAACCCACTTCAGTATTCTTGCCTGGAGATTCCTATGGACAAGGGGTCTGGTAGGCTACAGTCCATGGGTTGCAAAAAGCCAGACACAACCGAAATGACATAGCATGCATGCATGATTAATATGTAAGATGGTTTAGTGTAAAAAGCAAAAAACATGCATAGTAATTTCAGCACAGAGATAAAAATTATAAGAAATGATAAAAAAGAATTATAAAAATGAAAAACATGATAACAAAGATAAGAATGCCTTTAACAGATTCATCAAAGAAAAAATTGGCTACATCAAAACTGAGGTAGTAAATAAAGCTGTCTAATGCTTATGACCAACTTAGATAGCATATTAAAAAGCAGAGACATTACTTTGTCAACAAAGGTCCGGCTAGTCAAGGCTGTGGTTTTTCCAGTGGTCATGTATGGATGTGAGAGTTGGACTGTGAAGAAAGCTGAGTGCTGAAGAATTGATGCTTTTGAACTGTGGTGTTGGAGAAGACTCTCGAGAGTCTCATAGACTGCAAGGAGATCCAACCAGTCCATTCTAAATGAGATCAGTCTTGGGTGTTCTTTGGAAGGAATGATGCTAAAGCTGAAACTCCAGTACTTTGGCCACCTCATGCGAAGATTTGACTCATTGGAAAAGACTCTGATGCTAGGAGGGATTGGGGGCAGGAGGAAAAGGGGACAACAGAGGATGAGATGGCTGGATGGCATCACCGACTCAATGGATGTGGGTTTGGGTGAACTCCAAGAGTTGGTGATGGACAGGGAGGCCTGGCGTGCTGCGATTCATGGAGTCACAAAGAGTCGGACACAACTGAGTGACTGAACTGAACTGAATGCACGTATAAATATTGACAATTATATTGTATTGTAATTATATGATAGCTATCCTATAGGAGCAATTGTATTACTATACATAAATGTCTTAGAGTAGCATGCTGTATACCTCAAACTTATGCAATGTTACATGTCAAATTTGTTCAGACAAGATTAAGCCCATTTAGTAAAGTAATGCTCAAAATTCTCCAAACCAGGCTTCAGCAATACGTGAACTGTGAAATTCCAGATGTTCAAGCTGGTATTAGAAAAGGCAGAGGAACCAGAGATCAAATTGCCAACATTCGCTGGATCATCAAAAAAGCAAGAGAGTTCCAGAAAAACATCTATTTCTGCTTTATTGACTATGCCAAAGCCTTTGACTGTGTGGATCACAATAAACTGTGGAAATATCTGAAAGAGATGGGAATACCAGACCGCTTGACCTGCCTCTTGAGAAACCTATATGCAGGTCAGGAAGCAACAGTTAGAACTGGACATGCAACAACAGACTGGTTCCAAATAGGAAAAGGATTACATCAAGGCTGTATATTGTCACCCTGCTTATTTAACTTATATGCAGAGTGCATCATGAGAAACACTGGGCTGGAGGAAGCACAAGCTGGAATCAAGATTGTTGGGAGAAATATCAATAACCTCAAATATGCAAATGACACCACCTTATGGCAGAAAGGTGGGGTCTCAAAGAGTTGGACACTACTGAGCCACTGAACTGAACTGAGGGCAGTAGGGCTCTAGACATGTCAAATTTATTCAATGAGGAAAAACAAAAAAACTGAAGTGTTTCAAAGACATTTTCAAAAGAATTTAAAAACAGACTGGGAAAAAATATTCATAAATACCCTATTGTGAGAAAAACACAATCTGACAGAATACATGCATCCCAGTTTTCATCACAGCACTGTTTACATAGCAAGCACCCTAAATGTCCATTAACAGAGGAGTGGATAAAGAAGATTTGGTACATATATATAATGGAATCCTGCTTAGCCATTAAAAAGAGTGAAATGCCATGTGTTGCAACAGAAGAACCTAGAATTTGTCATACTGAGTAAAGTAAGTTAGAGAAGGAGAAATATCATAGGACAGCCCATATATGTGGAATCTAAAAAGAAATGATACAAATGAAGTTACAAAACAGAAACAGACTCACAGACTTAGAGGGAAAGATGGGGGAAGGGATAGCTAGGGAGTTTGGTATGAACATGTACACACTGCTATATTTAAAATGGATAACTAACAAGGACCTCCTATATAGCACATGGAACTCTGCTCAGTGTTATGTGGTAGCCTGGAAAATTTTCTATAATACATTAAGAAATTTCAATATTTATTAATGATAAGCCAAATGAAACTGGGTAGGCACTTAAGGAGACTTTTACTGAAGAAGATACAGGATGTCACATGATAAAAGACTGAACGTCATTAGTCATTAGGAAACACAACTGAAAACAGAATGAGATACCACCGTACACTTATTAGGGGGCTTCCCTAGTGGCTCAGTCGATAAGGAATCTGCCTGCAATGAAGCAGACCCAGTCTCCTGACTGATCTCTGGGTCAGGAAGATCGCCTGGTGAAGGAAATGGCAACCCACTCCAGTACTCTTGCCTGGAGAATTCCATGGACAGAGGAGCAGGACAGGCTGCATCCGTCAGACCCAACTGTGCAGCTAAGTTTCACTTTAATACACTTATTAGAGGAGCTTAAGTTAAAAAAAAATGAAAATATAAGAGCTGCAATATACATAGAACAACTAGAATTCTCATACACTGCTGGTTAGAAAGCAAAATGGTATAGCCACATTGGAAAGTGTGCCAATATCTTATAAAGTTAAGTATACGCTTACCATATGATCTAGCAATTCCTCTCACAGAAGACTGCTCAAGTCAAGTGAAAATTTATGTTCACTGAAATGCCTATCTATGATTGTATATATAGCAACTTTATTCATAATTACCCAAAGAAGAAACAACACAAATGTTTCATGGTTAGGGAATCAAAAAACAAACTGAAGTCTCTATTCACTGGAGTGCTGCTCAGCAATCATAAAAATGAAATGAATTACTCATATAGTTAATAATATGAATGAATCTGACAGGCATAATGTTAATGCAATAAACCAGACTCAAAAAATTGCATACTATAGTATTCCTCTTCTGCAACACTCTGCTTTGCTCTCTCTTTTTATTTAAGTATTGGCTTGAATGTCACTCCATCTGCAAGAACTTAATTTTACCCAATGTAAAAGAATTCCCTACATCCCCATGATTCTTTACTGCTTACCTCTATTTTACTTTTTACATAACACTTACATATATCAAGTATTTATTCATTTACTGTATATTTCCCCCACTAGAATGTAAGTTCTATGAAGAGAGAAACATTTGTATTCTCATTTTTCTAGAACATAGTAGCTTGTCCATAAATGTTATTGAATGAATAAACAATTGGTTCTGAAACACAAGATGATTGGTCAGCAGTTACATCAGCAGTAGCTCCTCTGTAATAATAGAAGTTGGGTCTAATATAACTGTAAGGAGAGTGGTTGGTTCTGAACAGACAAATTGCAAAAATGTAGCCAAGCTAGAGGAGGGTAGCAATTTGATTATGCCTCATTATTAATCAAGTAGTCACATAGATTGGTAGGGGATTAAGGAATATTTACATTATACAACTAAGCCTCCTAAATAATTTTCATGGATATTCTGGAAGAACATTTCCTGCTTATGATATGATTATTACTATACCATTTTTTTTCAGATTTGTGATTGACAACTTTTTATTGAAATGTAGTTGAATTACAACATTGTGTTAATTACAGCTGTTCAGAAAAGTAACTCGGTTATACATATTCTTATTGTCCATATTATTCTTTTCCTATTATTTTCTATTATGGTTTATCATAGGACATTGAATTTAGTTCTCTGTGCTATATGGTAAGACCTTGTTTGTTCATTCTAAATAAACAAGTTTGCATGTGCTCATCTTAGACTCCTAATTCATTCCTCTCCCACCCCCCTCCTCTTTGACAACCATCAGTCTATTCTCTATGCCTAAGATTCTATTTCTATTTCATAGATAAGTTCATTTGTGTCATATTTTATATTGCTTAAATATGATATAAGTAATATATATTTGTCTTTCTCTGTCTGATTCAATATGATAATTTCTAATTGTATCCATGTTGCTGCAAAGGGCATCATTTCATTCTTTTAATTGCTGAGTAGTACTCCATTGTGTACATGTGTGTGCAAACACACCATATATTCTTTATTCATTCCTCTATTGGTAGACATTTATTAACAGATTGCGTCCATATCTTGACTATTGTAAATAGTGCTACAGTGAACACTGCAGTGCATGTATCTTTTTGAATTATTGTTTTCTGTGGATATATGCCCAGGAGTAGGATTGAGGGTCATCTTGTAGTTCTACTTTTATTTTTTAAAGGACCCTCCAGACTGTTTTCCACAGTGGCTGAACCAACTTACACTCCTACCAACAATGTGGGAGAGTTTGCTTTTCTCCACACACTCTCCAGAATTTGTTATTTGTAGATTTCTAAAGATGGCTATTCTGACAGGTGTGAGTTGGTACCTTGCTGTATCTTTAAGCTATTTCTGTAAAGGTGAACATAGTTTTACTATGAACTCAATCACACCTTTCACACAGATGTATTTTACAAATATCTGTTCATAGAAACTATCAAACTAATCACAATTTTATTTGATTATGTTTATGGTGTATGTGTTTGTATGTGTTTCCTATTGCAGTAAATATAGGCAAAGTTTACAGATAATTTATTTTTGTCCAAGAAGCCCACCAACTGCAAACTGAGAAATGAAAGTCCAGGATAATCTGTATCTAAAACAAACAACAAACACAGAAAAAACCCTGCAGTTTAAATACTTCAGCATAGATTAGTAAATAAATAGGGAATGTTTGCCTCGTATCTGGCAAGGTATCTGCAATATCTGGCAAGATATTGCCAGTGTATCTTAAGGAGTGTTTTGCATGTCACTTCAAGCATTTGAAGGGCCAGGACTGGTGACTCAGACGGTAAAGCGTCTGCCTGCAATGTGGGAGACCCGGGCTCGAT
Source organism: Bubalus kerabau (assembly GCF_029407905.1). Taxonomy (NCBI): domain Eukaryota; kingdom Metazoa; phylum Chordata; class Mammalia; order Artiodactyla; family Bovidae; genus Bubalus; species Bubalus kerabau. The sequence continues at coordinate 71,579,421 of NC_073628.1, forward strand.
TCCTGGGTTGGGAAGATCCCCTGCAGAAGGAAATGGCAATCCACTCCAGCACTCTTGCCTGGAAAAGCCCATGGCTGGAGGAGCCTGAGAGGCTACAGTCCATGGGGTCACAAAGAGTCGGACGCGACTGAGCGACTTCACTTTCACTTTCAAGAATTTAACACGCTTTAAGTAATGCACATTCCTGAGTCCCTATCCATATATAGTAATTGGAATCTCAGATAAAAGTTTAAGAATCTCTGATTTTAATAAACTGTGAAATTGAGATGAAGAATAAAGAGCTATTGTCTTCTGATTTATTTATATCTTATAAGGAAAACCTTAAAGAACCTATTACAAGGAGCTTCACAACAAAGTCAGTAGCCTAAATGTGACAAGTGGATAAAAATTTTCTCTGAAATCTTAATGGTCTTAATACTAATCAGTTAGTAAACACAAACGTTCAGTAAACAATACTAATATGGCCTGAAATTCAATTTGAGAGAATTGTGTGTAAAAAAAAAAAATCCCTGTCAGATGAAAATATATCTATTCCCTCTGAGACTTTCTTGATTAAAATAAATTTTACTTCATTTGATAATATCTAATTTTAGTAATTAATGAATCTGACTCTTGGGAATGTTTCTTTTATTGAACTTAAATGGAGTAAGCTAATAAGTAATTAGTCTGTCTAAATGCTTGTAAAATATAATCCCTATGTTCCTTCTAGGTTCCCTTTGTTCTGTTTGTATCACTAATCATTTTAAGTGATTTTAATTTTGTGAAATATTTCCAAATTAAAGATAGGTAAGTAAAATATGAGGAAATACTTTGTTTCATGCTGTTTCTTTGGTCAATGTAAGAATGTTTAATTCTTCCAAAGACAGCATTTTCTTCTTCAATTTTCTAAAAAAATTACATAATTCTAGTTTTTGAATTTCCCATTTATTTGATGATTTAGAATTTATTTCTGAATGGCTATATTGGACCCTCTTAATCCAGTTCCTGACTCAGCTCTTCAGTCATGGGGCATGTATCAGTATGGCCAATCCTCTCATACCTCCCAAGTTTTGCAGGGATCTTACACAATGAATTCATGCTCTCCTATCCTTTCTCTTCAACCTCTTCCTCACTATTGACTCTTCCAATTACATAATTTTCAGGGCCAGTACGAAATGAACATGAAAGTTCTTGTTCAGAAGAGGAAGTGTGACTAAAGCTAAGATACAAAGCTTTATTCCATCTTCCAGTCTTGAACTCCCATGGTTTTTCCTATTCAATGTTGTTTCAAGCAAAGAAAAATACAAATAAAAAATAAAAATTTAACTTACTAGCATGAATGTTTCCATGCAATGCCAGGTTTCAATGCTTAGAGAGAACTTATGTCTTGTTCCCTAGCTGGTCCTCAAACACAAAGCCCATGCTGTAGCAGACCAGAATTAAGTAAAACTAGACTCAAGAAGGTTGAAAGGAATAAGAGAAGATTCCTCAAACGTGGAGCCTGCCCAGACAGGGCTCTCTAGGAATAGTTCACTCAGTAGTGAGTGTAGACCCTCGCATTTGCACGGATGCCCTGTTCTAAGATGCAGGGGTTTCCTTGCTCAGGCTGTGAGCTGCCAGGTTCTGCAGCCTCCAGACCCATGCGGTTCAGAGCCAGGCATCTCACCTCCTCATGGTGAAGCCATCACAATCCACTGGGGGCTGCCTGCAATCCCCAAAGGTCTTTAAATCTCCACTCCTGGATGCATTGCACAGCTGGATGGGGAGTGGGCATGAGGTTGCCTCCTCTAAGACAGCCTTGCACCTGCCAGCCATGCTGCTGCCAGACTCCATCCGAGATGCTCTGGAGCACACACCCTATGAGGGCAAAGCTGGTAGCAGAATGAGGGCCTCCTTTCCCCTCAGACTCCAGCTGGTTATTGCCCAAGTGCAGGGCTAAGAGGAGCATCTGGCTGTGGGAAAGGGGGTTGGTGGGTGGCCAAGCCATTCCCAGGTGGTAAGGAGTCAGCGGGAGGCAGGTCCAGGCTTCCTACCTCTGTTCCATGTATTTTGTCCCATCAGGTTTCACTAAGAAACCACATATCAAACCTAAAATTATGAATAATTCCAGGAGGCCAATAGCAGAGATTAAACCAATGTGGCTGCTTCTGAGTGTGGGGCCTCTTGTTAACTGCTCAGCTTCTGGGCATATGAAATAGGACCTACTGGTATTTCTCTGTAAACACATCTTTATGTGCATTAAAAAAGAGAAATCATTCAGCATCACTCTTCAAAAGCCACCATTCATTTTTTTTTATCACTTTCCAACCCAAGAGATAAAAAATTTGTTATCACTATCCGTTTTCTCAACCTATGCCATTTCTTAATCCAGTTCAGAATGGTTTCAGGTCCATGAGAATGACTCTTTTTAGGATGTCTTTAATCTCAATACTCCTAATCCAAGGAGAATTTTTAATCTTCTAACAGTATTTTGCAGCAACTTTCAAGAGTGTTGATTCTTCTTTAGCAGTCTCTATTCTTTCTATTAATAGATCCCTGGAGGAAAATGGCAACCCACTCCAATATTCTTGTCTGTGAAATCTCATGGACAGAGGAGCCTGCACAAAGAGTTGCACACAATTGAGTGACTGAAAACAGGCACATTCTTGTTTCCAAGGCAACACATGCCTAAGTTTCTTGCTACCAGCCTGAGCTCTCATCTCCATATTCCTTTGCTGCCCTAATGTCTGTTGTCCAAGTTTTCAAACATCAATTTCCTAAAGTCCTAGGTCTTCATATATTTTTAGTGTATTTCCTATTTTAAAGTGACTTTAATGATTGTGCATGTTTTTGATGACTCGCAAATTTACATCTCTACTCCTGGTCAGGCCTCAGAACATTAATGCTGTTAACATCTCTGCTTGGATTTCTGAAAGTTAACTCCCTGTTAAATAGAATTAAAAATCTCCCTGAAACCTCATAATCATGCCAGGCATTTTTACCTTATTCTTGTGCTGTATCCTGTAACAAATTCTCACACTTTTAATTCCCAAATACCTCCCTACATCTCTTTAACTCTTCTGTAGTTCATTGTCATTACCATCACTCTCTAAGATTCTGTCATTTCTCACCTGGGTGACTGTGGTGATTTCCTGAGTGTTGTCCACTCTTCATTTTCCTCCAGTGTTGCACCAACATAATTCTTATAAAATTAGTTCTATTTGTTCTCTGCCTAAAACTCTTCACTGACTTCCTACTGAGTTAATACAGGTGAGAAATTAATTAATTTAATGAATGAATTAACTAATCAATCAATTAATTAATTGCTTGAATGCTGTTTGTGGTAAGCAGAACTTTAGCATTAAAGATGTTCCTGCCCAATCTCTGGATATGTTACTTTAAAACGGGCAAAAAGAATTTTTCATATGTGATTAATTTAAAGACTTCAAATGGGAGATCATCCTGGATTATCCAGGTATGCTGAATAAAAGAGTCAGAAGACATGATAATGGGGGAGAAGAACTAGGGAATGCAGTGTGGGAGGGTTTGTAACCATTACTGGCTTTGCATAAAATAGATGGGACTAAGAGCCAAAGAATAGGCTTTCCTTCTAGAACCTGAAAAGACAAGGAAACACATTGTCTCAAGGAGCTTCCAGAAGGAATAGAATCAAACCGAAAGCTTGCTTTTAGGCAAATGAGACCCCTTCTGTAATTGTAAAATAATACATTTGTGTTGTTTTAAGCCACTCAGTTTGTGGTAATTTATTACATCAACAATAGAAAATGAGTACACTATTTTTGCAAAAGCAGTATATTGTATAAACACTTTATTTAGATCCTTATATTTCAATATAGATTGACCCCCTCCCTTTGTTAAATGTAATTTGATCAATCTGAAATACGAATTTGTTATATGAAACAAAAATTTTGATTTCTTTCTCATCAAACATTTTCCACAAGGGATTTCTTAAGGTTTGGTCCCCCTATAAAATTTGACTGACTAATTCTAAATTTTTTTCCATAGTGAAGAATAGTGTTCAATTAGTCAAAGACATACAACACTGGTCAGTTTTGCTATTAAATTATGGTGCAATGAACCCATTACTTTCATATGTAGTTAGTACACAATCAGGTTACCACAAACAGAGTTATGAAGTCTATGGAAAAGAGCAGATGGAAAATGCTAGTGGAGATAGGATAAAGAAACTTTAGCAGTGTAACTTTTAAACTGTAATCACTGCAGATTATTTTTCTATGAGTGGAATTTAGAATTTAACACCCCTAACTCACTTAGAGTAAACTTAATTTGCCTGTGGAATATTCTTTGCTCATTTTTTCATATTTGTAAAACATTTCGATCTTATTTAAAAGAATAATGTCTATCTGTCTCTAGTGTAATTCCCTTAACTGCTCAATTTAACTCTTACGGAAACATACATACCTACAACAGTTAAATTGTGTGACCTGTTAGTATTAGATTTGTCTTATTTCCCACCCTGTAGCTAAGACTGAATGCTGTCATTGTAGCAGAAATGAACAATATGAGAGAGAACAGAAACTCTTACTCCAATGATTTATCAGATATTTAACACTTTTAGAGAAAACGAATTAATCCAGGCAGTTTAAATTGTAGAGATATTTTCTATTTTTGCAGTATAATTGCTTGATAATTACTTTAGCTCTTTGTTCTTAATTTTTTTTTTTTTCAAATAGTCACTCATTTCTACTAATAACAAATTCTCAGGTATCATTCAATCTTCTAGGTCGTGGATCCATACAGACAGTAATATACATCCTATTTAAGATATGTATTGAAAAAAAAATAAGATATGTATTGAATTCAAAAACATATTGGTGAACATAGTCCCTTAACAATTTTACTTCTTTAGCTGGAACAAACAGATTGACTTGTGAAGGACACACCATTGGATCTCTTTTGATCACCACTGGCAAACACGGACATTTTTACCTTATTGTAACTAAATATAACATATACCTGGTGATCTTACCTTCAATTTCCACTCAGACTTGGAAAAATATATTAGACTAGATATATTTTAATTAGTATAACATTGCCACTGTTATTCTTGACTTTTATCTTCAAACACATCTATTCATTCATTCAACAATTACTGAGCAGCCACTGAGAAACAGGCAAGGTATGGAGCAACAGAAATAAAACCACAGACAGATGAGATAAAGAGGTATACTTTACACATTATACAGGATAGAAGAAACATGATGGAAAATGTAGCCAAATGAATAAAATAATTATAGACTATATGGAGTTCCCTGGTGGCTCAGATGGAAGAGTGTCTGTCTACAATGCGGGAGACCTGGGTTCTATCCCTGGGTTGGGGAGATTCCCTGGAGAAGGAAATGGCAACCCACTCTAGTACTCTTGCCTAGAAAATCCCATGGACGGGGGAGCCTGGTGCAGGCTACTGTCCATGGGGTTGCAAAGAGTCGGACACAACTGAGTGACTTCACTTATATAATATTCAATAAAAGAAAGAATTGGAGAGTGAGTAAAACAGAAACATGGGTGCTGTTTCAGATAGAGTTGGCAGAGAAGGCCTACCAGCACCCCTGAGTCTTGGATAATGAGAAGCAGTCACCTCTCTGAAGAGCCTACAGAGGAGCAGTTCTCCTTGAAAGCAGTAAGGGCCAGGGTTACTAAGGAGAAAATGAGATTGACATGTCCACAGGTGAGTAAGGGGTTCATTCATATGGTGAGATGATAGACAAAAAGGAGGGGCATAGAAAATGAGAGGAAAGAAGTATGAGTTACTTCTTATTGGCCATGGTATACATTTTGAATTTTTATAAGTAATTGAATTATTTTCTTTAAAAAATGAGGTGCTCTGTATTTTGCTTAAACAGATCACTCTGATCACTATAAAGAGAATGGATAGAGGTGGGAAGTAGAATCGGAGTGATCATTTAAGAGGTTTTAAATTTGTAGAGGTAAAAAGATGATTATGATTGGACTAGATCAGTGGCATTGTGAAAAGAAGTAAAGATATATATAGATATACATAACTCCTTGTATATATGTATCTCTCTCTCTCTCTCTCACACACACACACATGCTTGCCAGGTAGTGCTAGTGGGAAAGAAACTGACTACCAGATCAGGAAACAGAGCTATAAGGGTTTGATCCCTGGGGCAGGAAGATCCCCTGGAGGAGGGAATGGCAACCCACTCCAGTATTCTTGCCTGGAGAATCCCAATGACAGAGGAGCCTGGCAGGCTACAATCCATAGGTTGGCAAAGAGTCTGACATGACTGAAGTGACTTAGCACACACACAGGCACACATGCATATGTATATTTCCTGGAGAGTTTGTGAGACATACTGAAAAGGCAATAGGGAAGAGGGGGACATTAAGGTTTTGGTTTGGCATTTGAAACATAGAGCTGGATGAGATCATCTCAAGCAAGAACATAGTGAGAAAATAAAAATAGTCTTTCAAGATTCCAATATTTGGAGTGAAATGAAAGAACTAAAGTTTAGTTGCTCAGTCATGTCCAACTCTTTGCAACCCCGTGGACTGCAGCCTACCAGGATCCTCCACCCATGGGATTTTCCAGGCAAGAGTACTGGAGTGGGTTGCCATTTCCTTCTCCAGAGGATCTTCCCGACATCAGGATTGAACCCAGGGCTCCCACATTGTAGGCAGACGCTTACCGTCTGAGCCACCAGGGAAGTCCTAGAACTAAGAAGAACTAGCAAGGGAGCCAAAGAAATGCCCATTGAGCAACAGGAAATCCAGAGTAGTGTGGTCCCATAGCCAGAAGAGAAAAAAGAGTTTCACAAAGGAAGGGTGGTTAGCCATGAGCAGTGATGCCAAGGGGTCAAGTCAAAAGAATATTGAGAAGGATTTTATTAGACATAGCAGGATGGAGACCACAGGTTACCGGCATTCAATGGAGTTGAGGACATAGAAGCTATGTTGGGGTGGATTGAGGAGTGAACTCAAACTGCAATAGCTTAAGATGAAGGAATTCCAGATTCCCCTCCAATACTAGATGAAATTACACATGAGTAAACAAACATGTATATCTGGGCTTATAGGAAGAAAGGAAAGTCATCAACCAATAATAACTTAAAACCAAAAATAAATAAAACAGAGGAATATCCAGCTGTGATATATGTCTTAAGGGCTGGAGTGGTAGTGCTCTTGCAGGAGTGTATATTGAGGCTACATGATCCATATCATCCAGAGAGTTAGAATTAGGCTCCCTAACTAACACTAGATGCTGGAAAACTGCTGTATAATTGCTGAACAGGAATGAGAAAATAACCATGGCCAATCTAGGACTCTGATTTTACAAAGAGGCTATCTTTAAAAAATTTCAACAGTGATCTTACATGGATGTCACATGTTGAACCCAGATTTAGGATGAAAAGCTTAAGCCAAGACACAGAAATTTGTCTTAAAAAAGTCAAATGCCAGAAAACTTGTTTTAGGCATTATGAGAAACCATCTCTTAAACACAAGCACAGCTAGAACAAGCATGCCTGGAGCTTCCAAAGAATATGCTCCTCCTAAGAATAAGGACAGAGGAAAAATACACAGGGTGTTATGAGAAAATTGATCATTATGAAAAATGATGAGAAAATGCACAGATTGGGAGAATCTATATAGAAAAACTGTATAACAGAAAACTATAATTCTAGAAAAATAAAAAGATATTTTTAAAGTATGTTTACATTTTAAAAATGGCATATCTAAGGATAGAATTCATCAAACAAGAATGGAACATTTTTTTTTTAGGGGAGGGAGGAAGGCACGCGGGCGTCGGCTGGGCCCTTGCGCTCTCCCTTTCTTCCCATAAAAAAAAAAAAAAAAAAGAATGGAACATTTTTTTTTTAATTAACAGATCATCTATTTAAAAAATCCAATATCAAGAAAGAAAAAGTGTAGTTTTTTATAATACAATTTTAGTCAAATTACAGAACATTCTAGATGTGGCTAAAGATAAATTAGTGAATTTGAAGAGAGATTGAGGAAGAGTAACCAAAATGTACCACAGAGAGATAAATAGATGGAAATCATAAAATGTAAACTATATAGAGGAATAAATGATCTCTCCATATAAATACAACTATATATTATATAATTATATATTATTTTCTTATGTTATTAACATTCCTAGAAATTTAATCATATGATATTGTTTCTATAGTGTATGTTATGTATAATATATAACATATAAGAATTCAAGAATGAAATATGAAAGGAGGCACTATTGAAAGTGAAAATGGTTGAGAATTCCATAGTACTGACTGAACAAAGGCCAGACTTTTATGTTGAAATATAGGTAAGATGTGAGTGAAAAAAAAGACTTTTTATTTTTTATTTAATTTTATTTTATTTTTAAACTTTACATAACTGTATTAGTTTTGCCAAATATCAAAATGAATCCACCACAGGTATACATGTGTTCCCCATCCTGAACCCTCCTCCCTCCTCCCTCCCCATTCCATCCCTCTGGGTCGTCCCAGTGCACCAGCCCCAAGCATCCAGTATCGTGCATCGAACCTGGACTGGCAACTCGTTTCATACATGATATTTTACATGTTTCAATGCCATTCTCCCAAATCTTCCCACCCTCTCCCTCTCCCACAGAGTCCATAAGACTGTTCTATACATCAGTGTCTCTTTTGCTGTCTCGTACACAGGGTTATTGTTACCATCTTTCTAAATTCCATATATATGTGTTAGTATACTGTATTGGTGTTTTTCTTTCTGGCTTACTTCACTCTGTATAATAGGCTCCAGTTTCATCCACCTCATTAGAACTGATTCAAATGTATTCTTTTTAATGGCTGAATAATACTCCATTGTGTGTATGTACCATAGCTTTCTTATCCATTCATCTGCTGATGGACATCTAGGTTGCTTCCATGTCCTGGCTATTATAAACAGTGCTGCAATAAACATTGGGGTACACGTGTCTCTTTGCCTTCTGGTTTCCTCAGTGTTTATGCCCAGCAGTGGGATTGCTGGATCATAAGGCAGGTCTATTTCCAGTTTTTTAAGGAATCTCCACACTGTTCTCCATAGTGGCTGTACTAGTTGTTGGTGGGAATGCAAACTAGTACAGCCACTATGGAGAACAGTGTGGATATTCCTTAAAAAGAGACTTTTTAAAAGAAACATGCTGGATGAAAATATCATCTGGGAACTTTCAGAATTTAATTAAGAAAAAATTTTACCTATGGCTGATTTATGTTGATGTATGTCAGAAGCCAACACAATATTGTAAAGCAATTATACTTTAATTAAAAATAAATAAATTAAAAAACAATTTGTGGAACAAACATAAAAGGGACTGAGAAATCTAGGATCATAAATTTAGGATTTAAAGGGTCAAAAGGGAGTAATTTGGGAGATGAGAGGCAATGGGATATTGATCCTTAATAGAAAATATTTAAAAATACAATAACATTCTACTTGAAATCCAAGAGAAGGCTGACTTGATTGACTTATACTTTTAGAAGAAGCTGGGATACCCAGTGGGTATGAGGCATGGTGAGTTTATAAAATTCTTTCCATGAAAGTGAGAAATTAATAGTTATATCCTGAGTATTAATTTGAAAAAATAAGGCTTCTTGATAGCTCCTCTCCTTAGCTTGCCATGAGGAGATGTTTTGGGCTGAGGTGTTAAGATTATCTATGCTGATACCCATGGTGGGTTGCAGCCCCTGGGGAACTCTCTTTATCTTGATGAGATGTAGGCTGGAGGCAAGAGGCATGAATAGTCACCTATCAATGGCTCTGGGATAACTCTTTTTTTAAAAAAAAATAATTTATTTATTTTAATTGGAGGCTAATTAGTTTACAATGTTGTAGTGGTTTTTGCCATACATTGGCATGAATCACCATGTGTCCCCCATCCTGAACCCCTCTGCCACCTCCCTCCCCATCCCATCCCTCAGGGTCATCCCAGTGCACTGGCCCTGAGTGAGTGTCTCATGTATCGAACCTGGACTGGCAATCTATTTCACATATGGTAATATACATATTTCAATGCTGTTCTCTCAAATCATCCCACCCTCACCTTCTCTCACAGAGTCCAAAATTCTGTTCTTTATATCTGTGTCACTTTTGCTGTCTCACGTATAGGATCATCATTACCATCTTCCTAAATTCCAAATATATGTGCTAATATACTGTATTGGTGTTTTTCTTTCTGACTTACTTCACTATGTATAATAGGCTCCAGTTTCATCCACCTCATTAGAACTGATTCAAATGTGTTCTTTTTAATAGCTGAGTAATATTCCATTGTGTATATGAACCACAACTTTCTTATCATATGTGCTATAACTCTTTGTGAGATGATTTCTGACGTAAGGCAATAATAGGCTGTGATTGATAACCCTTCAAGTGAATGCCTTCTGAAGTTGTTCTGTTTGTTATCACATCCAAGTTTAAGCAGAAACAGTCTCATTTATTTTAATAACAGTGGAGGCGGCAGCGGCTGCGACCAGCGCACTAAGCGAGCTGAAGAGAAGCTAAACAGCTCTCACTGTTTGCAGATGACATGATCCTCTACATAGAAAACCCTAAAGACTCCACCAGAAAATTACTAGAACTAATCAATGACTATAGTAAAGTTGCAGGATATAAAATCAACACACAGAAATCCCTTGCATTCCTATACACTAATAATGAGAAAACAGAAAGAGAAATGAAGGAAACAATTCCATTCACCATTGCAACGGAAAGAATAAAATACTTAGGAATATATCTACCTAAAGAATCTAAAGACCTATATATAGAAAACTATAAAACACTGGTGAAAGAAATCAAAGAGGACACTAACAGATGGAGAAATATACCATGTTCATGGATTGGAAGAATCAATGTAGTGAAAATGAGTATATTACCCAAAGCAATCTATAGATTCAATGCAATCCCTATCAAGCTACCAACAGCATTCTTCACAGAGCTAGAACAAATAATTTCACAATTTGTATGGAAAAACAAAAAACCTCGAATAGCCAAAGCGATCTTGAGAAAGAAGAATGGAACTGGAGGAATCAACCTACCTGACATCAGGCTCTACTACAAAGCCACAGTTATCAAGACAGTATGGTACTGGCACAAAGACAGAAATATAGATCAGTGGAACAAAATAGAAAGCCCAGAGATAAATCCACGCACATATGGACACCTTGTCTTCGACAAAGGAGGCAAGAATATACAATGGATTAAAGACAATCTCTTTAACAAGTGGTGCTGGGAACTCTGGCCAACCACTTGTAAAAGAATGAAACTAGAACACTTTCTAACACCAGACACAAAAATAAACTCAAAATGGATTAAAGATCTCAACGTAAGACCAGAAACTATAAAACTCCTAGAGGAGAACATAGGCAAAACACTCTCTGACATACATCACAGCAGGATCCTCTATGACCCACCTCCTAGAATATTGGAAATAAAAGCAAAAATAAACAAATGGGACCTAATTAACCTTAAAAGCTTCTGCACATCAAAGGAAACTATTAGCAAGGTGAAAAGACAGCCTTCAGAATGGGAGAAGATAATAGCAAATGAAGCAACTGACAAACAACTAATCTCGAGAATATACAAGCAACTCCTACAGCTCAACTACAGGAAAATAAACGACCCAATCAAAAAATGGGCCAAAGATCTGAATAGACATTTCTCCAAAGAAGACATACAGATGGCTAACAAACACATGAAAAGATGCTCAACATCACTCATTATCAGAGAAATGCAAATCAAAACCACTATGAGGTACCATTTCACACCAGTCAGAATGGCTGCGATCCAAAAGTCTACACACAATAAATGCTGGAGAGGGTGTGGAGAAAAGGGAACCCTCTTACACTGTTGGTGGGAATGCAAACTAGTACAGCCACTATGGAGAACAGTGTGGAGATTCCTTAAAAAACTGGAAATAGACATGCCTTATGATCCAGCAATCCCACTGCTGGGCATACACACTGAGAAAACCAGAAGGGAAAGAGACACGAGTACCCCAATGTTCATCGCAGCACTGTTTATAATAGCCAGGACATGGAAGCAACCTAGATGTCCATCAGCAGATGAATGGATAAGAAAGCTATGGTACATATACACAATGGAGTATTATTCAGCCATTAAAAAGAATACATTTGAATCAGTTCTAATGAGGTGGATGAAACTGGAGCCTATTATACAGAGTGAAGTAAGCCAGAAAGAAAAACACCAATACAGTATACTAACGCATATATATGGAATTTAGAAAGATGGTAACAATAACCCTGTGTACGAGACAGCAAAAGAGACACTGATGTATAGAACAGTCTTATGGACTCTGTGAGAGAGGGAGAGGGTGGGAAGATTGGGGAGAATGGCATTGAAACATGTAAAATATCATGTATGAAATGAGTTGCCAGTCCAGGTTCGATGCACGATACTGGATGCTTGGGGCTGGTGCACTGGGACGACCCAGAGGGATGGAATGGGGAGGGAGGAGGGAGGAGGGTTCAGGATGGGGAACACATGTATACCTGTGGCGGATTCATTTTGATATTTGGCAAATCTAATACAGTTATATTAAGTTTAAAAATAAAATAAAATTTAAAAAAAAAAAAAAAGAAGAGAAGCTAAACAAAGTCTGAGGTCAGGGGCAGAAGCCGGGAGGACCCCATGCCCGAAGGGCAGCAGCCAAGAGGAGTTACCCCACGTTCGAGGTCAGTGGCAGTGGCCGAGAGTGCCAGGCTGCAACGGCGCAGGAAGGGACGAGAAGAGCTACCCAAGTCTGAGGTCAGGGGCAGCGGCCGGGAGGAGCCACCCCACACCCAAGGCCAGGGGCAGCGGCTGGGAGGACCAGCCCCTCTTCCAAGGAGCTGTGGCTGCACCAGTGTAGGAGGGCCTAGAGAAGCTATCCCACCTTGAAGGTCAGGAAGGGCAGTGGTGAGGAGATACCCCTCGTACAAGCTAAGGAGCAGTGACTGTGCTTTGCTGGAGCAGCCGTGAAGAGATACCCCATGCCCAAGGTAAGAGAAATCCAAGTAAGATGGTAGGTGTTGCAAAAGGGCATCAGAGGGCAGACACACTGAAACCATACTCACAGAAAACTAGTCAATCTAATCACACTAGGACCACAGCCTTGTCTAACTCAAAGAAACTAAGCCATGCCCATGGGGCAACCCAAGACGGGTGGGTCATGGTGGAGAGATCTGACAGACTGTGGTCCACTAGAGAAGGGAATGGCAAACCACTTCAGTATTCTTGCCTTGAGAACCCCATGAACAGTATGAAAAGGCAAAATGATAGGATACTGAAAGAGGAACCCCCCAGGTCTGTAGGTGCCCAGTATGCTACTGGAGATCAGTGGTGAAATAACTCCAGAAAGAATGAAGGGATGGAGCCAAAGCAAAAACAATACCCAGCTGTGGATGTGACTGGTGATAGAAGCAAGGTCCAATGCTGTAAAGAGCAATATTGCATAGGAACCTGGAATGTCAGGTCCATGAATCAAGGCAAATTGGAAGTGGTCAAACAAGAGATGGCAAGAGTGAATGTCAACATTCTAGGAATCAGCGAACTGAAATGGACTGGAATGGGTGAATTTAACTCAGATGACCATTATATCTACTACTGCAGGCAGGAATCCCTCAGAAGAAATGGAGTGGCCATCATGGTCAACAAAAGAGTCTGAAATGCAGTACTTGGATGCAATCTCAAAAATGACAGAATGATCTCTGTTCGTTTCCAAGGCAAACCATTCAATATCAGAGTAATCCAAGTCTATGCCCCAACCAGTAACGCTGGAGAAGCTGAAGTTGAACGGTTCTATGAAGACCTACAAGACCTTTTAGAACTAACACCCCCAAAAGATGTCCTTTTCATTATAGGGGACTGGAATGCAAAATAGGAAGTCAAGAAACACCTGGAGTAACAGGCAAATTTGGCCTTGGAATACAGAATGAAGCAGGGCAAAGACTAATAGAGTTTTGCCAAGAAAATGCACTGGTCATAGCAAACAACCTCTTCCAACAACACAAGAGGAGACTCTGCACATGGACATCACCAGATGGTCAACACCGAAATCAGATTGATTATATTCTTTGCAGCCAAAGATGGAGAAGCTGTATACAGTCAACAAAAACAAGACCAGGAGCTGATTGTGGCTCAGATCATGAAATCCTGATTACCAAATTCAGACTTAAATTTAAGAAAGTAGGGAAAACCACTAGACCATTCAAGTATGACCTAAATCAAATCCCGTATGATTATACAGTGGAAGTGAGAAATAGATTTAAGAGACTAGATCTGATAGATAGAGTGCCCAATGAACTATGGAATGAGGTTCAAGACATTGTACTGGAGACAGGGATCAAGACCATCCCCATGGAAAAGAAATACAAAAAAGCAAAATGGCTGTCTGGGGAGGCCTTACAAATAGCTGTGAAAAGAAGAGAAGCAAAAAGCAAAGGAGAAAAGGAAAGACATAAGCATCTGAATGCAGAGTTTCAAAGAATAGCAAGAAGAGATAAGAAAGCCTTCCTCAATGATCAATGCAAAGAAATAGAGGAAAACAACAGAATGGGAAAGACTAGAGATCTCTTCAAGAAAATTAGAGATACCAAGGGAACATTTCATACAAAGATGGGCTCGATAAAGGACAGAAATGGTATGGACCTAAGAAGCAGAAGATATTAAGAAGAGGTGGCAAGAATACACAGAAAAACTGTACAACAAGGATCTTCCCCACCCAGATAATCACGATGGTGTGATCACTGACCTAGAGCCAGGCATCCTGGAATGTGAAATCAAGTGGGCCTTAGAAAGCATCACTTATGAACAAAGCTAGTGGAGGTGATGGAATTCCAGTTGAGCTATTTCAAATCCTGAAAGATGATGCTGTGAAAGTGCTGCACTCAATATGCCAGCAAATTTGGAAACTCAGCAGTGGCCACAGGACTGGAAAAGGTCAGTTTTCATTCCAATCCCAAAGAAAGGCAATGCCAAAGAATGCTCAAACTACCGCACAATTGCACTCATCTCACATGCTAGTAAAGTAATGCTCAAAATTCTCCAAGCCAGTCTTCAGCAATACGTGAACTGTGAACTTCCTGATGTTCAAGCTGGTTTTAGAAAAGGCAGAGGAACCAGAGATCAAATTGCCAACATCCACTGGATAATGGAAAAAGCAAGAGAGTTCCAGAAAAGCATCTATTTCTGCTTTATTGACTATGCCAAAGCCTTTGACTGTGTGGATCACAATAAACTGTGGAAAATTCTGAAAGAGATGGGGATACCAGATCACCTGACCTGCCTCTTGAGAAACCTATATGCAGGTCAGGAAGCGACAGTTAGAACTGGACATGGAACAACAGACTGGTTCCAAATAGGAATAGGAGTACGTCAAGGCTGTATATTGTCACCCTGCTTATTTAACTTATATGCAGAGTACATCATGAGAAACGCTGGGCTGGAAGAGGCACAAGCTGGAAAGCCTCTTGATGAAAATGAAAGTGGAGAGTGAAAAAGTTGGCTTAAAGCTCAACATGCGGAAAACGAAGATCATGGCATCTGATCCCATCACTTCATGGGAAATAGATGGGGAAACAGTGGAAACAGTGTCCGACTTCATTTTTCTGGGCTCTAAAATCACTACAGATGGTGACTGCAGCCATGAAATTAAAAGATACTTACTCCTTGGAAGGAAAGTTATGACCAACCTGGATAGCATATTGAAAAGCAGAGACATTACTTTGCCAACAAATGTCTGTTTAGTCAAGGCTATGGTTTTTCCTGTGGTCATGTATGGATGTGAGAGTTAGACTGTGAAGAAGGCTGAGTGACAACAAATTGATGTTTTTGAACTGTGGTGTTGGAGAAGACTCTTGAGAGTCCCTTGGCCTGCAAGGAGATCCAACCAGTCCATTCTGAAGGAGATCAGCCCTGGGATTTCTTTGGAGGGAATGATGCTAAAGCTGAATCTCCAGTACTTTGGCCGCCTCATGCGAAGAGTTGACTCATTGGCAAAGACTCTGATGCTGGGAGGGATTGGGGGCAGGAGGAGAAGGGGATGACATTGGATGAGATGGCTGGATGGCATCACTGACTCGATGGACGTGAGTCTGAGTGAACTCCGGGAGCTGGTGATGGACAGGGAGGCCTGGTATGCTGCAATTCATGGGGTCGTAAAGAGTCGGACAGGACTGAGAGATTGAACTGAATGAACTGAAGGTAGAAAATGGTTACATAGAACAAATTACATAGTTTTAAATCGCTAGGCTAAAATTAACCATACAAATGTAGCTCTTTCTCCCTTTTTGCCTTTGTCTTAGCTAACAACCTATTTGAATAGTTGTCCAATAGTAACTCCTTTTCAGACTTTGATAATCATGGATAAGGGAGTTAAATATCAGAAATTCATTCATGCATTGACTGATTCTGATGATGGAAATTCATTCTATTTCTGTCAAATTTTTATTGTTGTTTATGATATTACACAAAAAAAATTACCCTAACAAGACTCATTTGTTTCATTTTAAACATCAATATTGTATGCTGTCTCAGTGTTTGAGAAAATTGAAATTAAGAAAAAGCTGGGTATCTTCCAACATAATTGAAATGAATTTAACAATTTCACAATATTAATGCTTTCATAAAAAGGTGATCTATTTTAATTGCATTTTGTTTTCTATTCTAAAATGCTTAAATGCTAATTATCTAAATTTCCAGTATTTATGTTTGAAAAATATCAATTTTAATGTTGATTTTGAAGTTTTGAATGAAAGATCACCTGCTACCATAATTCTAATGACAGAATATGAATGGCTAGAAATGCTGTTTTCAGTCTTAGCTTCAAATAATAGCTTTATAAAAAACAATTTTATACATATATTTAAAGTTAACAAATTTATATTGAGCTATATTTAAAGCATTGTAGGAGAGAAAGATGGGAAACATGCCTGTGGATGATAAATGATTGGAAGAAAATAAAACTATACAAACTTGATAAACTGATGAGTGCTGTTGTTTAATGAAAAAATGCTTTTTCCATTAATTGACAAGTTTTACATTTTAGCATTACATTCTCAGAGGAAACTATGAATTATCAGAGAAATTAAAACTAAAATCTGGACTATGTTTTTCTAAAATACAATAGTGCTCCTCAATATTTGTCAGAAGAATTCACAGCAAACTGAATTTAGCAATAAAATATGCACAGTCTACTAGAACACTGATAGTCTGCCTAGGGAAATTTAAAAGTTTTTTTTTTAATGGAATAAATGCTTAAAGTTAAAATCAAAACAGTTCTTTTAGAAAACTCTGGGAATACATCATTGCACAACTAGGTTGATTTTAAAAATACCATTTTAACATGCTCAGATGCACCTTAAAATGACTCAGTGGGTTGCAGAGTCTTAACACATTTTTTTCCCAATTATTTTTGAAGGTTCCTGACAAATATTTTTTTTTTAAAGAAAGAATGACAGACTATATGAGACTTTTATTTTTAGCCTGTCATAAGAGGCAAATGGCAGAGCTATGATTTGGGTAAGTTTTGTAACAGAGTCTCAATCTGCACAGTTCAGGATACAGCTTTCTTTAATCTGTCAAGGAGTATGGGTTCTGTGGTGTTTTGATAAAGATGTAGATTTAGTTATATATGTTAATGAATTCTATCTTGACAATCTTAAAAACGTGTCAGCCATTGCTGGGGAAGAAACTGTATATGATTTTGAAAGCTTTCAAAAACTCCTGAAGTATTATAAAATTTTTTCCACCTAAATATTTTTGTCACATAATGTTAAGAAGTTATGAATCAAAATCAACAAACAAATTAGATCCAAGACTACTACTATATGAAAAGGGACATGTTATTTTAGAATATCTTAATGTTTTAAATGTAAAGGTTTATTCTTCAATGTGAAGAACTTTGTTCAAATAATGACATAAAATAGTATTAAAACAAAAAAATTAAACAGATGTTCTAAACATAGTTCTGCTTATGAAATATCTATTTTTCCTTTAATGTTTAAATTGAGTAATATCTGCCTAAAGTATGTAAGGCATATGTTAAATTGCACACTGAATACATCAAATTGTCTTAAACTTCTTTCAGTGGTTATGTAAAACACAGTACAGTCTTTTCAAGGTTATAGTCACCTGTTTTCTAATAAGTTTCATTCTTCTGTACACTGGTTTCTTTTTTCCTTTTACTTTTTCTGATGAAAAGTTGTTTAAGTTCCCTCCACTACCTGGACTACTGAGCACTTTCACTTTTGATAAATCATTTAAATATCCTGCAAAGGCTGACATGATGGCCAGAAAAAAATTTGTTGAAGAGAAGCTCTTTCAATATGGTGCTTAACTTTAGCAGTTGTTCATTCATTTAAGCAAACAAACAAAAAAAACATGGAGAGTTTAGATTAGACTGTCACATTTTCTGCATCTAGATCGCTATTGGTTAAACTAAATTAAAAGTTTAGCTAAACTTCTTCACATGTTCTGAATACACATACTCTCCCAGTATCTACTTAAATAATTTATTCCCAAGGAAAAATGCTATTGCATATTTCCTTTAAAACATGCAGTTGAATTTCAATTATTGCTACTCACTCCCTCAGGCAATACCAAGGATATGTTATTAAGAGGTAATGATTGTTAAATGATAACTATATTGATTCAAAAGCCCTGAAGGATGGGTGATTTCAATCTTAATACAAACCTCATGCTTTTCTGACTGAGCTTCACCAACCAAATAGTCCCTCACACAGCAGCTAGAAGGGAAAGGCCACTGTTCTGATGAACGACCTTCTGGCAAAAGCTTAAGACATTATTATTTGAAAAGTGATGTGGATGGTGGTGATAATGATAAACACTAAATTTTTTCACATGTTTATCACATGAGTGTACAAAAGAGCATCATAGACAAATCTTTTGAAAATGTAAGCACTTATATCTTATCTAATTGCCAACATCCACTGGATGATGGAAAAAGCAGGAGAGTTCCAGAAAAACATCTATTTCTGCCTTATTGACTATGCCAAAGCCTTTGACTGTGTGGATCACAATAAACTGTGGAAAATTCTGAAAGAGATGGGAATACCAGACCACCTGATCTGCCTCTTGAGAAATTTGTATGCAGGTCTGGAAGCAACAGTTAGAACTGGACATAGAACAACAGACTGGTTCCAAATAGGAAAAGGAGTACTTTAAGGTTGTATATTGTCACCCTGCTTATTTAACTTCTATGCAGAGTACATCATGAGAAACGCTGGACTGGAAGAAGCACAAGCTGGAGTCAAGATTGCCGGGAGAAATATCAATCACCTCAGATATGCAGATGACACCACCCTTATGGCAGAAAGTGAAGAGGAACTAAAAAGCCTCTTGATGAAGGTGAAAGTGGAGAGTGAAAAAGTTGGCTTAAAGCTCAACATTCAGAAAACGAAGATCATGGCATCCGATCCCATCACTTCATGGGAAATAGATGGGGAAACAGTGGAAATACTGTCAGACTTTATTTTGCGGGGCTCCAAAATCACAGATGGTGACTGCAGCCATGAAATTAAAAGACGCCTACTCCTTGGAAAGAAAGTTATGACCAACCTAGATAGCATATTCAAAAGCAGAGACATTACTTTGCCAACAAAGGTTCGTCTAGTCAAGGCTATGGTTTTTCCTGTGGTCATGTATGGATGTGAGAGTTGGACTGTGAAGAAGGCTGAGCGCCTAAGAATTGATGCTTTTGAACTGTGGTGTTGGAGAAGACTCTTGAGAGTCCCTTGGACTGCAAGGAGATCCAACCAGTCCATTCTGAAGGAGATCAGCCCTGGGTGTTCTTTGGAAGGAATGATGCTAAAGCTGAAACTCCAGTACTTTGGCCATCTCATGTGAAGAGTTGACTCATTGGCAAAGACTCTGATGCTGGGAGGGATTGGGGGCAGGAGGAGAAGGGGACGACAGAGGATGAAATGGTTGGATGGCATCACTGACTCGATGGACGTGAATCTGAGTGAACTCCGGGAGTTGGTGATGGACAGGGAGGCCTGGCGTGCTGCAATTCATGGGGTCGCAAAGAGTCGGACACGACTGAGTGACTGAACTGAACTGAACTGAAATAGGTGTCAAATCTTATGGAAAGCAGAAACTTGACTACATGTTGACCAAAGGAAACAAATGCTGTTGAGGACTTGACACTCAGGTCTCAGGCCTCCAGTTACTTTTTATTTCCTGCAATAGGTTTGGTTTTAATTCACCACAAATATGAGTATTTTAATAAATCAGAGTAGAATCTCAGTGAATTTCCCAATGACAGAGTCCTTTTAAAGATAACCTCATAATTGTGAAGGACTTTTAAAATGCTGAAGTAGACTGATCCTGTCTATAAACTTTGCTTTTTCAGTTAAGGCGTTGAGTCTTGTGCACTCCCCTTCTTATCCTCTGCCCTCTCCTTGTTGCTAGATGCACAAGAGCATGATACTTTTTACACTACGGCGACTCTGTATATATTGTGCAGAATTAACTCTTTCAAAACATTTGTTTTTCTCCCTGGGTTTAATAACTGCCACAATTGTTATTTGCTTAGTTTTCCAATTATTCCAAGTGTTTTTACAGATTGGTAACATACTGATCACTAATTTTTCAAAATAGTCAAACATCTTCTCAAGCACTCAAATGTTTTGTCAGTTTTTCTTAAAAATTCTGTGTCTACTTGTTCTTTTACTTCTTCTCCTCCTGCATGTCCACCTCCGTTTTCTAAGGCCTACTTTCCACAGCCCTTTCTTTCTACTATTGTATGGAAGGACTCACTTTAAGGACTGACACAGAGTGCAGCCTGGGGAACTTTTCTTTTTCTACATCCTTATCCCATATTTTATTTTTGCTTTACTTCCTTGTTTATGTGGTGTGTACTCATCATGACTTTACCAGAAAAAGGAAACATGAAAGAGCGTTTAAAATTTTTGATGACCCATTTCTGAAAATGCCTTGATTTATGCTCATATTTGAGTTACAGTTTGTTTGTTATGAAATTCTTAGGCTAAGAAGCATTTTTCCTTAAAATATTGGAAATGTTACACCTTGATTTTCTAATAGTCACGGTTGTTGCTGAGAAGATTGATGCCATTTTTCAATTCCAGAAAAAGATTTTCCGATTTTTCCACGTAACCAAGCTATTCTGAAGTTGTATAAAATTCGATGTGTGTATGTCTGTGTGTGTTGATTCATTATACAGTACATGTGGCCGGCTATCTAATGCCCTGACAACTAATATCTGTGAATTATTTGTGCATTTTTCTTTTATAATTATTTCCTTGCTATTTCTAACTTTTTAAAACTCTATTTGTTTCCTTTTCACCACATGTTCCTACTGTCAGATACCAGAAATCCTTAATTTTTTTTCTTCTAAAGCTCATCTATGTCTTTACTATTTCAGAGTAACTTCATTGACTGTGTCTTCCAACTCTTTCATTGCCTTTGTATTTTTACTATTACTTTTCTTTAATGTTTTTGAATTCTAAAAACTAATTCATATTACTATCATGTATCTTTATAATATCATACTGCTCTGTTTCACAAATATATTATCTCATGATTGGCAGTGATTTAAACAACCATTTGGAAGCTCTCTTTTGTTTAGCCTTGTTTCTGTGAATGTTGATGTTGCTTTTATCTGCTTCTTTCATCTTAGAGGCTAATCTAAGTCTCGTTATTAATGACTTTCCATTCCTACTTAAAATTGAGTCTCTAAAAGTTAATTTAAAACTGAATTCATTGATAGGTCTCTTACATAAAGTGCAAGCTAATTAAAATTATGACAAGGGATAAATATTTTTCCCTGCATGTGTGTATGCTAAATTACTTCAGTCATGTTCTGTCCTTTGTGACACTATGGACTGTAGCCTACCAGGCTCCTCTGTCCATGGGATTCTCCAGGAAAGCATATTGGAGTGGGGTGCCATGCCCTCATCCAGGGGATCTTCTCAACCCAGGAATCCAACCCACATCTCATTGGCAGGTGGGTTCTTTATCACTAGTGCCACCTGGAAAGCAATTAAAATTATGACAAGGGATGAATTTTACATGGAATGACAAGATAGCTATAGCTATGATATAACTGCTGCTGCTGCTGCTAAGTCGCTTCAGTCGTGTCCGGCTCTGTGCGACCCCATAGACGGCAGCCTACCAGGCTCCCCCGTTCCTGGGATTCTCCAGGCAAGAACACTGGAGTGGGTTGCTATTTCCTTCTCCAATGCATGAAAGTGAAAAGTCAAAGTGAAGTCGCTCAGTCGTGTCCGACTCCTAGAGACCCCATGGACTGCAGCCTACCAGGCTCCTCCATCCATGAGATTTTCCAGGCAAGAGTACTGGAGTGGGTTGCTATTGCCTTCTCCAATGATATAACTAGATAGCTATAACTATAACTATAGCTATGAACCATAACTCTTTTCTGAGAGTCCAATTTCTCTAGGTATAAATTGTCTAATATGTTGGCTGGGGTGCTTGTTGAGGAGGAAAGACCTCTGCCTCATTGCCTGATTTCTAGTGTCATCGTAAATATTTTCAACCTGTCTTCCTGCTTTTGAAACCATGGTTATCCATTACCTACGTGGTATCTACCACTTTTGTTTCTTTCTAGGATTTTGTAGCAGTGAAATTGCTGACTCCTTATTTTTCTCTATAGGGAATAGTTTCAGTTTCTTTAGTTAGGTGAAGTCAGTTGCCATCTCTCCATCTGTTTCCTGTTTCTCAAAATATTGTTGACAAAATTCATATCTTATTATATACTTAAACATTCTTTTATGTTTAAGTATATATCATTGTATCATTTTATTGTTAAGAAAAATATTGAAGAATTTTACTAATTTATTCTTCAGATACATGAACCCTAGAGCCATTATATGTTAATTCATTTCTTCCTAACTTAATTTATTATCAAATGTTGCAGTGCTTTTTTCATTATCTACTATTGTTCTATGTGTATATTTTAATTCCAGAATTTCTTCTACTCTTGATACTCATGTGGAAAGCTGAATGATTATTAAGTCTTAATCATGGATTAAAATTGCAAATATGTAAGTTATGTATATTGTTCTATTTTAATGTTTCTTGACTTAGAACATAATAACTATTTTAAATGCCAACTCCTCTAAGCCTCAGTTTTCACACTTTTAATATGAAGATAACAATCATCCTTATGATACTCATTCCTTCTAAGAATTACATTTTAAAACTTCCTGTCAAATATTGAAAACTCAAACATTTTAATTTTCATCTTCTATCCTTTTCTCAATTCCATCCTCTTATCTTTCTAATTTTATTTTCATCACATTTATGTTCAACCAATTATATTTTATTCTTTGAATCATTTCTAAAGGTTTGCTTTCAATACAGTACATGGGCTTAGGTGAAAATCATACTTTATAATCATGACAATCAAGCTCTTTTCTATTTTTGCTTTTCACTCTACAAATCATGTTTCTATTTTTTTCTTTAGCAATTTTCAACCATGCACTTAATTTTTATATTTTGATATTGTTAAACTTAATGAAAATGATTTTTTAATTATCAAGCCAAGATTGAAGCAGCATTTTTTATTCTCATATAAAATAAAAAATTAGCATTTTATTTCTACACATTGCTCTTCTACTTTCCTGTTTATCATGATTAAATTGCTTTGTGTTTTATTATGTTCATTTTACTATCAGAAAACTTTTTGACCTTAAAGTTTGTTTTGGAATCTATTTATGGCTTGTATAAAAATAAGTTAACTGGTGTAAATCTAAACTTGTGCTTTCCCTCAGTCTTATATTTTTATTTAATCGGTCTCTGGTTGGCTGCAGTACAAGCAAATTTTGGTAACTGTTTTCAGAAACCTATATATTCTGAATTATTTTCTACCTAAGTGATTATTTTGTCTTAAACATAAGTGACACCTGGCAATAGTTTCTGGCTTATTTATTTAAGTATCAAAATACTGAATTTTTTTCATTAAAAAAATTTTTACTTCATTAAGCAGTTAACATGCCTGAGGATAACTTAAAAAAAAAACTTTCCATATTTTTAATGTATGTTCATTTTACCTTGATATTTTTCTATATATCTGTATCATTCTTTTTTGATATCCAAATTCCAAATTTTCTAATCTATATGACTTCATCATATGAGATAAATTTTCACATAAATTTCTTTGGGCATCATTTCTCTTCATTTATCCACATGTCTTATTCTAGACTTATATAATTGATGCATTACTTTCTTTTTCCTTATAATCATCTCTTATCTTTTCATATTATTTTTATTGCTATATTTTTCACTCTTTTGAATCATTCTAGAAATCATCTTAATTTTACTTGCAAAAATTAATTTTATATTTCCAAATTTCAAACAATAATTTTGTATTAATTTTTCTAGACTGTAATGCCGTTTTCAAGTTACATCATGTAATGCATCAATAGCATTGATTTTTTTCTTTAAATCAAAGTACAATTCACCCATGGTATCTGCAGGGTATTGTTTCTAGGAACCACTGTTGATACCAAAATATGTGGATGGTAGTTCCATGGTTAGTCTTCTATACCTATGGGTTTAGCATATGTGGATTCAACAAAACTTGGGTGGTGTATAGTTGATTCTTGAATAACACTGGTTTATTTATTTATTTATTTTAATGGTTAACTCCTAAAATTACTTTATTTATTTATTTTTAACTTTACAATATTGTATTGGTTTTGCCATACATCAACATGAATCCACCATGGGTGTACACGTGTTCCTCATCCTGAACACCCCTCCCACCTCCTTCCCCATACCATCCCTCTGGGTCATCCCAGTGCACCAGCCCCGAGCATCCTGTATCATGCATCAAACCTGGACTGGCGATTCATTTCACATATGATATTACGCATGTTTCAATGCCATTCTTCCAAATCATCCTACCCTCGCCCTCTCCCAGAGAGTCCAAAAGACTATTCACTACTGTGCGTGTCCACTTATATACAGACTTTTTCCAATGAATATTTTGTGTCTTTGTTGGAAAACACCCACATATAAGTAGTCCCTCAAGTTTAAACCCATGTGGTAGAGTGGTCAACTATAGGGCCATTTTAACACTTACGGATAAAAAAAAAATAAATTTTTGATTTAAGAAATTAATTCCTACTAAATATGAAGAGAGTAGTAGGTTCTAGGTAACTTGTTCATTAGAAAAGCCTGAATTTGTTTTGATTTTGGTAGACTCTCAGTTCAGTTCAGTCACTCAGTTGTGTTCGACTCTTTGCAACCCCATGAATTGCAGCATGCCAGGCCTCCCCGTCCATCACCAACTCCTGGAGTTCACTCAAACTCACGTCCATCGAGTCAGTGATGCCATCCAGCCATCTCATCCTCTGTCTTCCCCTTTTCCTCCTGTCCCCAATCCCTCCCAGCATCAGGGTCTTTTCCAATGAGTCAACTCTTCGCATGAAGTGGCCAATGTACTGGAGTTTCAGCTTTAGCATCAGTCCTTCCAAAGAACACCCAGGACTGATCTCCTTTAGAATGGACTGGTTGGATCTCCTTGCAGTCCAAGGGACTCTCAAGAGTCTTCTCCAACACCACAGTTCAAAAGCATCAATTCTTCGGCACTCAGCCTTCACTGTCCAACTCTCACATCCATACATGACTACTGGAAAAACCATAGCTTTAACTAGATGGACTTTTGTTGGCAAAGTAATGTCTTTTTTGAATATGCTGTCTAGGTTTGTAATAATTTTCCTTCCAAGGAGTAAGCACCTTTTAATTTCCTGGCTGCCATCACCATCTGCAGTGATTTTGGAGGCCAAAAAAATAAAGTCTGACACTGTTTCCCCATCTATTTCCCATGAAGTGATGGGACCAGATGCCATGATCTTCATTTTCTGAATGTTGAGCTTTAAGCCAACTTTTTCACTCTCCTCTTTCACTTTCATCAAGAGGCTCTTTAGTTCTTCTTCACTTTCTGCCATAAGGGTGGTGTCATCTGCATATCTGAGGTTATTGATATTTCTCCCAGCAATCTTGATTCCAGCTTGTGTTTCTTCCAGCCCAGTGTTTCTCATGATGTACTCTGCATATAAGTTAAATAAGCAGGGTGACAATATACAGCCTTGATATACTCCTTTTCCTATTTGGAACCAGTCTGTTGTTCCATGTCTAGTTCTAACTGTTGCTTCCTGACCTGCATACAGGTTTCTCAAGAGGCAGGTCAGATGATCTGGTATTCCCATCTCTTGAGCAAAAAGCAACATGATAACATTCCCATAAGGAATGTAAAGTTCTGCATTAAGATTAAAATGATTGCTTGAAAGCATGTTGTGTCAAAGTAACAGGTTGTTTTCCCTTACTAGGAGGACATTTGAAGTAAAATGAATATGTAAATAAAATATAACTAGGTACATTGATAGATTTTCCTTATCAAGGTAATAACAATACCACTGTACATTGTATTGATTACACAAAACCTAGAATATTATGTTTATATTGGTTATTATATCACTAAGTAGTTCATTACTAGCTAGAAGAAACCAGAAATACATCTAAATATAAGAATTTTGAAGAGCTTGTCATGGAAAATAATTTAACAGAATAAGTAAGTTCAGTTCAGTTGCTCAGTCATGTCCGACTCTTTGTGACCCCATGAGCTGCAGCAGGCCAGGCCTCCCTGTCCATCACCAACTCCCGGAGCCTACCCAGACTCATGTCCATCGAGTTGGTGATGCCATCCAACCATCTTAACCTCTGTCATCCCCTTCTCCTCCTGCCCTCAGTCTTTCCCACCATCAGGGTCTTTTCCAATGAGTCAGCTCTTCGCATCAGGTGGCCAAAGTAAGTAAGTTACCCCAAACATTTGAAGGCAAATTGCATAAAAGAAGAATTTGTTTTGTTTTATGCTTCTCCAGAAGGCTAAAAGAAATATAAAACAAGGTTACCTAGAGATCCATGTCAGTTCAACAGAAAGGATAATGTGTAGATTTGTTTGGTAACAAACGGATCAACCTTCTAATGCACTGTTGTTCCTTTCTAGAAAGAGTCACACAGATGCAGAATTGTAGAAGGGATTTCCCCAGTTACTTTTACCTTCCAATAACAAATTTATATTCAGATTCTAAAATAGGACTTGGTTCTGATGATGAAGATATTTGATAAAATCCAACAGTTTTTAATCACCAACACATACAAGTGGACTGTAGACTGGATAATGCTTGCCAAACTATATATTATTTAAAAGACTGAATAACTCATTCATTTCAAAATATCTATCAAATATAGATAGTCTGTTCAAAGTACAAGATTAAACACTGAGAAAACAGCAGTGTAGGAAGTAAATATTTTCTCTACTTCTTTGGATCTGTGGTAGGCTGAATAATGCACCCTTCCCAAGATGTCTATGCACTAATCCCAAGAACCCTGTGAATATGTTACTTCGCATAGTAAGAGGGAATTTGCAATTGTGATTGTGATTTAAGAGATTATCTAGACCTATCTGAGTGGGCTCGGTATAATCTAAAGAATCTAGTAGAAGAAGGATGCAGGGGACTGGAGTGAGAAGAGGTGATGATACAGGCAGCACAAAAAGAGGTGATGTGACAAAGAAATGAGTGGTGAGAGTGGAAAAGGCATCCATGAGCCAAGAAATAATAGGCCGCCCCTAGAAACTTTGAGGACATGGAAAGGACTCTTCCCTAGGATCTCCAGAAGGAACAGTGCCCTGCAGAAACCTTGACTTTATCTCACTGAGGTCAATCTTGAACTTCTTACCTCCAGTACCGTAAAAGCATAAATTTTTGTTGTTTTAAATTACTAAATCTGTGACAATTTGAATAGCAGTTAGAAACAAACATAGAGATTCTACTCTAGTATTATCTTACAATTTTTACTCCTGGAAAATGATAAAATCATCAGTTGTAGAAGCTGTTAGCTATTCTCTCAATACACATTGTCTCTTTTTAAGAACAAACCTGGACAACATTTCTCAGCCTCCCTTGTGTACAGGTGTGGTCATATGACTAAGTTCTGGTGATTGGAATGTGAGCAGATATGATGTGTCTATTTATACATCAGATACCTTATCCACCACAATGTTTCTTTGTCCCTTGCATCTGTATACAAAGGGCACTAACAGGTCTCAGGATATGACAGAGTCACAGAAACTTTGGGCTATTATCTAAGTAAGAAATCAAATACTTTTGTTTGGTCTATGACTTTAATATTGTGAGGTTCATTTCTTTTACTAGAGTTAATCACAACCTAGATTAAAAAAAAAAAAAAGTATTAGCTTGAAATAGGGTGACACCATGACAACAATAATAAAACGTGCTACTGGCCTCAGTGCTTAGGTGTACAGCAGGAGAGATGGACTTTCTTTTTTTTTTTTTTATACTGGCAAAACCCCAGAAATACCATCCCATAGAATCACTTGCAGAACATACGAAGTGCTTACTGAAAGTAGATCTAGGACAAGTTTTCTCAACAATGACACTATCGCTATTTGGAACAGGATAATTGTTTCTTCGTGAGACTCTATCTTGTGAATTGTAGGATGTTTAGCAACATCCCTGACCTTTCCCTGCTAGATGCCAGTGTCCTCTCATAGTGTTGACAATCAAGACTGTCTTCCAACATTGCTAAATGTCCCCTGAAGAACAAAACTGCTTTCAGTTAAGGACCATTCCTCTAGGGGAAACTGATAGAGCCAATGTGTTGTGTTCTTAACGTCTATAAATACAAGAAAGCAAAATGAGCTCAAATGAGAATTGGTCATTTTAAAAGCCTAAGTAAAGCAGAATATACTATCTTTATTTGAGTTCCACAGTCTTACAAAACAAGTCTGCCATTGAATTCCAAAAGGTAAGAGGTATGGATTTAAATGTAATGAATTACAATAATTTTTTAAGACTTCTTCAGATCAACACTGAAGATCAGAGAAAGGATTTGTTTCCTTTCACCTAAGCCTTTTTTCCCAAAGAAAATGAAAATACTAAGAAAATGAAAGAGTGAGATGGGCAGAGAGACAGAAAAAGATAGACATAAAAGTAAGGCTGTAAGAAAATCTTACCTGTGTCTAAGAAAGAGCTTTGCCTATAATTACAAACATATGTTAATAGATTAGAATTCTACCAAGTTTTTAGGTGATTTGTCACCAAGGAAAACAGAAGACTTGTAACCATAAAATGGGTTTCCTGGGTAGCTCAAATGCTAAACAATCTGCCTGCAATGCGAGAGAGCCAGGTTCGACCCCTGGGTCAGGAAGATCCCCTGGAGAAAGGCATGGCAACCCCCTCCAGTATTCTTGCCTGGGGAATTCCATGGACAGAGGAGCCTGGCAGGCTACAGTCCATGGGGTCCCAAAGAGTCAGACACAACTGAGCAAGTAACACACACACACAACCATAAAATAATTCTAGGGCCATCAAATATGCACAGACAGAAAATAGACTGTAAAAAGGAGATCAAGTGGAACATATTTATCCAAACCAATGTAAGATGTCACAGTGAACGTTAATATACTGGGAAAGATATTACAGAAGCAGATAAGGGAGTTTTTTTCCCCAGTAGATAATCAAGGGGCTGATTAGAGAATATCCTTAACCATCTGAAGAATGGATTTTGATGCTTGTACAGCTGGATTCCATCACTACTAGGATTACCATCCTTGCCTTTTTCAAGTGGGAGGGGCTATTGTTTGTTTTATTTTTGCTGGTGATTCCCTTCTTGAGGGTGGGGTAGATGTATATACTTTTTCTTGTAGGTTATAGGATTCTGGGCTATACGACCTGAATGTTGACCAAGCTATCTGGACAATGAACCAAATGCAGTAACTGGAGGAGATTATTGTTTGTTGGGGAAGTGGGTAAGTATGTCCCATGGGTAAAATGGGGCTTAGGTATATTTAGCAACAAAAGTGAAGATCATTGCAGAGAATATTAGTTGTCTCTAAAAATCTTTTTGTCCACCTAGCATATAACTAGATCACATTCTGTTCTATCCTTAGGTAAATTTAGTAGCTTTTGTGATTGAACTCTAGCATATAAAAAGTGAAAACTAGTGTATGACATTTCCAGTAAGACACTTTTAAAGAACCAGATTTCTCCTCAGTACCCTCTTTTATCAAGTGAATGTTGATGATACCTTATCAATGGTGGAATTCTTGGATTATTGTGCAGAGAAAACCCAACCATGAAATAATTGCTTTGGGCTAGTCTATGAAAACTTAAATGCAAAAATCAAGTTCTTGTGTTTGAGTTGTACATTTGGGATCTATTTTTTAACAGTAGTTCACTACTAATAATGTTTATAATTGTGTTCACTTTCATGCATTGGAGAAGGAAATGGCAACCCACTTCAGTGTTCTTTCCTGGAGAATTCCAGGGAAGGGGGAGCCTCATGGGCTGCCATCTATGGGGTCACACAGAGTTGGACACGACTGAAGCAACTTAGCAGCAGCAGCAGCAGTGGAATCATATTTTGGAAATAGTGATTTTTTTATTCCTAATAATAATAAAATACATAACAGAACATTCTTTCTTTCCTTTCTTTATTCTTTCTTCCTCCCTCCTACCCTCCCTCTATCCTCCCATCTTCCCTTCCTTCCTTTCTCTCCTGTGCTCTCCCCTTTTCTCTCTCTCTTCCCTGTACACACACACACAATTTAAACACCTAGGCATTTCTGTATTTATGGGTTGATATCCAAGGATCTGAGTCTGAAATTCACTAGAAACACAAGACTCATATGAATAATGGCTGCCTCAGCAACAGCCTGTATCCTGCTTACATTGAAGTCAATGGATCACGACCCACTCCTTTATAGCCAGTATACTTTGTAATCTTGGATACTTTAAATGCAATCTGTTGGCAAAAAGAATTCCTAAATGACAAATATTTAATTTCTACCACTGCAATGAAAGAAGGTGCAAAATGAAAAACTAAGATTTTTTTCTTCTGACACACTGATTTGAAAATGAATATTTAGTTGTTGCCTAAGTCACATGGTTTCTATACTATTATATTATCTTAATTCCTACTATTTCTTAGAGAGTTAAAGACAAAAAGAAATAGAAATTTAGCAAACATATATTTACAGAAATGGACAGATCAATAGAAGGCCCAGTTTATGCACATAAATTTGAAAGGCCACCTTAAATTGAATAGTAAAAATCCTCTATCTTAACAGCCATTTAAAATAAATCAAAATTTTTGAGATATATTAGTGATAGGAACCAAATACACCATTTCAAACATAGAATTTTCAAATAAGTCTAAAGTTAAACTTAAATAATAAAAATATTTCTGAGATAAAGTTTTCTTTTTTCTGCTACAATTTTTGTCCAACTTGTAACTGAAATGTCAAAATGTCTACAGACAATAAATGCTGGAGAGGGTGTGGAGAAAAGGGAATGCTGTTGCGCTGTTGGTGGGAATATAAATTGAAACAGCAACTATGGAAGATGGGTATGGACATTCCATAAAAAAAAAACTAGGAATAAAACCACTATATGACCCAGCAATCCCACTCCTAGGCATATTCCCTGAGGAAATCAAAATTGAAAAACATGCATGAATCCCATTGTTCATTGCAGCACCATTTTCAATAGCTAGAACATGGAAGCAACCTAAATGTCCATTGACAGATGAATGGATAAAGAAGTTGTGGTACATAAACACAATGGAATATTACTCAGCCATAAAAAGGAATGCATTTGAGCCAGTTCTAATGAGGTGGATAAACCTAGAGCCTATTATACAGAATGAAGTGAGTCAGAAAGAGAAAGATAAATATTGTATAATGCATATATATGGAATCTAGAAAAATGGTACTGAAGAATTGATTTGCAGAGCAGCAATGGAGAAACAGACATACAGAATAGACTTTTGGACATGGGAGAGGGGAGGAGACAGTGAGATGCATGGAGAGAGTAACATAGAAACTTACATTACCATATGTAAAATAGACAACCATCAGGAATTTGCTGTATGGTTCAGGAAACCAGGGCTCTGTATCAACCTAGAGGGGTGGGATGGGGTAGGAGATGGAAGGTAGGCTCAAAAGGGAAGGGATATATGTATAACTATGGCTGATTCATGTTGAGGTTTGAGAGAAAACAATAAAATTCTGTAAAGAAATTATCTTTCAATAATAAACAAATAAATAAACATTTTATATGTCATCTCATTCTGGGGAATATGAAAGAATTCTGATTTGAAAATAAAATCATATATATATATGTATATATATATGGCATATATATATATGGCATTCCCATGTGAACTCATCATCATGGATGCCAGTACACTCCCACAAACACACCAAACACACACACATACGCACAGGCACATATATCTGCAATAACATTTTTGTGAACCAACTCATTTTTAATGTTTATGCTCATATTACAGATGGAAAAGATAATTGCTAATCACAACTAATAAATATATATTTCTTTCACTGACAATACCTTTAAATGTACAAATAAATTTCTTTTTATACACATTTTTCTGTCTATACATGATAAAAATACAAATTTAAAAAATTAATCTTTCAAAAGTAATTGTGGTAGATAATTAATCCATTTGAGATGGCAAAAATCTTCTGAACTTTGTCTTTTATGTTTAGCTGTCTTGCTTATCAGTTGGTAAGTTTTTAAAATGTGGTTAAAAATAAAAAGACTACAGATAACTTCTTACTG
This sequence comes from Bubalus kerabau, assembly GCF_029407905.1. Lineage (NCBI taxonomy): Eukaryota > Metazoa > Chordata > Mammalia > Artiodactyla > Bovidae > Bubalus > Bubalus kerabau. The sequence continues at coordinate 71,612,078 of NC_073628.1, forward strand.
CAAAGTGATTTTATATACCATGTTGTAATCAGTCTATTTATGGGAGTAACTTTGTTATTTAGCTTTAGCTCTGAAAGACCTGAGTGCCCCCAATATCCACTTCTCATAACTAGAAAAGTCGAATTTAATTTGGTTCATGTTTTCACCTCCTCCCTGACCATTTAGATCGTGTCCACAGGTGACCTTGATCATATTTGTCCACTGTTTCAAGAACCTGTGGGCCAAACTGACTTCTAGTTCTTAACTAAGTCTTCCTCCATTCTTTACATCTTCTGAAATTCAGGTCACATACTCAATTTGTTTTATGAAACCACCAACCTAACTCACAACTAAAATTCTATAATTTTGCATCAGTTCATTTTCAGACGTTGCCTTTTCAGGTTTGACCTATAAAGTTAGATGTTAAGCACTCAATTATTTCTTCATATCCACTGAAATCTTTCTGGTATTGCTGAATTCTTCTTTGAAGATTTCTTTCTGATATACAAGAGTCCTAAGTTTATTTCAGATTATATAACTTTAAAATTACTATATATGTCCAAGGACAAAGGCTTGGTCCCTTAAAGTGTGACTCTTTAACTAATCTACAAAAATATTTCCAGAGTAACATACCTATTATCCAACAATAATATAAAATTTATTCTTTTTATTATTAAATATAGTACTGAGAAATTAGAATGATCTTTGAGAGATAATTTAATTAGCTATTTAGTATTTCATTTTTGAATCTTTTAAGGTTTAAAATAATTCATTACATACAATCAAATGCATTATTTACTTTAAAAACAGTCTTTTTTGAAGCAATCCCCCAAATTAGGTCTAAATAAAGCATTTGGCTTGAGGTAACTTAATAAAAGAAAGCAAAGGTTGCTAGTAAACGAATAGAAATTTGAATGCATTTGAATATCAAAATCTATCATTAAAGCTTCTACATTTTAATTTTGCACATTACCTAAGCATGTACAAGTTTAAATTAATTTTAAGATAGAAATACAGTGTATCACTTTATTAAACATCTGCAAAACTTTTAATAGAAATTATTCAATAATATACTTGAAATGTTTAAATTTCATTATTGATCTTCAACTTGCACTTATAACATACTTCACCTCATAAAAGCCCATGAAGAGTTGCTGATTTCTTTGTTTTTTGGAGAAGGCAATGGCAACCCACTCCAGTACTCTTGGCCTGGAAAATCCCATGGATGGAGAAGCCTGGTAGGCTGTAGTCCTTGGGGTCGCTGAGAGTCAGGCACGACTGAGCAACTTCCCTTTCACTTTTTACTTTCATGCATTGGAGAAGGAAATGGCAACCCACTCCAGTGTTCTTACCTAGAGAATCCCAGGGACGGGGGAACCTGGTGGGCTGCAGTCTATGGGGTCGCACAGAGTCGGACACGACTGAAGTGACTTAGCAGCAGCAGGCACAACTCAAGAGAATTCTGTACTTGTGACTTTATCTTGAACTTGGCCTATTCTAAATTTAATGTAGTTAATGTTTAATAAATGAGAGAGTGGATGAATACTTGTTGCACTTAGCCTGAAATACCATAACTCTTTTTGATGACAATTTATGTACATTACTGATTCTTTGAAATATATTTGTTCCTTTTAAATATTATGCTATTGGTAGTTTTCTCTGATTCATCTGGAACAGGATTGCCAGAGCATCTGTGTGCATGAGTGCATCCTAAGTCACTTCTTTCCATGTCTTCTAAGACACTCAAAGAATTGTGTCCAACTCTTTACGACCCTATGGGTTGTAGCCCTCGAGGCTCCTATGTCAGTGGGATTCTGTAGTCAAGCATAATGGAATGGGTTGCCATGCTCTCCTCCAGGGTCAAAGCATCTACCTCTTAGATATCGGCTATTGTGTATTAAACATGAGCTTCTGTTTCATCATGTATTCATATTGCAAGACCTTAAAGCAAAATGAGGAATGCAAAGTTACCAGATTTTCTCTCACCTTTGCTATTTCATCATGGCTTGAAAATTTTTAGAATGGTTGACGTGGCTTTTTTGTGTGTGTGACATATTTTGTTTGTTTGTTTGTTTTTTGTGACACCAAAGAGTATCTTGAAACTCTAATTAGAAGGCTTTTTTTCAGTTTTATTGAGATAGAATTGTCAAGTAACATTTTGTAAATTTAAGGTGTCCAAAGTAATTATTTGATATACCTATGTATTCTGAGATGATTGGCATGATGTTTGGTTAACACATCTGTCACCTCATATAGTTACCATGTGTATGTGTGTTATCTACATTTTTACTAAATTTCAAGTATACACAACAGTTTTGTTAAGTTTATTGCATGCTCAGTTGTTCAGTCGTGCCTTGCTCTTTGTGACCCCATGGACAGTAGCCCACCAGGTTCCTCTGTCAATGGAACTTTTCAGGCAAGACCACGAGTGATTTGCCATTTCCCCCTTCAAGGGATCTTCCAACCAAGGGGTCAAACTTGCATCTTTTGTGTCTCCTGCATTAGTGGGTGGATTCTTTACCAACTGCACTACCCGGGGATAGTATAGTCACCATATTGTACATTATATCCCTGGCATTTAGTCATCTTATAACCCACATTTTGTGCCCTGAGACCAACATCCCCGCATTTGCCCATCTCCCACACCTTCGCAATCACCAGCATATTCTCTGTTTTAATGAGTTCAACCTTTGTAGATTTCTAGGAGGCTTTGATAAGACACCTGTTACTACCTCTCTAAATGTAACATCAACATGATATTGATCTAGAAAATTAAACTAAATAAACTTTGATCATGTGTTGATAATTACATACAACTAGACAGATTGACTTGTTACCTGACAGGGTTTACATAAAAAGACTAGCACTGACGAGGAACTTTTCTCTCAGAAAAGTCAGAAACTCTAAGAGGAGAGTAATATGCAGTATTTCATGAGTTAGAGAGCCAAAAGTATGATTTACACATCTAAGGGATGGATGTGGAGGAAAAGGAAACTGCGTTTATGTCTTGTCTTCATGTCTGTATAATCTTTAACATGATCAAGATAAGAGCTCAAGGTTCAGGTGAAACCAAGTGTAAAAAAAATTAAAAATTAAAAAAAAAATCAAGACAAACGTGTTTTGGGACTTACCTTGGATCAGCTAACAGACTATTCTGGCACACAGAGTTTGAAGACAAACTGATTTCTTCAGAAGCAAAATACTATATTTCTTGTACAGAATGACAATGATAGAGGTATTGTAAAATGGGGTTTTAATGTATTCCCAGTATAAGTAACAGATGTATAATCAGTACTGAGCTGAGAGATGGTTGCTTTGTCAACCCATTCACATCTGAATACGGAGATGGCATTATGCGGAGATATTGGCACTCACCACAGCAAGTACTGATTACAGACAAATACACTGGGTGGATGCATTGGGTAGATGCATTTTAATGGATGAACCAAAGATGGGTAACACTTACTTGAATAATACAGAAAAGGAACATTTATTTTTAAAATGAAGAAACAATATATTTAGAAATTATTCTTTCCCTTCAATCACAACTCTAGTTAATATCTCCTTAATTTTTACCAGTAGAATAGAATAAAAATGTTTTAAGATTCAGTAACAAGACTTGGAAGCAAAACTAAAACTGATGGTAGGGTTTTAGATGGAAACTAAATAAGTATATGTCTTTTTTTTTTTTTAAGTTACTCTTAAATGGAAATAAAAGCAAAACAATGCGACCTAATTAAACTTAAAAGCTTTTGCACAATTAAGGATACTATAAGCTAGGTGAAAAGGCAGACATCAGAATGGGAGAAAATAACAGCAAATGAAACAACTGACAAATAACTGATCTCCAAAATACACAGGCAGCTCATGCAGCTCAATACCAGAAAAATAAACAACCCAATCAAAAAGTGGGCCAAAGAACTAAACAGACACTTCTCCAGAGAAGACATATAGATGGCTAGCAAACACATGAAAAGATGTTCAACTTCTCTCATTATCAGAGAAATGCAAGTCAAAACCACAATGATGTACCATCCCACGCTGGTCAGGATGGCGGCCATCAAAAAATCTAAAAATAATAAATGCTGGAGAGGGTGTGGAGAAAAGGGAATCATCTTACACACTGAGGAAACCAAAACTGAAAGAGACATGTGAACTCCAATGTTCATTGCAGCACTGTTTACAATAGCTAGGACATGGAAGCAACCTGGATGTCCATCAGCATATGAATGGATAAGGAGGTTGTGGTACATGTACACAATGGACTATTGCTCAGCTATAAGAAAGAACACATTTGAGTCACTTCTAATGAGGTGGATGAAACTGGAGCCTATAATACAGAGTGAAATAAGTCAAATAGAGAAATGCCAATACAGTATATTAATGCATATATATGGAATTTAGAAAGACAGTAATGACTACCATATATGCAAGACAGCAAAAGAGGCACAGGTGTAAAGAACAGACTTTTGGACTCTGTTGGAGAAGGCGAGAGTGGGATGATTTGAGAGAATGGTACTGAAACATGTATATTACCATATGTAAAATAGATGACCAGTCCAAGTTCGATGCACAAAGCAGGGCACTCAAAGCCTGTGTTCTAGGACAACCCAGAGGGATGGGGTTGTGAGGGAGTCGGAAGGGGGTGCTCAGGACAGGGAGACACATGAACATCCTTGGTTGATTCATGCTAATGTATGACAAAAACCCCCACAATATTGTAATTAGCCTCCAATTAAAATAAATTAATAATAGAAAATAGTTATTCTTAGCTGTAGATCCAGATTTTTATCCAAATATCAATGGGATATTTTTTACTGTGTGTTGATTTTTTTGAACAGCTGTTATCATTACTACTCGAGACTCCAGATACATTGTGTTTATAAGTCTGCATTCATAGCATAGAAATCAGTGGACTGCAAAAATCACAATTTTGCTTTTGTTGAGATAAATATGATTTCTCATTGGTATGAGTGATGTGGCCTTGAGAAAATTACAGGTGTATTGTGCTTATAGAAGATTTGAAATGAGTAAAAATCATCAATTATAAGCATCAGTGCAGTAAATTAGTTTATACACTTAACTAGTTTTAAACAAAGAACTTTTGCTCATCATATTTCTAGCAAAGATTGAAGGGTAAAAGCTGTTATCTATATCAGAGACAACAGATTCCTACTAACAGATATAAAAAAAAAGTATTTACTTGGATTGGCATGCATTTACTACTTAATTTGTTATGATATAATTTTTAAGATTTATAAATCTTTTTATGTGTGAAATTTTATCTTGTTAAAATATTTATATGTATAAACTAGAAATACAAAGTAAATTTTATATATAAAATATAATGAATATAAAATATTTAAATATATTTTGATAGATATAAAATATGTAAAACATAAAATTATTTATGAATTGTTCTGATTATATATTTTAGAATGTTAAAAATTACATTGACAAAATAACTTTTGTGTAATTTCATGTATGGTGTCCATAGCTTATCTGTGTAACATTCAGACCATTTATAGTTATTAATCAACCAGACATGTTTCTTCAAAAAGCTTATTTTATAACTGAATAGACTCTCTTATAATACAGTGAACTTGCCATTATTTAAATGCAAATTGGTGCACCGTTTTTAAACTCTATGTGTAGGCATCACTAAATTTCTATTGACTTATAATTAAGCATGTGCTCTAAGTGTTTGAACTCCTTCTCCTCAAGAAAATAACCAACTTGCTGCACTTATTTGAACACTGAGAAATGGCTTCCTAATTTGGGTCTGATATCAAGACATTCCCAGGTTTATCACAGAACACCTGCATGAAATTTGTTTAAACAATTACTACTTAAACCATTTGACAAAAATTCTGATTATGAAATGTATTCACCCTAATATATTTGAGAAACACTTATTAGTAATTATGACCAGCTCTAAAGAGATAAATTGTATTATACGGAAGAATGACAAATGGAAAACATGGTTCAGTTTGTTTAACACATTGGGCCATGATTATCCCTCATAATTTCCTAATTGAGCAAGAGAATTAAGTCATGTAAAAAAGTAAAATATCATTTTAGCAGCCCAAATGAAAAGCATAATCAATAAAAAATTGACAGCCTCATTTAAAAAACAGAAAAAAAGAACCTGTTATAGGCCAGAATTCATAGCCAGAAATACGTGTACTGAGCTCATGATCTTCTAGCTACAAGTGGCTGCCTTCCCAGGAGAAGGAGAGCACAGACAACCAGTTGTTCAGTCACCAGTCATGTCAGCTCTTTGTGATCCCATGGACTGTGGCACACCAGGCCTCCCTATCCCTCACCATCACCTAGAGTTTGCCCAAATTCATGTTCATTGCATTGGCGAAGGGGCTTGCATAACTCGATGAAGCTATGAGCCATGCCATGCAGGAGCACCCATGACAGATGGATCATAGCAGAGAGTTCTGACAAAAAGTAATACACTGGAGGAAAGAATGCAAACCACCACAGTATACTTTCCTTGAGAACCTCATGAACTGTATAAAAGAAACAACTAGAGTGAGAGTATGTTACAGAGGACTGGAAAGCTGAGTAGATGAGTTTTAAATTGTTGCTGTGGTCATTTAGACACTGTTGAAATGGTGGGATAAAGAGTAGTTGTTTACTGTATTGCCCTGTTCCTTGAATTATTTATGTAAATGTTTTAGCCAGTCTTGTAGAAGGATATCATTTATCAGTGATAATATAAATGAAGAAGTAGATTTTTTGTTTATCCAGATGAAAGGAAACATGACAACTGAACATAATGCCCAGTCTCATATGGATCTTATACAGGCAGAAAAAGAAGGAAAAGGAATGCATTGTAAAGAATATTAGTGGGTTGACTGAAAAAATTGGAATGAATATGGTAGATTAGATAAAAATATTCTAGTGAAGTTAAATATGCTGAACTTGATAGCTATTCAATTATGGTTAGGTCAAGTAAGAGAATACCCTTATTCTCAGGAAATACATATTGAAATTTTAAAAGATAAGGTCTGGGATATATGCCACTCACTCCCAAATGCTTAAGACAAAATATATAAAAAGAAAAGATGTTATATAAATGATAAAGCTAATGAAGTTAAATGTTAACCATAAATAAATCTATAGAAAATATGATTATGTTTCCTTTTAGCAAGTCCTATTTTTGCAACTTCCTTTTCTGTTATTTTCAAATAAAATGTTTCAAAAATTAAAAAAAGATTTTAATCTTGTTTAGAAATTACTCTTTCATATGACAGAATAATACAAAGCTATGGGGATTCTCCAGGCAAGAATACTGAAGTGGTTGTCATGCCCTCCTCCAGGGGATCTTAACAACCCAGAGATCAAACCCAAGTCTTCTGCTTTGCAGGTAGATTCGTTACTGTCTGAGCAACCAGGGAAGCCCAGTAGAAACAATGAAAATTTCCAGATTTTTTAAGTTATTGGAACAAATCAAGACTGTCGCAGAAGGGGAAAAAATGAGAATTAATATGAGGATGAAGAGATCCCTTCACTGTCACCAGATCAGAACTTGGACTCCCACCTCCAGCCTTTCTCTTGAATGAGTCATTAGTTTCTAACTCTCTAATAGATTATGAGAACACAAAGTTGTTTTGATACTGTCCTTCTTAAAAAAAAAATACTCCCTTCGGATGCCTTTTATTTATTGCTTTTCCTTCCTGAAAAACTTCTCAATAGAGTTATACATACCCATTGTTTCTACTGTGATACTTCTGTCTCTATTAACCTACTATCATCCATGAATTCATCTTTGTCCAGGGTAACTAATTCCCAATATTTACAAAATCTAAGACTCATCCTGAGCCCTCCTATTACTGACAACAGAACAGCATTCAACCAAGTTGATCAGTTTCTCGTTCATGAAACCTCTTTTCTTTATAGGTTGCATCACCTTTCTCTTCATACCGAAATAAAACCAGTCAATCTATCCATCCATCTCGCTAGATGATGATCAGGAATGAAGCAGAGTCAAGTTTACTTACATTTATTAACAGAAGGTCATGGTTGAGTCAATGGTGGTGTTGGCACTTCTTGGTGGAATGAAGCAGCAGCTCTGCAGCTATCCCTCCAGCTTCCACCCACCACCATCTTTCAGCTTATCTAACTCCTGGGGCCAGTGCTCCACCCTCCAGTGGCTCCCATTACACTTAGAGTAAGTCCCCAGTGGCCAGTGTACCACTCCATTACGTGTTGTCCCAATGGTCTATGATAGTACCACTTACACTTGTTCACTCTATCTGAGTCATACTGATTTTTCCCCCTCAACTGAGGAAATTTCCACCAACTATTTCTTCTGCCTAGAATGATGTCTCAGGTCTCTCCATGGCTCCATTATTTCATTCATTATACTCAACATATTGCTCCAAGGGCAGTCATTTTTGTGATCTATCTAAAATAGATACCCACCCAATCCTCTATCATGACGTTCATTTCCTACATACATACACACATGTATACATACATACACACACCACAGGCAAATGTATGTGTATTTATTAACCACCCTCTTGATCTTGGACAGGGATCAGCAAACTATAGTGCATTGGGCAAACTGCAGCAAAGGCTCTGAGCTGAGATTGGTTTTTACATTTTTAAACTTTTTTAAATGGCTGTAAAGGATGGGAGAAGAAAAGGAGGAGGTGGGGGAGGAAGAAGAGGAGAAGGACTGGAAGTAGAAATGTGACAGAGCCCTCATGTGGCTCACAAACTTCTCAGATGGCACTGGCGGTAAAGAACCCGCCTATCAATGCAGGAGACGTAAGAGACGCAGACTCAATTCCTTGGTCAGGAAGATCCCCTGGAGGAGGGCATGGCAACCCACTCCAGTATTCTTGCCTCGGGGATCCCCATGGACAGAGGGAGCCTGGTGAGCTACAGTCCATGGGGTTACGGAGTCCAACACGACTGAAACGACTTAGAATGCATGCATACACAGAGTTTATCTACTGTAAGCTTGTCTATACATTCTTTAAAGTCAGTGACCAGACCAGACCTTCCACATAAGAGTGCTTGACAGTTCCTTATTAAATAAATAGTTCATTCAGTTCTAAAAATATTGAAGACAATTTCATATAGAACTTGAAACACACTGCACATTCAGAAAGTTATATGCTTATATAACTGAAAAAAGCAAGACATTATGGCATTTCTCGGAATGAGATTAATGGAAAGTCACTGAAATATAGAACACACAGCACGTAAGGAAAATGACCCAGTCACTCCTTTGGTAGCCAAGAAGCACATTTTGTAACTGGTGTCTATTTTTTTGTGAAATATCCAAGTAGTTTCATTTGTTTCTTGCCTTCGCTTAACTCTCTTTTCTCAACCACGGGTTTCGTCTGCCTTTGTGGTAGTAGTAGGGACAGGTATTTAAAAATAAACCTAGAAAAATGTAAAAATTAACTGTAAGTTAAAACTCAGATCCTGAGTATAAAAATAGGATCCTGTACCAAAAACTGATTCTAGAAATAGAAACTATGAAAAGGAAAAATATATGTCATTTTCTTTAAACGTTGTTTAAAATATAATTTTGGGAAATAAAGAGAGATCTGCCCTTTCTAGATTGAGGGACTGTTTTGGTAAATTAGGGAAATAGAAAAGATGAGAGAGAGACAGAGAAAAGGGAGAAAAAGGCTTAAAAGTGCCTACTGAGTCCATATGATGAGGAAGAGGCACATAATAGTTGAGATAAATGTGATGGGATAGAAATGTATCTTTTTAGCAGAGATTCAGATGTTGACATTGCTTATAAATAGTGTGATAGTGGTGAATAGCCAGTACCTATAGGTAAATCCATGTCTCTATAGCAATTTCTGGATCCCCATGGCCTGCACATGTGCAAAGATCAAGACAATTCCTGGTGTGTGCTGAGAGGCAAGGAGGCACAAGAGCACTGTTAGACCACAGGGTTATCACACTAGACTGATGTCAATTCTGGATCTGTGGCTCCAACAGTGGGCACCCACATGTAGCCCCATACATATAGATGTCACCAGTCTAACAGGTCAGAGACAAGATGAATTTAGCAACCAGGAGGAGCTTTCGTTTTTTATTGATTTCATGCAAAGATGGGCTCGATAAAGGACAAAAATGGTATGGACCTAACAGAAGCACAAGATATTAAGAAGAGATGGCAAGAATACACAGAAGAACTGCACAAAAAAGATCTTCACAACGCAGATAATCATGACCTAGAGCCAGACATCCTGGAATGTGAAGTCAAGTGGGCCTTAGAAAGCATCACTACGAACAAAGCTAGTGGAGGTGATAGAATTCCAGTTAAGCTATTCCAAATCATGAAAGATGATTCTGTGAAAGTGCTATACTCAGTATGCCAGAAAATTTGGAAAACTCAGCAGTGGCCACAGGACTGGAAAAGGTCAGTATTCATTCCAATCCCAAAGTAAGGCAATGCCAAAGAATGCTCAAACTACTGCACAATTGCACTCATCTCAGATCAGAACAGATCAGTCACTCAGTTGTGTCCGACTATTTGTGACCCCATTAATCACAGCATGCCAGTCCTCCCTGTCCATCACCAACTCCCGGAGTTCACTGAGACTCACGTCCATCGAGTCAGTGATGCCATCCAGCCATCTCACCCTCTGTAGTCCCCTTCTCCTCCTGAACCCAATCCCTCCCAGCATCAGAGTCTTTTCCAGTGAGTCAACTCTTCCCATGAGGTGGCCAAAGTACTGGAGTTTCAGCTTTAGCATCATTCCTTCCAAAGAAATCCCAGGGCTGATCTCCTTCAGAATGGACTGGTTGGATCTCCTCACAGTCCAAGGGACTCTCAAGAGTCTTCTCCAACACCACAGTTCAAAAGCATCAATTCTTCAGGGCTCAGCCTTCTTCACAGTCCAACTCTCACATCCGTACATGACCACAGGAAAAACCATAGCCTTGACTAGATGGACCTTTGTTGGCAAAGTAATGTCTCTGCTTTTGAATATGCTATCTAGGTTGGTCATAACCTTCCTTCCAAGGAGTAAGCGTCTTTTAATTTCATGGCTGCAGTCACCATCTGTAGTGATTTTGGAGCCCAGAAAAATAAAGTCTGACACTGTTTCCCCATCTATTTTCCATGAAGTGATGGGACCAGATGCCATGATCTTCATTTTCTGAATGTTGAGCTTTAAGAGGCTTTTTAGTTCCTCTTCACTTTCTGCCATAAGGGTGGTGTCATCTGCATATCTGAGGTTATTGATATTTCTCCCAGAAATCTTGATACCAGCCTATGTTTCTTCCAGCCCAGCGTTTCTCATGATGTATTCTGCATATAAGTTAAATAAACAGGGTGACAATATACAGCCTTGACGAATTCCTTTTCCTATTTGGAACCAGTCTGTTGTTCCATGTCCAGTTCTAACTGTTGCTTCCTGACCTGCATACAAATTTCTCAAGAGGCAGATCAGGTGGTCTGGTATTCCCTTCTCTTTCAGAATTTTCTACAGTTTATTGTGATCTACACAGTCAAAGGCTTTGGCATAGTTAATAAAGCAGAAATAGATGTTTTTCTGGAACGCTCTTGCATTTTCTATCATCCAGCATCTCACGCACCAGTAAAGTAATGCTCAAAATTCTCCAAGCCAGGCTTCAGCAATATGTGAACTATGAACTTCCTGATGTTCAAGCTGGTTTTAGAAAAGGCAGAGGAACCAGAGATCAAATTGCCAACATCCGCTGGATCATGGAAAAAGCAAGAGAGTTCCAGAAAAACATCTGTTTCTGCTTTATTGACTATGCCAAAGCCTTTTACTCTGTGGATCCCAATAAACTGTGGAAAATTCTGAAAGAGATGGGAATACCAGACCACCTGATCTGCCTCTTGAGAAATTTGTATGCAGGTCAGGAAGCAACAGTTAGAACTGGACATAGAACAACAGACTGGTTCCAAATAGGAAAAGGAGTACATCAAGGCTGTATATTGTCACCCTGTTTATTTAACTTATATGCCGAATACATCATGAGAAACGCTGGGCTGGAAGAAACATAGGCTGGAATCAAGATTTCCGGGAGAAATATCAATAACCTCAGATATGCAGATGACACCACCCTTATGGCAGAAAGTGAAGAGGAACTTTGGCTTAAAGCTCAACATTCAGAAAATGAAGATCATGGCATCTGGTCCCATCACTTCATGGAAAATAGATGGGGAAACAGTGGAAACAGTCTCAGACTTTATTTTGAGGGGCTCCAAAATCACCACAAATGGTGATTGCAGCCATGAAAGTAAAAGACACTCACTCCTTGGAAGGAAAGTTATGACCAACCTAGATAACATATTCAAAAGCAGAGACATTACTTTGCCAACAAAGGTCCATCTAGTCAAGGCTATGGTTTTTCCAGTAGTCATGTATGGATGTGAGAGTTGGACTGCAAAGAAAGCTGAGTGCCGAATAATTGATGGTTTTGAACTGTGGTGTGGGAGAAGACTCTTGAGAGTCCCTTGGACTGTAAGGAGATCCAACCAGTCCATTCTGAAAGAGATCAGCCCTGGGATTTCTTTGGAAGGAATGATGCTGAAGCTGAATCTCCAGTACTTTGGCCACCTCATGCGAAGAGTTGACTCATTGGAAAAGACTCTGATGCTGGGAGGGATTGGGGACATGAGGAGAAGGGGACGACAGCTGGATGGCATCACTGACTTGATGGACATGAGTCTCAGTGAACTCTGGGAGTTGGTGATGGACAGGGAGGCCTTGCGTGCTGCGATTCATGGGGTCGCAAAGAGTCGCACATGACTGATCGACTTATCTGATCTGATCTGATAGTTGATTTACAATATTGCATTATTTTCAAGTGTACAAAAAAGTGATCCTTTTTCAGATTCTTTTCCATTATATTATTGTATGATACTGAATATAGTTCCCTGTGCTCTACAGTAGGTCCTGGTTGTTTACATATTTCATATATAGTAGTGTGTGGGCTTCCCAGGTGGCTCTAGTGGCAAAGAACCTGTCCCAGTGCAGGAGACATAAATGACAAGAGTTCGATCCCTGGGTCAGGAAGATTCCCTGGAGGAGGGCATGACAACCCACTCCAGTATTGTTGCCTGGAGAATCCTATGGACAGAGGAGCCTGGCAGGCTACAGTCATGGGGTCACAGAGAGTCAGACACAACTGGAGCAATTTAGCATGCACACATAGTAGTGTGTATCTGTTAATGCCAACCTCCTAATTTATCTCTCTTGGCACCCCCTGCCCCCATTTCTACTTTGGTAGCTATAAGTTTGTTTTCTATGTCAGCAAGTCTCTGTTTTGTAAATAAGTTCATTTGTATTATGTTTTAGATTTCTCATAGAAGTGATATCACATAATATTTGTTTTTGTCTGTCTGAATTGAGTGAAGAGCCTTTGGACCTCAGTGGATGCCCAATCTATATATGTCCCTTTTGTGAGTTAATATTTTTTTAATGCAATTAAGGCTAGAAACTATATTAAATGAATGTCTGAGTCAGCTCAGGCTGTGATAACAAAATACCATAGATTGAATTGTTTAAACAGCAGACAACTATTTTTCACAGTTTTGGAGGCTGAGAACTGAGATGCTAGTAGATTTGGTCAGGGTGAAGATCCTCTTTGCCTTGCAGGTAGCCTAACCGTGTGTTTACATTCACTCTTATTTCTGCATTCATGGAGATTCATCCCCTCTCCCCCTGTCCCTAGGACCTTAAACCTGTTAAAGCCAATTATGAAGACCACGCCCACATAACCACATCTAAATGTAATTACTACCACATACCATCACAGTGGGGCTTAGGGCTTCTGCATGTGAATTTTGGGGTAACACAAACATTCAGTCCATAACAATGAAAAATAGTTTCAATACTGCTGTGTCAAAGGTTATAAAGCTGAATTGACCAGAATCATTTCCTTCTCCCCATTGCTATGTCTCAGTAGGGTTTATAAGTTACAGTAAAATATGATATATAATTTTTTAAAAACAGCATAAACTAGAAGAGTATACTACAATAAACAAAACCTGGATTGTAGGGTTCATCCAGCTACTTCATTTTTTGTTAGCCTATTTTTTAAAAATAGTGGTTCTGATACTTACTCTATACCTGGGCAAGGTACAGAGCATTTCTTATTTGAAATTTTCTCTACTTCTTCAATTAAGTACTAGCACTTATCTCAGAGTTTTTTGAGGTTAAGTAACTTCTCTGCTCAAAGATTTCTCAGAACCTAGTAGTTCCTCAGTATTTATTAATCTCACTCAGCACAGTGGGATGTGCAAGGCAGAGCACTGGAAAGTCTTTTATTCATGTCCAAGCATTGACAGACTTGACATCTCTACTTTCTGATCTCATTGTTACATACACTAAAAAGTTCCTAAAATTAATTTCGTAAAATTATTAATGGGAGAAAATAAAAACCAACCATATTCCGTAATTTGGAGAAAAGCCACCGTAATATTCAGTATCTTAATATCTAATTTTAGAAAGACATTCTGACATAAAGTTTCTTTGCTGCCTACATGTATTTTAGTTTTCTTGAGTAAATATGTAGAATATTCATATAATGGGTAGATATTTATCCTTATGAGAAATTGACTGATTTTCAAATGGATTGCCCCGTTTTCAGTCCCACAGTTGCACAGTTAGGCCTGTCCCAATTCCTTTGATGTCAGTATTATCTTAATAGTCATTTATAATGACCAAGTCAGGATTTGCACCCATCCAGTTCAGGGGTCCCAAACCTCCAGGCCATAGACTGGTACCTCCTGTCAGATCATCAGTGGCATTAGATTAGAAACAAAGTGTGCAATAAATCTAATGTGCTTAAATCATCCTGAAACCATCCCCTCGTGACCAGACTATGGACAAAATAGTCTTCCATGAAACAAGTCCCTGGTGCCATAAAGTTGGGGACCACTGCCCCCAGTTGAGTCCGTAACCACTCCATCACACCAGTTCTCAGCAGGATTATTTTCATTCCATTCATCCCATTGAGGAAGTAGAAATTAAATGTGATTGAGAGTGTGATCTCTCAGCCATCATCTGGAGCCTTGCATTTCCCCTGGCAGCATCTGCTCATGCATATAAACCACTCCTATGCCACCCAGTCTCCTACTGTAGTATCAGCTCATTTTTGTGTCACATTTTAAAGCAGACTAATCCAATTTCCTGGTCAAAAAGGCTTCCCTTTCTTGTTATGCTTTTGATGCTTCTCTTTGAATCTCTCACAGCCTCTGACATGATTCACATAGTCTCTTCACTTGAAAGAGGAAAATAATTTTTACCTCCTATTTTCCTTTTTAGTGATTGGGTAACAGATCTTGCAGTCTGCTGTTTTCAACTTCTTAACTATCTTGGTTAGAGAGTTTCTTGGAGTGTGATCACTTCTTTGCTCTACAAACTTACAGTATATGCCCTGGCATGATGGAAGAGGCCAAAGTACAATTCGAGCAGCACAAACTCTGACTAGGACACTGGCCTTTGCCATTATTTCTGAGTTAAATATACCCTATCAACCACTCTCTCTTCTCCTATAAACAAACTTGAAAATGTCTTCTAAGCTAAAGTGAAATTCAAATAACAAATAAATTCAGATTCTAAAAAAGTCAAATACCTATTTGATACTGAACATCTTTAAGAAATAAGTTCATTAACCTCTTACTGAAGTTTAGCATTTCCTTCCATTATGAATGCACACATCAACGCCCTGTGCTATTTCACAATTTCTAGGGACTTTGTCCATAATACAGGCTCTGCTTTTGCGGGGGCACTCTTGCAAGTATGACGTTCCTGACATTGGAAGCCTTGAACTTCATGAAGCTCCACGCGTGTTTTCCTGTCACATCTCAGTCATTGCAGACATCTGGATATTCATGCCTGCTTGGCCTGCTCCAGCTCCGAGATGCAGAGTTGGACCTGCTGTTTGAGGGCTTGCTAGCTAGCCACGGATAAGGAACTGTTACCATGTCGTGCATGTTTTCTAAAAACTGTTTGCTAGCACTACTTCCTTATGATTGATTTCCTTTGCACTTCGGTGGTTACTCTATGTCCTTAGCAACCATTGTTCTGAGAACGAGCCCTAGGCTTTGCCAAATGGCCAAAGCCATGGCTTAAAGTGTAAGACCCTCACCCCTGTAGGAGCAGGCTGTTGCATCTTCTTCCTCAGCCACTTTGATGTGGCCTCATGCTGTAGCCATATCTGACTCTTTGCAACCCCATGGACTGTAGCCCAGGCTCCTCTGTCCATGGGATTTCCCAGGCAAGAATACTGGAGTGGATTGCCATGCCATCCTCCAGGGAATCTTCCCGACCTAGGGGTCAAACCTGCATCTCTTACATCTCCTGCATTGGCAGGTGGGTTCTTTACCACTAGCACCACCTGGGAAGCCCAATATCTATAGTTATCAGATACTTACAAGTAAAAATTTAGAAAAATCTCTGGAATACATTAAAATTTCTTCCATGTTGTGTGAGCAATTACATCATTTTCTGACACTTTATTTTTTTTTCCAGTTTTACTGAGGTACAACTGATAAGTAAAAATGTATATATATTATGATGCTTTGATGCATGTATACACTGAGAAATGATCATAAGAATTAAGTGAATTAACACATCTGTCACCTCATATAGTTATTTTGCAATGAAACCACTTAAAAGCCATTCTTTTAGCAAAAAAAAAAAAAAATGTTCAAATTGTTTGCTTGAAAAGTTCAGTTTTTCAATTGTTTTAGCATGAAAGCCACACTGACATGGTACTGAATGTCCAAAGGTTAATACTGTGGTTCAGATACTCATTCTAGAAATACAGTATCATTACTAAAGTGACAGATCTGACTCCCAAAAGATAGATATCCCTTGACTTATAAAATGTTGTTGTTTTTCAGGCACTAAACATTAGACTGAAGACAGTATCAAGGCTATTGACAGCAGGTCTTGCTCCTCTATGGAAATAAAATAACTGGTGTGTATCAGAAAGGTAAACTATATCATCAAAATTCTCAATAACATTGAAAAAGCTTTTGAAGTGATGGATAAGGATTTACTATATACAGGTAATAACTTTTGTTCAAAGTCCTTAAAAAATAAACAAGAAAGTCACATTTATGTAGCATTTAAACTTCATCTAGTGATGTTCAAGCTGGCTTTAGAAAAGGCAGAGGAACAAGAGATCAAATTACCAACATCTGCTGGATCATCGAAAAAGTAAAAGAGTTTCAGAAAAAACATCTACCTATACTTTATTGACTATGCCAAAGCCTTTGACTGTGTGGATCACCACAAACTCTGAAAAATTCTTCAAGAGATGGGAATACCAGACCACCTGATCTGCCTCCTGAAAAATCTGTATGCAAGTCAAGAAGCAACAGTTAGAACTGGACATGGAACAGCAGACTGGTTCCAAATTGGGAAAGGAGTATGTCAAGGCTGCATATTGTCACCCTGCTTATTTAACTTATATGCAGAGTACTTCATGAGAAATGCTGGACTGGATGAAGCACAAGCTGGAATCAAGATTGCCAGGAGAAATATCAGTAACCTCAGATATGCAGATGACACCACCCTTATGGCAGAAAGCAAAAAAGAACTAAAAAGCCTCTTGATGAAAATGAAAGAGGAGAGTGAAAAAGTTGGCTTAAAATTCAACATTCAGAAAACTAAGATCATGGCATCTGGTTCCATCACTTCATGGCAAATAGATGGGGAAACAGTGGAAACAATGCCAGACTTTATCTTTTTGGGCTCCAAAATCACTGCAGATAGTAACTGCAGCAATGAAATTAAAAGACATTTGCTCCTTGGAAGAAAAGTTATGACCAACCTAGGCAGCATATTAAAAAGCAGAGACATTACTTTGCCAACAAAGGTCAAAGCTATGGTTTTTCCTGTAGTCATATATGGATGTGAAAGTTGGACTATAAAGAAAACTGAGCACCAAATAATTGATGTTTTTGAACTGTGGTGTGGGAGAAGACTCTTGAGAGTCCCTTGGACTGAAAGGAGATCCAACCAGTCCATCCTAAAGGAAATCAGTCCTGAATATTCATTGGAAGGACTGATGCTGAAGCTCCAATATTTTGGCCACCTGATGCGAAGAACTGACCCATTTGAAAAGACCCTGATGCTAGAAAAGATTGAAAGCGGAAGGAGAAGGAGACAACAGAGGATGAGATGGTTGAATGGTATCACCAACTCGATGAACATGAGTTTGAGTAAGCTCCAGGAGTTGGTGATGGACAGGGAAGCCTGGCGTGCTGTAATCCACGGGGTCGCAAAGAGCTGGACACAACTCAGTGACTGAACTGAACTGACTGAAGCACATTTATAAAGTCAAGTAATTGTGAGGACAAATTTATGAAATAGCCACCATTTTTTGTCCTGTTTTTGACTAAGGACCTAAGGCCAAGTGTCTCACACAGGATCATGAAGGTTGGGAATTTGAATGCACAATGCCTTCTGGTCTCAATGTAAAAATGATTAAGATCCAACTCCATAGGTTCCTTTTCATTCCTAGAAACTTTAACTAAATTTTCTTGGAATGAAAACTAAAAAAATCATGAATTTTGAGAATATGGGTAATCATATCTTTGGTTCTTTTTCTACAATTCCGTTTTGAAATATGGACCTCACCATCTACAGATAGGTCGTCTTTTATGTTTTCTCGCAGAACAGACTAGAAGCACATTTTTTTTTCTTGCTAATCTACCTGAAAAAATTATGCTTTCACTTCATCCTAAAGAAGAATTTCCAAAATGGAAAATAATAAATAATACTTTTCATGTATATTTAGGTTCATATGTGGACAGAAAAGCTAAGTCATTCTGAGTCATTCAATATACAGGTTAATAGCGTATATACCACTTCCCTTGTCAACTATGGCCCAATTGCCTGAAGAGTTTGTGAAAGTGGAGAAGTAGAATTTTAGCTATATGAACTATGTGTCATATAAGTAGCCTTAGTGTTGTGAGCATTTGATAGACTTAAGCATTAGTCAGTATTTTTGGAACAGAGGGTGAACGATACGCCATTTTCCAAGGATACTAAGTGGAGTTTGGATAGTGGATAACAAATTATATTAGCCCTGAGGGAGAAGGCAATGGCACCCCACTGCAGTACTCTTGCCTGGAAAATCCCAGGGACGGAGGAGCCTGGAAGGCTGCAGTCCATGGGTTCGCTGAGGGTCGGACAGGACTGAGCTACTTCTCTTTGACTTTTCACTTTCATGCATTGGAGAAGGAAATGGCAACCCACGCCAGTGTTCTTGCCTGGAGAATCCCAGGGATGGGGGAGCCTGGTGGGCTGCCGTCTATGGGGTCACACAGAGTCGGACATGACTGAAGTAACTTAGCAGCAAGGGTATTTCCTCTCTTTTCCAACTGCGTGGCCTCTATTTCTGTGTATGATACTAGCTGTGTGACTTAGGAAAAATTAATCTTTATCAGTCTCAGTTTTGTCATCTGTAAAGTGGCATTAATAATAATGCTTTCCTGATTAAAGGTAATGGGAGGATTAGAGTGTCCATGTCGAAGTGCATGTCTTACTCATGGAAAGTCCTTAATAAAGGTTAGCTTTCATTTCTTTTTTAAAAATAGAAATTTATTCATCATATATTTCCCTTTATTTGACCTATTTCGGGGACAATGCACTATAGAAAAATTGTACAAATCATGTTTTTCAATCTAAAGCCTACTGATAACTGGATTTCTGACCTTTATCAAGTCACTCATTTCGCAGGCTTTCATTTTAATTACTGGCAATATGGCATCAGACTAAATGGCTTTAATCTCCTCTAGTACTAAAATTTTATGATTTTTATTCACTGCATAAATCTTCACATAATTTAGTCATTCAAAATATTGGACATTAAAATCTTAAACAGTATTCAAATAAAGCAGTGAATTTTCCATAGGGGAAAAAAAAAACCTTTTGTTATTTTAATAGTCCCATGGTCTCCAGTTTTATTTTTGCTTAAGTTACACATATTTTGTTACTATCCAAACATACTCTTTAATGGGTCTAATTATATGAGAAATTATGTTTTTAGCATGAATAAATGGATGAATTCATCATATCAAATAATTAATGGATAGATTGAAATAAAATTAAAACCAGTGAATTCTTAGTTCATCCTCACAATATAGATACAAAATGATACATAGAATTAGCATCTATTGTTATTCCTAGTACTCTCAATTTCTCTATTACACACTAAAGATGTAGTAAAATACTACTACTCATGATAAAAAATGTTATCAGTGAAAACTCAAATTCTTTCTTTTCTGCTGAAAATTTCAAGTGAATTTCTAACACTTGGTATAATTGCTCTCAATTCCTTAAAGTTCTACAATGTTCATTACATATAGAAAGATGAATATATTCATGACATAATAGGAATTTACTATACTTGAAAAGGGGATTCAAAATACTAACAGATCGGACGTTGTGATGTGACTTTCAGTACATACAGCTTCAGAAACTTCTTCTGAGTTAAACACTAAAATAAGAAAGATAATTTCTAATATCTTCATTATGTCCATTTTCAAAAATAAAGTATCAGCTGAGTTGCTGACTGTCAGTATGAATGGTTAAACACTTTGGTAAGGATACTGACCATTACAGTATATTAACGTGTATAATATATCTTCTCAGTTCTTGCCCCTTTGTTAAACATTGATCACATTTTTTAAAACTGTAGCACCACAGCTTCTTTGTCTATAAAATGGAAATCATAGTATTTAGAAAAATTTTCAGATTAAATTAAATAATGTATAAAAATGCTGAGAAGTGTCTTATATTCACTATCTTTGATTTTCATGCATTATTTTACAAGTAATATTGATCCTTTACTAGGAAATGGGTCTTGAAGAGAGGTTAAAATAAGATTATTAAACTATAATTAATGTTAATATGCAAAATAGTTCTGCTTAAAGGGTTCAAGGGTTAGCGGTATTAAGCCAAGAAAGAAACCAAAATATATTAAAATTCTTACAAAATTAGAGAGGTGCCAGATATTACTTCCATTTATTGTCTTATCTTTCACATTGTCTTGCACATTTTAGTAATTTAATAAATACAGATCTGATTTA
Source organism: Bubalus kerabau (assembly GCF_029407905.1). Lineage (NCBI taxonomy): Eukaryota > Metazoa > Chordata > Mammalia > Artiodactyla > Bovidae > Bubalus > Bubalus kerabau. Next base: position 71,633,136 of record NC_073628.1, read on the forward strand.
AAGTGAATAAAGGCATTATCAAAATTCATTACATAGTAGAATTACATGGAGTTAGTTAAAGGCAGAGTTCAAGGTTCCAAATATATAGATTCTAATTCAGTATGTTTGAGTAAATTCCAAATTAGGTGCTTTTTATCAGGAGTCCCATGACCCCTCATGATTTTACCTGGTCTAACAGTACACTTGTAAAACATAGCACACTTTTGTGATTCATTAAATAATTTTCTAGTACATGTGCTAGAAGGAAAAATACATAAAAGTTATATATTGTAGAATTTTTTAAAATTTGGATGGAGCAACTCTTTCATATAAGCATTAGTACAACTGAAACATATTGGTATTGACTAAAATGTTAAGGAGCATCCTCCTTAATCAACATATCATCAAGACCTTTACTCAGACATAAGTCAACATAAAATATTACAAAGCAGTGCAAATTTGTAAGTGGATTACATATAATTTGATGGTGGTGTGTCCTTGGGTTTATGGATATAAACATATTGTCTGGCCCAGGGGTTCTCAACTCTGGCCATATCGTATGATCAACTTGGTGTGCATTTAATATATGAATTATATGTGATCGTCACTGTATGCATATTATTCTTCAAGAAAATATTTTATAAAATACTGATCTATGTCAAGTCCAACACAGCTTGTAAATCAACTCTTTTAGAGCAGAGTGGATTTGAGGCATTGGTACTTCCTCTAAAGTTCCTAAGAGAATTCCAACAAGAGGCTAAAATGATTAATATGCAAGAAGCATATGTATTCTGAGGTGTCCTCAGAAATTGGGTGGAAGTTGAGGACAGATCTTAAGAATAGAAAAAATACCTTTTTGAACCATCCCAGATAAAGATAAAGTCTTTTGACACTGGACTTGGAACCATCCATCAGGCAATTTGTCTTTCAAACAATACATTCCGTTTGTTACTTGTCAGGTTATTCATGTCTCCTAAGAGTATTGTCATATTTTCTCTGACTTTGTACCTTTATTTTAGAGGTACAAAGGTACAAATCCATTTGAATAATTTGTAGGAAGTACAGGTGTCTTTATTTAACTTATATGCAGAATACATCATGAGAAAAGCTGTGTTGGAAGAAGCACAAGCTAGAATCAAGATTGCTGGGAGAAATATCAATAACCTCAGATAGGCATATGTCACAACCCTTATGGCAGAAAGTGAAGAGGAACTAAAAAGCCTCTTGATGAAAGTGAAAGAGGAGAGTGAAAAAGTTGGGTTAAAGCTCAACATTCAGAAAACTAAGATCATGGCATCCGGTCCCATCACTTCATGGGAAATAGTTGGGGAAACAGTGTCAGACTTTATTTTTTGGGCTCCAAAATCACTGCAGATGGTGATTGTAGCCATGAAATTAAAAGACTCTTACTCCTTGGAAGGAAAGTTATGACCAACCTAGGTGGCATATTCAAAAGCAGAGACATTACTTTGCCAACAAAGGTCCATTTAGTCAAGGCTTTGGTTTTTCCAGTAGTCATGTAAATACATGACTGTAAATAAATACATGTGAGATTTGGACTGTGAAGAAAGCTGAGCACCAAAGAATTGATGCTTTTGAACTGTGGTGTTGGAGAAGACTCTTGAGAGTCCCTTGGACTGCAAGGAGATCCAACCAGTCCATTCTAAAGGAGATCAGTCCTGGCTGTTCTTTGGAAGGAATGATGCTGAAGATGAAACTCCAGTACTTTGGCCACCTCATGCAAAGGGTTGACTCATTGGAAAAGACTCTGATGCTGGGAGGGATTGGGGGCAGGAGGATAAGGGGACAACAGAGGATGAGATGGCTGAATGGCATCACCAACTCGATGGATGTGAATCTGAGTGAACTCCAGGAATTGGAGATGGACAGGGAGGCCTGGCATGCTGCAATTCATGGGGTCGCAAAGAGTCAGACATGACTGAGCGACTGAACTGAACTGAACTGAACAGGTGTCTTTAAGAATGCCCAGCGTCACCAAGTTGTAAGTGGTAAAATTTCTACTTTGAGGTCTATCCAACTGTAATTCTGTGCTTCTCTTCTGAAGACTATACTGAAGAAATATACAAAGATTCCCCCAATAAGACAAGTAAGTCAGAGGCTATTTATTCAGAGTTTTCTATGGCATGGGGATCAGCCCCCATAATTTATATCTGTCAGACACTCAGAGGCAGGCAGTGGAGTAAGAAACTTTATAGTGGAAACAAAAAAGAAGGCTTCAGTGTTGTTATAGTTGGAGATTGTTGGCATGGGGAAGATGGAGACAGGTGGCCTAGAAATGGGACATGTTATTTGGTTGATTTGTGGAGCTTATTTGACTTTCTCTGCTGTTGCTGCTGCTAAGTTGCTTCAATCGTGTCTGACTCTGTGTGACCCCACAGATGGCAGCCCACCAGGCTCTGCCGTCCCTGGGATTCTCAACAAGACCACTGGAGTGGGTTGCCATTTCCTTCTCCAATGCATGAAAGTGAAAAGTGAAAGTGAAGTCGTTCAGTAAGTGTCCGACTCTTCGTGACCCCATGGACTACAGCCTACCAGGCTCCTCCGTCCATGGGATTTTCCAGGCAAGAGTACTGGAGTGGGTTGCCATTGCCTTCTCTGACTTTCTCTACTTACTCCCATATTGGAAGAAGAGGACAAAAAATAAGGAAGCTGGTCATCATTGACCAAGTTCTGACCTTTCTGAGCTATTTACATAAAGTCCATGGTCTGGCTTCCCAGGTTCAGTTGCTACAGGGGTTGTAGGCCATAGTTATATTACCTTGTAATGTCTGCCTATTGTCCCTGTATATATTCTATCAGTAAACTAATATACATCACCTTTATCAGCATCTTAATAGAATCTATCATTTGGGAGAGCTAAATGAACTCTTTAAGGTATTCATTATTTGCTCAAGAATGATTACCTGTGCTTAAATTCTCTAAATTATTGCTTGGAAATACACAGTGCAATGAGAAAACCTGGTTTACTTAGAAACTATATGGGTTGCAGAATAGTCGTACTGAAGTATCTACCCTTTAAAAAAAAAAAAACCTAATACTTTCTATTATGAAAAGCCATTTGAGAACAGATTCAACATATGCAATGCCGAATACATTGAAATTCTGTACATATAATTTTATTAGAACCTTTTATCTTTTATGTTGAAAAGAGTGGGGCAGATGAGTAGAAGATAAAATTATTTCAAAGCATTAGACATTTTAGTTATGTAAGCAGCTGCAGCTGCTGCTAAGTAGCTTTAGTTGTGTCTGACTCTGTGTGACCCCATAGATGGCAGCCCACCAGGCTCCCCTGTCCCTGGGATTCCCCAGGCAAGAACACTGGAGTGGGTTGCCATTTCCTTCTCCAATGCATGAAAGTGAAAAGTGAAAGGGAAGTCACTCAGTCGTGTCCAACTCCTAGCGAGTCCAAGGGCTGCAGCCTACCAGGCTCCTCCGTCCACGGGATTTTCCAGGTACGAGTACTGGAGTGGGTTGCCATTACCTAAGCAGAGACATGCTTTAATCAGGGCAGTTTTCACATAATGGCTTGTAAACAAGTTTCTTGTTTCGTAAATAAAGCTTTGTCGGAACAGGGCTAGTCCATTTCTTTAGGTAGTGTCTATGTCTGCTATCCATACAACTGCAAAGTTGAACAGCTGTAACAGAAACCATGCAGTCTGGAGCCTACATTTTTACTATGTGAATGTTTTACAGAAATAATGTATGTCGGAGAGTGTTTTGCCTATGTTCTCCCCTAGGAGTTTTATAGTTTATGGTCTTACATTTAGATCTTTAATCCATTTTGAGTTTATTTTGTGTATGGTGTTAGAAAGTGTTCTAGTTTCATTCTTTTACAAGTGGTTGACCAGTTTTCCCAGTACCACTTGTTAAAGAGATTGTCCTTTCTCCATTGTATATTTTTGCCTCCTTTTTTCAAAGATAAGGTGTCACAGGTGCATGGATTTATCGCTGGGCTTTTAGAAAAGTGAACCCTCTTACACTGTTGGTGGGAATGCAAACTAGTACAGCCACTATGGATAACAGTGTGGAGATTCCTTAAAAAACTGGAACTAGAACTGCCATACAACCCAGCAATCCCACTGCTGCACATACACACCGAGGAAACCAGAATTGAAAGAGACACATGTACCGAAATGTTCATCGCAGCACTGTTTATAATAGCCAGGACTGGAAGCAACCTAGATGTCCATCAGCAGATGAATGGATAAGAAAGCTGTGGTACATATACACAATGGAGTATTACTCAGCCATTAAAAAGAATACATTTGAATCAGTTCTAATGACGTGGGTGAAACTGGAGCCTATTATACAGAGTGAAGTAAGCCAGAAAGTAAAACACCAATACAGTATACTAATGCATATATATGGAATTTAGAAAGATGGTAACGACAACCCTGTATGCGAGAAAGCAAAAGAGACACAGATGTATAGAGCAGTCTTTTGGGCTCTGTATGAGGAGGGGGATGATTTGGGGGAATGGCATTAAAACATGTATAATATCATATAAGAAACGAATCACCAGTCCAGGTTCGAGGCAGGATACGGGATGCTTGGGGCTGGTGCACTGGGATGACCCAGAGGGATGGTATGGGGAGGGAGGTGGGAGGGGGGTTCAGGATTGGGAACACATGTATACCCATGGTGGATGCATGTTGATGTATGGCAAAACCAATACAGTATTGTAAAGTAAAAAAATAATAATAATAAAAAAAGAAATAATGGCCTAATAGGGCATGTCTAAATATGTGAAGGTACAATATCTAGGTCCATATCAATAAATTGAGGCTGTAGAATCAACCCTTCCAGACAGATATAATTTATTAAGCTCTACTGAGCAAATTAGGAAATTATAAAGAAGGTGAAATTTCTTTATTTTCCCTTTTGTCACCATAGAATTCCATTAGCTCTTTGGAGGAAAGATTTCTTTAGAGCTGGTTTTGTCTTGTATTTATAGGATACCTCTGGATCAATTAAATCTTGCTGTACATTAATAATTTCAGCCCCTTAAGTAATTAAAACATTCCTTCTGCCTCACAATTAACTATGATATTAAAAAGGTAACTTTTATTTTCCTTAAATCCACTAAATTGAGCTCCAAAGTAGTCACATTTTCCTATTAATGGCAAGATGACTGAATAAGAATGGAATGATTCAGTTTAATACATCAGTTAGCAGTATTTTTCTAAATGTTTGTATATCTGGCAAAATATTTTAGGGTCCCCATTTTTATATTTTAATCTCTCATATAAGAACCATTTTTATTAAAAAGATTCTTAATTTCATGAAACCTATTCTGAGTTTTCTTTCAATTTATAAACATTTACTAATGACTATTCTTTTTTATCTATATATTCAGAAAAGACTATTGAGTATTTCCACACATGTGTATACAAACATACACACACTCATACACACACATATTCACACAAATACAAAATTGTGCATACCTCTCCATTGCTTAAGACCATCTAAGTGCTTTTACAAGGTAATTGAATCCTTACTTTATAAGCTCCTAAACTAAAAGCTGAAAGTAAATAATAATATAGGGGTTTCCTAGGTGGCTAGATGGGTAAAGAATCTGCCTGTAATGCAGGAGATGCTGAAAATATGGATTTGATCCTTGGGTCAGGAAGATCCCTTGGAGAAGGAAATAGCATCCCACTCCAATAGTCTTGCTTGGAAAATACCATGGACACAGGAACCTGACAAGTACAGTCCATAGAGTTGTAAAGAGTTGGACATGACTAAAGCGACTGAGCACACGTGCATGTACACAAACTACAAACTGAAAATGAATAATAACATACAGTTAAATTTAAAATATAAGCCATATTGATAAATGTCACTCTAGAAAATATTAAAAAAGAAAATAATATGCTTTCAGTACTTTAATGATGAACATATATTTTAATAATATACTTTTAAGAATTTGTATATTAATACACCCTTTACTATCTCTATAAAATAATTTTGGAGACAATTTGCAGCTTTCTCATTTTGCAGAGTCATTTAAATCTAACATGACATTTTATTGTCTTATAAATTAGAAACATTTGGGGGAGCAAAAGACACACGCCCAAGAGGCTCTAAGAGAATTAGTACTAAATTGCTGTTGTTTTATGATTCTTTCTATCTATTTATCAGTTTTGCTGTTTCCCGTAATGGAGTTTACTAATTTCTAATGCCAAATGTGTTTAATTCCATATTAATTCTGTTTTCTACTTCTGTATGTAATTTCAGAGCATACAAATATATTTAAAGTACTTAAGCACCTAACAAATGAGGCAGCTTCTGGTGATCAAAAAAAAAAAAAAAAAAAATGCTTCACTACTCTTAAAGAATCCAATCTATAAGTAAAGGTTATATACACACACAATTATATTCCTCTGATTAATGCATGTGTAACAAAAACAAAGGGGAGAGAGAGCAATTTTTCCAAAGCACATTAGAAATATATCATAAAAGAGTTAATGCATAACCATCAAAGTTATAGGTACATGTTTAAAATAGCTGCTGCTAAATCACTTCAGTCGTGTGCAACCCTGTAGACGGCAGCCCACTAGGCTCCCCCATCCCTTGGATTCTCCAGGCAAGAACACTGGAGTGGGTTGCCATTTCCTTCTCCAATGCATGAAAATGAAAAGTGAAAGGGAAGTCGCTCAGTCATGTCCGACTCCTAGCGACCCCATGGACTGCAGCCTACCAGGCTCCTCCATCCATGGGATTTTCCAGGCAAGAGTACTGGAGTGGGATGCCATTGCCTTCTCCAACTTAAAATAGCTACTGATTTTTTAAAATAACTTATTATAGGTATTTTCTGTATTTTTACAGAGGTAAAATTACCATGTCTTAGTGTATCTCTTTGATAGCTTTATTTTCTGAGACATAAACCCTTCTCACATGCCTGAATTAGAGATTAATAGAATATTATTACAAATAAAGCGTGTACTTATTTACTATTTATCTACCTGTCTACCTACATTGCACCCTCATATATGATTAAGAAGAGGATTGGCATTTTTATTTCTGTTTCTAAACATAATGAGGACATGTTTATAACTACTCTGTCCACATTGATAACTCCCTCTCCTCCAGAAACCAGTCTTGTTTTTTTTGTGTGTGTGTGATAAATACTGGTTTCTATGCTCATGAATTGTATGAATAGAATGGTGTATTCTGCACTGTGACTTATCATCATATAAAAAATGCCAGTGTATCCATTACTGCTTATAGAAATGCACATGAGAATATGTGATGCATTTCCAATAGCTGAAGAGTGACTGAAAAAAAGTACGATGAGTTATTTGGAATTTTGTCGCAGTGACCATCAAAAAGTTATACCATGACTAACAATTCTGTTTGCCTATTTATTGTAATAACTCCCGCTTGCATAGAGTTATATAGTTTTTCAAGGCATTTTTATCTATATCAGCATCTTTGGTCTTGAAACGACCATTGAGATAGAACAGACTGGTGATTATTATCATTTTTTAAAGATGGGGAAGCAGAAGTTCAGAGAGTTTAAATGATTTTCTCATGGTCACAGAGTGCTCTTAAAAAGAAGGGTCACAGTAGGTGTACTTTTTTTTTTTAATAGGAAATATTCAAGGGCAGCAATCTGTTTGGAATTTAATTTGATGTGTAAACAAAATGCTAATGCTTTATTCTAATGAGTATTTATGTAAGCAAATTTGAGACTCAAAATAGGAAAATTTGTATGTTCTTTTCTTGAATATGAGTATTATGTAAAATAGTCATCAAAATGACAGTGCAATTTTTCATAATTTAATCAAATGTGATTACTTTAAAGGTCTTTCAGTATACAGTCTTCTTTTCAAATATCTTCCTTTATGTTAGAAATACGATAATGATAATATGGGACTTGTCACATAGATGAATGTGTACATATAAATTATTTTTCTTGAAAAATACACATCTATACAATTTTTCCTCTTTCAGCCAGTCTGTCAATCAATAAAATTGAATTGTGAGAAAACAAGATCTTCATGGCCCCCAGAGTGTTGCCCCAACAGTCGTGGCTTATGGACAGAACTTTAACTCCTGTGAGCCTCGAGTTCCTCAATACTTAAACTGAATTTTGTTGTTTGGTTTAGAATGGGTGTAACATTTCCTAACACAGTTCCTTAGACATACTAGCTGCCCAATATGAAGTATCAGTTAGTATTAGAATGATTAAGACTCATTCCGTCTTCCTTTAACAATAATTGGCTATAGGTTCAGTTATAAAGGACGGGAGAAAATACTGTCCAGTCCTAGAATATGTACACTAATGACTTCTTTCCAAAAACCTGTTAAAATGCTTGTGAGGATTTTTGTTGTCTATGCTTTCTCATCAGAAATAGTTTGAAATGCATCTGCCTGCCTCAATAGACGTAGAGTTTACAATACACATCTCTTGGAAAGAAGAGAATTCAGGTTAAGATTGTATTCTAAGTGTGAAAGTCAATCACCATTTATATTTAGTAAGTGATGCTTGCAAGACCAAAATGATGATTTTGGAAGGGATGGGGCAGTAACTGGGGCAAGGATGCTGATGCTAAATCATGAGTCATCTGAAGTCCATGACTCATATCTCACACTTCCCTCATAGGTAAATATAAGGCATATGGGAGAATAGTCAACAACCAGGATAGTCTTATTTTGGAGAGAGCAAATGTAAAAGTGAGGAGAAAGAAGCAAGAGAGAATAAGGGAAACATGACAGAAAAAAAAGGACAAAGAGGAAGAAATGAAAAAATAAGAAAAGTCAAAGGGAATTATTAATTAAGTGGGCAAGTGAGGGTAGGGGAAAACATGATTTGATGAATTCATTTAACATATTAAGTCTCTGTTTTCTCTTAAAAAGAGTGTCTTGGTTGATTGGTTATTTTTACTAGACTTGACTTTACAGTTCCTTCCAGCAAAAGCAACTCCAAGAGACTGAATGATAGTACTGATTTGAATAAACTATCAGTCAATTCAGTCCCTCAGTCATGTCCAACTCTTTGAGACCCCATGGACTGCAGCATGCCAGGCCTCCCTGTCCATCTCCAACTCCCAGAGCTTGCTTAAACTCATGTCCATCAAGCTGGTGATGCCATCCAATGGTCTCATCCTCTGTCGTCCCTTTCTCCTCCTGCCTTCAATCTTTCCCAGCATCTGGGTCTGTTCTAATGAGTTAGTTCTTCTCATCAGGTGGCCAAAGTATTCAGCTTCAACACCATTCCTTCCAATGAATATTCAGGACTGATTTCCTTTAGGATTGACTGGTTTGATCTTGAAGTCCAGGAAACTCTCAAGAGTCTTCTCCAACACCACAGTTCAAAAGCATCAGTTCTTCAGCACTCAGCTTTCTTTATAGTCCAACTCTTATATCTGTACATGACTATTGGAAAAACCATAGCTTTGACTAGATGGCCCTTTGTCAGCAAAGTAATGTCTCTGCTTTTTAATATGCTGTCTAGGTGAGTCATTGTTTTTCTCCAAGGAGCAAGCATCTTTTAATTTCATGGCTGCAGTCGCCATCTGCAGTGATTTCAGAGACCCACAAAATAAGTCTCTCAGTTTCCATTGTTTTCCCATCTATTTGCCATGAAGTGATGGGACTGGATGCCATGATCTTAGTTTTTTGAATATTGAGTTTTAAGCCAACTTCTCACTCTCCTGTTTCACTTTCATCAAGAGGCTCTATAGTCATTAGAAAAAAAAATCTCTTTTGCCCTATCAAAATTTTAGGAGTGTTCCTCATGGAAACATAAATAAGCTTCCATGCCAATCAAAATATGAAAGGCAAGAGTGTACAATGCTTGCCAGAGGTAAAGTTCTATTTGCCTCAAGGCACTTTCAATACATATAGATGGGACAAATATACTAACACCCTCCCCCCCAAAACATTCTGTTTACTGAGTATGTGACAGTGGACAAGCCTCCTTACAGCACAGGCAAGCACCACATATAAGATGTGAGTTATGAGATACTAGACTCTTTAAGCACAAAATCAATTTCTTCAATAACCTCATTACCCCCAGGGGTCCAACATTCTGCCCAATGTTCCAGTTTCAGAAACTGCTTTGAGTTATGACAGCCTTCAGAAAAATCTTTGGTAAATCAAAGTATATGACTTGAGAGATTTAACAACACAGTGTCTTATCAGTTTGAATTAGATAATTAGCTGTCAAAAAGAGCCCCTGGAGAGAGAAACAGAGGTTAAGTATATTTAATTGAGCAGAAGAAAGGATAGAGTAGGCAAGATTTTCCTCTATCACAGCCATGAGAACATGCAATAAGACTGCAGAGAAAGCAGGGACCGTAGAAGGATGTAGGATGGCTACTGAAGGGAAACCTAAAAGAGAGGAAAGCTAGCACCAAACAGGCTAGATTTGGCACAGAGGAAAGAAAAAGAATAAATAAAACTGGCCAAATGTCTGGTTTTGCTCTTAGACTGCCACAGCCTGGAGGGAACTTATTCATTTCTATCCCTGATCAGATGGTGGGATATGAAAGTGGGGAGACCAGTGAGCAATCCTAGATCAGCAGCAGTAACACAACTCCAGAGAGAAGACAGCATCCTGTGTAATTTCTAAGGATATTTCTATTGCAGATCCTCAGGGAAAAAAATAAAAATTTCTGAGTGTTATTGAAAAATGTTTTCTCATATGTCCTCTCAAACTTAAAAAGAGTGGCTTATGTTTCTTTTGAAAACAGGGTAATTCCCATTTCTAGATATATTTTCCTACTTCTCTCACTAATTACAGCTAAAACCTGTGCATTTCTTATAGTAAACAGATGTAAAAAGGATCTGAGAGGTGGAGAGAAGAAGCCAAGTTAACAAGAGATCTCAACACCTGGAGAATGGGCTGGTGCGGAGTTTCTTAGGTGCTATATCTCTCTTGTGTATCCAGACTGGGAACGAGAGAAGTAGGACACCTGGAAATGCTAACAGGTACAGACAAAAAAGACCCCCGACAAAGTCTGGTCTCTGGTCAAAAATCCAGGAAAGAAATAACCTATCAGGACAATAACTTTTAGACAATAATCACTCCAAACAAATACACAAAGCGAATTCTCCCCTGCCCGTCTGTTGAGAGGCTGCACCACACCTCTGAAGGCAGGGTGTGGAGCCCAGACTTTCTTCTCGGGAACAAGCCACGCCCTTCCTCCAGCAGTGTCTCAGAGGAGCCTGGACCTCCCCACCCACCTGGCAGTAAACAGAGGACATCCCCTCCACCCACAAGAATGATGCAAAGGCCTCTTGAAACACGAGGTTTGCACATGATCCTGAGTCTTTACACCACATTACTCAAAATGCCTGTGTTCAGGGGAAAATCACTTATACCAGGCATCAGGGAGCTCTCAAACAATGTGAAAGACAATCAATAGACGCAAACATGGAGACGATACAAATGTTAGAATAATGTGACGATTTTAAAGCACTCACCATACAATGTAACAGTTACATTGTATGTTACATTACTCTTGAAACAAATGAAAATAAATGGAAAAAAAAAGGCAAAGATAAAGAGATAAAGAAGTACCCAATGGAAATTGTAGAACAAAAATACTGTAACTGGGAAAAAATGATGGACGTTAAAAGCATTGTTAAGAATCACTGCACTTAGTACTGTCATCTGTCTTTAGTTTTGTGATTCTGTTTTTATTATTATTATTATTATTATATGAGGATTAAAATTTAGGAAGAGAATATTTGCCATTTCTCTTCCTGCCTTTCTCTGTCTCTCTTTCTTGTTTAAAATTACCTCGTTTGAAAGTGGTTTCACCTTATTCTTTACTCGAAGATTCTTAGGGAAAGACAATTTTCCTGATAGTGTGCTTATTTGTTTGTTACCAACATCATAAATTTATATGGTTCAATAAGAAAATAAATTTCATATTACATTTTCTATTCTAAATCATAAATTATTTTGCTATAAGAATACGATATAGATTTATAGCGACTGTGGATTTTAGAACTTACTCTTTTGCTCCGATTGGGGAATTATCCAATTGTAAGTTATCTTCTCAAGTATTATTTAATTTGTTAATCAAAGTGTATCTTTAAAAATTTGTGACAAATGTTGTTTGATCTCTGACTTCTGAATCTCTCAAAAACAAATAATTAGAAGCTGCTGGTTTTATTGCTGTTCAAAGAATAATAAACCATTGCTATACAAAGACATTTATTTCTCTTTCATTGAATACACTAAAGCCTTTAACTGTGTGGATCACAACAAACTGTGGGAAATTCTTAAAGAGATGGGATTATCAGACCCCCATACTTGCCTCATGCAAAATCTGTATGCCAGTCAAGAAGCAACAGTTAGAACTGGACATGGAAAAACAGACTGGTTCCAAATTGGGAAAGGAGTACATCAAGGCTGCATATTGTCATCCTGCTTACTTAACTTATAGGCAGAGTATATCATGCGAAATGCTGGGCTGGATGAAGCACAAGCTGCAATCAAGATTCCCAGGAGAAATAGCAATAACCTCAGAGACACAGATGACACCACCCTTATGGTAGAAAGTGAAGAGGAACTAAAGAGACTCTTGATGAAAGTGAAACAGGAGAGTGAAAAAGCTGACTTAAAACTCAACATTTAAAAAACAAAGATCATGGCATCTGGTCCCATCTCTTCATGGCAAATAGCTGGGGAGAAAAAGGAAATGGTGATAGACTTAATTTTCTTGAGCTCCAAAATCACTGCAGATGGTGACTGCAGCCATGAAATTAAAAGACCGTTGCTCCTTGGAAGAAAAGCTATGACCAACCTAGACAGCATATTAAAAAACAGAGACATTACTTTGCCAACAAATGTCCACATAATCAAAGCTATGGTTTTTCCAGTAGTCATGTATAGATGTGAGAGTTGGACCATAAGGAAGGCTAAGCGCAGAAGAATTGGTGCTTTTGACCTCTGGTGAAGATTCTTGTGAGTCCCTTGGACTGCAAGGAGATCAAACCAGTCAATCTTAAAGGGAAACAATCCTGAATATTCATTGGAGGGACTGATGCTGAAGCTGAAACACCAATACTTTGGCCACCTAATGCAAAGGGCCGGCTCCATGGAAAAGACCCTGATGCTGAGAAAGATGGAATGGAGAAAGAGAAGGGGATGACAGAGGATGAGACGGTTGGATGACATCACCGACTCGTTGGACATGAGTTTGAGCAAGTTCCAGGAGATGGTGCAGTACAGGAAATTCTGGTGGGCTGCAGTCCATGGGGTCACAAAGAGTCCTACAAGACTGAATGACTGAACAACAAAACAACATACCAATATTTTCAAAGCAAGTTTGAAGAATATTCATAGAAAAAAATTTAAGGCTCTTAATTTCCCTTATTATTATAGTGTGCATTTGAAAATTGCACAACTCATTTAGTATGAGTCATTCCATGGTAATGTGTACATAATTACAGAATCTGAACCACAGTTGTGGAATACAGAAAGACTTCTCAGAAGAACCAGCAACTAAATACATATAGAGATGTAAAAAAGTTACTATGATGGTCTTAGTTTTGTAAGCTTTTATGAAAACAAGCTATACTTTAAAATAATACTACATATATAATTTATTTTTATAAAAGCTTACAAGAATCAAACTATATTATAAAAAACAAAATATATTACAGATACACAAAAACAGGATTATTTATATGAAATATCATTTTAATGCAGAGTTTGTTCTCACAAAATCTTACAAAAACCCAACCAGATCAGGTTATAGTAACTTTTTTCTATCTATGTTTTCTCATTCAAAAATGCTTGATTTAACTCTAACCATGTCTTCATCATATGAGATAAATTTTCACATAAATTTCTTTGGGCATCATTTCTCTTCATTTATCTACATGTCTTATTCTCAGTTCAGTTCAGTTCAGTCGCTCAGTCATGTCTGACTCTTGCAACCCCATGAACCACAGCACGCCAGGCCTCCCTGTTCATCAGCAACTCCTAGAGTCCACCCAAACCCATGTCCACTGAGTCGGAGATGCCATCCAATTAATATCCAAGGTATCTCCAAATATAATCACATTCTACAGTACTGAGAATAGAACATCAACATGAATTTTGAAGAGACAAAATTTAGTTCATAGTGACAGGCCTTTTTAAATCAGTGCTTTAACTTCTGTGGAGTAGGTTTCCGGGAGTAACATTCCTCCTTTACATGTAATATGTTATACTTAATTTTAATAGATGTTGCTTCCTAATAAGGTGGTAATATTTCACTCTTCTGTCAGAAATTGTTTATTCATGTTGCCACCAGATACAGTCTTTTTATTTATTTATCTTATTATTATCCCAGATGGGATAATGCACCTTATTAATTTAGTATCCACTGTCTTATTGAGGGTAAATTTGAGTTTATTTACATTTATTTGTGGGATGTTTGTGTTAGGTCACTGTAGATTCTGTTTATCACCCTTAGTCTAATTTTAATGGGACTGTGAACAATTGTATTTTTTGTCATAGTTTTTGAAATTTTTATTGCCGTGTAGTTGCTTTATAATGCTGTGTCAGTTTCTGCTGTTTAGCAAAGTGAATCAGCTATACATATACATGTATCACCTCATTTTTGGTTTTCCTTCCCATTTAAGTCACCACAGAGCATTGAGTCGGGTTCTCTGTGCTACAGAGTAGGTTCTCATTAGTTATCTATTTCATACATCATAGTGTATATATGTCAGTCCCATGTTCCAATTCATCCCATCCTCTTCCTTTCTCCACTTGGTGTCATACATTCATTCTCTACGTCTGTGTCTCTATTTCTGCTTTGCAAATAGATTCATCGGTACCATTTTTCTAGATTCCACATTATGCATTAATATATGATATATGTTTTTCTGACCTTACTCTGTATGACAGTCTCTGAGTCCATCCACATCTCTGCAAATTGCACAATTTTGTTCTTTTTTATGAGTGAGTAATATTCCATTGTGTATTTGTGCCACATATTCTTTATCCATTCCTCTGTCAATGGATGTTTTGGTTGCTTCCATGTCCTGGCTATTATAAATAGTTCTGCAATAAATGTTAAGGTGCATGTATCTTTTGGAAGTATGGTTTTCTCTGGATATATGCCCAGGAGTGGAATTGCCGGGTCATATGGGACTTCCCTTGTGGCTCAGACAGTAAAGCGTCTGCCAACAAAGTGGGAGATCAGGGTTCAATCCCTAGGTCAGGAAGATCCCCTGGAGAGAGAAATGGCAACCCACTCCAGTATTCTTGCCTGGAAAATCCCATGGACGGAGGAGCTGGGTAGAATACAGTCAGTCTGTGGGGTCACAAAGAGTCGGACACGACTGAGCGACTTCACTTTCACTTTCACATGGTAGTTCTATTTTTAATTTGAGGAAATCTCCACACTGTTCTCCATAGTGGCTGGACCAATTTACATTCCCACCAACAGCCTAAGAGAGTTCCCTTTTTCCACATCCTCTCCAGCATTCATTGTTTGTGATTTTTATATGATGGTCAGTCTGACCAGTGTGAGGTGACACCTCATTGTACTTTTGACATGCATTTCTCTAATAATTAGTGAAGCTGAGCATCTTTTTATGTGCCTCTTAGTCATCTGTGTATCATTTTTGGAGAAATTTCGATTTAGGTCTTCCAAATATTTCTTAATTTGTTTTTATGCTGAATTTCATGAATAATTTATACATTTTGGATATTAATCCCTTGTCCATTGCTCTGATTGCAAGTATTTTCTCCCATTCTGAGAATTGTCTTTTCATATTGTGTATGGTTTCTTTTGCTGTGCAAAATCATTTACATTTAAGTAGCTCCCATTTTGGAGAAGGAAATGGCAACCCACAGTACTCTTGCCTGGAAAATCCCATGGACAGAGGAGCCTGGTAGGCTGCAGTCCATGCGATCGTGAAGAGTCGGACAGGACTGAGCGACTTCACTTTCACTTTTCACTTTCATGCATTGGAGAAGGAAATAGCAACCCACTCCAGTGTTCTTGCCTGGAGAATCCCAGGGACAGCAGAGCCTGGTGGACTGCTATCTATGGGGTTGCACAGAGTTGGACACGAATGAAGCGACTTGGCAGCAGCAGCAGCAGCTCCCATTTGGTTTTTTTGCATGCTTGTTTTTATTCTCATTACTCTAAGAGGTGGGTCAGAAAAAGACCTTGCTGCAATTTATGTCATAGTGTTCCTCCAAGAGTTTTACAGTGTCCAGCCTTATCATTTAGATCTTTAACCCATTTTGAGTTTGCTTTTTGTGTATGATGTTAAGGAGAGTTCTAATTTCATTCTTTTACATGTAGTTTCCCAGTTTTCCCAGCACCACTTATGGAAGAAACTATCTTTTCTTCATTGCTTCCTTTGCCATAGAATAGGTCATCATAGGTGCATGGATTTACCTCTGGGCTTTCTATTTTGTTCCATTGATCTATATTTCTGTTTTTGTACCAGTTCCATGCTGTCTTGATGACTGTAGCTTTGTAGTATAGTTTGAAGCCAGGGAACATGATTCCTCTAGCTCTGTTTTTGTTCAAGATTGCTTTGGATATTTGAGGTCTCTTGTGTTCCTTTACAAATTATAAAGTCCTTTGTTCTATTTACAAATTATAAAATCCTTTATTCTAGTTCTGTGAAAAATGACACATAATTTGATAAGGATTTCATTGAATCTATAGATTGCTTTAGGTACCTATTATTTTTAAACATTAGAGGTAATAATAATAAATTATCTGTTTTATACTTTTTCATATACTTCATTTGTGTACTGAGTTAAGATTATGAATGGTAACACAAATATGTGTGTGTATAATTTCTAGTCAATAATATATTTATTTTCTTTAATAATTTTCGGTTTCCAAGTTTGTTTCTGAGATATTCATTAGGAGCATTGAACAAATATTTCCAAGTCCTTTCTTGATATATATTAGGACTTTGCTATTTATTCTTTTAGAGTTAGGTATTGGTACTTGCTTTGGCCAGTGAAATGTGCGCAGAGAACCCAAGTCCCACTTCAAGTAGAGTTTTCTGAGCTAGCTGGTGATTTTTACATCAGCTCCAGTGTCAGAGTGGTGAAATATGGCAGAGAGACTGACAAGCCATGATGAGAAATAGGTCTTGATTTTTATAAGCCACTAAGATTTAGGGATTGTTCTAGTAGAAAATATAGACTATCTGAACTAATAGATTTAGCAAAATTCATCCAGCTTCTAGTTTATGTTAGGTCTTATATTTTTTGAAAGATTTTCTGTAATTTTAAAGAAAGTACGCCTTTATGGCATTTTAAATTTATCCTTAAGTTAGAGGTAGAAGTCTAATTTCATTTTACTTAATTTCTATAAACATTTGTACAAGCAATAAGTAATCTATTCTTTACCATTATAGACTGATGTTTTTATCATCTGTCAAGTTCTCATAAATATTGTCATCTTGTTGTGGATTCCATTTCCAATTAAATACAATGATACATTAGTCTGATCCTTCATTAATGCAAATCCTGTCTGTGGTCTTAGGTTCTCACATATTCTTATCAATTTTTTTTTTATTGTAAACTTTCTTTTTTTTTTAATTTTATTTTATTTTTAAACTTTACATAACTGTATTAGTTTTGCCAAATATCAAAATGAATCCGCCACAGGTATACATGTGTTCCCCATCCTGAACCCTCCTCCCTCCTCCCTCCCCATTCCATCCCTCTGGGTCGTCCCAGTGCACCAGCCCCAAGCATCCAGTATCGTGCATCGAACCTGGACTGGCAACTCGTTTCATACATGATATTTTACATGTTTCAATGCCATTCTCCCAAATCTTCCCACCCTCTCCCTCTCTCACAGAGTCCATAAGACTGTTCTATACATCAGTGTCTCTTTTGCTGTCTCGTACACAGGGTTATTGTTACCATCTTTCTAAATTCCATATATATGCGTTAGTATACTGTATTGGTGTTTTTCTTTCTGGCTTACTTCACTCTGTATAATAGGCTCCAGTTTCATCCACCTCATTAGAACTGATTCAAATGTATTCTTTTTAATGGCTGAATAATACTCCATTGTGTATATGTACCATAGCTTTCTTATCCATTCATCTGCTGATGGACATCTAGGTTGCTTCCATGTCCTGGCTATTATAAACAGTGCTGCGATGAACATTGGGGTACACGTGTCTCTTATTCTTATCAATTTTAAGACAACCTGGTCTCCAACATTTTTTTAAAAATCTGTAATTTATTCATTCATTGATCATTGTTTCTTGTTTTGAGCATTTATTCTTTTTTATGAAGCTGAACTGCTGCTGCTGCAGCTGCTAAGTTGCTTCAGTCATGTCCAACTCTGTGCGACCCCATAGACAGCAGCCCACCAGGCTCCCCTGTCCTTGGGATTCTCCAGGCAAGAACACTGGAGTGGGTTGCCATTTCCTTCTCCAATGCATGAAAATGAAAAGTGAAAGTTAAGTTGCTCAGTCGTGTCTGACTCTTAGCGACCCCATGGACTGCAACCTACCAGGCTCCACCATCCATGGGACTTTCAAGGCAAGAGTACTAGAGTGGGGTGCCATTGAATTCTATGCAAATCAAGAAAATAATATAATGTAAAAGAATATTTTTGTATTGAACTTCTAACCTTGATGTGGTAATAGGAACTAGACGTCTCTCCCTATCATAAGCAATTAGAAAATTGGTCAATATAATTATTGCATTAAACATTAATAATGCAAGTCAGTCAGTCAGTTCAGTCACTCACTCATGTCTTTGTGACCCCATGAATCTCAGCATGCCAGGCCTCCCTGTCCATCACCAACTCCCAGAGTTCACACAGACTCCCGTCCATAGAGTCAGTGATGCCATCCAGCCATCTCATCCTCTGTCGTCCCCTTCTCCTCCTGCCCCCAATCCCTCCCAGTCTTTTCCAACGAGTCAACTCTTTGCATGAGGCAGCCAAAGTACTGGAGTTTCAACTTTAGCATCATTCTTTCCAAACAAATCCCAGGGCTGATCTCCTTCAGAATGGACTAGTTGGATCTCCTTGCAGTCCATGGGACTCTCAAGAGTCTTCTCCAACACCACAGTTCAAAAGCATCAATTCTTTGGTGTTCAGCCTTCTTCACAGTCCAACTCTCACATCCATACATGACCACAGGAAAAACCATAGCCTTGACTAGACGGACCTTTGTTGGCAAAGTAATGTCTCTGCTTTTGAATATGCTGTCTAGGTTGGTCATAACTTTCCTTCCAAGGAGTAAGCATCTTTTAATTTCATGGCTGCAGTCACCATCTGTAGTGATTTGGGAGCCCCCAAAAATAAAGTCTGACACTATTTCCACTGTTTCCCCATCTATTTCCCATGAAGTGATGGGACCAGATGCCATGATCTTCGTTTTTTGAATGTTGAGCTTTAAGCCAACTTTTTCACTCTCCTCTTTCACTTTCATCAAGAGGCTTTTTAGTTCCTCTTCACTTTCTGCCATAAGGGTGGTGTCATCTGCATATCTGAGGTTATTGATATTTGTCCTTGCAATCTTGATTCCAGCTTGTGCTTCTTCTAGCCCAGCGTTTCTCATGATGTACTCTGCATATAAGTTAAATAAGCAGGGTGACAATATACAGCCTTGACATACTCCTTTTGCTATTTGGAACCAGTCTGTTGTTCCATGTCTAGTTCTAACTGTTGCTTCCTGACCTGCATATAGGTTTCTCAAGAGGCAGGTCACGTGCTCTGGTATTCCCATCTCTTTCAGAATTTTCCACAGTTTATTGTGATCCACACAGTCAAAGGCTTTGGCATAGTCAATAAGGCAGAAATAGATGTTTTTCTGGAACTCTCTTGCTTTTTCCATGATCCAGAGGATGTTGGCAATTTGATCTCTGGTTCCTCTGCCTTTTCTAAAACCAGCTTGAACATCAGAAAGTTCATGGTTCACATATTGCTGAAGCCTGGCTTGGAGACTTTTGAGCATTATTTTACTAGCATGTGAGATGAGTGCAACTGTGCAGTAGTTTGAGCATTCTTTGGCATTGCCTTTCTTTGGGATTGGAATGAAAACTGGCCTTTTCCAGTCCTGTGGCCACTGCTGAGTTTTCCAAATTTGCTGGCATATTGAGTGCAGCACTTTCACAGCATCATCTTTCAGGATTTGAAATAGCTCAACTGGAATTCCATCACCTGCACTCACTTTGTTCATAGTGATGCTTTCTAATAATGCAAATGGAATCATAAAAAATTTCAAGTAATCCAAAAGAAGACAGAAAAACAGGAAAAACAAGAAAGAAACAAGAACTTGGAGAAAAGAGAATGCAAAGAGCAAAACAGATCTAAATCCAACCCGACTAATAGTTTTCACTAAAAATAAATGACCAAACATCTCACTTAAATGGCACAGATAGCACACATACACCCATGGCTGATTCATGTCAATGTATGGCAAAAACCCACTACAATATTGAAAAGTAATCAGCCTCCAATTAAAATAAATAAATAAAAATTTTAAAAGGCATAGATGAATAGACTAAAAAAAATTGAAAAGAAATAAACTATGTTGACTATTAGAAAAAGCATGTTAGATAAGACACATAGATTAAAGATAAAAGAGGAAAAAATAATAGTCACTCTATACCAAAGTCCAGTGAAGAAAAAGACATTATAGATTATTTGAGCAGGGAAAATTTAATATAAAGAACGAATAATTGTAACATGGAATTGGAGTCATGAGGGATTGGCTAGTAAGGCAATGGCACCCCACCCCAGTACTCTTGCCTGGAAAATCCCATGGATGGAGGAGCCCAGTAGTCTGCAGTCCATGGTGTCGCAAGGAGTCAGACACGACTGAGCGACTTCCCTTTCACTTTTCACTTTCATGCATTGGAGAAGGAAATGGCAACCCACTCCAGTGTTCTTGCCTGGAGAATCCCAGGGATGGGGGAGCCTGGTGGGCTGCCGTCTATGGGGTTGCACAGAGTCGGACATGACTGAAGTGACTTAGCAGCAGCAGCAGGTACATGGAACTCTGGAGAATATAGAAAGAGCAGTTACTAACCCTAGGGTCTGATCTAGACTCATTAGGATGAAGCCTTCCCTCACAGAGGTTAGATTCAGATGTCATTGGAGACAGCATGGCCAACAGAACTTTTTTTGGAAACCTTACCTATGATCTTGATAGAATCCATCTTCTGGGACAAGGGTTGGGAAGCTTTTCTGTAAAGGCCATGTAGTAAATATTTTAGGTTTTGTCGAACATAACAGTCTCTGTCACAATTATTCAGTTTCTCAGTGGGAATGCAAGAGTTCCCAAATTTGACTGGAGGAATGGGTATAGCTAGATTCTAGTAAAACTTCATTTACAAAAACACCTGATGACTCTACTTAGCATGCAGGCCAATGCCTGCTCTGGAGTGTGTGGGAATTTTGTTCAAAGGAAATGTCTCACTCGAGACATAGCCTATAGGATACAAGATCACCTGTAGGGGAGAGGAGAATGTTTGAGAAAGCTGCTGGCTGCTGAGTGCTTTTTGGAGCCTGGTGCCAGAGAAGCCCATCTTGTTAAGGGAACTGGGTGCTGAGTCTGCACATGCTGTAGGAATCATTCATTCGTTCAGTGCTTTTTGCCAAAAAAAAAAAAAAAGAGCCCATTAGGATTCTAATGAAAATTTTAAATTTATAGTATCTTCATTCTTCTAACACATTTGTCATTCATATTTATCAATAAATTATTAAATATTTCTTCATTTGTTCATGCTTATTTCCTAATGAATTGTTTAACATTAATGCATTAATAAACACATGAAAAGATGCTCCACATCACTCATTATTAGAGAAATGCAAATCAAAATCACAATGAAATATAATCTCATGCTGGTCAGAGTGGCCATCATCAAGAAGTCTACAAACAGTAAATGCTAGAGAGGATGTGGAGAAAAAGGAACCCTCTTATACTGTTGGTGGGAATGCAAACTGGTACAACCACTGTGGAGAAAAGTGTGAAGACTCCTTAAAAACTGGGAATGGGATTGCCATCAGATCAGATCAGATCAGATCAGTCGCTCAGTTGTGTCCGACTCTTTGCGCCCCCATGAATCACAGCACACCAGGCCTCCCTGTCCATCACCAACTCCCAGAGATCACTCAGACTCATGTCCATCGAGTCAGTGATGCCATCCAGCCATCTCATCCTCTGTTGTCCCCTTCTCCTCCTGCCCCCAATCCCTCCCAGCATCAGAGTCTTTTCCAGTGAGTCAACTCTTCTCATGAGGTGGCCAAAGTACTGGAGTTTCAGCTTTAGCATCACTCTTTCCAAAGAAATCCCAGGGCTGATCTCCTTCAGAATGGACTGGTTGGATCTCCTTGCAGTCCAAGGGACTCTCAAGAGTCTTTTCCAACACCACAGTTCAAATGCATCAATTCTTCGGTGCTCAGCCTTCTTCACAGTCCAACTCTCACATCCATACATGACCACAGGAAAAACCATAGCCTTGACTAGACGAACCTTTGTTGGCGAAGTAATGTGTCTGCTTTTGAATATGCTGTCTAGGTCGGTCATAACTTTCCTTCCAAGGAGTAAGCATCTTTTAATTTCATGGCTGCATATGACCCAGCAATCCCACTGCTGGGTATACACACCAAGGAAACCAGAACTGAAAGAGACACGTGTACCCCAATGTTCATCACAGCACTGTTTACAATAGCTACCATATGGAAGCCACTGTCCATCAGTAGATTAATGGTAAGGAATTTGTGGTACATATGCACAATGGAATATTACTCAGCTATAAAAAGGAACACATTTGAGTCAGTTCTAATAAGGTGGATGAAACTGGAGCCTATTATACAGAGTGAAGTAAGTCAGAAAGAGA
Source organism: Bubalus kerabau (assembly GCF_029407905.1). Classification (NCBI taxonomy): domain Eukaryota; kingdom Metazoa; phylum Chordata; class Mammalia; order Artiodactyla; family Bovidae; genus Bubalus; species Bubalus kerabau. Next base: position 71,655,946 of record NC_073628.1, read on the forward strand.
AATACAAATACTGTATATTAACACATATATATGGAACATGCAGGGCAGCAAAGGAGACACAGATGTAAAGAACAGACTTTTGGACTCAGTGGGAGAAGGAGAGGGTGGGATGATTTGACAGAATAGCATTGAAACATGTACATTACCATATGTAAAATGGATGACCAGAGCAAGTTCCATGCATGAAGCAGGGCACCCAAAGCCAGTGCTCTGGGACAATGCAGAAGGATAGGGTGAGCAAGGGGTGGGAGGGGGCTCAGGATGGGGGGACACATGGCCAATTCATGTTGATGTATGGCAAAAACCATCACAACATTGTAAAGTAATTATCCTCCAGTTTAAATAAATTCATTTAAAAATAAATTACTGCATTATTGTTTGTTGTTACAACTCTAAATATGATTCCATTTTAAATACATTTTTATCTAGTTATTTCCAGAATATGCATAATAAATGCTAGATAAAAATGATTGTTTTGCCTTCTCCATTCAATTTTACTTCATAATTTTATGGTATTTTTTTTCATTGCTAAGACTTCAAATTCTAACATTGCCATCCCTTTAATACTGATTATTACACAGAATTTGACACCATAGGTAAACAAAATATCATTCTAATTTGAATTAACTAACATTTTAAAATCAATAATGAATATTGACCTTTAGAAACATTCTTTTGCAATAACTAAAGTGATTAATTTTTCTCCTTCAAACTGTATATACAGTTTTAAAGGGAAATGATCATTCAGTGATAAATATATAAATTATTAATTAAGCTGTAATTTTGCTTGATAATTGTTTTTGTTTTAAAAAATACAGTATATACATACAATGGGATACTATTCAGCCTGAACACTGAGTGAAATTCTGACATTTACACCCAGTATGCATGAACCTTGAGGACATTGTACTAAGTGAAATAAGCCAGTCATGAAAAGACAAACCCTATATGAGTTTACTTACATGAGGTATTTAAAGTAGACAGCAAATATAATGGCACTTGCCAGGGGCTGGGGAAAGAGAAATGGGGATTTACTGGTTTATGGATATAGAGTTTCAGTTTTATAAGATGAAAAGAATTTTGGAGATGGGTAGTGGTGATGGTTATACAACAATATTAACACATTCAATACCTTTGAACTGCACAGTTAAAAATGGTGAACATGGTAAAAAAAATACTGTTTTAAAATCATCATTTATACTTTTGTATATAAATAATGAGGATATACACCTATAGTTTATTATCTAAAAATTAAATACTTTTGATTCTGAAATTATTATTTGAATAGTAAGTTAGCATAAGTAAATGTACAATTTTAATATTTAGAATTCCACTGAATTTCTTTTCATATTATTTTTAATACTTTTCAGTTCATAAGGTATACTTCAGATCTCAATAAAGAAAAAATTGAAATGATTAATTACTCTATCAGTAGTGAACAAAAGTCACAGCATCTACATTCTGCATCTATCATGTTTTCTATTAGCCTTTCAGAGCTAGTTTCCTTAAGATTTATATTCTGCTTCTATGCAATCATAATCATCAAAGAGAGTGTAATGAGACATCATCAATTTAATTTAAATTTTCAAAAGTGCCAAGTTGATTGATCTTTTAAAGGGCCACAGGGATCTTGAAGGTAAACATCTTTTTTAGCATTATCAGTTTAATTTCAGTGGTACAGTGGATCCTATGAGAGTATTACGAACATACACTCTTACATAAAATTTTATATGCCATTGCACTAAATTATAACTATGCTTGAAAGACTGAAATTTAATTAGCACAACCCATGCAGAAAAATCAGGAGTCAATACAATAATTTCACAAGAGATCTTTAAACTGTTTTGAATTATATGATTTAAAAAAAAATCATATCTTGGTGGCTCAGATGGTAAACAATCTGCTTTAATGTAGCAGATCTAGGTTCCATCCTTGGTTTGGGGATATCCCCTGGAGAATGGCAACCCACACCAGTATTCTTGCCTGGAAAAGAGAATTCCATGGACAAAGGAACTTCGCAGGCTACAGTCCATGGTTTCACAAAGAGTCGGACAAGACTGTGACTAACACTTTCACTTATCTTATCACAAATTAATTTTAAAAAATCCAAGTTGCAAAAGTCCAGAATAACTAACATCCAATTTAAATACACTAGATAATATGTTGGTAATACATTGGAGACATTCAGCTATGTGATAATTAGTCAAACTTACTCATGATAATCATTGGCAAACTCACATTGGCAAACTCACATTGGCACCAAAATTATTTTCTCTATTTTGGGGTCCATAAACTTCCTCCTTGACAAAAGCTTCAGTTGACAAATATATTCAGTATAATTATAGATGTTTATTTATATAATATATGAAAGTCCTCCTTGTATTTGTTTTTTTTTTTTTTTTTTTTTTTTTTTTTTTTAGGTTGCTGGGGTAAAAATGGAAACAGGCATCCTATGTTTTAATTTTCTAGAAATAGATAACAGAAAAAAATTTTAGTGTAAGAAAAATTTTCTTAAAATACCAAAGCAAATGTCAACATTTTTCTTCAATCAGTAAAGTTGCAGAAAGGAAAAACAACTCCAGTTATTTTAATAATTCAATAATGATTTAATATATAAGTTAACAAAGAATTATTGACCTGGGACTTTCCTAGAAGTCCAGTGGTTAAGACTCTGCACTTATGGTGGAGCCATGGGTTCGATCCCTGGTGGAGGAACTAAGATTCCACAAGTGTGGCAAGACCAAATTAAAAATAAATAAGTAAAAATAAGAATCATTGACTAGATGTAGAATAATTAAAAAGGCAAAAATGAAACACGGAAATATCATACACATAGAAAAAATGGGAAGCAACGACCAAAGAGAAGTGTGAGAATTTCTAATGTGTAAAGGTTGGGAAAGGGACCCCCTGGGACCAGGGACCCAGACTCCACAGAAGGGGCTCCAGCTGGCTGTGGGTGCTCGGGAGCACCCACAAGGCTGGTTCTGCAATTGTTGGCAAACTGAAAACTGGAACAAACTATTGCTAGAAGAGTGGAGAGGAAAAAAAAAAAAAAGGAAATAACAAAAAAAGGCATGTTCCAAAATGTATGCTGACAGGAAGAGAAAGAGAAAACAGAAAAAAGAAGCAAAGAGGAAAGTGATGTGTTTTTACTTCCTTTTCCAGGTTTCTAGCCTCATAGTACCCAGTATTGTTAGAATAAGAGGGAGTCAACTGGCAAAGAAAAAACGTGCTTTGCAGACTCATATCCTCCTTATCACCAAGCCAATTATACATAAAAGTGGATTTGAAATGGGGAAAATATTTAACAATTGTGTAAGAAAATTCAAAATTCTTAAAGTCAAGCCAAAACTTTAATAAAGCATCACTCTCAAAAGTCATTTCTGTGAAAGGTTGCTATATTTTCTTTTCTAACTCAATATGAGCACATCTGGGAAATTCTAGTTGAGTAGATAGTTTTAGTTTTCATTCCAATGTTTCCTTTCACTACAGGTAAAAGTCTTTTCTTGTTTTGTGTGCTGGAATTTTCTGATGTGATTGAGGCAATTCTCTTATTTTCTTTAAATTTATTTTACAATTTTTATATCCATGGTGCTACATTTGAGTATTAATTGACCTGAAATTTAATTTCAGTTTGATGTGATGTGAAGGCATACTTTTACTTTTGTACCATCCCCTGCACTCTCCAGTGTTCAGTTCAGTTGCTCAGTTGTGTCCGACTCTGCAACCCCATGAAATACAGCACGCCAGGCCTCCCTGTCCATCACCAACTCCCGGAGTTTACCCAAACTCATGTCCATTGAGTCGGTGAGGCCATCTAACCATCTCATCCTCTGTTGTTGCCTTCTGCCTTCAATCTTTCCCAACATCAGGGTCTTTTCCAATGAGTCATCTCTTCGCATCAGGTGCCAAAATATTGGAGTTTCAGCTTCAAAATTAGTCCTTTCAATGAACACCCAGGACTGATTTCCTTTAGGATGGACTGGTTGGATCTCCTTGCTAACCCTCCAGTGTGGATGGACAATTATCTCCAACAATGCACTGAATAATAAACAATTTCCTTCCTGTTTCATAATGCCATTCTGACAAACTGTTTATATCAAATCCCAAATAGCTGTGGGGATGTTGGAAGCAGTTTATTCTGTTTGTTTGGTCAACCTCTATTCTTGGTTGGAACTTTAGGATAAATTTACCAGTTCTTTCAATAAAATGTAATTGTAATTTTGCATGTAACAGATAAATTTGGAAAATATCTATTTTTACAAGTTTTAGTCTTCCTATGCATATACTTGGAGAAGGTAATGGCACACCACTCCAGTACTCTTGCCTGGAGAATCCCATGGATGGAGGAGCCTGGCAGGCTGCAGTCCATGGGGTCGCTATATTAATTCTTGTTTTACCTTCTTTTTCTTTAGTGATCTTAGTAAAATATCAACATATTTATTAGTTTTGTTCCTTAGTAAATTGTATCCTTTTGTATTAAAATAAGCTTCTCATTTTATAATAGTTTTAGATGTAAAGAAGAGTGGGAAAGATAATAGAATTGTCATATATCCCAAACCTGGTTTCCCCTATAATTACTATCTTACAGCATTTATGGTATACCTGGGGCTTCCCCCAGTGGCTCAGTGGTAAAGAATCTGCCTACAAAGCAAGAACTGCAGAAGATGTAGGTTCAATACCTAGGTTGGGAAGATCCCCGGAGAAGGGAATAGCTACCCACTCCAGTATTCTTGCCTGTCCCATGGACAGAGGAGCCTGACTGGCTACAAGTCCATAGTGCCACAAAGAGGACACAACTGAAGCAACTTAGCATGCACAGATGGTATATTTATCATGATTAACTAACCAATACTTAATATATTGCCATTAACTGAAGGCAATGGCACCCCATTCCAGTACTCTTGCCTGGAAAATCCCATGGACGGAAGAGCCTGGCAGGCTGCAGTCCATGGGGTCCCTAAGAGTCGGGCATGACTAAGTGACTTCACTTTCACTTTTCACTTTCATACATTGGAGAAGGAAATGGCAACCCACTCCAGTGTTCTTGCCTGCAGAATCCCAGGGACGGGGGAGCCTGGTGGGCTGCCGTCTATGGGTTCGCACCAAGTCAGACATGACTGAAGCAACTTAGCAGCAGCAGCAAGCTGCACACATTTTTGAATTTTGTTTGTTTGCACTAACATCTATCATTAATATCACATTGCATTTAGTCTTAAAACTTCTTGTCCTTCTCTGATTAGTTTCCCAGACTTTCCTTGTTTTGATCATCTCAAAAGTTTTGAAGAGTACTAGTCAGATATTTTTAGGCTATCTCTAAGTTGGAATTTGTCTGATGTTTTTCTAAAAATGAAACTAGAGTTGTGGATTTCAGGGAGGGAGACAAAGATCTGAATGCTGTTTTCATCCATCATGTCTGAAGGATGTACTATCAACATGACTATCATTATTGCTGTTGACCTTGATCACTTGGCTTGAGGTAGTGTTTGTCAAATTTCCCCACTGCAAAGCTGCCCCCCACCCCGCCCCCCACCTCCGGCTTTTTAACTCTTTCTACTATACACTGTTTGGAAGGAAGTTACTTTGCTCAGCATATGCTGAAAGGATAAGAAGTTATATATTAAAGATGTGGATTTAAAAAAAATGTACAATTAAAAAGTTCCTCTCCATTTACAGTTATTACAAAATATTGGCTTTATTCCCCATGTCATACAGTACACCCTTTAGTCTTACACCCAAAAGTTTGTAACTCCCACCCCCAGCCCTATATTGCCCTTCCCCTCCCATAATCACTAATTTGTCCTCTGTATCTTTGAATCTGTTTCTTTTTTGTTATATTCACTAGCTTACTATATTTTTAATATTCCACATACAAGTAATACCATGCAATATTTGTCTTTCACTTTATAAATGGTATTGTTTAAAATTGGATTTTATTCCTCTTTGTAGTAGATGAGAATATGTTTCATTTCTTATTTGAATAGTTCAGGGATTTTCTTTTACCTTCTCTGTAGACATTCATGTCCTCTAAAATGTATCCAGGCTTATTTATGCCTATTTCTAGTCATTATGCTCTTATTTTTTCACTCATTTCCTGCTTTGCTGACTCAGCCCCTTAGTAAAATAATGAATTTCTTCTCATTTTTAAACTTTAAATGGAGTAATTCTACTGTTTCATGAGAAAGTATAGCATTTTCTATGTATTTTAATATTTTCTTTAGCATATGGAAGATTTTTCTCCTAATTTTCTAAACATGAATTTTCATCCTGTTGAATTTTTAAAAGAAATATGTCTGCTAGATTTTAGAAAATAGTTTTATGCCATAGTTGAAGAACCACATTTGTTTTCTCCTTTAATCTGCTAATAGAGTAATATAAAGCAAAAGTTCCATAGTCATAATGTGTTTCCCAGATATATACTTTTTATATTGATCATGCAGTGTGTATAAACAACACACAGCGTATGTGTGTTTTCCTGGCTTCAATAATAATATTTTCTTTAGAATCATGGCATCTTTGTTCATAACTGAGATTGATCATTTTGATTTCACAGTTTCTTTCTGGGCTTTGTAATGAATATTTTCTTTTTTTTTTTTTTAATTTTATTTTATTTTTAAACTTTACATAACTGTATTAGTTTTGCCATATATCAAAATGAATATTTTCATAGCTCTGTAAAATATTCGGCAAGCTTTCTTTTCTTTTCTAATCTCTAAAACTACTTGTACAATGTAGAGAATATCAGTTCCTTTAGAGATGGTAAAAATGTATATCACTTTAAAATATTTAAAAGTTGATAAAAGTCTACATCAACATAAGACTGTCCTGGTGCTTTTTTTGTAGCTATATTTTAAAGTTTAAATTCATCGTAAGTGTTTTCAATCTTTTAAGAATTTTCATTTTTTATTTGTTAAGTTAGTCTATATTTAAGGGAAATTGTCCCACTGATATTTTCAAAGATACTGTCATGAACTTTTCATGCTATTATGATATTACCATGTATATTTGTATATACTCATTTATTGTTTGAATTCTTTCATCCTATTTCCTGTAATATAAGATCAGTGATAGTATAGATTTTCTCTTATTCACTGATATATCCCAGTATCTTATAATATCTGACAGATATAGTAAAATTTCCTCCTAGTTGTTGAATGAATGAAGAAATTGTGTTATAGTATAAAGTTTAAGATGATGAGCTATACAATAAAAAATGTCTGGGTTTAAAGGAGATCCTCTATTTTCTGGTGGTGTGATGTTGGGCAAATTGCTTAATCTCTTTAAAAGAGGACTTAACATAGTTACTTTACAGGCTTTTAAAGGATTACTGAACATAGTACCTACTTAGTAAACTTAAAACTTAACCTCAGTTATTATGACTATTATCTTATTAGTATTTAATTGTTACATATGTAATGATGAATAAGGTATGATCTTCACTATAAAGAATTGACAATCTCCTATTAAAGTGAGGAATAGCATCCAAATAAATGCAAAATAAGTGCTACAAATGGTAACATTTGAGTGTATGCAATTGTTAATTATTATAACAAGTAATATATGAAAATGCTTTTATTATTTTTACCATTTACAATGCTGAGAAACTTTAAAATATTATGGCTTTATTATGCTTTTTAACATGAGACAGACTGTAGCTCTCTGGATTTTTAAAGGTATGGTTAATCTCAAGACCAATTTTAGCATTTCTGTCAAATGTATTATCAAAATAAGTGAATAGCAACTATTTGGCCCAGGAAAGAATATGTAAATCATTATCAGACAAAAAACCTTTCCAAAAGTATCAGTGTACTGATGGGATTTTAACTTCACTTTTGATTCCTCATACTCTAAATCTCGTTCCCACTCTTCAAATTTGATATATAGATAAACTGTGGATTAAAAATGTTGAAGATCACATTCAGTTCAAGCAAAAATTCTCTATTTGAATGCACTTCTAGATTTGAGAAAATAGAGTGGATTCTGATCAGGAGACAAAAAGGTTGCCACATGAACCAGAGTAGAGATAAGTGCAATGCAAACTTAGTCCCCACCCCCACACACAAATTGTCAATGGACTGTATGAAATAAAGGCAGCTGAAATCTTGAGCATTTGGACATTTATTTTCAATAAGAATTTTTCTTAAATCAGTATAAGAAAGTTAAAGATTTAAATTTATACTAATGGTCACAATATTTTTAACAGCCCATTTGTAACCCAAAGAATGCAGATAAGAGTTTCTTCTGTAAATAGGAAAGAGAAATTTGCAATTTCGTCCTAAGGGTTTCTTGGTCATAGTGACTATTTTACAACCTACTTTTTAGAGAACTTAGCACTTTCTGAACCCTTTCATCTCAAAGTCTGGACTCGTAAAAGATAGACTAGACTTTGAATAGTTGCACTCAGAAGCAAATGTATAAATGTTTGAGAACTACCATATGTTTATGTCAGAGCTTGTATTGTTTTTCACATACACCAATGCAACATTAGTCTTGTAATGTGAATAGGAAGTATCCAGACTGGGAAAATGGAAAGAGTATTCCTGGAACAGGCAATAGCATGTGTGTATTCTATGAGGTACAATGCAATTTCAAGGAAAAATCAGTTTTACAGGGCTTATTGGAGTAGTTGCAGATGAAGTTAAAAGGGCATTTGTGACCATATTATAAAAGGATACTCTGCCAAAATAAAATATCTTACATACATCAATGTCATTCTTAGTAACTTTGTAATTATGCATAGCAACTAAGGTTAGCATTGAGTCTGACCCATGAATGATGACAAGTGTGTTAGTCTCTCAGTCATGTCCAACTCTGAGACCCCATGAACTGTAGCCCGCCAGGCTTCTCTGTCCATGGGATTTCCTGGGCAAGAATACTGGGGTGGGTTGCCATTTCCTTCTCCAGGGGATCTTCCAAACCCAGGTACTGAACCTGTGTCTCCTGCATTTGAAGGCTGATTCTTTACCATCCAAGCCACTAAAGGACAATAAAAATTCATAAATTAGAGATCACAGAGATACTTCTACTGCTAAAGATTATTAGTACTTTGAAGCCATGTAATCTGACTCACTATAGAAATTTGGAATTTGGACTCAATATGCCAGCAAATTTGGAAAACTTAGAAGTGGCCAAAGGACTGGAAAAGATCAGTTTCCATTCCAATCCCAAAGGGAGGCAGTCTCAATATTCAAACTACCACACAATTGTACTTTTTTTACATGCTAGCAAAGTAATGTTCAAAATTCTTCAAGCTAGGTTTCAACAGTATGTGAATCGAGAATTTCCAGATGACCAAGCTTGATTTAGAAAAGGCAGAGGAACCACAGATCAAATTGTCCACATCTGTTGGATCATAGAAAAAGCAAGAGAATTCCAGAAAAATATCTACTTCTGTTTAATTGACTACACCAAAGCCTTTGATTGACTGTGTGGATCACAACAAACTGTGGAAAAATTCTTAAAAAGATGATAATACCAGACCACCTCACCTGGCTCCTGAAGAACCTGTATGCAGGTCAAGAAGACACAGTTAGAACTGGACATGGAAAAACAGACTGGTTCAAAATTGGGAAATGAGTACATCAAGACTATATTATCACCCTGCTTATTTAACTGACATGCAGAGTACCTCATGTGAAATGCTGGGCAGGATGAGCTCAACTTGGAATTAAGGTTGCTGGGAGAAATATCAATAACCTCAGATATGCAGATGTTACCACCCTTATGGCAGAAAGTGAAGAGGGACTAAAGAGTCTCTTGATGAAAGTGAAAGAGGAGAGTGAAAAGTTGGCTTAAAACTCAGCATTCAGAAAACTAAAATCATGGTATCTGGTCCCATCACTTCAAGGCAAATACATGGGGAAACAATGGAAACAATGACAGACTTCATTTTCTTGGGCTTCAAAATCACTGAAGATGGTGACTGCAGTCATTAAAGGTGCTTGCTCCTTGGAAGAAAAGTAATGGCAAACCTAGACAGCATATTAAAAAGCAGAGACATTACTTTGCCAACAAAGGTCCGTATAGTCAAAGCTATGGTTTTTCCAGTGGTCATGTATGGATGTGAGAGTAGGACCATAAAGAAGGCTGAGCACTGAAGAACTGATGCTTCTTAACTGTGGTGTTGGAGAAGACTCTTGAGAGACCCTTGGACTGCAGGGATGTCAAACTGGTCAATCCTAAAGGAAATCAATTCTGAATATTTATTGGAAGGACTGATGCTGAAACTCCAATACTTTGGCCACCTGATGCAAAGAGTTGACTCATTAGAAAAGACCCTGATGCTGAAAAAGATGGAAGGCAGGAGGAGAAGAAGATGACTGAGGATGAAATGGTTGGATGGCATCACCAATCCAATGTAGACGAGTTTGATCAGGTTCCGGGAGATGGTGAAGGACAGGGAGGCCTGGAGTGCTGCAGTCCATGGGGTCATAAAGAGTCAGACGTGACTGAGAGTTTGAACAAAATAGCAATTTAATACATTTTGCTGAATGACAAAATATCTTTGATTTCCATAAGTATATTTGAATTGAAGACATGGTGTATATGTTTGTTCATTTATTTATATATGTTTGTAGGCATTGAACATGTTTCAGTTTTCTCATACCTTAGGCACTATGCTAAAGCCTGCAGACATAAGATGTGTGGATTTCATTGACTTCTTATAGTAGTAAAGTGGACAAGAAGAGATAGAAAATCGAACTACATATCATTAGTGAGGTTATAGGTTTTTAATAGATGTATATGCAAAGAATTATGGATTTAGCAGGGAAGAAGCACAAACATGTCTGAACAGCAAAGAAAAGAATCTAAACTTAAGCCAGGCCCCTGGTTGGATCAGTACTTAGAAATACTCCTACAGAAAAGGGCCAAGTGTTTTACTTTTTACTTAATCTCATTATTGTTTATAAAAGATATGTACCATGTACCTTCTTTAAACTTTTGCTTTAATATAGAAATAAAACTCATCAAAAGGTAAGAGGAATTCGAAAATAAATGAATATAAATATTCTTAAAAGCATAGTCTTGCATTCACTTAAAATAATTGAGTCAAGATTGTATTTTCTCTAAAATGTAGTGTTAAGGTTACTGAACATAGGTAATTAAAATATATTAAATTACAACTCTAAAAGATATTCATTTTGTTAGGGTCTTACATGAATATGCGTCCTTCCAAGCTTCTATCCATAGATAATGACATGATTATCTATACTCAGAAAAGAATGTTGCTGTTGTTCAGTCTAAGTCACGTCCGACTCTTTGTGGCCTCGTGGACTGCAGGACTCTAGACTTTCCTGTCCTTCACTACCTCCCAGAGTTTGCTCAAAGTCGTGTCTATTGAGTTGGTGATGCCATCCAACCATCTTATCCTCTGTTGTCCCCATTCTCCTCCTGCCCTCAATCTTTCCCAGCATCAGGATCTTTTCCTATGAGTTGGCTCTTTGCATCGGGTGGCCAAAGTATTGGAGCTTCAGTGTCAGTCCACACCATGAATATTCAGGGTTGATTTCTTTTAGGATTCATTGGTTTGATCTCCAATAGTCTAAGGAACTCTTGAGCCTTCCCCAGCACAATTTAAAAGTGTCTATTCTTCAACACTCAGCCTTCTTTATGAGTCAACTCTCACATCTGTGCATGACTACTGGAAAAACCACAGCTTTGACTATATGGATACTTGTCAGCAAATTGATGTCTCTGGTTTTTAATATGCTGTCTAGATTGGTCATACCCTTTTTCCCAAGAAGCAAGTGTCTTTTAATTTCATGGCTGCAGTAAAAAATACATAGAATTTAAAGGTTTCTTATTAGCCCATGTAAGCCACTTATATTTGAAGTTAATGTCAACAATGTCAACTGAATTAAGTGTTTCAATAAGATCATCTTCCAAGATAACAGGAGCGTAGGATCCAGCTTGCAGAGAGCTCCCAATGGAACCCTAGAGTCTTTAACTGAAAATAATTGATTTATGTAAAGTGCAAACTCATTAGACAATCACTGGGTGAATGCACTGTTTCTCTGGGGTGTAGAACTGCCATCATGCTGGCCTGCCTTGTTTGGCACATTGAACTCATTGTGTTTTGATGTTTAAACCTAACTTAGGCTAAAGATTGTAAAGCCCCTTAAAGAAAAAAAAAAGCTGGCTGAAGTCTCCAATTCTTCTCTAAGAAATGATCAAATTTAAAATAGCATTTTTTAGATTTGGTGGGAGGAGTGGGAATTATAGATATTCAAACATTGAAAACAGCAAAAAAATAAATGAGGCTGTTCTTTCATTATAAGGACATTTGAATTCTTATTACTTAATGTTCTGTGCAAGAGGGAATGACTATATCCATTTTTTAAAGAAAAATTTTAAGCTTTTCTGAATCACTCTTTTTTTCCCCCAATTCTCCTTTTAATCCATTTAATAAATGTATTCTGATAACTGATCAGATACCAAGTTTATACTGAAAATACCAACTTTTCCAATTTTAGAATTGGTTGTTAGAGAAAATACTTTACATTTGATGTACTTTATAGGTACTAAAAATCATTTTAATATATCATCATGCTAAATATATGTTTTTAATTTTCCCAATAGAGGTTAGCTAATTATTAGAAATTCAGTTTAAAGTAGTTGGTAAATGTGATGAAGATAGAATAGTTATTTTGAAAGATAAAGCCTTAATGTTCTGGCCCGTAGAAGAATCTATTATTAAAAAGTATTATTTACAATGGATATAGTGACACTGAAAACCTACTTCTTATTTAACTAGACTCTCTGCCTTTCAGATGTAACCTTATCTCCTTAATCAAGTACTCTGTACAGGATTCATGATTGAATAAGAAACTCTAAAACTGAAAATCCCTCCTTACTTTCTTGAGACCTTTTGGTCAAGGTTTCATAATATTGAACCATAAAAATGAATTTCTTTTTTCAATTTTATATGCTCTCTACTTTTGCAAATCTTGTTGTATAGTCACAAACTTCATGACAGATAACTGCCAAAAATATTGGCTGACTTGAAATATGTTACTCAACAGCATGTGCAAGATAATAGCCAGTGGCACATATTCAAAATTCTAAAATATTCTATGGCCACTGATTTTACTTTCGTGTATTCAGTAGATCAGAATTCGGTCTTACTTGCACAAAGTTGAGTTTCTGAGTTCCTAAAAGTTGTTCTTTTTTTTTCATATTAAGTATAGATTTTATTTTGAGACAAAATGAAACAGTTTTAAATTTACTTAGCCCAATACTTAGCCCACTAAGGGCTCAATACATATTAATTATCATTATTATACTATTTAATACAGCTTTTCAAAATAATGAAACTGAACAACTCTATTTAATAGATTAAAGAACTGAAGCCTAGAAGAACTGCTCCTCTTCCACAGCTAGTAAGTAACTGAAGGTGTCTTTGAGCATAAGTATCTCTGATATCTATGTTCTCTAAAATGTGCATGCTGTACATACACACACACAGGTATACATGTACATTTAGTTAATCTGAATAAAATCTAATTTTTAAATTATAAAAATGGAACTAAACACATCTTTATCTTCTAAATGGTTGAGTTTTTCATAGAGAGAATGTAATATACATGGTACATCATTATCTGGGCTTCCCTCGTGGTTTAGTGCTAAAGAATCTGCCTGCTAATTCAATGCAGGTTCAATCCCTGTACTGGGAAGATCCCTTGGAGAAGGAAATGGCAACCCACTCCAGTATTCATGTCTGGGAAATCTCATGGACAGAGAAGCCTGGCAAACTACAGTCCATGGGGTCACAAAAGAGTTGGACACAACTTAGAGACTAAACAGCAACAACAATAACATCATTATGTACCAGCTGTAGAATAAAAGTGGTCAAGCAGAAGGCTGCAGAGAAAATTATGCTTAAAAACTGGATAAATGGTCCAGTTTTTCACCAACTTGGTCAGAATATGGTTCACATTGTTGGCAGAAGAGTAAGGGACATGTAACCCTTCTACAGCCTATGTGTCCTGACAACCTGGGTGTCCCTCATGTAGGCAGCATAGGGAAGGCAGTAGGAACGTCTTGGGACAGCTGTCCCTAGAGAGAGCCATCAAGGGAACACTATCTTCTCTTAGGCTAACTGGAAGTTATAAGGATGTTTACAAAGGCTGCGTTGTCCACACAAAAATAATCTATTGATAGATGACATCTAATTTAAAGCTGTTCACAATTTTTCACTCCAAATATATAGTATTTATCCCTAAATTCAAGTGAGCTATTGTTTACTTGCTTTTAATAAAAAGCCTCCTGGCTTCAACTAACTGAAGACCTGGCATAGTGGCTGGTGGAAGAAAACCTCCCTTATAAAGTGTCAGATATGAAGAAGCCTCAGGATACAATAACCAAAAGCAATAACCTTAGAGAATTCTGCCAATAGACACATGCACAGACAAACATGGCATAATTTGAAGTAATTTTGTTAGGGCATGCTAGCATTGACAAAATTAACTGGATCAGTCTGTTTTCACAGTATTTACATAGTATTGTAGAGGATGAACTTGCTTTCAGATTTTATTAATGGTTTTGAAAGATTAGGCAATTGTTCTCTTCCTTAATTTTCATTTCATCTACGTGCAAAGAGCTGGCCTTACTCCACAGCTATTGACCTCTTATTTGGTGCTTCTGCTGATACACAGACAGTGCATCCTCCAGCTGAATGTTTTGAGGTCAACTAACATAAAAGGTGATTCTAGCATAATGATTACAGAACATTCTAACAATGTTGCTAATTTATTGAAATAAGCAGAATTTATCTGTCTCATTTGCCTTATATTTAGCTGAGACTATAAATATAATTCATAGATTTCTTTTTTTATTACTGTGCAAATAGTAGAACTAAGGCCCTAGGATCCTATTTAAGGCAACTTGAAGATCATGATGTCTACTTTCTCTGCCCAGTAGATAAATCATATCTTGAAAAAAAATCAATATTTTATATTGCTATCTTAGTTTTAGAAATTCTTCCCCTCCCTAATTTTGATATCTCCTTTAAGTCTGACAAATTCAGAGGAAAAAATGGCAAATTTTTGGATAAATTCTGAGCAAGGAAAAACATGGTAAATTAAAATTCGTAAGTATGATAGCTTTAATGATTTCAGATCTTTGGAAGAGTCTGAAAGCACATTTAACATATAGTATAACATAAGTAGCCCAATGTCTACCAGAAAAAAATAGTGAGTTAACTAACAGTATGAAAAGCAACTCTATAGGAAAATCCAATGGTCTTTTTTTATGATAGAAGAAATGTATGTTCATTTTGGATGTAAGTGTTCACTCTGAAAAGTAGCATCACTTGTTTAAAGCCTCATAATCTACCTGGATGAGGTAATATGACTCATTGAAGGTCAATTTTCTATCACAGCTCTGCTGCCAAAAACTGAAATGACAGCTGTTGACACAGAATGTCGTTAAGGAGCAAAGACTGAAGAGGCTTCTTCTGAATAAAACACTAAACTATCCTTGAACTAAGTAAGTAGGACTACTGGCAACTGTTAGTCTTATGAAAGATAAGATTATGTCAGAATTTATTTTTCAATTGGCTTCAATTTTCCAAAAGATAACTTGCTACATGGAGTGGTTTGTCAAAAGTCTACATATCACAACTTAAATGTGCCCCCCTCAAAAAAAAAAAAAAAAGCTACTTTTTTTGCTTCCTAAAACTGATTGCACCTGGCACTGGAGCCCTATTCTCACGATGGGCTTGGAGGTTGGAGAGATACTTAAATATGTTCCTTCAAGGTCACTTAAGTCTTTCTGTTGAAACCATCTCTATCTCCTCCTCCACCTTTGGCCATCCCCACCTTCTTGTTTATTTAGTCCTATTTTTGTACCTCTTGGTTTTGTAGCTACTCTCTCCCTCAGCATTTCTTCTCAAAACACTCTCCTTCATCCTCAAGTACTTAGCTTTCTGATAGTCAGCTTTCTTTGCTGACTCCTGCCGGCATCTCCCTACCTCTTCTGCAATAGCAGATGCCTATCCTTGCTGCTTCCTCTGCCAGAGAAATTCACAAACTATTCTCTTGGCACAGGGAATGTCCATCGGTTGCTTCCAGGGAAGTTCAGCAATCCTCTGATGACCAGGATCCCCAGTGAAATTTTGCTGAGATTCTCACCCCTGGAAAATCAGCCATGCATCCCTTGGGGATGCCCATCCTGCTGCTTCTGCTCCATGGTACTTGCCTCTCACCAATGCACATTTCTGGAAGGTGGGCTGACTCTTAGTTCTACAATGCTTTACCTCTGCCTACAAGAGATGGGTGGAAATCTCCATGTTTATTACACTACTTACAGGGCCACTGGAGATAAAATGGAGGTTTCTGTCCTGGGTCACATAGTAGCCCAATCCTATGATCTGCCAATTAAAACTTACCACACCCACTCTACTCTACTGTGCCAAGAGAGTCTCTAATAGATTTGACTTTTTTTTTTTCCCATTTTTCTTCCATTTTTGTAAGGAAATAAGCTCCATTGTACCCCAGCTCTGAAAATAAGTTTAAGGAGATGTATTTGTTGTTGTTGTTCAGTCTCTATGTCTGACTCTGAGATCCCATGGAGTACAGCATGCCAGGCTCCTCTTTCCTCCACTCTCTCCCAGAGTTTGCTTAAATTCATGTCCATTGAATCAGTGATGCTATCTAACTACTCATCCTCTGCCACTCTCTTTGCCTTTTGCCTTCAATCTTTCTCAGATTCAGAATCTTTTAGTCAGCTCTTTGAATTAGATGGCCAAAGTGTTGGCCTGAAAATACAAAGTATGGCCAAAGTGTTGCTGCCTGGAGAACCCCAAGGAAATAGATGCAGAGGTTAAACAAGAAATTCACTGATAATTTGTTTTTCCATTTCTCATCCTTTCTCCAAGGATAGGATGAGATATATATATATATATACATAATGTATATCAAGCCTATATATATATATATATATATATATACTTCCCTGGTGGTTCAGACAGTAAAGATTCTGCCTGCAATGCGCGAGACATGGGTTTGATCCCTAGGTTGGGAAAGACCCCCTGGAGAGGGGAATGGCAACCCACTCCACATTCTTGCTGGGAGAATTCCATAAACAGAGGAGCCTGGCAAGCTACAATCCATGGGGTTGCAAAGTGTCAGACATGACTGACCAACTAACACACTATATATATATATATATATATATATAGAGAGAGAGAGAGAGAGAGAGTCACTCGAATCACTGAAGTATAAGATCTGTTTCTTTTTATCTCTGCAAAGTGTATAGAGTGACCTCTTCGTGCTATCCTTGTTCAGCATTTCAATTTCTAATTTGCATGTATCACTGTCAATATATTTAATGATGTTATTCCATAAAATTATACATTGCAATTTTAGTTATTTGAATGCGGTTCACTAGACAACACATAAATCAGAATTTTACATGTTCTAATCCCTTGCCATTACTTACAAGTAGCTGAATCTGTGATGCATGTGCTCCTCTCTTCAGTCACATCCAACTCTGTGATCCCATGGACTGTAGCCTTGCCAAGGGCCTCTGTCCATGAAATTCTACAGGCAAGAATACTGGAGTGCATTGCCATGCCTTTCTCCAGGGCTGAACCTGTGACAGTCATTATCCATTGTATTTAAGATTTTTCTAAATTGTGTTTCTCCTATCTAACATCCCCAAAGCAGCTCTGTATTATCTTAGGAATGGCTCCACTTGCAGACTGCTGCTGCTGCTGCTAAGTTGCTTCAGTCGTGTCTGACTCTGTGCGACCCCATAGATGGCAGCCCACCAGACACCCCTGTCCCTGGGATTCTCCAGGCAGAAACACTGGAGTGGTTTGCCATTTCCTTCTCCAATGCAGGAAAGTGAAAAGTGAAAGTGAAGTCGCTGAGTCTTGTCCGACTCCTAGTGACCCCATGGACTGCGGTCCACCAGGCTCCTCCATCCATGGGATTTTCCGGGCAGGAGTACTGGAGTGGGATGCCATTGCCTTCTCCCCACTTGCAGACTGCAAAGTAGTAAATATCTGTTCTGATTCCTGCTAACTGGAGAGCTTCGTGTTCCAGTTCTAGCATGGTGATGGGAAAGGGAGTGGAATCTAGTTAACTGTCTAATTTGAGATCGAGACTGTGTACCAACTGAAAGCAATTTTTTGGTAACTAAATTTATAGCAATTATATTTGATGTGCAATATCCTTACATGTACTCTGGCCTTATGTTTTACTAATCAATTTAACCCTTAATTTAAAAAAATTATTTGTAATACTCAGATATATTTATCATATAACCATTTCACTTATTTATGTCAAGTGTTTAAGTCAAAGATAAATTATTCTATCTGAGGAAAGAAAAAGTGGTATAAAGACAGGATGATAAGAGGGAAAAACCCATATAAATTAAAATATATAGCAATATGATCTTTGTAAATTCAAGTTTCTAAAAGCTATTAGGAATCTAAATTTCTTTCACAAAAATAATGGATTGTATGACTCAAGATTTCTTTTACTCCATATTTTTATTAACTTGTAAAATGGTACTATCAGTCTAGTGGCAATATTCACTTTTTATATTACTTTTTAACTAATATATTTTTACAAAGCATTTTGCCTTTGTTTCTAAGGTTGCTTCTTTCCTCTAAAAGATATAACCAGCAAAAATACACATTTTTCTAAAAACTGTAGCAAATTATATAATTTCTTTTCTAGCTTGATGATAAGCTATTTTTGACTTTTCAAAGGATGATTTTTCATTTTTAAATTATGCTTCTGTGACTTTCAGTGTTAGCTTTTAGAAATGTTTCTAATGAGAAAATCACAAGGAAAATTAACTTTATATGTTAACATGAAAAGAAATCATACTGAGGTGTTTTGAAATTATTTTAGTGAAACATTGAATGAAAAATAAAAATACCAGAAGCTCAAGAATAACTTACCTCTAAGCACATTGTTTACGAAGAATTGGAATCAATATACTTTACACATTTTAAGGTACTGTCTGTGATGCTCTCAAAGCTCACATGAAGCAGGTGTTAGATGAGTGGAAAGATACAAGAAGAGAGAGATGGGGCCCTTCAGTGTTTCATGCGCTCTGGGTAGAGGAGAACAAAGAAGAAAATCCAAGTGGGTTCTTAAACATCCTATCCTTTTACAATAGCTTCTGTTTTGTTCAAGTGACAAATTTTACTTCAGATGAAAAATCATACTCAATCTTGCAATGAGTTCAAAGTATCTGAGTACAAAGTACTGAGAAAAATTTAAAATTCGTCTCCTATTTAGGGAAAGGAAGGAAATGGAGGAAGATAAAATAGGGAGGGAAGGAGGAAAGAGAGATGATTCGAATAACTCCTAATCTCCAAAACAATATCCTTGGCTTAACTCCAAGATTTCCATGAACTTGGCTGTACATACATGGTATACCTTCTACTTCCCGTTTCTTGATCCATGTTTTTCTAATCTGTATGAGGTGTGTCCTTGCTTACAATTTACATTTTTAGTGGAGCCAAAACATTTTCCATCCACTGGTCTTCCTTTTTTGATAAATGGAAACTATGCTTGTAATTTCTCAGCATTAAAAACCTGGGAGACAATGTGGCTTGTCTTTCATAACCCAGACCCTGTCTGTCAAAAAGTCCCATCAGATCTATCTATGAAATAGACCTAGACTTCCATTTTTTGTTCTTTTTTGTATCATCACTGGTACCATCCTGGTCCAATCCACCACCTTCTCTTCCAGATTATTGCAATAGCTTCCGATATGCCTGCCTCTTTCCTATTCTCTGTAGAGCGGTCAGTGTGATCTGTTTATAATACATTATGCTGCTGCTGCTGCTGCTGCTGCTGCTAAGTCACTTCAGTCGTGTCCAACTCTGTGCAACCCCATGGACTGCAGCCTACCAGGCTCCTCCGTCCATGGGATTTTCCAGGCAAGAGCACTGGAGTGGGCTGCCATTGTCTTCTCCAACAATACATTATATCATGTCATATTTTGCCAAAACTTCTCTACTTTTCCCACCTCAATGTCAATAAAAGCCAAGCTCCTAAAGTGGCCTACAGGCCTTTGTACTTGTTGCGCCTCTGCCTGGACACTCTCCATCCAAAGGTCAGCAAGCATTCCGCCATCATCATCTTTAGATCTCGCTCGTGTCCTGTAGTCAGAGGCCTTCCCTGACCATCCTCTATCAAATACCAACACCCCCTCCCCTATAAGTGCTGAATTTCCCCCAGAGCTCTTTTATCCATATGATAAATGATATTAATAATAATGATAGCAGGTATGTCTATGACTTTATGTTCCATCCACTGTCCAAATAACCTTACTTATATGGATTCATTTAATCCTCATAACAACACTATTATCGTCATTTTGCACGTGGGGAACTTAAGGCAACTGAGAGTTAGTCAGTGTTAGACTCAGAGTTATAAAGTGGCGGAGCCGAGATTCAAAGCCTTGAAGTTTGTCTCCAGCATCTGTGCTCCCGTCCAATCTGAGCGATAGCTCCTCAAAGTATAGGTAATTCTGTTGTTTGTTTATTGTTTGTGGTCTCCTGCAGGAACAGAAAATTAAGAAAGACAGAGACTTATTATTGTACTTACAACTATATTCCAGTTCTTAGAATAGTCCTGACTTACAGGAGATTCTCAATTCATATTTGTTGATGATGATTCTACGTCATGACTCACACTCTTCCTCTGTCTAAACTGCCTTGGCGCCTGCTTAATTCTGGCTTGAACTATGGTTACATCTTCTGGTATACAGGCAGTTCTTTGAAACTGAAGCCATACATGAAGGTTCTATGTTAATTATCATAAATCTTTTCACATGATATATGATAAAACAGTCTTGTGTTCATCCTAAATGGATACATTTATCTGGAAGAAGATATTTCTCAGGACAAGGCAACCTCATAAATAGTAGCTAGCAAAGGGGATATCTGCATGTATTTGTAAGAATATGTGCTAATTAAGACTTAGAATTGGCTCTCTGCTCTCTACCTCTGAAACTAAGGGTTTTATTTTAAACGCAAAATAATCAAGATTGATTCTGGATGTACAGTTTTATTATATTTCACTCAAGCAGAGTATTAAATGAAGCTTTTCAGACCACATTCAATTAATAGATTGTTTTTGTCATTACTTTGTTTTCACTATATGAAATTATTTTGTAATCCCCAAAAGAAATCTGAGGAACTTTATTCCTTTTGAAGTGTCTTTATATTTACTCTGTGTGTGTACACACACACACACACACACACACATACACACACACAGACACACACAGTAGAAGCATACAGTCAATATTTTTATTCATGGCATGCTTTGAGTATACGAGTAAAAAATTATTGGAATATGCAACTTAGTAACTGTAATTGTAAAGAATAATAACCTAAGAATCTAACCAGATTAAAAATCAATTCAGTGTGACTTTGTTACATTTCCTTCATTTCCTAATGGTTTGTAGGTGTACACTTTAGTTAACGGATAGGTGTGCCAAGTAATAATTTCTCATGCAATGGTTATTTTGTTGACAGTATGAAAATGCTTTCATATCACATGTGGAACAATACCATAAAGGAACCATACTGACTTTCATGAGTTATGCAGACAAAATGAACTTCTTTGACAAGTGACTTTATAACTGCTTGCCTTTTAAATTACTTTTACAAATCATTCGGCACACCTTGGTGACAGAGAACAAGACATAATATTTCATTAATACCTCTTTTACTAGAAGTGAGCTAACCTTGATTATCTAAAGAAGAGAATAATCTTTCAAAATTTTGAGAATATACTTTTTTTTTTAGATTTAAAATCATAAGTGTATTACCACTGTTACTCCCTGTAGGTACTGGGCATTAGTGTTGGACTATTTACATGCATTATTATGTTTATTCCTTATGACAAATATGACATTTGGATACTTATGATTTTACGGTTAAGAAAACATGACTCAGAGGCATTAGTTGTCTTGCTTATATATACTATATATGTGGCATCTAGAATTCAAACTCTGCTCACTCTTTAAAATCTTGCCTAGCTAATGGCGACAACTAATATACTGATATTTTTAGATGAATATTATAACATACTTTATAAGCCTGATTAAAAATAAATCACTCAGCTCACAGTCTGTGTTGATCATGAGAATTCCCCATCAAGAATGTAACTGAGCAGAGGTCTCTGTGCTGCCATTTTGAAACCAGTATCCTTTGTGTTAAAGTCAACTCCTCATGGATGGCTCCCAGCCAATTACTGAGCACAGTAGCTTTCTCCTGAGAGGGACAAGATGCTTCTGAGGTTGATATTACCCATTGGTTGACTCTGGTGACCTTCCTCCCCTCTCTCCATCACTCAGGATCAGATTTGCCCTCCCTGACTTCTCCAGACCTCTCCATATTTTTCCTCATTTGGGTGTTCCTAATAAAACCCTTTTCATACTGTTCATGGTGTTCTCAAGGCAAGAATACTGAAGTGGTTTGCCATTCCCTTCTCCAGTGGACCACATTCTGTCAGACCTCTCCACTATGACCTATCCATCTTGGGTGGCCCCACACAGCATGGCTTAGTTTCATTGAGTTAGACAAGGCTGTGGTCCATGTGATCAGATTGGCTAGTGTTCTGTGATTGTGGTTTCATTCTGTCTGCCCTCTGATGCCCTCTCTAAGCACCTACTGTCTTACTTGGGTTTCTCTTACATTGGACATGGGGTATCTCTTCATGGCTGCTCCAGCAAAGTGCAGCCAAAGAATGTTCAAATGCCAAATGCCAAAGAATGCTCAAACTACCACACAATTGCACTCATCTCACACACTAGTAAAGTACTGCTCAAAATTCTCCAAGCCAGACTTCAGCAATAGGTGAACCATGAACTTCCAGAGGTTCAAACTGGTTTTAGAAAAGGCAGAGGAACCAGAGATCAAATTGCCAATATCCACTGGATCATCAAAAAAAGCAAGAGAGTTCCAGAAAAACATCTATTTCTTCTTTATTGACTATGCCAAAGCCTTTTACTCTGTGGATCACAATAAACTGTGGAAAATTCTGAAAGAGATGGAAATACCAGACCACCTGACCTGCCTCTTGAAAAACCTGTATACAGGTCAGGAAGCAACAGTTAGAACTGGACATGGAACAATAGACTGTTTCCAAATAGGAAAAGGGGTATATCAAGGCTGTATATTGTAACCCTGCTTATTTAACTTCTATGCAGAGTACATCATGAGAAACTCTGGGCTGGAGGAAGCACAAGCTGGAATCAAGATTGCCGGGAGGCTGGTACACTGAGACGACCCAGAGGGATGGTATGGGGAGGGAGGTGGGAGGGGGGTTCAGGATAGGGAACACGTGTATACCCGTGGCGGATTCATGTTGATGTATAGCAAAACGAATACAATATTATAAAGTAATTAGCCTCCAATTAAAATAAATAAATTTATATTAAAAAAAACCTCAGATATGCAGATGACATCACCCTTATAGCAAAGTAAAGAAGAACTAAAGAGCCTCTTGATGAAAGCGAAAGAGGAGAGTGAAAGAGTTGGCTTAAAGCTCAACATTCAGAAAACTAAGATCATGGCATCTGGTCCTATCCCTTCATGGCAAATAGATGGGGAAACAGTGGAAACAGTGTCAGACTTTATTTTCTGGGGCTCCAAAATCACTGCAGATGGTGATTGCAGCCATGAAATTAAAAGATGCTTACTCCTTGGAAGGAAAGTTATGACCAACCTAGATAGCATATTCAAAAGCAGAGATATTACTTTGCCAACAAAGGTCCGTCTAGTCAAGGCTATGGTTTTACCAGTGGTCACGTGTGGATGTGAGAGTTGGACTATAAAGAAAGCTGAGCACCGAAGAATTGATGCTTTTGAACTGTGGTGTTGGAGAAGACTCTTGAGAGTCCTTTGGACTTCAAGGAGATCCAACCATTCCATCCAAAAGGAGATCAATCCTGGGTGTTCATTGGAAGGACTGATGTTGAAGCTGAAACTCCATTATTTTGGCCACCTGATGCGAAGAGCTGACTCATTGGAAAAGACCCTGATGCTGGGAAAGACGGAGGGCAGGAGGAGAAGGGGACAACAGAGGATGAGATTGTTGGATGGCATCACTGACTCAATGGACATGAGTTTGGGTAAACTCTGGGAGTTAGGGATGGACAGGGAGGCCTGGTGTGCTGTGTTTCATGGGGTCGCAAAGAGTGGGACATGACTTAGTGACTGAGCTGAACTGAGTAAAACCCTTATATGCTTAATTCTGTCCTTATATTTGCTTCTAGGAGTATCCAAGCTAACTTGTAAACCATTTATTTATTAAACACAGTAATTTTTGGCCACTGTATATCTTTCTCAACTTATGATGTGGTTAATTCTTGATAAACCTGTTAGTTAGCTAAAATACCATAAATCAAAAATATATTTAATATATCCAAACTACCAAACATCACAGCTTCATGTCACTTATGTTAAATGTGCTCAGAATACTTACATTATTTCACAGTTAGGCAAAATCATCTAACACAAAGCTATTTCATGATACAGTGTTGAACAAATCATGGAATTTACTGACTACTGTACTGAAAGTGAAAAACATAATAGTTGTGTGAGTTCAGAATGGTTGTAAGTGTATCAGTTGTTCACCTTCATGAGTGTGAATTGCCATTTCCACTGCCCAGCATCATGAGAGCATCACACCATACAGTGCTAGCCCAGGAAAAGATAAAAATTCACAATTCAAAATATAGTTTCTACTGAATACATATCACTCTCATACCATAGTAAAGTTGAAAAATCATTTTGTGGAACCACAAGTATGGGACCATCTACAGTCTGTTCATTTTTTGCTGATGTTCCATGAGATAGCTGAATTCTGTTGCTACATGTCCAATTTGTATCCTTTCTTTAAGCTTCAGTATTAACTTAAAAGAGAACCTACCCTGGTCTGCTTCAATTAAAACTTATGGCATCTTTCTCTAGAGTCCTCTGGTAATTTATGTGTTCCATTCTATAAAAGTTTTACTTAAATACCTTGTTCTAGAAAAAACTAAGTACATACTTTGTTATTTTATAGCATTTATAGATATGCACACATATATTAAAATGTGGGCTTCCAAGGTGGTGCTAATGGTAAAGAATCCACTGCCAATGGCAGGAGACATAAGAGACATGGGTTTAATTCCTGGTTGGGGAAGAAATAGAGCAGGGCATGGAAACTCCAGTATTTTTGCCTGAAAAATGCCTTGGGCAGAGTACCCTGGCGGGCTACAGTCCATGTGGTCACAACAGGTCAGACATGACTGAGTGACTGAGCACAAATAAATATATATTTAAATGTTATAAAACTCACCGTGCCTAGCACAATGCCATATATAATTAACACTTAGGAATTCCTTGTACTCATTCAGCCACACCCATTTATTTATCATCTGTCACTGCTTTCCCATTAAAGAAGCTGAGTTAAATGCAGTCAGCTCTCTTTATCTGTGGACGTTATGTTCTATGAAGTCACAACAAACACCAAATTAGCCTACACTGAACAATTTCACTGGGAAGAAACACAGGATTAGTTTCCTGTGAGCTGCTGGTCACACATTTTTTTAATCAATCAATACATAGCCTTGTTTTGTGTGTGTTATTTTTTAAAAGTATCTTACTGAGTATAAACTGTTGATTCATTAACATTGAACTCATGGCCAATAGCACCACAACTCATGCTTGAAAGATTATCTGACACTTGTGCTCTCTCCCTGACACATCACAGTCTTACCTAGGAGCGCCAGACAAGCCCTCAGTTTGGGGGCCATTTCAAAGAGCAAACCCATCAAAAAAAAGGGCACAAAAATGCAAGAACTGTAGCACTAAATGTACCTTTAATGGCCACTTATTTACAGCGTGAGAGCTGAAGCAAGAAGACAGAGCATGACTTTGTTCAACTGTTGAGAATGTGTGTGTTGAGCAATTCAAATTTTACACTGTTAATTTTATTCTCCTGTGTACATATGATACATACTATAAGGAAGTGTAGTCATTAATTACCAATTGAAATGTTAAAGAGTGGCTTCCTTATATCCTATAACACAGTCCTATCTTCCAACCTTGGCAAGTTTTTTATTTAGAGTGATTTTCCCAGGAGTACTAGTAAGTATAGCAATGCATGAGCATAACTTCTTTAATTGAGAAAATTGTCAAAGCTATGAGGCATTTGATACTGTTTAAGTGATATGATTTTAATTCTCCATTCTGATTCTAGAGGATGAAAACCTCTTTTATATATTGTGGATAAATTATATATATATATATATATATATATATATATATTTATCAGGAGGTTCTGGATTTAGATTTGAAATCATTTTAATTATGTAGTCATAATGATTTAAGTAGAAATATTTGACTATTTCACTAAATGTCTGTTCTCAATAGTTGGCACTTTATTCATCAAGTAATTAGATGCACAAACCAAATAATATTAAGTATAAAATAACTAAAAATTCATCATACTTGTTCCTTGGTTGTCAGGAAGCATTTAACAGGAGGCTTCCTGTGTGCTGTTTTGGATCTGTCAGGAATCCTCTGTTCCTTATTAATTCCTGAATATTCTGGAACTAAGAGGAGAGGCAAGCCTCTCCTGGGGCTGAGGGATTGAGGCATTTCCTTCATTAGTTTTTCTATACGGTGCTAAGTACCCTCTTCCTTCTTGTGAACCATATGGTAAAAGTGATTATTTACAACTCTCTCTCTCTTTAATATGGATCGCCTATGTTTTTTAAGTATGGAATTTTAATCTTTATCTTTGCTGAGAATAACTGCAGTATATATGCCCACACCATGTTGATTAAAACACCTTTGCTCCATCAGAGCTCTGGTCCCTGTGTTTTGCTTTCTCTTTCTCTTTTTCTCTCTCTCTCTCCCTTCCTGTCTCTCTCAGGCTATTTCTTTGGAGCGCAGAGGCTCTCTGAGTTCACTTTCCTGCCTGGGCTTCTAAGACCCTCTAGAGAAGGCGCTCTGTGCCTTCACCCAATGGAGAGGGCGCCTGAGGCCTCCGTGAACAGAGCAAGCCCTGTGCAGGGGCTTTATTGGCTTTCTGTGTAAACCAAGGAATATCAGACTCTTTCTCTCTCCTTTACTTTCTTATCAGTGGACTCTGGACCACCAGGTTCTGGTCCATTAAAGGACCACAACACTTGGTCAAGGTAATCTTTTTTCCCTCAGTATAATTCAAATTCAGACACATTTTTGGAAATCTGGAAATATATTTTTTATTTTTTATATAAATTTATTTATTTTAATTGGAGGCTAATTACTTTACAATATTGTATTGCTTTTGCCATACATCAACATGAATACACCACGGGTGTACACATGTTCCCCATCCTGAACCCCCCTCCCACCTCCCTCCCCATACCATCCCTCTAAATGATTAAAAATGTATTGGTTCATCAAAAATAAGGTGTGCATTCTTAGACTTTAAAAATGTTACTGAGAAAAGGTCTCATTTTGGAAACAAATCTTTAACTTTTCAACTTTTCCTTTCCTTATCTGTGCCTACAATCAGCAATTAAAATGCATTTTCATTTCCTCATTAATTTTTTTGTTTTTCATAGTATAGGAAAAATTAAATTTTTAATAAAATTTTAAATCTCTAATGATAATCCAAGATGAGTATTAATTAAAACATGTGGTAGAAAAATTCATATATTTATTAGGAAAGTATAAAGCACTATTCATTATGTTATATGGCCTTCTGTGTCCTAAGAAAATACATGCCAAGTGGTTCTGTAACTTTAACTATTGGCTTTAATGGCTGCTCCTGTTAGAACATGGCAGCCTTTCCTGAATGCTTGCTTACCTGTATTTTTGTTTTAGGTGTTCAGCAGTGCTTGTTGGCCAGCTTTCCATCAGCTAAACATTGTTTATCTGAATGTTTCAGCTATTCCCAAAGACCTGCAATGAGACAGGTCACAGCATTCTGCAATTATAAGCATCTGTTTAGATGTGTTCTCCACCATTAATTCACTATCATTTATGATGATTTTGTGTAATTGAAACTAAAATGTCAATCAGATCCCCTCTTTCTTAACTCCATAAAGAACTCACTACATCTTTTATTCTATCATTTTATGTGTGAAACAACTTGCTTTTGTTGTTCAAACTACTGTACAGCAATTATTCATGTACTTTCTTTTATATAACATGCTGCTTTACCTGCCATCTGTGTATAGAGATAATTACTTTTGCAAGGAAATTAAAAGCATTTGGTCCAGTATAAATTTTGACTTATTGTTGCTAGTTTTGTTGTGGATATAAAATTCACTCAAGTATTTCTTCAGAATTTCTCTAAATGATTTTCAAGTATTTTATTCACCTTTCCCCCAAACTGATGAAATGCTATTAAACTCAGAAAGAGAAGAACTGCAAAAAAATTGTAGGAATTCAAGACTTTTACTTCTGTTAAACTAAAAAAAGACTAGAAATTAAAAAAACAATATAGTTGAGAGCTGCATATAGAAAGTATGCATAGAGAAAAAAATAAAGGAAAACATAATTTCTGAAATGGAAAGGCACTGTAAAGAAATTTGACAAATACTGTACTTCAGCACCTCTAGAAATAAAAAATCAGTGCTGCTCTTGCATTGTTCAACAGCTCTCATCATTCTAATGCTTTAAACTAATTTATAAAATAATTAGTGCAGCTGAAGCTCATTTTGTCTTTCCTGCTATAATTCCATAATAATAATGATTGTGAAGACATGTTTAAACTGATGTGTATCATCCACTCAACTATGAATGTTTCAGGCTGACTTTATCTCTTCAGTAAATTCACAGCTTTTGAATATCAAGTGGTTTCACTAATTCTTTTAAATTAGAAATCTAGAAACATGGATTTATCTTGCCTTGGGTATACTATATGTGTAGTATTGAGGAATACACCACTGTGTAATATTGGGAAATTATATTGGTCTTCTATTTTCAAGGTCCTTTCCAATTCTCAAGCTTCACTATTCTATGACTTTCTATACTGTGCATATAAGCTATAGAAAGACATGATTCTTCCTGGAAATACCTCTCAAATGTCCCAGTATAGCACTCATTCTATGTTGGTTTCACTCTTACTATTTTTTGAGAGTTTATCATTGGAGATGTATAATACTGGGATTTGGGGATTCTTCATCTGCAAGCCCATCCCAAACATCTGAAAGACACATTCATTCATTTATTTCATGCTTATTAAGGATGACATCAGGCTCTCAGGCAGTAATTATTAAAATGAAAATGATCCCTGAGTAGATTATGTATTGTGAGATATATAAGTATATAAAGAGCTAATGCTTGTCAAAATTCAGAGTCTGGAAAAAACAGTTGTTTGAAATCAGATTAAAGTAAAGTAAATAAGATTAAAAGAAACTAGCATAAAACAAAATTTAAAAGGATTTGTGATATAAGAAGTCAATTAAAAATGTGCAAACAGCTCCCAGTATTTCTCTAGTTACTTTAGTTAATCTACTCAATCAAGGTTGAATGGGCCAAGAAACCTATGGACTCAATACCTTTAAATGATTAGACTCTAGGAAATAACATATAAATAATCAAATATCTATATCTACTATATAAATAAATTCATTGTGATACTACAGGCACATATATCCAGGGACCAATTTTAGCAAGAGCCTTAGACAAACAGCAGACTAGAACATGCTCACTGTAATTAACTCTTATATTTCTGAGCCCACTTCCTATCTTCTAATAAATATTCAACAATTTTGGACAATATGAACAAATGTAAACTTCTGTACCTTGCATACAGTCGCAATCATGAATAACTGACACAACTCGCTATGTAAACTTCTACCTTAAATAGTCAATCAGTTATAAAATTCTCCAAGTGACAATTTCAAGTCTTTAGGATATCAGATTTTTCTTCCTGTATGGTTCTTTTGGTTGTTGTTTTCCATTTTTATTCTGTGGGGGAGTTGTTATGCACCTCAATGTGGTAACAAATGATAGATTGGGAGGCTTATGAACAACAGAAATGTATTTTTCAGTTTTGGAACCTGGAAAGTCCAAGATCAAGGTGTAGGAAGGTGCAGTGTTTATGGAGAACCTAAACCCTGGATCACAGATGCCTGTATTTCTCTTCTTTGTGTTTTTACATGTCATGAATAGGCACTAATCCTATTCATGGGAGCTCCATCCTTATGACTTAATCACCTTCTAAAAGCTCCCCTCAAATACTACCAATTGTGATTTCAACATACAGATTTTAGTGGGTACACATATACATTCTACAGCAAGCCCCAAATGTCCTCACTATTCGCTCATCTATAACAATGTGTAGCAGTTAATGACAAATTAAATTTACCCTGTAACAAGTTTGTACAGGGGAAGCCGCTCACATTAACCTTACCTTATATCTCTTTTACTTTATATTAATCAAGATGGGTTGCAGTCATACCCAATAGCTGTACCATAAACAACAATGAACTTTTCCATCTGTAACCCAACACATTATAGAGAAGAATTAACTAGTTACTCTATTCTTCTTTCCCATGTGGATACTGCATGAGGATCATCCTTATTATTCTTTTTATAGCCTTACAATATAATTCATTTTTCATGGAAACTCGTTTCTTGAATAAATGGCTGATTCCAGGTCTGGGTCAGGCATCAGAATATCTATATATATATACAAACATATAAAATAATAAAAAGTAAACATGGCAAAAATACAGCCTACTTGAAGAGGTCCCTATAGGTCAAAATGGGATAGTTTGAACTTTAGCAAAGGATAATAATTACAATGTATTAAAATAAAAAACATATTTATATCTATGAATTCATAATGATGGTAAAAATAATCTTTTTATTTTTGGAAGGTTACGGTAAGCCTTTTCATTAGAATAGGAACTGGTCAATATAAGAAATGAATCAGTCATTTATTTTGCCTTTTCTTTGTGTGGCTTTTTAAAAAAATTTATTTAATTTTAATTGAAGGGTAATTGCTTTACAGCATTGTGTTGGTTTCTACCTATACCAACTCTGTACCAGGAAATCTAGTGGTAGATGAAGGAACGGTGTCTCTTTATAAAAGTATTCCCATTATATCTGAAAAACAAATGAAAAACCAAGAGTATCAACAGTGTGCAATCCTCAGGGAATTGAATCTAAGCACTGAGAACAATGAGATCTAATGTGACACACAAAAAAGAGAAAATTCTTTGAACTGGGTTCCCTGACATGAGGGAACAACATCATATTCTGTCCTGCTGAGGAGCTCAAACCTGGGTCTCATGGGGCCTCCAGATCCAGCTACCAAATTGGAGGAGATACAGAGGTTACCGGAGCAAGTTAAGCTGCACCAAGAGTGTACAGTGGGCTGAGCACACAAGGCAAAGTGCCTAGGTCCTTCAACAAAAAAGAGGTAAAGGGAAAGCCGATAGACTAAAAAGATGTAACATATATATCAATCACATTGTTTTAAATGGTCAAGACTAAACTATACTGTCTAGGGACACACACTTAGGTGGTGTCACTTAAAAAAAAAAAAACACTAGAGAAATGGTGGGTCCTTTTGGAGGAAGAGAGGGGCTTGTAACTGGGATGAGGCCACATGGGAGGTGAGAAGATTTCTGTCCTACTTGAGCTATAGTAATAAAGGCTTTCACTATATAATAATTTGCTCAGCTTGTATGTTAGTCTTGTTATTGATTTCTGTAGATATGTTTTATTTTATAACGCTTTTTTAAAAAATGAAGCCACACAAGTGAGGACAGTTGCGGTCCCTCGCTTTGCCAGGTAAGCAGGGTAGTGTTTATTTTATGGGATCCGATCCAGGCTGCCCCCTGGCTCAGCTGCTTTCCTTAAGAGTTGGACCCAAACCTGGATGTCCAGCGATACTAACTTGAATGGAAGTCTGAGGAAAGAAGCCGTTTGGTGAGCCTGAGGGAATGTCAGATACGGGGAAGGCCAGAACCTTGCTTTTAGGGCAGTTAGTATCAACACTTCCAGCCTTTTACCTGGCTGCTATATGGTTTGCTCCCCTGTGAATTGGTGCCATATTTTGGGTCTGTGTGTGGTATGGGGCAGATAACAATGATGAATCGCTCATCTAACACCGCGGTGCTCCATCACCTCTTGGAGTCAAGCTCAGGCAGGCAGTTTTTCTCCTGAACAGCTACCAACATATGATCTGGGAGATATAAAATAATCCCCCCATTCTCTGTGTTTTAGGGCTTTTGCTTTTCAGACTCATTGTGTGTGTGTGTGAGTGTAAGAGTGTGTGTATATATGTGAGTGTGGGTGTGTCTGTGTGTATGGGTATGTATGTATGTATGTATGTAAGTGTGGGTTTGTGAGTGTGGGTGTGTCTGTGTGTATGGGTATGTATGTATGTGAGTGTGTGTATGTATGTAAGTGTGGGTTTGTGAGTGTGGGTGTGTCTGTGTGTATGGGTATGTATGCATGTGAGTGTGTGTATGTATGTAAGTGTGGGTTTGTGAGTGTGGGTGTGTCTGTGTGTATGGGTATGTATGTATGTGAGTGTGTGTATGTATGTAAGTGTGGGTTTGTGAGTGTGGGTGTGTCTGTGTGTATGGGTATGTATGTATGTGAGTGTGTGTATGTATGTAAGTGTGGGTCTGTGAGCATGTTTGTGTGCATGGGTGTGTATGTATATGAGTGCAGGTGTGTTTATGTGTGGCATGTGCAAGTATGTGTGTCTGTATGCAAGTGTATATGTGTGGGGGTGTGTGAGTGTGTGTGTCAGTATGAATGTGTGTGTGCACATGTTAATTCTCATCTTGATCTCAGTTTCTCACATTTCCCTACATAGAACCCTCCCTTACCTCTTACTGACGTGTAATAAATCATCTAGACCAGACCAAAAAAGTCCAATTTAAAGATTCTTAAGAATAGTGACTCAGATATTCTTTAAATTGCGCTCTCCTGAGTTTTCCAATATAACAGCACAAGAAATGTGAAAGACTAATGAATAAAGATGCAGATGAAAGAGCATAGAGTCCCTTGAGCCCTCCCTAGTTTCTCATCAAAGGTCTTCCTCTGTTCATTGTTCATTGAAATCTCTCGAGACAGAGATTCACCCAGATGGGGGCAGAGGAAGGACCACGGATCCTTGGTTTCTACACCATTAAGCACTCATAACACACTGACCCAGTATCATAAGTCAATTTTATGGTGTGGCCCAGGTGTATCTGTCTGTGTTCTCCATCTTTCCGAATGGTTGCCCCATGGTACAAGCACCATTTGATAATACCATGCAGTGTTATTATCCACCTGCCATTATAATGAAACAGGCTTTAATTACTTCCTGAGATATTGCAGCTATTAAATGGATGAGGCGAAGGAAGGCACAGCCAATTCTACTCTGACTCCAAAGTCCTTGACCTTTCTTTTCTGCATCCTCATTTCAGAATAACTTTATTTTCCATTCCACCTACTTAGGTTTCATTTACTCTCTAAGTCCTAACTCAGGGAGTTCTTTCCAGTCCTTGCTGTGCACTCACCATTCTTCTTTCTCTGAGCTCCTATTGTATATTTAGAAAGCCCCTTGCAGTGTATCACTCATTTTTTTTCATGTAGTGTTGGCTGAATTCTCAACTACTTGCTTACTTCTTTATGGACAGGCAGTGTTCTTAAAGGCGGAAATATGGTTTCCTTCTGTTTTCTAAAGAGTCTAGCACTGTGTAACACAATTAGATTTTAAAATAATTGTTATGAGTGATGACATCATACTCTTTTCATGTCCACTGTGGAGACTAATCAGATACCTAAATGGTTAAATCAATCATTAATTGGTTGATTCAACCAAATAAAATAAAATATTCTCTAATTCCTGTTACTGTCACTTACTTCGTGTTTGTAATAGCAAATTACAACTCTCAACACCTTGTAAATATTATCTCAACTAATATTGAAAGCAACCTTGAGAGGTATCATTATCTTCATTTAAAGAGAAAGAAACGGATGCTCAGAGACAGTAAGAGATATTTAACTTGTATAATGTGAAGATTTGATATACATACACAATACCTTGTGAAGGTATTCCCCACATTGAGCTAATACATCCATCATTATTTCATGTATTTATCATCGTGTGTGTGTGTGTGCGTGTGTGTGTGTGCGCTAGTTTCCTAACTGAAAGTTTATTCCCGTCTACCAGTCTCTCCCTATTTCCCTGACCACCCAGCCGTGGCAACTCCCGCTCTGCTCTATATCTGAGTTTAGCTTTGTATACTTATTTTTTGGATTTCACATACAAGTGATAGGTACCGTGCCATATTTTTCTTTCTGTCTGGTTTGTTTCATTTTAGCATAATGCTTTCCAGATTCATCCATGTCGTTGCAAATGGGAGGGTATCCTTCTTTTGTAAGTAAAGCTGAATAATATTTTGTTATACATATAAGCCATAATTTTTTATCCATTCATCTGTCAATACACATTTAAGGTTTTTATGTATTTTGGCTATCGTGAATAATGCAGCTGTGAATATGAGAGTAGAGATATCTTTTTGAGATAGATTTTTACTTCCTTGGCTATTTACCCAGAAGTAGGGCTGCTGGATTATTTGGTCACTTTATTTTTAATTTTCTTTTTAGTAATCTTCATACTGTTTTCCACAGCGGCTGCACCAGTCTACATTTCCATCAATAGTGCACAGAGTTGCTTCTTTTCCATGTCCTTTCTAATATTCCCTGGTGGCTCAGACGGTAAAGCGTCTGCCCGCAATGCGGGAGACCCCGGTTCGATTCCTGCGTCGGAAAGATCCCCTGGAGAAGGAAATGGCAATCCACTCCAGCACTCTTGCCTGGAAAATCGCATGGACGGAGGAGCCTGATAGGCTACAGTCCATGGGGTCACAAAGAGTCGGACACAACTTAGCGACTTCACTTTCACTTTCGAATTCAATTTTCTAATATTTATCTCTTATCTTTTTGAGAAAAAATATCCTATCCTAACAGGTATGAGGTGATATCTCTTTGTGGTTTTGAACTGCACTTCCCTGATGATGAATGATGTTGAGCACGTTTTCACATACTTGACCATTCTTATGTAATGAATGCAATTTAATGTAAACACTAAATAAAAGTGTTTATTCAGTTTTTTTGTCCATTTTTAAATTGGATTTTTTTGCTATGGAGTGGTATGAATTATTATATTTATATATTGAATATTAACCTCATCAAATATGTGATTTGTAAATATTTCCCCCTACAGCATAAGTCGCCTTTTGGTTTTGCAGATGGTTTTCTTTGCTGGGCAAATGCTTTTTAGTTTGATTGGTCCCATTTTATTTTTTCATTGGTTACTTTTGCTTTTGGTGTCAAATCTAAAAAACAGTTTATCCTTTCTATGTACATTGACTGGAGATTTGGATTCATTTATATTTAAAGTAATTATTAATAGGTGTGATCTTATTATTGCCATTTTGTTAATTATTTTCTGGATTTTTATACTTCCTTTGTTCCATCGTTCATCTCTTGTTCTCTCCCTTTATAATATGATAATTTTTCTATAGTATTATGCTTTGGTTCCATTCTCTTTATATTTTTTATCTATTATATGTTTTTTTGCCTTCTGGTAGATATGAGGCTATGTAAATAATCTTTTAACAATTTGTTGTAAGCTGATGATAACCTAACTTTGCGCACAAAAGTTCTAAATTATTTTTATTCTTTCCCCTCAGATGTTAAGGTTTTTAATGTCACAAATTATGTCTTCTTATATTGTTATCCACTAATAAAAGGGATTCTCAGGTGGCTCAAGGGGAAAGACTCCACCTGCCAAGCAGGACACATGGGTTTGATCCCTGGGTGAGAAGATGCCCTGGAGAGGAAGTGACAACCAACTCCAGTATTCTTGCCTGGAAAATTCCAGGCAAGAGCAGAATGGAGGACTTGTCCATTGGGCGGAGGGAGCCCAGTGGGCGGAGAAGCCTGGCAGGCTATAGTCCATGGAAGTCACAAAGAATTGAACATGACTTAGTGACTAAATAACAACAATTTGTTAATGAATAATTATAGTTAAAATTATTTTGTTAATAATACATTTGCTCTTTAACCTTCATGCTGGAGCTATAAGTGATTTACTCACCATAATTATATTGAATTTAACTATATATTTACTTTTACCAGTGAGTTTTATACTTCCTTATGTTTTCATGTTAGTAATTCATTTCAATTTGAATAACTTTTCTCATTTCTTAAAAGGCAGGTTTAGTGTTACTGGGCTGCTATAGACTTTGCTTGTCTTAAAAACTCTTTTTCTATCTTTTAAATCTAAAGGACCACCTTGTCAGGTAAAGTTTCACTGGTGCAAAGTTTTTATCCTTCAACCCTTTCCAGATGTCTTCCTACTCCCTTCTGGCCTGCAGAATTTCTTCAGAAAAATCTGCTAATCGACTTATGGGGTTTTCCTCACATGTAACAAATTGTTTTTCTCTTTCTAATTTTAAGTTTCTCTCTTTGTCTTTAACATTTAACAATTGATTATAATGTGTCTTAGTGTGGATCTCTTTGGATTCATTTTGTTTGATACTTTCTGGGCTTCAGGGATCTGGATGTCTGTTTCTTTCTCCAGATTTGGAGGTTTTCAGCCATTATTTCTTTAAATATGCGTTCTCTTCCTTTTTCTTTTCTGCTTCTCAAACCTCTATAATGCATACATTTGTCTGTTTGATGGTGAATCACAAGTCCCTTAAGTTGTCTTCACTCATTTCCAATTCTTTTCAGTGTTTGGTCCTCTGGTTGGATGAATTCCACTGCCCTGTATGTGCCTTCACTGACCCATTCTTTTAATCGATCTGATTTATTATTGGCCCCCTCTCTGGTCATGCATGGATGTGAGAGTTGGACTGTGAAGAAGGCTGAATGCTGAAGAATTGATGATTTTGAACTGTAGTGTTGGAGAAGACTCTTGAGAGTCCCTTGGACTGCAAGGAGATCCAAACCAGTCCATTCTGAAGGAGATCAGCCCTGGGATTTCTTTGGAAGGAATGATGCTAAAGCTGAAACTCCAGTACTTTGGCCACCTCATGCGAAGAGTTGACTCATTGGAAAAGACTCTGATGCTGGGAGGGATTGGGGGCAAGAGGAGAAGGGGACGACAGAGGATGAGATGGCTGGATGGCATCACTGACTTGATGGACGTGAGTCTGAGCAAACTCCAGGAGTTGGTGATGGTCAGGGAGGCCTGGCGTGCTGCGATTCATGGGGTCGCAAAGAGTCAGACACGACTGAGTGACTGATCTGATCTGATTTCAATTTTTCACTTTAGTTATTATATTCTTTAGCTCTGACTTATGTTTGGTACTTTATTACATGTTGTATCTCTTTGTTGTAATTCTCACTTTCAACAAAGGTTATCCTGACCTCAGTGAGCAGCATTATATCATTAAACTCTCTATGAAGTAAACCATTGATCTCCATTTCATTATGATCAGTTTCTTGAGAGTAACCTTTTTTCTTTGTTGGGAAAATAGTCCCTTTCTTCATTTTCCTTAACTCTCTGTGATGTTGTCTGCACATTAGATAAAATAGCCACCTCTTCCAATCTTAGCAGACTGGCCTTTTGTAGGAAATGAGCTTCTGTAATTATCCTTGTCCAAGCTGTTGGTTGTCTACATTGTCATTGAGAATGAGTTCAACTCTTCAACTGTTTGATGAATAGAAATACATTTTGATAATTAAGTATCACTGGGCTAAATATTGAAACAATATAAATCATGAGAAGTCAGATACGATATAGATATTATTTTAATAGAAATATGCATTATAGACAGACTATTTTAGGGGTCCAAATTATTATATTCAGAACTAGCTACTAAATACCAGAACCCTTAAAAATTACAAGTCCCTCTATTCATACAAAACATGATAAGAAAGAATTGAAATATGATAATTTAAAGTGATAGGATTCTGAAATTCTAAATGTTAATAAATTATGTTAAAACTTTTGGTCATTATTTTAAATATTCAAGATATATTAAAGAACTTGAGAAAATATTTACATTTCAAGTACACCTGATTATTTTAGAGGGAAGTATCAAGGTTTGTTCCTTAAACTATTTTTTATAATGCACATTTGAGTTACTTTGCCTTTCAGCACTTAACACTTATATTACTAGAAAATTGCTTTCAAAATTACATTTTGGTATGATTTTCTTAATGTAACTTTGCAAAAATTGTGCTTCTATACAAAAGTATATAGATATTATGCCTATAGCATATTGACAGAAATTTTTAATAATCAAATTGTATCATGAACTTAAAGCCAAGCTTGTATTTTTCTCATGAACAGGGAAACAAACAGTAATTTTTAGAATTGCTTTGCCCATTGTCATCTAATAGCAAATATATACATTTATAATGAATATTTACAAAATTATGTTTATATAAAGCTATTTATATGCTTATTTACATTAAAATATAAGGGTCTTAAATCTCAGATAAAGAGGTGCTTCCCTGGTGGCTCAGACAGTAATGAATCCATCTGCAGTCCCTGGGTCAGGAAGATCCCCTGGAGAAGGGAATGGCTGCCCACTCCAGTATTCTTGCTTGGAGAATTCCATGAACAGAGGAGCCTGGCATGCTGGAGTCCATGGGGCCACAAAGAGTCAGACACGACTGAGTGACTAACATTAAATCTCAGATAAAGAGATATGGTTAGCAAAACCACACAGCTTTCACAATATTTATTGTAAAGCCACAAAGCATATTTTCTGTGATAGAATAAAATATATAAAATCTTTATATGTTACTATTTCTATAAATATAAGAAAATATTTGCCAAAGAAGACTTGATATTAGTAGTTGATTAGCTATCAGTAACTGCCAGCAAGAAAAGTATAGCTTTTGTTTTCTTAATCAAAACCCTGTTTCATTTTGTATTTATTTACCTCTGTGGTTGTCAGTAGCTTGTTAAACATGATTATGTCACTCTGTCAATAAGTCTGACAACATATTCTAGGCATTTTTCAAATATTTTTTGTAGTGAAATTTTAATAGAGCTTATTTAACAACTCCTTATAGAGTTTTCTTCTTCCTTTGAGAAAGAAATGAAATGAACTACCATTTCAATCATCTCCCTTAATGATTTCAAGATCATTGAGAGTAGAAAATAAGCTGAAAAAAATTTTTTAAAAGAATTGTGAACATTTTAGCAGCTGGACACATTGAATATTGAAAAGCAAAGAAATTATTGTGACCCTCAAATACAGAGTGCACAATCTGTGCTATCTAATTTGAGCCTAAAGAAATAAAATGCATACTCAATTCAGTAATCTTGCCTACATAACCACTTGTCATAGGAACACCTAAATCTAATGATAGTCATCTTAATATTATAATATCATTTATACTTCTCATAGCATGCAGGATAATAACACCATCAAAAATAATCATTGGAACATTGCAAAGGGAAACATATGAACATCACTAAACAGGAGCAAGACATAAATATTTAATAGAGACATTTTTAAAAGTTAACTGGAAATGGAGAAAGAGCAAGATGTAGAGCAAGCATGAAGAAAGGACACAAGTAATGGAAATAATACAGAAATTATAAGGGATAAATCTGATAGCTAGCAAGGTAAAACTATATTATAGCCAGCATCAGATTTATGAATTAGTTGAAATAGATATGGTTTCAAGGATATTCAGGCAAGGAAAGAATACCAATGTAAAAATTAGTGCACCCATCTTTCTAAGGGATATATGAAAAACAAATGTAAAGGCTTCATTTTTCCCAAGCAAGATAACTCCACAGTGCACTGATCAAATTATATTATAGATTCATTTTTACCAACAAGCTGTAAGCTACCTGAGTGATGACAGATTTGCTGTTTAGTTGCCAAGTCATGCCTGACTCTTTTTGCAACCCCATAGACTGTGGCCTGCCAGGCTCCTCCTCTGTCCATGGGATTTTCCAGATAGAATAGTGGGATGGGCTGGCATTTTCTTCTCCAGGAGATCTTTCCAACCCAAGGATCAAACTTGTGTTTTCTGCATTGCATGATGATTCTTTATCACGAAGCCACCAGCGAAGCCTGATGACATACATAGCCAGTGTCTTAATTACATTTGCTTCCCCAGTGCTGATTACAGACCTAGGTACCTAGTAGGGACTGAATATATTTGGTTGAAATTAATGGGAAAAACCTTAGAGGAATATTATACTTGTAAATTTTTGTGATATCAGATCTTATTAGTATTCCTACTATGCAAAAGTATTTTTCACACAATGGGAAACAGCAGATGATTTCGTGATTTATATATTTGGTAACTATTTTTGGGGGGCTTTTACTATCTCTCCTGGTTAGCTTGAGGTTAATAACTTAATTGGGCTTCAAAGAATTTAAGATATAGCTTCATCTTATGTTTTCCACAATCCAAAAGAAGACTTTCAGCATTTTCATTCTTCCTTTTACTTTCAAACATCTGGGTTTCTGTGATAGAACAAAAAATCTTAAGAATAAACATAGAGTTTTGTATTTTCTATAAATATTAACTCCACTTTTTCAACTGAAACCAGTTAATAAATTCAAATTGCAGTAATACTAAGAAAGGCTAAAAAATCTAATAAGCAGTTCCTAAGTGCCCATTTATAAGTCACTTGTGTCTGGCCTAGTAGGTACCCAACTCCATCCCACATACCACAGCCCTGTGGTTTGTGCTCCTGTGATGCAATTATTTTGTAATCACCAAAAGATCCCAAGCCTGCTGCCAACAGAAATGACAAGGCTTGAAGAGCTGCAGGTGACCAAAAAAAGAGCCAGGTAGAGCAAACAAATGACAACTGGGTCATCCATGCATCCACAATTGCTGTCATTTATCTAAAAACCGAGAACTCTGCTTGTAAAATGAAATTCTCCAACACACTCCGTGCCCTCTGATGCTTGCAAACCCCTGAAGAGAGCTCAGGGTCCTCACATCTCTCCCACCACTTTGTTTTTCACCATCATTACAGGGATCAGAGACTACTCTGGATCCACATCAAGCCTATTGGGCCACAGAAGTGAAGGTTTAAATTATCAGGAGAAAGAATTGTAACATTCAACCCAAGTTTACAGCATCTCTCCTATTGTTTGTGTCTCTTTTTCCAAAGCCAGCTCGTGACTACTTTTTAAAAAATTATATTTGTTTATTAACTTTTGGCTGTGCTGGGTCTTTGTTGATGAGCAGATTTTTGTCTTATCACAGAGAGTGGGGGTTACTCTCTATTTGTGGTGTGAGGGCTTTTCATAGTGGTGACTTCTCTTGTTGCAGAGCATGGGCTCCAGGATATGCAGGCTGGGTAGCTGCAGCTCCCAGGGTCTAGGGCAGAGGCTCGATAGTGGTGGTACATTGGCTTAGTTGCTCCATGGCATGTGGGATCTTCCCAGACCAGGGATATAACCCATGTCTCCTGCACTGGCAGGTGGATTCTTCACCAGGAAATCTCTGGTAAATGCTTTTGACCTGGGTTTTGAAAGGTTGCTACTGCGAGCTGTGTGTGATGCTAGGATGCATGGCCTCCGGAAGAGAGGATTTTGATCCGGGGTCAGAGATGAGGCTTGACTATTTGGAGCTTTTTGTGTAGCAAAGTTTTATTAAAGTATAATACAAGTAGGGAAAGCTTCTGAGATAGACATCAGAAGGGAACAAAAAGAATGCCCCTTTGTTTGTTTTTAGCGAGGCATTTTATGTCTGTTAGAAAGAGAGACACCTCGGAGCTGAGGGAGTTTCACCAGGCCGCTCTCCCACAGTATGCATTTTTGAGATAGGATGGCAGAAGGTGTGTCATCCCCTGGCCTTAAAACAATTGACATGAATATTGTTTTGTTTTTCTGGAACTCTCTTGCTTTTTCCATGATCCAGTGGATGTTGGCAATTTGATCTCTGGTTCCTCTGCCTTTTCTAAAACCAGCTTGAACATCTGGAAGTTCATGGTTCACGTATTGCTGAAGCCTGGCTTGGAGAGCATTACTTTACTAGCGTGTGAGATGAGTGCAATTGTGCAGTAGTTTGAGCATTCTTTGGCATTGCCTTTCTTTGGGATTGGAATGAAAACTGACCTTTTCCAGTCCTGTGGCCACTACTGAGTTTCCAAATTTG
The DNA here is from genome assembly GCF_029407905.1 of Bubalus kerabau. NCBI lineage: Eukaryota > Metazoa > Chordata > Mammalia > Artiodactyla > Bovidae > Bubalus > Bubalus kerabau. The sequence continues at coordinate 71,698,028 of NC_073628.1, forward strand.
CTGGCATATTGAGTGCACACTTTCACAGCATCATTTTTCAGGATTTGGAATAGCTCAACTGGAATTCTATCACCTCCACTAGCTTTGTTCGTAGTGATGCTTTCTAAGGCCCACTTGACTTCACATTCCAGGATGTCTGGCTCTAGGTCAGTGATCGCACCATCGTGATTATCTGGGTATTGAAGATCTTTTTTATACAGTTCTTCTGTGTATTCTTGCCATCTCTTCTTAGTATCTTCTGCTTCTGTTAGGCATTACTGACTCGATGGACGTGAGTCTCAGTGAACTCCGGGAGTTGGTGATGGACTGGGAGGCCTGGCGTGCTGCGATTCATGGGGTCGCAAAGAGTCGGACACAACTGAGCGACTGATCTGATCTGATCTGATCTGATTGTTTTGTTGAGCCATTATCAGCCCAAGGTTTGAGAAAAGAAAAAATGTTAGTCTTAGGCAGGACCATTTGAAAAAAAGGCAAATTCCAAAGGAAATACTGTTTCATTAACATAGCTTAAGAAAAACATTTCCATAAGAAAAATGCATTGGTTAGATCAAGGCAGAACCTGGTGTCCTCAACACAGAATTAAAAGAAGTCTCTTTTAATTTTGTGTAGAGAAGGAAAAAAAGTTGCAATTTATTTCCTCCTGTCACTTGGGACCTCTGGCCTTCCTACGTGTTACCCTCTCAGTCTGACACTAAGGTAAGGCCTGGGGAGTAAGATTTATAGGTATATTCCTTTCTAGAGACAGCTAATGAATTGTAGGGATCCTCTAGCACATTTAGACTCCACAAGTTCCCCCATGGAATTATCATCATCCCGTACTATTGAGAATAACTTTACTAGTGGGAGCAGGGAAACACACAGGGCCATGAAACTATGTGAATACAACAGTATTTCATTTTAACCTACTGATCATTTGGGGGGGTACCATTTTACATTATGCTCTTAGTGGTTGTCCTGGAGATTAAAATTACTATCTTAATTTTAACAGTCTAGTTTAGATCAATACCATTTTAATGTCAGTTGTGGATGAAAACATTGTTATTCCATTCATCATCTTTTGTTCTATTGTTCTCAAACAAATTATATCTATATCCATTGTGTGCCTATCAGCACACATTTATAATTTTTAGATGATGCATTTTACTTTTAAGTCTGATAGAAAAAAATAAGAATTATAAACAAAGTTATATTTATATTACATTTTGTATGTACCTATATTTTTATCTCTAATGGTGCTACTCATTACTTTATCTGTGTTTTCTTGGGGAAAATGTTTTCCATACTAGGTTAGATGTTCAAGAATGTCTTTGGGAATCTTCCAGGGACCATCAGAGAAGTCAAATAATGACAGTTCTTGGGGAATAAGACTGTCAAGAAAGCTCCAACCCCATTCTGTCTCCCCTGGTGGCTGTCAGCCTAAGGATGACTTTCACTGTGATTATAGACTACAGATTACAGAGCTGGAGATTGGAAATAGGTATTAGGCACATCAAAATACCACAAAGTTTGCCGTTGCTACCAAGATTTAGCCATTTTTCTTGAATAACTCCTTCCTGGATCCTTGTTAATCTCTGGTTAACTTACAGAGTTGTTAAAAATTGATTCTAACATTTTCTTTCTGCCAATTTTATCACTGCTTTTATGGAGAAAAGAATTTTTGGAGGCTCTTACTCTGCCATTTTTTGCTGACATCTGGTTGAGTGTTTTAAATATTTATTTTTAGAGTGGGAGAAAATCTGACGCATTTTATATTATTGGTGTTTGTTTATTCCTTCCTCATTTACTTGATTTATTCTGTGCTAGTAAACTTGAACAGACAACAAAGTAGGTTAAACAAAAATTAAAACATGAAAAAGAAAATTGAGAATATTTTAGACTTTGAATTTGGCATATGTTTTGGGTAAACACCATTAAAATATTGTTTTGATTATTTCAGAGGTTTGGAGGGATTGTAGCTAGTATTTATTCTTATTGACAATGGGAGATTTACACCTGGTCTCATTCATCCTGGATGGTTGTATAGTATTGGTACAGCTTGTGAAGTGGCCCCCTGTTTTCTGGTCAGTATCCCTCTGATCTTTTTCAAGGAAAGTAACAGCTCTGCTGATTCACAGGAGTCAAGTTCATTTGTGTCTTCAGCGATATTCAGCTTTCCCTAACAGGGTAGCTCTTCAAAAAGAACAGTGCCGGATCCCAGCCACAGTGATTATAATTCATTTAGTCTCAGGTGGAGCCTTGATGTTATTTTCACAGTTCTCACAAGCAGCTATATTGTCAGAAGTTGTGTTAAAGAAATAAAAACTTTCCTTCAAGGACTTCTCCCATCCACCCCCAAATACAAACAGTTAAATGAGTGTTAATGATCTTAGATCAAGATCTAGACTATTTATTAGGTTCTAATGTTGAGGATAAGTTGTCAGCAATTTTTAAAAGGTTCAGCATGAATAGATTGAACCATATCATCATAGATTTTAGGGAGAACCTGTCACATTTTTTTGGCCTGTTCTCATTCCTTTTCTTGAAGTTCAAATAATAAGATCCAAAAAATTAATATGTGGATCTCGGTTTAGGAGAAGATACAGCAATGGAGGCTTCTTGACATGTTTTAGGTCCGATTCTTAGATTTATCTGTGCCTTGACAAGACAAATTTTTGTCACTTCGTATGGTTCAACCAAGATCATCAGGGCTAAAATGTTTTCAGTGGCACCTCAGCAAGTAAGTGCTAAGTGTCTTTGGTTAGCCACATGGTCTGTCCATTTCCATGCCTCAGTGACCTTGTGAGACCTTGTCCTCTGCTATTCGCTGCAGGATTTGCTTGCTCAGGATCCTGGGCACCGGCTCTCTCTCAAGTTTACTTGCTAAAGATTTCCACTAAAATGAACATGAAAAAGCTGAGCTTTCTTTGAAAATTCTAGACTGAACATAATGATAGTACTCTCTGAGTGACTATTCTATGAGGAAATGACTTCTAATATAGCTGTCAGTTCTCTGGAGCCAAAGACCATAAGGAACACACCTGTGTCAAAGTTATGTTTACTGATTCCTTGTCACAAGGCACACTGCACACCCTGGGGAACTGAGGGATGTTTCAATAGAAGGAAGCTAGAAAAATGTTTTAGAATTCAGGTTTGGCTTAGGTGGCTTTCAAGAGCATACAAAGAAGTAGGACTTTAAACTTCCCTGGTGGTCCAGTGGTTATGCCTCTGCCTTCCAATGCAGGGGATACGGGTTTGATCCCTGGCTGGAGAACTAAGATCCTACATGCCACATAGTGTGGCAAAAAAAAAAAAAAAAAAGTTTTGAATTAAAAAAAAAAAAGAAGTAGGACTTTGCTCTGAACTGGAAGTTTGGAAGCAGAGATAATTCTATGGTTGAGTCTTTTAATAATTCTTATTTAGAAGATGTGGCGGGGGGGGAATAGAGTGAAACAAATGCTTCTATTGATGTTTGTAAGCTGCAGTCATTTATATTAGCCAGAGTAAGTGGTTCATTTGGTCATTTTAGGAGTTTTACACTGTTCTTTCTTTACCTTGTGTTTAGATCTGATTATGGCAAAGTGGTCTTAAGTTTGCCTCGATTCTTCTCAGTTGCTGGTTATCCTTATCTGATGTTGGTGCTCTGTGAACATGTTCATATTGTACAGGAGAAAAACTAAGATCATCTGCAAGTGTCAGGCCAGCTGGTAGCAATGCCTAGAGCTGAGAGTGCCAGGCTAGCTCCAGATGTCACCAGCTGCTTTGCTCTTTCTCCTGGAATTTATATCCAAATATGTCACCAAGACTAAATTTATCTTTGTCAGGTGTTGATACACCTTCTTAGCATCTTGTTTACCCTTGACATTTATTATGTTCAAATACCTCTATGAGGCAAGACTTCCTACTATTAACACAGATAAATCATTTCTCTCATTATTGGCACTTTATATTCTGATTGATGAGTTTTCTATGTTCGCAATGCTGAATCCTATCTTGATAAAGACTTCCTCATGCCAGACATGTTACCACACATTTTTCATATGTCTCATTCTTCCTACCTGGCCAAATATAAACGTTTCTGATTGTAGGTTCTCTTCTTAATTTATTTTTATGTTGTCCAGATACTTTATTTCTCCTCTATGCTTTTCCTCAAAGACTTCTTAGTAATATTCTTTCATATGTTTAAGTTCATCTCTAGGTGTTCCTGCAAACTTAAACATATCTTGACAGATTTAGGGCTCTTCTATGAGGAATATTGATTCTTCCTGGTTCCCTTTGAGAGTGAAAAGTATTTTTGTCCCCATTTCTCAAATCTTTCCATGTTTTTTTAATACCCTCATTCCACAAAACATTTTCTTGTTTTCATATGAAATTCCAGTCTTTTAAAGAGCATATCTCTATTATAGATATTCTTTTTGGCAGTTGTATTTGATTACGTGTGTGATGGCACTGAGGTATAGTCTTAATAAACTGATATGTTAAAATGATTGCTGAACTAGCTTGTGGGGAACTAATACGTATTTCTTTTGTTTGAGAAAAAGGGAAATTATCACTAATTAGGAAGAGGAGGAAAATATCAGGAAAAAGGGAGATCTAATAATGACATCAAAGATTTTAGAGCACAGGTTAGAAAGTTGGTCCTCCTTATAGGAAGAGTAGAAGAATTTTAAGAGTAGTCAGGCTCAGGATTCACTTGTGTGTGTGTGTGTGTGTGTGTGTATGCTATAACTCTTTCCCTAGTCTATAACTTTGGTAAATCATTTACACAGTCTGAAATAGATATAATTTAAAGCAAGGGAATTGAGGTAGCCAAGTATAATGTTTATAAAGAACTTTGACATGAATATTTAGTTACTGGGAGTCAATGATTTCCTTAGTTTAGTAAGAGGGTAACTATAAAGTAGTTAAGCTGGTTCTATAAAAGTTTGACAAATGGAGCTTTTAGTAGTCATTCAGGCAAAATGATATTGAAAATAACTTGTCAATGGGTACAAAAATGGGTACTGTTCTCCAGGGAAATAAAAATGTAATAGTTGAAGTACTATTTTTTACTGGTCAGAAATCTACAGGTTCAGATCTAAGCCTTAATCAATAATAAACATTTAATCAAATATTGATATACTCCTCTAGAAAATTAAACTTTGGTAGTTCTTTTAGAATATGCTTCAGGAATACATTGACAAGACATATACCATTATCTTTTTGCTCTATTTCCAAATTTTGGATAATTTTTCTTAATAGCAAAGTGTCAGTTTGTTTAAGGTGACATAGTAAACAAGTACACAGCTCACACAGGACTTGCACCAATCCTATTTTCATCTCTGTTTGCTCTCAATAGCAGATTGCCAAACAGAATGATGCTAAATAGAAAGACAGATTTTTAAATGAAAATTTTAATTAAATGTATAGAGAAGTATTTTAAAAAATTGCAAGATAGAAATATCATTAAATTGCAGGTAGCAATAAACTATAGAATTAGATGAAGTCCAGATAGCAATGCACATAGACTTTCTATCATACTCTTCAGTAAGTTTAATTATCTCCAAATTTCCTCATTTTTTTTTTAAGTGGCTGCTGCATGTATGCTGTTCCTTTCTTCTAACTGCCAGCACTCTGAGCATGTATCCGTTTAAACTTGGATAACATAATGCCATGACCTCCTGATGGACATTCTTTCTTATCGCCACCTGCCAGTTCATCCTGAATTGCGAGTCATAAAGGCAGATTTCAGGATGCTATTTCCATGCTCCCAGCTGCCTATGGCTTCTTATTTCATATCAAGTGCAGTCCAAGCTTCTCATCCAAAAACTGAAGCCTCGTCCCTCCAGCACTCTCTTAAAACCCAGCAGTTACTACCTAGATTGTATGCACTCTGTTTTTGTCCCAGACAGGCAGGTCCCCTCCCCATCTAGTGTTTCCTTCTGACTGATTTCCTTTTCTGCTGATCCATCCCTCAACAGAAATGCCTCTTCCCTCCTCTTTGCTTAACCAGAGCACTTATAACAATCATGGCTCATAAAGCCATACCTTTTTTATGAAGCCTCTCCTGACAATTTCAAATCATAATGGTTCTTTTCATTTACCAAATCACAGGATATTAAAACCAAAGTAGTCACAGAATTCTTGTCACCTCTCTTGATATTTTAATGTTGAAAACAAAGAACCACGGTGGTTGTAATTAGTCATCTAACTTGTTAGAGGTTAAAATTAGCCCCAGGTTCTTATATCTCCAGTTCATGGGTTTCCCTAACATCCTCCTTCTCTATTCATTGTTATATGATTTTATTTTTTTCATTTATTTTTAATACAATGTTGTTACAATTGCTTTTTCTCCAAAACATCTGCAAACTACTTGAAATTGGTATTAGAGCATATGCATTCTTTAAGAATATCTTTAGAGTACCCGTTTATTTATAAACATAGTGCCCTGATTTTTTGAGCTGATAATTTACCTGAAATAATTTTACAAACATTGATGTTAGACTTACACTGAACAAAACAAGAGAAATCATCAGATGGCAAAAGTTGTAAATATACCCACAGATACTAATTTCATCAGACAACTCCCCTGAAAAGGAAGTACCTAACTTTGGAACATTGTTTTTAAAAGAGCATTTTCTTTTCTAAGAATCATGTTTAAGGGACACATGAATATAACTGAAGATAATTTTAAAAAATATATAAATATGTGTGTAACTTGTATTGTGTTTATTTCATGGTATAACTTGAAGTATAAACTGTAAGAACATAGTATTATTAAATGTTCATTGGGATACTCATGCACTGACAGATTTTATATTGATAGATATGCAGTTTTTATTTTAAAATATCTGTATATACACATATTTGCATATATTGCTTAAAAAACTATATTAATCTGTGAATTAAAATCTAATAAACAAAAAGGGAAAATTTTTACAATATAAGACCTTCTTTCAAGAGATGATTTATCATAGACAAACAATCCAACAGTTATATTCATAATTTAGGTATTTTTTTGCAAGAATATTAAAGTCCTTCCCCATGATTTCTCATTTTACTGAGTTCCTATAAAATTGAAGCAAGAAAATACTCATATTTCACTGATTTGCATCTTGTTTTTCCCAAGAATTTCTGAATCAGGTTAAATGAATAATTTAAAGTCTACACATTGCAGCATAACATATAAGATTCTTGTATGAATTTCACTGTTGAACATGCATTAAAAAGCACTATTTTAAGGCTATTGAAGATGCTCACATAGTATCCCTAAGCACCTATTTTTAGAAGGATTTGCAGCCTTCTGTGCCACTGATGATAAGGAATTTCATTGTTCTGGCTTCCATACCCTGCTTGACCTATTCATCCTAAATAAACTAATCCTGGAGAGAGTTTTGCTTAAGGCATAAAATGACCAACACAGGGATGGAAAGCAAATCTACCACCGCACATGCAGAAACTAATATAAGAGCTATGATGGAGTGTTATATTCATGTCAATACAGTTTCAGATGATACCTCCTACTAAAGTCAAGACACCCGATTTAAGGACTTTGGTCATCATCTACAATAATTTGAGCACCAGAAACTGATGTTACATAGAACAACATAGTTACCTTTATGCAACGGTTGTCAAAGTTCTGATTCACTGATAAAATCACCCAGGAAAATACAGTAGTATTAAAAAGAAGTCAAGAGGATGGCGCAAAATTGTAAATATGATATTAAGGATTCCCACTTTTCTTAGGGCTTGCTTTCATAATGGATATCAAATGTGAATTCAGAGTATAAAAATATTTTGTTTGATAAGAGAAAAGTTTGGACCAAAAGTCAAAAGCTTTTCTCCTAACTCAGTATATCTCCCTGACTGCATTATTTTTATCTACCATCTAGAGTGAAGCTTCCACTAATGACCTACCTCATTAATATCAGCAGCAAAATCCTACAGTCCTAAAGCCACCACGCTGCGATGATTTCTGTCCTAAAAATCATCAGGGCTTTTGATGAGAACTACATCTAAGGGCTTCAAGTCAAGGCAACTTAATTGAATCTAAGTAAGAATGGCCAAGATAAGAGATGTTTTGCATGAATATAAATATGTTGGTATGGATTAAATTGGAGGAACCCTTGTCATGCAGAAATATTGATTTGCCTCATTAGCACATCTTTTCTTTAATGAAAGCAAGATTTCTTGAAGGACATCTTTTCTTTGTTGGATTGAAAAATTACATTTAAAATTAAAAACATTTGTATTAAAAAAAAATCGCTCTAATTCTTAAGCTTGAGTTGAGTCATTACAGGGACTTCCCTGGCAGCTCAGAAAGTAAAGAATCTGCCTGCAGTGTGGGAGACATGGGCACAATCCCTGGTTGGGAAGATCCCCTGGAGAAGGAAATGGCAAACACTCCAATTTTCTTGCCTGGAGAATTCCATGCACAGAGGAGCCATTAGAACAGAAATGCAAAAGGTATATGGTTATTAATACATGCAGATGTTGTCAATTTCTCATTCAAGTATTATAATGGTAACAAGTGGCTTAATAGTTTAAATGGCATTTGAAAGCCAACAATTGATTTTTTTTAATTTAACATAGATTATAAATGATCGGAAATGACTACTTTCCCACAAGATAGTCAGTGAAGAAGTCATAAAGTTAGAGTCTATATCCACAAAGGGAAATGCTAGAAGTCATAACAGAATATTGAGTGGTGCTCCATCAGATGTTAAACCTATACTTTCTATTCTTGTGTAAAAAATACATAAAAATTTGCCTAAATCTCTGGTCATTTTATTGAAACTATCCTGGAGGCCATTATGATAGGAAATTGAGAAAGTAATACCTATTCCTTTGGACAAAGATCATTGAGTTAAGTATTCCAAATCTGACCTCACATAATTAGTAACCAGTTTCAAACCATTGCCCTTAGATTCATCGTTTATTGCACCTCTTTCAGTATCTAATCAGTGGAAGAATTGTAGGAATTTGTGGTACTACAGACAAATACACATAGGTTTTGAGGAAGAACATTCCAGTTTTTAAACTAATTAATCCTGATTATCTCCTGCTTGCATCATAGCTAAATCTTTTAGTCCAACTATAAGTAAGTAGCATTTGCAACACACACACACACACACACACACATTATAAAGATAGTGGTAACCAGTAGCTTTAGAAATAAATTTGCCTGTGTGCCTAAGTCTAGTCTTTAAGAAGTGAACATGAAGTTTCTCTCCAGTGACACCCTAGCTCCAGATTTCTGTATGTGACTGCTCTCTTACTCTCATGAGGACATGGTCTTATAGACCCTGAGTTTGTTTCAGGAGCATACAGGACATGGAGATTAAGTTGAGTGGTTCTTAAATGGGGATGTAATTCTTAATATGAAAAGCCTGTGGCCCAGAATGTGTAAAACCTCTTGCAATTACAGAAGACTCCCATACAAGCAATATTAGTGGTACATCTGTGACATATACACCACCCAGAAGTAGGGAACATGGGTATAAAAGAAGTATTATGTGCTAGGTCAGGCTTCCCTGGTAGCTCAGCTGGTAAAGAATCTACCTGCAATGCAGGAGACCTGGGTTCAATCCCTGGGTCAGGAAAATGTCCTTGAGGAGGGCATGGCAACCCACTCCAGTATTCTTACCTAAGAATCCGCATGGACAGAGGAGCCTGGTGGGCTACAGTCCACGGGGTCGCAAAGAGTTGGACACAAATAAAGCGACTAAGCACACATGTACCAGGTCTGCCCCTGCCTTTTGCTTCAGTTTCACTTTACACAAATCCCTGTATCTTAATTTAAATAAAATAGAAGCTTACTTCAAGTTCAGCATCCGTATGTGTTGTATTCAGCTGTCACACTGAAAGCCAAGCTGAAATGCTGCAGGAACATGATGGAAAGTTAAAATCAGTAACAACAACAAAGGAGAAGCAAACTTTTTTAAAAGATCAACCGTAGTCCTATTCTGCAAAATGTCTTAGGGTGAATTATAGGGCCAAAGAATATGTACTCTCAGAGAGAGCTAAGATCCCTGTGGCAATCTGCTCAGAACAACAGACAACGTTTCAGAATAATCTTTTTTAACTGTATGAAATAAATACCTAAGACATTAAAGAAAACTAATTACATTTAATTGGAGCTCTATCCATGGCTCTTTTGGCAGCCTTTGGACACCATATAAGGAATCTCTGCATGATACGCAGGCAGTTGAAATAAGAAAGAATAAGTGTAGATCACAGATATAGTTAAGAGGTAGAAATTACAGAACTTTCTAATAAAAAATATTGGGTGGAAGTAATTGAGAATGAGGGAATAATCAAAGGAAATACCCAGCTTCAAGGTTTAACATTAGTGTGGGGGATGCTGACATTTTCAGAGATGATAACTGGTCAGTACATGTAGACAGACTGTATGTCCATAAAACAGTGTTGGTGGTGGTACAGTAGACTCCAAGAGTGCCAGTTTGGCCCTGTGATTTTTGAAATGCCTCTTAGGTTGTCAAAGGAAGACACCAAAAAGGCAGTTGGAAGTCAAAGTCTGAATTTTGGATGCGTTCAATTCATAAGATATTTTTGGATATGTTCAATTCATAACCCACAAAACAATACCTGTGTGTTCCTTCCAGTACAGCACTATCCAATTTTGCGTTCAACATGGAAATCTTTTCTTTTTCTTAGCAACCTCAAGGGACCAGAATTCAGCAGGGTTTACTTTAGGAACTGTTGATATTTTACTAATTGCTCATTCTATAGTTATTATGTAACGTATAATAACTTTTGAGAACTACTATAGGACAGGCACTGCTCCTAGACACTGTTCCTACATACATCAATTCAAATCATGGCTATCATTTTGCAAGTTTTATATATATATATATATATATATATATATATATATATGAAGAAGCCAAAGATTCAGACAGATTATTTATCTTTTACAAGGTTATATGCTGATTAACTTGCTAACTAAAATTTGGACTCAGATCTGTGTGACTTCAAAGCCCATAATTTTTTTGTGGTATCATATACTTGTGCCTTTTTTCATCTATTCTATTCCAGTATATTTAAACCTCTAATTTACTGGTTCATTGAATTTATTCTTCTCATATCAGGTTGAGATAGAAGTTTTTAATAACTCAGAAGATAAATGGCCTTTCTCTTGCTCAGTAGACAAATTTATTCTCTCCAAAATAGGACTCAAATATGGATATTTTATTGCCTATTTGGTGCTATGGTGTATCACCAAAAATCCTCTATAAAATAGCATTGCCACCCAGAAACTTCCTATTAAGAAAGGGAGTATCACACAATCATTTTTAAAGAAACCAATAAAAACAAAACAAAACAAAAAAATGGCCAGAGCAATCCTTCAAATATTCCTCTTCTCTGTAAAATGAATGTAGGTCTATTTTTTCCATGGATGCTGTATTCATAGACACAGTCATAGCCACTCCTGCAGAGATATAGAAAAGATGGTCTTCTTTGTTCCCTGGGAGACATTTTTTTCCCATTTCCACTCCTTGTTGTTTTATTCTTCTGAAAGCTTTTTCAGATATGTTTACTTACTCACCTGCAGCTAAACCTTGTTTTCATAGGTAGGTGGTAAATCTTTTTTCACTGCCAGTTATAGCTTACTTTATTCTTTAAAAGAAATCCTTTGATTTTTTTCCATATTTAGAATTAAAATCTCCACATAGTACTTTTAAGAGCAATTTCTGTCTATTTATCTGAGGGTTACCTTTGGATCTGCTAAACTTTAATACTTCGCTGGATGTTCACATGCCAACCATTTTCTCCCATGTTTTGCATGTTACCCTATTACCTTCAAAACACAAAAATACACATGAGTTAAAGTCACTATTTGGCTTCTTATTTTTGAGTCAACTTCTGAAATCTTGCTCGGGAATCCATTTTCTGAAGGAATTCACCTAAAACAGAGTAATTCTGCAGTATAATAACCCCACTATGGAAACTGCTTTTGATTTTTTTTTTAATAGAAACATATACAAGATTTATATGTTCATTGGTTATGACTATTAGGTTGGTACAAAATTAATTTTGGTTTCTCATTGTTGGTCACTTCCCTGGTGGCTCAGACGGTAAAGCGTATGTCTACAATATGGGAGACCTGGGTTCAATCCCTGGCGTTGAGAAGATCCCCTGGAGGAGGAAATGGCCACACACACCAGTACTCTTGCCTGGAAAATCCCACGGACAGAGGAGCCTGGTATGTAACAGTCCATGGGGTCATAAAGAGTCAGACTCAACTGAGCGACTTCACTTTCACTTTTGCTTTGTTGAGATTTGGCATTTGATACTGGAATACGTTTTTAAATAAATGTGGTTATGTTATACGTCATTTTAATGCACATTTCTCATTTTGTTTTTGAACTAATGACTTACTACTTGCTGTGTATTTTATATTTATTTTAGACTAGGGGAATAATGTTAGACAAAAAGCAAATTCAAGCGATTTTCTTACCCAAATTCAACATGGGTAAGTAAAGCAGCAGAAACAGCTCACAACATCAATAATGTACTTGGCACAAGAACCGCTAATGAATGTATAGTGCAGAAAAGCTTCAAGAAGGCTTACAAAGGAGATGAGAGCCTTAAAGATGAGGACCACAGTGGCTGGACATCAGAAGTTGACAACGACCAACTGAGAGCTATCTTTGAAGCTGATCCTCATATAATTACACAATGATAGTTGCCAAGGAAGTCAATGTCAACCATTCTATGGTTATTTCAGTATTTAAAGCAAGTTGAAAGGGTGAAAAAGCTTGATAAGAGGGTGCCTCTTGCTGCTGCTGCTAAATCGCTTTAGTTGTGTCCGACTCTGTGCGACCCCACAGATGGCAGCCCACCAGGCTCCGCCATCCCTGGGATTCTCCAGGCAAGAATACTGGAGTGGGTTGCCATTTCCTTCTCCAATGCATGAAAGTGAAAAGCATTGTTTTCAAGTTTCATCTTCGCTAGTTCTACTCAACAACAATGAACCAGTTCTCAATTGGATTGTGATGTGTGACAAAAAGTGGATTTTATATGACAACAGGCAATTACCAGCTTGGTGGTTACACTGAGAAGCTCCAAAACACTTTCCAAAGCTAAATTTAGACCCCCAAAAATGTCATGGTCACTTTCTGCTGGACTGCTGCTGGTCTGATCCACTATAGGCTTCTGAATCCCAGTGAAACCATTACATCTGAGAAGTAGGCTCAGCAAATCCATGAGATGCACCAAAAACTGCAATGCTTACAGTCAGCACTGGTTAACAGAAAGGGCCCAATTCTTCTCCCTGACAAGGCCCAACCACACATCACACAACCAGTGCTTCAAAATGTGTACGAATTGGGCTAAAAAATTTTGCCTCATCCACCATATTCATCTGACCTCTAACCTATTGACTGCCACTTTTTCAAGCATCTTGACAACTTTTTGTAAGGAAAATGCTTCCACAACCAAAAATGCTTTCCAAGAGTTTGTCAAATCCCAAAGCAAGGATTTTTACATTGTAGAAGTAAACAAACAGTTCTTGCTGGCAAGAATGTATTAATTGTAATGGTTCCCATTTTTATGAATAAAGATGTTTGTGGGCCTAGTTATAATGATTTAAAATTTATGGTCAGAAACCACAGTCATTTTTGTACCAACCTAATATTCAGTTGTGTGATTTAGTGAACTCATGAATTTTTCTTATAGAATATTATTTGTAAATAAATCTATTTAAGCTGATAGAATCCAAACAATAAAATTAAAGTGCTTTTGGAATAGAATAATGCTTTAAGAAAAATAATAATAATAACATCTTATGGAAAATCCCTAATAGCTTTTTGGCTAAAACAAAACCTCACTTTGGCTAAGTAATTATTGAGACCTCTATTTAAAAATACAGATAGATACAAAGATACAAGGATAGATAGACATTCCTAGCGAGCACAGGCAGCCAAAGTCATGTCTCAGAACTTTCAGCTAAGTCTTCATGACTTTATCTTGTCAGGTGTTTTAATAAAAAGTTTGAGTCATTTTTGATCTTTGAGTGCTGACAACTTTCAAGCATAGCTTTCGATTTCCCCATTTTGCCCACATCTGAACCATGAAGCCCCCGCCAGCCAGCAGGAATCCTTGCTCCATGCCTAGTACTAACCATTACCATTCCTCATGCCACCAGGTTCTTCTTTTCTCTACAACCATTTTTAGTTGTGATTGGGAGCCTGCTCTGTTTTCCTCAGCAAAAAGCTTCCTTCTGCGACTAATGAAGCTTTCACACCCTCTTGTAAAAAGCCTCTTGATGAAGGTGAAAGTGGAGAGTAAAAAAGTTGGCTTAAAGCTCAACATTCAGAAAACGAAGATCATGGCATGGGGTCCCATCACTTCATGGGAAATAGATGGGGAAACAGTGGAAACAGTGTCAGACTTTATTTTTCTGGGCTCCAAAATCACTGCAGATGGTGATTGCAGCCATGAAATTAAAAGACACTTACTCCTTGGAAGGAAAGTTATGACCAACTTAGATAGCATGTTCAAAAGCAGAGATATTACTTTGCCAACAAAGGTTCGTCTAGTCAAGGCTATGGTTTTTCCTGTGGTCATGTATGGATGTGAGAGTTGGACTGTGAAGAAGGCTGAGCGCCAAAGAATTGATGCTTTTGAACTGTGGTGTTGGAGAAGACTCTTGAGAGTCCCTTGGACTGCAAGGAGATCCAACCAGTCCATTCTAAAGGAGATCAGCCCTGGGATTTCTTTGGAAGGAATGATGCTAAAGCTGAAACTCCAGTTCTTTGGCCACCTCATGTGAAGAGTTGACTCATTGGAAAAGACGTTGATGCTGGGAGGGATTGGGAGCAAGAGGAGAAGGGGATGACAGAGGATGAGATGGCTGGATTGCATCACTGACTCGATGGACGTGAGTCTGAGGGAACTCCGGGAGTTGGTGATGGACAGGGAGGCCTGGCGTGCTGCGATTCATGGGGTCGCAAAGAGTCGGACACGACTGAGCGACTGATCTGATCTGATCTGATCTGTGTCTGTGTGGCTTCCTCATGATCACCATCCAGACCAATGGGGCATCAATCCTGGCCCCTGCAGGGAAAACATGGTGAAGATACCAATTTTTTACAATAGCATAATTTCACTCAGTGTTCTAGTTTTAAATATGTAAGTCTTTTAATATTGATAATATTCCATGTACTTTACAGTGTGACTAAGTTCTTTGCACATTTTTTATGAAAGAGCAGACATTGGTTTTTATTTTATTATTTTTTAAATTGAAATACTGTAGATTTCAGGATCCTGAAAGATGATGTTGTGAACGTGCTGCACCCCTTGGACTGCAAGGAGATCCAACCAGTCCATCCTGAATGAGATCAGCCCTGGATTTCTTTGGAAGGAATGATGCTAAAGCTGAAACTCCAGTACTTTGGCCACCTCATGCAAAGAGTTGACTCATTGGAAAAGACTCTGATGCTGGGAGGGATTGGGGGCAGGAGGAAAAGGGGACAACAGAGGATGAGATGGCTGGATGGCATCACCAACTGGATGGGCATGAGTTTGAGTGAACTCCAGGAGACGGTGATGGACAGAGAGGCCTGGTGTGCTGCGATTCATGGGTCGCAAAGAGTCGGACACGACTGAGCTACTGAACTGAACTGAACTGAACTGTAGATTTACAATGTTGTGTTAGTTTCTGCTGTACAGCCAAGTGATTCATATATAATTAATGTATACATATACATACATTCTTTTTCAAATAATCTTTTCCATTGTGGTTTATCATAGAATATTGAATATAGTTCTCTGTGCTATAATGTAGGACCTTTTTGTTCATCCATCTTATATATAAAGTTTACATCTGCCAACCCCAACCTCCCACTCCAGAATAAATTTTTAGTTGCCCAAAGCAGTGGCCCTTCTAATTAGTAGGCACTTTATTAGCTTTCATGACTTCCTTGATTAAATTCCTACTCTTTCCCCTACTTCTCCTCAAATCTTACTACCTCTAGGGAGGAGGGAATAAAAGAAGTCAATCTGTGAGGTCTAGATGTCTCAGTTAAAGAAGGAAGGCAGCTGTCTCAGTCTTACCTCCTTATAAATATGATGATTACTGTACCTTTTGTCCTTACAAACCACATTAATCCTGTTTTTGGGGAGAAGAGTTCTTATGTATGAATGTTGAAGTAGAACATGTACTGTATAGTTTACTTGCGGTGAACAAAGCTAGAATCTATGGAATTTGTGGGCTATGATTCCCTGGAAATTTTCCCATAAGCTATATAATAACCTAGGGTAGTAAATGGATATATTTCATAAGTTAATACTCTCTACTGGGTGATATAATGCCTGTATCTCACAGGAGACCTCCTTTATAGCTCTAGGTTACATAGCATGTGTACAAATGAGAAAGAATGTCCCAGTAAGCAGCTCCTAGTTGCCTAGAGCCTTTCCCTAATTCAGGCTCTTGATTTCTTTTATTCTTAAAATTTCTCATAGAGCTTGATAAGTGAGTACAGTCTCTTATTCTTGTGAGTCTGCTTTTAAAAGTGAACCTTTGAGTCATTCCATGTCCTGAATAAATTATTTCTGTAAATGTTTGTCTTGGAATCAGTTTTTTTAGGAAACCAGGTGGCACTAGTGGTAAAGAAACTGCCTGCCAAAGCAGGAGACATAGAGACACAGGCTTAATCCTGGGTGGGGAAGATCCCCCTGAGGAGGGCTTGGCAACCCACTCCAGTATTCTTGCCTGGAGAATCCCATGGACAGAGGAGCCTGGTTGGCTGCAGTCCATAAAGTCACAAAGAGTTGAACACGACTAAAATAGCTTAGCATACATGTGAGTTAAGATACCTTCTTTCCCCTTTACCTTCTGTTGTGTTGGGTTCCCAAGAAGTATATTCTGAGACACAGCATTAAGATATTTAGGTGGGCTGCCGCCTATGGGGTCGCACAGAGTCGGACACGACTGAAGTGACTTAGCAGCAGTAGCACTTAGGATAGATACATGTTTATGTATAGGAGGGATAAGATTCAGGTCTGGGTAGAGGGAGAAGTCAAGCTGGAACGTAAACCCAACAGTAGTCTGGACTGGTAACTCCAGGAGCTCTGTGCTACAGTGGGCCTTCAGAGTTGTTCCACTTTGAGCTGAGATGGCCAGTCATTTATACAGTATGTGGCAGAAAGAGACATGAGCTAGATGAGTCTTTGCAGTTCAGGCAACCCTTTAAAACATTTATCTACCAACAATGCTCTCAGTCTTTCAACACAGGCAACAAATCTTTCATTGAAATGGGACATGGGTGGACTATCACAATCATACAACTTCTGGGTTTTATGACTACATCATTTTTTTTCTAATATATTTTTTTCTACTCTACTTTTTTAAACCTTCGAACATTCTCATCTTTTTACTTGTTTATCAGTTTCAAATGAGATAATCAGTGTGATTTCACAGCCTCATAATTTTTCTTTCCCTTTCCCTCTTAAATATTATTAATTATATTACTTAAGAATTCTCAGAGTTGATTACATTTACATTACACTCTGCCTTAGTCTTATCGTGTTATTAAATAAATTGAATTGCATATCACAAATCTTCTTGCTGTAATTTCTCAATTCACCTTATGTTCAACTGAAAATTTTAAATTGTTAATTTTTTTAGGAAGGGCTTAAAGAACACATGATTCGATTTATATTTTTTGTATGTTCAAATGCATTTTCTGCCTTATTTATTTTAAAAATGTAGTCTCTTAGTCATCTTTTGCTACAGCAAGAGGGAACGCCAAGATTTCAGCTGCATATTTGCTAGGCTGCACCGGCATGGACTGGCTCAGTAAGGCTTTATGACCTTTTCACTGTGGAGCATAGGTTGAACGGAAGACTACTGTCTGGGTCCTGGGTCCTGCTGTTCTCATGGCAGAGAACAATAACACAAAATGACTAATGAAAACATGAAATCTCTCTTAAAATCACTGGACTGGCCTAACATTTTTCCTCACATCCTATTGGCTGTAACAGATCACATGGCAAAAGCCAGTGTGGCAGAAAGCCACAAGGGACAGATGTGAGTCAATGGCTTTGACAATAATAAAATCTAAGAAGTACATTCCTTGGTTACTGTAATTGAGTTATCTCTCTTCTGCTTACAAAATACACTTACTGGCCCCCTCCCAACAAAGGTACCAAAGATGGTTCAGATGGTTTATTCACACATATATGGCCTTAGGTTTGAAACCCAGGGTCTTCTGATGGATTGTTCTTCATCAGGACCAGATGTAGATTTCCTTTATTTGAAGTGAAGTGAAATCAAAGGTGTTCAGTCATGTCTGACTGTTTGTAACCCCATGGACTGTAGCCAGCCAGGTTCCTCTGTCCATGGGACTTCCCAGGCAAGAATACTGGAGTGGGTTGCCATTCTCTTCTCCAGGGGATCTTCCTGACCCAAGAATTGAACCTGAGCTCCCTGCACTGCAGGCAGGTTCTTTATCATCAGAGCCACCAAGGAAGCCCTCCTTTTATGTGAAAGCATGTAAAGGAAATAGAGACAAATAATATACAGTGGTGAAAGCAGCACATGGTAAGTGTAATAACAAGTATTTCTGTTTGGAAAGGAAAATAATGGAAACCATATGGCAGTTACTGATTAATAGCAATTATGAAATACTTACAGGCAAGTATTCCAAGGTTCTTCTTTTTAGAAAAAGGGAATGTCCTTTGATTCAACTCCCATTCTACACCTGATAGAAACTCTCAAGTCCCTTTCTATCCATGCCTTATATGTTATTATAGCTAACATCTTCACAATATGTGTTTATTTGTAAAATTTCAATACTGATTAAATTTCTTAATAATTATTTCATTATTATGTAAATTTGAAGAAGCCATTGCCTACTGAGACATAAACCCTTGAAACTGTCCATAAAAGTCTGAAAGCAAAAGGTAGATATATAATTAAATTATATACTTAGTATAAACTATTCAAGTACTTGATTCCAGCTTGTGTTTCTTCCAGTCCAGCATTTCTCATGATGTACTCTGCATATAAGTTAAATAAACAGGGTGACAATATACAGCCTTGACGTACTCCTTTTTCTATTTGGAACCAGTCTGTTGTTCCATGTCCAGTTCTAACTGTTGCTTCCTGACCTGCATACAAATTTCTCAAGAGGCAGATCAGGTGATCTGGTATTCCCATCTCTTTCAGAATTTTCCACAGTTTATTGTGATCTACAGAGTCAAAGGCTTTGGCATAGTCAATAAAGCAGAAATAGATGTTTTTCTGGAACTCTCTTGCTTTTTCCATGATCCAGTGGATGTTGGTATTCGATCTCTGGTTCCTCTGCCTTTTCTAAAACCAGCTTGAACATCAGGAAGTTCACAGTTCACAGATTGCTGAAGCCTGGCTTGGAGAATTTTGAGCACTACTTTACCAGTGTGTGAGATGAGTGCAATTGTGCGGTAGTTTGAGCATTCTTTGGCATTGCCTTTCTTTGGGATTGGAATGAAAACTGACCTTTTCCAGTCCTGTGGCCACTGCTGAGTTTTCCAAATTTGCTGGCATATTGAGTGCAGCACTTTCACAGCATCATCTTTCAGGATTTGGAATAGCTCAACTGGAATTCCATCACCTCCACTAGCTTTGTTCATAGTGATGTTTTCTAAGGCCCACTTGACTTCACATTCCAGGATGTCTGGCTCTAGGTCAGTGATCACACCATCGTGATTATCTGGGTCGTATTCAACATTCAGAAAACGAAGATCATGGCATCCAGTCCCATCACTTCATGGGAAATAGATGGGGAAACAGTGGAAACAGTGTCAGACTTAATTTTTCTGGGCTCCAAAATCACTGTAGATGGTGACTGCAGCCATGAAATTAAAAGACGCTTACTCCTTGGAAGGAAAGTTATGACCAACCTAGATAGCATATTCAAAAGCAGAGACATTACTTTGCCAACAAAGGTTTGTCTAGTCAAGGCTATGATTTTTCCTGTGGTCATGTATGGATGTGAGAGTTGGACTGTGAAGAAGGCTGAGCACCGAAGAATTGATGCTTTTGAACTGTGGTGTTGGAGAAGACTCTTGAGAGTCCCTTGGACTGCAAGGAGATCCAATCAGTCCATTCTGAAGGAGATCAGCCCTGGGATTTCTTTGGAAGAAATGATGCTAACGCTGAAACTCCAGTATTTTGGCTACCTCATGTGAAGAGTTGACTCATTGGAAAAGACTCTGATGCTGGGAGGGGTTGGGGGCAAGAGGAGAAGGGGACGACAGAGGATGAGATGGCTGGATGGCATCACTGACCCAACGGACATGAGTCTGAGTGAACTCCGGGAGTTGGTGATGGACAGGGAGGCCTGGCGTGCTGCGATTCATGGGGTTGCAAAGAGTCAGACACGACTGAGTGACTGATCTGATCTGATCTGATTCAAGTACTATAATAGTGTCATGATAAATTATTTTGCATAAAATATTACAAACTACATAAACTAATCATTTAAGTTGTTAGATATATGGTAATTTTTTTACCATGTCTTAAAATATCTAGATCAGTATAAGATTTCATAAATTCTTTTTTGTATAAATTTTATGTTTTTGGAAAACACTTTCTTGTAATATCTCTTGGGGCATTTCCAATTCCATTAACTCTTTTTTTTTTTTTTTTTTAATCTGATTCTTTTTGTTTTATCCTGAGTTTTTAACATCTAGTTAATTGTTTAACAGGTCCATGAAATATGGTTTTTGGAGAATATTCTTTTTTAAATATTTTCTCATTTCTATCTTGTTTCCTGTAGTATATTTCACAGTAGTTCCTTTTGTTCCCTATTAACCAAATTTCTTTGGTTAATTCAAATTCTTCTTTGTGAGCTTTTTGCAAGACTTATATAAGAGATGAGCCATGGACATGTACTGTCAGGAATTCTTCTGGCTGCATGTCGTGTGTGTGTCTGTGTGTATGTGTCTGTGTGTGTGTGTGTGTGTGTGTATGAGAGAGAAAGAGAGGGGAGAGAGAGATGAGAGATAGCAAGAAGAACCAGACTTGATGTGATTTCTAACTTTGTCCAAGGAAACACTGTACATCTTTAAAATATAAACAAATAAAATCTATAAATTGAAAAATGTGCACTCCTACCAACATTTCCATATGTTGGTGGAAATCTGGAGTTGTTTTAAATGCAAATTTAAGGTCACAAGTGGCTTCAATTTCCCCATGAAGGCCCTAGATTTATAGTCTATGTAGATTGGAGGTAGAACAATATTCCCTTTAGAAGTAGTAAATGTTTTGCCATGTTAGAGAGGTTATCCTAAATCAGATCAGATCAGATCAGATCAATCGCTCAGTCGTGTCTGACTCCTGGTGACCCCATGAATCGCAGCACGCCAGGCCTCCCTGTCCATCACCAACTCCCGGAGTTCACTCAGACTCACGTCCATCGAGTCAGTGATGCCATCCAGCCATCTCATCCTCTGTTGTCCCCTTCTCCTCTTGCCCCCAACCCCTCCCAGCATCAGAGTCTTTTCCAATGAGTCAACTCTTTGCATGAGGTGGCCAAAGTACTGGAGTTTCAGCATTAGCATCATTCCTTCCAAAGAAATCCCAGGGCTGATCTCATTCAGAATGGACTGGTTGGATCTCCTTGCAGTCCAAGGGACTCTCAAGAGTCTTCTCCAACACCACAGTTCAAAAGCATCAATTCTTCGGCATTCAGCCTTCTTCACAGTCCAGCTCTCACTTCCATACATGACCACAGGAAAAACCATGGTAAAACCATGACCTTGACTAGACAAAGCTGTACACATATTATTTATAACCCTATGACAAACTTATAATTATTATCTAACTTCACAGATGAGAAAAGTAAGAGGCAGAAGACTAAGTAACTTGTTTTGAACCAGATTTCTAGGTTTCTATTTTCTTTCTCCTGGTAGATTATTTTAAGACTAAGTGTGGGATTTCTTATGTGAGAATAAAGATCACATATTCGGAGTTTTTTTTTTTTTTAGAATATTGGATTTTTATCTGGGGCTGGGAAGGAATCCTTTAGATATCCAATATATTTTGAACTCCTAAATACCTTTGAGTTTCTCAAATTTGTTTATTACTTTTGAGCTCTCAGTGTGAAGATTTCCCTTTAGGAAACTTTAAACAGGAAGGATATGATGGGACGCTGGGAGAAGTCTGTTGTAGGCTCTAGGCTCAAGTGAGAAAGAAAACTTGTTCTAAAGGTTTCTTCAAGCTAGACTCTCCAAAAGACAGAGACTCAAGGAAAAATGTTATTCTATGAATGTTGTACAGTTGGATAATGCTTCCTTGTCATGCTCCCTAGGAATCTATATTACTTGACAGATTTTTTTAAAAGATGAGGATACTATCACTTTTAAAATGCAAGGTCTATTAAACTAATCAAACCTGTTTTCAAATAATTTAAGAGGATTATTAAAGTGTTTTAAAGACAATCTCTTTAACAAGTGGTGCTGGGAAAACTGGTCAACCACTTGTAAAAGAATGAAACTAGAACACTTTCTAACACCATACACAAAAATAAACTCAAAATGGATTAAAGATCTAAATGTAAGACCAGAAACTATAAAACTCCTAGAGGAGAACATAGGCAAAACACTCTCTCACATAAATCACAGCAGGATCCTCTAAGACCCATCTCTCAGAATATTGGAAATAAAAGCAAAAATAAACAAATGGGACCTAATTAAAATTAAAAGCTTCTGCACAACGAAGGAAACTATAAGCAAGGTGAAAAGACAGCCTTCAGAATGGGAGAAAATAAGAGCAAATGAAGCAACTGACAAACAACTAATCTTAAAAATATACAAGCAACTCCTGCAGCTCAATTCCAGAAAAATAAATGACCCAATCAAAGAATGGGCCAAAGAACTAAACAGACATTTCTCCAAAGAAGACACACAGATGGCTAACAAACACATGAAAAGATGTTCAACATCACTCATTATCAGAGAAATGCAAATCAAAACCACAATAAGGTACCATTTCACACTAGTCAGAATGGCTGCTATCCAAAAGTCTACAAGCAATAAATGCTGGAGAGGGTGTAGAGAAAAGGGAACCCTCTTACACTGTTGGTGGGAATGCAAACTAGTACAGCCACTACGGAGAACAGTGTGGAGATTCCTTAAAAAACTGGAAATAGAACTGCCATATGACCCAGCAATCCCACTGCTAGGCATACACACCGAAGAAACCAGAATTGAAAGAGACACATGTACCCCAATGTTCATCACAGCACTGTTTATAATAGCCAGGACATGGAAGCAACCTAGATGTCCACCAGGAGACAAATGGATAAGAAAGCTGTGGTACATATACACAATGGAGTATTACCCAGCCATTAAAAAGAGTAGATTTGA
This sequence comes from Bubalus kerabau, assembly GCF_029407905.1. NCBI lineage: Eukaryota > Metazoa > Chordata > Mammalia > Artiodactyla > Bovidae > Bubalus > Bubalus kerabau. The sequence goes on from NC_073628.1 coordinate 71,721,359, forward strand.
ATCAGTTCTAATGAGGTGGATGAAACTGGAGCCTATTATACAGAGTGAAGTAAGCCAGAAAGAAAAACACCAATACAATATACTAATGCATATATATGGAATTTAGAAAGATGGTAATGATACTCCAAAGGTCTGTCTAGTCAAGGCTATGGTTTTTCCAGTAGTCATGTATGGCTGTGAGAGTTGGACTGTGAAGAAAGCTGAGCACCGAAGAATTGATGCTTTTGAACTGTGGTGTTGGAGAAGACTCTTGAGAGTCCCTTGGACTGCAAGGAGATCCAACCAGTCCATTCTGAATGAGATCAGCCCTGGGATTTCTTTGGAAGAAATGATGCTAACGCTGAAACTCCAGTACTTTGGCTACCTCATGCGAAGAGTTGACTCATTGGAAAAGACTCTGATGCTGGGAGGGATTGGGGGCAGGAGGAGAAGGGGATGACAGAGGATGAGATGGCTGGAGGGCATCACCAACTCGATGGACGTGAGTCTGAGTGAACTCCAGGAGTTGGTGATGGACAGGAAGGCCTCGCATGCTGCAGTTCATGAGATCGGAAAGAGTCAGACATGATTGAGCGACTGTAATGAACTGAACTGCACTGAATGATAACCCTGTATGTGAGACAGCAAAAGAGACACAGATGTAGATGTATAGGACAGACTTTTGGACTCTGTGGGAGAGGGCGAGGGTGAGATGATTTGGGAGAATGGCATTGAAACATGTATATTATCATATGTGAAATGAATTGCCAGTTCAGGTTCAATGCATGATACAGGGTTCTTGGGGCTGGTGCACTGGGATGAAGGGATGGAATGGGGAGGGAGGTGGGAGGGGGTTCAGGATGGGGAACACATGTACACCCATGGCAGATTCATGTCAATGTATGGCAAAACCAATACAATATTGTAAAGTAATTAGTCTCCAATTTAAATAAATAAATTTGTATTTTAAAAAAATATAAAATAAAATATTTCACAAAACATGAAAAAAAAAACATTTAGTAACTAAAGAGAGTAAAACTTTCTGAATATCTTCATTCTTAGAAACAACTATATAGATTCAATGCAATCCCTATCAAGCTACCAACAGCATTCTTCACAGAGCTAGAACAAATAATTTCACAATTTGTATGGAAATACAAAAAACCTCGAATAGCCAAAGCTATCTTGAGAAAGAAGAATGGAACTGGAGGAATCAACCTACCTGACTTCAGGCTCTACTACAAAGCCACAGTTATCAAGACAGTATGGTACTGGCACAAAGACAGAAATATAGATCAATGGAACAAAATAGAAAGCCCAGAGATAAATCCACGCACATATGGACACCTTATCTTTGACAAAGGAGGCAAGAATATACAATGGATTAAAGACAATCTCTTTAACAAGTGGTGCTGGGAAAACTGGTCAACCACTTGTAAAAGAATGAAACTAGAACACTTTCTAACACCATACACAAAAATAAACTCAAAATGGATTAAAGATCTAAATGTAAGACCAGAAACTATAAAACTCCTAGAGGAGAACATAGGCAAAACACTCTCTGACATACATCACAGCAGGATCCTCTATGACCCACCTCCCAGAATATTGGAAATAAAAGCAAAAATAAACAAATGGGACCTAATTAACCTTAAAAGCTTCTGCACATCAAAGGAAACTATTAGCAAGGTGAAAAGACAGCCTTCAGAATGGGAGAAGATAATAGCAAATGAAGCAACTGACAAACAACTAATCTCGAGAATATACAAGCAACTCCTACAGCTCAACTCCAGAAAAATAAATGACCCAATCAAAAAATGGGCCAAAGAACTAAATAGACATTTCTCCAAAGAAGACATACAGATGGCTAACAAACACATGAAAAGATGCTCAACATCACTCATTATCAGAGAAATGCACATCAAAACCACTATGAGGTACCATTTCACACCAGTCAGAATGGCTACGATCCAAAAGTCTACAAGTAATAAATGCTGGAGAGGGTGTGGAGAAAAGGGAACCCTCTTACACTGTTGGTGGGAATGCAAACTAGTACAGCCACTATGGAGAACAGTGTGGAGATTCCTTAAAAAACTGGAAATAGACCTGCCTTATGATCCAGCAATCCCACTGCTGGGCATACACACTGAGGAAACCAGAAGGGAAAGAGACACGTGTACCCCAATGTTCATCGCAGCACTGTTTATAATAGCCAGGACATGAAAGCAACCTAGATGTCCATCAGCAGATGAATGGATAAGAAAGCAGTGGTACATATACACAATGGAGTATTATTCAGCCATTAAAAAGAATACATTTGAATCAGTTCTAATGAGGTGGATGAAACTGGAGCCTATTATACAGAGTGAAGTAAGCCAGAAAGAAAAACACCAATACAGTATACTAACGCATATATATGGAATTTAGAAAGATGGTAACAATAACCCTGTGTACGAGACAGCAAAAGAGACACTGATGTATAGAACAGTCTTATGGACTCTGTGAGAGAGGGAGAGGGTGGGAAGATTTGGGAGAATGGCATTGAAACATGTAAAATATCATGTATGAAACGAGTCGCCAGTCCAGGTTCGAAGCACGATACTGGATGCTTGGGGCTGGTGCACTGGGATGACCCAGAGGGATGGAATGGGGAGGGAGGAGGGAGGAGGGTTCAGGATGGGGAACACATGTATATCTGTGGCTGATTCATTTTGATATTTGGCAAAACTAATACAGTTATGTAAAGTTTAAAAATAAAATAAAATTAAAAAAACAAAAACAAAACCACAACAGGGTTTGAAGGTGTTGCCAGTGGTGGAGAATCTGCCTGCAATGCAGGAGATCCCCCAGTTGGATCCCTGGGTGGGGGAAAATCTTCCCCACTCCAGTATTCTTGCCTGGGAGAATCCCATGGACAGAGGAGCCTGGCAGGCTACAGTCCATAGCGTTGCAGAGAGTCAAACTGAAGCGACTATTAGTACTTAACACACGCAAAAGTACAAATAAAACCCCAACAGGGGGACAGCGAGCTCAGGAGCTGGAAAGACCTCAGAGTGAATCTGGCTTCCCCACTTCCCAGCGCTAGGACAGAGTTCCAAGCCGGAGGGGGTTGGGGGGGAGTGGGAAGGGCTGGATGGATTTTGGCTCCTCCCCCACCCCAACCCCCACTGAGTCCCCAGAGCCCAGCACCTGGTAAGAGGCTTGGATACTGAACAAGTGACGCTTGGGGTGAACAAATGCCGAACTCAGGGGAAAGTGAAAGTGAAAGTGAAGTTGCTCAGTGGTGTCCGACTCTTTGCGACTCCATGGACTGTAGCCTGCCGGGCTCCTCCCTCCATGGGGTTCTCCAGGCGGGAGTTCTGGAGTGGGGTGCCATTTTCCTTCTCCAGGGGATTTTCCTGACCCCGGGATCGAACCCAAGTCTCTCGCATTCCAGGCAGACACTTTAACCTCTGAGCCACCAGGGACTCCATGGGAGGACCTTCTCAATTCAAGCTGCCTCTACAGTTTCAAGAATCTGAAGAGACTCTGGATAGGAATGCCTTACCCTTCCCTGAAAATATCTCCGGTGCCTGCCAGTAGGAGCTGACACATTTCCCTGAGTTCTGGAGAGAGGGTTCCAGATGCAGTCTGGACTACATAACCATTGACCTGTTCAGAAGTCCAGCAAAGTTGAGGAGGAGGAAGGCTTCAAAGCCTCCTGCTCAGAGAACAGCTGTGCTCTCTAAAGCAAGAGGCTGCTCTCCCCAACAGCTGGGGTGCAGGGAGGGGGTCGGGGAGGTGGGAATTGCTTGGTAAACACTGGAGCAGAAGAAGTGACAGCCTGGGGGCACTCCCAGCAGAATAAATCTCATGAATGAGGAAAAAAAAAAAAAAAAGAAAACAACTATAGATTACATGAGATTTAGTAATATACTACAGTTACCTTTGAAATAAAGAAGAAATATAATAAATAGGGGTACAGTCAATAAGTTTTGAATATAATCATCACCTTGGTATCTATACGTGAAAATGACTCAAAAGATTTCTGACCAAGTAAGAATAGCAATTTTATATTCTTCAACCAGATAAACTATTCCTTTCTTCCTCCTTTCTTTATGTTTTGTTGAAAATTATCATAATATACTAGAAAGTTTTTAAATGCACACAATTTAACAATACACACAGAAAGAATGCATTCAATTTTTTGGAGAACAGGCCATCTAAGTTGACTCAGCAATAATCTTATTTTGACAGCCATCATTTATACATAATGACAATCTTAGAGTGAAAAATAGCCAAACAAATCATGGTGATCTCTCACTTCAAAAGATCAAGTGCACATTTCATGCTAATGAGAAATAAAAACCTGAAAATGCTCTAATTAGCTTTGTTAGCCCCTCTTAGTAAAGTTAAAGACAGCATGCCAAGTCCAATATAATTAGTCAAATTATCACATGATAGAAGAAATTTGACTTTAAATCACAGACTGTATTAAATTGATCTTGATGAAAACATTGAAAAAGTCCACATTTGCAACTCATGCCACAGATTATTGGCATTGGTAACATCTGCGTTAATAAGAGAAAACACATATAGTCTATGTCACATATATAAAAACATTTAGGTTTGTTTAAGTAAAGGACAAACATAGAATGATACAATGTAAATAACTGACAACTAACAATGAAGAGGATAAGGTAAGTCTCCCAGTTCTCCCTGAGAAACTTTATTATTGCTGAATTATTACATGGAATATGATTTGTTCTTTTATTTCAATAATTGGAATAAAAAATAAGTCTTGAAACAAGTAGCAGACCTGAGAGACATTAATTAAGTACCATCGAGGGACTTTGAGACCAATTATATGTATCTCATAAGCAAGTCATAGAGTAGAATATTGTTACTAGACTATGACTTCTCACCTGAATGAATATGTTGATTTTGACTTCTTTAAACAAGACTGTGGACACAAAGTTAGGGATGTTTTGTTGTTGTTTTATAAGAGGAAGGCTAAAGTGAGACAGGACTTTTTTTTTTAGACTTATAGGAAGCAGATGTATTCAAAAAGTGGTCGGGAGTGTGAGTTGGTGATTTTTTTCAAGAGATGAGGAGATGGAAGACATAGAAGGGGGATTTGTTAGGGCTAGAGACCAGGGGATTGGGGGAGGATAGGAGAGAGCCCATTGACAGACAGCGGGTCAGGGGAAGCAGAGTCAGGAGCATAGCCCTGGGATTCACAAGTATTTATATGATGGGTTCAAACACAACGATTGTTAAGAACGTGAAAAATTGAAGCTGTGCGTGAAAAATTCAAGCTGTGAGGGAGTCTAAGTGAGAGAAAATGGGGGAGAGAGAAGTTTTTTTTTTTTTTTTTTTTTTTTAAGTAAGGAACAAAAAAAAAGTATGACTCTGGAAACTACAAAATGTCTAAACTTTTGATATCTACTGTATTTTTCAAACTGACAACCCATTCCTTGTATGAATCGCAATTACTTTATATATTCTAAGAACAGAAAAACACTCCCATTAAAATTCGATAATGATGCTTTCTTATCAATTGTAAGACCCATTCTGATTTCAGAGGTGTTGAAATACAAAAATGATGACAAATGGTGGCTATGATTATGTACCCTATTACATCTAGAACATTGCTTCATCAATTATCCTTTCTCTCATCTGAAGCTTCAATCTCTCTGACTTCTCTGGATCATTCTTCTCTGCCTACGTTTTTTTTTTTTTTTTTTTTTTTAATCCTCCCTCCCAATATAAAAACTAAAGCAGAGCAAAGACACTATAAATTTCAGCTCAGCTGAATTCAGCAACTCAATTTTGCTCTGCTGTAAATGGTCTAGGCTTTTATTTAAATTTCTCTAATTCTTTTCTTTTCTATCTGACTCAAAATAACCCCTCTTATATAAAATTTCCAGAAATCATCTCTTCTTCATATGAGATCTCATAGGACTTTGGACAGTTTCTCTTATCACATCATAGATTCCTTTTTGCACAGGTTTTTTTCTTTTTTTCTTGTGAAAGTTTATTTTCAGTTTCTTCTCTGGGACATGGGTAGAGAATGTTTTTTAAAATGAAATGATATATCTTGTGACCATGTATAACATATAGCAGCTTTATGACAGTAGATAAATTGCTCATTCAGTTAATGTTTCCTGAAACTAAGTTTCCTTGTTCGTAAAGCAAGAATATTAATATCTATTTTACAGTGTTTCATGATGTCATTGTGAAAAATAAAGATCATTAAAACATCTTGCACCATGTTTGACACCATGAGATGAATATTAAGTTATTTAGTTATTTCTCTTTTCTTTGTATCTCTCTTATCTCCCATTTCTCTTTGTGCAGAGTAAAAAATAAAATAGTTCTAAAATTCCATTGCTTTCTATAAATTCCCAACAAACACAAGCTCACATTCAGCATTATTTTTAGAGAAATGTGCATGGTCTCTGTAAAACTGATTAACTAGTCTATACTTCAAGAGTCCAGACTTGAAAACATTAACACAAGTTATAAAGAAATGTCATGTTGACACATTACCTTGTTAGCTACAGGAGTCTGTCAGCATTGACTAAATAGTAAGTCTGTGTACAGCAGAATGATTTCATTGAATCCATTTCTTTATAGGGGATGCTATGTGGGCTGTAACGTCAGTGGCTAGGAACTGACAGGGTTTGGAGAGTTGTGGGTCAGGGGTGAGTGAGAGTCTGTGAAATGACAAAACTGTTTTCCCTACAAAGCACTCATCTCTTTCTATTATAGTTCCTAAAAACAAAAATCACAAATATAGGATTACAGGTAAATAGTACAAAGGAGAGGTTTTATTGAATCATCTTCTCTTCTTTCACCTTCAGGTAGGAAAAGAAATGAGGCTTTCAGAATAGAATTTAAACTGATATATGGGATCAATGTGAACATTGGAGTTTTACCCAATGATAATTATCCACAAATGGTTAATTTCTAGTTAAATAGTGAGTGAAAGACTAAGTATCTATGTATTTTCAATGCTACCATAATAACATTGTGAATAATTTTACTGTAATGCTCAAAGCAATCGCCATCACAACAAAAATCAAGGAGCCTTGGTAAAGGTCCTTTTCCAGAGCACAGCATTGCCTACTGAGAGTCTTAAGGGACTCCCACAGGGCCCCCTCCCCAACTTCCCCGCAAATCATTTTCCTCTGCCATGACACCATCTGTCTCCAAATTTACACCACCCAAGAGATTAATTCCTAGGAGGAGGAAGTTGCAGGGCTTACTTCCATGACCCTAGGAGAACAACAGTTTTACTTCTGCCGTTGGTTGCAGCCCTATTTACTCAGCTTTTATCCGAAGCAACAGGTGAGCCATCATCATATGGACATTTATCCAAACATCTCTGTGTCCTCCTTAATCTGACCAAATCTCCCATCTTTTCCAAGTCCCACAAACACTTCTATTATATTTCTCAGAAATTGCAACCAAATCTTCCCCATCCTCAACATTTGTCAGAATGTTCTTCTTTATCCATCTTCTTTATCCAACTGAAATATAGGAGCCAAAACAAAGCAAAATAAAACAGACAAATAAAGAAAACCAGGCATCACTTCAGTGGTGGCTCTTTTCTACCACCCACCCCCAGCCCACTTTGTCTACCATGAGCCTTGGAACTGGTTTCCTCCTCCTTTTCACTTCTAGACACTTTTTTTCCCTCCATTCTCAAACAAACCAATGAAAATAAAGCTGCTTTTGTTGATGACCATCAGACAATAGCACTTCCTTGTTACAACCATTAACAATTTTCTCAGTTGTCCTCAAACATTGACGATTTTAAGACTTTAACACCAGCTCAATAGAGATCTCTCAATCATGCTCCTATCTTTACTGGTTACCTAAGCAACTACATAACAAAATATCCAATTTATTGATATCTGAAGTCTCCTCATCAAATGACTTTTTCTCCATCTCAGCTTCTAGTTTACTTTTTCTCCATCTCAGCTTCTAGTTTACAGCCTAAAATCTCTTATAATCTCTAACTTATACTATTAAAAAATCTCAATGTTAAGTATTCTGCTGATTACCAACTCCTATATTTCCTGGTCATTGTTAGCAATTACCATAATTCACCATTATCCATTTTTATTACGGCCATGAAGGTTAAAATGTTAGCAGCTCAGTCATGTCCAACTCTTTGCAACCCCATGGACTGTAGCCTACCAGGTTCCTCTGCCCATGGAATTCTGCAGGCAAGAATACTGGAGTGGGTAGCTGTTCCCTTCTCCAGGGGATCTTCCCAACCCAGGAATCAAACCCAGGTCTCCTGCACAACTTTTTCTCTGCATCACCTTACTCTTATCTGGACATCCCTAATACACAGTTCACATTCCCTGTGACATAGGAAGCCTTACTGTTCTCCAAGCTTGATGATGTGTTAGACAGGTTTCTTTCTGAAGAGAGACCTCTAACTTCCTTTTTCTTAGAGCATTTATTTTAGAACACTTGAAATTTTAAATTGTTTCTCTGCCTTTTTGAAAAGTAGGGGCGTGTAAATCAGCCTCTTGGCAGTTTTACAACCGAGGAATGTCTTTATCAAGGAGGAGGAGCCATCCCTTTAAAATATAATCATTAAGGAAGAGAGCACTCCTAGACTGACAGTTAAGCCAAATATCAAGAGGTGGAACACTAGCTAGCTGAGTTGACAAAGAATGTATCTTTTTTTGAGATGATGGGTCCATATAAAAAATTAAATAGTAGAAATCAAAGTACTTTTAAATGTGAGATTATAATTCTAATCTTTATAGTATTGTTTGATTGTAACATTTATAAAATAAAGCCATAAAAAAAGAATTATCAAAAAAAAAAAAAGTAGAAGCACCTCTAGCTCAGTCTCTACGAGAGGGTAGGCACCTAACATCTTCTTTCTATAAGCATTAATTAGCAAGAACAGATGCCCTAATCCCATTAACCACCCCAACAAGGAGTTTTCTCTTCCATTACTTCTTCCTTATCTCCCAGTCTGCCTTGAATCCACTTCTATTACTCTTTCTACCCTTCCAAGGAGACCACTCATGCCAGTGTTATCCATGATCTATGTGTTGCCAAAGTGGCAATTCAAATAACTTCTTTTCAGCCCACTTGCTCTCTCAATTAACTCAAATTACTCCCTTCATTTTAAAATATTTTCTTCTGTTGACTCTGTGATAGTGTATTTCTGCCTAATCTTCCACATTTTGATTACCTTTCCCAGGTTGCCTTTCCTAGGGCTTCCCTGGTGGCTCAGAGGTTAAAGTGTCTGCCTGCAATGCAGGAGACCTGGGTTCAATCCCTGGGTGGGGAAGATCCCCTAAAGCAGAAAATGGCAACCCACTCCAGTGTTCTTGCTTGGGAAATCCCATGAACAGAGGAGCCTGGCAGGATAGAGTCCATGGGGTCACAAAAATTCAGACACAACTTAGCAAATAAACCACCACCATTACCACAATCCTCCCCAGAAATCTTACCCCTAATGGTGTATTAGTTAAAACTATTGCACTATAAATGTTGACCCAGTACTTAAAATTACAAACATGGTATCCATTCTCAGTGAAAATCAGTATTTGGAGTATAATGGAAAGAGCACTAGTAACAGGAGATAAGTCTTCAATCATTTCCTTTTCCTCATTAACTGTGTGAACATGACTCATCCTGCCTTACAAGGCTCTTGGGGCAATTAATTAATTCCATATAAGTCTGGCCTTATAAGTCTCTTGAGTGTTTGGTAAAGAGCTCAAGGCATCCTTGTTAATTTTGAATTCAAAAGAAGTGTATTTAATGGAAAGCAATTTCAGTTCTATTACTTATTTCATTCATTAATTTAACATTAATTTATCAAATCTCTTTAAGCATATTGTCAAAGCATGTCAGTTTTTGTATCAACTGGGGATACTTTAACACTAAAATAAATATGATCCCTGCCCTCACAAAGCTTATGCTCTGAAGCAGACAAATACTACTTAAATATTGTGTTAGTTGCTCAGTTGTGCCCAACTCTTTGTGACTCCATGGACTGCAGCCCACCAGGCTCCTCTGTCTATGGGATTTTCCAGGCAAGGATACTGGAGTGGGTTGCCATTTCCTTTTCCAGGGGATTTTCCCAACCCAGGGATAGAACCCTGGTCTCCTGCACTGCAGGCAGACTCTTTACTGACTGAGCTATGAGGGAAGCCCCATGTTTACTTAGGGCTTACCAAATTTTATACACACACACACACACACAGACATGTTTTGCTTAATATTTGGGGCTTCCTGCATAGCTCAGTCGGTGAAGAATCTGCCTGCAGTGCAAGAGAACAGGGTTCTATCCTTCGGTTGGGAAGATCTCCTGGAAAAGGAAATGGCAACCCACTCCAGTATCCTTGCCTGGAAAATCCCATAGACAGAGGAGCCTGGCGGGCTGCAGTCCATGGAGTCACAAAGAGTTGGGCACAACTGAGCAACTAGCACAAGTAAGCATGACCAGGTGATATGACATTTTATAGCTCAAAGCTGCACTGGAAAGTAGAAAAGGGTTCAATAATTGGAAAGTTGAATCACTAATAATATAGTTGTATATCATTATGAATTAGTAAAAAGGCTAAACTCGTAATTATTTTAAAATAAAAGCTGCCTTTATATTTAAAGTACAAGCTATAAAAGTGTTACTTCATGAAAACCTCTAGGGGAAGTTATTTTAATGACTATATCATAATAAATTATAATTGGGTTTTCTACAGTTGCATGTACTGTATGCCTTTGAAGTTATTACTTTGCTGGAGGGTATATTTCTTACATTCTTAATTATTCCTATGAAAGTTTTCTTCATTAATTTGGCCTCTCTATAAAATAAGAATGTGCTAAGTCAATTTCAGCATAGCTCCTCTGCAAAGGATCACTGAAATTTTGAGAACACTGAGAACTTTACAGTATCAAAAGGCAATAATGATTAATGCATAGAATTAAATATCAAACAGATAAATAAATATAAGTAATGGGATATATTGTGCTTCCTTGTAGCTCAGTCGGTAAAGAATCTGCCTGCAGTGCATGAGACCCAGGTTCGATCCCTGAGTTGGGAGGATTCCCTGGAGAAGGGAATGGCAACCCACTCCAGTATCCTTGCCTGGCAAATCTCATTGACAGAGGAGCCTGGTGGGCTGCAGTCCAGTTCAGTTCAGTTCAGTTCAGTCGCTCAGTCGTGTCCGACTCTTTGCGACCCCATGAATCACAGCACGCCAGGCCTCCCTGTCTATCACCAACTCCTGGAGTTCACTCAGACTCATGTCCGTCGAGTCAGTGATGCAATCCAACCATCTCATCCTCTGTCGTCCCCTTCTCCTCCTGCCCCCAATCCCTCCCAGCATCAGAGTCTTTTCCAATGAGTCAACTCTTCACATGAGGTGGCCAGAGTACTGGAGTTTCAGCTTTAGCATCATTCCTTCCAAATAGTCGGGCACGACTGAGCTACTAACCCTTACCCTTAATGGAATATATTACTTTAGACTGAAAGGAGATCCCCTGGACTGCAAGGAGATCCAACCAGTCCATCCTGAAGGAAATCAGTCCTGAATATTCATTGAAAGGACTGATGTTTGAAGCCGACATTCCAAATACTTTGGCCACCTGATGGGAAGAACTGATTCATTTGAAAAGACCCTGATGCTGGGAAAGGTTGAAGGCGGAAGGAGAAGGGGACAACAGAGGATAAGATGGGTGGATGGCATCTCCGACTCAATGGACATGAGTTTGAGTAAACTCCAGGAGTTGGTGATGGACAGAGAAGCGTGGTGTGCTGCAGTCCATGGAGTTGCAAAGAGTTGGACACGACTGAGCGACTGAACTGAATACAAAATAAAGTAAGACTTTATGTTGGTGTGAGGATGTCTGAAGCTTGAGTACTTCTATAGCCAAAATCTTAGTACTGTTAAAATGATCCTATTATCATGTATAGTCAAACTTTTAGGTTTTACATGTTGAAGTAGACAGATGACAAATATCTCTATTAAAAATAAATCAACAAAATCTGTTCTCACAAGATAATCTTCCTTTTTCTGTTGCCTTCATCCAAATTCTAAATTTAAAGTTAAACTGTACTCTTTTTAATACAGTAAATATAACTACTTTTCTACCAATATTATATTCAAATTATTACCTAAAACAAAGGTAATTAACCCAATTATTTTTCTGACTACAAATAAAGATAGGAAAAATTCCTCCTACACATGCACCTCAAATTCCTTTCCTCATTTTAGATCTTCATTCTCTGAAGGGAATTCTGAATTAATAAATTGGATTGACTTACGATCAATGAAGTTAAATTTCAAACTGTAGTCAGCTTAATTGCAGTAGTTTTCTTTTTCTTATTTTAGCCTTTTATTCCTTAAAAAATATCAATTATCCACTCCTCCATAAGTAGCTAGAAGACAGGGTCCAAAGAGAAAATATTTCTGCTTCAAAAATTTTCTGTGTAAGACCTTAAGAACTATTGTATAAATATATATGGGCTACATAATATTTAGAAAGAAAATTTAAGTTTGAGGTAATTTAAAAGTGCCAATCTCATAGGTAAAGATTTAAAGATTTTGTACATCAAACTTCTGGAGAATACCAGTTATACTCTCACTGGTTATTATTATGAACATCATGAAATCTAATGATTGAGGAGAGAGAATCAGACAGAGAGAGAGAGAGATACATTAAGGGAGAAAGTCCAAAATCTATAGAGGAGGCCAGCGAGCTGGAGACCAGGGAAGACTAACAGTTCAACTCTGTAGGCAGTCTGCTGGCAAAATTCCCTTATCCTTTTGAGTAGGTTTTACCTTCCAAATTATCCTAATTGTATTCTCTATCCCACTGCTCATTGCTTCACTTCCAGCAATTTTGCCTGTGTGTTCCACCCACTTCATTCTATCCAGGGTCCTCAGCAGGAAAAGTGTCTCAGATCTTCCAGTTCAGTTCAGTCGCTCAGTCGTGTCCAACTATTTGTGACCCCATGAATCGCAGCACGCCAGGCCTCCCTGTCCATCACCAACTCCCGGAGTTCACTCAGACTCACGTCCTTCAAGTCAGTGATGCCATCCAGCCATCTCATCCTCTGTCGTCCCCTTCTCCGCCTGCCCCCATTCCCTCCCAGCATCAGAGTCTTTTCCAATGAGTCAACTCTTCGCATGAGGTGGCCAAAGTACTGGAGTTTCAGCTTTAGCATCATTCCTTCCAAAGAAATCCCAGGGCTGATCTCCTTTAGAATGGACTGGTTGGATCTCCTTGCAGTCCAAGGGACCCTCAAGAGTCTTCTCTAACACCACAGTTCAAAAGCACCAATTCTTCAGTGCTCAGCTTTCTTTACAGTCCAACTCTCACATCCATACATGACCACAGGAAAAACCATAGCCTTGACTAGATGGACCTTTGTTGGCAAAGTAATGTCTCTATTTTTGAATATGCTATCTAGGTTGGTCATAACTTTCCTTCCAAGGAGTAAGCGTCTTTTAATTTCATGGCTGCAGTCACCATCTGCAGTGATTTTGGAGCCCAAAAAAATAAAGTCTGACACTGTTTCCACTGTTCCCCCTTCTATTTCCCATGAAGTGATGGGACCGGATGCCATGATCTTCGTTTTCTGAATGTTGAGCTTTAAGCCAACTTTTTCACTCTCCACTTTCACTTTCATCAAGAGGCTTTTTAGTTCCTCTTTACTTTCTGCCATAAGGGTGGTGTCATCTGCATATCTGAGGTGATTGATATTTCTCCTGGCAATCTTGATTCCAGGTTGTGTTTCTCCCAGTCCAGCGTTTCTCCTGATGTACTCTGCATATAAGTTAAATAAACAGGGTGACAATATACAGCCTTGACGCACTCCTTTTGCTATTTGGAACCAGTCTGTTGTTCCATGTCCAGTTATCAACCCACAATTCAGTTCAGAGGCTGTGACTCTCTTGTCTGCTTCTCCCAAGTCTCTCTTTCACAGTTTGACATGAATGATAGATCCAGACATTGTTTCAATACATTTCCAGACTCTTTTCACAAGCAAAGGGACCTACCCTACTTCTCAGCTTAAAGGTAGAGACCGTCAGGGGCCATGATCCAAGGAGTCTGAATTCTGGCTCTTTCTACTTTACCAAGAGCCCAGCAGTCCAATGGCTCTAGTCCTGCTAGTTTCTTTGCATTTCTGCTCAATTTCTTGGCTTTCAAAATGTAAATATTATTTTTAATTAGCCATGATCCTTTTTTTATGATTTATCTTCCAAGAATTTTTATCTGAGTGGAAGACTATACCAGAACATCCACTTTCTAAGCCATTCTGGCTAAAAGACTGGATTTATTTTTTAATGAAAGACATTTTTATTCAGATGTCAGAAACTGAAAATATCAAGAATTTTCTCTGATCTCTCAGTTTCATCATCTTAATCTTTATCCAATGACTTCTATTTTGTAAAGAAAAGGTGTGTCACTGTGGAGTCTTACCAGATCTTTCACTTGTTCCACTAAACAGAAAACACACTTGCTCACTTGATCACTGCTTGCTGGGGATGGTTTATTCCACATACTGACTCAGGTAATAAAAAAGGGAGATAACTAGGAGGCATTTTATTTTTTTTAAGTAAAGAATCACCATTTTGAGGCTGCTTAAAAAAAAAAAATCTTGGCTTTTAAGCAAACAAAAAGACTTGACCAAAACTTTATTTTTTTGTAACATCCCCAGTTACTAAAATACTGAAAAATATTATTTTTTTGATTTCTAGAGAATAAAAGCTAACTAAAAATATATTTTTAGAAGAGAATATATATATATATATATATATATATATATATAGCTTTGGGTGACTAACCACACAATCATAGCAATCTGGTTCAGTAAGGTCTCTTTTATACAGTTCTTCTGTGTATTCTTTCCATCTCTTCTTGATCTCTTCAGCGTCTACTATGTCTCTACCACTCTTATCCTTTATTGTGTCTATCTTTGGGCAGAATTCTCCCTTGATGTTTCCAATTTTCTGAAGAAATCTCTAGTCTTTCTCCTTTTGTTGTTTGCTTGTATTATTAAGCACTGCTCATTGAAGAAGTCCCTCTTGTCTCTTCTAGCTACTCTTTGGAACTCTGCATTTAATTGGATGTAACTTTCCCTCTCTCCCTTGCTTTTCACTTCCCTTCATTCTACCACTATTTGTAAAACCTCCTCAGATAGCCACTTTGCCTTTTTGCTTTTCCTTTTATTTGGGATGGTTTTGTTCACTGCTTCCTGTACAATATTACAGACCTCTGTCCATAATTCTTCAGGCACACTGTTAACTAGATCTAGTCCTTTGAATCTATTCTTAACCTCTACTGTGAATTCATACAAGATTGAAGTCATATCTGTTTGGCCTAGTGTTTTCTTTAGTTTAAGCCTGAATTTTGCAATGAGAAGCTGGTGATCTGAGCTACAGTCAGTTTCAGGTCTTTTTTTTGCTGACTGTGTACAGCTTCTCCATCTTCAGTTACAAAGAATGTAATCAATTTGATTTTGATATTCATCTACCTATCTATCTATACACACACACACATACACAGAGAAAGACAGGGAGGGAAATATAGTTTGTGGCTATTCCCTAGTCTTAATTTCATGCTATAATTTAAAAAAAAATGAATCAAGTACAAAGTAATATGTTTGTACTTACATTTTGTTTCAAGGGCAAAAGTATCACATTTTTCAATTTTATAGGATCAATAAATTTCATGAGGTTTTATGCTAATTCAAAAGACCTTATAAACACCTATTGCTATGTTTGACAAAATGGAAAAATACTTTTCTTCTACTCCTTAGGAAAAAGTCAGAATATAAAAGTAGAATATCACATCTAATTACCTACAGAACTCATTGGATCTTTTGTACTTTCACTGCCCTACTGTAAAAAAAGCTTAATACATAAATCAATCACTTCCAAGTTTTAATTACCTAGGTATAGTTATATTCAGCATAATATAATTAGAGTACTGTATACATCATCAAATGCTGTTCGTTCTACCCATCCCCGACCCCAAACATTTCTCAAATCTACTTATTTCTTTTCAGTTCCTTTAAAAGTCCTGTGTTCATTATGTTACCACTATAATAAACTGGCCTCACTTTTTCATTTTTGGTCTTCTCCAATCCATCCTTACAAAAGAAATTCAGATTACTGCACTTTTCTCCTTAAATCCCTCAGTAACTTCTTAGTACTTTTAAAATAAAATCCAAACTTATTACAAAGACCACACACATGTTCTCGATCTCTAGCTGGTGTGCCATGTTCCATCTTCACTCTCCTCCAGCAGGAGGGAGCCTGCTTCCCTGGTGCTCTATTCTTTGAACACTGTTTCCAGTGCTACTTCTGGGCATGTGAATATCCTAATCCCTCATGCTGGAATGTTCTTTCTATGTTGTTTACTTGGATGACTCCTTCTAATCTTTCAGGTCTCAACTCAAATGTTACCTCTTCATGCAAGCCTTCCCTGACTTTCTTATCTGAAGATGCTCTCCCTCATTTCTCTCTTCTTACAACCCTGTTAACTTTTTTTTTTTTTATAGTATTCAACACAATCTGTAACCAATCCAAATATCTGTTTTTTGTTTATAGTCAATCTCATTTAGAATACAAAATTCATGAGTGCAAATATTTATTTATGCCATTCATTGTTGAATCCTGGGAGTTGGTACAGTATCATCATGTAGTAGGGGCTCAGTGAATAGCTACTGCTTGTTTGAGTTTGGGGATTGTGTTAATACTATATACAGCTTAGAATCACAGCCACCTCATTGCAAGTCCCTCATTATTTGTTTTTGCTTTTTTGTGGGGTTTTTTTGCCTCTTTTCCTTGGGCAACCCAGTAATTTGAGCCTCATTCCTCTTAATTATGTATGTTAAAACAATGACCAGTAGCATTTATCAAACAGTGTTGTTTTTGTCCAGTCACTAAGTCATGTCCAACTCTCTGTGACCCCATGGACTGTAGGATGCTGGCTTCCCTATCCTTTACTATCTCCCGGAGTTTGCTCAAACTCATGTTCATTGAGTCAGTGATGCCATCCAACCATCTCATCCTCTGCAGTCCCCTTCTCCTCCTGCCTTCAATCTTTCTGAGCATCAGGGTCCTTTCCAGTGAGTCAGGTGATGAAAGTATTGGGGCTTCAGCTACAGTATCAGTCTTTCCAGTGAATATTCAGGACTGATTTCCTTTAGGATTGACTGGTTTGATCTTGCTGTCCAAGGGACTCGAAAGAGTCTACTCAAGCACCACACTTTGAAAGTATCAATTCTTCAGCGATCAGTCTTCTTTATGGTCCAACTCTCATATCCACACCTAACTACTGGAAAAACCATAGCTTTGACTATATGGACCATTGTTGGCAAAGAGATGTCTCTGCTTTTTAAAATACTGTCTAGGTTTGTCATAGCTTTTCTTCCAAGCAGCAAGCATCTTTTAATTTCATGGCTGCAGTCACTGTCTTCAGTGATTTTGGAGTCCAAGAAAATAAAGTCTGTCACTATTTCCATTTTTCCCTTATATTTGTCATAAGTGATGGGACCAGATGCCATGATCTTATTTTTATGAATGTTGACTTTTAAGCCAGCTTTTTCACTCTCCTCTTTCACCTTCATCAAGAGGCTCTTTAGTTCCTCTTTGCTTTCTACCATTAGAGTGATATCATCTGCATATCTGAGGTTATTGATATTTCTCCCTACAATTTTGATTCCAGATTTTGATTCATCCAGCCCAGCATTTCACATGATGTTAAATAAGCAGGGTGACAACATATAGCCTTGACATACTCCTTTCCCAATTATGAACCAGCCCAGTCAGTGTTCCATGACTGGTTCTAACTGTTGCTTCTTGACCTCTAAATGTTGCTTATTGATCATTGAATGTGTGTAAAGCATTCTGATAGAGATTTAAAGGGATCAATTATTCTAACTGTTAAGTTAATCCTGAGGTAAACATTATTCACATTCCCGTATTTTAGATTGATAAAATTGAGCCTGAGTTAATTAACTTTCCAAAAGTCACAGACTCAACAGTCTTCTCAGACTGTGCTCTGAGGCTGCAATGGGATGCTACCTGCAACGCTGCTGTGGCTGTGATTACTGTAGTTACTGTTGGGCCAAGAAAGCTTGTTAGTTCGGTTACACTCGTGTAGAACAGTTCAAGGTTTCAGCAGCCATGGCACATGAGTTCTGGGGCCTTCTTTGTATTTTCCTGTATAACTGGTGTGGATCTTTATACCTGGTTTACTAATACAGATCAAGAAAAATGTTTTGACTGTCCACCTTCCCTTCAGTATTGCGTTGGTCAAAAAGTTTTTTTGAGTTTTTCCTTAAGATCTTGTGGAAAACAACAACCAAACATTTTGGCCAACCTAATACAACTTTCACATTGTTGTCTTAATTAAATCTGTTGAATTTCAGTAAAAACTCACATGATTAGATTTTATTTTCCCAGAATTTTTTGCTTGACATCTTACAAACTGGTGTAAAGGCTTTCATTAAAAAATGAACCTACAACCATTACATCTCATCAGAGACTACATATTTTCCCCCAATATAAAGCCACTTAAAATTTAAATTTCAAATAAATATTTCATTTCTTGGGTATACTTGTGTGTTTCAAAATACCCAAACTTAAATTATTGAAGCAAAACTGAGTAATCCCTACTTCACTGTTTCAGAGCACAGATATATTATCTGTGTCCAATTAGAATTTATTTCACTCTCATTTAAGCTCTTACAGTAGCTTATTCATACCACTTAGCCTATCATCAATCAGGAAATGTTTGGTGTTTGGATAATATTTTTCTGTTTTGAATTTTTATACCCCACATTAGATTCTGAGCTCCTCATAGACCAATAAATGCTGCAGGGCTTAATAGACCAGTTGTGTTATGACTCTGTGCCCTGAGGCTGGGTATTTTATCTTCTACCTCTAGGACTCCTACATGCCCATGAGTTTCTACATTTTGCCTAATAATAAAACATGGCAAATCACAGTTATAAGAGGTGATTGACAAAAAATTATGGTGTCACATTGTGGTGGTCTGTAGTCTTCCAACCAAGAGAGTCTCCATTTTTTGGAAGGTGGAAGCTACAATGTAGTCTTGTGAGGTAATAAAACACACCCTGTCAAACAATAAGTAACCTTCATAAGGTGTTTCGCTGGTGTTTCAATACAAAGAGTCAAGAACTATAAACCCAGATCCTGCTTTGATAGTCTATTACTGCATTAGGTCCTGAGTTGGAAACTTTTTCTGAGTACATTATGACAATCCATTGAGGGCAAAAACAGAAAGAATATAAAATAGCCTCAATTTATCAGTGATCCTTCTTTCCCTCTTCTACACCGCCCCCTCCCCCCAACACGAGGAGTTTTGGAAGATGACTACAAAAGACAATATTTAACCAGCTTTTATATCAATGAGCTAAGTCACTTCAATAGTGTCTGACTCTGAGATCCCATGGACTGTAGCCTGCCAGCCTCCAGGTTCCTCTGTCCATGGGATTCTCCAGGCAAGACTACTGGAGTAGGTTGCCAACCCTCCTCCAGGGGATCTTCCCAATCCAGGGATCCAACTGGCATTACGTGTGTCTCCTGTTTTCTGCATTGCCAGACGGCTCTTTACCACTAGCGCCACCTGGGAAGCAGCAGCATTCATTAACTATTTCTGCACAGTAAATCTTTTTTCCTATAAAATTACAGTCCCAGTATTTTCCTTAAATAATGTGTACCTAATGTAATGGTAGTGATAAAATTGGTGTGTAAAGCACTTCATGAATTATAGTGATGCAGGAATTCCAGTGCTATCGTTGACTACAACCCCCTCAAGGTATAGAGCTTGTCTTTTACACAGTATTAAATATTTACATGCATTACCTCCTTTTACACTAGCAAAAACATGGTGAAGTAGGTGCTATTTTAACCCCATTTTACAAATAAGAAAATTGAGGCTTAAATAACAGTAAGTTTACAGTAAGTGATAGAAGCAGGATAATTGCCATTTCTGTCTTATTTCAAATTTTATGCACTTAAATCTGAACCATTTCTTGTATGATTCTCCATCATAAACTGCAATAAATAATGACTATATAGATTGTTTTTATCTTTCACTATACTGAAATCATGTAATTTGCTTTAGAGTAATATACAATATGTAGACAGGTGAATTGAAGCAGATTGAAGAAATAATGTCAATACTGTAAGTCATTATACTATAGGGAGAAATCCTTGCTGTCTGTCAGAATTATTATAAATAGAGCATGCTTTACTTAGTAACTATGACATAATATAGAAGAATTCTTTACTGATTTCAAACAGTTTTATTCTAGTGCATGAATACATTTTCCACCTTGCTGCCCCTGGGCTTTAATTGATTTGCCCTTTATTAATATAATTTTTATTGCAGGCCTGCCATGTGTTAGGTATTATGCTTAGTGTTAGGAACTCATATATGTTGAAAATATTGTATCTGCCCTCAGAGATGTCATAGACCAATGGTGAGAATGACAGATAAACTGGTAGTACTCTACTGAAATCAGTATTAGATCATAGATAACTGTATGTGATATCTTCTTCATTCCACACTCTCCCAAAAATCAGGTAAGAAGCCAGAAACAAGGAAGAGGAGGAGGAAAGGAAGGAGGAAAAGGAGAAGGCAGCAAGAGAATGAAAGCAAAGCACTTGTTAAAGTGCAAATCATTCTCCAATGTGTAGGTCAAGTTCTACCCTCTCCACGATATTTTCTCTGACATCCCAAGCTGAAAATAAATTTTCCCTTTTCTTAACATTCAAGGCTTTTATTTTGTACTGTTCAGTATATATTATTGCTGTACAATATTGCTTTTCTTTGCTAGATAGGGAAACGTGTTTTATATATATATATATATATATATATATATATATATATATTCATCTATTTTCTAGAAAAATAGCACAACTACATTAACTCAGTAGATGTCCAGTGCATATATTTTGATTAATGGAGTATAATTATAAATGAAATAAAATAATGGAAAGTCTTATAGCTGCTGCTGCTGCTGCTAAGTCACTTCAGTTGTGTCCGACTCTGTGCGACCCCATAGATGGAAGCCCACCAGGCTCCCCCTCCCTGGGATTCTCCAGGCAAGAACACTGGAGTGGGTTGCCATTTCCTTCTCCAATGCATAAAAGTGAAAAGTGAAAGTGAAGTCGCTCAGTTGTGTCTGACTCTTAGCGACCCCATGGACTGAAGCCTACCAGGCTCCTCCATCCATAGGATTTTCCAGGCAAGAGTACTGGAGTGGGGTGCCATTGCCTTCTCCAAGTCTTATAGCATGATCTATCAAAACCTAACATTGCTCAAGTTCTGCTTGCCCCCTAAAATATACTATTTCCATTATTGTGACTGTCTTTCTTCTCTCAGATGTATCTCTGTCCTCCTCTGATTATCATTAGTGATATGTCTGCATCCTTTTTAGGTCGTTCTATATTTTGCCTTTTGTTATATTGACTTTATAACACTGGAATATAAAACATTTGCACAAACCATAGATCTGTACAGTATATTACTGGTGAATTTACATTCTCATCCCGTGTTTTGTTTATTTGTTTTTAACCCCCTGGGATGCATTTGAGCAATGAAAAGATGGATGCATCCAGTTAATTGAATGAGGAACATTTCCTTTCCTTAGAATGATGACAGTAATTAAAGTCATAGTTTTTTACTGATGGCTTTTAAATCATCCTTATGTTTATTTCTTGATTTTTCCCTAATGAATAGAACAAAGGAAATCATTTTCAGATTGTCAAATAACAGTAATGATTTCAAGCACTCTGTTTAGTGCTTCCTACATATATTTATCATTTTCTGTGTATACCCACATATACTATTTTATAGTTAATTATTTAGAATGGTAGGTAGTCCCCTCCCCCAAATAAAATAAGCTAATTTCAATTTGCCTTCTAACTATGAACAACTGTTAATAACTTGGAAATTTAATGAACACAAGGCAAGAATTTTTCACTGAAACTATTTCCATTACATTCACGTAATATTCTTTAAAAACTAGTGCATTTCAGAGTTCTTTGGTAATGGAAGAAATAAGTCAGCATAATTTCATGTAATCATGCAGTTTTTCTAAATAGGTTGTGACTTTGACAGGTCATTTTTAATCCAGCTAGCTGTTTACATTATATTAATGCAAAAAACCCAAACTATAAATTTGCAAGCTCTTCATGCTGAAATAATGTCTGTCCTTATATAGCTCAATTCTTGATCCACCAGCAAAACAATTTTAATCCATTTATTGCCTACATCAATGTTCATTAACAGCGAGACAGAGTCAGTTTTAGTAAGTATAGAAAACCTTTCTTCTGTCTGTTTTCTGCATTGGTTCCTGGAACATTCTAAGAATTGAGCAATAAGCATCATGTCACAACATGGTCAGCTAGGGAGAGAAAGTGAGGACTGAGTTAATCACCAGGAATAGGATGGGGATGTGCAGATCAGACCGATGGGGGCCTTAAGCCTCTGTGCTGCCCAATAGGAGGAGCACACTGGGGTGCACACTCTACATGTCTCATCCAACAATTTCGATAAGGAGATACTTACTCCTGAAAATACTTTGCATCTCACAGATACATTATTTTACTTGTTTAGCTGGAAGTGGGAAAACATAACTGGCAAACACATGTGTGTACACACACACACACACACACACACACACACAAATCACCTTCCTGCAGTAAATTTGTCCAATTAATCTGTATTCTGCTGACTTAAAAAAAGGCACAATGTGGGAGTTGCGAGTTAAGATTTATTTGAGGCAAAAAGAGGACTACATCCCAGCTAACAGCACCTTGAATAGCCCTAAGAAACTGCTCAGAGGTAGAGGGGGGCGGTTAGTATACATGTGACCTTGATGAAGTGGGAGTATATGTAATCAAGCACGTATTTTTGCAGGGTTTTGCTAGTCATGAGGAGTGGTTGTCACCATGAAGGAATGTAGTGCTTTTCTAGAAGTGAGAGATGCAAGAGTTGGGTTCCTACAATCAGCTCCTGAAATCAACTATCTGAAAACCTGTTCAGCTAATTTTTCTCAGAGTATAGAGTGCTTCATTCCTCCTCTCTACCCCAGATTCCCTTTGGGGGGTTTTGAAGGTCAGCAGTCGCAGCCACACATGATTTAATCGTTGTAAAGGTAGATGGCAAGTGCGAATTTGTAGCTGGCACTCCTAACTGGATTGTGAATTTATGACACAGCTCTTGTTATTTTGCATTGTTTTATCTCTAAATGCAAGCTCTAGCTTCATAATGAGTTGGGGATGAAAATACATTGGTAGATTTGAGATAAACTGAAAGCAGGAAATCAGAGAGAGAAAATTTCCTTCCCTGGCATTTAGAGAAGTGACCAATGTTCTTTGGTCCTTGCCTCCTGGAATGGAGCACCAGCAGGAGACTGATAGAAAGTTAGGACTCTTGGACCTCATCACCAAGGTTCCTCATTGCGTCACTTTTCTCTACCCTCCTTTATGCTTCCTAACTTTGTAGATGCTCAGGGCATTAAATATTATATTTCTTTTAAATATTTAAAACAAATTAATGATAAGGTGTGTGCTCAGTCATGTGAGACTCTGCAACCTTTTGGACCGTGCCCTCCAGGTTTCTCTGTCCTTGGAGTTTTCCAGTCAAGAACAATGGAGTGGGTTGCCATGCCCTCCTCCAGGGGATATTCCCTACCCAGGGATCAGAACCCCCTCTCCAGCATCTCCTGCATTGCAGGCAGATTCTTTACTGCTGAGCCATCATGGAAGCCCCAAACATGTATTGTCAATCCACTGCAATCTATTAGAAACAGGCATTTATACAAATTGTAACAGCAATTCTAACATCTATTTACTTAAAGTTAACATAACAATTAAAATGGGGAGTAAGGGCTGCACAAATCAAAGGTGGGCCTGTTACTAGAAAATTGGGTTCACCTCTTGGTGGGTGTTGTACTAGTAGATTCAAATAAGCCAAAGGTCTGGAGAAGGAAGGATGTATTATTACCTTCAGCAGGTAAGGAGAGCAGCAAGGATTGTCCCCAAGCAGTAAAACTGGGGAGGTTTAAGCTAAGGGTTCACATATGGTCATGAAGGGGCTTCAGTGGAGGAGAATTCAGCAGAGAACTGGGGCAAAGGTTGACAGAGTTCAAGTTTCAGTTGATTCAAGTCAGAGGGGTCCACATTTTCACTGTCCTCCACCTGGGTGAGCGCCTTAGTCCCTGAAGAACTCAGTGATACATTATTATGTGTATCCTTTGAGGAGGAACTCAGACTCTGCTTTATCACTGCACTATTGTTTGACTTCCTTTTCTCTGTTCTTGCATTCTGTGTTCCCTCTGATCACTAATCACTGAGACCTGTTGAAGGGCAAGCATTGTGGTCATGTTTTGGCCAAAATGATGTCTCTTATGTCAAGAGAGTGGTATCTGTTCCCTTTCTTTGGAGACTCCCTAACATACCTGCTTACAGACTTAAACTTCCTTCCCCCAAAGCAACATCTTGCTTTTGGAGAACCTTATCCTATTCATCAAAACTCTGAGACGTCTTCTGTCCCTAGTGCAGGGTTCTAAAAAAAAAAAAAAAGTTTGTTGGCTTGCTTCCCACAGAAGAGAGAATGTGGAAGGCTAAATATATAGCTGAATACCTTAGATATAGGGGGAAAAATATTTCCCATCATTCACTTGCAGAAGCAAAAATACGGTTAAGTTCAGAACTTAAAGAAGTAGTCTGACTTACGAGCCAGGACAAAGGTTAAAAAGTTGCTGTAAGCAGTAAGTCACTATCTTTACACAGCACAGTTTGGATTGCATATAAATAGCATTCTTCTACTTCAATTGAAAAAATATTGGACAAAGATCGTCTCAATTGCTATTGCTGTTACAAACCACTTGGAAATTTAGTGGCATAACACATTTTTTGTGTTATATTTCCAAATGATGAGCCAGGAATTTGGATAGGAGGCAACAGAAATAGTAGGGATGGTTGTCATACTTTAAATGCCTGGATTCTTTGATGGAATTATTGAAGCCTGGCAGCTTGGGGGCCCAAACTATCTGAATGGACATTCTTTCACTCACCTATGTGGCAACTTGGCTGGAAAAATGAAATAGTGATGCTGAAAACTCAGCCTCGGTGCACTGGTGTTGAATCAAATCTCAGAGGTAGAGTTTTGGGTGAAGCAAAGAAGAATAGCTTTATTGCTTTGCCAGGCAAAGAGGGACACAGGAGACTCGTGACCTTAAAAACTGTGTGTCCCAACCCGGAGGGATTTGGTGAGGAGTTTTATAGCAATGGTTCAAGGGCAGGGTTGCTGCTAAGGATCAGAGTGTGTGCAGTGCCTTCACTTCTTTAATCTGGCCTCAGGCCTCCTCAAACTGTGACCTTCTCGGGAATGAGGAAGGCTAACCTCTTCCATTTGCTGGGGATTTTAGTTCTGTTGTTGTCCAGCCACTCATTTGTGTCCAACTCTTTGTGACCCCATGAACAGTGGCATGCTAGGCTTCCTTGTCCTTCACTGTCTCCTGGAGTTTGCTCAAATTCATGTCCAGTGAATCTGTGATGCTATCTAGCTATCTCATCCTCTGTCACCCTCTTCTCCTTTTGCCTTCAATATTTTCCAGCATCAGGGTCTTTTCTAATGAGTCATCTCTTCATATCATGGCACCAAAGTATTGGAGCTTCAGCATTAGTCCTTCCAATGAATAGTCAGAGTTGATTTCCTTTAGGACTGACTGGTTTGAACTCCTTGCTATCCAAGGGACTCACAAAAGTTTCTCCAGCACCACAGTTTGAAAGCATCAATTCTTCAGCGTTCAGCCTTCTTTATGGTCCAACTCTTACATCCAGAGACATTACTTTGCCAAAAAAGGAGAGACGTTACTTTGCCAACAAAGGTCCATCTAATCAAAGCTACAGCTTTTCCAGTAGTCATGTATGGATGTGTGAGTTGGACTATAAGGAAAGCTGAGCACCAAAGAATTGATGCTTTTGAACTGTGGGGTTGGAGAAGACTATTGAGAGTCCCTTGAACTGCAAGAAAATCCAACCAGTCCATCCTAAAGGAAATCAGTCCTGAATATGCATTGGAAGGACTGATGCTAAGTTGAAGCTCCAATACTTTGGCCACCTGATGTGAAGAACTGACTCATTGGAAAAGACCCTGATGCTGGGAAAGATTGAAGGCAGGAGGAGAAGGGGACGACAGAGCATGAGATGGCTGGATGGCATCACTGATGTAATGGACATGAACTTGGGCAAACTCCGGGAGGTGGTGAGGGACAGGAAAGCCTGGCATGCTGCAGTCCATGGGGTTGCAAAGAGTTGGACACAACTGAGTGACTGAACTGATCTCACATCCATACATGACATCTGGAAAAAACCCTAGCTTTGACTATAGGGACCTGTATTGGCAAAGTGATGTCTAGGCTTTTGAATTTGCTGTCTAGGGTTGTCATAGTTTTCCTTCCAATGAGCAAGCATTTTTTAATTTCATGGCTGCAGTCACTGTCCACAGTGATTCTGGAGCCCAAGAAAATAAAATTTGTCACTACTTCCACTTTTTCCCCTTTTATTTTCCATGAAGTGATGGGACTGGATGCCATGATCTTAATTTTTTGAATGTTGACTTCTGTAAAGATCAAAGGCATTGTTGTGTGTATCCCTTCAGGCAGAACCAGGACCCTCCCCTAAGGCTACATTATTGTTTCTAGGCTCCTCCTTACTTTTCTCTGCATCCCCTTCCTTCCCTGATTAGCAACTATTTGAAATGCTTTCATGCCCAGGGGCCCCACAGGGTCCTGATCAGTTTCAGAAATGCTCCTTAAATCTGAAGTGTTCCATATAAATAAATTTATTTCTAAAGAAAGGCTTTGAATCATGGATTGTGATGGCAAAAGAAACACCGTGCATCAAGAATAATACTATGACTTCCAATGAGAAAACAACTCTTAATGAGTTTATGTGCCAAGCACTGTGTTTCTCATAATGAAAAATTAGGATAATGCAAAAGGAAATCTACTCTCATCTTTTTTAAAATAAGTAGAGGAAACAAGATCACGCACATACAAAATTAATGGAATAAAGAAACTGGCAAATTCAATGTCTTCTGAGAAACACAGTACCAAAGCTACAGAAGTACAAAATAGATATAAATTACCTTCAGAAAAAGGAATCTGGCAAGTCTTCCTTAATGGTAGCACTTGATCTGGCATTTGATCTAGTAGCTAAGAATGAGCAATATCAAGCTAAGGATTTATTTTCTTCTGACTATGATTACATCATTGCTTCCATTTTGTTACAATTATGTTAAAAGGCTTCTTTGTCAGAATAAAATTTATACATCAAGGTGTTTTCTTTTTGATCTGTGAGAGGACTCACTGTGTTAATAACTGTCAATTTGCATAACAAATCATCCAAAGTTACTGAATTAAAAGTATCTTTATTTATTTATTTTTTTTTACCTTATTATTCTCTTGGTTGGCTGAATACTTTTTTGACTGGTCCAGCTGGAGATATGGGCTCAGTTGTCTCTTGAATTCATGGTCAGCCAGGAAGTAGCTGGTGGCTGAATATGCAGGATGGCCTCTCTCTGCCCAGTAACTGGCAGGTTGTCAGCCAGAGCATCTTGGTTCTCTTCCTTCTGGTCTCTTATTTATACCTATAGGCTATTTTGAGTTTATTCACAAGGTGGTCTTAAGAGAGCAAACACAGAAAGAGCATGCCTTCATGGCACAAGTACATTTTAAGACTCTGCTTGCACTCTATTTGCTAGTGTCTCCTTGACCTAAGCAAGTCAATGAACAGAGCAGAATTGACTAGGTGGAGAAATAGACTTCACCCCTACATGGGAAAAGCTGTCACACTGCAAAGGGCATGAGCATACAGATGGGAAGAGTTTGTGCAATTTACGCAATGTTATTGCACATGACTTCTCAGAAAATAATCGCTGAATAGAAAATTGAAAACCTGGACCTGTGTATGCTTTATAGGCTAACATTTACTCTTGAAAATAGAACAAAATAAGCTTTTAGAAGTATTGTGGAAAATAAATAGAACAAATCACATCTATATAATACATAGGATAACATGCTGTGTTTGTGAAAAAAAATCATATGAACATGATTAAAATCACTTAGGGTTGTACTATTACATATATAGAAAAATACAAAAATTGAAATTAAAGACAAGTATGATGATTAATATATCAATACTATATTCAGTCACTTAAATTTTGTTGATTCTGCTCTATGTGATTTTGGAATCATATCCATGTATTGTTATAGGACTTAGTTAAACATGACTTCTTACGTGTGAATTCTGGAAAGCCCTCTGCTCACTGTATTTTAACTTAATTTCGGCACCAGAATCCTGATACTGATCATCAAGCCTAAATGTCAGCATTTAATAACTTATCTAGAGGTTATTTAAATTAATCCTTCAAGAAAGTAGCAGAAGGTTCTGTTGAAAGTGACAAAACCTAATCTATTAAAAATTCTTATTTCCTAACACAGTTATACATGATAAAATCCAGATATGCAGTATGTTCAATGACTCTTTGCTCTCCCACAGATTGTAGCCCACCAGGCTCCTCTGTGCATGAGGTTTCCCAGGCAATAATACTGGAGTGAGTAGCCATTCCCTTTTCCAGGGGACCTTCCTGACTCAGGATTGAACCCAGGTCTCCTGCACTGCAAGCAGATTTTTTACCATCTGAGCCACCAGGGAAGCACACATAGATTCAATAATTATCTCTAATACTTCTGCTGAAGTATAACAGAGGGACTAGGTATCCTGTTGAGTCTGAACTCACTTGCTAGTACCCCTTATTGCACTTAACCCAACCAGCTGCTGTAGAATGTGAGTTTATCTGCAAGATCAGTCTTAATTATTGTGCATGTGTCTCTGCAATCAGTCAAAGCATGTCCCTCAAGAACTGACTGTTGACTGTTTGCAGGCTACCAAAGAGTTTATTTCCTTCCACCATGTTATGTCCAATGTTGATGGTGGCCTCCTGGTGCTACACCATGTATCTATCTCAGTGTTCTACAAATTTTGAACACACTCCCTCATAGTAAAAAACTTTTAGCATATGTATGCTATGCTAAGTCACTTCAGTCGTGTCCGACTCTGTGCGACCCCATAGACGGCAGCCCACCAGGCTCCTCTGTCCCTGGGATTCTCCAGGCAAGAACACTGGAGTGGGTTGCCATTTCCTACTCCAGTACATGAAAGTGAAAAGTGAAAGTGAAGTCGCTCAGTCGTGTCCGACTCCTAGCGACCCCATGGACTGCAGCCTACCCGGCTCCTCCATCCATGGGATTTTCCAGGCAAGAGTACTGGAGTAGGGTGCCATTGCCTTCTCCATGCATATGTATATTTCTTCATTTTAAATTGTATATATGTTCTGTTGTGTTCTGTGTGCTCAGTAGCTTTAGCTGTGTCTGACTCTTTGCAACCCTATGGACTGTAGCCCACCAGGCTCCTCTGTCCATGGGATTCTTTAGGCAAGAATACTGGAATGGGTTGCAATGCCCTCCTGCAGAGGATCTTCCCAACCCAGGGACTGAACCTGCATCTCCTGCGTCTAATCCATTGAAGGCGGATTCCTTATGCACTGATCCACCAGGAAAGCCCCATATATGTTCTGTTATTAGCCAATATTTCCAAGAACACTACAAACCCGGAATGTTATTCAATAATTATGACTTCAGGTATGAATTCATCATAATTTTTTTTATTATTTTGTATGTTTTCACTTATTTATTGGCATCATTATTTTGTCCCATTCTAAGAAAGACTTAGGTACAAGACAGTGACTGCTTACCACTTTTAGTTGTTTGTCATTATTTGAAACTATCTTTTTGTCATATCTTTCCATGAATCTTTTCAAGCCTCATGTTCTTTTTATATGACCATTTTAGTTGGGGCCATTCTGATGTGTTTTGAAAATTCAGTACATTTTTAATTTTTTATAGGAATATCAACTACTGCTTGGAATTTGAGTTGAAATTAGAAATGAAACCAACTATTATAGGTGTTTTTTTTTTTTAATGCCTATCCTTTGCCTCATATATTTTTATCTTGTTCAAATCTGAGCTCAACCTTTTGTATCAAAAATTATTCACAATATTACAAAAGAGGAAATACAATTTGTAAATAAAGCATTTACTGCATCAAAATACACAAAATAGTAATGTTACAGAAATGGGATTCAAATATGGATATGTCTAAATAATAAAGAAATCACTGTTCTTTACACTATACCAACAGGAATTTTTGCAATTTCTTTAAATATCTTTCAGCAATGTTACTTTAGATGCTTTCATTCTCAGATACAGTTAGAAAAACATAAGCCATTACAGGTTACAGTGAAGAGAAAAAAATAGCACCAATCCTTAAGAATCTGAATATCTTAGGAAGAGCCGGACAAATAAACATCGACAATAGGCATAATATAATAAACATTATAAAAAAATAAGTCCTAGGTAAAATGTAAGTAAGGAGATCCAACCAGTCCATCCTAAAGTAAATCAGTCCTGAATATTCATGCTGAAGCTGAAACTCCAGTACTATGGCCACCTGATGAGAAGAACTGAGTCATTTGAAAAGACCCTGATGCTGGGAAAGATTGAAGGCAGGAGGAGAAGGGGATGACAGAGGATGAAATGGTTGGATGGCATCACGGACTCAATGGTGAGTCCTTGGCACCTATACTGAGTAAACTCCTGGAGTTGGTGATGCACAGGGAGGCCTGGTGTGCCGCAGTCCATGGGGTCACAAAGAGATGGACACGACTGAGTGACTGAACTGAAATTAACAGAAAATGTAAGTACCCAAGATTGGCATTTACTCCAAAAGAAAAAAAAAAAAAGTTAGAAAATAGTCCAGGAAATATGGTCAGCAAGGAGTTCCAAGTAGATGGAGGGAGATATGAGTTAGAATGAAGGCTGTCAGAACACCACACAGAATTGAGCAACTTCAAATAATTCAGTAGGACTCTGGTAAGGGATTCAAGGTGAAAAGGAACAAAGATAAGGCTGGAGAGAATAGAGCCCAGTTCATAAAAAACCTTCTTTAGCACGCTAAGGACATCAGATTTTATCTTGAATTGTCATGAGAGCTATTGAAGGATTTTAAGTAAGAAGTTACCTCATCAGATTATTTCTTTTAGAAAGATCACAGTGTGTAGTAGCATTAAGAGTGTTATCTGAATAGGACCACAAGTTAGGAGATATTTTTGAAACTCAAGCTAGATGGTTCTAAGATGGGGGCATGCTGTCTGAAGAACAGGGAAAATGGAACAAATCAAGGAGACAGAAATTTTAAAAAACTATCAACCCCATTAAGGTATTAAAAAATAGAAATATACATAGAGCTGGAAAATACGAGGGGAAAAATAGAACTTGGTTAGATTTAAGTTTGTTATGGTATAAATTATATTTGAGGTGTCTAAAAGATATTCAAATGTGGACAATATTTGATGGAATAAATGTGAGTTTCACAAAAATTTTGGTTCTTAATACCTATTAGTTGGATTTCGATTAAGTGGAGTAGGAAAACTCTGTCAAAGAATATTACTGAGCAGTTATGATGCTCCACATACTATTTTAATTACTTTATATATATTTCCTTAATTCTTATCACAAACGTCATTTTACAGATGAAGAAAGAGAACAATGAGGCTGATACTTATGTAGACAAAAGCCATTGAGACAGCACTTTGCCTCTTTTCATAACTGAGTGCATTTAACTTTGTGGATATAATAATTATCACGATCATGTAGACACTGACCTGGGCTTAGCATCTTGAAGGACTTAGACTCTTACGGTAAAACAACTAATTTATAAAAATTGTGAAAACTGGAAAAATATTTTGACCTGGAAGTCATTATTAATGAGCTGGGTGTCATTTTTTCACTTTTTTTTTTTTACTGTATTTTGTTAAAAATAAGATTTTTTTTAAATTTTATTTTATTTTTAAACTTTACATAATTGTATTAGTTTTGCCAAATATCAAAATGAATCCACCACAGGTATACATGTGTTCCCCATCCTGAACTCTCCTCCCTCCTCCCTCCCCATACCATCCCTCTGGGTCGTCCCAGTGCACTAGCCCCAAGCATCCAGTATCGTGCATCGAACCTGGACTGGAAATTCCTTTCATACATGATATTTTACATGTTTCAATGCCATTCTCCCAAATCTCCCCACCCTCTCCCTCTCCCACAGAGTCCATAAGACTGTTCTATACATCAGTGTCTCTTTTGCTGTCTCGTACACAGGGTTATTGTTACCATCTTTCTAAATTCCATATATATGCGTTAGTATACTGTATTGGTGTTTTTCTTTCTGGCTTACTTCACTCTGTATAATAGGCTCCAGTTTCATCCACCTCATTAGAACTGATTCAAATCTACTCTTTTTAATGGCTGGGTAATACTCCATTGTGTATATGTACTACAGCTTTCTTATCCATTCATCTGCTGATGGACATCTAGGTTGCTTCCATGTCCTGGCTATTATAAACAGTGCTGCGATGAACACTGGGGTACATGTGTCTCTTTCCCTTCTGGTTTCCTCAGTGTGTATGCCCAGCAGTGGGATTGCTGAATCATAAGGCAGTTCTATTTCCAGTTTTTTAAGGAATCTCCACACTGTTCTCCATAGTGGCTGTACTAGTTTGCATTCCCACCAACAGTGTAAGAGGGTTCCCTTTTCTCCACACCCTCTCCAGCATTTATTATTTGTAGACTTTTGGATCGCAGCCATTCTGATTGGTGTGAAATGGTACCTCATAGTGGTTTTGATTTGCATTTCTCTGATAATGAGTGATGTTGAGCATCTTTTCATGTGTTTGTTAGCCATCTGTGTGTCTTCTTTGGAGAAATGTCTATTTAGTTCTTTGGCCCATTTTTTGATTGGGTCATTTATTTTTCTGGAGTTGAGCTGCAGGAGTTGCTTGTATATTTTTGAGATTAGTTGTTTGTCAGTTGCTTCATTTGCTATTATGCTCTCCCATTCTGAAGGCTGTCTTTTCACCTTGCTAATAGTTTCCTTTGATGTGCAGAAGCTTTTAAGGTTAATTAGGTCCCATTTGTTTATTTTTGCTTTTATTTCCAATATTCTGGGAGGTGGGTCATAGAGGATCCTGCTGTGATGTATGTCAGAGAGTGTTTTGCCTATGTTCTCCTCTAGGAGTTTTATAGTTTCTGGTCTTATGTTTAGATCTTTAATCCATTTTGAGTTTATTTTTGTGTATGGTGTTAGAAAGTGTTCTAGTTTCATTCTTTTACAAGTGGTTGACCAGATTTCCCAGCACCCCTTGTTAAAGAGATTGTCTTTAATCCATTGTATATTCTTGCCTTCTTTGTCAAAGATAAGGTGTCCATATGTGCGTGGATGTATCTCTGGGCTTTCTATTTTATTCCATTGATCTATATTTCTGTCTTTGTGCCAGTACCATACTGTCTTGATAACTGTGGCTTTGTAGTAGAGCCTGATGTCAGATAGGTTGATTCCTCCAGTTTCATTCTTCTTTCTCAAGAGAGTTCCACTAATTGAGATATAGCAATGGAATCATAGGTTAACAAATTTTAACCTGATATAGTCGTTTTTATTCTATCATTTTTATAACCTCTAAGAATCTAAGGGGTATAATTCTTGTCACTTAATTCCCCTGATATGTGGGTCACCAAACATGCATGATTATAGAATTAATGGGAAACAGGAGAGAGAACAAGGGGCAAAGATTGACGGTAGAAGCCCACTTAAGAAGAGTAGATGTCATAACTGAGGTGTATAAAATTAAAGATAAAAGCAACAGAATAGCAGACTACAGCTCTACAGGGATAAATTTCCTCTCAAAATTGAATTATCCCATGATAATAGAGAAGTGAATGCTTTAGTCCTATTGTTCTCTACCTGGGGTGATGTTACTATAGGAGGGATATTTATCAATATCTGGAGACATCTCTGACTGTCATGGCTAGGTGTGAGGGTACTACTGATATCGACAAGTAGATTCCAGTGTGCTGTGCTTAGTCACTCAGTTGTGTCCAACTGTTTGCGATTCCAGAGATGCAGCCAAACATCCTGTAGTACACAGGACAGTTCCCACCAAATATTATCCCATCTCAAATGTCAATTGTTCTGCTGCTGAGAAACCCTACTGTTGCCCAGAAGTTCCATTTAGGGGAATTCCTTGGCTGTCCAGTGATTAGGGCTTGGCACCTATACAGCAGTGGCCCAATGGCCTGGGTTCAGTTCTGGTTGGGGAACTAGGATCCCACAAGCTATATGGCACAGCCAAATAATAATAACTTGAATGAATATTCAGACCAAAATAGATAACTGACTGCCCTCAAGAACTTTTCATCCAGAAAATGTAACTGCTTTTGAAAGTCTATCTTAATTCTTTGTGAATTACCCCGTGGGGAAAAAAAAAAAATTCTTAGAAATCAATAGAAAGTTAACCATGGGGTGATACATTGATAGAGAAAAATAATAATTTCTGCCTGCAACAAATTAATTCTATCATTTTGTTAAGTCTGAATTTAACAAACTGAAGTTTAGAAAATAAGTTTGAAGAAGACGAAGGTAGGAATTATTCATATGATCTTTTTATTAAGGAATAAAATGATCTCAGGCATTGAAATTCAATAAGTAGAGCAACATGTATATGAGAAGTAATTGCAATACATTTACTTGTTAATCAATAAAGTAATTACATGCACAAAGTTTCATCCCTGTTTTCCTTCCAGAGTCCAGCTAATTGTTTCCAATTGGAGATCAACTACCAGCTCCTTCTCAGTCCCCTAGACAAAAAATGAAACATAAATTTTGTAGGAGACCACCATTAGTATGAATGGCATGTTTCTCTGCAAACTGCAAATAATATGGAAATGAATAGAAGGATGATTGTTTTTGGTATCTAGTTATTAGATTATTGTTAGTGGTGGTGAAACAGCTGTTCCTGGGATGGAAGTTTGGGCTGAGGGAATGATTGCTGCAAAAAAAAGGAGGCCCGTGGTGATATATAAATGCAGGTGGCTCTTCAGGCAGGACCACTGTGGCATAACAATGAAACAGTCTAGGCACCAAGATGCGGGAGGGGTGGGTACGCAGGGGAACAGTATTCAGAAAATAGAACTGCATCGTTTCTTTCCAATCTTTAATCGTTTTCATTAAAAGCAATAGTGCAAAGATGAGAATCTCTTAAGTATATCCTTCACATGAAGAGACTGAGCTATGACCATATTAAAGTATTGAAATTTCCTACCCATCTATCATTAGTCTACCCATTCATCAGTTCATCCATCAAATCCTGCTTTTAACCACACAAAGGAGCTTCTCTGGTGGCTCAGATGGTAAAGAATTGATCCCTGGGTTGGGAAGATCCCCTGGAGAAGAGAATGGCAACCCACTCCAACATTCTTGCCTGGAGAATCCCCATGGACAGAGGAGGCTGGCAGGCTATAGTCTATGGAGTTGCAAAAAGTTGGATATGACTGAATGACTAAGCACAGCACAGCACACAAATGAGAAACTGCAATTACTTCCAGTCACGTTTTTCTCTTGAACTCTGAAAAATAGAGAATATTTATTTGTATCTCTGCTTTCTCGTTGTCCTACATTTCATCAAGTTTATAAAGAAGGGAGGTTTATGAGATACAGAGCCATCTTCTTTGTTTGACATGGTGGAAAAAATAACTCGGACTGAATTATTTAGGAAAAAAGTCAAAATTATAGTCTTTTCAAGTGATACATTTGTTTTTTGTTTGCTTGCTTTTTTCAGCACATTCATATACTTATATTCACTTTTGGACTTTTTACACATGGTCTTTATTTATTTTCTTTAAATTGAAGTATAATTGATTTACAATGTTAAGTGTCAGGTTGTACTGCTAAGTGATTCATTATACATATATGCATTTTTTTCAGATTCTTTTCTCTTATAAGTCATTACAAAATATTGAGTATGGTTTCTTGTCCTATACAGTTGGCCCTTGGTTTCTACTTTATATATCGCATTCTGTATGTGTTAATCCCAACCCCCTAATTCATCCTTACCCCCTAACTTTCCACTTTGGTATCCAGAAGCTTGTTTTCTGTGTCTATGAATCTATTTCTGTTTTGTATATACTTTTGTTTATATCAGCTTCCATAGTGGCTCAGATGGTAGAGCCTCTGCCTGCAATGTGGGAGACCTGGGTTCAATCCCTGAGTTGGGAAGATCCCCTGGAGAAGGAAATGGCAACCCACTCCAGTACCCTTGCCTGGAAAATCCCATGGACAGAGGAGCCTGGTAGGCTAAAGTCCATGAGGTCGCAAAGAGTCGGACATGACTGAGCGATTTCACTTTCACTTTTTTTTTTTGGTTTGTATCATTTTTAGATTTCACTTATAAGTGATATTATATGATATTGTCTTTGATTTACTTCATTTAGCATGATAATCTTTAGGTCTATCCATATTGCTGCAAATGGCAGTATTTCATTATTTTTATGGCTGAGTATTACTCCACACATATCACATATACATATACAACATCTTCTTTGTCCTTCATCTTTCATTGGACATTTTGGTTGTTTCCATGTCTTGAATGTTTTCAATTAACCTTATCTCTACTTTCTAACATAGTAGTAGCTAAGAATTCAGCACGAATGCAGTATTTTACATAATCTAGACCAAAAATTTATATTGTACTTTGAATACTTGAAGTCCAATCTTCAACTCCTATTGCTGTTGATATATATATATTTGGCTCCTGATAATTGAGTTGGAATCTATCTATTCATTATTTTGTAAAAGGAGAACAGAATTGGAAGCCAAAAGAACAAGTTTATTTGTTAAGAATGGGTGCTTAATATCATATTGTGTTCATAAAAGTGAATATTTTGAATGAGGAGCTAAGAAATTTTAAAGATTTTGAAAGGACGACCATTCATGAATAATTTGTTTTTTGTTACCAAGCTTTAAGGAGAGTTGGATATTCATTTCAGTAGTCCTTCTGGTCTCTTCCAAGACAGGGCTATGTTCTAGAGACTTGAAGAGAATGAATGTAACCATTCATAAAATGCCCATTACATAAATAAATAAAATTCACAAAATACACAATATGTCCCTTTGGGAACTGCAATATTTCTCTTCTTCCAAGATAACTAAAATTCTAAAATACACATTAAAACATAAAGACACTAAAATAAATGCCTATCAAAGTCTGTGCTATATTCAACCTCACTAATTAAGTTGGATTCTGACTTCTTAAAAATGAGTAGCTTTGTTTAGCTCAAGGAGAAAATGATTCTGCTGTTAAGAGACTAGTATTCCAATTTCTACATTATTTTTATGCATAATTGCCTCATTACTTCTATTTCTCAGTCTTCCTGTCAGTAAAAGTGGGATAACCTTTACCTCTTATTCCTCAGGCCAATCTTAACTGTAATCTTGGGATCATGAATATTTAGGTAGTAAGCCCCTAGGAGGTAGAACAGAAAGAATAGAATAATACTTGCATTTTAGGGGATTCCTTTTAGAAAATATTATAAACACCAGAACTTCAGAATCTTAGAGATGGACATATCAATATGTATTTGTTTTTTCCCCATAGAGCTGACCTTTCTCATTATCTCAATTTTCTCAGTGTCTAATCTCTTACAACTCAAATGTTGTTATTTTTGGTAGTATCAATTTCTATGAATCAAATTTAGAGTAAAATTTCGTAAAAATATGTGGAAACAGTTATTTCAAATAAAAATAAAGAGATGTAGAACGTTTTATGTGTATTTTATCCATATAATTAAAACAGATTCCCTCATATAAACTAGATCAAAGTTGCCTTGTAATGTTACATTGGTAGAGTCACAGCTCATTTCTGACTCTACTTATAGAGTTAAAAAGGGCGCATGTAAGTCTCATATCTTAACCTCGTGATTTGCATCAAGTTCTCTAATAAACATACCTGGTCATCACTGAATCATTCAATTCCCTTTGTTATTTATAAATGGTAACAAAATTGGTTTTGCCAAGGTCAACTGTTGCCTCAAGAAGAATTTAGCTATCATGAGTTGAGGAGCTGGTTTATGAACTATCTGCAAAATTTCCATTTCCAAAGGTAACACTGCACAAATCTCCAAGGTTACTGTGCTCTCCAAGGCACATTAGTAAATATCAGCAAGGTTTCCATTTTCCTGACAGAAACAATTACAGATGCCATGCAAGAATAATTTCACAGAGTTGAGGCAGACATCAGAAGTCTCTTAGGTAATAGTTGCAAATGTTTATGCTAATATCATTTAGCTTTTCACTTAAAAAATCATGTTAGTGAATCTAGTGCATTTCTTTTGTTGTCAGTGTAGTTCTGGTTACTGACCAGGTTCTTGGCCTCCTCAGTCAATAGAAATTGATAAGAGACTAGATGGGAAATTCAGGCAAGGTTTCACTGGGACACCTGCCACAGGATAAGAAAGCAAAAACAAGAACAGTTTCCCTTGTTCACTTTCTGAGGGGGACAAGCTGGTTCCTTATAGGGGGTGACTTATATGGGGTGACCAGCCCAATGGTTGGGCCAGAGGGGTGACGTAGAGGGTCTGCCCACCCCCTTGGTGGTGCTATGTGCAGGGTGCCTGTGTAGTCCCTGCTTTTGCTCCTGAAAAAGTGAAAGTCATTCATTCCTGTCTGACTCTTTGCGACTCCGTGGACTGTAGCCCACCAGAGTCCTCTGTCCACAGAATTCTCCAACAAGAATGCTGGAGTGGGCAGCCATTTCCTTCTTGAGGGATCATTCCAACCCAGGGATCAAACCCAGGTCTCCCATATTGCAGACAGATTCTTTACCATCTGAGCCACCAGAAATGGCAGTATGTTTTTTGGTCTTTTTGTGTCTTGTTCATAATTTGCCCTAACTGTGCATGCATACTATTTTTAGTCCCTTATAGCGATTCATGGGGTCGCGAAGAGTTGGACACGACTGAGCGAATGAACTGAACTGAACTGAACTGATAGCAGTAGTCCCCAGCCTCTGGGATCTGATGATCTGAGGAGGAACTGATGTAATAATAATAGAAATAAAATGCCCAAGGCATTTAATATGCTTGAATCATTCTGAAACCATTCCCCTGATACCCTGGTCTGTGGGAAATTGTCTTCTTTGAAACTGGTCCCTGGTGCAAAAGGTTGGGGACCCTTTTTTTTTTTTACTAAGAACCGCCCCCCCCCCTTTTTTTTCTTTTTTTTTAACCAAGGACCTAAACCCTTGGTATAGCTTTTTTTTTTTTTTTTTTAAAGGAGATGTTTGTCTAGGTGTAAGCACTTCAGCAAAGGATCCCAGGTCCCAACCTGTCTCAGTTGCAGTGGAAGGAATTAACAAATAAGATAGGAGATTTCTTCACAGCTTCTTTTACATTCTTCATTTTGGTACATTAAGCCTTATAAATGTTCCATGTTTTACTTGGAGTTTATAGGCAGAAGAAAGGTAAAGACTATGAATCTCTACAAGAAATCTCCTTATTACTGGATGATAATGGGTCCAGTGGTAAAGAATCTGCCTGCCAATGCAAGAGAGATAGGTTCAATCTCAGGGTTGGGACGATCCCCTGGAGAAGGAAATGGCAACCCATTCCAGTATTCTTGCCTGCAAAATGCCATGGACAGAGGAGCCTGTTGGGCTATAGTTCATGGGGTTGCAAAAGAGTTAGATGCAACAAGAATAACAATGGGACCTGAGAAGAACAGCAGCAAAAAATGTGGGGGTCAAAATTCTTCCCATCTCCACACTTTCAGCTGAAACTTCCTCACCTAATATGGAAAAAGCAACATTAAACTATGGAAAATGAGGCAGAATTTAAATATTAAAATGGCATAAAAAATGTACTTTAAAAGCAAAATTATCTATAAGAAAATAATTTAGAGGCCAAATACACAGAATTTAATATTAACGATGACACTTGATTAGTATTAGTCTGAACTGACATCTTATCCCTTCTTTATTTCTACTCTAAAGGTAAAGAATACCATGTAAAGATACTGTGTTCACCTTTATTAGCTGCATGGTATTAAACTAGTATTATGTCATTATTTTATATATAAATATATATATAATTTTTTGAATGATTAGCTCTTTGGAAATATTAATTATTATTTATATATGTATAGGATAGAATTATAGAATTTAGCTTGTTTCATAATCTACTTTTCCAAAAGTTAATAAATTATATTTAAATAGATTCAGAGAACAGCTTGCTAATGGAGAATGATTTTATGATCTTCTTGAATTTATGATTTGTTTCTTTCATCAGTTAAAATTTCACTATAGATTTTTGCTTACAGATGGACTTCTCTGGTGTGCCATAAGTGTGACCCTTTTCTCTAATTGTGCTGATATTTGTACCTATACAGGGGCTAGGATAGAAGTGATAGAGGATGAGGAGCAATTGAATGTGTTTCAGTTAAGTGGTTAATGAGGTCTGTAAATTTATTAAAAATTCTGTGGACTAAAGGAGTTCAAAATCCTTGCTCTAACACATATTTATATTGTAATGTATAGCAAATACAGGACTTTCCTAATAAATTTGAGAAACTGATTACAGGAACTATGTATATTTTATTTTTACATAGCTGGTGCTTAGTGTACTTAGATGTATCCCTCTTCCTTTGAAAATTACTTATAAGTATACCTGCAAACTGGAGCATCTCAATTTGTTAGAATTTAATTACAAAATGTTATTTTTTTCAGCTTTGCTCACCAGCAATCTTGAATTGCTAATTTAACAATGTCTTAATTCCATAATCATCTTCAGTTATTAAAGCAATGTTTTTCCAGTAAAAAAAAAAAAGAAAATTACTTTTTCATAAATCCCATTATGTATACTTTATAGCATTTTAATATCAAAATATCTATTCTGATTGGTTTGTGGCTATTTATTGTTTCCTTTCTTCCTTTTGTATAATGAACTCTTTTTATATTATTTCTGTAATTGGTATCATGCAAAAACACAGATGTTTTTAACCCTGTCTCTCTAGTGGTTATGACTTTGCCTTCCAATGCAAGGAGTGTGAGTCTGATACCTGGTCAGGGAGCGAAGATTCCACATGCCTCACAGCAGAAACATAAAACAGAAGCAGTATTGTAACAAATTCAGTAAAAATTAAAACAAAGGAATAGGCATTGGGATATGTGAGTGGGTGGATATCCACTTACTTAAGATACAATTACTTAAGATACACACACTTACTGTATCATAAATGTTCTTAATTTTCAATATGCTATAATGGTTTGATAACTCAAAAATTCTTTATGACTGAGGAGAGACTGCCCCTCCAAGTTCTTCCCTGGTGACTCAGATGGTGAAGAATCTGCCAGCAATGCAGGAGACCCAGATTCTATCCCTGGCTCAGGAAGATCCCCTGGAGAAGGGAATGGCAATCCACTCCAGTACTCTTGCCTGGAAAAATCTCATGGACAGAGGAGCCTGTCAGGCTACAGTTCAAGGGGTCACAAAGAATTACGTACAACTAACCCTTTAACTTTTTCAGAGATAATGAAGTGCTCAGACAGGAACATACCTTTGATATACAAACTAACCAGCCTAAAGCCTTGCCTCCCCTACCCCCCTGTCTGGCCCTTGCACCCAGGAAGCTACATTTCTCTGCCTTAAATACCCCAGGGCCAGGCTTCAAACAATTAGGGCCCACCCTTCTCAAAAGCCCTCCAAAATTATTCAAACAGCCAGATCCTAAACTGTCTTCCCTGTCCTGCCCTGCCCTGCCCTGCACTGCCTTGCCTTTCCTATGAATGTTCAATAAAGGCCCCAGCCAGCCTGCCCTACATCTTATCTTCTGCCTCCTGACCATCCTGGTGGTTTCCTTAAAGGCCCTGATGGCATCATGTTATGCTTCTTGTCTTTAGGAGCCCAGTGTATTATAAAATTGGCTTTTTCCTGAGCCTCTCGATCTCCTTTTATGGCTGCACCTAACAAATCAACTCATAAAGAATATAAAACATTTACATATTTCTTTGATCCTTTCTTCTTCCTTCCTTCCTTCCTTTCATTCAGTCATTCTTTCTTTCCCTTCCTTCCTTTCTTTGTTCATTCCTTCCAGGGAGAGGCAGGGTGAAATAATTTATTTCATAGAAAAACATCCATTTGGAAAACCTTCAATCCCCAAACACAGTTATTAGAGGAATTATCATTTGATTATTCCAATAGAACCCATTTGAGAGCCTAGTGTTACAACACTAAAGAATTTGTGCTATATTTCTGGCATCAATTGTCCATATTGTTTTCTAATTTCTGAATTATGGTGCCAAATAATTAACAAGAACAACTAAAATCAACAAAGGAAGCATGACTATAAGTAGTTTTCAGCAATAAAACTCTGAAAAAGCATCAGTTTGTCTATTCATAATTTAATCATCTAGATAACTACTAGAAGAAAAAAAACCAGAGCTTGGCCACAAGATAGAGCTCATGCAGAAATGATAAAGATGCTATCAACTGGCAACATGAAGAAATTATGCAAAATAATTGTTTTTCCTTACATTTTACCAGTTCCCTCATTCATTTTGGTATGGATAGAGGCCAGATAATAAAAGGCTTCTGGATGTTAACTTATTGAAAAGTTATCTTCACTGGTACACTCTGAAGGTTATGGACCATGACTTAACATTATAGGTATGACCCATTATGGTCAGGGCTTAATTAATAAATAAGTAAGCTCATAAAAACTTAAATTTGTTTAGAGCAGTGCTTCTCAAACATTAGTATTCATAAGATCCATCCAAAGGTCTTAGCTGAAATATAGATTTCCAATCTTTAGCCCCTAGAGACAGTGATTCAGTAGGTTGTAAATGGAGGCCATTTATTTGTTAGTTGTTTAACAAAATCCCAAATAATATTGATGGTGACAGTTTTTCTAGTCAATGGTTGAAGTGGCTTCTTTATTCACTGTTTAAAAACTACTTTTCGTGCCATATTGAAGCATAGATTGTGAATCGTGAGAGAGCGGTGAAAGTGAAAGTTGCTCAGTCCTGTCTGACTCTTTGCAACCCCATGGACTACAGTTTATGGAATTCTCCAGGCCAGAATACTAGAGTGGGTAGTATTTCCCTTCTCCAAGGGGTCTTCCCAACCCAGGGATCAAACTCAGGTCTCCTTCATTGCAGGCAGATTCTTTACCAGCTGAGCCACAAGGGAAGCCCAAGAATACTGGAGTGG
This sequence comes from Bubalus kerabau, assembly GCF_029407905.1. Lineage (NCBI taxonomy): Eukaryota > Metazoa > Chordata > Mammalia > Artiodactyla > Bovidae > Bubalus > Bubalus kerabau. The sequence continues at coordinate 71,764,563 of NC_073628.1, forward strand.
GTAGCCTATCCCTTCTCCAGCGGATCTTCCCAAGCCAGAAATCGAACCGGAGTCTCCTGCATTGTCGGTGGATTCTTTACCAGTTGAGCTATCAGGGAAGCCAGAGAGAGGTTATGGTGTGTTCAATTATTCTATTTACTGATGCATGCAGACCCAGTTTAGAAAGACTTATAAAACAAAAGATGAAATGAAAGGGTTGAAGTGTTTACAGTGTTATGGAGTGTGGTGACCTCTGCAAGCTTACACATGTACACTTAAACTCTATGCCTATACAAGCTTACATTTTTTAAGAAAGAAATTAAACAAAGAAAGATACAAGTCAACATGTACTTACAAATTCTGGTAGTCTGTGTAAGATAAAATTGTGCTTCAGAAGACTATCAGGTGGACCTTCATTCAGGAAATCTACATTTAAAGTCAAATTTGCATGTTGAGTAGAAGTTAGCAAAAGCAAGGGGAAAGTACACTAGAAAGACAGAGTATCAAGTTCAAATACCTCCTTGCTATGTTGGAAGAAGCCCAGAGAGTTGAAACATAGAAGGAAGTCCACAGCAGGAGTAAGTTTGGGGTACAGATAGGTGGATAGGGCTTTGTGTTCTAGGTTAAGAAATGTGGGTTTTAGTCCAAGTGCAGTAGAATGTTGCTGAAGGATTTTAAATAAATCTTAAAGATCTATATGTTTCAAGATCACTTTTACTGCTCTTTTGTCTTTGGTTTTGGTTGTGCTGGTCTTCGGGTGGTGCATGGATTCTGCCTTGAGTCTCACAGGCTTGTCTCATTGTGAAGCACAGGTTCTAGAGTGTGAGGCTCAGTAGCTGTGGTGCACAGGCTTAGATGCCCTGCAGCAGGTGGGAACTTAGTTCCCTGCCCAGGGATCAAACCCATGTTGCCTGCCTTGGAAGATGGACTTTCAACTGCTAGACGATCAGGGAAGTCCCCTTGCTGCTCTGTTTAAAAAAGATAGAAAAAACTACCAGTGGGATGAAGAGACCATTTAGAAGTCTATTGACAATCTCTATTTAAACAACTATGCTACTGTAAATCATTATATTAGCTTTGATCTTATTTCCTATTCAGTTCAGTTGCTCAGTCGTGTCCGACTCTTTGTGACCCCATGAATCGCAGCACACCAGGCCTCCCTGTTTATCACCAACTCCCGGAGTTCACTCAGACTCACGTCCATCGAGTCAGTGATGCCATCCAGCCATCTCATCCTCTGTCGTCCCCTTCTCCTCCTGCCCCCAATCCCTCCCAGCATCAGAGTCTTTTCAATGAGTCAACTCTTCGCGTGAGGTGGCCAAAGTACTGGAGTTTCAGCTTTAGCATCATTCCTTCCAAAGAAATCCCAGGGCTGATCTCCTTCAGAATGGACTGGTTGGATCTCCTTGCAGTCCAAGGGACTCTCAAGAGTCTTCTCCAACACCACACTTCAAAAGCATCAATTCTTCAGCGCTCAGCCTTCTTCACAGTCCAATTCTCACATCCAAACATGATCACAGGAAAAACCATAGCCTTGACTAGACAGACCTTTGTTGGCAAAGTAATGTCTCTGCTTTTGAACATGCTGTCTAGGTTGGTCATAACGTTCCTTCCAAGGAGTAAGCATCTTTTAATTTCATGGCTGCAGTCACCATCTGCAGTGATTTTGGAGCCCAAAAAAATAAAGTCTGACACTGTTTCCACTGTTTCCCCATCTATTTCCCATGAAGTGATGGGACCGGATGCCATGATCTTCGTTTTCTGAATGTTGAGCTTTAAGCCAACTTTTTCACTCTCCTCTTTGACTTTCATCAAGAGGTTTTTTAGTTCCTCTTCACTTTCTGCCATAAGGGTGGTGTCATCTGCATATGTGAGGTTATTGATATTTCTCCCGGCAATTTTGGTTCCGCTTGTGTTTCTTCCAGTCCAGCGTTTCTCATGATGTACTCTGCATATAAGTTAAATAAGCAGGGTGACAATATACAGCCTTGACATACCCCTTTTCCTATTTGGAACCAGTCTATTGTTCCACATCCAGTTCTAACTGTTGCTTCCTGACCTGCATATAGGTTTTTCAAGAGGCAGGTCAGGTGGTCTGGTATGCCCATCTCTTTCAGAATTTTCCACAGTTTATTGTGATCCACACAGTCAAAGGCTTTGGCATAGTCAATAAAGCAGAAATAGATGTTTTTCTGGAACTCTCTTGCTTTTTCTATGATCCAGCAGATGTTGGCAATTTGATCTCTGGTTCCTCTGCCTTTTCTAAAACCAGCTTGAACATCAGGAAGTTCACAGTTCACGTATTGCTGAAGCCTGGCTTGGAGAATTTTGAGCACTACTTTACTAGCGTGTGATATGAGTGCAATTGTGTGGTAGTTTGAGCATTCTTTGACATTGCCTTTCTTTGGGATTGGAATGAAAACTGACCTTTTCCAGTCCTGTGGCCACTGCTGAGTTTTCCAAATTTGGTGGCATATTGAGTGCTGGAATCCTCTCTGCCTGCTATTTGGCATTACTATATCCGGTAACTTTTGGATATCATTTTATTACACAGTGATTACCAGTGAAAAGTACATATTTATTTTAAGAAACTCCTATCACTCTACTTTTTTCCTCCCTTAAATATCCCTGTGGTGCTAGTGCCTGGCTGGTTCATTTCCCCCCAAGTAGGACATGAATTGTGAGTTGTGGTTAAAACCTCAGGCTTTGAGATCATGCTGCCAAAGGTCATAACAGGCTTCATATCAAGATTCTTCTACTAAGTTATTTGTCTGCTCAATTCTCTATCTTGATTTTGTTATCTACAAAATGAGAATTCTGTGAAGACCTACCTGAGCACACTAACACAGAAAGCTCTCCAAAGGTCTTAATTATCATTACTATGTAAAATCAAAATAGAAACATTTCTATAAAATATACTTCCCTGAAAATATTGTATTTGATTACAAATGCAGATGGATGATTTCCACTTAGGGAACCGTTTGTTGCAAACATTAAACATAGGGAAGTTGAAAAAAATTGATATCTAATTTAATCTCAATTAAATCCAGTGCAGGTCAGCACTGATGTATTCAGAGATAAACAGGATGGAAAATATGTACTCATATTGAAGGCTATACTTTATTACTACAAAATATTTTTTCCTAAAAAGTAGGAAACTGTAACCAATAGATATCTGTAGAAACATCTATAGATTTTATTAAACATAGATAAAATCTTTTAATAATGGGCCAATCAAAGATAAACTAGTATTCAATTTACTTGAAAGGAAACTGATCAGAATAAAGAGAAAAATAACAGCAATGACATGAAGAAGGACATGGTTACCCACTCTAGTAGACTGGCCTGGGAAATTCCATGGACAGAGGAGCCTGGTGGGCTACAGTCTATGGGGTTGCAAGAGTCGGACACTACTGAGCAACTGTACCACCACCACCAACAGAAATGATACAAAGCACAGCTCAACACATGGAAGAATTAAATGAAATTAGTTAATCATCTTTCAAGTTCAAACATTAAAGTTTTTCAAGCACATCATTTACTATCACTGAGATGAGCTCTGAGTAAATGTCACTCAGTGAACTAACTCAAGGGCTGTTCTCCATTGTTATTAATTATTGTTTGTAATTCAGTTCAGTTCAGTTCATTTGCTCAGTCGTGTCCGACTCTTTGCGACCCCATGAATCACAGCACGCCAGGCCTCCCTGTCCATCACCAATTCCTGGAGTTCACTCAGACTCACATCCATCAAGTCAGTGATGCCATCCAGCCATCTCATTCTCTGTTGTCCCCTTCTCCTCCTGCCCCCAATCCCTCCCAGCATCAGAGTCTTTTCCAATGAGTCAACTCTTCGCATGAGGTGGCCAAAGTACTGGAGTTTCAGCTTTAGCATCATTCCTTCCAAAGAAATCCCAGGGCTGATCTCCTTCAGAATGGACTGGTTGGATCTCCTTGTTTGTAATTAGAATGGCTAAATTAGAAGTACTTATGTCCTAACAATGTTATATGCTAATATTACACCTTAAGTCTTCTAAAAGCAAAAATTTTGATGAATATATTTACAAAAGCAAATTTCATTCCATTTCGAATGACTGAAATTTTATCCTTTTTTTTTTAATTTATGTTTTTATTAAAGGATAATTGCTTTACAGAATTTTGTTGTTTTTGGTTAAACCTCAACATGAATCAGCCATGCCAGAGGGAGAGGAACCTCCCTATGAACCTCTCTCCCATCTCTCACCCTATACCACCCCTCTAGATTGATACAGAGCCCCTGTTTGAATTTCCTGATCCATACAGCAAATTCCCCTTGACTATCTATTTTACATATGGTATGTAAGTCTCCCTGTTACTCTTTCTATACATCTCACCCTCTACTATCCTATTTATGATATATCTCCATCAGTTAATACTCAAAACATGAATGTCCCTGCCTATAACATGTTTATAAAAGCAATATAAACCAGGAAAACAGACTATTTTCCATATGAATATTGCTTACACCTGATAAGAGTCTCTTGTGTTATTATAATGACATGATGTGAATTAAGATATGGTTTAATAGAATGATGTTTGAATTGTGATCATTTCATTTCATGAAGATATATATATATATATATATATGTTAAAGATTTAAATAACAACATTCATATCATAGAATCAACAATCAAATTTATTCGTTCAGCAAAATATTTGATGATTTTCTATTTCTATGCTTCAAGCATTTTTCTACATTCTTGGATCTGAACAATAAAATTAACATACCCGATCTCACGGTGCTGACTTTCTACAGAGAAAGATGTGCAATATATTGTTAAATTATAGATATTACTGATACATAATTTATATATACTAAATATTTCAGGAAGTTAAACACATTATAAAGGAAAAAAAAAATGGAGAGCACTCGAGAGGATCCTTTTCTAGAAGAGGTGGTCAGGGAAGGGGGCTCTGAGGATGGGAGTTGACAGAGTCTGGAGGAAGCATAGGGACCCGTAAGGCTTCTGGCCAAAGTACATGCCAGGCAGAAGGGATGCCAGCATAAATCTGTAGGTGGAAACTGCCTTTAGATGCTCTGGCAGTAGCCAGGGGCCACTACAGTTGAATCAGCGTGAATATGGAGCAGAGCAGGAGTCAAGAAGGTTGAGGAGGCTACTGGGAGCCTGATAATTTAACTCCAAGGCCTGTTCTAGAATTCCACTTTTACTGTGTGTCAAGAAAAGAGAGATAACTGGAGATTTTTGTTCTGGTTTGGTTTTAATTGAGGTACAGTTGCTTTACAATGTAGTGTTGGATTCTGCTGTGCAACAGCGTGAGTTAACCATATGTATACATATGTCCCTCGGATCTCCCTCATCCCACCCCTCCTCCCACCCCTCATCCCACCTGTCCAGGTCATCACGGAGCACCCAGCTGAGCTCCCTGTACTACACTGCAGCTTCCCACTACCTACCTATCTCACACATGGTAGTGCATATATGTCTGTCCCAGTCTTAACTGAAGGTTTTTGAGCAGAGGAATGACCAATCTGTGACAAGTGTGAAGAGGACTTCGGTTGTGAGTGGCAAGCTGACTTGTAAAGGCACAGAATGAAAACAGGGAGATGGGGAGGGAGCTGTCATGGTCGTCCAGAGGAGAGAGAATTGTTTGCTTAAGGATTTCAGTCTTGGGACTGTGACAACTGGTTGCATGGCAGATGTAGGCTCTATTTTGAAGAAATGTACTGGATATGCAAAGTTTAGAAAAAGTAAGCTATCCATGCTTCTCCATTAACTGTAAGATAAAATCCCTCTGCCTTTATTATTTTTTAAAAAAATTTTATCCAAGTATAGTTAATTTACGATGTATTAATTTCTGCTGTACAGCAAAGTGAGTCAGCTATCCATTTACAGATATTCCCTCTTTTTTGGATCTTATTGCCATTTAGGTCATCACAGAGCACTGAATTGAGTTCCCGGTGCTATACAGGAGGTTCTGATTAGTTATCAATTTTATACATAGTATCAATAGTGTATATATGTCAACCCCAAGCTCCCAATTTATCCACCCCCATGTCCCCCTCGGTATCCATATGTTTGTTCTCCATGTCTGTGTCTCTATTCCTGTTTTGCAAATAAGATCTTCTATACCATTTCTCTGGGAGAAGGCAATGGCAACCCACTCCAGTGTTCTTGCCTGGAGAATCCCATGGATGGGGGAGCCTGGTGGGCTGCCGTCTCTGGGGTCATACAGAGTTGGACATGACTGAAGTGACTTAGCAGCAGCAGCAGCATACCATTTTTCTAGATTCCACATATATGTATTAATACATGATATTTGTTTTTCTCTTTCTGACTTACTTCATTCTGTATGACAGTCCCCTCTGCTTTTCTGATTCTTCATGATCTGACTTCTGTCTCCAAAGCCTTTTTTGCCACCACATTTCAATATTTTATTTTCTTGTGATTGTTTTCTCTATTTCCATATTTGCCCATTTTTGTAATATTCACTTTTTCATGCCTCCCAAACAAATTCAAGTTTTTCATTTAAGATTCACTTCTTCCAGGAAAACTTCCTCAAACTCTTAAAGCAAGATGAGGATGCTCCTGTGTTTTATTAAACTTAAGCTTTCTGTCTCTTTCTTTCTTTTTCTTTTTTGGCCCTGCCTTCTTGCAGCATTCCAGACTTTAGTTTCCTGACTAGGGATTGAATCTGTGCCTCCTGCTGAGGGAGCATGGAGTCTTAACCACTGGACCACCAGGGAAAGCTTTTAAATTCAGATCTCTGTCTCTCACTGACACACATGGACTCACACTCCCCAAAAATGCACACAGACAGATATTGACACAGCATATATCTTATTTATTGCATCATGTGTGAATTTTCTTTTCTTTTTAATTGATAAAAAGAGTCAGGATTAAAACTGCATTATCATGACCCTTTTATTTTTTTTTTAATTTATTTTAATTGGAGAATAATTACTTTACAATATTGTGATGGTTTTTGCCATACATCAACATGAATCAGCCACAGGTATACAGGTGTACCCCCTATCCTGAGCCCCCCTCCCATCTCCCTCCCGACCCTATCCCTCAGGATTGTCCCAGAACACCAGCTTTGAGTGCCCTGCTTCATGCATTGAACTTGCACTGGTCACCGATTTTACATATGGTAATATACAGGTTTAAATGGTATTCTCTCAAATAGTCCCATCCTCACCTTCTCCCACTGAGTCCAAAATTCTGTTCTTTGTGTCTCTTTTGCTGCCCTGCATATAGTATCATCAGTACTGTCTTTTCTAAGTTCCATAAATATGCATTAATATATAATATTTGTCTTTGTCTTTCTGACTTACTTCACTCTGTATAACAGGCTCCAGTTTCATCCACCTCATTAGAACTGACTCAAATGTGTTCCTCTTTATAGCTGAGTAATATTCCATTGTGTATATGTATCACAACTTCCTTATTTATTCATCTGCCGATGGACATTTAGGTTGTTTCCATGTCGTGCTGCTGCTGCTAAGTTGCTTCAGTCGTGTCCAACTCCCTGGCTATTGTAAATAGCACTGCAAAGAATATTGGGGTAATATGTCTCTTTCAGTTCTAGTTTCCTCAGTGTGTATGCCCAGGCAGTTCTATTCCCAGTTTTTAAAGCAATCTCCACACTGTTCTCCATAGTGGTTATACCAGTTTGCATTCCCAACAACAGTGTAAGAGGGGTCTAACCATTTTACACCATCTGCAGCATTTATTGCTTGTAGACTTTTTGATGATGGCCACTCTGATTGATGTGAGACAATACCTTATTGTGGCTTTGCTTTGCATTTCTCTATTAATTAGTGATACTGAACATCTTTAAAAGAGATAGGAATACCAGACCACCTTACCTGCCTCCTGAGAAATCTGTATGCAGGTAAAGAAGCAACAATTATAACTGGACATGGAACAACAGACTGGTTCCAAATTGGGAAAGGAGTATGTCAAGGCTGTATATTGACACCCTACTTATTTACCTTATATGCAGAGTACATCATATGAAATGCCAGGCTGAACAAAGCACAAGCTGGAATCAAGATTGCTGGGAGAAATAACAATAAACTTAGATACGCAGATGACATCACCCTTATGGCAGAAAGTGAAGAAGAACTAAAGAGCCTCTCGATGAAAGTGAAAGAGGAGAGTGACAAAGTTGGGTTTTGTATAGTGCCTGAATAGTGGTGGTGAGAGTTGGCACCCTTATCTCATTCCTGATTTTAGAAGAAATGCTTTCAGTTTTTCACCATTGAGGATAATGTTTCCTGTGGGTTTGTTTTATACAGCGTTTATGTTGAGGTATGTTCCTTCTATGCCTACTTTCTGGAGAGTTTTATCATAAGTGAAATTTGCTCAGTCATGTCCAACTCTTTGCAACCCCATGGACTATACAGTCCATGGAATTCTCCAGACCAGAATACTGGAGTGGGTAGCTGTCCCCTTCTCCAGGAGATCTTCCTAACCCAGGAATCAAACCCAGGTTTCCTGCATTGCAGGCAGATTCTTTACCAGCTGAGCCACAAAGGAAGCCCAAGAACACTGGAGTGGGTAGCTTGTCCCTTCTCCAGCAGATATTCCTGTCCGAGGAATCAAACCGTGGTCTCCTACATTGCAGGAGGATTCTTCTTTACCAGCTGAGCTACCAATGGGTGTTGAATTTTCTCAAAGGTTTTCTCTGCATCTATTGAAATAATAATATGGTTTTTATCTTTCAGTTTGTTAATATGGTGTATCACATTGATTGATTTGTGAATATTAAAGAATCATTGTAATCTTGAAATAAAGCCCACTTGATCATGATGTGTGGTTGGCTAGAATTTTATTGAGGATTTTTGCATCTATGTTTATCAGTGATATGGCCTGTAGCTTTCTTTTTTTGGTGGCATATTTGTCTGGTTTTGGTATCAGGATTGTGGTGGCCTCATAGAATGAGTTTGGGAATTTTTCTTCCTCTGCAATTTTCTGAAAGAGTTTGAGTATGATAGGTGTTAGCTCTTTTCTAAATTTTTGGTGGAATTCACCTGTGAAGCCATCTGGTCCTGGGCTTTAGATTTTTGATTACAGTTTTAATTTCCATGCTTGTGATTGGTCTGTTCATACTTTTTATTTCTTCCTGGTTCAGTTTTAGAATGTTATACTTTTCTAAGTATTTGTCCATTTCTCCCAAGTTGTCCATTTTATTGGCATATATGAACTTCCTTTTCTTACTCCTAGAATGTATAGACTCTAGGTTCTTTTAGGTAAAAGACATAATGATTTTATTTTGTATTATTGACTTCTAATTCAGAGCCAGACACATTCTAGATGCTAAATAGACAAATACATGAGGACATTTTTCTTAATTTTATATTAGTTTTATAAAAGCACATTTTATTATGCCTAATAGTATATGTTGTGCATATTAATTTAGATTACATAAATATTTCTGAAATATTGAATACCTGAGGGTTATATATGACAACTTTATTTATGTGTAGTTACTTAAAGAAAAACAACTCTTTGAAGACTGGGGAAGAGGCTGATTTTTGCACCCCATAGAGTGCAGGTGTATTTAAATTATAAGGACTGTAGGAAGGCAATTTTGGCATAAACACATCTTTCTGTCTGTAAATATAAAGCTCATCTATTAAAAAATCCTTTATTATGTTTGAAGAATTCTTGAGAATTATAAATGAGATGTGCTGAATGATAAAACATAAAGCCCTTCATATTCCCTACTCTTGTTTAATATTTTATAACAATACAATTTGGCAATTTATTAAAAAACAAAACAAAACATCAAGTGATTATATTGAGACCTTTGTTTCTGAAGTATACTTGCAGAAAGTTTTCAAATACATATAATAACTTCTATAGTACTTTCCAGCTATTAATGTTGCATTTTTCTCCCCAAATCATACAATGTATTATTAAAACAACACAGTTCTAGAAAATACATTTCTTTCTGATCAGAGGTGTAAGATGAAAGTATATGATGTTTTCTGAAGGTTCAAGAACTATTTGTAAGACTTGTCCCTCAAGAATTGTGAAGCTTTCAAAGGATATATTGTAGCAAAAGGAAAGGATAGTTTAATACACAACCTTCTCATCATATGCTGTGAAAACTGTGATGCCAATTTTTGGATATTCAGCTTTGAATTAAAATAACACACTTTTAAAATAATTCTTTCCCTTACAAATATGTACTTAACAGAAACGGGGTACCTAGAAAATATCCAAGCGACACAGTGTTCTTGTGGGACCTTCACTTCCCAAATAAGCATCAAACCTGAGACCCTGGCAGTGAAAGTGCAGAGTCCTAACCACTGAACTGCAAGAGAATTCTCAACCCTATTGTTATTTCAATCAGTTGTGTCAATTACATCCTACTTATACACAACAGTAACTGTGTATCTTAAAAGAAGAAACAAAAATCAGGGCTGTTCTGAGGCTTTAGAGATGCTGTCATCAGAGCTCACGTCATGTTGAACTGGTGGCCAGACGCCTGAATGCCATCATGACCACAGTCTTTGCTTCAGGGGTTCAATAGCAAAACATTAAGTCACATATCCTCTCCAGAAACCACAGAGGAAGTATTTGGTCCTCTTATTTGTCCTTTTGCAAAGACTTGGAAATTTCCCTCAAAGAAAGCCATTACAATAACAGCAAGAAAATATACTTAAATACTGAATAGTAAGACCAAGTCAAATATTGATTCTATCAGTGAAGTTTATGCTATAGTCAGGAATAAAATTGTAATTTCCCTATAGATAAGGCTCATCTTCTCTATCTGGAAAATCTAGGCTTTCTAATCTGAGATAGAATAGATATTTCCAGAGTTACAACTTGGACCAGCACATAAAGCTTTTTAACATACTTGCTCTATGACAATATTCTGCACTCAGCAGTTCCTAAATGGTACAGACTGTCTTCCACATCTAGTTACTGAAGCAAGAATGAGAAACCATTCTCAGTTCTAACCATTGTTCCATAACAGAAACCTTCTAATGTCATTACCATAATGGCCACATTGTGTCCAGCGGGCACCAAAGAGTCAGATGACAGAGATTATTTGGTGTCAAATAGTCTCTGGAGTAAAATTCCAATTTTACTCTTTGAACAAGATGCCATATAAATTCCCCAAACTTGTCTATGAGAATTGTACCTTAGGATTTTTCTAAAGATCCTTTAGGTTTCTTTGTCCTTTTTAGCACACAAATCCTAAGTTCTAACAACTGATAGGCACGTGGAGAATGAAGGATGCTTGCAAGCCAAATTCCTATACAACCCAAGCTCCCAAGCCCTTCAATCACTATTGAGATACCACCTAACTCTTATTTACAAAGTTTTAAAGTATGCATTCTTCTTAAAATTTAGCTTTGTTTTTTCATCCCGATAGAGCATTTCTTCACCCCAATCTGCTACAGAATATATTCCCTGGTGGCTCAGACGGTAAAGTGTCTGCCTACAATGCGGGAGACCTGGGTTCGATCCCTGGGTTCGGAAGATCCCCTGGAGAAGGAAATGGCAATCCACTCCAGTATTCTTTCCTGGAAAATCCCATGGACAGAGAAGTCTAGTAGGTTACAGTCCATGGGGTTGCAAAGAGTCAGACATGACTGAGCGACTTCACTTTATTCTTTCTTCACCCCAATCTGTTACAGAATATATCTACCTCTAACATATGCTTTAATTTTATATAATTTTTGTGTTAGAGATTTGACTAGCAAGTGTCAGGTAACTTTTTTTTTTCTGATAACTTATTTCACTGGGGCTTCCCAGGTGGCTTAGTGGTAAGGAACCCATCTACCAGCACAGGAAACACAGATTTGATCTCTGGGTTAGAAAGACCCTCGGAAGAAGGAAATGGCAATCATTCCAATATTCTTGCCTGGGCAATCCCATGGACAGAGGAGCCTGGTGGGCTACAGTCCATAGGGTTGCAAAGAGTTGCACACGACTTAGTGATTCAGCAAGTAAACAAGTGGTTTTACTCTATATTAATATACATTTACACAGATATGGCATAGGTCAATGGAGAACGAATTTCATGTATTAGGCTGCTGCTGCTGCTGCTAAGTCACTTCAGTCGTGTCTGACTCTGTGTGACCCCATAGACTGCAGCCCACCAGGCTCCCCCGTCCCTGGGATTCTCCAGGCAAGAACACGGGAGAGGGTTCCCATTTCCTTCTCCAATGCATGAAAGTGAAAAGTGAAAGTGAAGTCGCTCAGTCGTGTCGGACTCCTAGCGACCCCATGGACTGCAGCCCACCAGGCTCCTCCATCCATGGGATTTTCCAGGCAAAAGTACTGGAGTGGGGTGCCATCACCTTCTCCTTGTATTAGGCTAATACCTATGAAAACCATCCCCAGATATTAGAGACCTAACACATTAGAAATGTTTCGCTCACATTACAGTGCATCATTGTGGGCGATTTTCCATTCTGGCTCCTTTCAAGTGTGGCTCTGACATCCCTGAATGTTAGCATTCTCTCCTATACCTTCAGCATTTTATGGGAAGATGAGGGAAAGAGTGTGGAGAAGCATATGAGAGGTTTTCCTGGGCCAAGGTTGGAAGTGGCCAAACACTACTCCATTCTCGTTTTGTTAGCTACAACTCAGCTACATAGCCCTACCCAACTAGGAGAGAGGTAGGGGAATGTATTCTAGTTGGGTAATAACCTTTCCCAGAGAAAATGAGTTTGATAAAGGACTAGCCAGGCTCTGCTACAGTCATCTAGACAGACCACCATTTAGGAGCCTTTCTATTACTTGAAACTTTAATCAAAACCTATGATGCTCTCTCAACAACAAGTACTTCCAGATAATTAATTTTTAAAATATTTATTTATTTTATTTTTTAATTTTACAATATTGTATTGGTTTTGCCATATATAAATTATCCCTTTAAACATTTCTGTGAATTATCAAGGGCTCCTATTTTCAGAAAGATAAAGAGCCTCATGGAAATATATACTGTCTTCTCTTTGACCCTTCAGCCACAGGGGTCTTGTAATACCAAATCCTCAAATCCAGCTCTGAAAATCATGGCTGTCTTGACAGCTGCGCTGCTCAGTCACTCAGTCATATCTGTTCCTTTGGGACCCTATGGACTGTAGTCCACCAGGCTCCTCTGTCCATGGAATTTCCCAGGCAAGATATAGCTCTTTTACATGCATTTTCTCAAAATGTGATACTTTACATCTATATAAACATGGTACAATTTACTCTATTCTATAACTACAGAGAAAGTATTTGGCTTAGAGAACACAGAGCTGTTTATGCTAATCAGTAACTGTTTAATAACAATCACTTAAATTATTTCTCTAAGGCACGATGCCCTCCAGGACCAAGCTCAACATTATCTGGGACAATACTGTGTGGCTCCAGGCAGTCACATGCCACATGACCTCCAGGGAGGAGAGCTCTCCCTCCCTCAGTCTTTCCTTCCACTTCTCCGCACTGAGCGATGCCCCAGTTAAACATGATGTGGTTAAATTTGGAGACGCCTTTGATGAGTGCACATGTGTGTGTTTGTGTGTGGTGTGCCTGGAGGGCAAAGAATGAGCCTTTACTTTTATGTCATAATACATGAGTAGAAATGATGCCCAAAAGTCTTCTTCAGCCTAGTGCTTAATGGATTAGTAAAATTTTAAATATATTACAGCTAATCAGTATCAATACATTTGTCTTTGTGCATCTTCTTATTCCGGCCATAATGTCTACATTGCATCTTGCTTATACGTATAAGAGTGACGATTTCTTCAAAATATTCCAGCTTCTTCAGTTCAGTTCAGTTTAGTCCCTCAGTCGTGTCCGACTCTTTGCAACCCCATGAATCGCAACACGCCAGGCCTCCCTGTCCATCACCAACTCCCGGAGTTCACTCAGACTCACATCCATCGAGTCAGTGATGCCATCCAGCCATCTCATCCTCTGTCGTCCCCTTCTCCTCCAGCCCCCAATCCCTCCCAGCATCAGAGTCTTTTCCAATGAGTCAACTCTTCGCATGAGGTGGCCAAAGTACTGGAGTTTCAGCTTCAGCATCATTCCTTCCAAAGAAATCCCAGGGCTGATCTCCTTCAGAATGGACTGGTTGGATCTCCTTGCAGTCCAAGGGACTCTCAAGAGTCTTCTCCAACACCACAGTTCAAAAGCATCAATTCTTCGGCGCTCAGCCTTCTTCACAGTCCAACTCTCACATCCATACATGACCACAGGAAAACCATAGCATTTTCTAGACGGACCTTTGTTGGCAAAGTAATGTCTCTGCTTTTGAATATGCTATTTAGGTTGGACATAACTTTCCTTCCAAAGAGTAAGCGTCTTTTAATTTCATGGCTGCAGTCACCATCTGTAGTGATTTTGGAGCCCAAAAAAATAAAGTCTGACACTGTTTCCACTGTTTCCCCATCTATTTCCAATGAAGTGATGGGACCAGATGCCATGATCTTCCTTTTCTGAATGTTGAGCTTTAAGCCAACTTTTTCACTCTCCACTTTCACTTTCATCAAGAGGCTTTTGAGTTCCTCTTCACTTTCTGCCATAAGGGTGGTGTCATCTGCATATCTTAGGTTATTGATATTTCTCCCAGCAATCTTGATTCCAGTTTGTGTTTCTTCCAGTCCAGCGTTTCTCATCATGTACTCTGCATATAAGTTAAATAAACAGGGTGACAATATACAGCCTTAACGTATCCTCTTCCTATTTGGAACTAGTCTGTTGTTCCATGTCCAGTTTTAACTGTTGCTTCCTGACCTGCACACAGATTTCTCAAGAGGCAGATCAAGTGGTCTGGTATTCCCATCTCTTTCAGAATTTTCCACAGTTCTTAGTTATATACAAATGTATAGATGAGTATTTGAAGTCTTAACCCTTATGACTGCTTGTTATTTCTTTATTTTATACCTCTGGGTGCATGAGGGTTAAGTTGCTTTAGTCATGTCTGACTTTTGGTGATCCTATGGACCATACATAGCCTGCCAGGTTCCTCTGTCCATGGGATTATCCAGGCAAGAATACTGAAGTGCATTGTCATGCCCTCCTCTAGGGGATCTGTTCCAACCCAAGGATCAAACCCACATCTATTACATCTCCTGCATTAGCACACAGGTTGTTTACAACTGTTACTACCTGGGAAGCCCATTTTATAGCTCTACATAATACCAAGACTACACATTTTCCTTCCATTTTTCTTTTCCAGTTCTCACCAGTTTCCTGAGATTTTCAACCTTAAGCTGACATGACCCTACAACTGCAGAGCCAGAGTCATTTTAATGTTTTGACCTAGCATCTCTCCCAGGCTTCCTTGATTAGAACTAAATATTTGGTGGATGTCTTTTCTCTCTCTCTCTCTCTTTTTTTTTTTTTTCTTTTTCCACATTGCTATTTCCATGTCACTTTCTGAAAACATATGTTTTGGGCTCAGGATTTTTAGCAGTTTTTCTGGATATTCTGTTAAATAATTTATATTACATGACCACCCTGCCAAAAGAGCTACCTACCTAAGGTGGTGTCCCCGACTGTGCTAAAGATATATGTTTGAAAGAGACATATGGATTATTGAAAATTCCAAATGGTGTCCTTACCAGTAGACATATTTACGTGGTTGGGAAATAAAAAGCTTAAGAGGCAACGATTATGAATGCCCATTATTAAATGTTCACTTTTTTCTTTTTTTTTCTTTTTTTTTTTTTTTTTACTAGAATTTACTTTCATCCAGACTTTCCAGGTGGCACTAGTGGTAAAGAACCTGCCTCCCAATGCAGGAGACATAGAGAGACACACCTTCGATCCCTGAATCAGGATGATCCCCCGGAGGAAGGCATGGCAAACCCACTCTAGTATTCTTGCCTGGAGAATCCCATGGGCAAAGGAGCCTGGCATGCTACAGTCTATAAGGTTGCAAAGAGTTGGACCTGACTGGAGGACTTAGCATGCACACATTTATCCAATTTGTTTATTGTTGATCATGGGGCTATGTTTGATTAAAAATTATTTTACAGTATCTCTACTGGACTTTATTCTGCTTGTAAACATGCTTTAGTCTTCACTAGCTCTTTAAATGCGCCTTGTCAAACCTAAATATTGTGCCTGTCTCTCCACCATGCTTTCAGTAAACTACTGGAGTGAGCCTGCAGCAGAACTGCCAGGAGAACTTGTTGGAACCCGGGCTGCAGGGTGCTGCCCCCAGGTTCTGATTGATAGGTTTGAAGTGCGGTTGAGAATTTACAGTTCCTACAGGTTCCCAGGTGATGCTGATACTGCTGATTTGGGACCTCACAGTGAGATTCAGTGTGCCTCCTACTTCATACTGTTTGCCAATTTTCACAGCTAGAGCCACTTAACTCACACGTGTTGATTCTGCACCATGCAGGTAGAAAGGAATACTGGCCTTTCATTAGTTCAGTATGAGGTGATTTTAGGGCAGATTTGTCCTGGGTAGCAGAGCTTAGCCTTTGCTGAGTTTTCCAGCTCCTAAACTTCATCCCTTCCTAAATTCTTTGCTGGAACACTGTTTCCTCTGGGACTAGGACACTTTGAATTCCCTTGCTCCATGCCTTCTGAAAGCTAAAGATGAGCAGGTAAGCTCACTCCCTGCATCTGGGAATCTTCCTGGTTGCATTCTGGATATCTGTACCCTGTTCACTTTGGCAGCATTGATTTGCCTGTGCTGATTTTCTTTCCATTGCTTATTAAGACTTTTCAGTTTGCCTTTTCTGTGCCAATGAGTCCAGTGTTCTGGGTCTGGTATTCCCAGGTCTGACCTCAAACACTCCAGGCTACCTTCTTCTCTGCTTTTCAAACACAGGGGTGATTTACTCAATTGAACACCATCGTTGCTGTTTCTATGACCGCTGCCAATTCTTCCCCTCTCTTGATTTTTACCTGTGTTTCCAGACCCCTCTCTGCCAGGCTCATCTCCCTCATGCTCTGAAACTCAGTGCTGGCCTAGTCTTTTTCCACCATGAATGATTACTTTTCTGGTAAGACCGTGCACCTTGGCTGGGAAGGTTCTAATGCTACCTACACGTATGACTTATGTCCAAGTAACTCAGTTATATTATTTCCTTTTTAAACCTGTGTCAATCAGGTCTGTGGACTTGCTGTGCAAAATGCAGTCTGAGGATCAGTGGCTTTCAGCATGTTAGGGAAGCTTATTGGAAATGCAGAGCCTTAGGCCTTAGCTCAGATGGACTGAGTTAGAATCCATGTTGTAACAAGAGCCCCAGGTGACTTTCAAGCACATTGGAAAGAACCGATGTATGGTACAGCGCCTATGGGTTAAACTGCTCCCACCTACTTGTGATTAATTGAGACTAATTGTGACTCTCAACTTTACCAATCTCTATTTTTTCTGACTTCCTTATCACCACTGATGTGCTTTTACAAAACTGTGTCAAGTGAATTCTTGCTGACAGTGTCAGCTATAACCAAAAACCCATGATTCTGTAGGAACTCAAGGCTATGTACATCTCACGTTTGTTGTTTCCTATATCTTTTGCACAAGGTTTTTCAACTCTGTCAGCATACCAAAGGAATATTTCTTCATGCTTTTGGTCATGATCTTATGTGGACTTTGATGACAGGCAGCCTGAGGGTCCACGGTGGGTGAGTACCACTCAAGTTGAATGAAAAATTTTAAGTGCTTAATGTAATGCAGCCATGAAATTAAAAGATGCTTACTCCTTGGAAGGAAAGTTATGACCAACCTAGATAGCATATTCAAAAGCAGAGACATTACTTTGCCAACAAAGGTCCATCTAGTCAAGGCTATGGTTTTTCCAGAGGTCATGTATGGATGTGAGAGTTGGACTCACATCCATACATGACCATTGTGAAGAAAGCTGAGCACCGAAGAATTGATGCTTTTGAACTGTGGTGTTGGAGAAGAATCATGAGAGTCCCTTGGACTGCAAGGAGATCCAACCGGTTCATTCTGAAGATAAGCCCTGGGATTTCTTTGGAAGGAATAATGCTAAAGCTGAAACTCCAGTACTTTGGCCACCTCATGAGAAGAGTTGACTCACTGGAAAAGACTCTGATGCTGGGAGGGATTGGGGGCAGGAGGAGAAGGGGACAACAGAGGATGAGATGGCTGGATGGCATCACTGACTCGATGGACATGAGTCTGAGTGAACTCCAGGAGTTGGTGATGGACAGGGAGTCCTGGCGATTCATGGGGTCACAAAGAGTCGGACACGACTGAGCGACTGAACTGAACTGAACTGAATGTAATGCTAGTCCACAGTAGGTGACCATCCAAACATTCTCATCAGCATTTGTTGTGGAGAAAAAGTTGAAGGTGCATAAGGCTGAGTGAACTAACTTCACCCCAGAGCTTCAAAGGTGGGTGGGGCCAGCAGTTCTGGTCTGGACGTTGCTCAGTGAATGGCCTGGTTACCAGAAACTCATCCCTGAAGGAGCAGGACTCCAGCCAGTTAATGAGTCCACAAGTCAGGTCCAACCATTGCAGGGAGCAGGCTAATAAGACATGCACAGAGTGTCAGAACTTCAGTCTAGAATGCCTACAAAGAGTACAGGACTACAGTCCCTGAAAGAGGAAACTGATATATTCACCTGGAGGCCCAGCTGGACAGGCCCTTACTCGTAAGCAGTGGTACAGAAAGAATATGGGTTCTAGACTCCAAGCAGACTTTGTGTGACCTTGAGTAACTTTACCCTCAGAAAGTCTTCCCAAGCAAATAAAAATGCATGTCCAGTGTCTTAATAGAGGACTGAAAGAATGGATGCTTAATTAAGTGGTAGTTTATTATGTTTATCATGGGCTTACCTGGTGGCTTAGACAGTAAAGAACCTGGCTGTAATGTAGGAGACCCCAGTTCTATTCCCAGGTCGGGAAGATCCCCTGGAGAAGGAAATGGCTACCCATTTCAGTATTCTTGCCTGGAGGATCCATGGACAGAGGAATCTGGCGAGGTATTAGTCCATGGTGTCACCAAGAGTCAGACATGACTGAGTAACTTTCACTTCACTTTTTATTATGTTTATTATTGAGGGAATCCTATTCTTATGTTAGCCTATGGACCTCAGGGTTGCTCCAGGTTCTTTGAATTCAGACCCAATTGGTTAGACAGTTGGGAAGCTAGTGTAGTACCTTGTCCAAGGATATGAGCAGAAGTGGGTAGGCATGCTCAAAGTATAAGTGCTATTTTGACTGGTATGTGGTGGTACCTCATTGTAGTGTTGACTTGCATTTATCTAATAAACAGCAATGTTGAGCTTCTTTTCATGTATCCATCTGTATGTCTTCCTTGAACAGATGTCTGTTTAGGTCTTTGTCCATTTTTGAGTGAGTTGTTTTATTTATTTTTTATATTAATGCTTGAGTTGTTTTTATATTTTGGAAATACTCTCTTATTAGTTGCTTCATTTGCAAATATTGAATTGGCCAAAAAATTCATTCAGGTTTTTCCATAATATGGTATGGAAAAATCTGAGTGAATTTTTGATCAATCCAATATTTTCTCCCTTTATGAGGATTATCTTTTCATCTTGTTTGGTTTCCTTTGCTATGCAAAAGATTTTAAGTTTGATTAGGTCCCATTTGTTTATATTTTCATTACTTTAGGAGGTGGATCAAAAAAGATCTTGCTATGATTTATGTCAAAGAGTACTCTGCCTATGTTTTCCTCTAAGAGTTTTATAGTGTCTGGTCTTATATTTAGGTCTTTAATGCATTTTGAGTTTATTTTTGTGTATGGTGTTAGGGTTGGAGAAGGAAATGGGCAACCCACTCCAGTATTTTTGTGTGGGAAATCACATGGACAGAGGATCCTGGTGGTCTAGAGTCTATGGGGTTGCAAAAGAGTCTTAACATGGTTTAGGGACTGTTCTAATTTCATTTGAATTTTGTAATTTTCTAATTTCATTGAATTTTACTTGTAGCTGTCCAGTTTTCCCAGCACCACTTATTGAAGAGATTGTCTTCATCATATATTCTTGCCTTTGTCATAAATTAATGAACCATAGGTGCATGGGTTTACTACAAACAAATGCTGGAGAGGATTTGGAGAAAAGGGCACCCTCTTGCACTGCTGGTGGAAATGCAAATTGATCTAGCCACTAAGGAGAATAGTATGGATGTTCCTTAAAAAACTACAAAGAAACTATATGACCCAGCAATCCCACCATTGGGCATATACTGTGAGAAAACCCCAATTCAAAAGATACATGCACCCAAATGTTCACTGCAACACTACAACAGATAAGACATGGAAGCAACCTAAATGTCCATTGACGGATGGGTGGATAAAGATGTGGTACATATATACAGTGGAATATCACTAAGCTGTGAAAACCAATGAATTTAGGTCATTGGTAGAAATGTGGATGGACCTAGAGACTGTCATACAGAGTGAAGTAAGTCAGAAAGAGAAAAACATGCTATATTAACATATATATGTGCATTCTAGAAAAAGGTGAACCTATATAGGGCAGGGAAAGAGACAGACATAGAGAACAAAAGTATGGATGCCAAGGGGAGAAAGGAGGGAGACAGGATGAACTGGGAGAGCGGGACTGACATATGTGTATATGCATACACACACACACACACACACACACACACACAAGCACACACTACCATGTGCAAAATAGACAGCTAGTGGGAACCTTCTATATAGCATACAGAACTGATCTAAGTCAGTGCTCTGTGGTGATCTAGACAAGTGGATGAGGGTGTGGGATGGAGATCCAAAGGGAGAGAATATATGTATACATGTACCTGATTCATTTCATTGTACAGCAAGAACTAATACAATATAAAGCAACTAGACCCCGGTTTACAAAAAAATCACAAGTAATTCACTAGCTATATTGGACTATTTTTTATTTTTTTCCTTTTCATTGTTTGTGATTTGCTATCTTTAGTGTTGTGCTGGGATTCCTTTTTCTTTTTTGTGTGTATGACTATTATAGGTTTTTGATTTCACGAGCTTTTGGTTTAGCAGTCTATATATTTGTGATTGTTTTAATTTGCTGATATCTTAATTTCATATGCATTTTAAATACCCTGCACTTGCACTCTCCTCCTCTCATGATCACTGGTTTTGATATCATATTTTTGTGTGGTCCTGCCTTTACTGTATGTTTTTTGCCTTTACTGGTGAGCTTTCCCATTTTATAAGTTTCTTGTCTCTAGTCGTGACCTTTTCTTTTCTGCCTAGAGAAATTTCTTTAGCATTTGTTGTAAAACTGGTTCAGTGGTGCTGAATTCTTGGAACTTTTGCTTGCCTATAAAGCTTTTGATTTCTCCATCAAATCTGAAAAAAAGCTTTGCTGGGTACAATGTTCCTGGTTGTAGGTTTGTTTGTTTTTTTTGTTCTCCTTTCATTACTTGAAATATATTTTGCCAGTCCCTTCTGGCCTACAAAGTTTCTGCAGCAAAATCTGCTTAATCTTATGGGGATTCCCTAGTATGCTTTCTGTTGCTTTTCCCTTGTTGCTTTTAATATTTTCTCTTTGTCCTTAATATTTGTTCATTTGATTACTGTGTATCTTGGCATTGTCCTCCTAGGATGGGGTTCTTTGTGCTTCCTGGACTTGGGTGAGAGTTTTCTTTCCCATGTTAGGGAAGTTTTCATCTAATATATCTTCAGATATTTTCTCAGGTCCTTTTCTCTCTTCTTCTGGGGCCTCTATTATGTGAATTTTTGTGTATTTGATGTTGTCTAGAAGTCTCAAACTGTCTTTCTTTCTTTACATTCTTTTATCTTTATTCTGTTCTGCAGCAGTAATTTCCACCCCTCTGTCTTCCAGCTCACTATTTCATCCTTCTGCCTCATTTATTATGCTATCTATTCCTTCTAGTGTATTTTTCATTTCAGTTATTGTATACTTCAACTTTGGTAGTTCTTTGTTAAAACCTTTTTGTAACTTCTCTTTTTGTGCCTCCAATCTATTTCCAAGTTCTTGGATCATCTTTATGATCATTACTCTGAATATTTTGGGTAGACTATCTCCACTTCACCTAAATGTTCTTTGAGGGTCTTATCTCATTCCTTCAATATTCCTGGAGAATATTCCTTTGCTGTCTCATTTTGTTTAAATTTCTATTTGTATTTTTATCTATGTAGTAGGTTAGATACACTTCTCAACCTTGGAGATGTGGCCTGCTATTGTGGATGTCCCATGTGTCCCAACAGTACAGTCTCCTCTTGTCATGCAACGGCCAGTGTCTTGCTGTTCCCTGGCCCCAGGGTCGGTTTTGACCTGAGTTTATGGACTGTTTCATGGGCTGCAAGATTGTAGTTTTCTTGCTTGTGGTGCCTGCCCACTGGTGGGTGGAGCTGGGTCTTGCCCTCTGGTGGGCATGGCTGTGTTAAAGGATGGCATCTCTGTGTCTAGAGGCGACTGTGGGGTCAGGAAGTCTTTAAGCAGCCTGTCTGCTGATAGGTGGGGCTGTGTTCTCCCTCTATGACTTGTTTGGCCTGAGGTATCCCACCACTGGAGCCTGCAGGCTATTGGGTGGGGCTGGGTCTTGGTGCTTATGACCTAAGCAAGATGTCTACCTTCAATAAGAGTTCCTGTAGATAACATTCTTGATATCTCTGCCACTGCCACCAGTGTTCACATCCCCAGGGTGAGCTACAGATGCCCTCCACTTCCCCCAAGACAGCCTCTGAGACCAGCAGGCACGTCTGGTGCAAGTTCCTAGTCACCGCTTTTGCCCTGGGTCCCAGTGCATGTGAGACCTTGTATGTGCCCTCTAAGAGTGGGGTCTCTGTTTTCCCCAGTCCTGTGGAGTCCCTGTAATCAAGATCTGCTGCCTTCAAAGCCAAATGCTCTGGGGCTCTTCCTCCTGATGCTGGACCTTTAGTCTGGGGAGCCTGATGTGGGGCTCAGAACTCTGACTCCTTCAGGGGAAATTCTGTGATATAATTGTTCTCTAGTTGAGGGTCACCCACTCAGGTGGTATGGAATTTCATTGTATCATGAGCACACCTCCTACCACCACCATCTTGCTGTGACTTCTTCTTTGTCTCTTTGGACTTTAAGTTGCCTTTTTTTTTTTTTTTTAAAGATTCTGGTCTAGTGAGTTGTGATTTTGATGTGCTCATAAGAGGAGGTGTGCTCAATATGTTTCTAATCCACCATCTTGTTCCCTCCAGCAGAAGGTTTCGCTTGACTAATCTTTGTACGTGCCAAAGATACACATACAAAGATCACTTTCCCTAAAATGACATTAAATTAAATGGTATTCTATAGTGCCTCTATTCAGAATTTTTTTTTTTAACAGCTTAACATTTGAAGTCCAAAAGCCTTCTTTTCCCTGAGTTTCTGGGGATGGACAAACAGAACTTTTGTGTGCTGTGGTGAACTCTTAAGGCACTAGCACACAGAGTTGGTGGTATCTTTTTGGCTACATTAATTACTCATAATTTCTCTCCTAGGGCCTGGAATAGAATTATTTTTTTCCTTTTCTCCCTTTTCATGTGTAACAGTTTCAGTTATTTAAAGGAAAAAAGATGGAGATCTTTGTTCTTATAGTTAGCATTTTTGCTAAATTATTCTACCTAGTTCAGTTCAGTTGCTCAGTCATGTCTGACTCTTTGTGACCCCATGGACTGCAGCATGCCTGGCTTCCCTGTCCATCACCAACTCCCAGAGCTTACTCAAACTCATGTCCATCGAGTCGGTGATGCCATCCAACCATCTCATCCTCTGTCATCCCCTTCTCCTCCTGCCTTCGATCTTTCCCAGCATCAGGGTCTTTTCCAATGAGTCAGTTCTTAACATTGGGTAGTCAAAATAGTGGAGCTTCAACTTTGGCATCAGTTCTTCCAATTCAGGACTGATTTCCTTTAGGATGGACTGGTTGGATCTCCTTGCAGTCCAAGGAACTCTCAAGAGTATTCTCCAACACCACAGTTCAAAAGCATCAATTTTTGATTATATATAATCATATATGCAAATAAAATATATAAAGATATAATATTTGGGATAGCAGTTGCTGTTAAGTCACTTCAGTCATGTCCGACTCTGTGCGACACCTTAGACGGCAGCCCACCAGGCTCCCCCGTTCCTGGGATTCTCCAGGCAAGAACACTGGAGTGGGTTGCCATTTCCTTCTCCAATGCGTGAAAGTGAAAAGTGAAAGTGAATTCGCTCAGTTGTGTCCAATTCTTCGTAACCCCATGGAGTGCAGCCTATGAGGTCCTCCGTCCATGGGATTTTCCAGGAAAGAGTACTGGAATGGGATTTGGGGTAGATCCAGTACTTAAACATCTCCTAATTTTGCTCAATCATCTGTTCTCTCTAAAGAAGCCATTTATATTAAATCAGAAGAGAAAAACTTTTCCTCTCTTTAATACATGACAATAACTTGATGAGCTCGGATATTTAGTAACAGTATTTACAGATGTGAGCAAAAATATTTAAAAATATAATTTCCCTTAGTGAAGCAGCATTTGTCTTAATTTATAAGACACATAATGAACCTAACCTCTGAAATACACAGTTCTTAGTGCTTGAATATGTTAGTGAACAATATAAGTAACAATTCCTGTCTTAATAAAGCTTTTATTTTTATGCAATGAGACAAACATATAAACACAATAGATAAGTAAATTTTGCTGCATGTCAACTGAACAGACTGTTTCCATACCTCAGCCTCTCTTGATTGACTTTTTTCTTCCTAAAGCACTTTTGGTTTCTAGATCTGCTGTTCCCTATGGCCAACTACTCACTTGCCCTGGAATTTCTGGACTCTGTGTTTTAAGGGCTATCACTACCACAGCTGAAGCTGCTTTCCCAGTGTTTGAAGTTCCTCTTACCACTCAAGGACTTTAATAAAATGTATGACACCCCATATTGCCACTAAAAAAGGCAAATAACATTAGCTCTTCTTCATTCATTTATTCAACAAATGCTTTTTTTTTTTTTTTTGAACACATAAGGCTGGCCAGACAATGTTCAAGGTCTGAAGGATACATCATTAAATGTCTTGGAGCTAACAATCTAGGAGGCAGAAAACCAATGAGAAAGTATTTTAGAAATTGATAAGTACAAAAAAAAAAAAATAAACCAAGGTAAGTGGGGTTTGGAGAGCTGGGAGTAGAGTGAAAGCAATTTTAAAGAAAGGAGTCGGGATAGGTTTCAATGATGAGGGAGCAATTGAGAAAAGACTTGGAGGAGGACTGGAAATCAGATTCAATGAGGGAGGAGCAGATAGAATAAAGGCAAAGAGGTAATTAGGATCAGCTCAGGTAAGATATTGGAGAAGGCGATGGCACCCCACTCCAATACTCTTGCCTGGAAAATCCCATGGATGGAGGAGCCTGGTAGGCTGCAGTCCATGGGGTCGTGAAGAGTTGGACACCACTGAGCAACTTCACTTTCACTTTTCACTTTCATGCATTGGAGAAGGAAATGGAAACCTACTCTAGTGTTCTTGCCTGGAGAATCCCAGGGATGGGGGAGCCTGGTGGGCTGCCATCTATGGGGTCACACAGAGTCGGACACGACTGAAGTGACTTAGCAGCAGTGGCGGCAGGTAGGATATTTGAACAATGTTGGCTTTTATTAATAGTTTGAGTGAAATGGGAATTGTTGCAAGATTTTGAGCAGAAGAGGGATGTGGTATGGAGAAAGAAAATGTGCATGTATGTGTACACACAATTGGTACATAAGGCAGCTGAATAAAAAACTCACATCTCCCTGAGCTAGGACCTCAGCCCTTCTCCTTTGATCTTGGGTTCTAAGCAGCTGGAGGTAGGATAAGCAAGAATTCACGTTTGCAATTTGCTCCACTATTGCTCTTGCTGATTGTCTTTTCTAAATGCTGCTGCTCACAATCTCACATTAATTCTCTATCAGACAACTGGGCTGTCCTATTCTTAGTTCAGAAGCAAGGACATGCATCTACTTGTGTAGACCTGCCATTTTAATTAAAAGCAAACACACATGCATACACATATACTCAAAAAGCAACTAAGCCGTGTGGCAGGTATTACACTTGAGCTGTCCAAGTAGTGGTGTTGGATTACCCTTGACACAAAATATATGATCTCTCTGGCCAGTTCAGGACATAGTATCACTTTTAAAAGCCTGTTTTTTGCAAAATAAACCCTCATTGTACTTGTGTGACTCTCTGGTGACTCAGATCTTTTGGTTTCATAATATAGCTCTCTCTGTCCCTCAGTGTGTGGGCAGTGCCACAGAGCTACACCTAGGTGATGCACCCACAGCCTCGCACTGTCCCCCACCACCAGGCACTCTGACCTTCTGATCCTGCATCTATGCTCACCTCTCCTGAACTCTTTCCAACTCCTAGTCATCTTTTCCCTTCAGTGTGCTCACTTTTCTTCTAAAACCTGGTATCCATCAAAATTTCCAGAACATCAATTTATGTGAAGTCTAAGTATAGGTAGATTTCATGTACATTTCAATATGTATAATAGGATGGATATATATAAAAATTGACTATGGATGAAAATACATGGAATGTAACTATTTAAGGTAACAACTGGCCCATCTAGATAGATCCAGTCATTAACATGCTATAGTAACAAGGCACTGTTCAAAACAGGAATGAGTTGCCTAAAAGTATAGTGAACTCTTAATCACCTGATGTGCTAAAGTAGATAAAATGTGGAAGACTGTAGGACTGCAGGAGGAAATGGCAACCCAGTCCAGTGTTCTTGACTGGAGAATCCCAGGGGCAGCGGATCCTGGTGGGCTGCCGTCTATGGGGTCACACAGAGTTGGACACAACTGAAGTGACTTAGCAGCAGCAGTAGGATTAGGAATGCTGTAGAGAAAATAACTGATTTGGAATGACCGCAGCTAAAGAGAAGTATCCATTAGTCTTTACATTAAGAAAAAGAGTTGGTTAAAATGTCTATAAGTCTTAGGATCCAGGAGGTCTAAATTTGTGGGAGATGATATATGGCAGAAAGGCAACAGCAGAACGAACATTAAGGGATAAAGGGTCATCCTGACTTGTCATTTTCCCACCAGGAAATGACAGGCAGAAGATGACTACAGCAGGGCCAGGTCTCAGGAAGTCAGAACCTCAAAGATCAGACATTTAGGCAGGTGTTCAGCAACAGTACCAGGAAGAAAGGTTCTGAAGAGGAAGTTAATCATGGTACCTCAGTCATGGAGACTGCCATATCAAGACAATACTCTGCCCCAATAACAACTCCTCTTTTACTCTGATTTTTTAAGAAAGGAGATTTTTCTGGGCATGACTGTCTTAGGGCATAATGATTAAGAAAAGAAAGAGGTTGGGTGCATAAGTGGGACTGGTTACAGTATAAGGATGGTGGAACTGACTCTTAGCTCTGGGCTTTTCCCCTGTTATTAAACCCTCCCCACCCTCTCCATCTCTCACATACATATTCTGTTACTGTTAAAACTACACAACATAACTATTTTAATCATGAAAACGGTTGAATGGGAAAGTATTTTGTGTACCTTCTCAAATTGAATATTTTGACCTTTATTATTTTGACATCCTGATAGCTACAGGGCTTCCCTGATAGCTCAGTTGGTAAAAAATCTGCCTGCAATGCAGGAGACCCCAGTTCAATTTCTGGGTCAGGAAGATTTGCTGTGGAAGGGATAGGCTACCCACTCTAATATTCTTGGGCTTCCCTTGTGGCTCAGCAGGTAAAGAATCCACCTGCAATGCCAGAAACCTGGGTTCAATCCCTGAGTTAGGAAGATCCCCTGGAGAAAGAGAAAGGCTACCCACTCAGTACTCTGGCCTAGAGAATTCCACGGTCTACAGTCCATGGAGTCATAAAGATTGGAACATGATGGAGTGACTTTCACATATTGACATCTATATTAACATCAACTATTTAAGTGTTTATGTGCATATGCTGAATTATAAAACCATTTGAAAACATACTACAAGTTATAGATCTTCCTTAAAACATTCTGAGTAGTTTGCCTGAGCTTAGTGAAGTGCAGATTCACACAGTGCTTTGTGATCATCCTGAATCCAGACTGAAAGCCATTTGAACCAAGAGTAGATTTGAAATTTTGCATTTTGTTTATAGGATAGCTATTATCTTAACTTCTTTTCATGATGAAAGGAGGCCATATAAACTTATCTGCAGGAAACAGGCTGCTCATTTCAAAATTCCTTCTCACGTCCCACAGTGCAATCATCTACAGCCAAGATGCAGTTGAGCAGAACACAGATGACGTTATGCTCCATATTACAAATGCATTCATTTAAGCAGGTTCTGCAGGAGACCACTGGAATATAAAACTCTTATCTTTCCTACTATGAACATCAAAGTTTTATTTTTTCATTTAGCTCTTGATAGAATAATGTGAAATACATTTGTGATGAGATTGCTATTAAAAAATTTAACCCATTTTTTGATGTACTCTGAATCTCTGGCAGGAGTATCTTTAAAAGTGAACTCAAGGTCAAAACACATGGGATGGAAAAATAAAGAAGCATGAGGAGAAAGAGACATGGTCAATTTTACTATGTAATGGGACAAAATCAGTTAAACTTTAATGAAGTCCTATAGCTTCACTCTTTGAAAAAAAATCTGAGTAGGTTCTATACATAGTATATAAAACACTGAAAAAGCAGAAGTCAGAATCAAAAAATATTTGTTTTTTGGAAGGCAAGGAAGTAGCTCTTATCTTAGTTATTTCCTTCTTGATAACTCCAAGTTAGACTATTCAAAGCCTTGTATTGATTTGTTTAACTTTTACAGTTAGCATCTGGGCACAAGATCAAAACCGAAATGAAAAAAAAGTTACACTTAAGAAAGTTCTCAGGAAAAATCAGAAGGAAAAAAAAATAACTCAAGTTCATATATCTGCAGTTTTTTTTTTTTAAAAAGCAAAACTTTGCCAGCAGAAGAAACACAGATAAAAAGATAACAATATCCTTAAAAATTAATGTTTTCAGATTCACTATGGATTTATTATCCCAGGCTTTGTCTTGATGCATTTTTTGGATCAAAGGCTTTACATTATCTGAATTGAATTAAGCACTCAACTCTGTGTACAGCAGATAACGAAGAATGATTGATAAAATTATAAATAAAATTATAAATTATAACTAAGATAGTATTACCAACTCAATAGACAGGAATGTGAGCAAACTCTGGGAGATAGTAAAGAACAGGGAAGCCTGGCATGCTGCAGTCCATGGGGTCACAAACTGTTGGACACAACTGAATGACTGAGCACCACACCAAAGAAGTTTTAGGGGCTTATAATGCCATTGTTTAAAAAATTTGAAAATTCCAATACAATAATAAGTCTGCAACTGCAGAAATGAAACATTAAAACTAAAGACAAATGCTATGCTCCAGCAATGTGGAGGTACATGCATTACTGAACCAAATTTCTGACTTTGTCAGCCCACCTGTGTGCAGTAGAGTCAATCAACCGACACATGGTGAAGGAGTGTAAAGTGTTTATGCAAGTACCAAGCAAGGAGCATGGACATCTTATGCTGAAAAGCCCAAACTCTCCAGTAGCTCTCAGGGAAGAGGTTTTAAAGAGGGAGGGAACAGCAGGTTGTGTGATCAGCTTGCATACAATTCTCAGGTTGGTTTATATCAAGGTGAAGTTTCAAGCATCATCAACCTTCTGGTTTCAGTTAGGCTAGGGTCTGTGTGATTGTGGTCAGCAGTTTTCATCTGGTGGGGGTCTGCTTCCTGTAAAAACAATTTAGGAATGTGTGTCAAGCCTTTAACTATATCTTTCAAGGAACTAGGTGTTCCATGATTCTGATGTGTGGCAGAATTATACTCTAAATTGTTACCAATTCACCAGCCCAACAGTTATTCTTTGTTTCTACATCTTCACATTTCCTAATCATTAACTCTTGAGCCAGCCTTTTGAGAATAAGGAGAGGCCTGAGAGGCTAAAAGTAAACCCTTTTATTTCAAAAGACAAAGAAATGTGCTTGTACGCAATTTCACATACAGTTCTTTAGGTACAGTGTTCTGTCTAATACCTCTGTGCCCTTAAACACAGCCCTGCCTGTAGTACCATCTCCTTTCTTCTTATTGGCTGCCTCGTGTTTCTCTTTTAATATTCAGTTCACATATATTAACGCATATATGTGGAATCCAGAAAAAATGGTATAGATTAATGTATTTGATAAGCAGAAATAGACAAACAGGTGTAGAAAACAAATGCATGGATTCCAAGAGGGCCAGATGGGATGGATTGGGAGATTGGGGCTGACATATATACACTTCAGTTCAGTTCAGGTCAGTTGTTCAGTCGTGTCCGACTTTTTGTGACCCCATGAACCACAGCACACCAGGCCTCCCTGTCCATCACCAACTCCGGGAGTTTACCCAAACTCATGTCCATTGAGTCAGTGATGCCATCCAACCATCTCATCTTCTGTTGTCCCCTTCTCCTCCTGCCCTCAATCTTTCCCAGCATCAGGGTCTTTTCCAATGAGTCAGCTCTTTGCATCAGGTGGCCAAAGCATTGGAGTTTCAGTGTCAATATCAGTCCTTCCAATGAACACCCAGGACTGATCTCCTTTAGGATGAACTGGTTGGATCTCCTTGCAGTCCATGGGACTCTCAAGAGTCTTCTCCAACACCACAGTTCAAAAGCAGCAATTCTTCGGTGCTCAGCTTTCTTTATAGTTCAGCACTCACATCCATAAATGATCACTGGAAAAACCATAGCCTTGACTAGACGGACCTTTGTTGGCAAAGTAATGTCTCTGCTTGTTTTTTTTTTTAATTTTATTTTATTTTTAAACTTTACATAATTGGATTAGTTTTGCCAAATATCAAAATGAATCTGCCACAGGTATACATGTGTTCCCCATCCTGAACCCTCCTCCCTCCTCCCTCCCCATTCCATCCCTCTGGGTCGTCCCAGTGCACCAGCCCCAAGCATCCAGTATCGTACATCGAACCTGGACTGGCAACTCGTTTCATACATGATATTTTACATGTTTCAATGCCATTCTCCCAAATCTTCCCACTCTCTCCCTCTCTCTCAGAGTCCATAAGACTGTTCTATACATCAGTGTCTCTTTTGCTGTCTCGTACACGGGGTTATTGTTACCATCTTTCTAAATTCCATATATATGTGTTAGTATACTGTATTAGTGTTTTTCTTTCTGGCTTCCTTCACTCTGTATAATAGGCTCCAGTTTCATCCAACTCATTAGAACTGATTCAAATGTATTCTTTTTAATGGCTGAGTAATACTCTATTGTGTATATGTACCACTGCTTTCTTATCCATTCATCTGCTGATGGACATCTAGGTTGCTTTCATGTCCTGGCTATTATAAACAGTGCTGCGATGAACACTGGGGTACACGTGTCTCTTTCCCTTCTGGTTTCCTCAGTGTGTATGCCCAGCAGTGGGATTGCTGGATCATAAGGCAGGTCTATTTCCAGTTTTTTAAGGAATCTCCACACTGTTCTCCATAGTGGCTGTACTAGTTTGCATTCCCACCAACAGTGTAAGAGGGTTCCCTTTTCTCCACACCCTCTCCAGCATTTATTACTTGTAGACTTTTGGATCGTAGCCATTCTGACTGGTGTGAAATGGTACCTCATCGTGGTTTTGATTTGCATTTCTCTGATAATGAGTGATGTTGAGCATCTTTTCATGTGTTTGTTAGCCATCTGTGTGTCTTCTTTGGAGAAATGTCTATTTAGTTCTTTGGCCCATTTTTTGATTGCACCATTTATTTTTCTGGAGTTGAGCTGTAGGAGTTGCTTGTATATTCTCGAGATTAGTTGTTTGTCAGTTGCTTCATTTGCTATTATCTTCTCCCATTCTGAGGGCTGTGTTTTCACATTGCTAATAGTTTCCTTTGATATGAAGAAGCTTTTAAGGTTAATTAGGTCCCATTTGTTTATTTTTGCTTTTATTTCCAATATTCTGGGAGGTGGGTCATAGAGGATCCTGCTGTGATGTATGTCAGAGAGTGTTTTGCCTATGTTCTCCTCTAGCAGTTTTATAGTTTCTGGTCTTACCTTTAGCTCTTTGATCCATTTTGAGTTTATTTTTGTGTATGGTGTTAGAAAGTGTTCTAGTTTCATTCTTTTACAAGTGGTTGACCAGTTTTCCCAGCACCACTTGTTAAAGAGATTGTCTTTAATCCATTGTATATTCTTGCCTTCTTTGTCAAAGATAAGGTGTCCATATGTGCGTGGATTTATCTCTGGGCTTTCTATTTTGTTCCATTGATCTATATTTCTGTCTTTGTGCCAGTACCATACTGTCTTGATAACTGTGGCTTTGTAGTAGAGCCTGAAGTCAGGTAGGTTGATTCCTCCAGTTCCATTCTTCTTTCTCAAGATCGCTTTGGCTATTCGAGGTTTTTTGTATTTCCATACAAATTGTGAAATTATTTGTTCTAGCTCTGTGAAGAATACTGTTGGTAGCTTGATAGGGATTGCACTGAATCTATAGATTGCTTTGGGTAGTATACTCATTTTCACTATATTGATTCTTCCAATCCATGAACATGGTATATTTCTCCATCTGTTAGTGTCCTCTTTGATTTCTTTCACAAGTGTTTTATAGTTTTCTATATATAGGTCTTTAGTTTCTTTAGGTAGATATATTCCTAAGTATTTTGTTCTTTCCATTGCAATGGTGAATAGAATTGTTTCCTTAATTTCTTTCTGTTTTCTCATTATTAGTGTATAGGAATGCAAGGGATTTCTGTGTGTTGATTTTATATCCTGCAACTTTACTATAGTCATTGATTAGTTCTAGTAATTTTCTGGTGGAGTCTTTAGGGTTTTCCATGTAGAGGATCATGTCATCTGCAAACAGTGAGAGCTTTACTTCTTCTTTTCCAATTTGGATTCCTTTTATTTCTTTTTCTGCTCTGATTGCTGTGGCCAAAACTTCCAGAACTATGTTCAATAGTAATGGTGAAAGTGGGCACCCTTGTCTTGTTCCTGACTTTAGAGGAAATACTTTCAATTTTTCACCATTGAGGATAATGTTTGCTGTGGGTTTGTCATATATAGCTTTTATTATGTTGAGGTATGTTCCTTCTATTCCTGCTTTCTGGAGAGTTTTGATCATAAATGGATGTTGAATTTTGTCAAAGGCTTTCTCTGCATCTATTGAGATAATCATATGGTTTTTATTTTTCAATTTGTTAATGTGATGTATTACATTGATTGATTTGTGGATATTGAAGACTCCTTGCATCCCTGGGATAAAGCCCGCTTGGTCATGGTGTATGATCTTTTTAATGTGTTGTTGGATTCTGATTGCTAGAATTTTGTTAAGGATTTTTGCATCTATGTTCATCAGTGATATTGGCCTGTAGTTTTCTTTTTTTGTGGCATCTTTGTCAGGTTTTGGTATTAGGGTGATGGTGGCCTCATAGAATGAGTTTGGAAGTTTACCATCCTCTGCAATTTTCTGGAAGAGTTTGAGCAGGAGAGGTGTTAGCTCTTCTCTAAATTTTTGGTAGAATTCAGCTGTGAAACCGTCTGGACCTGGGCTTTTGTTTGCTGGAACGTTTTTGATTACAGTTTCAATTTCCGTGCTTGTGATGGGTCTGTTAAGATTTTCTATTTCTTCCTGATCGAGTTTTGGAAAGTTGTACTTTTCTAAGAATTTGTCCATTTCTTCCATTTTGTCCATTTTATTGGCATATAATGGTTGATAGTACTCTCTTATGATCCTTTGTATTTCTGTGTTGTCTGTTGTGATCTCTCCATTTTCATTTCTAATTTTATTGATTTGATTTTTCTCCCTTTGTTTCTTGATGAGTCTGGCTAATGCTTTGTCAATTTTATTTATCCTTTCAAAAAATCAGCTTTTGGTTTTGTTGATTTTTGCTGTGATCACTTTTGTTTCTTTTGCATTTCTTTCTGCTCTAAGTTTTAAGATTTTTTTCCTTCTACTAACCCTGGGGTTCTTCATTTCATCCTTTTCTAGTTGCTTTAGGTGTAGAGTTAGGTTATTTATTTGACTTTTTTCTTGTTTCTTGAGGTGTGCCTGTATTGCTATGAACTTTCCCCTTAGGACTGCTTTTACTGTGTCCCACAGGTTTTGGGTTGTTGTGTTTTCATTTTCATTCGTTTCTATGCAAATTTTGATTTCTTTTTTGATTTCTTCTGTGATTTGTTGGTTATTCAGCAGCATGTTGTTCAGCCTCCATATGTTGGAATTTTTAATAGTTTTTCTCTTGTAATTGAGATATAATCTTACTGCATTGTGGTCAGAAAAGATGCTTGGAATGATTTCTATTTTTTTGAATTTACCAAGGCTAGCTTTATGGCCCAGGATGTGATCTATCCTGGAGAAGGTTCCGTGTGCGCTTGAGATAAAGGTGAAATTCATTGTTTTGGGATGAAATGTCCTATAGATATCAATTAGGTCTAACTGGTCTATTGTATTGTTTAAAGTTTGTGTTTCCTTGTTAATTTTCTGTTTAGTTGATCTATCCATAGGTGTGAGTGGGGTATTAAAGTCTCCCACTATTATTGTGTTATTGTTAATTTCTCCTTTCATACTTGTTAGCATTTGTCTTACATACTGCGGTGCTCCCGTGTTGGGTGCATATATATTTATACCTGTTATATCTTCTTCTTGGATTGATCCTTTGATCATTATGTAGTGACCATCTTTGTCTCTTCACAGTCTTTGTTTTAAAGTCTATTTTATCTGATATGAGTATTGCTACTCCTGCTTTCTTTTGGTCCCTATTTGCATGGAAAATCTTTTTCCAGCCCTTCACTTTCAGTCTGTATGTGTCCCCTGTTTTGAGGTGGGTCTCTTGTAGACAACGTATGTAGGGGTCTTGTTTTTGTATCCATTCAGCCAGTCTTTGTCTTTTGGTTGGGGCATTCAACCTATTTACGTTTAAGGTAATTACTGATAAGTATGATCCCGTTGCCATTTACTTTATTGTTTTGGGTTCGATTTTATACACCGTTTTTGTGTTTCCTGTCTAGAGAATATCCTTTAGTATTTGTTGGAGAACTGGTTTGGTGGTGAAGAATTCTCTCAGCTTTTGCTTGTCTGAAAAGCTTTTGATTTCTCCGTCATACTTGAATGAGATCCTTGCTGGGGACAATAATCTGGGCTGTAGGTTATTTTCTTTCATCATTTTAAGTATGTCTTGCCATTCCCTCCTGGCTTGAAGAGTTTCTATTGAAAGATCAGCTGTTATCCTTATGGGAATTCCCTTGTGTGTTATTTGTTGTTTTTCCCTTGCTGCTTTTAATATTTGTTCTTTGTGTTTGATCTTGGTTAATTTGATTAATATGTGTCTTGGGGTGTTTCGCCTTGGGTTTATCCTGTTTGGGACTCTCTGGGTTTCTTGGACTTAGGTGATTATTTCCTTCCCCATTTTAGGGAAGTTTTCAACTATTATCTCCTCAAGTATTTTCTCATGGTCTTTCTTTGTGTCTTCTTCTTCTGGGACCCCTATGATTCGAATGTTGCAGCATTTAATATTGTCCTGGAGGTCTCTGAGATTGTCCTCATTTCTTTTAATTCGTTTTTCTTTTATCCTCTCTGATTCATTTATTTCTACCATTCTATCTTCTATCTCACTAATCCTATCTTCTGCCTCTGTTATTCTACTATTTGTTGCCTCCAGAGTGTTTTTAATTTCACTTATTGCATTATTCATTATATATTGACTCTTTTTTATTTCTTCTAAGTCCTTGTTAAACCTTTCTTGCATCTTCTCAATCCTTGCCTCCAGGCTATTTATCTGTGATTCCATTTTAATTTCAAGATTTTGGATCAATTTCACTATCATTATTTGGAATTCTCTATCAGGTAGATTCCCTATCTCTTCTTCTTTTGTTTGGTTTGGTGGGCATTTATCCTGTTCCTTTATCTGCTGGCTATTCCTCTGTCTCTTCATCTTGTTTAAATTGCTGAGTTTGGGGTGTCCTTTCTGTATTCTGGCAGTTTGTGGAGTTCTCTTTATTGTGGCGTTTCCTCACTGTGTGTGGGTTTGTACAGGTGGCTTGTCAAGGTTTCCTGGTTAGGGAAGCTTGTGTCGATGTTCTGGTGGATGGAGCTGTATTTCTTCTCTCTGGAGTGTAATGAAATGTCCAGTAATGTGTTATGAGATGTCTATGGTTTTGGGGTGACTTTGGGCAGCCTGTATCTTGAAGCTCAGGGCTGTGTTCCTTTGTTGCTGGAGAATTTGCTTGGTATGTCTTGCCCTGGAACTTGTTGGCCCTTGTGTGGTGCTTGGTTTCAGTGTCGGTATGGAGGTGTTTGATGAGCTCCTGTCAATTAATGTTCCTTGGAGTCAGGAGTTCCCTGGAGTCAGGGTTTGGACTTAAGCCTCCTACTTCCAGTTATCGGTCTTATTTTTACAGTAGTTTCAAAACTTCTCCTATACAGCACCATTGATAAAACATCTACGTTAAAGATGAAAAGTTTCTCTACTGTGAGGGTCACTCAGAGAGGTTCACAGTGTTACATGGAGAAGAGAAGTGGGAGGAGGGAGTTAGAGGTGACCCAAATGAGATGAGGTGGAATCAATAGTGGAGAGAGTGGGCTAGCCAGTAGTCACTTCCTTATGTGCACTCCACAACTGGACCGCTCAGAGATGTTCACGGAGTTATACAGAGAAGAGAAGAAGGAGGCAGGAGACAGAGGTGGCCAGAAGGATAAAAGGGGGAAATGAAAAGGAGGGAGACAGATCCAGCCAGTAATCAGTTCCCTAAGTGTTCTCCACCGTCTGGAACACACAGAAATTCACAGAGTTGGGTAGAGTAGAGAGGGGTTAGGGAGGAGATACAGGCGACCTGGTAGAGAAAACGGAGAGTCCAAAGGGAGAGCGAGCAGTCAAGCCAGTAATCTCGTTCCCTAGTGAAAAATGGGTCCTGAATATTGGGTTCTTAAAGGTACAAAATTGGTAACAAATACATAAAAGCAAAAATTAAAAATCTAGAGTAGAGTTTGGAATTTCAAAAATGCGATGTTAATGAAAAGAAGAAGGAAAAGAAAGAGAGAAAAAAACGAACAAAGAAAAACAAACAAGGTTGCGAAAATTATAAAGAAACTACAGGTACAAAATTGATAACTAATACCAAAAAAACAAAAATTAAAAATCTAGAGTTTGGAATTTCAAAAATACAATGTTAAAAAAAAAAAAAGAAGAAAAAATCAAGAGAGAAAACAAACAAACCAACAAAAACCATGTCACAAAAATTATAAAGAAAATACAGGTACAAAATTGATATCAAATACCAAAAAGCATAAATTAAAAATCTTGAGTAGAGTTTGGAATTGCAGATATACAATGTTATATAAAAGAAGAAGAGAAAGAAACAGAGGGGAAAAAAAGAAAAAAAAACACAGAAATTATTAAAAAAAAACTATATGTACAAAATTGATAACATATACCAAAAGGCTAAAATTAAAAATCTAGAGTAGAGTTTGGAATTTCAAAAATACGATGTTAAAGAAAAGAAGAAGGAAAAGAAAGAGAGAAAAAACGAACAAAGAAAAACAAACAAGGTTGCGAAAATTATAAAGAAACTACAGGTACAAAATTGATAACTAATACCAAAAAGCAAAAGTTAAAAATCTAGAGTAGAGTTTGGAATTTCAAAAATACAATGTTAAAAAAAAAGAAGAAGAAAAATAAAGAGAGAAAACAAACAAACCAACAAAAACAATGTCGCAAAAATTATAAAGAAAACACAGGTACAAAATTGATATCAAATACCAAAAAGCATAAATTAAAAATCTTGAGTAGAGTTTGGAATTGCAGATATACGATGTTATACAAAAGAAGAAGAGAAAGAAACAGAGGGAAAAAAAAAGTCACAGAAATTATGAAAAAAACTATAGGTACAAAATTGATAACATATACCAAAAGGCTAAAATTAAAAATCTAGAGTAGAGTTTGGAATTTCCAAAATACAATGTTAAAGAAAAGAAGAAAAATAAAAGAAAAGAAAACAAAACAAAACACGGTCAAAAAATTATAAAATATATATATGAAGTTTGCTGAAGAAGAAAAAAAAAATATGGTCTTTTTTTTTTTTTTTGCAAAGTAATAGTTATAAAAGTGAAAATTAAAGGACAATAGAGGACTTAAAATTTAAAAAAAAAAATTAAAAAAAAAGAAAAAAGAAAGAAAGATTGATCGTAAAAATAGTAAAAATATATCTAGGTCTTTCTCTGGTTTTGTTGTGAGTATTGTGGGTTCAGTTCATTTTTGGCTAGTTCCTTGGTCTGACTTATATTTCTCAAGATCCTATGTAGTCCGTAGTAACCACAGGGTTTTAATCTATGGCCTGTAGCTTCCAAGGCGTTTCCCTCTGTTCTAGCTTCTTCTGTTTGCTGGTCTCTTCAGTGTCTGGTTCCCGCCCTGACACAAAGGGGACGGTGGAGGACACTTTTTTTTTTATTTTATTTAGGCTCACTTGTTCAGCCGCGCTGTGGGGAGGGAGGGAGGGATGCTGCCAACAGATAACACTGGCGTGCGCTCGCAGTGCCTCAGCCACACTGGGTCTGCCCCCGCTCACGGCGCGTGTAGCCTCCCTGCCCACACTGCTTGGGCTCTAGGTTGTTCCGCCGGGAACAATCAGAGGCCGGCCCTGGGCTGAGCTCCCAGGTCCAAGCCGCTCAGGTTCAGGCACTCGGGTAGTCCTCAGAGGCGCAGACTCAGTTGGGCCTGCGTTTTGTGCTCTTCCCAGATCCGAGCAGCTCAGGTGATGTGTTTGGCGGGCGCCAATGCTGCGACTTATCGCCTCCCCGCCACTCGGTTATCTGGGTGTAAAACCGGCGCACCTTCTCAGGCAGATGTTGACCGTCCAGACCCCCAAGAAGTTTTAGTTAGCAAAGAAGCCTGCTTACAGTTTTATAGATAGTGTCTCTCTGGGGCTGCGATTGCCCCCTTCTGGCTCTGGCTGCCTGTCACCGGAGGGGGAAGGTCTGCAACCGGCTATCTCAGTTCAGTCCTTTGTTCTGTGCGCGGGCCTGGCGGTGTCTTAGGTTAGGGCTGGCTTTTCACGTGGTAGATATCCCACAGTCTGGTTTGCTAGCCCAAATTATTTCGCTCAGATAGCGCTCAGGACATTCGGCCCGATTCTTACTCTAAGGGACACAGCCCGCGCCGCGCTTCCCTGCCCAGCCCCCGCTTGCTAATGCCCTGTGCAGGCATCTGCGCTGCTTCTCCGCTGGGGGAGTTACCGTAGGGCTCACAATCTGCGATTTTTAATTGTTTATTTATTTTTTTTCTCCCTTTTACGTTGCCCTCTGTGCTTCCAAAGCTCGGCACAGATTCGGCAGTGAGAAGGTTTCCTGGTGTTTGGAAACTTCTCTCTTTTTAAGACTCCCTTCACGGGATGGAACTCCGTCCCTCCCTCTTTTGTCTCTTTTTTTATCTTTTATATTTTTTCCTACCTCCTTTCGAAGACTTGGGTTGCTTTTCTGGGTGCCTGATGTCCTCTGCCGGCATTCAGAAGTTGTTTTGTGGAGTTTACTCGACGTTTAAATGCTCTTTTGATGAATTTGTGGGGGAGAAAGTGTTCTCCCCATCCTATTCCTCCACCATCTTGGCTCCTCCCCCCGTCTGTGCTTTTTAATATGCTGTCTAGGTTGGTCATAACTTTCCTTCCAAGGAGTAATTGTCTTTTAATTTCATGGCTACAGTACTATGTATAAAATAGATAACTAATGAGGACCTGCTGTGTGACACAGAGAACTCCACTCAGTGTTCTGTGATGACCTAAATGGGAAGGAAATCGAAGGAAGAGGGGATATATGTATACATGTGGCTGATCTGTTTTGCCGTACAGCAGAAACTAATACAACATTCCTGTAGCATGCCAGGCTACTCTGTTCATGGGATTTCTCAGGCAAGAATACTAGATTGGGTTTTCATTTCCTTCTCCAGGGTATTGAACCCACATCTCCTGCATTGGCATGCAGATTCAACTCTGAGCCACCAGGGAAGCCCCAAAGCAATTATACCCCAATTGAAAAAAATTAAAATTCAATTCAAGTGTCACATATAGTGACATATATAAAAGTATAAATAAGAATTAAGTACAAAATATATGTATTTATAATGAGAGAAGAAATATCAAATTATAAATTTTAAAAATCTGATAAATATTTCATCACATTACAGAAATAAATTAATTGCCTCACCACTTGTAAGTGTGGAATAAAAAACAGTCATTTAGACAGTGAAAAAAAGTACTGTTTGGCTTGTTGTACATCTCAGTACAAACTTAACTGTACATAAATTATTTTTTTAAATAATTATTTTACTGAAGTGTAGTTGATGTTGACTAAATCATGCCCAACTTGTTAGGATTGCATGAACTGAAGCACACCAGGCTTCCTTATCCTTCACTGTCTCCCTGAGTTTGCACAGTCTCAAGTCCATTGAGTCAGTGATGCCATCCAACCATCTTATCCTCTGTCACCCCCTTCTCTTCCTGCCTTCAATCTTTTCCAGAATCGGGGTCTTTTCCAATGAGTTAGCTCTTCACATCAGGTGGCCAAAGCATTGAAGCTTCAGTATTAGTCCTTCCAATGAATATTCAGGGTTCATTTCCTTTATGGTTGATTAGTTTGATTTCCTTGCTGTCCAAAAGACTTTCAAGAGTCTTCTTCAGCACCACAGTTTGAAAGCATCAATTCCTTGTGCTCAGCCTTCTTTCTGGCCCAACGGTCACATCTGTACCGACTACTGGAAAAGCCATAGCTTTGACTGTAAAGAATCTTTGTCAGAAAAGTGATGTCTCTGATTTTTAATACACTGTTTAAGCTTGTCATAACTTCTCTTCAAAGGAGCAAGCATCTTTTAATTTTATGGCTGTAGTCACTGTCCAAAGTGATCTAAGAGCCCAAGAAAATAAAATATGTCACTGTTCCCATGTTTCCCCTTCTGTTTGCCATGAAGTGATGGGACTGGATGCCATGATCTTTGTGTTTTGAATGTTGAGTTTTAAGCCAGCTTTCTCACTCTCTTCTTTCACCCTCATCAAGAAGCTTTTAGTTCCTCTTTGCTTTCTGCCATTTGAATGGTATCATCTGCATATCTGAGGTTGTTGATATTTTTCCTGGTAATCTTGATGCAGCTTGTGCTTCATCCAGACAGGCATTTTGCATGATTCATTCTTCATATAAGTTAAATAAGCAGGGTGACAATATACAGCCTTGACATACTCCTTTCCCAGTTTTGAAGCAGTCTGCTGCTTCATGTTTGTTTCTAACTGTTGCTTCTTGGTCTGGATACAGATTTCTCAGGAGGCAGTTAAGGTGGCCTGGTATTCCCATCTCTTTAAGAATTTTTCGCAGTTTTTTGTGATCCACACAGTCAAAGGGTTTAGCGTAGTCAATGAATCAGTAGATGTTTTTCTGGAATTCTCTTGCTTTTTCTATGATACAGATGTTAGCAATTTGATTTCTGGTCCCTCTGCCTTTTTGACATCCAGCTTGTACTTCTGGAGGTGCTTGGCTCATGCACTGTTGAAGACTAGCTTGAACGATTTTGAGCATTACCTTGCTAAAGTGTGAAATAAGTGCAATTGTACAGTAGTTTGAACACTTTTTTGGCATTGCCTTTCTTTAGGATTGGAATGAAAACTGACTTTTTCCAGTCCTGTGGGCACTGCTGAGTTTTCCAAATTTGCTGACATATTGAGTGCGGCTCTTTCACAGCATCATCTTTTAGGGTTTGAAATATTTCAACTGAATTCCATCACCTCCACTATCTCTGTTCATAGTGATGTTTCCTAAGGCCCACTTGACTTCACATTCCAGGATATCTGTCTCTAGGTGAGTGATCACACCATGGTAATTATCTGGGTCGTGAAGATCTTTTTTGTACAGTTCTTCTGTGTATTCTTGCCACCTCTTAATATCTTCCGCTTCTGTTACGTCCATACAATTTCCATCCTTTATTGAGCTCATCTTTGCATGAAATGTTCCCTTGATATCTAGTTTTCTTGAGGAGATCTCTAGTCTTTCCCATTCTATTGTTTTCCTCTATTTCTTTGCATTGTTCACTTAAAAAGACTTTCTTATCTCTCCTTGCTATTCTCTGGACTTTTCATTCAGTTGGATATATCTTTATCTTTCTACTGAGCCTTTTGCTTCTCTCTTCTCAACTATGTGTAAGGTCACCTCAGACAAACATTTTGCCTTCTTGCATTTCTTTTCCTTGGGTATGGTTTTGGACACCATCTCTTTCATAATGTTACGAACTTCCATCCATAGTTCTTCAGGCACTCTATCTACCAGGTGTAATCCCTTGAATCTATTTGTCACCTCCACATAGACATCTTTCAGTTCAGTTCAGTTCAGTCACTCAGTCATGTCCGACTCTTTGTGACCCCATGACTCGCAGCATGCCAGGCCTCCCTGTCCATCACCAACTCCTGGAATTCACTCAAACTCACATCCACCGAGTCAGTGATCTCCATCCAGCCATCTCATCCTCTGTCATCCCCTTTTCCTTCTGCCCCCAATCCCTCCC
Organism: Bubalus kerabau; assembly: GCF_029407905.1. Taxonomy (NCBI): domain Eukaryota; kingdom Metazoa; phylum Chordata; class Mammalia; order Artiodactyla; family Bovidae; genus Bubalus; species Bubalus kerabau. Next base: position 71,806,979 of record NC_073628.1, read on the forward strand.
AGCATCAGTCTTTTCCAATGAGTCAACTCTTTGCATGAGGTGGCCAAAGTACTGGAGTTTCAGCTTTAGCATCATTCCTTCCAAAGAACACCCAGGGCTGATCTCTTTAGAATGGACTGGTTGGATCTCCTTGAAGTCCAAGGGACTCTCAAGAATCTTCTCTGCTATCAGCAAACTAAAATGGATGGGGATTGGTGAATTTAATTCAGATGGCCATTATATCTACCACAGTGGGCAAGAATCCCTTAGAAGAAATGGAGTAGCATTCATAGTAACAAGAGTCTGAAGTACAGTATTTGGGTGCAATCCCCAAAACAACAGAATGATCCCAATTTGCTTCCAAGACAAACCATTCAATATCACAGTAATCTAAGTCTATGTCCCAACCACTAATGCCAAAGAAGCTAAAGTTGAATGGTTCTATGAAGACATACAAGGCCTTCTACGACTAATAACAAAAAAGATGTTGTTTTCATCATAGCAGACTGGAAGGCAGAAGAAGGAAGTCAAGAGATACCTGGAGTAACAGGCAAGTTTAGACGTGGAGTACAAAATGAACCAGGGCAAAAGCTAACAGAGTTTTGCCAAGAGAATACAGTTATAATAGTGAACACTCTCTTCCAACAAAACAAGCAATGACTCTACATATGTATATTACCAGATGGTCAACACTGAAATCAGACTGATTATATTCTTTGCATCTGATGATGGAGAAGCTCTATACAGCCATAGAGATTGACTGTGGCTCAGATCATCAGACCTGAAGCTGACTGTGGCTCACATCATGAGTCCCTTATTGCAAAATTCAAACTTAAACTGAAGAAAGTAGGGAAAATCACTAGGCCATGCAGGTATGACATAAATCAAATCCTTTGTGATTATACAGTAGATCTACAATATTGTATTCATTTCTAGGTATTTTATGGTTCCATTTAAATTTTAGGATTATTCTAGTTCTGTGAAAAATGTCATGGGTAAGTTAATAAGAATTTCACTAAATCTGTAGTTTGCTTTGGGTATTATGGCCATTTTAACAATATTAATTCTATCAATCCAAGAGCATGGTATATTATTCAATTTCTTTGAATCACCATCAATTTCCTTTATTAAAATTTTATAGTTCTCAGTGTATGTCTTTCATTTTCTTAGTCAGGTTTATTCCCAAATATTTTAGTTTGGGAGGGGTGCAATTTAAAAAATTTTTGTGTTTTTTAACTTTTGCTTTGGCATATTTCATTGTTAGTATAAATCAATGCAACCAATTTATGTATATTAATCTTGAATCCTGCTACCTTGCTAAATTTGTCTATCAGTCCTGGTAGTTTTGTGTGGAGTCTTTAGGGTTTTCTATATGTAGTATCATGTCATCTGCATTTAATGATAATTTTGCCTCTTCCCTTCCAGTTTGGATGCCATTTACTTCTCTTTCCTGTCTGACTGTTGTGGCTAAGACTTCCAACATTATGTTGAATAGAAGAGGGGAGAGTATCGACCCTGGCATTGTTTTAGATTTTAGCAGGAAGGATTTCAGCTTTTCACTGTTGAATATTATATTGGCTGTGGGCTTCTCATAGTTTTTATTATGTTGAAATATATTACCTCTATACCCACTTTGATAAGAGTTGTTATGAATGGATGTTGAATTTTGTCAAATGCTTTTTCCGTATCAGTTAAGATGATCATGTGCTTTTTGTCTATTTTTGATGTGTATGACATTGATTTGCATCTGTGAACTATCCTTGTGATTTGGGATAAATACAGCTTGGTTGTGGTATATAATCTTTTTATGTGTTGTCAGATTTGGTTTGCTAATATTTTGTTGAGAATTTTTGCACCTATATTCATTACAGATATTGGGCTGTAATTTTCTTTATTTTAGTGGTGTCTTTGTCTGGTTTTGGTGTCAAGCTGAGTCGGACATGACTGAGCAACTGAACTGAACTGATGGTGGCTTCATAGAATTTTGTTGGGAGTATTCCAATGTTTTTGAAGTTTGAGAAGGATCAGTATATGTTCTTTTTATGTTTGGTAGAATTTGCCTGTGAAACCACATGGTCCTGGATGTTTGTTTGTAAGGAGTTTGCTTCTTTTTTTAATTACAGATTCTATTTCACTTCTGATGTTTGATCTGTTCAAATTATCTATTTCTTCTTGATTCAATTTTGTTGGGCTCTGTGTTTCTAGAAATTTGTCCATTTCTTCTGGGTTGTCTATTTCTGCAATATTTGTTGTTACGTCTCCTTTTTCACTTCTTATTTTATTTGGGTTCTCTCTGTTTTGTACGTGGTGAGCTTGGCCAGAGGTATGTCAATTTTCTTTGTTCTTTCAAAAAACCAGTTCTTGGTTTTATTGATTTTTTTCCTCCTTTAAAAAAATCTTTATTTCCTCTCTGATCTTTATTATTGCTTCCTTCTGCTGATTTTTCTTTCTTTCTTTTTTTTTTGTCTAATTCTTTTAAGTAGTAGGTTAGGTTGTTTGAAATTTTTCTTGTCTCTTGAAAAAAGTCTGTATCACTATAAACTTCCCTCCAAGAATGCTTTCAGTGCAGCTTATAGATGTTGTATATGTGTGTTTTCATTGTCATTTGCCTCAAGGTATTTTTATATTTCCTCTTTGATTTTATCATTGGTGCCTTTTTTTTTTTTTTTTAAAGTAGGATGTTGCTTAGTCTCCATGTAATCATTCCCCCCGCCTCCATCTCATTTATTTTTGTGGTTATTTCTAGTTTCATGTCATTGTGGCCAGAAAAGATGCTTGAGATAATTTCTATACTCTTAAATTTGCTAGGGCTTCTTTTGTTCCCTGGTATGTCATCAATCCTAGGGAATGTTTCATGTGCAATTGAAAAGAATGTATATTCTGAGTTTTTTCGTTCATAAAATCCAATCAATTAGGTTTAACTGTCCTATTTTATCATAAGATCTCTTTTGCCTTATTGATTTTCTGTCTAGAAAATCTGTCCATTGATGTGAGTAGGATGTTAAAGTCTCCTTCTATTATTGTATTCCTTTCAATTTTTCCCTTTTCATCTGTTACTATTTTATGTATTTGGGTGACTCTATATTAGGGGCATATATCTTAATAAGTGTAAAACTCTATTATTTTATCATTATATAATGTCCTCTTTACCTTTTTATATGCCCTTTGTTTTAAAGTCTGTTTTGTCTGATATGAATATGGTGACTCTTGCTTCCTTGTCATTTTTGTCATTTCTGTTTACATGAAATATCTTTATCTATTCCCATACTTTGAATCTGTGTGTGTGTGTGTGTGTGTGTGTGTGTGTGTGTGTGTTTGCCCTTAAGTTGGTCTCTGAAGGAGGTATATTATAGGCTTTTTTTTTTCTTTAATCCAATCTGCTGTTTGTGTTTTGATTGGAGCATTTAGCCCATTGACATTTTGTTTTTCTTTTAAATTATGAAATTTAAATTGCCATTTTAAACCTTGTTTTCCTGTTGACACTGTGTTTCTTCTTTGTACCTTTCAGTTTTTCTTTTTGTGGTCTGATGATTTCTTTTTATTTCCTGCTTGTATTTTCTTTTTTGTGGTTTCTGTGAATCTATTTTATGTTTTTGATTTCTGGTTACCTCTGTTTTTCAAGTAGCTACTTGCTACTTCCTTTCTTTAGCTACTTGCTTTAGACTGATAGTCATATAGACATAAACACCTTCCAGAAATGCTTTAGACTGATAGTCATATAGACATAAACACCTTCTAGAAATACTTTAAAACATAATAGAATTGACATTTTCTTACTCTCCTTCCCCACATTTTATGATTTTGATGTCCTCCTTCACATCTTCATGTATATCCTTTTGCCATTCATTGTGGTTATCATTGTTTTCACAAAAATATAGATTTTTAAAATCTGTGTATGAGCTTATCTAAATGATTTACTTTCAAGTGTGATTTTATCTTTCCTATAGATTCTTTTTTTCAGTTTAGAGAAAACCTTTTAATATTTCTTTTAGGATAGGTTTAGTATTGCTGAATTTTTTTAGTTTCTGCTTGTCTGAGAAATTCTTTTTCTCTCTCCTATTCTAACTGATAATAAATATTGCTACATAGAATACATAGAGAGTATTCTAGGTTGCATATTTTTCCCTTTTAGGATTTTAAATATATCTTTACTTCCTTCTGGCCTGCAACATTTCTGTAGAGAAATCAGCTGATAACTTACGAGAGTTCCCTTGTAATTAACTCTTTATTTTCCTCTTGTTGCCTCGGGAATCCTCTAAGTTTTTCCGTTTTAATTGAAATATGTCTTGGTGTAGGTCTGTTTGAGTTTGTCTTATTTGGGACCCTCTGTGCTTTCTGTACCTAGGTTTCCACCTTCTTTAGTTTGGGGATGTTTTCAGCCATAGTTTCTTCAAATACATTTTTGATCTCCTTTTCTCTTTCTTTGTCTTCTGGGGTCCCTATTATGAGTATATCCGCGTACTTTTGATTATTCCATAGGTCTCATACATTGCTTTTCATTTTTTAAATGACTTCCTGTCTGCTGTTCTGATTGGGTTATTTCCACAATTATATCTTTCAAATCACTTATTCATGCTTCTGCATGATTCAGTTATTCATTGCTTTTAGCTCAGTTTTCACTTTGACAAATTAGTTTCCTAATTTTTCTTGACTCCTCTTTATAATTTACATTGATAGTTCTTTTTATAGTAGTCTGCCTTTCTGTCAATAGACTTTTTTAATTCCTTCAGTATTTTCATTATCTCTTTTGTTAAATCAGTGCCTATTAGATTGAAGAGGTCCGTTAATGATTTGTTCTTTCAGGGGAAGTCTCTTGATCTTTTAACTGAGAGTGGTTCCTCTGCTTCTTCATTTTACTTATTTCTCTTACTCTGTAAGTTTAGGAGAAACAACTGTCTACTGTGGTCTTTGAGGGTTATGTATATGTGGCAGCATCTCTATCATGTATGGAAAGAAAATGAAAGTGAAAATATTACTCAGTTGTGTCCAACTCTTTGTGACCCTATGGACTGTAGCCCGCCAAACTCCTCTGCCCATGGAATTCTCCAGGCAAGAATACTGGAGTGGGTTGATGTGCCCTCCTCACAGGGGATCTTCCTGACCCAGGGATTGAGCATGGGTGTAGCATGTGTGGGTTTAATATTTTTGGTGTGAAGGCTGTTTTCAGTGTCAATGTCCCCTGCCTTTTTCCTTGGTGTGTGCTGGCCATGTTGCCCTTGTTGCAGGTGTGCAGATGAGGTGGCTGGGTGCCCACTTCCAGAGTTCTCAGCAGTGGTAGCAGCTGTGTGCATCCCTGGAGCCCACAGTGGCAGTGGATCATGACTGCTCCTGGAGTCCATGGCAGTGGCTGGCACCTGCTACCAAAGTTAATGCAGGTGGTGTTCTGTTGCCTAGGAGCTAGCTCGGGAAAAAGGTTGCAATGGAGGGTCCTGCCCCTCCCCGCTCATGCATCCTCCAAACAATGGCACCTGGTCTCTGAAGTCAACCAGACTTCCTCTGCCTACACATTTGGTTGTGGTCATACCAGACTTCAACCCTTTCAGTCCCTTTCTTGCTGGCAACCCCAGTTCTCTCCCTGGTTCTGAGCTATGAACCCTGAGACTCAGCACTGAGACTGCTCCTGCACCAGTGAGCCTGTGTTTCAAGTTGGGGAGTGCAGAGCAGAGGCAATGACCATTCTCTGCAGTTTTCTCTCCATTTTGGCTGCCACAAACTGGTTGCTCTCCTCTCTTCTGTGGCTCCAAAGCTGCCCCTCTGTCGAGGCTGATCTCCCTTCTGGTAAGGAGACTCCCCAGAGTGAGAGAACATTTCCTCTTTTATAGCTCTCTGGGAAATGTCAGTCCCATCCTGATTTCTCTCTTTTTTTCTTTCTTCTTTTGTCCTACCTAGTTACATGGAGATTTTCTTGCCCTTTTAGAAGCTTGAGGACTTCTGCCAGTACTCAGTAGACAATCTGTGAGCATCACTGCATATGTAGGTGTATTTTTGATGTATTCATGGGAGGAGGTGAGCTTCACATCCTACTAGTCCACTATCTTGATTCACCTTCCAGTAGTTATTAAATTTTTTAGGAAATTCCACACTGTTTTCCATAGTGGCTGCACCAAATTACATCTCCACCAACCATGTACCAGGATTCCTTTCTCTCCATTTCTTATTTTCTTTGTCATTTAAACAAGTGTGAGGTGGAATCACATTGTGTTTTTTTTTTTTTATTTTATTTTTAAACTTTACATAACTGTATTAGTTTTGCCAAATATCAAAATGAATCCGCCACAGGTATACATGTGTTCCCCATCCTGAACCCTCCTCCCTCCTCCGTCCCCATTCCACCCTCTGGGTCGTCCCAGTGCACCAGCCCCAAGCATCCAGTATCGTGCATCGAACCTGGACTGGCAACTCGTTTCATACATGATATTTTACATGTTTCAATGCCATTCTCCCAAATCTTCCCACCCTCTCCCTCTCTCACAGAGTCCATAAGACTGTTCTATACATCAGTGTCTCTTTTGCTGTCTCGTACACAGGGTTATTGTTACCATCTTTCTAAATTCCATATATATGCGTTAGTATACTGTATTGGTGTTTTTCTTTCTGGCTTACTTCACTCTGTATAATAGGCTCCAGTTTCATCCACCTCATTAGAACTGATTCAAATGTATTCTTTTCAATGGCTGAGTAATACTCCATTGTGTATATGTACCACTGCTTTCTTATCCATTCATCCGCTGATGGACATCTAGGTTGCTTCCATGTCCTGGCTATTATAAACAGTGCTGCGATGAACATTGGGGTACTCGTGTCTCTTTCCCTTCTGGTTTCCTCAGTGTGTATGCCCAGCAGTGGGATTGCTGGATCATAAGGCAGGTCTATTTCCAGTTTTTTAAGGAATCTGCACACTGTTCTCCATAGTGGCTGTACTAGTTTGCATTCCCACCAACAGTGTAAGAGGGTTCCCTTTTCTCCACACCCTCTCCAGCATTTATTACTTGTAGACTTTTGGATCGTAGCCATTCTGACTGGTGTGAAATGGTACCTCATAGTGGTTTTGATTTGCATTTTTCTGATAATGAGTGATGTTGAGCATCTTTTCATGTGTTTGTGAGCCATCTGTATGTCTTCTTTGGAGAAATGTCTATTTAGTTCTTTGGCCCATTTTTTGTTTGGGTCATTTATTTTTTTGGAGTTGAGCTGTAGGAGTTGCTTGTATATTCTCGAGATTAGTTGTTTGTCAGTTGCTTCATTTGCTATTATCTTCTCCCATTCTGAGGGCTGTCTTTTCACCTTGCTAATAGTTTCCTTTGATGTGCAGAAGCTTTTAAGGTTAATTAGGTCCCATTTGTTTATTTTTGCTTTTATTTCCAATATTCTGGGAGGTGGGTCATAGAGGATCCTGCTGTGATGTATGTCAGAGAGTGTTTTGCCTATGTTCTCCTCTAGGAGTTTTATAGTTTCTGGTCTTACATTTAGATCTTTAATCCATTTTGAGTTTATTTTTGTGTATGGTGTTAGAAAGTGTTCTAGTTTCATTCTTTTACAAGTGGTTGACCAGAGTTCCCAGCACCCCTTGTTAAAGAGATTGTCTTTTCTCCATTGTATATTCTTGCCTCCTTTGTCAAAGATAAGGTGTCTATATGTGCGTGGATTTATCTCTGGGCTTTCTATTTTGTTCCATTGATCTATATTTCTGTCTTTGTGCCAGTACCATACTGTCTTGATAACCATACTGTCTTGATAACTGTGGCTTTGTAGTAGAGCCTGAAGTCAGGTAGGTTGATTCCTCCAGTTCCATTCTTCTTTCTCAAGATCGCTTTGGCTATTCGAGGTTTTTTGTATTTCCATACAAATTGTGAAATTATTTGTTCTAGCTCTGTGAAGAATGCTGTTGGTAGCTTGATAGGGATTGCATTGAATCTATAGATTGCTTTGGGTAGTATACTCATTTTCGCTATATTGATTCTTCCAATCCATGAACATGGTATATTTCTCCATCTGTTAGTGTCCTCTTGGTTTTGATTTGCATTTCCCTAATAATTAGTGACATTGAAAGTTTTTTCATGTACCTGTCAATCATCTGTATATTTTCTTTGGAAAGTTGTCTATTTGGATCATCTGCCCATGTTTTAAGTGGGTTTTCTTTATTGTTGTTGTTACTGAATTTGATTTTTCTGTATAATTTGGATATTAACCCTTTATCAAATATATGATTTGGAAATATCTACTCTCATTCAGTAGGTTGACTTTTCATTTTTATACTGGTTTCCTTTGCTGAAAAGAAGCTTTTTAGTTTGATACAGTCCTATTTGCTTATTTTTGCTTTTGTTTCCCCTGACTTTGGAGTCAGATACAGTGCTAAGACTAATGTTAATGAGGCTACGCCCTATGTTTTCTTCTAGGAATTTTATGGTTTCAGGTTTTACATTCAGGTCTACCACATGACCCAGATATTTCACTTCTGAAAACACAAAAATCACTAATTTTAAAAGATATATGTATCTTTATCCTCATTACAGCATTACTTAGAGTATCAAAAATATGTTTAAAAAAGAAGAACTCATTGATGGATGAATAATTAAAGATGTGGTTAAAATATATTGAATGGAATACTATTTGGCCATCAGATCAGATCAGATCAGTCGCTCAGTCGTGTCCAACTCTTTGCGACCCCATGAGTCACAGCACGCCAGGCTTCCCTGTCCATCACCAACTCCCGGAGTTCACTCAGACTCATGTCTGTCAAGTCAGTGATGCCATCCAAACATCTCATCCTCTGTCGTTCCCTTCTCCTCCTGCCCCCAATCCCTCCCAGCATCAGACTCTTTTCCAATGAGTCAACTCTTCGCATCAGGTGGCCAAAGTACTGGAGTCTCAGCTTTAGCATCATTCCTTCCAAAGAAATCCCAGGGCTGATCTCCTTCAGAATGGACTGGTTGGATCTCCTTGCAGTCCAAGGGACTCTCAAGAGTCTTCTCCAACACCACAGTTCAAAAGCATCAATTCTTCGGCGCTCAGCCTTCTTCACAGACCAACTCTCACATCCATACATGACCACAGGAAAAACCATAGCCTTGACTAGATGGACCTTTTTTGGCAAAGTAATGTCTCTGCTTTTGAATATGCTGTCTAGGTTGGTCATAACTTTCCTTCCAAGGAGTGAGCATCTTTTAATTTCATGGCTGCAGTCACCATGTGTAGTGATTTTGGAGCCCAGAAAAATAAAGTCTGACACTGTTTCCACTGTTTCCCCATCTATTTCCCATGAAGTGGTGGGACCGGATGCCATGATCTTCATTTTCTGAATGTTGAGCTTTAAGCCAACTTTTTCACTCTCCACTTTCACTTTCATCAGGAGGCTTTTGAGTTCCTCTTCCCTTTCTGCCATAAGGGTGGTGTCATCTGCATATCTGAGGTTATTGATATTTCTCCCAGCAATCTTGATTCCAGTTTGTGTTTCTTCCAGTCCAGCATTTCTCATGATGTACTCTGCATATAAGTTAAATAAACAGGGTGACAATGTACAGCCTTGATGAACTCCTTTTCCTATTTGGAGCCAGTCTGTTGTTCCATGTCCAGTTCTAACTGTTGCTTCCTGACCTGCATACAAATTTCTCAAGAGGCAGATGAAGTGGTCTGGTAAAATTCTGCCATTTGGAACAATAGGGATGGACCTTGTGGGCATTATGCCAAGTAAAATAATTTAAAGTTAAAAAAATAAATAAATAAAAACAAATGAACAAACAAAATTAAACAAAACAAATTCATAAATACATTGAACTAATTAGTGATCACCAGATAGCAAGAGGGTTGGGGGCTGAGCGAAGTAGGTGAAGGGAGTGAAATGTACAACAGTGTATGGTAACTAGACTTGTGATGGTGATTACTTCATAGTGTATATTTGTGTTAAATTTTAAGACTGTACACCTGAAACTTATTTTGAAAAAGGAATGAGTATATTTGACTCTACAAGCTAATTTAGATCTCTAAAAGAAACCTATTCAAATTAATTTAATATGATTGATACCCTATGGATTTAGTGAATCAATTCAGTTCAGATGCTCAGTCCTGTCTGACTCTGCAACCCCAAGGATTGCAGGATGCCAGGCTTCCCTGCCATCACCAACTCCTGAAGCTTGCTCAAACTCATGTCTATCAAGTCAATGATGCCATCCATTTCATCCTTTGTTGTTCCCTTCTCCTCCTGCCTTCAATCTTTCCCAGCATCAGGGTCTTTTGCAATGAGTCAGTCCTTCGCATCTGGTGGCCAAAATATTGGAGTTTCAGCTTCAGCATCCGTCCTTCCAATGCATATTCAGGACTGATTTCCTTTAGGATGGACTAGTTGGATCTCCTTGCCATCCAAGGGACTCTCAAGAGTCTTCTCCAACACAACATTTTAAAAGCATCAATTCTTTGGCACTCAGCTTTCTTTACAGTCCAGCTCTCACATCCATACATGACTACTGGAAAAACCAACTTTGACTAGATGGACCTTTATTGGCAAAGTAATGTCTCTGCTTTTTAGTGAATAGTGGATGATAAAAATGTAAATTCAATGAATTAAGACTCTTTATTTGAAAAATTTTTATAGTAAAAATTGATAAAATAGTTGGAAAAATTATCAGTGATTCATAAGTTTGTTTTTATTCACATATTTATAAACAAGGATTTCAATTTATTAACTTACAAACAAATGTATTATTATAAAGCTGACTGTAATAGCTGTTTCTATAGGTCACAGACAAAACTACATTTTTGTCTGAATACTCCTGTGATCATGGAAACAGGGTAAGGGTACTTTGATTTAAATATCATGGTTTTTTTTTTTCCTCTAAATTTGATGCAAGTCCACTGTGAATATATATGAGTCTATCTGGCACCCATCATGAGTAAAGAATTCTTTAAATGGTTGACATAAGCACTTTCTTTACTGAATAATCCTGGGGACACAGTATCTGAATCTTGCCTATGGAGTGAAGTTATTTTAAAATAAGTACCAGTGCCAAATGAGAAATTAAATAGTTGGATAGAGAAAAACAAAGAATTAAAGTAAAGCTTTGCCGAGAGTGGGAAGTGGTATTACCTAGAATAAAACTCTAGTGTGGGTCTGACATTCTCCAGTAGTCTCCCTGGAGATGAAGTATAAGGCAATAGTTCTTTTATTCATTTTGTATCATTTTCTCCTCACACTAGATTGGTCATCTAGTTAGAAATAGATTTCTGGCTTAAAATGCATTTCCTTAATGATATCATTCTAAATGTTTTTACTTTTCAGTATTATTGGGAAAAAGGCTAGAGTCATTATGAGTTTCACTAATATATATTTGCAATTTTTGCTTCTGATTTTAATCCTCTTGGCTGTTATCTATCAATTGTGAATTATGGAATTTTGTGTCCTTAGAGGAAGTCTCCTTTAATTCAGTCTACTGGGCACTTGATATATACATTAATCTGGAAACACTTTCATTAAAGAATAATCTAAAATATTGTATTTTGTATAAAAATGTTTCTCCTATGTGAAATATTTAGAAGAGAAATGTTGGCTCCTCCATAGTAATGTTTTAAATATTTTTTTTCCTAATTTCAATCTTTTACATTTTCCTTCTCTTTGTGTGATTTTTCTTTTACTGCGTTTCCCTTTAAAAAAAAATTATGTATAGTTGATTTACAATGTTTTCTTAGTTTCAGGTGTACAGCAAAGTGATTTATTTATATGTAAATATGTGGGAAATAGATTTAAGGGACTAGATCTGATGAACTATGGACAGAGGTTCCTGACATTGTACAGGAGACAGGAATCAAGACATCCCCATGGAAAAGAAATGCAAAAAAGAAAAATGGCTGTCTGGGGAGGCCTTACAAATAGCTATGAAAAGAAGAGAAGTGAAAAGCAAAGGAGAAAAGGAAAGATATAAGCATCTGAATGCAGAGTTCCAAAGAATAGCAAGGAGAGATAAGAAAGCCTTCCTCAGTGATCATTGAAAAGAAAAAGAGGAAAACAACAGAATGGGAAAGACTAGAGATCTCTGCAAGAAAATTAGAGATACCAAGTGAACATTTCATGCAAAGATGGGCTCAATAGAGGACAGAATGGTATGGACCTAACAGAAGCAGAAGATATTAAGAGGAGGTGGCAAGAATACACAGAAGAACTGTACAAACAAGATCTTCACAACCCAGATAATCACAATGGTGTGATCACTCACCTAGAGACTGACATCCTGGAATGTGAAGTCAAGTGTACCTTAGGAAGCATCACTATGACAAAAGCTAGTGGAGGTGACAGAATTCCAGTTGAGCTATTTCAAATCCTGGAAGATGATGCTATGAAAGTGCTGCACTCAATAGCCAGCATATATGGAAAACTCAGCAGTGGCCACAGGACTGGAAAGGGTCAGTTTTCATTCCAATCCCAAAGAAAAGCAATGCCAAAGAATCCTCAAACTACCACACAATTGCACTCATCTCACAAGCTAGTAAAGTAATGCTCAAAATTCTCCAAGCCAGGCTTCAGCAATATGTGAACCGTGAACTTCCTGAGTCCAAGCTGGATTTAGAAAAGGCAGAGGAATCAGAGAACAAATTGCCAACATCCACTGGATCATGGAAAAGCAAGAGAGTTTCAGAAAAACATCTATTTCTGCTTTATTGACTATGCCAAAGCCTTTGACACTGTGGATCACAATAAACTGTGGAAAATTCTGAAAGAGATGGGAATACCAGACCACCTGACCTGTCTCTTGAGAAACCTGTATGCAGGTCAGGAAGCAACAGTTAGAACTGGACATGGAACAATAGACTGGTTCCAAATAGGAAAAGGAGTATGTCAAGGCTGTATATTGTCACGCTGCTTATTTAACTTAGATGCAGAGTACATCATGAGAAACGCTGGACTGGAAGAAGCACAAGCTGGAATCAACATTGCCAGGAGAAATATCAATAACCTCAGATATACAGATGATACCACCCTTATGGCAGAAAGTCAAGAGGAACTAAAAAGCCTCTTGATGAAAGTGAAAGAGGAGACTGAAAAAGTTGGCTTAAAGCTCAACATTCAGAAAACGAAGATCATGGCATCTGGTCCATCACTTCATGGCCAATAAATGGGGAAGCAGTGGAAACAGTGTCAGACTTTATTTTTTGGGGCTCCAAAATCACTGCAGATGGTGATTGCAGCCATGAAATTAAAAGACGCTTACTCCTTGGAAGGAAAGTTATGACCAACCTAGATAGCATATTCAAAAGCAGAGATATTACTTTGCCAACAAAGGTCCATCTAGTCAAGGCTATGGTTTTTCCTGTGGTCATGTATGGATGTGAGAGTTGGACTGTGAAGAAAGCTGAGCACCAAAGAATTGATGCGTTTGAACTGTGGTGTTGGAGAAGACTCTTGAGAGTCCCTTGGACTGCAAGGAGATCCAACCAGTCCATTCTAAAGGAGACCAGTCCTGGGTGTTCATTGGAAGGACTGATGCTGAGGCTGAAACTCCAATGCTTTGGCCACCTCATGCGAAGAGTTGACTCATTGGAAAAGACCCTGATGCTGGGAGGGATTAGGCACAGGAGGAGAAGGGGACGACAGAGGATGAGATGGCTGGATGGCATCACTGACTCGATGGACATGAGTTTGGGTAAACTCCGGGAGATGGTGATGGACAGAGAGGCCTGGTGTGCTGTGATTCATGGGGTTGCAAAGAGTTGGACACGACTGAGACACTGAACTGAACTGAACTGAAATATGATCAGTTGCTCAGTTGCTTCCAACTCTCTGTGGCCTCACAGACTCTAGCCCACCAGTCTCCTCTGTCCATGGGATTTCCTAGGCAAAAATACCAGACTGCACTTCCATTTCCTTCTCCAAATATATATATATGTGTTTGTGTGTTTAATTAAATTCATAAATATATAAAAATATACATATATATTATTTTTAAGATTCTTTTCCCTTATTATTACAGATGTTGACTATAATTCTCTGTGAATTTTCTGACCTAGTTTTTTCATATATATTCTAGTAATTAGCTACCATACTTGTAATTTCAAAAAAATTCTTTTACTGTTATAGGCCCTTTCATACAGCATATGGCCATTGCTTTTTTTAATGAATGTTTAAAAATTTTCCCACTCTTTCTTGTGTTATATCTGTTAACATATTTTTTTTCAAAATTGCTTATTAATATTAGAGGAGGCTGTTTGGCAGACTAAGAAGGATATAAGTGATCTGTTAATATATCTGGGGTGAGAGGGAAGTCTGACCATTCTGGTTTTCAAATTTTCTCCCTCCAATGTAACTCCTGTAAAGAATAAATCCCTATTATTTGGCCTGTGTATAGGCACATGTGGGCTTCCCTGGTGGCTCAGAGTTTAAAGCATCTGCCTCCAATGCAGGAGACCAGTGTTTGATCCCTGGGTCGGGAAGATCCCCTTGAGAAGGAAATGGTAACCCACTCCAGTATTCTTGCCTGGAGAATTCCATGGACAGAGAAGCCTGGTAGGCTACAGTCCAGGGGGTCACAAAGAGTCGGACATGACTGAGCGACTTCACTTTCACTTTATAGGCACATGTGCAGAGTTGAAAGGGGAAACAGCTGTTCCATACTTTTCAATATATTCTCCAGTCTTTTGCCTTATCCAGCCTATCAGTTATAAGGTCAAGGTTTTTGGTTTATGTTTTTGTTTTTTTTTTACGCTTCTGTAGGATGAATAGTTTCTCCTTTCAACATTTGTGTTTTTTTTCCCCTATATTTTAGTTGTTACTTCTTTTGGCCTATTAAATCATTTTCCCCACCTATGTGTCTGCTTTAAAATATTCATTGAAGACTTGCATCTACTACTTATTTTATCAGTTCAGTTCAGTTGTTCAGTCTCACTCTTTGAGACCCCATGGACTGCAGCACACCAGGCTTCCCTGTCCATCACTTCCTCTGTCATCCCCTTCTCCTCCTGCCTTCAATCTTTCCCAGCATCAAGGTCTCTTCCAATGAGTCAGTTCTTCTCATCAGGTGGCCAAAGTATTGGAGTTACAGCTTCAGCATCAGTCCTTACAATGAATATTCAGGACTGATTTTCTTTCTTTTTTAACATAAATTTATTTATTTTAATTGGAGGCTAATTACTTTACAATATTGTATTTGCTTTGCCATACATTGACACGAATTCACCATGGGTGTACACGTGTTCCCCATCCCATCCCTCTGGGTCATCCCAGTGCACCAGCCCTGAGCATCCTGTATCATGCATAGAACCTGGACTGGCAATTCCTTTCACATATAATATTATACATGTTTCAATGCCATTCTTCCAAATCATCCCACTCTCGCCCTCTCCCACAGAGTCCAAAAGATTATTCAATACATCTGTGTCTCTTTTGCTGTCTTGCATACAGGGTTATTGTTACCATCTTGCTAAATTCCATATATATGAGTTAGTATACTACATTGGTGTTTTTATTTCTGGCTTACTTCACTGTGTATAATAGGCTCCAGTTTCATCCACCTCATTAGAACTGATTCAAATGTATTCTTTTTAATGGCTGAGTAATACTCCACTGTGTATATGTACCATAGCTTTCTTATCCATTCATCTGCTGATGGACATCTAGGTTGCTTTCATGTCCTGGCTATTATAAACAGTGCTGCGATGAACATTGGAGTACACATGTCTCTTTCAATTCTGGATTCCTTGGTGTGTATGCCCAGCAGTGGGATTGCTGGGTCATATGGTAGTTCTATATCTAGTTTTTAAAGGAATCTCCACACTGTTCTCCAGAGTGGCTGTACTAATTTGCATTTCCACCAACAGTGTAAAAGGGTTCCTTTTCTCCACACCCTCTCCAGCATTTATTGCTTGTAGACTTTTGGATAGCAGCCATTCCGACTGGCGTGGTTTTGATTTGCATTTCTCTGATAATGAGTGATGTTGAGCATCTTTTCATGTGTTTGTTAGCCATCTGTATGTCTTCTTTGGAGAAATGTCTGTTTAGTTCTTTGGCCCATTTTTTGATTCAGTCGTTTATTTTTCTGGAATTGAGCTGCAGGAGTTGCTTATATATTTTTGAGATTAATTCCTTGTCAGCTGTTTCATTTGCTATTATTTTCTCCCATTCTGAAGGATGTCTTTTCACCTTGCTTGGAGTTTCCTTTGTTTTGAAGAAGACTTTAATTTTAATTAGGTCCCATTTGTTTATTTTTGCTTTTATTTCCAATATTCTGGGAGGTGGGTCATAGAGGATCCTGCTGTGATTTATGTCAGAGAGAGTTTTGCCTATGTTTTCCTCTAGGAGTTTTATAGTTTCTGGTCTTACGTTTAGATCTTTAATCCATTTTGAGTTTATGCTTGTGTATGGTGTTAGAAAGTGTTCTAATTTCATTCTTTACAAGTGATTGACCAGTTTTCCCAGCACCGCTTGTTAAAGAGATTGTCTTTTCTCCATTGTATATTCTTGCCTCCTTTGTCAAAGATAAGGTGTCCATAGGTGCATAGATTTATCTCTGGGCTTTCTATTTTAGGAAACCAAATTGGAAAAGAAAAAGTAAAACTCTCACTATTTGCAGATGACATGATCCTCTACATAGAAAACCCTAAAGACTCCACCAGAAAATTACTATAGCTAATCAATGAATATAGTAAAGTTGCAGGATATAAAATCAACACACAGAAATCCCTTGCATTCCTATACACTAATAATGAGAAAATAGAAACAGAAATTAAGAAAACAATTCCATTCACCATTGCAACAAAAAGAATAAAATACTTAGGAATATATCTACCTAAAGAAACAAAAGACCTATATATAGAGAACTATAAAACACTGGTGAAAGAAATCAAAGAGAACACTAATAGATGGAGAAATATACCGTGTTCATGGATCAGAAGAACCGATACAGTGAAAATGAGTATACTACCCAAAGCAATCTATAGATCAATGCAATCCCTATCAAGCTACCAACGGTATTGTTCACAGAGCTAGAACAAATAATTTCAAATTTTGTATGGAAATAACAAAAAACCTCGAATATCAAAGCAATCTTGAGAAAGAAGGATGGAACTGGTGGAGTCAACCTGCCTGACTTCAGGATCTACTGCAAAGCCACAGTCATCAAGACAGCATGGTACTGGCACAAAGACAGAAATATAGATCAATGGAACAAAATAGAAAGGACTGATTTTCTTTAGGATTGACTGGTTTGATCTTGTAGTCCAAGGGACTCTCAAGAGTCTTCTACAACACCACAGTTTAAAAGCATCAATTCTTTGGTGCTCAGCTTTCTTTACAGTCCAACTCTCACATCCATACACGACTACTGGAAAAACTATTGCTTTGACTAGATGGACCTTTGTTGGAAAAGTAATGTCTCTGCTTTTTAATATGTTGTCTAGGTTGGTCATAACTTTTCTTCCAAGGGGGAAGCATCTTTTAATTTCATGATTGCAGTCACCATCTCCACTGGAGACTTTGGAGCCCCAAAAAATAAAGTCTGTCACTATTTCCATTATTTCCCCATGTATATGCCATAAAGTGATGGGACCAGATGCCACCATCTTCACTTTTTGAATGTTGAGTTTTAAGCCAACTTTTTCACTCTCCTCTTTGACTTTCATCAAGTGGCTCTTTGGTTCTTCTTTGCTTTCTGCCATAAGGGTGGCATATCTGAGGTTACTTATACTTACCCCAGCAATCTTGATTCCAGCTTGTGCTTCATCCAGCCCAGCATTTTGCATGATGTACTCTTTATATAAGTTAAATAATCAGGGTGACAATATACATCCTTGACATATTCCTTTCCCCAACTGGAACTAGTCCATTGTTCCATGTCCAGTTCTAACTGTTGCTTTTTGACCTGAATACAGATTTCTTAGCAGACAGGTAAGGTGGTCTGGTATTTATATCCCTTTAAGAATTTTCCACAGCTTGTTGTGATCCACAGTGTCAAAGGCTTTGGCATAGTCAATAGAGCAGAAGTAGCTGTTTTTCTGGAACTTTTTTGCTTTTTCAGTGATCCAATGGATATTGGCAATTTGACCTCTGGTTCCTCTGCCTTTTCTACATCCAGATTGAACATCTGGAAGTTCATGGTACACGTACTATTGAAGCCTGGCTTGGAGAATTTTGAGCATTACTTTGCTAGTGTGTGATATGAGTACAATCATGTGGTAGTTTGAATGGTCTTTGGCATTGCCTTTCTTTGGGATTGGAATGAAAACTGACCTTTTTCAGTCCTATGGCCAGTGCTGAGGTTTCCAAATTTGCTGGCATATTGAGTGCAGCACTTTCACAGCATCATCTTTTAGGATAATAACACCTTTCAAAATTTTAATATCAGTAGGTCTTGGCATAGGAGAGGTTAAAAAATGGGTACAAGTTTAGTTAATTTTTTAAATTTATTTTACTGGATTATAGTTGCTTTGCAATTAGTTAGTTTCTGCTGTACAGCAACGTAAGTCAGATATATATATATATATATATATATATATATATATATATATGAAGTGAATGAAAGTTGCTCAGTCATGTCTGACCCCTTGCTACCCCATAGACTGTAGTCTGCCAGGCTCCTCTGTCTATGGAATTGAGAAATCCAAGGCAAGAATACTGAAGTGTGGGTAGCTGTTCCCTTCTCCAGGGGATCTACTTGACCCAGGGATTGCACCCAGGACTCCTGTATTGCAGGCAGATTTGTTACCATCTGAGCCACCAGGGAAGCCTGCATATATATATATATGCATGCTCTCCCTTTTGTACTTCCTTTTCCTTAAGGTCACCACAGTGCATTAAGTAGATTTCGCTGTGTTATACAGTATGTTCTCATTACTTATATATTTTATACATGTATCAATAGTGTAAATGTGTCAATCCCAATATCCTAATTTGTTCCACTGCCCATTTGCCCTTGGTATCCATACATTTGTTCTGTACATCTGTGTCTCTATTTCTGCTTTGCAGATAGGATCACTTATATCATTTTTCAAGATTCCACATAGTAGTGAGACTGTTGGGTCATATGGTAGTTCTATTTTTAGTTTTTTAAGGAACCTTCATACTGTTTTCCATATCAAACTGTATCAATACAGTTTGATATGGAATATCAATATTAATATGGAATATCAATACAATATCAAACTGTACCAATTTACACTCTTAGCAATAGTGCATGAGGATTCTTTTTGTCCACTGGCTCTCCAACATGTTTCAGTTCAGTTCAGTTGCTCAATCTTGCCTGACTCTTGGCAACCGACTCCAGTATGTTTATAGATGCTTTTGATGATAGCTATTCTGACTGGTGTGAAGTAATAACTCATTGTAGTTTTGATTTGAATTTGTCTAATCACTGGTGATATTGGACATCTTTTCATGTATTTTTTAGCCACCTCTATGTGTTCTTTGGAGAAATGTCTATTTAGGTTGTCTGCCCATTTTTAATTTTTTTTAGTTATTTTAATTGGAGGTTAATTACTTTACAATATGTAGTGTGTTTGGCATACATCTACATGAATCAGTCATGGGTGTACATGTGTCCCACCATCCTGAACCCTGCCCATTTTTGATCGGGATTCTTTTTTTTTTTTTTTTTAAATATATATATATTGAGCTGCATTCATGTTTAGTTATTTTAAAAAGCATCCATTTAACAGGCTAAATTTTGAAAAGCACATTCTTGAACTATGACTCCGTATTTTTCTTAGAAGTTAGAAGTAATGTTTGATAAGGCAGATATACACATTCTGAAAGGAATAAATTATCTAAGTATTTCTAGGAATATGTACTTAATCACAAGCCTCCCTTTCCATATGCTGTCATTTATATATAGAAGCATAAACTCCATACATTTGAAATGGCCAGATGGCAAGTCTTCTCTTCATTACTAAAATGAAGCAGGGAACACAAGAGTTCCCTAGTAAAAACACACTGCAGTATTTTGTTTTAAAACATATAGCTTTGAAGTGAACATAAGCTTGCTTCTGTCCTTTTTTTTTTTTTTTTTTATGTTTGTTCTCTTTTTTAGCACTGACACAAACTAGCACCTAGCGCTCCTTGCTGCATTGCTTGCACCTAGACAAATGTCTTTTCTAGCAACAAAATGCAAGAAAACTATAAGGGACCAAAAACAGCTGTGTGAATGTAAGTTGGGGCAAATTATGAACAAGATACAAAAAGACCAAAAACCCAACTGACATTTCTGGGGAGCTGGGTGCAGAAGCAAGGGACTACACATGCCCCCCTGCACATAGCACCACCAAGGGGGTGGGCAGACCACCTACGCCACTTCACGACTCCTTTGGCCTGACCCCTGGGTGCACCCCTATCCTCATCTCATATAAGGAACACCCCCCACCCCCCCCTCGCAAAGGGAGTGAGCAAGAGAGCACTTACTTGTTTTAGCTTTCTTCTCTGCAGCATGAGTCCCAGTAAAGTTTTGCCTGAATTTCTTGTCTGGTTTCGTATCAATTTCTATTAAGAAGTCCAACTACCCTGGTAGGTAACATACTTTGTAGAATCAATGAAGGGCTATTGTCCCTTTCTCAGAAGAGGACCTGGGCACCTCTGTGACCACTGAATGCAGCTTCTCCATGGGTGACAAGCAGCTGCTGGAACCTCTTGTTTCAGCCTCACCACATTCTGTAAGTCTGCCTTCCCAGCTCCAGGGAGCCACAGGATCCTCATTCAGGCAATAATCTTCTCTCCTTTTGTCCTTTTCCCTCTCCTGATATCTCTTCACTTCTCCCCTCTCTGTCCTCTCCTACTTTTGTCTTCTCCTTCCAAGAGAGTGGATGTTAGGCAGCTATAGCACCACCCCTCTCAGTGTGTGGGATAATGCTCCTTCTGGCCAGCAGTGGGTCACTTTGAAAAGTGACAAATATGATCTCAGGGAGACAGCAAGTGAGAGATCCTGAAGAGAGATCTTAATTTCCTGACCAGGAATTGGAGCTGCACAGCATAGATGAAAGGGGAGACCCAGTGGTTCAGCGGTGAAGAATACACCTGGCAATGCAGATTTGGGTTTGATCACTAGGCTGGGAAGATCCCCTGGAGAAGGAAAGGACAACCCACTTCAGTATTCATGACTGGGAAATCCCATGGACAGAGGAGCCCAGCAGGCTGTGGTCCATGGGGTCTCAAAAGAGTCAGACAGGATAGATAGACTAAACAACAACAAAAACAGTAGCTTGGATGAAAACCAGGAATTCCAACCACTAGACCACGAGGGGCTCGAGGCAGAAGCAAAGTGGCTTTGGCTCTTTCCCCTGTTCAAAAGCAACAGTGTTTCAAGGAGGCAAAAACTATAAAAACAGCACAAAATAATATGGATACCAGAAGCTGTATGTTTATGGAATTGGAACATTGTGAAAATAAATTTGTACATTGATAGGATTTTATACAGTTGGATTACATTTAACTACATAAGTTGCTTTTAATTAAAGAAGGGTAATGGAAGAATAAATTTGGGTTCTTTTAACTTTATAATGGAGTATAGTTGATTTACAATGCTGTCTTGGTTTCAAGTGTACAGCAAAGTGATTTGGTTATACATACATATATATATATCCTTTTTCACATATATGCATATGTTCTAATAGCATGTTGAGCAGAATTCCCTGTGGGTCCTTGTAGATTATCGATGTGTTGTTTAGTAGCATACTGTTTATTATCTACCTGCTTGTGGCTTTTTACAGTTTTTTTCTGATAGTCAATATCTAATCTCATAGTGTTGTGGTCTGAAAAGATGCTTGATATGATTTCAAGTTTCTGAAATTTAACAAGGCTTGCCTTGTGGTCCATCATGAGATATATCCTGGAGAGTGTTCTACAAGCACTTGAAAAGAATGAATTCTGCTGCCTTCAGACAGAAGGCTCTAGAAATATAAAGTCCATGTTCTCTAATGTGTCATTTGAGGCCTGTGTTTCCTTATTACTTTTCTCTCTGAAATGATCTGCCCATTTTTGGGGGGTATCAAACTGGGGTACTCCTGTTTGATTTCTGTTGATTTCTTCTTTATGGCTGTTGTTGTTCAGTCACTCAGTCATGTCTGATTCTTTGCAACCCCATCGATTGCAGCATGCCAGGCTTCCCTGTCCTTCACCATCACCTGGAGCTTGCTCAAACTCATGTCCATTGAGTCAGTGATGCCATCCAACTATCTCATCCTCTGTTATTCCCTTCTCCTCATGCCTTAAATCTTCCCCAGCATCAGGGTCTCTTCCAATGAGTCAGCACTTCGCATCAGGTGGCCAAAGTATTGGAGCTTCAGCTTCAGCATCAGTCCTTCCAATGAATATTCAGGATTGATTTCCTTTAGTATTGACTGGTTTGATCTCCTAGCAATTCAAGGAAATCTCAAGAGTCTTCTCCAACATCGCAGTTCAAAAGTATCAATTCTTTGGTGCTCAACTTTCTTTATGGACCAACTCTCACTTCCATACATTGACTACTGGAAAAACTATAGCCTTGACTAGATGGGCCTTTGTCAGCAAAGTAATGTCTCTGCTTTTGAATATGCTGTCTAGGTTTGTCATAGCTTTTCTTACAAGTGCTTTTAATTTCATGGCTGCAGTCACCATCTACAGTGATTCTGGAGCCCAAGAAAATAAATTATGTCACTGTTTCCCCATCTATTTGCCATGAATTGATGGGACCGTATGCCATGACCTTAGTTTTTTGAATGTTGAGTTTTAGGCCAACTTTTTCACTCTCCTCTTTCACTTTCATCAAGAGGCTCGTCAGTTCCTCTTTGCTTTCTGCTTTGAGGAGTGGTGTCATCTGCATATCTGAGGTTATTGATATTTCTCCTGGCAATCTTGATTCCAGCTTGTACTTCATTCAGTCTGGTATTCATCAGCAGGGCTTCCCTGGTAGTGCAGCTGATAAAGAATCTGCCTGCAATGCAGGAGACCCTGGTTCGATTCCTGGGTCTGGAAGATCCCCTGGAGATGGTACAGGCTACCCACTCCAGTATTCTTGGGCTTCCCTGGTGGCTCAGTCAAAAACTCGCCTGCAATGTGGGAGACCTGGGTTCAATCCCTGGGTTGGGAAGATCACATGGAGAAGCTGGGAAGTTACCCTGCAGAAGGGAATGGCTACCCAATCCAGTATTCTGGCCTGGAGAATTCCATGGACAGAGGAGCTTGGCAGGCTAGAGTCCATGGGGTTGCAAAGAGTCGGAAACAACTGAGTGACTTTCACTTTCACTTTACTTTCAAGCAGAGTGACAACTAACAGCCTTGACAAACTCCTTTCCCAATTTTGATCCCATCCACTGTTCCATGTCTGGTTTTAACTGTTGCTTCTTGACCTACATACAGGTTTCTCAGGAGGCAGGTAAGGTGGTCTGGTATCCCTGTTATGGCTGTTAGCACTTCAATATATAAGGCAAATGTCCAAATGCTAATTGCATGCTGCTGCTAAGTCACTTCAGTCGTGTCTGACTCTGTGCGACCCCATAGACAGCAGCCCACCAGACTCCCCCGTCCCTGGGATTCTCCAAGCAAGAATACTGGAGTGGGTTGCCATTTCCTTCTCCAATGCA
Source organism: Bubalus kerabau (assembly GCF_029407905.1). Classification (NCBI taxonomy): domain Eukaryota; kingdom Metazoa; phylum Chordata; class Mammalia; order Artiodactyla; family Bovidae; genus Bubalus; species Bubalus kerabau. The sequence goes on from NC_073628.1 coordinate 71,830,478, forward strand.
TGAAAGTGAAAAGCGAAAGTGAAGTCGCTCAGTCGTGTCCAACTCTTAGCGACCCTATGGACTGCAGCCCACCAGGCTCCTCCGTCCATGGGATTTTCCAGGCAACAGTACTGGAGTGCGGTGCCAGATGTTATCTTTTTCTCTTGGATTGTCCCTTGATAATCATGTAATGGCTTTGTCCCTGATACAGTCTTATTTTAAACTCTATTTTACTTGATATTAGTATTGCTACTCCAGGTCTCTTTTGATTTCAAATTGCATGGAAAACATTTTTTGTTCCCTCACTTTCATTATGTATGTGTCCCTAGATCTGAAGTAGGTCTCTTTATAGACATATCTACATGGATCTTGTTTTTGTATCCATTCAACCAGTCTTTCAGAGAAGGCAATGGCAACCCACTCCAGTACTCTTGCCTGGAAAATCCCATGGATGGAGGAGCCTGGTAGGCTGCGGTCCATGGGATCGCTAGGAGTCGGACACGACTGAGCGACTTCACTTCCACTTTTCACTTTCATGCATTGGAGAAGGAAATGGCAACCCACCCAGTGTTCTCGCCTGGAGAATCCCAGGGACTGGGGAGCCTGGTGGGCTGCCATCTGTGCGGTCGCACAGAGTCGGACACAACTGACGCGACTTAGCAGCAGTAGCAGCAACCAGTCTTTGTCCTTTGGCTGGGGCATTTAATCCATTCACATTTAGGGTAATTACCAAAATCTACATTATTGCATTTTTTGGGGGGGGGACTTGTTTTTGTAAATCTTTTACTTTTGTTAACTTGTTATTGGATAACTATTTTTACCATTGTTTGGATTCCTTTCTCTCCTGTGTATTTATATGTGGTAGACTTTTGGTTTGCAGTTATCATCATGTTTTGATATAGCAGTTTCTCTACATATACAAGATTGTTTTAAGTTGCTGTTCTCTTAATATTAAATAAATTTCCTCAATCCTGCATGTTTGCTCCTCTTCTCATGATTGTTAGATTTGATACAATATTTATGTGTAGATGATTTCCTACCTTTACTGTATGTTTGCCTTTACACTATGCCTTCTCATTCATAATTTTCTTGTTTCTAGTTGTAGCCTTTTTTTCTTTTTTCTGGCTAGAGAGTTTCTTTTAAGATTTGTTGTAATACTGGGTTCGTGGCACTGAATTCTCTTAGCTTTTGTCTGTAAAGCTTTTGAATTCTCCATCAAATCTTAATGAGAATTTTGTTGGCAGAGTATTTTCAGTTGTATGTTTTTCCCTTTCATCACTTTAAATATATCATATCACTGCCTTCTAGCCTGCAGAATTTCTTCTAAAAAAATCAGCTGATAACATTATGGGAATCCACTTGTATGCTTTTTGTTGCTTTTCACTTGTGGATTTTAATATTATTCTTTTCTTTTACATGTCAATATTTTTTTATATTTTCAAACAGTTTATTCCAAAATTGCACATATAATCTGTTATTTATTATGCCTATACCCTTTGTTTTCTTGAGCAACAATCATTGGCATCTTAGACACACTTGATTAAAATACAGGTTTAGTGACTTAGTTGAAAATAAATAGTTTAAAATACTAAAAGTTACATTAGCTTCCAAGAGTTTAATACATATGTATTGTTTGTTGTGTTGAATATTTTATTTCAGGAGCTGCCTAAAGAAAGACTATGATGATTTCAGAAGACAGCCCGATCATGATAAATTTACTAGAACTGTGGACTATTGAATACGGTGAAGGAGATCTTGCATAAGAATCTCCTGAAGTAGAAATTGGGAGCAAGTATGTAGATAGCAAAGAACCTCTAGATTCTGTAAGAAGATCATTTTGAAGAGGATCATTTTGATTCAGATAGGCCATCACGCTGTTTTTAAATCAACACTAACAGCACAATGAGGAATTTTAGTGTCATTCCCTGGTGACTCAGATGGCAAAGAATCTGTCTGCTATTCAAGAGATCCAGATTCAGTCCCTTGGTCAGGAAGATCCCCTGGAGAAGGGAATGGCAACAAACTCCAGCATTCTTGCCTGGTGAATTCTGTGCACAGAGGAGCGTGGCAGCCTACAGCCCATGGGGTTACAAAGAGTTGGACATGGCTGAGCAACTAACACACACACAGGCATTCAAACTCTTTAAATCAACACTAAAGCACAAAGAGATATTTTAGTGTCTTTTGTGGAGGTAAAGGAATAACCTGGTTAATAAAGTTTATTGATTGGAGAAATCTATTATGTTTGAAGGTGTATTTCTTATTGAAGGTTCTTTGGAGTCATTAGGAGTTTCTCGAGCCAGTGCCTGACTCCAGACTGTAAGCATGTACTGCTCATTACAGACCACACCTAGTTGATATACAATCCCTTTGAAAAAGATTTATCCTCTTAACTTTTGAAGTACTATTTCTGATGTTTGCTTTAAATGGAACTTGGCAAGTCCCTAATAATTGTGATGATTCTTTTTTATGAGAAACAATCAAAGCTGATGGCCTATTGTAGTGGGCCCATATGCGCTTATGTGTAGTATGCTATAGGGAGCTGTGTGTGGAGGCCTTGCACCTAATGACCTAATTAGAGCCCCCAGCACAGAACTACTGTGTCGACACCCCAGTTCAGTGTACCCTGTACAGAAGAACTGTTTTCAACATCTCAATTCAAGATGCCTGTTCCCAACACCTCAGTCTGAAATGCTGTGAGCTGGTTTCTCTTAAAAAAAAACAACAACAACAACAAAAAAAAAACATTTTTCTTGGAATGCTGCTTTTGACAGCAGACTGTGCAAATTTCTTTGCCTTTAAATAATCTTTTCCCTATTTTCCCTTGAAATCTTTTATTATCTCTTTGGCTAAATGAATAAATATTGTTTCACATAGACCTATGATCCTATCTGATCAGGTGCTTTAAAACATTTTGATTTTTTTTTTTAGTATGATGCAAAATGGTATAATCAAAAATTTCTTGAAATTTTCATATAGTTACACACTTGAAAAAACATTGAAAGAATACAGTTCAATGTAGCACAAATTATTTCTGGGTGATGAGATTAGAGTTGAAATATACTTATTTTCAAATTCCTGTCATTTTAAATTTTAATAAAATATTTTTATAATTAGAAAAAATGTTAGAGGTTAGTTTTCCTTGAATTGATTTAAGATTTTTGCTCAATTTCAAATTATAGATTTGTCAGAAAATAAAGGAAAAATTAAATGGGCTACAAAAACTTTGTCACTAATAATAAATCGCTATTAATAAGTTATATAATCAGTTATCAAATTAAAATTAAAGCACCATAACAGGTTATTCATCCAACACTCCAAACTCTGAGTTGCCTTGTCTATTACATGGAGTTTAGATAACATAAGTTGTTTCATTTTGTTGCTGTTTTGGTTTGGTTGAGTTTCTGTCTCAATTTATACAAACAAATTTAAACCTCTATAGCTAAAAGTAAAAAGCAAATTAGATGACAAAAACATATGTACGTAAATTTGATAGAAAATTCAGAATTGCATTTTCTAAAGAGTGTCTTCAAAGTGTTATTTGTAAGAAAGCATCAAGTCCTTAGCAGGTAAATGAACAAAGGCTGTAAGCATATTTTGCTCAAGAATAATATAACTAATGAAATACAACAAATGGTTGTTCATTTTGACTAGGAATCAAAGCAAATCATAATAAACTCTGAATACTGACAAAGATTGTTGCAGAACTGGTGAGCTTCTCTGCAGCCTTCTTTGAATCACCCCAGTGATAGCTATCAAGCTACCACTCAAGACACTTGCTCTTAGTTATCTCAATTATGGAAATCTGCTGTGCGGGTAACTCAACAGAAACAAAAGTCTAAATGAAGACAAAACTGAATTCTACTATTTTCTCTTAAGTGTGAGGAAATAATACTTAAAACAGCATAGCGATCCACCAAATAGGAATGGAAGTAAATCCTAGTATCCCAACTTAATAAAATATATGGCAACAGTTATGATAACAATTATAACTACACAGAACTATGAAAATAATTATACAACATTAATGTAAATATAAATGAATTATCTTTTAGCAATGATTGCTATTATTTCAGTATAGAATAATACGTGTCTGTGATCAGGGATGGAAAACAAAAAATGAAAGCAGTTGCATCTTGGTGAAGTTATAAATGATCCTCCTCCTATCTTAAATCTTTAAAAATCCCACAGTTTTTTGACAGACTTCCCAAATATAAAATTCCAATTAAAATTCCTTTAACCTTCAGCTAATGTCAGGGTGCTTCAAAGGGTCCCTGGAGTATCCCAAAGAGAAATTCTAAACTAACTGGGTTCACTTGGTGAGTTAAATGACATGGGAATCAATGTCAAGAGTACTAAATCTCCTTACTATCAAATGGGTCGATATTATTAATACAGGTGTAAAAATTATATGGAATTCCTAAAAACCTGCTGCGTCCTGATAGAATGTTATCAGTCATAATTCTATTTAGCATAATGATGTTTCTTTGTCAATTGCATTGTAGTCAGATGTTTAACTGTGCCCTTCTAAATATTTTGTCATCTTGCTATACATTATATCACTTAGATTTATTTATAGCTGGAAGTTTGTATCTTTTTTTTTTAATTTTATTTTATTTTTAAACTTTACAAAATTGTATTAGTTTTGCCAAATATCAAAATGAATCCGCCACAGGTATACATGTGTTTTCATCACTAGAAAAATTTAGATTTGTGTGTGGTAATGGATATAAAAATAAACATTGTGATAATCGTTTCACAGCATACATATCTTAAATCATTTTGTTGTACAACTGAAGTTAATACAATGTTATATGTCAATTATATTTCAAATAAATTTTTTCTAAAAATTGGAAAAAATAAAAAAAAAATAAATATTTTGTCATTCACAGACAGATAACCTGATGCCTCATCTTTAGGAAGATTTATAGAAAGGGTTTTTTGAAAAATACAGGTTTTTGGTAATTGTCATATCATAACCACTGACCTGGGTGAAACTGATGGCTTTATAAAACTGTTAATTACACAGGTTGAGTAAACTGATGGATACGGTTATAATTTTTCAGTTTTGTCTAAAATATTACTGCTTTTAATCTGTGTTGTCCAGATATAACTGACTTGAGAAGAGGAGTTTCCTTATAATTTAGAGCAGTTTGGTAAATTTCCATACCTAAGTACACTTGAAATATCTATCTTTTCCCACTACTGTCTTCCTCCAGAAATTGGAAACTCATGTTACCAGCAGCTTTACTGGGTAAGTATGAAAAGCTAGATGGCATCGCCAGTGCAATGACATGAACTTGGGCAAACTTTGGGAGATGGTGAGGGCCAGGGAGGCCTGGTGTGCGGTAGTCCATGGGGTCGCAAAGAGTGGGACACAGCTAGGCAATGGAACAACAACAAAGAAAAGCCATCTCCTAAGAGGTGTAAGAATTTCATGGTATTTTTCAGAGACCTCAAAAAGAGAGGAATTCATCCAAATCTTCAAAGCAAAATCTGTGGTAAGCCCTTGGTATTCCTTTCCTGGCCCTGATTAGCCCTTTTAAAGTTTAGTCTGAGATTCCTTATAAAAAATTCCATGACAGCCAATTTAAAAGAACTTATATGACCAATTGCACTTACATAAGTAATAGACCCAAGTTTATTGAAATCATGCTTAATCTGCTAACAAAGTAATTTTAATTTGGCTGTATTTGGTAAATATGAGGGTACTTTAGAGATAAAGATTGTTTCAGTGGATATCAAATTCTGTGTATACTAAAATTTTCCAGATAGCCCCTATTTTTAAATTTTAAATTGCATTAATAAATAGACACTCTAAGATTATTTCTGAAGTTTATCCATATCAAATAAAGATAAGCTTTATTATTCTGGGGATCAAGTTCTTCTTTAAACCTGGAAAGAGGAGTCCTCTGAAGACCAGCTACTCGCAACATGGAAGGCTCCTATAAAGTAATTTCAGCCACCCCCATTCTGTCAAACTGCAAGGGCAGTTGGGTACATTTGTCCAGACTAAAAGCTTTATCTCCAAAGAACCTGCAGGTCACAACAAAACAATATACCGGTGAGCCAGCAGAAAAATCCGAGATACCTATCCAAAAGACAGGTGCTATTGACAGATAAGTAAAATGAGGTGGTGGGTTGGACTTCTAGCTGCCATTCTTGCTATCGTCCTCCTGCTTGGATCTTCTGGTTTGCTTAGCCACCACCGCCAGAAAAGGAGCTTTTTCCACACTGGGTTTACAGAAAACACTCTACCACAGAAATGCTCTTTCTGCTGACTTTGTCCACCTTGCTAGTCCCTGTAACTAGGGGACGATGGCAAGAAAATACACTTAGCATTTCCAGAATCATATCTGAAGGGGAATGTTGAAAAGAATGCTTGGTATGCCATCATGCCATCACCATCAGAGCTGGCTACTGGTCCTACTATTGCATTTCCCCTGAACCTACCAGGTTCGATGGTAATTAATGATCTAAAGTGGGGACAGTTGCCACCCCCTTGACCTCTGCTACTCACACTTGAACTTTCCAGGGTGCTATTTCTATGCTCAAACTTGACTCCCTCATACACCTGTGGTGTGGGACATACTCTATTAATTTGTACAAATAGTATTTATTTCACATGCCCTGAGAACCCCCTGAGGTATAACTACATGAGATATCTTAGCCTCTTATATAGGGATAAACTGTACCTACAACTTGTTTCAATCTATGGCCCTGTCTCCCTAAACAACATGGAAGGGGAATGTGAGTGGTGGGAAGGAAATGTCCCCTCCTCCCAGTCAGTCCAATTCAACACACCTGGGGGATTCCAGTCCAGGCAAACTCATCTCGCCTACGGAGTGTGACTCTCTGATGATGTCAGCAGGATCACATATGAGCATCTTATTAAAAATGTTGCAGAGCTTTATACACTTAATTTTCAGCATAACATCTGCTGTCCTCTAACTGTTTAAGTACTAACAATAGTTAACAATATTTATATCCTTAAGAAACTGTCCACTCTTAATAATCATGAGAGAGACAGTCATGTCTGCATCCCTGAAGGGTCTGTTCTCATCTGCAGACACCTAAACCATCATATATTACAGAATTATGACTAGGCCCCATCCTTTCTCAACCAAGCTATGGCCTATCAATGCATTAATAATGTCCACTTAATAGGAGAGTGCACTATAGTCATAAGTATTTTTATATATAAGAGAACCATTCTGGCTCACCACCAAACCCTGAGAACACTAGCAATGATCCTAGCAGGGTCAGGGCTGACCACAGGACTGGCAGCTCCACAGGGAGGCTTTCACTATCATAAAGCAACACTGAGAGATCTCACAAGACAGCTTCGTTTTGTGATGGAACAGACAGGACATGACTCAAGCCCTCTCTCGTTTCTTTGGCTAATGTAGTTCTTGACGATCATCTAGCTCTTGTTCACATTCTGGCAGAACACAGTGGAGTTTGTGCAATAAGTAATACTTCTTGCTGCACCTGGATCAATGTGGCAGGATAGGTACATTAATATTAAAGAAATATACACCCAAGCTGAATGGCTTCACAAGTTTAGGGATGATACTACCTCCACTGTCCTGGTTCTTTCCTTTAAATGTCTTTTAGTAGCTGTGCTTCTCCTTTTGGCCCCTGTTTGTTTAAGCTTTTGGTTGTATTTTCTAGGCTCCAAAAGATTCAAGTAAGACTCATGATGGTTCAAGGAAGCTGCTCCACTCCAGCAGAGGGTGGCCCAGGTACCTGCAGGTCGTTGGAAGAGTCAATGAGGTACGTCTACACTTCTAGGGTGAGCTAGGGCTGTGGCCCCTGTCCAGAGGAAGTTTCAGAAGAAGAGATTTTAGGCACCCTATGCTTTAAGAAAGAGGGGGTGTAGAATCCATCAGTGAGAAATGAGACAGGCTGGGATCTGAGACCCTTTGCTGTAATGCTTGTATCTGGACAACCATCTCCTCCAGCAACAAAATAAGGGACTAAGAGTAACTGGGTGCATATGCAGTTGAGGCAAATTAAGAACATCACAGTAAAGAACAAAAGCCCAACTGCCACTTCTGAGGGGCTGGAAGCAAAAGCAGGTACTAGGAAATGAACCCTGAATATTCACTGGAAGGACTGATGCTGAAGCTAAAGCTCCAATACTTTGTCCATCTGATGTGAAGAGCTGACTCACCAGAAAATACCTTGATGCTGGGAAAGACTGAGGGCAGGAGGGAAAGGGGATGACAGAGGACGATATGCTGAAGGACAGGGAAACCTGGCGTGCTGCCGTCCACAAGGTTGCATAAGTCGGTTATGACTGAGTGACTGAACAACAGTAATAAATGGCAGTGTACAAATTTAAATAGTAGGTATGCTTACATTTTAGAAACAGACTGAATAAACCAGAAGTTATTTAGCAGTCTCAACTATAGGGTACTGACAATAACACAAAGGGAATTAAAGTATAGTGATTTTAATATGGCAACACATAAGTTTTAATTTTGATTATGAAAATTTATTTAATATGGTAAATACAATTTTACTTATTTTATCACGAGCTGATTTTTTAATTTTCATTTCTTTTTAGGAACCTAATTAATACTATTATCAATTAGGACAAAGAAGAAAATGTAAAATAAGTCAAAGGATGAACAAAATTTGACTGAAAAATTGTGCCCCAAATAAAGTGGGACTTTGAGGGGTAGGGAAAATTAAATATCTGTTACATTATTGAGCATAATAAATTCACTGTTTGCTCTTTTACAAGGACATTCATCAGTCAAATGTATATATAAATTTATTTTTACTGCACTCACAATAGTTTAAAACTTTTAAAACCCAAATAAATGCTAATACACTTTGGCATGCATTATGGAAAAATAATTAATATCAAATACTTGTAGAGTAACATAGGGAAAAAAACCTTAGCACAGATGTGCAATTCTCATATATACTGGAAAATAAATCATGCATTGATTTGCCATATTGCAAAAATCTGCACTATTATCTAAATTAAAAAATCAGGACAAGTAAATCGCTACATTAACCTTTTGGAATTACAATTTAATTATTCTCCACATACCAGTTCACATTTATGCAAGTTTTTCTTCTGAATTAATAAGTCATTTCATTTAATTGCTCAAAAGGTGTTCAAAGTTCTTATTTTTACAAGCACACCATTCGCTAACAGTTTATTTTGGGAAAGTAGATATCTTTAAAATTTTCTTTTATTAAAATACTTACATATCATTTGCCAAAAGTCTGTGACAGAGCTAAAGAGAAATGCATAATGGTATTTCACAATTTCTCCTGGACATAAAACATATAATACATTTATGACTTATGTATGAGATTTACATCATTCAATGTTCAATTTTATGCTATTAAATATTTGAATACAATTATTAAAGCATTCATTCTAATATTATAGCCTTATATCATATGCCAAAATTAGCCTTTGAACTGTTTGAGCTTTGTCACTTTTTCACACTTAGGTTTTATAGTAATTTTCATTTCTACCAAAATAATATTTGTTTCTAGAATTCTGCAGAGGTAGAAATATCATTTTTAAAAATGAGTTGAAAATTTTCAACATTCTACCTTATACTTCAGAAATAAGCAGTTTTTCACATTGGTCTACATTTGTTTGTAATAGTTATAGGGTCTAAATCAGTCCTATATAAGAAGCTCTTCTTTGACAGCAACAATAATAAATTACTGCATAAGCATGGCCTTTTATTGAATAGAGAAGTACCTGTGGACTCTTGATAGTCCCAGTTGACCTTCTTTTCCCAGGGCTACCCTATACTGTCCAAAAAAGCACGCACAGTTCTTGCTAAACCCTTTTGGTGAGATAGTCTGGCTTCATCCAATGGGATGGCTTATTTTAATCTAAATAAATTATTTCTGTATCTTATAAACCTACAGTTTAATATGATTAACTTTATCTTATTCAAATAAACATTCTGAGATATTCTAACTTAAAGAAACACTCTAACATTTGGAATTATGGGAAAGAAGACTAAAAACAAATAAAGACTGTTTTAACAATTTTCCTGTTTTAAAATACTAGAATTCATCCCATAAGTAACACAATTAGGAGAATTTAACACAAACACAATTTCCCCACCCACCATCTGTAAAGAAGAGAGAAAATGAATTCTACAGAAAGCTAAGCCAGAATTTTGCCCAAACAATCCCTTTATTTTTACTTAGCTTCTTTCTTGTATTAATAGTATGCCTATAGTAATTATTTTTAAATGTATGCATGTACTAAGCTATTGTATCTTCCCTGTGAATAAGACTTGGTCCTCAAAAGTATTTACTGCTTGATTCACTACCATTTATATTTTGTTGTTCATGAGTAACACATACACAAGAAGAGATTTAGACACAACCTTCCTCAAACTGTTACAGTTGTTTCCAGTTCCCTCCATCTGGGGCACCCATCCAGATTGCAGTGGAAACTACATTTGATGTAGAGTTATACTTGAGTGAGTCTGAATCCTACTCCTGTAACCACTAACTAACTGGGGAAATCTTAGGTAATCATTATCTTCCTTGAGATCAAGTTTCATTATAAAACAAATATTCAAATATCCCCACCCGCAACCTATAGAATCAATGTAAATTTGAGCTTGACTCATCCAAGTTACTTCATCTTTTGGGATGTCCTCCATGGAATGCCCAAGACTTTCTTGTGAATCCCATGAAATTTGGGAACCTTCTATCACTTCTGCCTCACTTTCTGGCATCTCACCACAAACAAGTTACTCTTTTCTTCTTCCTGCTAGATTTAAATTTATTACCACTTTTCTCATTTCCCACAAATATTGTTTACTGAATATCTCCAACAGATTTAAAGGTAAACTTATGATGGTCTTTTGTAGTTTAATCTTGAGTATCATATAAAACATGTAAAAGAGATTTTAAAAATGATAGGAGATTAGAAGAACACTTAGGCTTTAAAGGCCTTGAACCCTCAAATGTGTCACTCATTCACAAGTTTGTGTTTCTCTTTGTTGTTTTTAGTCCCTTCTTTCATCCTACCTAACATTTTTATTGCCACAGCCAGGCAGCTATTTATATTTTATTTGTTTACTTATCCATGTACATACACGATTTTGATTCCTTCTCAATTCAGTTCAGTTCAGTCGTTCAGTCATGTCAAACTCTGTGTGACCCCATCGACTGCAGCATGTCAGATTTCCCGAGTCAATCACCGACTCCTGGAATTTGCTCAAACTCATGTTCATTGAATCTGTGATACCATCTAACCATCTCATCCTTTGTTGTCCCCTTCTCCTCCTGACTTCAATCGTTCCCAGCATCAGGGTCTTTTTTAATAAGTCAGTTCTTCACATCAGGTGGCCAAAGTATTGGAGTTTCAGCTTCAACATCAGTGCTTCCAATGAATATTCAGGACTGATTTCCTTTATGATGGACTGGTTGGATCTCCTTGCAGTCCAGGGGAATCTCAAGTCTTCTCCAACACCACAGTTCAAAAGCATCAATTCTTTGATGCTCAGCTTTATAGTCCAACTCTCACATCCCTACATGACTACTGGAAAAATCATAGCTTTGACTAGGTGGACCTTTGTTGGCAGAGTAATGTTTCTGTTTTTGAATATGCTGTCTAGGTTTGTCATAGCTTTTCCTCCAAGGAGCAAGCATCTTTTAATTTCATGGCTGCAATCACCGTCTGCAGTGATTTTGGAGCCCCGAAAAATAAAGTCTCTCACTGTTTACATTGTTTCCCCATCTATTTGCCATGAAGTGATGGGACTGGATGCCATGATCTTAGCTTTCTGAATGTTGAGCTTTAAGCCAAATTTTCACTCTCCTCTTTTACTTTCATCAAGAGGCTCTTTAGTTCATTTTCATTGGTACCATCTGCATATCTAAGGTTATTGCTATTTCTCCCAGAAATCTTGATTCCAGCTTGTGCTTCATCTAGCCCAGCATTTCAGATGATGTTCTCTGCATATAAGTTAAATAAGCAGGGTGACAATACTTGACGTACTCCTTTCCCAATTTGGAACCAGTCTGTTTTTCCATGTGCAGTTCTAACTGTTGATTCTTGACCTGCATGCAGATTTATCAGGAGGCAGGTAAGGTGGTGTGATATTTCCATCTCTTTAAGAATATTCCACAGTTTGTTGTAATCCACACAGTCCAAGGCTTTGGTGTAGTCAATAAAGGAGAAGTAGATATTTTTTCTGGAACTCTCTTGCTTTTTCAATGATCCAACAGATGTTGGCAATTTGATCTCTCATTTCTTTGCCTTTTCTAAATCCAGCTTGAACATCTGGAAGTTCACAGTTGATGTACTTTTGAAGCCTGGCTTGGAGAATTTTGAGCATTACTTTGCTATTGTGTAAGATGAATGCAATTGTGCGATAGTTTTTACATTCTTAGGCATTGCCTTTCTTTGGGATTGAATGAAAACTGATCTCTTCCCAGTTCTGTGGCCACTACTGAGTTTTCCAAATTAGCTGGCATACTGAGTACAGCACGTTCACAGCATCATCTTTTATGATTTGAAACAGCTCAACTGGAATTCCAACACCTCCACTAGCATTGTTTGTAGTGATGCTTCCTATGGCCCACTTGACTTTGGATTCCAGCACGTCTGGCTCTAGGTGAGTTATCACACGATCATGGTTGTCTGGGTCATGATCTTTTTTGTATAGTTCTTCTGCGTATTCTTGCTACCTCTTCTCCTACTCCTATTTCTTCTTGTCTTGATAGGCTGACTCCTTCTAGTCAGAAGTAAAAAGACAAATTTTGCAATATCCATACTGATTAAATAAGACTACGATCCCTCTGCCAATACATGGCAGGCTATCATCATTAGTCAAAGCAAGTTATCCTTTTTCCCTTTTATCCAGAAAGTAGATGAGATACGGGATTCCGTGGAGCTGAACTCATAGACCACACCAGTGAATACTCATGGACATCAAACTATATGTACTCTGGGAGCTGAAGTTAGTTGTACATAAACAAAACAATTCAATGAAATTCATTCAATTACACAGTAAGTCTATTCTCTAAAACCAATGAAAAATAAATATTAATTGGGCTTGAGAGATTGTTACATGGCTTTCAATTTTCCTATCTCCTAGTATTCAAGCCCTGTGCAATCCCCTCTCCTTAAGCACAGGTGGGACCCATGACTTGTTTTCAATCCAAGAATATGGCGAAGCTGATGATATGTTATAGATGGAAAAATATACAATGTTCTTTGACTGGAGGATTAAATACTGTCAAAATGACTATACTACCCAAGGAAATCTAAAGATTCAATCAAATTACCAATGGTATTTTGCACAGAACTAGAACAGAAAAAAAATTATGTAGGCATGGAAAGAAAAGCGACCCCAAATAGCCAAAGCAATAAGAGAAAGGAAAAAATGGAACTGAAGGAAATCAGGCTCCCTGACTTCAGACTATACTATAAACCACACTAATCAAAATAGTATGAAACTGGTGCAAAAGAGAAATATAGGTTAAGATCATAACTCATGACTTTCATCTTACTATAAAAATTATCTCTGTTAACTCTCACCCTTACCAGCATTTAAGGAGCTCTACAAGAAAGTCCAAGTGATATGGAACTGAATGTGGCTTCCAGCAGGTAACCACAGATTTCAGATTTCAGGATGACATTCCTTAAGGAATTGAATCCTGCCAAAAGCCCTATGGACTTGGAAGTGGAACCTTTCTCAAATTTCACTACAGCCCTAACCATCATGTCCATGATAACAGATTTGTAAGACCTTGAAACAAAAAACCCAACTAAATCATACCCAGATACTTCACCATCAAAACAATAAACTTGTGGTGTTTTAAACTGCTAAGTTAATGGTAATATCATTACATAGCAAAAATGACTCAGATTATTTCCTCAATGTAAACAAAAACGGTTTCCAAATATTTTGGTGTAAAATTTCAAATATATACAGAAGTCACAACAATTATACAGCAAACACTGATATAAATAAGCCAGCAATTAGTGCTTTCAACTAATGAAAACTGTGGAAAAGAACATTGCAGGAATATCTCATTTTATTGCACTTTGGTTAACTGTGCCTCATAGACATTGCAATTTACAAATTGAAGATCTGTGGCAATCCTGTGTTGACCAGGTCTATCAGTGCCATTTTCCCAACAGCATTTACTTATTGTCTCCGTATCATATTTGGTAATTCTCTCAGTATTTCAGCCTTTTATTATTGTTGTTATGGTGATCAGTGATCTTTGATACACTATGAGGACTTGCTGAAGGCTCAGATGGTTTCAGTTTTTAGCAATAAATTCTTTTTAATTAAAATATGTACATTGTTTCTTTAGACATAACGCTACTATATAGACAACTGCATGGTGTAAACATAACTCATATGCACTAGGAAACAAAAAATGTGTATGACTCACTTTACTGCCATATTCACTATATTAAGAAGCAAAATATTATCAAGAGTGCTAACTGAATTATATATTCTTATAATTTTCACATCAGACTTTTCTAACACATGTTAAATTATTTAATTTTACTAATTACAAGGAAGCACTGTTTTCCTTAAAAGGACAGAGTATTATTTTTGCACAAAGCCATGCTAATCTTCTCTGCATTGTTCCAATTTTATTAATAGTATATGTACTGCTGAAGCAAGCACAAAGATATTATTAAATGATTGAAAAATTAACATCTATTTTTAATATTTATAAGCATAACATTTGACATATACCTTAGTAGAAAGAAAATTCTTTATTATCTTTGGAAAAACTTAAAATACATTTTTTTTCCTCAGGAAAATATCACAACATGGATTTTAGTTTGTATTTAAAGGACAGTAGCAAACTAATTACATTTACAATTGGACTGATGCCAAAGTTGTTTTCATGAATAGTTAACATTATGAATGCTGACTATATGTTGATTATTACATTATCATAAGTGCTTCAAGAATATAAAATGATTACAGTCATCATGTCCTAACCTCATTTCCTATATCTAATACTTCATTTCTTAAAAAAAAAATCATTTTTTCAGGGATAACAGTAACATGATAAAGAAGATATTACTTTGATTTTAATAGTGCTGTAATTCTCATATATAAATGTTATAATTTTCTTACTTTAGTGTATTATATGCATTACTTACCTTGATTTTTGTAAAATCCATTTTCTAAATGCCCTTTCATTGAAAAATTAGGTACTGACTGGAAGACAGATTTAACAAAACTTTGGGGGAAATGTTCAAATAATGGAATAGTACTTTAATGGATCCTGAAAATGTCTGTATGACTTTTTGGTTGAAATGTGTAAAGAAGTTGTATATATAAGGGATTTATCAAGTGGGGCTCAAATGTGAGAAAAATTGCAAATGCCATTAGCAATAACTGTAAAAAAAATGCTGTCACCTGCTATTTGTTAAATTAAAGCATGGCTACAAAGGCCTGGGTTAAAATTTTGGAAAATTAAAACTTTATCCAATGCTGCACTCTCTATCAGGCTTCCCTGTGGCTCGGATGGTAAAGAATCCGCCTGCAATGTGGGAAACCTGGGTTTGGTTCCTAGGTTGGGAAGATACCCTGGAGAAGGGAAAGGCTAACCACTCCAGTATTCTGGCCTGGAGAATCCCCATGGACAGAGGAGTCTGGCAGGCTACAGTCCATGGGGTCGCAAAGAGTCAGACACGATTGAGTGACTAAGCTCAGCACAGCACTCTATCAGAAGTTCTGTATAAACAGCTTAAAGTCAGGGAACCACGGGGAGGACAGAGCTGAGCTGAACTGCCAGTGATGCTAGGAAGTATTGGTCAAGGTTATTATTGGGAAGCAACTCTGGGCTCCCTGAGAGTTCAGTTACCTGCAGTGTTCCAGTTGCAGAGACTTAAGCAGTACACAGACTGCGATTGGCACTGAAAACTTAGGTACAATTGTACAAACAGGAGTGACCACAGCCCATGGCCTCCATGGACCAACTGGATGTCCCTTCATTGATATCAGAACTATGCAGATGTGCTGAACATTTCACTTAATTCACTCTGGGCAGAGAAGAAACAAGAAGAGAGAAAAAAATTAATCTTAAATTAGTTGTGGTTGAATATTAAATTTGAGTTAATTTCATCTAAAAATTAATAATAATTTTAACCCTAAAGTGACAAAACTATTTTAAGAGCCATGCCTATCAGGTGGAATGCGAATGCATGTCGCTCAGTCGTGTCCGACTCTTTGCGACCCTGTGGACTGTAGCCTACCAGGCTTCTCCATCCATGGGATTCTCCAGTCAAGAATACTGGAGTGGGTTACCACTTCCTTCTCCAGGGGATCTTCCCAACCCAGGGATTGAACCCAGGTCTCCCACATTGGAGGCAGACGCTTTAACCTCTGAGCCACCAGGGAAGCCCTATCAGGTGGGGTTTTGTTTATTTCTGGTTTTACCCCATGAGAAGAAATGGCAGCTCCAAAGCTAATATCTGTTAAAAAAAATACATTTTAATTCTGCATTTCTGCATTTTGACTGTATGTTTGAGCTTTGTCACAAATACACTAGTATATATGCATGTGTGTATCTGTGTAAACAAGTTTATCTCATAAGTTCAACTCTTTAAGGCACAAATATAGAAGGGTTTTTATTTTTCCCCAATACCTTGGTTTGTCAAATCTTGATTTCCTGTACTGTAATGTTGTTTGTGACAGATTTTACTAACTTTCAATCAGTTTTGTTAACTGAACTTGGTCCGAGCTATTTTAACACTTCCTATCTTATACTTGATTATAAACATGCAGATATTCTTCTACCATCATTACAGCTTTACTTGTTCTAGTGTCTGGAGGCAGAGGAGAGAAGGAAACCAAAGCTTTACAAGGTGATGTCACTGTCTTATGAAGAGAAGACAGTGATATCTCCAAGTCAGGCTTTAATGTCTTCTGGAAAAAATCTCTGGCAGTTTCCTATAAAGTTAAACATACACATAGTACTCCTTGATCAAGAAAGGTAACTCTTTGGTATTGGCACAGAGGAGAAGAAAACCATACAAACACATCCAGAAATAAACTAGCAAAGAGACAAAAACACTAGATTAGACTCTTCAAGTAATTCTTCCGCATAACAGTCAAACATCAGAAACAGTAAGTGACTGGTCAAGCCCCTTGACTATTTATCCTATTTGACTATTGTCTATGTGTGTGCGTGTGTGTGTGTGTTAGTCACTGAACTGTGTCAAACTCTTTGTGACCCTATGGGCTGTAGCCCACAAGGCTCCTTTGTCCATGAAATTCTCCAGGCAAGAATATTGGAGTAGGTTGCCATTCCTTTCTCCAGCGGTTCTTACTGACCCCAGGAATCAAACCCGGGTCTCCTGCACTGCAGACAGATTCTTTACCATCTGAGCCACGAGGGATATCTTATTATCTGATACTAACTTCCTTCCCATGTAAGAATGGATAGTTCAAAAGCTCTCATGGGTTTCCCCGCAGCAGTTTCCTGAGTGAGCAAGCCTTTTGCAACAAACTCTGCACTCCCAGCAGTGCAGAAATCACCCGCCTGATTATTCTCTTCTCCTGTTCCCAGTATATGGGGGAGGATGACTGGGGTGATGTGTGGTGAAGCAGAGCTGGTTCTTTCTCCAAGAAAGCCCTTGGGCAGGGTGCCTGGTCCCAATTTTGGGTAGCTCCGGGGCACCTCTCTTTAGATTGGGCAACATTGCACATTTCATTCTTAAATTTGAGCCTGGCAAAATTTGGAAACACTAATATTCCCCTGAAAATCATACTGTACACACACTCACATAGGCAGTAAAGAGAAAGTCATGCAGTAGTTTCCAACCTGGGGTGACTTTGCCCCCACGCAACAGTTGACAATATCTGGAGACATTTTTGATTTTCACAACTGAGGTGGAGGATGCTATTGGCATCCAGTAAATGTTTCTAGACATCCTAAAACACCATGTGCCCCCATAAAGAAAAGAATTATCTGGTTCAAAATGGCAAAAGAGTTGAGGCTGAGCAACTTTTAGTTACAAGAAATCTCAAACTTCAGACCTTTATAAAGAAACTATAAATGCTGGAGAGGTTTAAAAAGTCGTACTCAGAGATACGACACTTTATAAGACTGAGCCTATGTGAAATAAACACACCACGCGATCAAGCTGCAGTTATTTACAGTGTTCACAGGCATTGTCTTCTCAACCTTCACACATCAAATCATTTCAATAAGCCCATACAGTTTTTCGGGAAGTAATTACAACTAGAAATGATAGCAAAACCATATTCTCAAAGGACAGTGTTGTACAGTAACCTAATGATGCAGATAGAATATCATTTAGAACGTTTTAAAAGAATTATGAAGAACACCGCCAATGACATTGTGCTGTGTCCTTTAATGTGTAACACAGTATTTTAAATATTAAAGAAATATAATGCCTTTAAATGATTTAAAGATATCTACTAATTTTCAAAATTTATTTAAACCCAGGAAAACAGTGCACCTATTTGTGCCATAACATATATACATTCATTTCAAAAAATTTGTTTTATAATTTGCCCAGCAGTAAACGATAAGTTTTGCAAGAGACTATATAGTCGTAATACACTTCACCTCTGTCTACATCCTAGAGTCAAAGATTACGTCAGTCAATTTTGTATTATTAAAAAGAATGTAAAGAAATATACAGTGTAAATTGACAAGTTTACTAAATGTCACATATATATCTATTCATTTATTTGACAAATATTTATTGAGCTTACAACTGAACAAGCACTGGGTTAGGTGCTAAATGCAGTGATGGACAGGAAAATAATGTCCTTGTCCAAGTGGAAAAAACATGCTAGTGCCACATTAAACAGTTTATATGTAGAGTCTGTGAATCCTGAGCCAAAATAAGCTAACATCATTAATTTCACCCATACCAAAATCACATGATATAGATTGACTAATAATCTAAAAGTTCACTAAGAAGAGCAAAATTTCAAAAATATATGCTTCATATTCTAAAATCATTATTTTTAGCTTCTCTAAAAATTAAGTTTTGGCAATATATACATGCATAATTGGAGAAGGCAATGGCACCCCACTCCAGTACTCTTGCCTGGAAAATCCCATGGATGGAGGAGCCTGGTGGGCTGCAGTCCATGGGGTCGTGAAGGTTGGACACGACTGAGTGGCCTCACTTTCACTTTTCACTTTCATGCATTAGAGAAGGAAATGGCAACCCACTCCAGTGTTGTTGCCTGGAGAATTCCAGGGACGGGGGAGCCTGGTGGGCTGCCGTCTATGGGGTCGCACAGAGTCGGACACGACTGAAGCAACTTAGTAGTAGTAGTATATGCATAATATATATTTTATGATATAACTACACATATATCTATATATAAACAAAATAAACACATTTTAATGTTTCATTAATAATTTTCCAAACTTAAAAATATATATCTTAAATATGTACCTAGAAAGCAACAGGCATTAAGCGAATTCAATAAAAGCACAGAAATATCTACCTTACAGTTATTATTTGATTTCTAGCCCAGATTTATATTGAGTCAAAGGTGTTACCATCTGTTTACTATTTGGTGGCCAGTCTTAAGTGAATTGGTAATCTTAGTCCAGCTCATTCCTTGCTAACTCAGATCATGTTAAAAAAAAAACGACTGCCACTAAATTAGAAATAACTGAGACCAATGGTGGTCTAAATATCAACTTGAAAGATTGCTGGAATCCACTGTTAAATGAGCATGGCAGCTTACATATCACTTTTAAGGTTTCACACAATAGAAATGTCACAGAATTTCTGGTTGGCAATTTCAACATTGTTTTAGAAAATTAAAAAAGAAATAAAGAAAAACGTTTAACAAAGAGGCAACTTTAAAGTTTTATAAGACTAGTAATGAAGTGCTTACAGCCACTTAAATATGTACTTGTTCGTTCAAGATTATGAAGTTATAAGCTCATTTGAACATTTTAATCACAATTATAAGTGACAGTTAAACAATATGACTTTCATATATATATATTATATAAAATAATATATGCACATACACACACATGCATATAAACATACACATGAAACAAATCTGTGAAATAATGCTGATATGTATTTCTCCTCACCCTCTGAGCACTATTGCATACCCTCAGTCAGTGATTGTACAACGGAATATCTCACTGGATAACATTGTCTAATGACTGTTTGGAACGATGCTACCAGGCATCAACCAGATCATCCCTTAGGACTAAGAATTTCTAGGAATGCTGCTAAAGAAAGGCTTCAGCTCTCAGCCATTGGGCAACAGTCAAGTCACATTCAATGACTGGCGAGACACAGGGATATGAACCCATGGGTCCCTCACCCCCATGGGGTACAATTCTTAAAATGTGCTTCCCACTTCACAAGCTCTTTGTGGAACCAACCGAAGTCTCCATCAAAAGTTCATGACACAGATGTAGAGAACAAAGTGATGGTTACCAAGGCAGGACAATGGGGTGGGATGGATTAAGGGGTTGGGACTGACATGTATACACTACTATGCATAAAATAGGTAACCAATGAAAAGATGCTGTACACCACAGGGAACTCAACTCAATGCTACCTGGTGATCTAAATGGCAAAGAAATCCAAAAAGGAAAGGACATATGTATATTTATAGCTGATTCACTTTGCTGTACAGCAGAAACCAACACAACATTGTAAAGCAAATACACTCCAATAGAAAGACACATGCACCCCAGTGTTCACAGCAGCCCTATGTACAATAGCCAGAAGCAATCTAAATGTCCGTCAACAGATTAATGGATAAAGAAAAGATGGTGCACATATACAATGGAATATTACTTAGCCTTTAAAAATAATGAAATTGGGTCATTTGCAGAGAGTTGAATGGACCTAGAGTCTATCATACAGAGAGAAGTCAGAAAAACCAGTATCTTACATTAATGCATACTTGTGGGATCTAGAGAAATGGTACTGATGAACCTATTTGCAGGGAAGGAACAGAGAAGCAAGTGGACATGGGTGATAAGAGAAGGGAGGTGGGTATGAATTGGGAGCATAGCACTGACATATATACACTATCTTGTCTAAAATAATGGGAAGCTTCTGTATAGCATAGGGAAACTCAGCACTCTGTGTGTGACCTAGATGGGTGGGATGCAGGGTGGGAGGGAGATTCATGAGGGAAGACATATATGTAAATGTATAGCAGACTCACTTCTTTGTACAGCAGAAACCAACACAACATTGTTAAGCAACTATACTCCAATTTAAAAAAAAAAAAAATACCAGGGGAGTTTTAAGAGGTTCCCACCTTCAGTAAATATACAAATCCACTATGATTGAGTCAGTTCAGTTCAGTTCAGTTTAGTCAGTCATGTCCAACTCTGTGTGACCCCATGGACTGCAGCACTCCAGGCTTCCCTGGAGCTTTCTCAAACTCATGTCCATTGAGTTGGTGATGTGATTGAATAAAAGGGTCTTTTATTGACTTAAAATATTAATAAAAAGAGTTCATGACAGAATTTTCCCCTTAGCTCACTCCTGCTTCCATCTCTTCTCTACCCTGGTATTGATCACAGATGCATGCATGCTTGTTAAGTCACTTCATTCGTGTCTCTTTGCCACCCTATGGACTATAGCCAGCCAGGCTCCTCTGTCCATCGGATTCTCCAAGCAAGAATACAGGAATGGGTTGCCATGCCCTTCTCCAGGGTATCTTCCCAACCCAGGGATCAAACCTGTGTTTCTGAGGTCTCCTGCATTGGCAAGCAGGTTCTTTACCACTAGCACCACCTGGGAAGCCCACAGAAACATTCCCTAATAAATCACCTACAGACTGATCTCCATCTCAGAGTCTGCTTCCTGTGAAAGCTGCAAGTGTTCTGACATATTCTGCCAATAATCTTCCATTTTTAGTGCTCTCTGGCATTAGGTGAGCTCATCATGGTTTTTCTATGTCTTCATTCAAGCCATTTATTGGCATAGTTCTTAGAGAATTGTTTAGATGCATGACAAAAATTGTTCAACGAGTAGCACAGACCCACAGGAAAAAAATGTATCACAGTGGACTGAAAATTGAGTTTCTGGAGTTTGGAATCCTTCAATAAAAATTAAGTAAACAGTGAATAATAAAAAACAGGCAGCTAGAGATTTGTGGGAGCACTCTGACATTCTGAAGAACACTGTGAACATCAAGGCAACTTGAAAGGAGTAGAAATTCCAGCTGGAATTCAGAGCTTCAGGCATTTCAAAGAGAACAAAAAAGGGAGATCAATGAGTGAAACTAGGATAGGATCACAACAGGACTACACTGACTTTACCCCAAATTGTACTGATTCAGTCATTGCTCCTGTATTCCTAAGACTGGATCACCCATTTGAAAGAATATTTGGCTATGTTAAATGGCAATGAAAAAATAAGCTCAAAATTCTGGACACAGTGATCAATACGATGAAACATTTGCCTTCATGAAATTCAGTAAGTTTCAAAGGAAGTCATTTCAAGACTAACACATAATAACTTTTCTAACAAAGTTATTTCATCTTAAATATACACATTCCTCTTTTTTTATAGTTTCAATATGGTAAAAATAAATACATTAAAACTTTTGGTATAACACAATCCACTCAATTTATGAAGCTCTCTCTTCACTAATGATGGAATTAAATGATGCCAAATTACTGAAAATGTGTTCTTCCAAAAGCACCATCTGGATTCTTGACAGAGTATTGGCAGCTGGAATCTTAGTTCTTAAATTTAACAGTACTCTTGGGCCTCTAATTTGGCTAGTCCATTATAAGCTAGGTTAACTAACAAAGGGTCACTCTGCTTTGGTTATATAACATTCTTTTCTCTTTCATTTTTAGAAAACAATGTTAGTTTCAAAATGCAAGAGATGAAATTCTCAACCATTCATTGTATTATATTTAATACAGTTGGTCCCTAAATACTTTCATAGAGAAAAATGTTATGAATTATTATTAATTCATTCAACTTTATTCATTTATTTAAGCTTCTAAACCCATGAGATCTGAGAACACTTTCTTTCATTCAATATTCTAAGACCAGCCCTTAGGCAGGAGAAGGAAATGGCAACCCACTCCAATATTCTTGCCTAGAGAATCCCGTGGACAGAGGAGCCTGGTGGGCTGCTGTCCATAGTGTCACACAGAGTCAGACACGACTGAAGCAACTTAGCATGCATGCATGCATTGGAGAAGAAAATGGCAACCCACTCCGGTATTCTTGCCTGGAGAATCCCAGGGACGGTGGAGCCTGGTGGGCTGCCGTCTATGGGGTCGCACAGAGTCGGACACGACTGAAGCGACTTAGGAGCATCAGCCCTTAGGATAATGCCTGTAATTTATTAAGAATTAATGCATTATTGAATATACAAAAAAAAAAAAATCCAAAAATGAATGAATGGATAAGTGCATGAACTAATTCTTCTTTTATCTCCCAGAATGGGCCTGAGTTACTTGTGCATCACATGCATTTTTTCAATTAACTAATTAATTTCAAAAATAAACACGAGCTAAAACTTAATCAATCCTACCAAAGCAAAACTTGTCCCCTAAGTATAAAGAAATAGCTTCAGGCAAGAGTTGACCTGAAAAAGGTTTCATTGATTGCATCATAAATACACAGATTTTCATCTTGCACTGCCTGAAAAGATTCTAGTTTCAGTTTAAACTAATTTAGAAAAATCCTAACCATCGACAGTAATGTCTTCACAAGTTTTATTTATACAACAGAGGTTTTCTTCTACACGGTTGGAGGGAAAAAAAGCTAAATCAAATATAATTTGAATTTTCTCTAAGGAAGAGGGAATTTTTAGTTGAGCAAATCATCCTAGGTAGAGATTTCTTGAGTATTTTATACCACTAGTTAACAAATCAAGGTCCAAAAAATTATCTGGGCAAAGTAAGAGAACAGAATTTCCAGACTTTGCACAAATTATGTTTCCTGACTTACAAAGTCAAGACAGAAACAGCATTTAGAGGGACAATTCACTGTTGGTACATGCCCTTAAGGAAATAACAACTGTCATTGTTGTCAGATGACATGATACATGCTTAGAAAATTGTGAAGATCCTACCAAAAAACTACTAGAGCATATCAGTGAATTCAGTAAAGTTGCAGGATACAAAATCAATACACAAATTTCTTGCATTTCTGTACACTAAATGGAAAGATTAGAAACAGAAATTAAGGAAACAATCCCTTTTTATTACTGCATCAAAATGAGTAAAATACCTAGGACTCTATCTGCCTAAGGAGACAAAAGACCTCTGCTCTGAAAACTATCAGATGCTGATGAAAGAAATCATGAAGAAGACACAAACAGATGGAAAGACACAAACGCTATGTTCTAGGATTGGAAGTGTCAACATTGTCAAAACGACTAGATGACCCAAGGCATCTACAGATTCAAATTACCAATACCCTTTTTTCCACAGAACTAGAACAAAAATTTTTTAAATCTGTATGGAGTCACAAAAGTCCCCAAAAAGCCATCTTGAAGAAGAAAAACAGAGCTGGAGGACTCAGACTTCCACACTTCAGATAATACTAAAAAGCTACAGTCATCAAAAGACTATGGTACTGGCACAAAAATAGAAATGCAGAGCAATGGGACAGGACAGAAAATCCAGAAATAAAGCACACTGCTGCTGCTGCTAAGTTGCTTCAGTCGTGTCCGACTCTTAGCGACCCCATGGACTGCAGCCTACCAGGCTCCTCCGTCCATGGGATTTTCCAGGCAAGAGTACTGGAGTGGGGTGCCATTGCCTTCTCCGAAAGCACACAGCCAAAGCTAATTAATCTATGACAAAGGAGGTAACACTATACAATGGAGAAAACAGAGTTTCTTCAGGGAATGTTGCTGGGAAAATCAGACAGCTGCATGATACTATGAAAGAATGAAATTAGAACATTCTTTAATACCATATACAAAAAATAAACTCAAAATGGATTAAAGACCTAGATGTAAGATCTGATGCTATAAAACTCTTAGAGCAAAATACAGGCAGAACACTTTGACATAAATTGCAGAATATCTTTCTCTGTCTCCTGGAGTACTGGAAATAAAAACAAAATCAAATGGAACCTAATTAAACTCAAAATCTTTTGGACAACAAAGAAAACATTAACAAAGCAAAAAGACAACCCACAGAATGGGAGAAAATATTTGCAAACAGTGTAATGAACAAAGGATTAATCTTCAAAATTTACAAATAGCTCATGTAGACTGAAGCATCTTAGCAGCAGCATGTAGCCCTATATCAAAACAAACAACCCAATCAAAAATGGTCAGAAAAAATAAGCAGATATTTTTCCAAAGAAGACATACAGATGGCCAAGAGGCACATGAACAGATGATCAACATTGCTAATTATTAGGAAAAGGAAATCAAAACTACAATCAGCTAACACCTCACATCAGTCAGAGTGGCCATAATTAAAAAGTCTAAGGACAATAAATTCTGCAGAGAAAGTAGAAAAAAGGAAACTCTTCTGCACTGTTAGTGGGATGTAAATTTATACAACCAGTACGGAGAAGAGTGTGTGTGCATGCTGTCAAGTGGTGTCAGTTGTGTCTGACTCTTTGTGACCTTATGTTCATAGCCTGCCAGGTCCTCTGTCCATGGGATTCTCCAGGCAAGAACACCAGAGTGTGTTTCCGTGTTCTCCTCCAGGAGATCCTCCTGACCCAGGGATCAAATCCTTGTCTCCTATGTCTCCTGCATTAGCAGGTGGCTTCTTTTCCACTAGCACCAGGTGGAAAGCCCAGAGTATAGAGTCTCCTTAAAAAACTAAAGCCAGATCTACCATATGTTCCAGAAATCTTACTGCATAACATATATCCAGAGAAAACCAAAATTCGAAAGGATACATGCAAGCTCAATGTTTGTCGCAGAACTGTTTGCATTAGCCAAGACATGGAAGCAACTTAAGTGTCCATCAACAAAGGAATGGATAAAGAATTGGTATGCATATCCAGTGGAATACTACTCAGGCATTAAAAAAGAATGAAATAATGCCATTTGCAGCAACAGGGATGGATGTGGAGATTTTCATACTAAAGGAAGTAAGCCAAACAGAGGAAAACAAGTATCATATATCACTTTTATGGGGAATCAAAAAAAAAAAAAAAAGGTACAGATGAACTTGTTGACAAAATAGAAACAGACTCACAGACTTAAGAAAATAACTTATGATTACCAAAGGGGAAAGGTGGTGCCAAGGGATAAATTGGGAATTTGGGATTGACATATACACAGTTATGTATTTAGAATAGATAACCAACAAGGACCTACTTTATAGCACATGGAACTCAGCTCAATACTATTTAATAACCTAAATGGGAAAATCATTTGAAAAAAGAATAGATACACGTATAACTGAATCACTTTGCTGTATACCTGAAACTAACATTGTTAGTCAACTATACTCCAATATAAAATAAAATTACAAAAGAAATACTTTAAGAGGCTAGCACTCAAGATTAGAAGTTCCACTTCTTTTTTTCAATGGTTCTAGAGTATATCTAGCTCTTAGAAATCTATTTAAAATAACTTCAAAAGATGTATCCATAAATCATAATGTCAACTAGTTATATTGCACTCAGTGCTGATCATGTCCATTAAATACACATTTATACTGTGCTGCTGTAAAATGAAAGCCAGAATATGGGAGCTGAGCTAGTACTGGTCTAGTTTGTCCATGGTAGGAGAAGTGAAGAGCTGGCTTTCCTTGATTCCAAAAGGAAGACACACCTCTCTGGTGGCTATTATTTTCCTCTCTTGCTGTTTCTCAAGGCAATACTGGAAACAGCTTTCAATTCCAGCTTTTTGACTGTTTAAGGATTTTTGACAGGTTTCCCCACCCCTCTCTTTTTTAATGTTAAGCAATTAATTAGTATTAATTAGAATCAATACCTTACTGGAGACTATTATTTTTGCATTGTCATAAAGGTCTAGGGTTATAAGGAATTAGTTTTTTCTTACATATTTTTATTGATTTCTTTATTAGGTGACAAATTTAGTATGAAATTCTAAGCTACTATTTTAGTTGTAAATTTCTCAGGGTACTTTCAGTACAATTTTGGCCTATGTACAGGTCTCCATTTAAAACTATAGGTTTTCTCTATCAGATGCATAAGTTGTGACAACCTATTGGATAGCTCAGGAAACGCTACTCAATGCTCTGTGGTGACCTACAGGGGAAGGAAATCCAAGGAAGAGGACATATATGCATACATACATGCAGCTGATTCACTTTGATGTACAGCAGAAACTAACATAGCATTGTAAAGCAACTATATTCCAATAAAAATAAAAAATAAAACTATAGGTTTTCTATAGCTACATGTGCCCTCATCAAGCAAGAAGAGTTTACGCTTTTGTTCCAAGTCTGAAATACTCTATTTTTACATGTCTTAGAGCACTGTCCTTGTTCTTGTCCTAGTATCAGTTCAGTTCAATCACTCAGTCGTGTCCGGCTCTTTGTGACCCCATGAACTGCAGCACACCAGGCCTCCTTGTCCATCACCAACTCCCGGAGTCTACCCAAACCCATGTCCATAGAGTCGGTGATGCCATCCAACCATCTCATCCTCTGTCATCCCCTTTTCCTGCCCTCAATCTTTCCTAGCATCAGGGGCTTTTCAAATGAGTCAGCTCTCCGCATCAGGTGGCCAAAGTATTGGAGTTTCAGCTTTAACATCAGTCCCTCCAATGAACACCCAGGAATGATCTCCTTCAGAATGGACTGGTTGGATCTCCTTGCAGTCCAAGGGACTCTCAAGAGTGTTCTCCAACACCACAGTTCAAAAGCATCAATTCTTTGGCTCTCAGCTTTCTTTACAGTCCAACTCTCACATCCATACATGACCACTGTCCTAGTATGGCTCCTTGTTATTTTCAGACTAATTATAATATTTCTATTAGACTGTAGTTTCTTGTAGGCAGGAACATTGTTTCATTACATTATGCACTGCAACACTAAAAAGAAGATCTGAACTTCCTAGCAGTATCAACAAAATGTAGAATGGAATGAATTATTTCACCAAAATAATCTATTACTTTTATGCATAGAGGCTGCATAGAAGAAGAGATTTTATGATCTTTACTAAGTTGCAAATTTCTAAATCCAAACAAAAATATGTATTTGTTTGTACATATCTTATGATTCTACATGGAAAACATATTCATTCATTGTAAATGAAATCTTGTAGCAATCAGTGCTAACCAATGTCTAAGAAAATGATACATGGCAGTGCTCTATCACAAGTTACAGACTGCATTTGACTCTATTACCTGGGATTAAATGTTCCATAATATATATCATATCTATCATTCAGGAATTTGTCATATTATTATGTAAATATATTGATTCTTATATTTAAATAAACCAATGAATAGAGATTCTGAATGGAAGATGAAGAGAAAAATAAAACATAACTTTGTCAGTAGATTTTGTGCCAAGAGATCTTTTCTGATCCCAGATATACAAGTGCAGAGAACCAAATGTGCTATTTTCTTGCAAAGAAAGAGCTAACTGAAATTCTTCACCACTTGCTAAAAAGAACAAGCAGCAGGTCAAGGAGACCTCTCCATAACAGGCAACCAAATACAAGTCAGGGATGCAATTAAGAGCGTTGAAATTTCAAGGGAACTGTGTGTATCTTAAATAAACAAATCAATAAACTGTACTTATTCTCTGAGTTTGGAATCGTTCTAACTGAGATAAAATGATCTAAGATACCTAACTGCTTAACTATATGTTTTAAGTCATTTTATTTCTCTAGTTCAAACTGAACTACAGCTCTATATAAAATCTTTGTAGTATTTTTATAACAGAAAGCTCAGTACATACTGTATTAACTAGTGAACTATCAATACTACTGAGTTTAACTTAGACTGGAAGCCTCACAGATTATGAAAATCATGCTTGCACTTTAAGGATTTTACTCTAAATAAACTAAATAATTAGCATTTATACCATCTTTAGTCCATAAATGACCTACACTCTCAAAGTACAGATTTTACAATAATTTTCTCAGATGCAGTTCAATAGTATCCTAGATATTTGAAAGTATAGCTGGTAGTGCTTCTGGAATTTGCCTGTTTTGGGTTTTATTGTCTGTAATTATGTTTGGTACTTAATCATATATTTGTTAGATATTCTTGTTAAAGGAGATACTTTTCTGTTAAATGCCATGTTAAACATGAAAAAGAACCTGTGTAATAAAAGATACAGATATAAAGCAATCTTTTCAAAAATTTACATTTTTAAATTAAAAAGTGAAAAGCTTACTTACTATCACTATAAATACATAAGGCATAGTTAACCTCTTGTAATTTTATCTAACAGTCCCTTCTTAACCTCATATTGATTTTCTAAAGAGCACAGGAAAATGGAGGCTTGAAGAAAAAAACCTATTGAGTTCCAGTAATAGTGAAATTGAAACAAATATATCCACTAGTGTGAATTCCTTTGTAAGGAAATTTGGATTAAAGTCTAGAAAGATTTAGATTGTTAAAACATCAATAAAATAGACATATAAAGTCAGGTGAAAAAGTGTCTCTGATTAAAACATTGTTGTTGTTGTTATTCAACTGCCAAGTCATGTCTGACTGCAACCTTGTGAACAGCAGCATGCCAAGCTTCCCTGTCCCTCGGTATCTCCCTGAGTTTGCTCAACCCATGACTATGGCTCAGATCAGGAACTCCTTATTGCCAAATTCAGACTTAAACTGAAGAAAGTGGGGAAAACCACTAGACCATTCAGGTATGACCTAAATCAAATCCCTTATGATTATACAGTGGAAGTGAGAAATAGATTTAAGGGACTAGATCTGATAGACACAGTGCCTGATGAACTATGGACGGAGGTTCGTGACATTGTACAGGAGACAGGGATCAAGACCATCCCCAAGAAAAAGAAATGCAAAAAGGCAAAATGGCTGTGTGAGGAAGGCTTACAAATAGCTGTGAAAAGAAGAGAAGTAAAAAGCAAAGGAGAAAAGGAAAGATATAAGCATCTGAATGCAGAGTTCCAAAGAATAGCAAGAAGAGATAAGAAAGCCTTCCTCAGTGATCAATGCAAAGAAATAGAGGAAAACAACAGAATGGGAAAGACTAGAGATTTCTTCAAGAAAATGAGAGACACCAAGGGAACATTTCATGCAAAGATGGGCTCAATAAAGGACAGAAATTATATGGACCTAACGAAAGCAGAAGATATTAAGAAGAGGTGGCAAGAATACACAGAAGAACTGTACAAAGAAGATCTTCATGACCCAGATAATCACAATAGTGTGATCACTCACCTAGAGCCAGAATCCTGGAATGTGAAGTCAAGTGGGCCTTAGGAAGCATCACTACGAACAAAGCTAGTGGAGGTGATGGAATTCCAGTTGAGCTGTTTCAAAACCTGAAAGATGATGCTGTGAAAGTGCCGCACTCAATATGCCAGCAAATTTGGAAAACTCAGCAGTGGCCACAGGACTGGAAAAGGTCAGTTTCCAATCCCAAAAAGGCAATGCTAAATAATACTCAAACTACCACACAATTGCACTCATCTCACAGGCTAGTAAAGTAATGCTTAAAATTCTCCAAGCCAGGCTTCAGCAATACGTGAACCGTGAACTTCCAGATGTTCAAGCTGGTTTTAGAAAAGGCAGAGGACCCAGAGATCAACACTCAGAAAACTAAGATCATGGCATCTGGTCCCATCACTTCATGGCCAATAGATGGGCAAACAGTGGAAACAGGGGCTGACTTTATTTTGGGGGGCTCCAAAATCACTGCAGTTGGTGACTGCAGCCATGAAATTAAAAGAAGCTTACTCCTTGGAAGGAAAGTTATGACCAACCTAGACAGCATGTTAAAAAGCAGAGACATTACTTTGTCTACCAAGGTCCATCTAGTCAAGGCTATGGTTTTTCCAGTAGTCATGTATGGATGTGAGAGTTGGACTATAAAGAAAGCTGAGCACCAAAAAATTGATGCTTTTGAACTGTGGTGTTGGAGAAGACTCCCTTGGTGTTGGAGAAGAGTCCCTTGGACTGCAGAGGATCCAACCAGTCCATCGTAAAGGAGATCAGTCCTCATGTTCATTGGAAGGATTGATGTTGAAGCTGAAACTCCAATACTTTGGCCACCTGATGTGGAGAGCTGACTCATTTGAAAAGACCCTGATGCTGGGAAAGATTGAGGGCAGGAGGAGAAGGGGACGACAGAGGATGAGATGGTTGGATGGCATCACAGACTCAATGGGCTTGAATTTGGGTGGACTCTGGGAGTTGGTGATGGACAGGGAGGCCTGGCATGTTGTGGTTCATGGTGTTGCAGAGAGTCGGACACAACTGAGCGACTGAACTGAACTGATGTTAACATTTAAAATATATAATGCTGATAAAACTGGAGTAATACTTAAATTATACTTTCTCATTGTACAGTAGATATTATCTATGTAATATATGTGTGCCCAGATGTTTCTTTTTTATACTTTATATTATAGAAATTTTCCATCACATAGAAGGAAGAGAAAATAATATAGTTAATGCTCTGCTGCTGCTAAGTCGCTTCAGTCATGTCCGACTCTGTGCGACTCCATAGATGGCAGCCCATCAGGCTCCCCTGTCCCTGGGATTCTCCAGGCAAGAACACTGGAGTGGATTGCCATTTCCTTCTCCAATGCATGAAAGTAAAAAGTGAAAATGAAGTCGCTCAGTTGTGTCTGATTCTTAGCAACCCCGTGGACTGCAGCCTACCAGGCTCCTCCATCCATGGGATTTTCCAGGCAAGAGTACTGGAGTGGGGTGCCATTGCCTTCTCCATAGTTAATGCTCATATACCTATAATCTAGATTGGGCAACAGTGATAGTTTATTACACTTATTCCTCTATATTTTATGAAATATTTTTAAACATATTACATACACTACATCATTTCATTCCTAAATATTTTAATGTATAACTCAAAAAACATTATTCTACATGGCCAAACTATAATTTTCACTACCAACAAGATTAAAAATAGTCCCTTACTATCATAAATACCCAATTAAAATTCAAATTTCCCAAACTGCCCTAATAGTCTTTTACAGCTGTTTTGTTCCAGTCGTGATCAAATTAAGACCATAAATTTAATGCACGGTAATTTTTAAATCTCTTAAATTTTAAAGATTGCTTTTCTCCACTTGCAGTTCTCACTCGAGAAAGCTGGCAAGTTGTCCTTTAGAAGGTACCAATTCTGGATTCATCAGGTAGTTTATTCATGTTATCATTTAATAAGTTCATTTTTGCA
Source organism: Bubalus kerabau (assembly GCF_029407905.1). Classification (NCBI taxonomy): domain Eukaryota; kingdom Metazoa; phylum Chordata; class Mammalia; order Artiodactyla; family Bovidae; genus Bubalus; species Bubalus kerabau. The sequence continues at coordinate 71,862,749 of NC_073628.1, forward strand.
TTTTGTATATGGAGAATTTAATGTATATTCTTTAGAAAGTATGTAGATCTATGAGATGAATCAGATTCAGGTTAAATACCACGGAAAGGTTACTTTATAGCTGGCAGTGGAAGTCACAAGCGTGATAAATTTAGGGGAGGAGGGATTAGTGAAATTGGGAGGTGGGGCAGATTCTGTGGTAGAGACAGTGGTCTGTTTTGTTTCTAGATGTTAGTTATGCATGACTGTCCAGAACTGGGAACATTAATTAAGCTGTGAACTTTTATTTTAAAATGTTCATTTTAAACTTAATTGTTTTAGGAAGAAAAAAGAATATCACATGTGCTCCTAATCTATAGCATCGTGTCATTATGTGCATAATGCTCGGTTATCCTAATAGTTTTCCTAAAATGATCACACTAGAGCTGTGACAACCTTAACTTTCCCTTACATAATTGTTTCCCTTATGGACAGGCAGTTATTTGTGGAATGATGTTTCGGTGCCCTGAAAATATCAAGTTTACCATTAGTCTTACATCAAATAATTTTAGTAACCACTCATGTTCCTTGCCTAAATCTATTAATCAATTTCTTTATTCATTAACTGTAACAAAATGGTGTTTATTCTCCTATAGTTTCTAAAGTTTGCTGCTGCTAAGTCACTTCAATCGTGTCCGACTCTGTGCGACCCCATAGACAGCAGCCCATCAGGCTCCCCCGTCCCTTGGATTCTCCAGGCAAGAACACTGGAGTGGGTTGCCATTTCCTTCTCCAATGCATGAAAGTGAAAAGTGAAAGTGAAGTTGCTCAGTCGTGTCTGACTCTTAGCGACCCCTTGGACTGCAGCCTACTAGGCTCCTCCATCCATGGGATTTTCCAGGCAAGAGCACTGGAGTGGGGTGCCACTGCCTTCTAAAGTTTATACACAAGTAAAAAGCAAATACAAGCCACTGCCTGTATGCTTCAATATATAGAAAGATGTGTCTTATACATATGCATATCTACACATACAAGTGCATGTTTTAACTCCCCCCTTGTAAAAACCCATTATACTATAAATTTCATATTACATGTTTATGCAATATGACTTATGAAAATCCCACCAAGTGTGTTAGTATATACAATTCAATACATCACTTTTTTAATTAGTCCACAACAGTATACAAATACACTCATTTATTCAGCCATTATTTTTCCCATTTTATGTTCCTACCAAGAATTTTGCAATTTATGTCCTTTATACACACACACATACACACATACACACATTCTTAATTATTGAAGGATTGATGTATTTTAAACCTATTAGATATTTTCATCTTGCTTTCAAAAAAAAAAAAAAATTTAGAACCATGTACATTTTTTCTATTGGTGTTTGAGAAAAGCTATTTATCTTATGCCAACTGGTACAAAATGATATTTTATTATTACTTTCTCTAATAGTTTGAGAATCTCTGCTTTAATTTGCAGAATAGTTCAATATATTTGTTTGTTATTAGTCTGGTTAAATTCTTTGCCCTCTATATCTTTTTTTTTTTTTTTTAAACTTTACATAACTGTATTAGTTTTGCCAAATATCAAAATGAATCCGCCACAGGTATACATGTGTTCCCCATCCTGAACCCTCCTCCCTCCTCCCTCCCCATTCCATCCCTCTGGGTCGTCCCAGTGCACCAGCCCCAAGCATCCAGTATCGTGCATCGAACCTGGACTGGCAACTCATTTCATGCATGATATTTTACATGTTTCAATGCCATTCTCCCAAATCTTCCCACCCTCTCCCTCTCCCACAGCATCCATAAGACTGTTCTATACATCAGTGTCTCTTTTGCTGTCTCGTACACAGGGTTATTGTTACCATCTTTCTAAATTCCATATATATGCGTTAGTATACTGTATTGGTGTTTTTCTTTCTGGCTTACTTCACTCTGTATAATAGGCTCCAGTTTCATCCACCTCATTAGAACTGATTCAAATGTATTCTTTTTAATGGCTGAGTAATACTCCATTGTGTATATGTACCACAGCTTTCTTATCCATTCATCTGCTGATGGACATCTAGGTTGCTTCCATGTCCTGGCTATTATAAACAGTGCTGTGATGAACATTGGGGTACTCGTGTCTCTTTCCCTTCTGGTTTTCTCAGTGTGTATGCCCAGCAGTGGGATTGCTGGATCATAAGACATGTCTATTTCCAGTTTTTTAAGGAATCTCCACACTGTTCTCCATAGTGGCTGTACAAGTTTGCATTCCCACCAACAGTGCAAGAGGGTTCCCTTTTCTCCACACCCTCTCCAGCATTTATTACTTGTAGACTTTTGGATCGCAGCCATTCTGACTGGTGTGAAATGGTACCTCATAGTGGTTTTGATTTGCATTTCTCTGATAATGAGTGATGTTGAGCATCTTTTCATGTGTTTGTTAGCCATCTGTATGTCTTCTTTGGAGAAATGTCTATTTAGTTCTTTGGCCCATTTTTTGATTGGGTCATTGATTTTTCTGGAGTTGAGCTGTAGGAGTTGCTTGTATATTCTCGAGATTAGTTGTTTGTCAGTTGCTTCATTTGCTATTATCTTCTCCCATTCTGAAGGCTGTCTTTTCACCTTGCTAATAGTTTCCTTTGATGTGCAGAAGCTTTTAAGCTTAATTAGGTCCCATTTGTTTATTTTTGCTTTTATTTCCAATATTCTGGGAGGTGGGTCATAGAGGATCCTGCTGTGATGTATGTCATAGAGTGTTTTGCCTATGTTCTCCTCTAGGAGTTTTATAGTTTCTGGTCTTACGTTTAGATCTTTAATCCATTTTGAGTTTATTTTTGTGTATGGTGTTAGAAAGTGTTCTAGTTTCATTCTTTTACAAGTGGTTGACCAGAGTTCCCAGCACCACTTGTTAAAGAGATTGTCTTTAATCCATTGTATATTCTTGCCTCCTTTGTCAAAGATAAGGTGTCCATATGTGCGTGGATTTATCTCTGGGCTTTCTATTTTGTTCCATTGATCTATATTTCTGTCTTTGTGCCAGTACCATACTGTCTTGATAACTGTGGCTTTGTAGTAGAGCCTGAAGTCAGGTAGGTTGATTCCTCCAGTTCCATTCTTCTTTCTCAAGATCGCTTTGGCTATTCAAGGTTTTTTGTATTTCCATACAAATTGTGAAATTATTTGTTCTAGCTCTGTGAAGAATGCTGTTGGTAGCTTGATAGGGATTGCATTGAATCTATAGATTGCTTTGGGTAGTATACTCATTTTCACTATATTGATTCTTCCAATCCATGAACATGGTATATTTCTCCATCTGTTAGTGTCCTCTTTGATTTCTTTCACCAGTGTTTTATAGTTTTCTATATATAGGTCTTTAGATTCTTTAGGTAGATATATTCCTAAGTATTTTATTCTTTCTGTTGCAATGGTGAATGGAATTGTTTCCTTAATTTCTCTTTCTGTTTTCTCATTATTAGTGTATAGGAATGCAAGGGATTTCTGGGTGTTGATTTTATATCCTGCAACTTTGCTATAGTCATTGATTAGTTCTAGTAATTTTCTGGTGGAGTCTTTAGGGTTTTCTATGTAGAGGATCATGTCATCTGCAAACAGTGAGAGCTTGACTTCTTCTTTTCCAATTTGGATTCCTTTTATTTCTTTTTCTGTTCTGATTGCTGTGGCCAAAACTTCCAAAACTATGTTGAATAGTAATGGTGAAAGTGGGCACCCTTGTCTTGTTCCTGACTTTAGAGGAAATGCTTTCAATTTTTCACCATTGAGGATAATGTTTGCTGTGGGTTTGTCATATATAGCTTTGATTATGTTGAGGTATGTTCCTTCTATTCCTGCTTTCTGGAGAGTTTTTATCATAAATGGATGTTGAATTTTGTCAAAGGCTTTCTCTGCATCTATTGAGATAATCATATGGTTTTTATTTTTCAATTTGTTAATGTGGTGTATTACATTGATTGATTTGCGGATATTGAAGAATCCTTGCATCCCTGGGATAAAGCCCACTTGGTCATGGTGTATGATCTTTTTAATGTGTTGTTGGATTCTGATTGCTAGAATTTTGTTAAGGATTTTTGCATCTATGTTCATCAGTGATATTGGCCTGTAGTTTTCTTTTTTTGTGGGATCTTTGTCAGGTTTTGGTATTAGGGTGATGGTGGCCTCATAGAATGAGTTTGGAAGTTTACCATCCTCTGCAATTTTCTGGAAGAGTTTGAGCAGGATAGGTGTTAGCTCTTCTCTAAATTTTTGGTAGAATTCAGCTGTGAAGCCGTCTGGACCTGGGCTTTTGTTTGCTGGAAGATTTTTTATTACAGTTTCAATTTCCGTGCTTGTGATGGGTCTGTTAAGATTGTCTATTTCTTCCTGATCGAGTTTTGGAAAGTTGTACTTTTCTAAGAATTTGTCCATTTCTTCCTCGTTGTCCATTTTATTGGCATATAGTTGTTGATAGTAGTCTCTTATGATCCTTTGTATTTCTGTGTTGTCTGTTGTGATCTCTCCATTTTCATTTCTAATTTTATTGATTTGATTTTTCTCCCTTTGTTTCTTGATGAGTCTGGCTAATGGTTTGTCAATTTTATTTATCCTTTCAAAGAACCAGCTTTTGGTTTTGTTGATTTTTGCTATGGTCTCTTTTGTTTCTTTTGCATTTATTTCTGCTCTAATTTTTAAGATTTCTTTCCTTCTACTAACCCTGGGGTTCTTCATTTCTTCCTTTTCTAGTTGCTTTAGGTGTAGAGTTAGGTTATTTATTTGACTTTTTTCTTGTTTCTTGAGGTGTGCCTGTATTGCTATGAACTTTCCCCTTAGGACTGCTTTTACCGTGTCCCACAGGTTTTGGGTTGTTGTGTTTTCATTTTCATTCGTTTCTATGCAAATTTTGATTTCTTTTTTGATTTCTTCTGTGATTTGTTGGTTATTCAGCAGCGTGTTGTTCAGCCTCCATATGGTGGATTTTTTAATAGTTTTTCTCCTGTAATTGAGATCTAATCTTACTGCATTGTGGTCAGAAAAGATGCTTGGAATGATTTCTATGTTTTTGAATTTACCAAGGCTAGCTTTATGGCCCAGGATGTGATCTATCCTGGAGAAGGTTCCATGTGCACTTGAGAAGAAGGTGAAATTCATTGTTTTGGGATGAAATGTCCTATAGATATCAATTAGGTCTAACTGGTCTATTGTATCGTTTAAAGTTTGTGTTTCCTTGTTGATTTTCTGTTTAGTTGATCTATCCATAGGTGTGAGTGGGGTATTAAAGTCTCCCACTATTATTGTGTTGTTGTTAATTTCTTCTTTCATACTTGTTAGCATTTGTCTTACATACTGCGGTGCTCCCGTGTTGGGTGCATATATATTTATAATTGTTATATCTTCTTCTTGGATTGATCCTTTGATCATTATGTAGTGACCATCTTTGTCTCTTTTCACAGTCTTTGTTTTAAAGTCTATTTTATCTGATATGAGTATTGCTACTCCTGCTTTCTTTTGGTCCCTATTTGCATGGTAAATCTTTTTCCAGCCCTTCACTTTCAGTCTGTTTGTGTCCCCTGTTTTGAGGTGGGTCTCTTGTAGACAACATATGCAGGGGTCTTGTTTTTGTATCCATTCAGCCAGTCTTTGTCTTTTGGTTGGGGCACTCAACCCATTTACGTTTAAGGTAATTACTGACAAGTATGACCCCGTTGCCATTTACTTTATTGTTTTGGGTTCGAATTTATACACAATTTTTGTGTTTCCTGTCTAGAGAATATCCTTTAGTATTTGTTGGAGAGCTGGTTTGGTGGTGCAGAATTCTCTCAGCTTTTGCTTGTCTGAAAAGCTTTTGATTTCTCCTTCATACTTGAATGAGATCCTTGCTGGGTACAATAATCTGGGCTGTAGGTTATTTTCTTTCATCATTTTAAGTATGTCTTGCCATTCCCTCCTGGCTTGAAGAGTTTCTATTGAAAGATCAGCTGTTATCCTTATGGGAATTCCCTTGTGTGTTATTTGTTGTTTTTCCCTTGCTGCTTTTAATATTTGTTCTTTGTGTTTGATCTTGGTTAATTTGATTAATATGTGTCTTGGGGTGTTTCGCCTTGGGTTTATCCTGTTTGGGACTCTCTGGGTTTCTTGGACTTGGGTGATTATTTCCTTCCCCATTTTAGGGAAGTTTTCAACTATTATCTCCTCAAGTATTTTCTCATGGTCTTTCTTTCTGTCTTCTTCTTCTGGGACCCCTATGATTCGAATGTTGTAGCGTTTAATATTGTCCTGGAGGTCTCTGAGATTGTCCTCATTTCTTTTAATTCATTTTTCTTTTATCCTCTCTGATTCATTTATTTCTACCATTCTATCTTCTATCTCACTAATCCTATCTTCTGCCTCTGTTATTCTACTATTTGTTGCCTCCAGAGTGTTTTTAATTTCACTTATTGCATTATTCATTATATATTGACTCTTTTTTATTTCTTCTAAGTCCTTGTTAAACCTTTCTTGCATCATCTCAATCCTTGCCTCCAGGCTATTTATCTGTGATTCCATTTTAATTTCAAGATTTTGGATCAATTTCACGATCATTATTCGGAATTCTTTATCAGGTAGATTCCCTATCTCTTCCTCTTTGGTTTGGTTTGGTGGGCATTTATCCTGTTCCTTTATCTGCTGGGTATTCCTCTGTCTCTTCATCTTGTTTAAATTTCTGAGTTTGGGGTGTCCTTTCTGTATTCTGGCAGTTTGTGGAGTTCTCTTTATTGTGGCGTTTCCTCGCTGTGTGTGGGTTTGTACAGGTGGCTTGTCAAGGTTTCCTGGTTAGGGAAGCTTGTGTCGATGTTCTGGTGGATGGAGTTGTATTTCTTCTCTCTGGAGTGTAATGAAATGTCCAGTAATGAGTTATGAGATGTCTATGGTTTTGGGGTGACTTTGGGCAGCCTGTATCTTGAAGCTCAGGGCTGTGTTCCTTTGTTGCTGGAGAATTTGCTTGTTATGTCTTTCCCTGGAACTTGTTGGCCCTTGTGTGGTGCTTGGTTTCAGTGTCGGTATGGAGGCGTTTGATGAGCTCCTGTCAATTAATGTTCCTTGGAGTCAGGAGTTCCCTGGAGTCAGGGTTTGGACTTAAGCCTCCTACTTCCAGTTATCGGTCTTAATTTTACAGTAGTTTCAAAACTTCTCCTTCTATACAGCACCACTGATAAAACATCTACGTTAAAGATGAAAAGTTTCTCTACTGTGAGGGTCACTCAGAGAGGTTCACAGCGTTACATGGAGAAGAGAAGAGGGAGGAGGGAGTTAGAGGTGACCCAAATGAGATGAGGTGGAATCAATAGTGGAGAGAGTGGGCTAGCCAGTAGTCACTTCCTTATGTGCACTCCACAACTGGACCGCTCAGAGATGTTCACGGAGTTATACAGGGAAGAGAAGAAGGAGGCAGGAGACAGAGGTGGCCAGAAGGATAAAAGGGGGAAATGAAAAGGAGGGAGACAGATCCAGCCAGTAATCAGTTCCTTAAGTGTTCTCCACCGTCTGGAACACACAGAAATTCACAGAGTTGGGTAGAGTAGAGAGGGGTTAGGGAGGAGATACAGGTGACCTGGTGGAGAAAATGGAGAGTCCAAAGGGAGAGAGAGCAGTCAAGCCAGTAATCTCGTACACTAGTGAAAAATGGGTCCTGAAGATTGGGTTCTTAAAGGTACAAAATTGGTAACAAATACATAAAAACAAAAATTAGAAATCTAGAGTAGAGTTTGGAATTTCAAAAATGCGATGTTAATGAAAAGAAGAAGGAAAAGAAAGAGAGAAAAAACGAACAAAGAAAAACAAACAAGGTCGTGAAAATTATAAAGAAACTACAGGTACAAAATTGATAACTAATACCAAAAAGCAAAAATTAAAAATCTAGAGTAGAGTTTGGAGTTTCAAAAATACAACGTTAAAAAAAAAAAAAGAAGAAAAAGAAGAAAAATAAAGAGAGAAAACAAACAAACCAACAAAAACAATGTCACAAAAATTATAAAGAAAATACAGGTACAAAATTGATATCAAATACCAAAAAGCATAAATTAAAAATCTTGAGTAGAGTTTGGAATTGCAGATATACGATGTTATATAAAAGAAGAAGAGAAAGAAACAGAGGGAAAAAAAAATCACAGAAATAATGAAAAAAACTATAGGTACAAAATTGATAACATATATCAAAAGGCTAAAATTAAAAATCTAGAGTAGATTTTGGAATTTCAAAAATACAATGTTAAAGAAAATAAGAAAAAGAAAAAAGAAGAAAAAAAACACGGTCAAAAAATTATAAAATATATATATGAAGTTTGCTGAAGAAGAAAAAAAAATAGGGTCTTTTTTTTTTTTTTTTGCAAAGTAATAGTTATAAAAGTGAAAATTAAAGGACAATAGAGGACTTAAAAAATTTTTTTTTAATTAAAAAAAGAAAAAAAAGAAAGATTGATTGTAAAAATAGTAAAAATATATCTAGGTCTTTCTCTGGTTTTGTTGTGAGTATTGTGGGTTCATTCATTTTTGGCAGTTCCTTAGTCCGACTTATATTTCTCAAGATCTATAGGCCCCTTCCTATGTAATCCGTAGTAACCACAGGGTTTTAATCTATGGCCTGTAGCTTCCAAGGCATTTCCCTCTGTTATAGCTTCTTCTGTTTGCTGGTCTCTTCAGTGTCTGGTTCCCGCCCTGACACAAAGGGGATGGTTGAGGACACTATTTTTTTTTTTTTTTTTTTTTTTTTTTTTTTAGGCTCACTTGTTCAGCCGCGCTGTGGGGAGGGAGGGAGGGATGCTGCAAACAGATAACACTGGCGTGCGCTCGCACTGCCTCAGCCACACTGGGTCTGCCCCCGCTCACGGCGCGTGTAGCCTCCCTGCCCACACTGCTTGGGCTCTAGGTTGTTCCGCCGGGAACAATCAGAGGCCGGCCCTGGGTTGAGCTCCCAGGTCCAAGCCGCTCAGGTTCAGGCACTCGGGTAGTCCTCAGAGGCGCAGACTCGGTTGGGCCTGCGTTTTGTGTTCTTCCCAGATCCGAGCAGCTCAGGTGATGAGGTGTTTGGCGGGCGCCAATGCTGCGACTTATCGCCTCCCCGCCACTTGGTTATCTGGGTGTAAAACCGGCGCACCTTCTCAGGCAGATGTTGACCATCCAGACCCCCAAGAAGTTTTAGTTAGCAAAGAAGCCTGCTTACAGTTTTATAGATAGGGTCTCTCTGGGGCTGCGATTGCCCCCTTCTGGCTCTGGCTGCCTGTCACCGGAGGGGGAAGGTCTGCAGCCGGCTATCTCTGTTCAGTCCTTTGTTCCGTGCGCGGGCCTGTCGGTGTCTTAGGTTAGGGCTGGCTTTTCGCGTGGTAGATATCCCACAGTCTGGTTTGCTAGCCCAAATTATTTCGCTCAGATAGTGCTCAGGACATTCGGGCCGATACTTACTCTTAGGGACACAGCCCGCGCCGCACTTCCCTGCCCAGCCCCCGCTTGCTAATGCCGTGTGCAGGCGTCTGCGCTGCTTCTCCGCTGGGGGAGTTCCCGTAGGGCTCACAATCCGCGATTTTTAATTGTTTATTTTTTTTTCCCCTCCCTTTTATGTTGCCCTCTGTGCTTCCAAAGCTCGGCACAGATTCGGCAGTGAGAGGGTTTCCTGGTGTTTGGAAACTTCTCTCTTTTTAAGACTCCCTTCCCGGGAAGGAACTCCGTCCCTCCCTCTTTTGTCTCTTTTTTTGTCTTTTATATTTTTTCCTATCTCCTTTCGAAGAGTTGGGCTGCTTTTCTGGGTGCCTGATGTCCTCTGCCAGCATTCAGAAGTTGTTTTGTGGAATTTACTCGACGTTTAAAAGCTCTTTTGATGAATTTGTGGGGGAGAAAGTGTTCTCCCCGTCCTACTCCTCCGCCATCTTGGCTCCTCCTCTGCCCTCTATATCTTTGATTTATTTATACTTTTACACTCAATTGATAAGAAATCTTTACAAACAGCATTGTCAGGATATAGAATTCTAGCTTTAAAATATTTAAATCAAAATTTTTAAGTATTTTTAATGAGTTTCTTAAGAATCCACTTTAGTGATATGAAACCTGATGCCTCTATGATTTTTATACTCTGTTAAGTAACAAGTTATTGTTGTTTTTCTTGCTGGCGTCATTGAGAATTTCAACTTTATCTCTGGGGTTCAGAAATTTCACAAAAATAAAAATGAGCCTCTATTATTTATTCCTACTCAATATTTGACTATCTTAATTCTAAATACTCATGTCTTTACTTCCTTTAATTATTTCCTTCTAATTTCTTTTTTTTTTTTTATTCTCTAGAATTCCTAATTGGCTATAGTCTGCCGTTTTACTTTTTCCCTTAATTTTTAAGAATTATGTGTTTTTTTATGACATTCTAGGTTTTTGTTTTTAGTGTGGTCTAGGAAATAACCTCACATTTATCTTTCCATTACCTACTTTGTTCTTAAGCTATGTTCATTTCTTAATGTAACAATTTTACCAGTATTTTAAAAGTCAACATTCATTCCTTATTCATTCATTCATGAATATTTATTGAATACATGAGGAATATATTGGAGACTACAGAGGTATAAATAGAATCCTATATGCAATGACACACAGTGATCCTATTCTGATAGCTCATCCAAGGATCAGAGCACTGCCTTGATGCAGGTGTGCAGCTGCAAAGTGAGAAAGAATTATTTATTGAAAATGCAGACTCCAGTATTCTTGCCTGGTAAATTCCATGGACAGAGGAGCCTGGAGGGCTGCACTCCATGGGGTCACATGACTAGGCACACATGCATGAGATGGGTGGAGGGAAATGGAAATGGGCTGGTAGCAATAAACAGAGGCAGAACTAAAACAAAAAACAAAAAACAAAAAAACATGAAAATGAAGAGTGCCTATGTCAGAGTGGAGAAGCTCACAACAGATAACATTGCATATATGCTTGCTAGTTGATAAATCTCAGCTATGTCCTGTGTGTACAACATCTGATGAGATGTTCAGCAAAGCTGTAATTAATTACTGATAAGAGAAATGAGTCTCAGAAGGGAAATCCCTAACATCACTGAAATTTCTAATTCTCTTTTATCTGCTTGTTTCCTTTTCTTTCAAATAAACCACAATTCCCAGTGATCTCTGGAAGAGTGATAATGCCATTTGATACTCTAGAAAGGAAGAAGAGAAAACTGATACTGCCTGGACATGAAGAAAAGTGGATGAAGAAAGCACCTTTTCAAAAGTGGATACATGGCTTTCCATATAGCAAAAATAAAATAAACAAAAACAGAAAAGGAGTGAAATTATTGAAACAGAGCAAGAGAAGAAGATAATGTGTACAATAGGCAACAGTCAGAAATATAATGAAAAGAAACAGTCCCAGGACATCACTTGTCTTAGCATCATTGTCCCATTTGCTCTCTAAATGCTATGCCTTCAAAAGTAGGAGTGAAGAGGAGACCCCTAAAGCCACAGTGCCCTTGCAAAGATTGCTCTTCTTCAGGTAGGTGGAAAGGATAGTTAGGGTGTCTGGGATACCCATGGACAACTGCTATATTTTAAATGGGTAACCATCAAGGACCTACCGTATAGGTCCTTGCTCAGTGTTATGTGGCAGCGAACCCTGCTCAATGTTATATGGCAGCCTGGATCGAAGGGAAGTTTGGGGGAGAATGGATACATGTAAATGTATGGCTGAGTTGCTCTGCTACACACCTGAAACTATCACAACATTGTTAATCAGCTATTCTAGAGTAAAAAGTTAAAAGTTTAAAACAATTAAAAATGCCATCTTAAGTTTTCAAATATAAAAAAGCCATACCTTCCACTAACTTCTGAGAAGTGTGAGGACTCCCAATGTTATCCATTACAGGTCAGAACAAGGTATTGGAAAGAACAATAATTTGAAATGAGCTATGGGTTCTGGTTGTAGATAGAGTACACAGCCTCTGAAATGGTTTCCAGTTCATCCATGTCCTCATATCTGTGCCTTTGTGCAATCCACCCTCCCTCCACTTCCCTGCTTACTCCATCAATATTCACAGCCTTTTCAGTACAACCTGCCTTAGAGATTCTGAGCACTGACTGAATCATAGTTAGTTAGTTAATTAGTTCACTCGCTCAGTCATGTTGAACTCTTTGCAACCCATGGACTGCAGCATGCCAGGCCTCCCTGTCCATCACCAACTCCTGTAGTTTACTCAAACTCATGTCCATCGAGTGGGTGATGTCATCCAACAATGTCATCCTCTGCCGTGCCCTTCTCCTCCTTCCCTCAATCTTTCCCAGCATCAGGGTCTTTTCAAATGAGTCAGCTCTTCGCATCAGGTGGCCAAAGTATTGGAGTTTCAGCTTTAGCATCACTCCTTCCAATGAACACCCAAGACTGATCTCCTTTAGAATGGAATGGCTGGAACTTCCTGCAGTCCAAGGGACTCTCAGGAGTCTTCTCTAACACCACAGTTCAAAAGCATCAATTCTTTAGCGCTCAGCTTTCTTCACAGTCCAACTCTCACATCCATACATGATTACTGGAAAACCCATAGCCTTGACTAGATGGACCTTTGTTGGCAAAGTAATGTCTCTGCTTTTTAATAGGCTGTCTGGGTTGGTCATAACTTTTCTTCCAAGAGGTAAGCTTCTTTTAATTTCATGGCTGCAGTCACCATCTGAAGTGATTTTGGAGCCCAGAAAAATAAAGTCAGCCACTGTTTTTACTGTTTCCCCATCTATTTGCAATGAAGTGATGGGACCAGATACCATGATCTTAGTTTTCTGAATGTTGAGCTTTAAGCCAAATTTTTCACTCTCCCCTTTCACTTTCATCAAGAGGCTCTCTTCTTCCGTTTCTGCCATAAGGGTGGTGTCATCTGCAAATCTGATGTAATTGATATTTCTCCTTGCAATTTTGATTCCAGCTTGTGCTTCATCCAGCCCAGCGTTTCTCATGATGTACTCTGCATATAAGTTAAATAAGAAGGTTGACAATATACAGCCTTGACATACTCCTTTTCCTATTTGGAATCAGTCTGTTGTTCCTTGTCCAGTTCTAACTGCTGCTTCCTGACCTGCATACAGATTTCTCAAGAGGCAGGTCAGGTGGACTGGTTTTCCCATCTTTTTCAGAATTTTTCACAGTTTATTGTGATCCACACAGTCAAAGGCTTTGGCATAGTCAATAAAGCAGAAACAGATATTTTTATGGAACTCTCTTGTTTTTTTTGATGATCCAGCAGATATTGGCAATTTGATCTCTGGTTCCTCTGCCTTTTCTAAAACCAGCTTGAACATCTGGAAGCTCATGGTTGACTTATTGCTGAAGCGTGGCTTGGAGAATGTTGAGCATTACTTTACTAGCGTGTGAGATGAGTGCAATTGTGTGTAATTTGAGTATTCTTTGGCATTGCCTTTCTTAGGGATTGGAATGAAAACTGACCATTTCCAGTCCTTTGGCTACTGCTGAGTTTTCCAAATTTGCTGACATACTGAGTGTAGCACTTTCACAGCATCATCTTTTAGGATTTGAAATAGCTCAACTGGAATTCCATCACCTCCACTAGTGATGCTTCCTAAGGCCCACTTGACTTTGGATTCCAGGATGTCTGGCTCTAGGTGAGTGATAACATCATCATGGTTTCTGAGTTGTGAAGATCTTTTTTGTATAATTCTTCTCTGTAGTTTTTCCACCTCTTCTTAATATTTTCTGCTTCTGTTAGCTCAATACCGTTTCTGTCCGTTATTGTGCCCACCTTTGCATGAAATGTTTCCTTGGTATCTCTAATTTTCTTGAAGAGATCTCTAGTCTTTCCCATTCTATTTTTTCCTCTATTTCTTTGCATTGATCAATGAGGAAGGCTTTCTTATCTCTCCTTGCTATTCTTTGGAACTCTGCATTCAAAAACGTATCTCTTTCCTTTTCTCCTTTGCTTTTCACTTCTCTTCTTTTCACAGCTATTTGTAAGTCCTCCTCAGACAGCCATTTTGCTTTTTTGCATTTCTTTTGCTTGGGGGCAGTCTTGATCCCTGTCTCCTTTACAATGTCAAAAAACCTCCATCCATAGTTGATCACGTGCTCTATGAGATCTAGTCCCTTAAATCTATTTCTCACTTCCACTGTACAATCATAAGGGATTTGATTTAGGTCATACCTGAATGGTCTAGTGGTTTTCCCCTCTTTCTTCAATTTAAGTGTGAATTTGCCAATAAGGAGTTCATGATCTGAGCCATAGTCAGCTCCCGGTCTTGTTTTTGCTGACTGTATAGAGCTTCTCCATCATTGGCTACAAAGAATATAATCGATCTGATTTCAGAATTGACCATCTGGTGATTTCCATGTGTAGAGTCTTCTCTTGTGTTGTTGGAAGAGCCTGTTTGCTATGACCAGTGAGTTCTGTTGGCTAAACGCTATTAGCCTTTGCCCTGCTTCATTTTGTACTCCAAGGCCAAATTTGCCTGTTACTCCAGGTATTTCTTGACTTCCTACTTTTGTATTCCAGTCCCCTATAATGAAAAGGACATCTTTTTTGAGTGTTAGTTCTAAAAGGTCTTGTAGGTCTTTATAGAATCATTCAATTTGAAATTCTTCAGCATTACCGGTCAGGACATAGACTTGGATTACTGTGATATTGAATGGTTTGCCTTGGAAACGAACAGAGATCATTCTGTCGTTTTTGAGATTGCATCCAAATACTGTATTTCGGACTGTTTGTTGACTATGATGGCTACTCCATTTCTTCTAAGGGATTCATGCCCACAGTAGTAGATATAATGCTCATCTGAGTTAAATTCACCCATTCCAGTCCATCTTAGTTCACTGATTCCTAGAATCTGAATTCTAGGAATCACTAGGAATGAGTAACTAATTCCCAGTGGTCATCTCTTGTTTGACCACTTCCAATTTTCCTTGATTCATGGATCTAACATTCCAGGTTCCTATGCAACATTTCTCTTTATGACATTGGACCTTGCTTCTATCACCACTCCCATCCACAACTGGGTGTTGTTTTTGCTTTGGCTCCATCCCTTTAGTCTTTCTGGAATTATTTCTCCACTGATCTCCAGTAGCATATTGGACACCTACCAACCTGGGGAGTTCATCTTTCAGTGTCCTATCTTTTTGCCTTTTCATACTGTTCATGGGGTTCTCAAGGAAAGACTACTGAAACGGTTTGCCATTCCCTTTTCCAGTGGACCACCTTCTGTCAGACTTCTCCACCACGACCTGTCCATCTTGGGCGGCCCCACATGGCCCCACATGGCATGGCTTAGTTTCACTGAGTTAGACAAGGCTGTGGTCCATGTGATCAAATTGGCTAGTTGTATGTGATTGTGGTTTCAGTCTGTCTGCCCTCTGATGCCCTCTCAGTGCCTACCACCTTACTTGGGTTTCTCTTACCTTGGCCGTGGAGTACCTCTTCACGGCTGTTCTAGCAAAGAGCACCCGCTGCTCCATACATTGGACATGGCGTAGCTCCTCTCGGCCACCACCCCTGACCCTGGACAGGGGATAGCTCCTCTCAGCTGCACCTGCACCACACAGCTGCCGCTCCTGCACCATACACTCAATCAATACCTGACTGTACCAGTCATCATGAGAAATACAATTGTCCTCAGCTATCTTCATGTCTTACCAGATATTTATCTCCTGATCCCTAAACCCTTTCACCCTGCACTCTAGAACACAGAATTCATTATTAGAATAATCTCCCAGATCTTTTTTATTGTTCCTGTGAATATTCACTTCTGATACCTGACTCCTCCCTGAAATTCAGACTTCCCTTGCAGCTCTCTTAATTTTCTTTTCTATATCCCTTATCCTACTAGGTTGAAGGTGATGAAGGTGTCCTTGCTTCATGTCATTTCTTCCAACCTTACACACACTCACTTTAAAAAAAAAAACTGTAGATTTGAGGCTCTATTAGATCATCTCACCCACTATCCTTTTTTTCTGCATCATGTAGAGACTTCAGTTCACTCCCTTTGTTCCTTCAAGATTGTAGCTTCTAATATAATCTCCACAATCATTCTCATAATTTTGATAAGTTTCCAATCAACATATAAGTAGTTTTTCTAACCCACTGCCTCTGAATGCTTTGACCTTCACTCCAGTGATTACCTTATTCACAGTCTCTCTACCTCACCTCAGGATGGTCCAAATGGCCATTATCAAAAAGTATACAAATATACCAAGAAGAAAAGAGAAATAACACAAATAAAATGAAAAAAGATACATAACAACTGATATACAGAAAATCATAAGAGAATACTATGAACAATTATATGCTAACACATCTGATGGCCTAAAAGAAATGGATAAGTTTCTAGAAACATACAGCAAGCACACTAAAATTTAATAAAGAAAAAATACATCATTTGAACAGACTGATCACAAGGAGTGAGATAGAATCTGTAGTTCAAAAACTCCCTACACACAAAAGTGCAGGACCATGTCTGGATGGATGAATCACAAGCTGGAATCAAGATTGCCAGGAGAAATATCAACAACCTCAGATATGCAGATGATACTATTCAAATGGCAGAAAGCAAAGAAGAACTAAAGAGCCTCTTGAAGCTGCAAGAGGAGAATTAAAAAGCCAGCTTAAAACTTGACATTCAAAAACTAAGATCATGGTATCTGGTCCATCACTTCATTGCAAATAGATGGGGAAACAATGAAAACAGTGGCAGATTCTATTTTCTTAGGCCCCAAAATCATTGCAGACAGTGACTGCAGCCATGCAATTAAAATGCTTGCTCCTTGGAAGAAAAGCTATAACAAACATAGACAGCATATTAAAAAGTAGAGACATTATTTTGCTGACAAAGGTCCATCTAGTCAAAGATGGTTTTTCCAGTAGTCAAGTTTGGATGTGAGAGTTGGGCCATAAAGAAGGCTGAGCACTGAAGAATTAAAGCTTTTGAACTGTGGTGTTGGAGAAGTCTCTTGAGAGTCCCTTTGACAGCAAGGAGACTGCAAAGAGTTGGACATGACTTACTGAGTGAACAACAAAAGCAATATGGCTTCACAGACGAATTCTATCAAACATACAAAGAACTTACACCGAGTCTTTTCAAACCTTCCAAAAAATTGAAGAGGGGGAACCCTCCCAAAGCCTTTTTATGAGGCCACAATCACCCTGAAACCAAAAACCAGAGGAATATATATCCAAAAAAGAAAATAACAGGCCAATATCTTTGATGAATATAGATCCAAAAATTCTTGACAAAATATTAGCCAACTAAATCCAGAAACACATCAAAAAGGTTATATATCAAGTGGGACTCATCCAAGGTTCATAAGGATGGGTCAACATATGCAAATCAATCAACATGATGCAACACATAAACAAAAGGAAAAAAAAATGACACAATCATCCAAATAGATGCATAAGCATTTGACAAAATTCAACACCCATTCATGATAAAAACTCTTACCAAAGTGGGTGTAGAATAACATAACTCAATATAATAAAAGACATTTATAACAAACTCACAACCAATAAAATACTAAATGATGAAAAACTCAAAACATTCCCACTAAAATCTGGAACAAGACAAGGATGCTCACTCTCATTTCTTCTTTTCAACATAGTATCAGAAGTCCCAGCCACAAAAATCAGACAAGAAATAAAAGGTATCCAAATTAGAAAGGAAGAGGTAAAACTGTAATTATATGCAGATGACATGATACTATAGATAGAAAAACCTAAAGACTCCACACAGAAACTACCAGAACTGATAAATTCAACAAGGTAGCAGGATACAAGATTAACATACAGAAATAGATTGCATGTCTTTACACCAACAACAAAATATCAGAAAGGGAATTAGAAAAACAGTATCTTTTAAAATCATATTCCCCAAAACAAAATACTTAGGAATAAACCTGACAAAAAGGATGAAAGAGATATATGTTAAGAACTATAAACATTAATAAATGAGACTAAAGATAACTTAAAGAAATGAAAAAATATTTCATGCTCTTGAAGAACTGTGTGTACACACTTAGTCACTCAGTCATATCAGCTCTTTGCGACCCCAGGGACTGTAGCCTGCCAGGATCCTCTGTCCATGGAATATTCCAGGAAAGAATATTTTAGTGGGTTGCCATTTCCTACTCCAGGGGATCTTCCTGGCCCAGGGATTGAACCTGTTATCTCTTGCACTGGCAGGTGAATTCTTTACCACCATGCCACCTGAAAGACCATCTTGAAGAATTAATATTGCTAAAATTGCCATAATATCTAATCTACTGATTTAATGTGATTCCTATCAAACTACCCATAGCATTTTTCACAGAACTAGAACAAATAACTAAAATTTATATGGAACCATAAAAGGCCCAGAAATGCGAAAGCAATCCAAGGGGTAAAAAAGAACAAAGCAAGAAGCATAATCCTCTCAGACTTCAGACAATATTACAATGCTACAGCGTGCTATTGGCATAAAAACAGACATGTGTATTAAAGGAACAGAAGAGAATACCCAGAAATAAACTCAGACAATTACAGTCAATTAATCTTTAACAAAGGAGGCAAGATACACAAAT
Source organism: Bubalus kerabau (assembly GCF_029407905.1). Classification (NCBI taxonomy): domain Eukaryota; kingdom Metazoa; phylum Chordata; class Mammalia; order Artiodactyla; family Bovidae; genus Bubalus; species Bubalus kerabau. Next base: position 71,881,244 of record NC_073628.1, read on the forward strand.
GCTAAATGAAAAATAAGAGCTGAACTAGATCGCCACTCCAGGTGTGATGCATGAGACAGGTTTGCTCAGGGCTGGTGCACTGGGATGACCCTGAGGGATGGAAGGGGAGGGAGATGGGACGGGGGTTCAGGATTGGGTACATAGGTATACCCATGGCTGATTCATGTCAATGTACGGCAAAAACCAGTACAATATTGCCAAGTAATTATCCTCCAATTAAAATAAATTGATAAATTAAAAAAAAACTACAAAAATGAACCCCAAATAAATAAGAAATTGGTAACTGTTTTTTAGTCACTAAATCATGTCCAACTATTTGAGACCCATGGACTACAACAGGCCAGGCTTCTCTGTCCTACACCATCTCCCGGAACTTGCTCAGATCACATCCACTGAGTCAGTGGTACCGTCGAACCATCTCATCCTCCTCTGTCATCCCCTTCTCTTCCTGCCTTCAATCATTCCAACATCAGCGTCTTTTAGAATGAGAAGACTGCCTGCATCAGGTAGCCAAAGTACTGGAGCTTTAGCTTCAGCATCAGTCCCTCCAATGAATATCCCAGGATGATTTCCTTTAGGATTAACTGGTTTGATCTCCTTACTGTCCAAGGGACTCTCCAGAGCCTTCTCCAACACCACAGTTCAAAAGCATTTGTTTTTTGGCTATCAATCCTCTTTATGGTCTGACTCTCACATCTGTATATGACTACTGCAAAAATCAAAGCTCTGACTATATAGACCGTTGGCAGCAAAGTGATGTCTCTGCTTTTTAATACACTGTCTAGGTTTGTCATAGCTTTTCTTCCAAGGAATAAGCACTTTTAATTTCATGGCTGCAGTTACCATCTGAAGAGATTTCAGAGCCAAAGAAAATCTGCCACTGTTTCCATTTTCCCCCATCTATTTCTCATGAAGTGACAGGACTGACGTTAGTTTTCTGAATGTTAAGTTTTAAGCTAGTTTTTCGCTCTTCCTAAATTGGTAATAGGAACATGCATATTGATAATTATCTTAAATGTAAATAGATGAAACTCTCCAACCAAAAGACAGAGACTTGTTGAATGGATACAAAAACAAGACTCATAAACAGGCTGTCTACAAGAGACTGATCTCAGCCCTACGGACAAATATACACTGAAAGGGGATGGAAAAGATATTCTATGCAAATGGATATCAGAAGAAAGCTGAAGTAGTAATACTCATAGCAGACAGACTAGAAAGAAAAGACTATTACAAGAGAAAAGGAGGACACTACATAATAATCAAGGAATCAATCCTAGGAGAAAATATAATAATTGTAAATATTTACATCAGTGAGTCAGTCAGTTCAGTCACTCAGTCGTGTCCAACTTTTTGTGACCCCATGAATCACAGCACGCCAGGCCTCCCTGTCCATCACCAACTCCCAGAGTTCACTCCGACTCATGTCCATTGAGTCGGTGATGTCATCCAGCCATCTCATCCTCTGTCGTCCCCTTTTCCTCCTGCCCCTAATCACTCCCAGCATCAGAGTCTTTTCCAATGAGTCAACTCTTCGCATGAGGTGGCCAAAGTACTGGAGTTTCAGCTTTAGCATCATTCCTTCCAAAGAACACCCAGGGCTAATCTCCTTTAAAATGGACTGGTTGTATCTCCTTGCAGTTCAAGTGGCTCTCAAGAGTCTTCTCCAACACCACAGTTCAAAAGCATCAATTCTTCGGCACTCAGCCTTCTTCACAGTCCAACTCTCACATCCATACATGACCACTGGAAAAACCATAACCTTGACTAGACGGACCTTTGTGGCAAAGTAATGTCTCTGCTTTTAAATATTCTATCTAAGTTGGTCATAACTTTCCTTCCAAGCAGTAAGCATCTTTTAATTTCATGGCTGCAGTCACCATCTGCAGTGATTTTGGAGCCCCAAAAATTTAATCAGCCACTGTTTCCACTGTTTCCCCATCTATTTCCCATGAAGTGATGGGACCAGGTACCATGATCTTCATTTTCTGAATGTTGAGCTTTAAGCCAACTTTTTCACTCTCCTCTTTCACTTTCATCAAGAGGCTCTTTAGTTCTTCTTCACTTTCTGCCATAAGGGTGGTGTCATCTGCATATCTGAGGTTATTGATATTTCTCCCAGCAATCTTGATTCCAGCTTGTGCTTCTTCCAGCCCAGTGCTTTTCATGATGTACTCTGCATATAAATTAAATAAGCAGGGTGACAGTATACAGCCTTGACGTACTCCTTTTCCTATTTGGAACCAGTCTGTTGTTCCATGTCCAGTTCTAACTGTTGCTTCCTGACCTGCATATAGGTTTCTACCCAACATAAAGTCTCAGTGGAAAACTAACTCCAGAAAGAATGAAAAGACAGAGCCAAAGCAAAAACAACACCCAGTTATGGATGTAGCTGGTGATGGAACTAAAGTCTGATGCTGTAAAGAGCAATATTGCATAGGAACCTGGAATGTTAGGTCCATGTATCAAGGCAATTTGGAAGTGGTCAAACAGGAGATGGCAAGAGTGAACATCAACATTTTAGGAATCAGCAAACTAAAATGGAATGGAATGGGTGAATTTAACTCAGATGACCATTGTATCTACTACTGTGGGCAATAATCTCTAAGAAGAATTGGAGTAGCCACCATGGTCAACAAAAGAGTCCAAAATACAGTACTTGGATGCAATCTCAAAAATAACAGAATGATCTCTGTTCATTTCCAAAGCAAACCATTCAATATTACAGTTATCCAAGTCTATGCCCCAACCAATAATGCTGAAGATGCTGAAATTGAATGATTCTATGAAGACCTACAAATCCTTTTAGAACTCACACCCAAAAAGATGTCCTTTTCATTATAGGGGACTGGAATACAAAAGTAGGAAGTCAAGAAATACCTGGAGTAATGGGCAAATTTGGCTTTGGAGTACTGAATGAAGCAGGGCAAAGGCTAATCGAGTTTGGTGAAAAAAATGCACTGGTCATAGAAAACAGCCTCTTCCAACAACACAAGGGAAGACTCTACACATGGACATCACCAGATGGTCAACTATGAAATCATATTGATTATATATTTGCAGCCAAAGATGGAGAACCTCTATAGAGTCAGCAAAAACAAGATCAGAAGCTGACTGTGGCTCAGATCATGAACCCCTTATTGCCAAATTCAGACTTAAATTGAAGAAAGTAGGGAAAACCACTAGACCATGCAAGTACGACAAAAATCAAATACCCTACAACTATATAGTGGAAGTGACAAATAGATTCAAGTAATTAGATCCGATAGACAGAGTGCTTAAAGAACTATGGACAGAGGTTCATGACATTGTACAAGAGGCAGTGATCAAGACCATCCCCAAGAAAAAGAAGTGGAAAAAGGCAAATGGTTGTGTGAGGCGGCCTTACAAACAGCTATGAAAAGAAGAGACGCAAAAGGCAAAGGAGAAAAGGAAAGATATACCCATTTGAATGCAAAGTTCCAAAGGATAGCAAGGAGAGATAAGAAAGCCTTCCTCAGTTATCAGTACAAAGAAATAGAAGAAAACAATAGAATGGGAAGACTAGAGATTTCTTCAAGAAAATTAGAGATACCAAGGGAACATTTCATGCAAAGATGGGCTCAGTAAAGGACAGAAATGGTATGGACACAACAGAAGTAGAAGATATTAAGAAGAGGTGGCCAGAATACATAGAAGAACTGTACAAGAAAGATCTTCATGACCAAGATAATCATGAAGGTGTGATCACTCACCTAGAGCCAGACATGCTGGAATGTGAAGTCAAGTGGGCCTTAGGAAGCATCACTACAAACAAAGCTAGTGGAGGTGATGGAATTCCAGTTGAGCTCTTTCAAATCCTGAAAGATGATGCTGTGAAAGTGCTGCACTCAATATGCCAGCAAATTTGGAAAACTCAGCAGTGGCCACAGGACTGGAAAAGGTCAGTTTTCATTCCAATCCCAAAGAAAGGCAATGCCAAAGAATGCTCAAACTACTGCACAATTGCACTCACCTCACACACTAGTAAAGTACTACTCAATATTCTCCAAGCCAGGATTCAGCAATACATGAACCATGAACTTCCAGATATTCAAGCTGAATTCAGAAAAGGCAGAGGAACCAGAGACCAAATTGCCAACATCAGTTGGATCATCAAAAAAAAGCAAGAGAGTTCCAGAAAAAAACATCTACTTCCACTTTATTGACTATGCTACTTCTACTTTATTGACTGTATGGATCACAACAAACTGTGAAACGTTCAAGAAATGGGAATACCAGATGACCTGACCTGTCTCCTGAGAAATCTGTATGCAGGTCAGGAAGCAACAGTTAGAACTTGATATGGAACAAGAGACTGGTTCCAAACCATAAAAGGAGTACGTCAAGGCTGCATATTGTCACCCTGCTTATTTAACTTATATGCAGAGTAATCATGAGAAATGCTAGACTGGAGGAAGCACAAGTTGGAATCAAGATTGCCAGGTGAAATATCAATAACTTCAGACAAGCAGATGACAGCACCCTTATGGCAGAAAGCCAAGAAGAAATAAAGGGCCTCTTGATGAAACTGAAAGAGGTGAGTGAAAATGTTGACTTAAAACTCAACATTCAGAAAACTAAGTTCATGCCATCTGGTCCCAACACTTCATGGCAAACAGATGGGGAAACAGTGGAAATAGTGAGAGACTTTATTTTTGGAGGCTCTAAAATCACTGCAGATGGTGACAGAAGCCATGAAATTAAAAGACCCTTGCTCTTTGGAAGAAAAGTTATGACCAACCTAGACAGCATATTAAAAGGCAGAGACATTACTTTACCAACAAAGGTCTATATAGTCAAAGTTATGGTTTTTCCAATAGTCATGTATGGACGTGAGAGTTGGACTATAAAAAAGCTGAGTGCTGAAGAATTTATGTTTTTGAATTGTGATGTTGAAAAAGACTCTTAAGAGTCCCTTGGACAGCAATGAGATCCAATCAGTCCATCCTAAAGGAAATCAATCCTGAATATTCATTGGAAGGACTGATGCTGAAGCTGAAGCTCTAATACTTTGGCCACCTCATGTGAAGAACTGACTCTTTTGAAAAGACCCGGATGCTAGGAAAGCTTGAAGGCGGGAGGAGAAGGGGATGACAGAGGATGCGATTGCTGGATGGCATTAGTGACTCAATGGACATTAGTTTGAGTAAACTCTGGGAGTTTGTGATGGACAGGGAGGCCTGGTGTGCTACAGTCCATGGGGTCACAAAAAGTCAGACACGACTGAGCGACTGAACTGAACTGACTGATGCACCCAACATAGGAACACCCAAAACATAAGGCAAATGCTAACAGTCATAAAAAGGGAAATCAACAGTAAAACAATAATAGTGAGGGACTTTAACAATCCACTTACACCGATTTACAGATTATCCAAACAGAAATTTTAAAAAGAAAACAAAAAACACAGGGCTTAAATGACACATTAGATGAGAACTTTGTTGATATTTACAGAGCATTCCTTCTGAAAGAATACACTTTCTTCTCAAGTGCAAATGGAACACTCTCTAGGACAGATTACATCTTGGTCACAAATCAAGCCTCAGTAAATTAAGAAAATTGAAATCATATCCAGCATCTTTTCCGATCACAATACTATGCAATTAGAAATTAATTACATGAAAAAATACTAAAAAACAGAAACACATGAAGACTAAACACAGGCTACTAAATAACCAAGAGATCATTGAAGAAATCGAAGAGGAAATTTAAAAAAAAATACCTAGAAACAAATAACAATGAAAGCATGATGACCCAAAACCTATGGGATGCAGTAAAAACATTTCTAAAAGGGAAGTTTATAGCAACATAATCCTACCTCAAGAAACAGGAAAAATCTCAAGTTAACAAACTAACCTCACATCTAAAGGAACTAGGGAGAGAAAAACAACCACAACAGCAACAAAAAGTTAGTGGAAAGAAAGAAATCATAAAGATCAGAGCAAAAAAAAAAAAAATGAAATAGAAATGAAGAAACAGTAACAAACATCCAAGAAACTGAAAGCTGGTTCTTTGAAAAGATAAAACAAATTTGATAAATCTTTAGCCAGACTCATCAAGGAAAAAAGACAGGACTGAAATAACATTAGAAATGGCAAAATAAAGTACAGATATAGAAAGCATCATAAAAGACTACTTCTACTGAAAGCAACTATATGCCAATAGAATGGATAACCTGGAGAAATGGACAAATTCTTAGAAAAGTACAATCTTCCAAGACTGAAACACAAAGAAATAGAAAATATGAACAGACAAATCACAAGTAATGAATCTGAAAATGCGATTAAAAAGCTTCCAGCTAACAAAAGTCGAGGGCTGAATGGCTTCACAGGTGAATTCTATCAAATATTTTAAGAAGAGCTAACAGTGAAAAAGATGGTTTAAAGCTCAACATTCAGAAAACTAAGATTATGGCATCCGGTCCCATCACTTCATGGCAAATAGATGGGGAAACAGTGGAAACAGTGGCTGACTATTTTTCTGGGCTCCAAAATCACTGCAGATGGTGACTGCAGCCATGAAATTAAAAGATGCTTATTCCTTGGAAGGACAGTTATGACCAACCTAGACAGCATATTAAAAGGCAGAGACATTACTTTGTCAACAAAGATCCATCTAGTCAAGGCTATGGTTTTTCCAGTGGTCATATATGGATGTGAGAGTTGGACTATAAAAGAGCTGAGCACCGAAGAACTGATGTTTTTGAACTGTGGTGTTGTAGAAGACTCTTGAGAGTCCCTTGGACTGCAAGGAGATCCAATCAGTCCATCTTAAAGGAGGTAAGTCCTGGGTGTTCATTGGTAGGACTGATGTTGAAGCTGAAACTCCAACACACAGGCCACCTGATGTGAAGAGCTGACTCATTTGCAAAGCTCCTGATGCTGGGAAAGATTGAGAGCAGGAGGAGAAGGGGACGACAGAGGATGAAATGGTTGGATGGCATCACCCACTCAATGGACATGGGTTTGGGTGGACTCTGGGAGTTGGTGATAAACAGGGGGGCCTGGCATGCTGCAATTCATGGGGTCACAAAGAGTCAGACATGACTGAGTTATTGAACTGAACTGAACATCTAACCTTCTCAAACTTTTCCAAAAAACTACAGAGGGAGGAAACTCCCAAACTCATTCTATGAAGCTACCATCATCCTGATACCAAAATCAGACAAATATATCACAATAAAAGAAACTTCTATGCCAATGTCACTTATGAACATAGGCAAAAAAAATCTCCCCAAAATACAAGCAAAACAATTCAATCACACCTTAAGAGAATATATACCATTATCAAGTGGGATTTATCTAAAAAATTCATGGGTTCTTCAAATATGCAAATTAAAAAGTGTGATACATATTAACAAACTGAAAAATAAAAACCATACAATCATCTCAATAGATGCAGAAAAAGATTTTTACACAATTCAAATGACACACATTTTGACAAAAACTGTCTACAAAGTGGGCATAGAGGGAACCTACATCAAATTAATAAAGGCCATAAATGACAAACCCACAGCAAACACCATTCTCAATGGTGAAACAAAAAGCATTTTCTCTCTCAGATCAGGCACAATACAAGGCTGTCCACTTGGGTCACTTCTAATCACCATGGATTTGGAAGTCCTAGCCATGGCAATCAGAGAAGAGTTAAAAAAAAAAAAAAAGAATCCAAATTGGAAAAGAAGAGGTAAAACTCTCACTGTTTGCAGATACCATGAAACTATACATAGGAAATCCTGAAGATGCCACCAGAAAACTACTAGAGGTAATCAATGAATTTGGTAATATGGCAATATATAAAAATGAAATATTTTTTCATTTCATTTCATTTTCACTAACAATGAGAGATCAGAAAGAGAATTAAGGAAAGAATCTCATTTACTGCAACAAAAAGAATAAAATGTTGAGGACTAAATCTACCTAAGGAGACAAAAGACCTGCACACAGGAAAATTTAAGATGATGAAAGAAATCAAAGACAACATAGATGGAGAGATATACCATGGTTTTGGAGTGGAAAAATCAGTATTGTGAAAATGACTATACCATCCAAAAGAATCTACAAATTCAATGCAATTCTATCAAGTAACCAACGACATTTTTCACAGAATGAGAACAAAGATTTTATGATTTGTATGGAAACACAAAAGATTCTGAATAGCCAAAGCAATCTTAAGAAAAATGGAGTTGGAGGAATCAGGCTCTCTGACTTCAGACCATACTACAGAGATACAGGAATCAGGACAGTATAATGCTGACACAAAAACAGAAATATAGGTCACTGAAACAGAATAGAAAGCCCAGAGATAAACCTATGCACCTACGGTCACTTTAATTACAGCAAAGGATGCAAGGCTATACAGTGGAGAAAAGACAATCTCTTCAAAACATGGCACTGGGAAAACTGGACAGCTACAGGTAAAAGAAGGGAATTAGAACACTTCCTAACACCAAACACAAAAATAAACTCATAATGGGTTAAATACATAAATGTAAAGCCAGACACCATAAAACTCTTAAGATGAAAACACAGGCAGACACTCTTTGACATAAACCTCAGCAAGATCATTTTTGATCCACCTTCCAGACTGAAGAAAATAAAAACAAACAAATGGACCCAATTAAACAAACAAACAAAAACAAAAAATAAAACCTTTGCATAGCAAAGGAAATCATAAGATGAAAAGACAAACTTCAAGCTGGGAGAAAATATTTGCAAATGAAGCAATGTAAAAATGATGAATCTCCAAAATATCCAGACACCTCTTGCAGCTCAATATAAATGAATAAATAAATGAGAAGACACAAAAAGACATTTCTCCAAAGAAGACATACAGATGGCCAACAAACACATGGAAAGATGCTAAACATCACTAATCATTAGAGAAATTCAAATCAAAACTACAATGAGATATCGCCTCACACCAGTCAGAATGGCCATCATCAAAATATCTACAAACAGTAAATGCTGGAGAAGGTGTGAAGAAAAGGGAACCCTCTTACAATGTTGGTGGGAATGTAAATTTGTATACCCATTATGGAGAACAGTATCCTTAAAAACCTAAAAACAAAACTACCATATGATCGAGCAATTCCAGCGGACATACACTCAGAAAAAATCAAAAAGATATATGCACCCCAATGTTCACTGCAGCACTATTTACAATAGCCAGGACATGGAATCAACCTAAATGCCCATCAACAGAGAAATAGGTAAAAAATATGATACATATATACAATGGAATATTACTCAGACATAAAAAGGGATGAAACTGAGTAATCTTCATACATGTAGATGGACCTACAGCCTATCATACAGAGTGAAGAAGTCTGAAAAAGATAAACAAATATTGTATATTAATGCATATGTCGGAGAAGGCAATGGCACCCCGCTCCAATACTCTTGCCTGGAAAATCCCATGGACGGAGGAGCCTGGTGGGCTGCAGTCCATGGGGTCACTAAGAGTCAGACACGACTGAGCGACTTCACTTTCACTTTTCACTTTCATGCATTGGAGAAGGAAATGGCAACCCACTCCAGTGTTCTTGCCTGGAGAATCCCAGGGACGGGGGAGCCTGGTGGGCTGCCGTCTATGGGGTCGCACAGAATAGGACACAACTGAAGCGACTTAGTAGTAGTAGTAGTAGTAATGCATATGTATAGAATCAATAGTATAGGTGTTCTTATTTGCAAAGCAGAATAGAGAGACAGATATAGAGAACAAATATCTTGATACCAACAGGGAACAGGGGGAGGATGAATTAGGAGCTTGAAAGTGAAAGTGAAGTTGCTCAGTCGTATCTGACTCTTTGCGACCCTATGGACTGTAGCCTACAAGTCTCCTCAGTCCATGGAACTTTCCAGGCAAGAATACTGGAGTGGGTTGCCATTTCCTTCTCCAGGGGATCTTCTCAACCCAGGGATCGAATTCAGGTCTCCCACATTGCAAGCAGACGCTTTACTGTCTGAGCCACCAGGGAAGCCTGACATAAATTCACTACTATGTATAAAATAGATAAGTAATGAGGATATTCTGTATAGTATAGGGGATTCTTCTTGGTGCTGGGCAGTGGCCTAAATGGGAAGGAAATCTAAAAAAAGAGGGAATATGTGTACAGGCATAACGAATTCACTCTGCTGCATAGCAGAAACTAAATACAATATTGTAAACCAACTGTACTCCAATAGTCAAGTCCTAGAAGCAACCTAAACAATCATCAGTAGATGAATGCATAAAGAGGTGGTATATATACAATAAAATGTTACTCAGCCATAAAAAAGTCATGAAATAATGCCATTTGTAGCAACAGATGGACCTAGAGATGATCATACTAAGTGAAATAAGTCAGATAGAGAAAGAGAAATACCATATGATATCACTTGTATGTGGAATCAAAAATAATGATACAAATGAATTTATTTACAAATAGAAACAGACTCACAAACTTTGAAAACAAACTTATGGATTCTGAAGGGGAAAGGTTGGGGGGGGCTAAACTAGGAGTTTTGCATTAACATATATATACTATTATATATAAAATAGATAATCAACAAGCACTGACCCTCTAGCACAGGGAACTACTCAATATTTTGTAATTATTTATATTGGAAAAGAATCTGAAAAATAATGGATATATGTATATATAATACTGAATTACTTTGAGGGACACAATATGGCAAATCAACTATATTCCAAGATAGAGCAATAATTAAATATAGGGAGAAAAAAGGAGGCAAGAATATGTTAACAAAACAACCTCTTCATCAAGTGGTGCTGGGAAAGCTGGACAGCCACTTGTAAGTCAATGAAGTTAGAACACACTCTCTTAACATACACTAAAACAAACTCAACACGGGTCAAAGACTTAAGTATAAGACATGGCACCATAAAACTCCTGGAGGAGATCATAGGCAAACTATTCGCTGAAATAAATTGTAGCTATGCTTTCTTAGGTCAGTATCCAAGGCAATAGAAATAAACACAAAAACAAACAAATGGGACCTAATCAAACTTAACAAACTTTTGTACAGCAAGTGAAAGTGAAAGATGCTCAGTTCTGTCTGACTCTTTGCAACCCCATGGACTATACAGTCCATGGAATTCTCCAGGCCAGAAAACAGGAGTGGGTAGCCTTTCCACTTTCCAAGAGAAAATCAGGGATTGAACCCAGGTCTCCCGTGTTGCATGCAGATTCTTTACCACTGGAAAAAAAACACAAGGGAAGCCCAAGAATACTGGGGAGGGTAGCCTATCCCTTCTCCAGCAGATCTTTCTGAGCCAGGAATTGAACCTTTGTACAGCAAAGGAAACCGTAAATGAAACAAAAGATATAGAATGGTATAAAATATTTGCAAACCATGTGACTGATTAAGGCTGAATTTACAAAACATATATGTAGCTCAAAGAACTCAACAATAAAAAACAAGCCACCCAACTGAAAATGACATTTCTAAATAGACCTAAATAGATGTTTAGGCAAATCAGATGGCCACTGGGCACGTTAAAAGATGTTCAACATCAGAAGTTACTAGGGAAATACAAGTAAAAACTACAAAGAGGTACAACCTCATTAACAGTCAGAATGGCCATCATTAAAAAGTCTACAAATAAAAAATGCTGGAGAGCGTGTAGAGAAAGGGGAATCCTCTTACACTGTTCATGGGAATGTAAGTTAGTGTGGTCACTGTGGAAAACAACATGGAGATTCTTCAGAAAACTAAAAACAGAATTACCATATGATCCAACAATCCAACTCCTAAGCATATATCCAGACAAAAAGGTAATTCAAGATGCATGCATCCCTGTTCATAGCAGTATTATTCATACTATTCAACATATGGAAACAACCTAAATGTCCAATGACACATAAACGCATAAAAAGAAAATGTGGTACATATATATAGTACAATATTACTCAGCCATAAAAGAACAAAATAATGCCATTTTCAGAAACATGGATGGACTAGATATTAATGTACTAAGTGATGGCATCCAGCTCCATCACTTCATGGCAAATAGATGGGAAAACAATGGAAACAGTGACACACTTTATTTTCCTGGACTCTAAAATCACTATAGATGGTGACTGCAGCCATGAAATTAAAAGATGATAGCTCCCTAGAAGAAAAGCTATGACCAACCTAGACAGCATATTAAAAAGCAGAGACATTACTTTACCAACAAATGTCCATATAGTCAAAAGTATGGTTTTTCCAGTAGTCATGTATGGATGTGAGAGTTGGACCATAAAGAAAGCTGAGCACCAAAAAATTGATGCTTTTGAACTGTGATGTTGGAGAAGACTCTTGAGAGTCCCTGGGACTGCAAGGAGATCAAACCAGTCAATCATAAAGAAAATCCATCCTGAATATTCATTGGAAGGACTGATGCTGAAGCTGAAGCTCCAATACTTTGGCTACCTGATGCAAAGAACTGACTCATTGGAAAAGAACCTGATGCTAGGAAAGATTGAGGCAGGAGGAGAAGGAGGTGACAGAGGATGAGATAGTTGGATGGCATCACTGACTTGATGGACATGGGTTTGAACAAGCTTCGGGAGTTGGTGATGGACAGGGAAGCCTGCTGGCGTGCTGTACAGTCCATTGGGTCACAAAAAGTCAGACATGACTGAGCAAACGAACTGAACTGTACTAAGTGAGGTAAGTCAGATAGAGGAAAACAGATACCATATGTTGACACTTACATGTGTAATATAAAATATGACACAAAGGACCCTGTCATTGAAATAGGAAACAGAATCATGGACATAGAGAACAGACTAGTATTTGCCAACGGGGGTGGGTTTAGGGGAGAGATGGAGTGGGAGGTTGTGGTTAGCAGAAGTAAACTTTTATAAATGGATAAACAACAAGGTCCTACTGTATAGCACACAACTATATTCAATATCCTATGATAAACCATAATAGAAAAATAATATTTTAAAATTAATGTGCATATGTAAAACTGAATCATTTTGCTACATAAAAGAAATTAAAACACTGTAAATCAACTATACTTCAATAAAAATAAAGAAATTGGCATCTAAAAAGTACACAAATAATTAATGCTGGAGAGTGTGGAAAAAAGGAACCCTACTACACTGTTGATGGGAATCTAAACTGTATGGAGGTTCCTTAGAAAACTAAAAGAAGAGTTGCCATAGGCTCCAGTAATCCCAATCCTGGGCATATATCTGGAGAAAACTAATTTGAAAATATACATGCACCCCTATGTTCAATGCAGCACTATTTTCAATAGACAAAACATAGAAGCAACTTAAATATCCATCAACAGATGAATGGATAAAGACAATGTACTGTGTATACATATCCATATACACACACACAACACAGATGATGTAATATTACTCATCCATAAAAAAGAATGAAATAATTGCTTCTGGCCATTTGCAGCAACATGGATGTACCCAGAGACTATCATACTAAGTGAAGTAAGCCAGATAGAGACAGGGAAATATCATATGATATGGCTTATATGTGGGGAAAAAAACTAAGAACGTAGCATCCAGTCCCATCACTTCATGGCAAATAGATGGGGGAAAAGTAGAAGGGGTGACTGATTTTATTTTCTTAGGCTCCAAAATTACTGTGGATGATGACCTGCAGCCATGAAATTAAAAGACATTTGCTCCTTGGAAGGAAAGTTATGGCAAACGTAGAGAGCATATTTAAAAGCAGAAACATCACTTTGCTGACAAAGGTCCACATAACAAAGCTATGGTTTTTTCCAGTAGTCACGCTGGACCATAAAGAAGGCTGAGTGCTGGAGAACTGATGCTTTCAAATTGTGGTGCTGGAGAATACTCTTGAGAGTCCCTTGAACTGCGAGGATATCAAGTCAATCAGTCCCAAAGGAAATCAACCTTGAATATTCATTGGAAGGACTGATGCTGAATCTACTCTGGCCACCTGATGCAAAAAGCCAAATCACTGGAAAAGATCCTGATGCTGGGAAAGATTGAAGGCAAAAGGAGGTGGTGACAGAGACTGATATGGTTAGATAGCATCACCGACTCAGTGGACATGAATATGAGCAAACTTAGGGAGATAGTGGAGGATAGGGTAGCCTGGCATGTAGTATTCCATGGAGTCGCAAAGATTTGGACACAACTTAGCAACTGAATAACAACAAATAACCTCTGTTCATTTTCTTTATATGAAATAAACCTTTTCTTTAAAGTTTTCCTCCTGACCAGTGGCCATTCCTAAAGTTTCACTGCTGCCTCCATCATCTTTCTTAGTAGACTATCCAAAATTTATTCAGTTCCCAGACCCTGCCTCCTTTATAGTTATCACTACAGCCTTGGTGGACCCACAAGTTCAACGGCTATAAAATCATCTACACATTCATTATATCCATATATAATTTACCCCATTGTCTATTCAAACACATGAACCAGAATGGTTCTTTTAAATATAAGCCATATCATTCTTTTGTCTCTTAAAATTCCTGAAATTCCCATCATCATGATACCCTATAATATCCTACCTGATCTGGCCTCCCTACTACCTCTGACCACATCACCTACTATGCGCCTCTTTGCTCACTCTGCCCCATGTCGATGGCTTTGCCCAGCTATTTACCAAGCATGGAATTTCTTCAAGATTATTGTTTACTGTTCCCTTTGCCTGGAATGGTCATTGCTCAATACTTCAAAATTCATTTCTCACCTCTCTAAGTGTCCAATCAAAAGTTACTCTTTTTAAGTTATCTTTTACAAAAATAAATTAATAAATAAATCTTCACATGCAACAGTATAACAGTCTCTAAATATTTTTACACTGCTTTTTTCCAGAGTAATTTTCATCCTCTATGTATACATGTGTGTATGTATTTTTCCTTTTTTTTATTATTCCTACTAGAATATGAATATGATGACAGTAGGGACCTTGTTTATTTACAGTTGTATCTTTAGAACCTAGATGCATATCTGGCATACAGTGAGTGCATAATAAATATTTATCAAATGGATACATTCATGCAAGAAAGATGGGATCAAATTGTACAAATTCTGGGGTTGGGAGAGAAAGCAATTTGGACTTTATTTAGTAACCAGTTGCTAGTTCTCCGATTTTTTTAAATATTGACATATTAGAGCACTGCTTTAGAAAGATTAACCCAGAGTGCTCTTCAAGATAGCATGACAGGCAGATAGGCAAAAGGAATAGAAAGCAGTAAGGAAGTTTTGCACTAGTATATTGGCCAGGTAGACATAAATAAATAGATGGGCTATTCAAATATTAATATATCCGGGCAGAAAGACACTTCAGATATGATTTAAAAATCGTAACTGAGACTTCTGATAACCGTTCTAATACATATGCTTTAGTGGATTTTTCAAAACGGTGCTTTACTGTGGAGATTGACACTTAGAGCAAACTCTCCCTGAAATTTTTGTGGAGATTAATACCTCCTTGAATCCCGTCTGGTTCAGGAGTTTCAAATCATTTGATAAAAGTATCTATGGATTAGTTCCCTTAACACATCTGCCAAGGGAACACACAGCCTCTGATTACTCCCCACCCTGCCCGGCTCCCACAGGCTCCAGCTGACCCCTCTCTCTTCCTTCCACCCTCACGACCTCTATTTTAATTGGGTTTTCAGCCCTGAAAACACACATCTGGTTCCCAGCCCGCCCATTAATCTGAGGGCTGCACTCCGTAAACTGACAGACCTCAAAGCTCATCAAAGGGCAATATTTACATGAACCAACAGAAAAGCTTTCATTAAATAAGGGCTGGAGGGATCCCATTTAAAAAGATAATAGAGCTGTCAGTTTTCTTGATAATTAATGTACTTTTCCATAAAAGTCCAAAACCATACTTATGAACCAAAACAGATATGCACCTTATATGTATTTTGATTTCTCTCTTTCACTGAATTTCTTTTGAGAATGTGTCCTAGTGTTCTGAATATTTAACTTTTGTGATATATGCTCTGTACTCTCAAGAGATGTCTAAAGATGAAAAAAAAAAATGCCTAGGTTATCCTGTATCTTGTGTGAAAGTGTCAGTTACTCAGTGGTGTCCAAGTCTTTGCCACCACATGGACTTTAGCCCACCAGGCTCCTCTGTCCATGTAATTGTCCAGGCAATAATATGGGAGTGGGTAGCCATTTCTTTTCCAGAGGATCTCCCCAATCCAGGGGTCGAACCCAGGTCTCCTGCACTGCAGGCAGATTCTTTATCATCTGAGCCACCAAGAGTGCTAGAGTAGGTAGACTGTAGCCCACCAAGCTGCTCAGTCCATGGAATTCTTCAGGCAAGAATTCTGGAGTGGGTAGCCATTCCTTTCTCCAGGGGATCATCCCAACACAGGGATCAAACCTACCTTATCATACAATAGTGGGCTTCCCTGGTGGCTTAGATGATAAAGAATCTGCCTATAATGTGAGAGACCTGGGTTCAACCCCTGGGTTGGGAAGATACCCTGGAGAAGTGAACAGCTATCCATTCCCATATTCTTGCCTGGAGCCTGACAGGCTACAGTCCATGGGTCACAAAGAGTCAGACACAACTGCGTGACTAACACTATCCTATAACATTAGACATGTTATATTTAAAAGCTTAACATTTTTCATTCCATATATAGTCACACAAATTATCCCACAGGATACAATTTTTTTAAAAAAATACAGCAGACATAAGGAAGAAACAAATGACATTTAACATTGGTTTCCTAACAACCTAACATGTGCCTCAAGAAAATAAAAATAATTGTTAGCTAACTGTAATTTAATACACAAAGCCTTCTATATATAACACTCCCCTTGTTCATCTCAGTGCCGCTCTGTTCACTCTACAGTCTGCACTCTAATGGAAAAAAATGTCATGGCTCCACTGCCACCCTTGAGGTTGCCTGTCCGGTTCATTGATGACAAACCTTCAACATATGTCAGGCTGACGTTGCTAAAATCTGATCACGTGATCTTGTCATTTTCTAGTTGAAAAACCTCTCAGGGTCTCGCTTGTATAGGTCTATAATACAAAAACTCTTTTTGTGAGCACATGCCTGACTTCTAGTCATGCTGTTGAACACATAATGCAACCTTTTTAAAGATTCCTAAATATTCCATATTGTTTTACACTGTTCACATGCTGTTCTTTTTCCAGAATGCCCATTTTTTAATTGAAGGATAGTTCATTTTTTGCAGGGCTTCCCAAGTGGCTCAGTGGTAAAGAACACTCCTGCCAATGCAGGAGAAGCAGGCTCAATCCCAGGGTCAGGAAGAACCCTGGAGAAGGAAATGGCAACCAACTCCAGTATTCTTGCCTGGGAAATCCCATGGACAGAGAAGTCTAGCAGGCTACAGTCTTTCGGGTCACAAAAGAGTTAGGCATGACTCAGCAACTAAAACAAGGCAGTTAATTTACAATGTTGTGTTAGTTTCAGGTGTATAGCAAAATGATTCTGTTATACATATAGTCAGTGTGTGTGTATATATACACACACCTTTTAATATTCTTTTCCATTACTGGTTATTATAAGATATTGAGCATAGTTCCTTGTGCTATACTTGTTGGTCCTTGTTGGTTATCAATTGTGTATACAGTAGTGTACCTGTTAATCCCAAACTCCTGATTTATCCCCCCCTCAAACTCCTTCCACTTTCCCCTTTGATAATATTAAGTTTGTCTTCTATGTCTGTGAGTCTATTTCTGTTTTGTAAATAAGTTCATTTATATCATATTTTTAGATACTGTATCCCATTCTGTTCTAGTTTAATTCTTGGTCACTTCTGCAACAAAGTTCAATGACCACTTCTTCCAGAGGGCTTTCCCCAACCCTTCAGTCTAATGTATATGTTCCCACACACCTGTGCTTCAAAAGCTCCCTGGGCAGATCCCCATGCCAGCACCTGTTAGTAATGCTGACTGCCTCGTATTTCTCCTGTGTGGCTGCTGCTTTATTCCCAGATCGAAGCACCGGAGCTGATATATAATAAATATTAAATCTGTCTGTTGAACAATTAAAGGCAATGCATTTGTTGATTAGAGGAAAAACAAAAATATTGATAAGAAAATTAAGTGATCCAAATTTCAACTAATTAGATAACATTATGATGCTTTTGGAGAAGGCAATGGCACCCCACACCAGTACTCTTGCCTGGAAAATCCCACGGGCGGAGGAGCCTGGTAGGCTGCAGTTGGTGGGGTCGCTAAGAGTTGGACATGACTGAGCAATTTCACTTTCACTTTTCTTTTTCACTTTCTTGCATTGGAGAAGGAAATGGCAACCCACTCCAGTGTTCTTGCCTGGAGAATCCCAGGGACGGGGGAGACTGGTGGGCTGCCATCTATGGGGTCGCACAGAGTCGGATACGACTGAAGCAACTTAGCAGCAGGAGCAGCAGCATGATGCTTTTAAGGGAGATTAAAAAGTGGGTTAGGAGGAGAGTGGCAGTTTTAAGATGTGAGCTCAGCAGAGGACACTTGAGCGAAACTGGAAGATGTGAAGGGGGTCCTGGGGATGGATACCTGGGAGGGAACAACTCACCAGAATGAATAGCGACGGCTGATGCCCTGAATCCTAAAGGAGATCAGTCCTGGGTGTTCACTGGAAGGAATGATGTTGAAGCTGAAACTCCAATACTTTGGCCACCTGATGCAAAGAGCTGACTCATTGGAAAAGACCCTGATGTTGGAAAAGATTGAAGGCAGGAGAAGGGGACGACAGAGGATGAGATGGTTGGATGGCATCACCGACTCAATGAACATGAGTTTGGGTAAACTCTGGGAGTTGGTTATGGACAGGGAGGCCTGGCGTGCTGAGGTTCATGGGGTCACAAAGAGTCGGACACAACTGAGCGACTGAACTGAACTGAATGCCCTGAATTTGGGGTGTGGGCACCGCACAAAAGCAGAATGTCAGCCACTGGGGAGCAGAGTGAGTTAGGGGTCCTAGGAGGATGAAGTCCAGGGAAGAGTGAAGAGGAGGGACACAAGTCATATAGAAACTTTGGGACCAGTGTAAGGATTGGCTTTTGCTTCAAAAGAGATGGGATATATTTAAACAAGGCAGGCAATTTTCATTTTAAAAGAATCACAGCACTTGGTGGTCTAGAAATGCTACTAGCTCCTGTGCCATTAGGAATATATACTTTATTAAGACAGCCATTATCTCATTCTAAAGGATAAACTCAATTGTTTTACCTTTCAACTTAGAAGTCTCTCCACCATGTTCTATTATGTCATCATTGCAACTTCTAGGTTTCCTTCACTGCCTTTCATTTTCTCAAGCACAGGGGTGGCCCAGGGCCCATTCTGATCCCTCTTCTGGTCATCTTCTTCTTGCTATTATTTACACTGATGCTTATCAACTGGCAGGTGACTTTTCCTACCAGGGAATGTTTGAAAATATCTGAAAACCCTTCTGGTGTGGCAACCAGGCAGGAAGAGGTGCCCCTGGCTTTCAGTTGAGCCACAGATAGAAGGGTAGAAGCCAGGGGTGCTGCTCGACATCCTTCAGTGCACAGGACAGTCCCCAAAGCAAAGAGTCAGTGGGCTCAGAATGGCAGTAGCTCTGAGACTAAGAAACACTGATTCACACATTTCCCATTGGCATTCATATAATGACTCCCTCTTTTAAATTCCATCAGGATCCTAAAGATTTCCTCATTACCACACCATCTTCACCTCTCACCTGTGCTCCAGATATGTAAAAGTGAAAGAAAGTGAAAAAACCACTCAGCTGTGTCTGACTCTTTGCAACCCCATGGACTATGCAGGAATTCTCCAGGCCAGAATACTGCAGTGGGTAGCCTTTCCCTTCTCCAGGGGATCTCCCCAACCCAGAAGCTCAAACCCAGGTCTCCTGCATTGCAGGTGGATTCTTTACCAGCTTAACTACAAGGGAAGCTCAAGAATACTAGAGTGGATAACCTATCCCTTCTCCAGTGGATCTTCCCAACCCAGGGGTCAAACCCAAGTCCCTCACACTGCAGGTAGATTCTTTACTGTCTGAGCCACCAGGTAAACCCTGAGAAGGTCTACAGATAATCTAAGCTTAACACATCTATAATATGATTTCAGATTTGCCCCATCAAAGCTGATCTTTTTCAAGTTTCTTCATCTTAGTAAATAGCATCATCTGGCCCAAATATGAAACCCAGGAGCCATTTCTGACTCATTATTTCTCTTATACTCCACATCTGTAAAGATGTTAAGTACTATAGGCTCTGCCTTTCAAATGCATTCTTAATCTATCCTGTTCTTACCACCACCACAGCTACAAATATAATCTAAGTAGCACCATGACCCAAGAATAAGGCCTTTCGTGCTTATCCCTTGATAATCACTCCCCCCACACAATAGCCAAGGTTATGCTTTCAAAATAGAAATTGAGGGATTTCCCTGGTGGTCCAGGGGATTTTCCCGACCAAGGGATCGAACCCTGGTCTCCTGCATTACAGACAGATGCTTTACCCTCTAAGCCACAAGGGAAACCCCAGGAATAAGTGTATATGTTAGTTAATTTCATCATGGTAATTATTTTACAATATGTATGTATATCCAAAATAAATATTAACAACATTAAACTACTCTATAATACACACACACACACACACACACACACCAGAAGCAATACTATAACAAAATCAATAAACACTAATTTCCCACAATGATAAAGCCCTCCGTGGTCAGGCCCCTCCCCTTTAGAGCTTCATCTCCTATCACGGTGTCCAGCTTCCGGCCACCAGGCCATGACTGGTTTTCTGGCTATCCCTCAAAACACCAAACTCAGTTCTTTGGGGAATGGTCACTTGATGCTTTCTCTGACAGGGATTCTCTTTCGTCACAATGTCAACCCCCGTCACTCTCATTTTATCCAATTTTCTCCTCAAATATCAGGTTATGTGCTCTCCACTCTTTCTGAAAAAGCAGCCCTGCCCATTACCACCCCAGTCTGTTTTCTTCCCCTGCCTCATTTCTCATCTTAACACTTCTACTCTTCCAGGTCCTATTAAATATGTACTTGCTGCCTTCCTCTTCAACTAGAATATTAGCTTCTGGAGGCCAAGGATCAGTTCTCTTTCCTTGAAAACATTTCCAAGAGTGCTAACAGTCAGATCTTGACACATTCTGTAACTCAGTGAAGATTTGTTGAAGAAATAAATGAGAAGGCATTGCCTTCAGCCATTCCTGCTTATACAAGTATTCTATAGATGCCTTAATTAAGATTGCTTCTTCTTTTCTGCCTTCCATAATTTGTGTCTAGTGCTTTCTCTAACTATGATTAATAGTGATCTTATTTTCTATTTTAATCACTTGAAAAAGAGCAAACTGGAAATGGTAATTTATCCAAAGCAATAATCTTCCATCTCTCTCCCATGGAGACAGGTCTGTGGTAAGTTCCATGGAGGATACCGGATACTATTTCATAACCTTAAATCAGAAACTATTTTTTTTTACTACATTTTAGAAATCAAATTAAATAAGACTAAATTAAAATTATACTTTAACCTAACATAAAAACTGGAAAAAATATTTTGATAAGGAAATTGAATTTTCTTATTAAGATAGACTATAATATTTTAATCATATACATTCCCCAGAGGAATTAGTTCCTTTTGCGCTAGACACTTAGAACACCATATGTAATAGCCCCAAAAACAGAAAATTAATTGCAGGCAAGATGAATGGGAGTAGTAGCACAGATAAAGAATTATTAACAGAACCATCTTTTGGTGATTTTTCAGAGGGTGTCTCACAAACTTTTTGTTTTGTGACAATTAGGTCATAAAATACAATCAGAAGGAGAACAGGAGGGCTAGTCAGTGAGCAGAACAAAAGCTCCACATATTTTCTAAAGTTAGAACGTTTGAGGATGCAAATCAGAGGGGGAGTTTTCTGCCATATTCCAATTTTCACAGCCTGGCACTTGCTATAACCTATGGTTCACCCAGGACAGGAGAGAGAAGTGAGGCAGAGGATCAGTGAACATTGGGAGGCTAACTGCAGATGCAAAAGTGCCTCTAAACACTTCACATCTTCCTACAGAAGGATGAAAACGATTAAAACATTAATCCAAGAGGGCAAGGTGATTGAAATTTCAGGCAGAAGTTGCCTAATAATGTGTTGTTTCATATGTATCTTTTAGGATATTTTCTGATTTAACTTGGCACTGAAAGAGCTTATTTTGGATTGTACCAGGAAGGTTAGATAAGGAGTGTATTTCACGAGGCAATTTTGTATGAAACCAACTGCCCGAGGAGATCCATGAAATTTTTCACAGATTAACTAGTACAGTTACTAAATACAACTGTACAAGAAATGAACAGTTTCCCAAATGCTACTTAAATTGGAAGCATGTGGAATATCTCTTATATGCACATAAGTTTATTAGTACAACAGATAATGACACTGCATTATGTTATGGTTAATATTAAGCTTGAATTAATTTATTTATAATTAAAATAGATGTTGGCTGTATCATGTTGCACGTGGGATCTTAGTCCTTTGACCAGAGATTGAATCCAGGCCCCTTGCATTGAAAATGTGGAATCTCTTAATCAGTTAAGCATCAAGGAAGTCCCCAACCTTGATTTTAAATACAATAGAATTCATAAAATAATGGTTGAATCATAATAAATATTAACAAAATACCTGGCACATGCTATAGATTGGTGTTGAAAAGATAAGTTGTATTATTTGCTCTTGGGGGTTTCCCAGGTGGCTCAGTGGTAAAGAATCCACCTGTCAAGCAGGAGACACAGATTCAATCCCTAGGTCAGGAAGATCCCCCTGGAGAAGGAAATGGAAACCTAGTCCAGTATTCTTGCCTTAGAAATTCCATGAACAGAAGGAGCCTGGAGGGCTACAGTCCATGGGGTTGCAAAGAGTCAGACACAACTTAGTGAGTACACAATAACAATAACAATTATTTTCCTGGGAGGAGCTGCCGATTTCATATGAATATATAACCATAAGGCAATACTCCTAACTTTCTCACCAATCAAGATTATCACTACTACCCAGATATTACTCCAACTCTTCAGGAAATTAAAGAATATTTTAATATCACTTGTAAATGCATCTCATGTGATTGTGACCTTGCAGCTACATACGAGGAGGCTTTTGCCAAGCAACAACATCAGAAACGATACTGAATGCAAAGATTAATCCTAAAAGTTATCTGAAATATATCATTTTATCTGAATTTGTCTAAAGGCAGAAGTTCATGGATGTCCAGATAATGACATATCTATTATTTTTTAGTCAATTAATTAAAAACTATCACTACTCCTTCCCACAAATTTTTGATTATAGATCTTATCATCTCTGAAATAAGCTTAGACAATCCACTTGTGCACAGAAGTAAGACAACTTGGGATCTGAAAACTCAAATATTCCTATATTCCTATTAGTTATGGAAAGAGTAAAACAGTTTAAAGTTTTTACTTTTTTTTTGTTTTGCTCTGACAAGTACTTACCCACCATATCCCACTGGTGTTTTAGGTTTTTTTCATGCAAAACTCAGGTAGTATTTATTGAGTATTTATCATGTAACAAGCACTGACTTAGGTTCTGGGCATATTTGTAGTTTTTGTTATTCAGCTGCCTAGTTGTATCTAACTCTGTGTGACCCCATGGACTGCAGCATGTCAAACCTCCCTGTCCCTCACCATCTCCTGGAGTTTGCCCAAATCAAGTCCCTGTATTATGATGCCATCCAGCCAGCTCATCCTCTGATGCTCTCTTCTCCTTCTGCCTTCAATCTTTTCCAGCATCAGGGTCTTTTCCAATGAGTCGTCTGTTCATATCAGGTGACCAAAATACTGGAGCTTCAGCTTCAGCATCAATCCTTCCAATGAGTATTGAGGGTTGATTTCCTTTAAGATTGACTGGCTTGATCTTCTTGCTGTCTAAGGGACTCTAAAGAGTCTTCTCTAGCATCACAGCTTGAAGGCATCAACACTTCAGCACTCTGCTTTCTTTACGGTCCAGCTCTCACAATGGTACATGACCAATGAAAAGACTATACATAGCCTTGACAATATGGACCTTTGTTGGCAAAGTGATGTCTTTGCTGTTCAACATACCATCTAGGTCTTTCATAGTTTTCCTGCCAAGAAGCTTGGCAAGTCTTCTGATTTCATTGCTGCAGTCACCAACCACAGTGATTTTAGAGCCCCCAAATTGGAAATCTGCCATTGCTTCCACCTTTTCCCCTTCTATTTGCCATGAAGTGATGGGCATATACTAGCAAGCAAAAGCTAAACAACAACAAAAACAAAATGCAGACATATCCCTTACCTTCATGAAGTTTACAGTCAACTGGAGAATACAAATATTGATCAAAAACCCATTTGAAGGCATAATAAATGGAAAGCAACAGTTGTAGTAAATGATACTGTAGACAAGGTGATTGGGGAGAAATTGAGTGAATTACAGTAAGCATTTGTAGTCAGCAAGAGACTTTAAGAAAAATGAAGAATTAGCAGATATTCAATGAGAGGGTTAATCTGGTGAAAGAGGAAGTAAAAGTCCGAGGAAAAGAGTAATATTTAAAAGGCTCTATGATGAAATAATGCAGGTCATGTTCCAAGACGAGAAATAAAGCCAGTATGGCTAGAAATCAGAATGCAAGGGAGAACACAAGAAGGTAAGTGATATAAACAGGGACCCGTCTTTAAAAGCCATCCACAAGAAGTGCTTTTGGGGTAATAGAATAAAAAACTGCTTTGGTCTCAACACTGGCTACTTTGAATGCAGTGTGGAGAAGAGTAGTTTCAGAGTGACCAGTTAGCAAGTTACTACAAACTAGGAGAAATAATAGGAGTAGGTAGTGGTCAATAAAGATGGAAAGAGGACTATATTGAAAGTATAGAAAAGGCAGAGGAACCAGAGATCAAACTGCCAACATCAACTGGATCATCGAAAAAGCAAGAGAGTTCCAGAAAAATATCTACTTCTGCTTTATTGACTATGCCAAAGCCTTTGACTGTGTGGATCACAACAAATTGTGGAAAATTCTAAAAGAGAAGGGAATACCATACCACCTGACCTGCCTCTTGAGAAAACTGTATGCAGGTCAAGAAGCAACAGTTAGAACTGGACATGGAACAACAGACTGGTTCCAAATCATGAAAGGAGTACGTCAAGGCTGCATATTGTCACCCTGCCTATTTAACTTATATGCAGAGTACATCATGAATGTATATTGGACTGGATGAAGCACAAGCTGGAATCAAGATTGCCAGGAGAAATATCAATAACCTCAGATATTCAGATGACACAACCTTTATGGCAGAAAGCAAAGAAGAACTAAAGAGCTTCTTGATGAAACTGAAAGACAATGAAAAAGTTGGCTTAAAACTCAACATCCAGAAAACGAAGATCGTGGCATCTGGTCCCATCACTTCATGACAAATAGATGGGAAAACAATGGAAACAGTGACAGACTTTATTTTTGGGTGCTCCAAAATAACTGCAGATGGTGACTATAGTCATGAAATTAAAAGACACTTTCTCCTTGGAAGAAAAGTTATGACCAACCTAGACAGCATATTAATAAGCAGAGACATTACTTTACCAACAAAGGTCCATCTAGTCAATGCTATTGTTTTTCCAGTAGTCATGTATGGATGTGAGAGTTGTAAAGAAAGCTGGGCAGGGATGGTATGGGGAGGGCGGAGGGAGGAGGGTTCAGGATGGGGAACACATGTATGCCTGTGGCGGACTCATTTTGATATATGGCAAAACCAATACAATATTGTAAAGTTAAAAAATAAAATAAAATTAAAAAAAGAAAGCTGGGCACTGAAGAATTGATGTTTTTGAACTGTGGTGTTGTAAAAGACTGAGAGTCCCTTGGACTGCAAGGAGGAAGTCCTAAAGGAAATCATCCTACAGGAAATCAGTCCTGAATATTCAGTGGAAGGACTGATGCTGAAGCTGAAACTCCAATACTTTGGCCACCTGATACAAAGAACTGACTCATCTGAAAGGACCTTGATGCTGGACATAATTGAAGGTGGGAGCAGAAGGAGACAACAGAGGATGAGATGGTTGAATGGCATCACTGACTCAATGGACATGAATTTAAGTAAGCTCTGGGAATTGGTGATGGACAGGAAGGCCTGGCGTACCGCAGTCCATGGGGTTGCAAAGAGTTGGACACAACTGAGTGACTGAACTGAACTGATGGATGGTGTATAGAAAGTAAAATTTATAGGATTTGGGTGCAGATTTGATAGTTAAAGGTAGAAATAGTTAAAGGTAGAAAAGTTGTATAGATGGTCAGTATATTTCTATCTAGAATAATTGTATCATTCACTAAATTCATGAGTTCAGTTTCAGACATGTTAATTTGGAGATCATGAAGAAATACAAGTATAAATCACAGCAGGTGGTTGGGTATATGGTTTTGGATATCAAAGAAATTATAAATTAGAGATATACATGAATACATTTGCAAGATGTTCATTAAAGCCATAATCATGGATCATATTTGTGGAGAAGCAAACAGTGAGAAGAACCAAAGGACTGTATCTGAGCTTTGAGAAAATTCAGTGTCTTAGTGGTCAGAAGAATATTACAGCTTAAAAAGAAGTAAAGCAAGAGTGGCCACTCTTGCCACCTTGTTCAACATAGCTTTGGAAGTTTTGCCACAGCAATCAGAGAAGAAAAAGAAATAAAAGGAATCCAGATTGGAAAAGAAGTAGTAAAACTCTCACTGTTTGCAGATGACATGATAATATACATATAAAACCCTAAATATGCCACCAGAAAATTACTAGAACTAATTAATGAATATAGTAAAGTTACAGGACATAAAACACAGAATTCCCTTGCATTCCTATACACTAACAATGAAAAACCAAGAAGAGAAATGAAGGAAACAATTCCATTCACCACTGAAACAGAAAGAATAAAATACCTAGGAATAAATCTACCTAAAGAGATAAAAGAACAGTATGCATAAAATTATAAGACAGCAAATAAAGAAATCAGACACAAACAGATGGAGGGATATACCATATTCTTGGATCAGAAGAATCAATATTGTGAAAATGATTATACTACCCAAAACAATGTACAGATTGAATGCAATCTTTATCAAACTATCAATGGTATTTTTCATAAAACTAGAACAAAAAATTTAACATTTTGTATGGAAACACAAAAGACCCCAAATAGCCAAAGCAATCTTGAAAAATAAAAATGGACCTGAAGGAATCAACGTTCCTGATTTCAGACATACTACAAAGCTACAGCATGGTACTCATATGAAAACAGAAATATAGATCAATGGAACAAGATAGAAAGCCCAGAGATGAACCCAAGCACCTATGGGCAAAGGAGCCAAGAATATACAATGGAGAAAAGGCATTCTCTTTGATAGCTGGTGCTGGGAAAAGTGGATAGCTTCATGTAAAAGAATGAAACTAGAACATTTTCTAACACCATACACAAAAATAAAATCAAAATGGACTGAAGACTTTAAAACCAGAAACTATAAAGCTCCTAGAGGAAAACAGAGGCAGTATACACTTTGACATAAACCATAGCAAGATCCTCTTTGATCCACCTCCTAGAGTAATGGAAATAAAGATAAACAAATGGGACCTAATTAAACTTAAAAGCTTTTCCACAGCAAAAGAAATAATAAACAGGATTAAAAGACAACCCTCAGAATGGGAGAAAATAATTGCAAACAAAATAACTGACAAATAGTTAATCTTTAAAATATATAAACAGCTCATCCAACTCACTAATGAAATATCAGAAAAATAAACAGCCCAATCAAAAAATGAGAAGACCTAAACAGACAGTTCTCCAAAGAAGACATACAGATAGCCAACAATCACATGAAAAGATGCTCAGCATTACTCACTATTGGAAAAATGTAAATGAAAACTACCAATGAGGTACTGCCTCACACCAGTCAGAATGCTCATCAGCAAAAAAATCTACAAACAATACATGCTGGAGGTAATGTGGATAAACACTAACCCTCCTGCACTGTTGGTGGGAATGTAAATTGATAGAGCCACTGTGGAGAACAGTATGGAGAGTCCTTAAAAAATTAGGAATAAAACTACCATATGATCCAGAAATTCTTGGGAATATACCCTGAGAAAACCATAACTGAGAAAGACATATGTACCCTAATGTTCATAGCAGCACTATTTACAATAGCTGGGATACCTAGATGTCCATCAATGGATGAATGGATAAAGAAATTGTGGTACATACATGGAATGGAATATTATTCAGCCATAAAAAATTTTGAACAGATTTGAGTCATTTCTAGTGAGGTGAATAAAGCTAGAGTCTGTTAGACAAAGTGAAATAAGTCAGAAGGAGACAAACAAATATTGTATATTAATGCATATATATGGAATCTAGAAAAGAGCACTGATGAATCTATTTCCAAACAGTTTCACATTAGGGATTTAGGCATTAAACATAGGAATTTGCGGGGGACACAATTCACTTCATAGCAGAGTACCTGCAATGAGAAAGCCTCAGTTTGTTTTAATGCCGTTGAGAGATTAAAACAAGATCTAGTCACAAATAGGTCAACAATGACCTTAGTAGGAAGAGTCTCATTAGAGTGGGTAGGCTTGCCAGACATAGAGACAGCAAGCATATAAAACTCTCTAAAAGTTGGTGAAGTGGAGGGGAGAGAGATAGGGCAGTTTGGCAATGAACATCTCTTGCATTTGAGGTGAAAAATAGCTTGGAGGTGATATGAGAAGTTATTGGTGCTTTGAAGCTTTTAAAATCTGGTTCTCCCTGAAAAACTCTCTCTGAGCTGTTTGGGATGAAACTTAGCCTCTGGCATACTGATTTCATGAACTGATTAAATCTACCAAATTATTTCTGCCTTCTATTATATGTTACACCAGGAATCAAGAGGCCACATTCATAGGGAAATAGATAACAGAAACTTAAAATGTAGGAGTGTTAAGTGGCCTGCTTAAAATTTCATAGTTAATGAGTAGTAATACTGAAATTAAAACACTTTTTCCTTCTGATTTCTAGTTATAGCAAACCAGTTTCTTCCCCTCAACACCCTGTCAGTAACTCTGACTTTTTGGCTGGTCCCCCCTGGCGGCTCAGATGGTAAAGAATCTGCCTGCAATGCAGAAGACTCAGGTTTGATCCCTGGGTCGGGAACATCCCCTAGAGAAGGAAATGGCAACCTACTCCAGTATTCTTCCCTGGAGAATTCCATGGACAGAGAAGCCTGGCAGGCTACAGTCCATGGGGTCACAAAGAGTCAGACATGACTGAGCAACTAATACTTACTTAACACACTAGGAAGCCACCACTGCCCTGGTGGCTCAGATGATAAAGAATCCTCCTGCAATGCCAGAGACCAGGGTTAGATCCCTGGGTTTGGAAGATACCCTGGAAAGGCAATGGCTACCCACTCCAATATTCTTGCCTGGAGAATTCCCATGGACAGAGGAGTATAGCGGGTTTTGGGGGTCCATGGGATTACAAAGAGTCGGACACATCTGAGTGACTAACAATTTCACTTTAACACACCAAGCACTTCAGTGCCTCAGGACATCTGCACTTGCTGATGGTTCTTCTTCAAATGCTCCTCTACTGAATGTCCAGATGGCGACTCCTTCACTCCCTTTAAATTTCTGATTAAAGGTCACCTTGTCATGGAGACTTTCACTGACTTCTCTCAAGTTTCAAAGATCCTTATTTTCATTCATTCTTCATTTACTTTCTCCAAAAGATTTACTACCCTGTATTATCTGACACTTATTCTTGTTATCATTTATTATTTCTATCCCACAACAACTGGAAAGTATGCTTTGTAACAGCAGAATTTTTGTATTTTTTCACCACTGTATCACTAGAGCTTTGAATTGTACCTATCATGGAGCAGGTGCTCAATAAATGTTCTTCAAATAAATGAAGGAAAAAAAATCCTTAATATATACACAACAATGTTTTGAATAGGTATTACTTCCAATGCCTATTATTTTTAAGTAATGCTAGAAAAAAATTAAAGGCAGATAAAAGCAACTCTAAAGGGAGTTAAAACAACATGGCCCAAATATTCATCTGTATTAAGTACCAGTTTTGATTCAATGAATACATTTAGAACATGAGTTCTTAATGTATGTGGATCTTCATGGACCAGTGAGGATGGAATTTGGGGGTCAGTATATTATGAATAAATGTAAAAATAAGATTTTAGCATGTTTAAGCAGTTTAGTTCAGTTCAGTCACTCAGTTGTGTCCGACTCTTTGAAACCCCATGAATTGCAGCACGCCAGGCCTCCCTGTCCATCATCAACTCCCGGAGTTCACTCAAACTCACGTCCATCGAGTCGGTGATGCCATCCAGCCATCTCATCCTCTGTCATCCCCTTTTCCTCCTGCCCCCAATCCCTCCCAGCATCAGAGTCTTTTCCAATGAGTCAAGTCTTTGCATGAGGTGGCCAAAGTACTGGAGGAGTCCATTAAAAATCCCAACAGAAGAATATTTTTTTTAATATATTTCTTTGTGGCAGATATTCCTCCACTCCCCAACCCCTAAAAAATACTGGTTCCACTTTGGCCTGATGAGAATCAAATGTACCTACTAGCCAGAGCCAGTCCCCCATAGTTTAGCCATACTGTGTGCATTTGTGTATAAAATAAGATATTATCTCTACCCTGATAGAAATGATGATATAGTTCATATTCATTAAAAAAAACCCTACTATGGGCACTTTTTTGTATGAAGTAAAATAAATATTCAACATCAACATGTCATTGGCTTATTGTATATTATTTTTTATTTTACTCTGAATTGGTCTTTACCTGCAATTTGAAGGAAAGTTACATGGCTCAAAATAGCCTGGAGTTCAAACTCCCCTCCCAACCCTGGGAGATCCTCCCCACCATTCTATGCAAAACAAAGAACTCTCTCACCTGAAGAAAAAAATGGGACATTAAGGTTGATTGCACCCAGCTCCCAGCAGATCCCAGCCTCTGGCGGATCTCCAGAATTCTTTCCCTCAGCCTTTTAGAGACAACTAATCCGAACAACCCTGGAGAAGAATGGGCCCCCTTAAGACAGTAGATTTCCACATACATGCCTATATATACTGCCTCTTTTCTTGGGTTAGTGCAGCAGCTCACTAATCTGACTGCTGCCCCTTCTCACCTTATTAAAGGTGATCTGTTCCTATAAAGTGCCAGTTTTATTCTTTTTCTAAACCTTGCCTTCTCTGACTCCCTTACCCTACACAGTTAATAACATCCTAATTCATGTATGAGCATAATTAGCCCATTTTACAAATAACTAAGCTGAGGTTAGGAGACATGCAACAATTTGTCTAAAATCACATAGCAACAGAAAACTAACACACTATATTGGATATTTTTCTTAATGAAATTCTTTATAAATTGAAATTCCATACATACTTCAGTGTTTGGTGCACTTGTAAAGATCTGAATTAGTAGTCAATATGGAAGGCAATGGCACCCCACTCCAGTACTCTTGCCTGGAAAATCCCATGGACGGAGGAGTCTGGTAGGCTGAGGTCCATGGGGTCGCTAACAGTCGGATACAACTGAGCGACTTCACTTTCATTTTCACTTTCATGCATTGGAGAAGGAAATGGCAACCCACTCCAGTGTTCTTGCCTGGAGAATCCCAGGGACGGGGGAGCCTGGTGGGCTGATGTCTATGGGGTAGCACAGAGTTGGACATGACTGAAGTGACTTAGCAGCATGGCTATCTTGAAGTTTGGGAGAAATGTGGTATTAGACTGAAAACAAAAAATATGATGCAGTTGTCTTTTTCACTTTAAAATGCAGTACTAAGTTGGATAATTTAAATGGTTATCATTTGGAGGATTATTTATTTCCCCTAGGATTTTCTGAATTCTCAGTTATTATTACCACCACAAAAGATTAAGATAGTGGCTCCAGAGTCTTGATCAGAATGGAATATTAAGGTGATTTTCATAGAATTAGGGTTCATAACTATGGATTTGCCTTCTTTGAATACTTGGGCTTGTCATTGTCCATAAGTATGCATGACAGGAGCCACAATGCTTCCCTTGCAGAATGCTAGTACTTATCTCTTACGCTGGGCTTGGAATCATCAAGTTTTAAAATAAATAAATAGAACAAATATTGTTTCTGGTATTTTACA
Source organism: Bubalus kerabau (assembly GCF_029407905.1). NCBI lineage: Eukaryota > Metazoa > Chordata > Mammalia > Artiodactyla > Bovidae > Bubalus > Bubalus kerabau. The sequence goes on from NC_073628.1 coordinate 71,913,407, forward strand.
ATTGTGTTTCCCCAGAGCAATGTATGTTGACTGGTGGGCCTCAGAGTTTGTGCATTAGATATGTGATCTAATGAAGTATGTAAGCTCAGTCCCATGAAGCACTGCTACCATCAGGGAGGAAGGGGACCAGCCCAGCCTACTAATTTCAGAGCATCCGAAATACCCACGGTGCTAGGAGACCAGGAAGCGCTGCATCCTTCAGAGGAAGCATATGGAAAGCCTGCTGCTGAGGTCAGGCATCCATCCTGTTGTGAGGCAGCACATCCAGGACCATCTGTGTCCATATGTTTCAAGAATATGTCCCTGTGCTAAGAGGTCTATAGCAAGGTTTGTGGAAATGAAACAGTAAAGTTCAGGGACAGAATAATCTGCAAAGTGTGGATTATTTCTGAATCTGTGTGCTCTGTCACTCAGTTGTGGCCAACTCTTTGCCACCCAATGGATTGTAACCTGCAAGGCTCCTCTGTCTATGAAATTATCCAGGCAAGAATACTGGACGGGTTTCCCATTTCCTTTTCCAATTTCTGAAACTACAATCTTGTAAATAATGGTATTTTTTTCTGTTTTGTTTTAGTTACTGATACCACCTTCCTTTTCTTCTGGAGTGACAACAAACATGTAGAAACAAAATTGCCTGTTCTTTGTACACCAGTTAAGAAGGACAAGAAAACTCAATACTTCTGAGAAGAATCTACAGTAAGAAATGGTAACCCACTCCAGTATTCTTACCTGGGAAATCCCACGGGTAGAGGAGCCTGGCGGGCTATATAGACCATGGGGTCACAAAAAAGTCGGACACAACTTAGCCACTAAACAAACTACTTCATGTAGTCTTTCTTCCATTGGGACTATGGTGATGTGGTTGATGTAAAGCCAATAACTCACTAATTACTACCTCCTCACCAAGAAATTTAATTCAAGCCTACATGGATTAAACAGACAGCCTCCTAACAAAGTTCTCTTTTTCTAGGGATCAATTTTATCATCTTCAGAATTAATACATAGGTTGATCTGATTAAATTATTTGTTTAATTCTAATCCATATATTCTAAAATTATGTAACTTTATAAAAGGAATCCAAATTGGAAAAGAAGAAGTAAAGCTCTCAACTATTTGCAGATGACATGATCCTCTACATAGAAAACCCTAAAGACTCCACCAGAAAATTACTAGAACTAATCAATGACTATAGCAAAGTTGCAGGATATAAAATCAACACACAGAAATCCCTTGCATTCCTATACACTAATAATGAGAAAACAGAAAGAGAAATTAAGGAAACAATTCCATTCACCATTGCAACGGAAAGAATAAAATACTTAGGAATATATCTACCTAAAGAAACTAAAGACCTATATATAGAAAACTATAAAACACTGGTGAAAGAAATCAAAGAGGACACTAACAGATGGAGAAATATACCATGTTCATGGATTGGAAGAATCAATATAGTGAAAATGAGTATACTACCCAAAGCAATCTATAGATTCAACGCAATCCCTATCAAGCTACCAACAGCATTCTTCACAGAGCTAGAACAAATAATTTCACAATTTGTATGGAAATACAAAAAACCTCGAATAGCCAAAGCAATATTGAGAAAGAAGAATGGAACTGGAAGAATCAACCTACCTGACTTCAGGCTCTACTACAAAGCCACAGTTATCAAGACAGTATGGTACTGGCACAAAGACAGAAATATAGATCAATGGAACAAAATAGAAAGCCCAGAGATAAATCCACGCACATATGGACACCTTATCTTTGACAAACGAGGCAAGAATATACAATGGATTAAAGACAATCTCTTTAACAAGTGGTGCTGGGAACTCTGGTCAACCACTTGTAAAAGAATGAAACTAGAGCACTTTCTAACACCATACACAAAAATAAACTCAAAATGGATTAAAGATCTAAACGTAAGACTAGAAACTATAAAACTCCTAGAGGAGAACATAGGCAAAACACTCTATGACATACATCACAGCAGGATCCTCTATGACCCACCTCCCAGAATATTGGAAATAAAAGCAAAAACAAACAAATGGGACCTAATTAAGCTTAAAAGCTTCTGCACATCAAAGGAAACTATTAGCAAGGTGAAAAGACAGCCTTCAGAATGGGAGAAGATAATAGCAAATGAAGCAACTGACAAACAACTAATCTCGAGAATATACAAGCAACTCCTACAGCTCAACTCCAGAAAATAAATGACCCAATCAAAAAATGGGCCAAAGAACTAAATAGACATTTCTCCAAAGAAGACATACAGATGGCTAACAAACACATGAAAAGATGCTCAACATCACTGATTATCAGAGAAATGCAAATCAAAACCACTATGAGGTACCATTTCACACCAGTCAGAATGGCTGCAATCCAAAAGTCTACAAGTAACAAATGCTGGAGAGGGTGTGGAGAAAAGGGAACCCTCTTACACTGTTGGTGGGAATGCAAATTAGTACAGCCACTATGGAGAACAGTGTGGAGATTCCTTAAAAAACTGGAAATAGACCTGCCTTATGATCCAGCAATCCCACTGCTGGGCATACACACTGAGGAAACCAGAAGGGAAAGAGACACGTGTACCCCAATGTTCATCGCAGCACTGTTTATAATAGCCAGGACATGGAAGCAACCTAGATGTCCGTCAGCAGATGAACAGATAAGAAAGCTGTGGCACATATACACAATGGAGTATTACTCAGCCATTAAAAAGAATACATTTGAATCAGTTCTAATGAGGTGGATGAAACTGGAGCCTATTATACAGAGTGAAGTAAGCCAGAAAGAAAAACACCAATACAGTATACTAACGCATATATATGGAATTTAGAAAGATGGTAACAATAACCCTGTGTACGAGACAGCAAAAGAGACACTGATTTATAGAACAGTCTTATGGACTCTGTGGGAGAGGGAGAGGGTGGGAAGATTTGGGAGAATGGCATTGAAACATGTAAAATATCACGTATGAAACGAGTTGCCAGTCCAGGTTCGAAGCACGATACTGGATGCTTGGGGCTGGTGCACTGGGACGACCCAGAGGGATGGTATGGGGAGGGAGGAGGGAGGAGGGTTCAGGATGGGGAACACATGTATACCTGTGGCGGATTCATTTTGATATTTGGCAAAACTAATACAATTATGTTAAGTTTAAAAATAAAATAAAATTTAAAAAAAATTTAAAAAATAAAAAATAAAATAAAATTATGTAACTTCAGGGAGTAAAACTAATTAAATTAAATTGCTAAAATAAGGTATTGGTGTAAAATATTTGCAAATACATTTTTAAAATGATTATTCCAAATATTCAAAATACAAACAAAATCAGAAAAATCATCTGATTACTTGCTAAGTAATCAACATTTATGAATTTATCAATTTTAACCTGCCAATATAGAATGGAGATTATTAGGACTCTGGACTTAGTGAAGAAACAAAAAAAAGTAAATATGATCTTTGATGCAATTGGGGAAAAAAATCTTACTCTGTACTTTTAAATCATGTGTCAATAACACTAAGCGTGGTGACCAGGCAAACAAAATTCTATTAAATGTCATTTTATTGCCCAATTACATTAGACCACCTGAGATATTTAAAACAAGCCTGAGGCCGGAAAGGAGAAAAATTAAGCCATTCATCTTTTGACTAATTTGTTCATGAAACAGACGGACTCATGTAGGACTCCTTTCAGATAAAATACACCACATGCTTTCCTGATGTCCAGAGTCATTTTAATCTACATATTTTTGATTCATAATTAATTGTCAAAATTATGATATTTTATTTAAAAGGCCCTCTATTGAGAAAGAATATTATGTTAGAAATTTATGTATTATTCAAAATGAATTTCCACAATGCCTATGAAAGATCATAGCATAATACCTTCACAGTCAGAGCTACACCTGTCAGCTATGTTTAATCCCCAATAACAAGGCAAGTTTTGCTCACTATCAAGTGGGATCTCCATCTCTGTTTATGACTATATAGATCTCCTGAATTCTAACCTGAGAAATAAATATATGCAAACATAAAACTTAGGGTGAGAAAGGGTAGAGAATGAATCATAACATTGGTTTTAGTCTATTCTTTCTAGATTGTTGCTGTTGAGTGTAAATCCTACTAAAAAGGAGACATATAACCACAATAAGATATCACTTCATACCCACTAGGATGACTGCTGTTAAAACCAAGTGAAACATAAAAAGCAAGTGTTTGTGAAGATGCAAAGAATTGGAACCCTGCACACTCTGAGGGAAATGCAAAATGGTGCGGTAACTATGGAAAACAGGATGCTGCCTTTATATATATGGATGAACCTTGAGAACATGCAAAATAAAATCAGCCAGTTATTAAAGAACTTTTTATGATGCTCTTAAAATAGTTCAAATCATAGAGACAGAAGGCAGAATGGGGGTCATCCAGGGAGTGGGGTGGATGGGAGGGATGGGAAGTTATGTTTAACGGACACAGAGTTTCTAATTGGGGAAGATGGGAAAATTTTGCAGATGGATGGTGGTCATGGTTGCAAAACCATGTGAATATACTTAATACAGCTGAGTTTACCCTTAAAAATGGCTAAAAAAAGTATATTAATATCACCACATTTTTAAAGGGAGAATTATATTAATAGGAAATTTTAAAGTGTTAAAAAAATAAAATACAACATGAACTGTTTCTGACATACTGGATTTCACTGTCTTAGAAATCTAAACATTATAGGTCTATCAGATTCTTAGGGAAAAAACTTAAACAGGAAAGTATGTCCCTCCTCTTAGTAACAAGGAGTATTTGTTTTCTTCCTTTTAGGTTACAGATAGGGCTTCCAAGGTGATCTTTCCATTTACAAATCTTTCTAGATGTCTTTTTTTTTTTTTTTTTTCCTGCTCATCCCAAGTTTGTGAACACCCACTATGCCAAGTCACTAAACAAGGCACCACTGAAGGATTCTGTTCATTTGAGGAAATGCAGATGGTTTTCTCTGGCAATGCCAGGACTGTCTGCTCCGGAAAACTCTGCATGTAGAGCTACTGCCCTTTTCTTCAAACTTATCTTCTGATTTGAAGAGTAGATAACTTGACCTGGTTAAATTCAGAAACACATTGATTTTCTCTTTAATTTATGGTTTGATGAACTAAAAAGTAACAATATTGCAAGGCAGAAAATGCTTTCCCTGTGCAGGCATGTTTTACTGCCTGCAAGATGAAAAGGAACAATTGTTTTTCTTTTTCTTCCAGCACATCTGATTTCCCTACATATTATGAATAACTAAATCTAGGTAAATAAGCATGTTCCAGAATAACTGGCTTTATCGTTTGCCCACCAGATATAAACTATACTTTTAATTTTCTCTATTCCTTAATCATTTTTGATACAAATGTTCAATAGGGGTTTAAATCCTTTTCCCAAGCTTCTCTTTTATCATGTTTCTAATTACCTAGCCTAATTGCTCAGAACCTTTAAGAGCGTGTGAAGTTTTTTAAATGGGTTTCTTTAATTATGATTCTTTTGTGAAGAAAATGCTGCTAAACAAAAGTTAATTGTGAATGCTGAATATCTGTGTTATAGTAGTAAAAAGAAGGAAAATAAATATTTGCTTTAAGAAAACTGATTTTGTCCTTTCCAGGCTTCCTGTCCCTATAAAAGACTCAAGATTCATGCTCATCACTTTTATCTGATAAAAAAATTCATACAGCATATAAACACAATATACATGTAGCTTCTTTCTTTTACAGTTCCACACTTTACATACATATTCAGTATCAGAACAGTAAAATAGATATATATATTTTTTTTTTTGAATATTTTAGATAGGTATTTTCTGCCCAGTATAGAAATTTAGAGGCCTACTTAAGCTCTCAAGACAAAGACAGTGATTGTAAGCAGGAGGTAAGGTTGACACCTTCTCAGTAGGTTAAGTTTCCAACTGGACTCAAAGTTTTTTTGTTTTTTTTGTTTTTTGTTTTTTTTTTATTAGGAACTAATATTTTTATTGAATGAAAGAATCTTTAACTTCTACAGTGCTTTACACCTCTGTTAAAAAATGGTGTTATGGAAAAACATTATTGTATGTGGTTGTGTTTTTTTTTTAAGATTTCAGTGAATAAAATTGTATGTCAAAAATTATTTTCCCCATAGTACAAATAAAACTGTGTAGATATGAGCCAGATATTAGAATCAGAATTTGGCTTCCTATGGGATTGCACAGACTGGAAGGCTGATTCATTTCTAGAGAGTCTAATGATAGCTGGAGGGTCAGGTGGAGATACAGAGGTGCAATTGAGAAGCAGCAGGTGACAGTGTTTCTTAGAGATCTGCATTTGGGAATGGAAGCCCAAAAGGTTGAAGGGATTATGAATTTAAATAGAAAAGCAGAATGAAACAGGGCTAGAATCTGAAAAAGGAATGTCAGGATGAGATTGTCTGAGGCAGTATAGGTGCGAGTCAAAGTATCTTATTTGAAAAGGGAATAAAATAGAGATGTGAGCTGGATAGGTCAGGCAGTTAGTAAAGGTGCAGTTAAAGTTGATTAAATTATGATATACCAAAGAGGCTGAGGACAGGTCAAGGCACAAAAAAGGGGTAAGGGAGCACACACCCTTAAAATCACTCAGAAGCAGAAGTAACAAATTGCCCACGGTCATCCCAACTTGGACTGGCTGCCTGATCAGGTCCCAGACCTCAACAACCAGGAGCATCTAACAGGGGCGGGCTTTTGGCGTACCATGTTACGCCAGCCCCTACCCTGCAGAGGCATCAGAGGGTATAGCCCCCTGGGAAAACCAGGTCCTGTGATTAGGAAAATGCCTTGTCCTGCTTCCGTGACCCAGCATCTCCTAGCCTTTGCAGCACTGCAGGTGCTAGGCTGCTCGCAACTGCACAGCTCGCTCATGCTCAGTACACGGCCCCCTCAGCGGTCCTTGGTGGACATGGCCCTCATCCAGGCCTGTGGTCGCGGCCCACACCTTCACAGTCCGCAGGGTGGAGGGTGCCCTTTCCCCCAAAATTACTCTGAAGCAGCAAATACAAATTTGTAGCCGTAAGTCCCATTTGAACTTGCTGCCTGAGTGGCTCCCAGATAATACAGCATGGTCAGCACATGCACCCCAGCCCTTCCAGGGCAGTGGAGGAACCCGGCGTGTTTGCTTCCAGGGGAACATTCCCAGTTGGGGAGGTTAGGCTTTGCAATTATGCTTATAGCTTTTCTAGTAAAAACCCGTCAGAGACTCAGCTTCTGGTGCTTACTCTGTTCCAAGTTCCTGGGTACCAAGAAAGAAACACAGACACACGCGCAGTACGCACCTCGCCCCGAGGCCTTTGGCATCCAGGCTCTTCCGGGAAGTTGCAAAGGTTGGCCCCGCCCTGACAAACAGGTCAAGTTCCCTTGCATTTGCCTTAAAAGGAATACACCCCAGTGGGCAAATCTGAGCTCGGGTTACACAAACATCTTGTTCCCCAAAGCCCGCCCCTGGAACACAGCGTCTCCCCACATTTGCCCTGCCGGCCCGCGCTTCCACAGGACTTACCTGGTTAGCGGTCCTCCTGCAGCGAGGTCTTCCAGGCCTGCGGAGCTGGGTCCGGGCTCCAGACACCAGCAGAGCCTCCATGAAGGGCTTCAGCACCCTAAAAACCATTCTGAGGCCGTAGCTGCAAACTGACGACCACAGTTCCCGTTTGAACTTCCTGTGGGATCAGCGCCCTGGCCTCTCTTGGAACCAGGGCTCCCAGGAGTCTTTGATTTGGCAAATTCTGGCGAGCCTGCAGGGCCCGAGGCCTGAAAAGGTAGCAGAGTAACCTTGCGTTTTGCCAGGAGGGGAAATATTCTCTAAGACCCCGCTTCGGTGACTCAGCTTCTCCGACATCTGTTCCAAGCCACCAGCTACCCTAAACCTGCTCCATGCTCATGGGCCTAAACCGCCACTTCACAAGGCGTTCCAGGATTTTGAGCTAGGTTCTGGCCCCAAACTCATGCAGAGCTTCCAGTGTAGAGGGACGTCCACGCAAAACTCAGTCTGAGACATCAGATGCTAACTGACAACCTTCAGTCCTCATTTGAATCTCCTGCCAGGATCGAGCCCTGGGTTTCAGAAACCAGTGCTCGCTCCCTTTCCAGCAGCCGCTGGAGCACCCGGCCAGGTATTCTCCATCAAGGCAGGATGCACCCACCTGCTTTGCCTTAAGGATGATTATGCTCCTTAGGGTTTGGCACCTTCAATCCGCTGCTCCTGTGAGCCGGCCTCTCCAGGCCCCTGCCCTGCTTGCCCCAGGATGGGCGGATACACACTTCGTGAGCCGGAGGTGGCTCAAGCACAAGCACCTTGTGTACTTGGCAGTTACGGCAGGCCTTTGGTCAACCTGGTGCTCCGAGGCTTTGAAGCCAAGTACATGCTTGAAATGCCAGCAGTCTCCAGGATGCGAGAGCCAACCTGCTGAATATCACTCTGCGTGTTTAGCGCCAAAATACCCTCCAGCCCCCATTCAGACTTACTTCCGGTCAGATGCCGAGCTCCTTCAGTTACATAAGGTTCCCAGGTGTCTTTTATTGGAGAAAATTTGTCAGCCAAGACTGTCCAATGGCCTTGAGTTTTGTCTTTAGGGAGGACATTCCCCCCTGCTTAGTCTAGTCTGAGATTAGCCTTACCCCTTTGAACCCCTAATGCCTGCTACTATGACCTGGCTTGTGTACAATTCCACGCTCTGGCGTCCCACTGTTGCACGGCAGGCGCATGCGCATTTCTCATCCTTTCAGTCTCCTGGGGCCCGCCCACCTCCAGGCCCCCCACACGGAAGAGCCGCCATGTTGGAGGGCGCCCACCATCGTAGGTCACTCTTGAGGTGGCAAGTGCAGATTGACGATAGTCAGTCCTGGTTTGGATCTGCTGCCTGGGCTTTTCCAACAGGATTCTGGAATGTCTCCTTGTTCAGTCACCAAGTTGGCAAGCCAGGCTTTCTTCCTCCAGTATCTCTCAGCGTTTGCTCAGACTCCTGTCCGTTGAGTCCGTAATGCCATCCAACCGTCTCATCCTCTGTCACCCCCTTCTCCTCCTGCCTTCAGTCTTTCCCAGCATCAGGGTCTTTTCTAGTGAGTCAGCCCTTCGTATCAGGTGGCCAAAGTATTGGAGCTTCAGCATCAGTCCTTCCAGTGAGTGTCTCTTGCTGCTGCTGCTGCTGCTGCTGCTGCTGCTGCTAAGTCACTTCAGTCGTGTCTGACTTTGTGCAACCCCATAGACGGCAGCCCACCAGGCTCCCCCGTCCCTGGGATTCTCCAGGCAAGAACACTGGAGTGGGTTGCCATTTCCTTCTCTTACTGCAGAATATATTTGGAACTGCTTGCCTAAAAGACACCTTTGTAGGAAAGTGCAAACAGAGCCTCCTCTCTGCAGAAACAACTCCTTGGATGCCTAATGGGAGTGGAATCTTTGTGCAAGACAAAAAGAAACAGTCCCTCCCTCGGCATGGACCTACCTCTGCTGCAGTTGGACAGGAATGATTTCAGAGCCCACCTGGATCCTTGCCATGGTGTCTCTGTTCCAGGCTCACCACCTATCCAGCCATGGGAAATCCAGATACCTGCCTCACGAACTACTCCTATAAATGAGATCAACAGGAAGAAGAGCTTCAGTCTTCTGTCATTTGTTTATTTAGAAATACATATTGAACACCTGACCTGTTCCAGATATTGTGCTTTGCTACTGCATACATTACTCAGATAAAACCCCACTTCAAAGGTAAGAGCATGGGTCAGACTGAAACTGGAAAGGCTGTGTGATCCTACAGACTAGCCTGTGGCAGAGTAACACGTCATCATGAAATCTATATACATTCCATATAGAAATGCATTTCTAGAAAATGAAAGTTTTTAAAGAATGAAAACTTTCAAACTTAAAAATTTGAAGTAGAACTTTTAAAAAATGGACTATCAGCATCCCACTGCTGCTAAGTCACTTCAGTCGTGTCCGACTCTGTGTGACCCCATAGACAGCAGCCCACCAGGCTCAGCCATCCCTGGGATTCTCCAGGCAAGAACACTGGAGTGGGTTGCCATTTCCTTCTCCAGTGCATGAAAGGGAAAAGCGAAAGTGAAGTCGCTCAGTCGTGTCCGACTCTTTGTGACCCCATGGACTGCAGCCCACCAGGCTCCTCCATCCATGGGATTTTCCAGGCAAGAGTACTGGAGTGGGTGGCCATTGCCTTCTCCATCAGCATCCCACACCTAGACTAAATATGTTTAACCTCTTCTTGGTAACTAGAAGTACTTTTATTAACAAGCATTATTATGGAATATATGGAGGATGCAGGTTCTGACATTGTCTCAGCTACTGCTTAGCCTTGTGAATAAAACACTGTTCTTAGATCTCAGTAGGTGATCTGTCACTTCTTGTCCAGCTCTGTAATTCTAAGTGTATAAGCTCTGTTTGTGTATGTAATGTCTAGATGAGACTTAACATACAGCATTTATCATGTGACAATACTCTTAGCAGTTTATGCATAGTAACAGACTGAATCACCTTGAAAACCCTGGGAAAGGGCCACTTTTATTATTGCAATTTTTCAGTTGAGGAAATTATGGAGAAAGGGGTTATCTTATAGCTCAAAAGTGATAAGAGTTTGCACGCAGGCATGATGAGACAGTTGGAGAGCATACTGCTTCAGTGGACATAAACTTGGTTAGACAAACTCTGGGAGATAGTAAGGAACAGGGAGGGCTGGCGTGCTGCAGTCCTTGGGGTCACAGAGTTGGACATGACTTAGCAACTGAACAAATACAGTGTCTCCCCAGAGTCACTGCTCTTAACCAAGATGCCAAAGGCTATCAGATTTCTTTAGCCGCAAAAGTGTTATCCGAACATCTGCTCAAGTGGAATCCTGATACATAAAGCAAGTCAATGCTGAAATACTGCAGGAGGAGAGGGGGTATTGGGGTGGATGGGGCAGACAGCCCAGACTATTTGGTCCTCTATTCTCCCCCTTCAAATGCTTCCATTTAAAGGATAAGATATTAAAAATTACTGACAATTTCAAAATACAGGGTATCTGATTCTTTTCTTTTTTTTTTAATTTTATTTTATTTTTAAACTTTACATAACTGTATTAGTTTTGCCAAATATCAAAATGAATCCGCCACAGGTATACATGTGTTCCCCATCTCCTGAACCCCCCTCCCTCCTCCCTCCCCATTCCATCCCTCTGGGTCGTCCCAGTGCACCAGCCCCAAGCATCCAGTATCGTGCATCGAACCTGGACTGGCAACTCATTTCATACATGATATTTTACATGTTTCAATGCCATTCTCCCAAATCTTCCCACCCTCAGTTCTAATATTTTGACTCCATAACTTTAGAGAGCACAGGCATTCACCATTGTTTAAAACATATTTACTGCCTTTTATAGATCCATCCAGAATGTAAAATAATAAATCTTCTTGTACAGAAAAAGATTTTTTTTGTAGATTCTCCTTGTGAGCATGAAAGATGAATATTACCCTGCAGTTGTGCTTGCTACATTGCAATTACTTTCTCAGCAGTATATTAATTAGTCAACTCCAGTAGTCTAGAACTCTTTGATGCTAGGTAATGAGATTAATAATAGATTCTTATCAACTCTCCCAAAGCTACAACAGGCATCAAGTAGTTCTAATCTGCATTGCCTATACATGGCATGAAAAAGCTCTTTAGGAGTCCAGGGCTAAATCAGGACCATTTGTGTTCAGCATGCCACAATAGTCAGTGCTTACACGAGTAACGTCTGTGAAAACAGCATCACAACATTGCACTGCACACCTGGTGTAGAATGGATTGGCTTCTTTAAATTATGCACATAAGCTGCTTTCTCTGTAGGAATAATCTGACACTAGCGGTAGTCTGATGGATGGAAGTCTCTAAGAAACAAATGGTTTGTAGATTAGGAGATACTAGACGCACAGGGATTCCCAGGTGGTGCTAGTGGTAAAGAACTCACTTGCCAAGGCAGATGTAAAGAGATGCAGGTTCCATCCCTGGGTTGGGAAGATTTTCCTGGAGGAGAGCACGGCAACCCATTCCAGTATCCTTGCCTGGAGAATCACTTGAATGGAGGAGGCTGGTGGGTTACAGTCCACAGGGTTGCAAAGAGTCAGACAGGACTGAAGTGACTTAGCACACAATCATACAGCAGAGAGTATATGTTGAGAAACATCTGCTATAAAAAGAAAATACATAGAATTTCTCTTCTTGAGGGGTTCATAATTTTCTCAACAGAACAGTATTGTGTATGGAGAGAAAATAAGAATCAAAGACATATTGTTTAAAAGTTAAAGCTGGACTGTGTATAGTATATCTTTAATAGACATCCACACATAGAAATACTCAAATCCACACCTAATGTGTATATAGTTTTTCTGTCTTGTACAGTTTAAGTACATTCATTTCCTTTTCTGTATCTTGGCACACCTGTATTTGACCTGTAAAATGTGGCCACATGTCTCTTCATGTGCAGAAGTTCCTAATCATCATGTCAGAACCTCAGTGGAGCTGTCTCCCCCTGTAGCCCCTCTGAGGAAAGACCCGTGGAAGAAACTGAAGCCTTTCCTACACATTGGGTTATGTCTCATGTTTGCTTGGAGCATAGACATTATTAACATGAATTTTAAGGGTTTTTTTCCTTTTCATTTCCGTATCAAAATGGGGGGCCATATATGTGTATGTTGGTGGTCCTTTTAGTTGTAACCAGATAATATCTCTAGATGTAATAATTATAGAGAATAAGTATTTGCTCAAGATTATATCATTAAATTACGTATATATGCATATATATATATATGGATATTTATATGGACTTCCCTGGTGGCTCAGACGGTAAAGCGTCTGTCTACAATGTGGGAGACCTGGGTTTGAGCTCTAGGTTGGGAGTATCCCCTGGAGAAGGAAATGGCAATCCACTCCAGTACTATTGCCTGGAAAATCCCATGGACAGAGGAGCCTGGTAGGCTACAGTCTATGGGGTCACAAAGAGTCGGACACAACTGAGCAACTTCACTCACTATCTATCTATCTATCTATCTATATATATATAATTTATAAAATGTTATAAAAATGAATTCATTGCAGGAAATGTTTAGTCATATTCCCATTTACAGGCCTAATGATCCCAAATGTTCATAGTGTGTTCATATTTTTCTTTCTCATAAGATAAAAATATAATGTATTGTGACTATTAAATATTTCTCTCAAATACATCATAACAAAATTACTAAGCAGCTTTCTCAGATGTTTGCATGTCACTTTTGCACCAAAGGGAACAGGTGGTTTGGTAAAGCTCCAGGAATAAATATTTCTGACTTATCCTTTGTTAACACTGATGCTATGGACTAGTGGGTCCGTCCATGGAGATTACCTCAAAGACGCCAAAGGAGTAGAGACTAGCCCTCTTTGTGGCATGTCATATCTGTCCCTGGAGAAGCTACAAGGAGATTCAGAATGTTCCTCTGCTTGGAAGTAAGTGTTCATGCAGTTCTAGGCAAAAACTTTGAAGGGAAATTGACTATAACTAGACTGTGATCCTGGACAAGGGAACAACAGAGGACATCATGGATGGCATCACGTGATGTTGGGGCTGCCGGAGCGGGGCACAAGAGAAACTCCATATTAAAAGCTGTCAGTCATCTTAAGGCAGGATGTGAGCTGTGCCTGAACTTTGCTCAGAAATGAGGGAAGCACAGTTAAAGAAAAACTAGGTCTTCTTGGAGACCCCCTCCTCAGAGACAACAAACAGAGATTGGAAGTTGAGGTCAGTTTGCTCTTGTTAGATTAATGATAGCGATATCCCTTTGACATATAGCCCCTTAAAATTCTAATTGTTAATTCTTCCTGCACTTGTATATTGTAAAACTGAGTAGTGTAGCTGAAAAACTGAGTAATGTAGCTGACATGTAACCACTCATGTAGCAGGAGATATAAAGCTGTGTCTTCTATAATCATTGGGGTCCTTTTTGGAAACGATATCCCTTGGACCTGCTGGCGTAATAAACTGTACTCCACTGTCTTGAGTGTCCTCCGAGGTGTGCTTTGTGACTTTGGATTCCACAACAGTGAGAGAGTCAATTTCTAGGCAGGTTGATAAGAAGTCCAGAGTCCCCAAGGAGGAGAGAGGAGTCTGGGTCTCTTGAAAAGGAGATAGGGGTCTACAGTTCTCAAGGAGGAGAAAAGAACAAATGTTTTTCTTCTACATTCCTTAGTCTTAGTCACATAAAATTGTTTTTTTCTTTAAGCCTGGACCTGATGATTACACAACAAAACAACTCAGCTTAAACTCTATGCTAAGGATTATATAACAACAATGTATCCTGCTTGAGGACAATTTCTCCTTCTTGAAAACCTTCTGACTAATTCTGTTATCTTAAAATGTACATTATGGGAGTGGGTCTGGTAAGATCTTTCTATTATTAGTTCTAACCCTGTCATCTTAAAATGTAGATTGTGGGAGTTGGTCTAGTAAGATCTTTACAACCTTGAGAGATTCTTTTAATTTATTGTAATAAACAATTTAAAAAGTATATAGCTCCCTTCCTAAGACTAGCGAGTGGGGCACTCTCTGCCCCTTTCTGATGTTTATGTCAGGAACTTTCTCTGTCTCTTTTCACTGTAGTAAAATTTCTGCCACACAAGAGCCCTGAGTGGTCAAGCCTGGTCTCTGATCTTGAAGCTAAATCTTCTTCTTCAGATATCATGAATCTGACGTTGTTCACCATAAGCTATCACATGGACTCAATGGACATGAGTTTGAGCAAACTCCAGAAGATGGTGAAGGACAGAAGCCTGGCATGCTACAGTCAATGGGGCTGCAAAAGTCAGACACAACTGAGTGACTGAACAACAACAACAGACTATGATCCATGAGTTATGCATGTGAATTCAGAGGTTGTTATATGTGTGGCTTAGAGTGTGAGTTTGTGTGAGTATATGTTACTGCAAATGGGTGTAGTGTGTGTGTGTGTGTGTGTGCATGTGTGTGTGTAGCTATTAGAAACTACAACTCTCACTAGAACAAGAGAACTTACACTGCCTTCTCTTTCTTCCACATCCTCCCTTTAACATGTCAGTCGTATTATTGTCTGGAAAAATCAGACTGAGATAGTTAAATTAATGAGAAAACTGAGGCCATTGTCTCAGGATTGACTTTTTAGTGCATTCTGCATTTATTATTGAAGAAGGCAATGACGACCCACTCCAGTACTCTTGCCTGGAAAATCCCATGAATGGAGGAGCCTGGTGGGCTGCTGTCCATGGGGTCGCCAAGAGTCGGACACAACTGAGCGACTTTACTTTCCCTTTCACTTTCATGCACTGGAGAAGGAAATGGCAACCCACTCCAGTGTTCTTGCCTGGAGAATCCCAGGGACCGGGGAGCCTGGTGGGCTGCCGTCTATGGCAGAGTCAGACACAGAGTCAGACACGACTGAAGTGACTTAGCAGCAGCGTTTATTATTATGTGATTTTATTACTGAAATTTGAATTTTCTACACTGAATTGACACTATTAAGTTCACTAGAGTGTTCTCAATGTCTGCCAGGTTGCCGGGTGACAGAAAGAGACCTGAGAAATGTTCCAATCAGTGAGATTTTCAGTGCATTTCCAGAAAGAATGGGTTTTATTATCAAGTCACATTCCTGAATTCAACAAAGATCCTTTTTAATTGTCATCTAAGTCAGAAGCTGCCCTTTTGTAAAATGTTTTGTTGTTGTTGAATTCTTAGAGTGCAGGTGTTCCCTGATGTCAAGTACACTCTTTCCCTGCCTTCTTCAGCACAGCATAAAGGGACCTTGCTCACCTGACTGGGTTCATGTTGACCAATCATAGCACTTGCCTGGGATTACAAGAACTTGACAGAAGGTTCTAGTACAATATTATAGCCAGGAAAAACCCATTTCCTCCACCGCTTGCCTACTTATAGCTGATGTGCCTGGTTTTATTTAATCATTTACTAATTCAAAGTTATGAAAGTTTCTGTATTATCAGAACCGTAAATATAAAAACATACTTTGAGAAACTCTAAAAATATGCATTTTATTCAATTCCCTACACTTCATTATTTTAACTGTATCATTCACATAGAATGCTTTATTTTTTCCTTTTTTTAAAGGGCATATAATGTCTCTTGGGCTTCCCTGGTAGCTTAGCTGGTAAAGAATACACCTGCAATGCAGGAGACCTCAGTTAGATTCCTGGGTGGAGAAGTTCCCCTGGAGAAGGAATAAGCTACCCACTCCAGTATTCTTGGTCTTCCCTGGTGGCTCAGATGATAAAGGATCCACCTGAGATGCGGGAGACCTGGGTTCAATCCCAGGGTTGGAAAGATCCTCTGGAGGAGGGCATGGAAACCTACTCCAGTATTCTTCCCTGGAGAATCCCCATGGACAGAGGAGCCTGGTGGGTTACCTTCCCTGGGGTTGCAAAAATTCGGACACAACTGAGTGATTAAGAACAGCACAGCACAGTATATGTCTCTTAGAATATTGGTATTTTGAAATCAGAGTTTGGGACAGTTTCCTTTAAGGTGCTGTCCCCTGTTGAAATGCAAATGAGATAACACATTAAACTATACCATTTTACTAAGTAAAAATTCTATTTGTCAAATATTTGCATAACAGGTTTCAAAGAAGGGACAGTGGAGAGAATATGAAGACCCCAGTATTGATGGAGATTTAAGCCCTGGCCCAGGATACAGTTTTGTTGGGTACATTCTGAGCATAACGTGGTCAGAAGAATACATTTTAAATCAATGTGCAGAGCCTTCTGATGCCACCTGAAACTATTTGTATTTAGAAGCACATTTGAACAGATACTGGTTTATTGAAATCAAAGAATTCAGCAGTTTTCTCTATGTGATTTAATAGTATTTGTGTTAATCACCCTTCCTTGTTTTAACATTTCTATATAATGCTTATGTAATAGATATTTAGTAATAAATAAGTTACAAGCATTTTAAAGTAAAATTCAAAGACTTTGAAAATTAAGATGGTTAAGTCACAACTTTTGTAATCTTTGTTTCTCAGTTTTTATTACTGTTACCATTATAGTCTTCTCAACACCACAACTACCACAAATATTCCTTTGTTTTCATGTCATCACATAATTGGTGGTTGTTATGCAGTGAATGTACCTCACCAAATTCTGTGTTGAAGTCCTAATCCCTAGTACCATAGAATGTGACTATACTGAATATAAGATCTTTAAAGAATTAGGTTAAATGATGTCATCAGGATGGGCTCCAATCCATTAAGAGGTAATTAGGACACAGAGAGATGACCAACAGGAGGACACAGCCACAAGGCAGCTGTCACAAGCCAAGAAGAGAGGCTTCAGTAGGAACCAAACCTGATGACACCTTGATTTTGGGCTTCCAGCCTCCAGAGCTGTGAGACAAGAGTTTCTGTTGTAATGAATGACTTGGTCTGAGGTTTTCTGTTTTGGCAGGCCTACCAGACTAACGCAGTGGTTATACAGGATATTCTCTATTTACCCCTTCTAATCCAACTTCTACCCATGTCCTGTTCTATAGAAGCTGATATTTATGAACTCTGATCAATGATTTCCCCTAGCAATAGCTTCAAGCTGGCTTCAGTAAAAGGAAAACCTTAGCAGAGGGTCTGCCGCCAGGAGGAGAGTAAGATATGGCCATTACTCTCCTGGCTTCTTCTGACTAGATGCCTTCAGGTGTCAGCCCTCCTTAAAAACGTCAGCTGCTATCCTGCAGCCCTCAATCACGGTGTCAGCTACTGGCTCAGGGTCCCAAAGCTCACTCCACTGGCCCCTTCCAAGTCAAGCTGGTAACACTCCTGGCTGTTGCTCCCTTACTTGAGATACTGTCCATGTCTTGCCCACACCTTCATACATCCCCCGCTTGTTAACCATCATCATCTCATTTTGAGCCTGCCTACCACGCCTGCCAGACACGCAGGCAGCAGTTGAGTGGATATGAAGGGAACAGTCTATTCTTAGCAAGACTAAATCAAAAAGTCAACATTACCTGGTTGGAATATGTACTTTATGTTAATATGCTGTCTCATTTTACCTGCTCCTTTATATTCAATCTGACAGTGCCTTAAATAGATGGTACAATCAATGAGTAATTAGTGAGGGACTATTTTACAATACCTTTTAAAGATATTCATCTGCTAGAGTTGATGCTTTTAATATCCTAAATGTAATTGCAGGTTACTCTGAGAAATCTAAGAGGGCAGAATTAATGTTAGCATTTCTTAATTCATAAGGTCTCAAAAGCCTTTTTGTCACTCAAACTCTACCTATTTATGTTTTTCTTACAAGAGTTTAAAGGTGTTCACAAATCTAGAGATTGATAAAAGTGAAAAAAATTAGTTCAGTAAATGTATTATATATTAAAGTATCATTACTTATTTATGAGACCCCCAACCCAGTGGCTGACAGTGAAGAATCTGCCTGCAATGTGGGAGACCTGGGTTCAGTCCCTGAGTTGGGAAGGTCCCCTGGAGAAGGAAATGACCACCCACTCCAGTATTCTTCCCTGGAGAATTCCATGGGCAAAAGAACTTGCCGGCTACAGTAGGTGGGGTTGCAAAGAGTGAAACACACACACACACACACACACACACACCCCCCAAACACCAACTTATTTATATTGAACTGAAACTATGTTTAAAGTTTTATACCATAAATAATATGAAATGATTATCAAACATACTCTAATACACAAATAAATCATTTGACAATTTTAACCTTATGTAGTTTCTTCATCAGACTTCAAAATTTTTTAAACTTTGTTTTTCATGAGCAAATTGTCAATAATGTGCTAAATATTTATAATTGTGCCTCTGCTGCCATCTAGACGTTAAGAGAAAGCATTGCATGCAGACTTGAAATGATGCATAAGAAAATTCTCTGACAGTATTATCTTGCATTCTTTTTAACATACTCTTGCAAAAAAAAGTATCAGAAACTTAAAAACACATTAATTATTATATAGTATAATGCACCCAAACTTACCTTAGTAGTTAACCTTTAACAAAAGAAGAAAAAGAAGGCAAAATGTAAAATGATGAAGTAAGTCATATTAATTCAAGAAGTTTTAATTAGAATAAGCAACTCTGTAAATTAACATGATAAATTAAGGTTAGAGAACATGTAATTTACTCTTTTAACATGGATCTTTGCAACTCTAATTAATCTACCATCATTAATTATTCTTTTATAATATATCTGACCTCATCCATGAAATATTCATAAATTTT
Organism: Bubalus kerabau; assembly: GCF_029407905.1. NCBI lineage: Eukaryota > Metazoa > Chordata > Mammalia > Artiodactyla > Bovidae > Bubalus > Bubalus kerabau. The sequence goes on from NC_073628.1 coordinate 71,932,653, forward strand.
ATGAGGAAGCATAGAGTGAGGCTATTTAATGTCAGGCTTTGGGAAGAATCAACATCAGGTTCAAATCCCAGTTCTGACACTTCAACAAGTGGTTCATCGTCCCAATGTCATGTTTCTTATCCATATCAGGGAGATGATAATACCTGCTGCATAGATTTGCCTTAAGGATTAAATCCAATGACAGAATCCCTGTGCCAGATACAATGTTCAGGACATTTTACTTAACAGACTAGATACCCTCTCTCTCAACACTCCAGTCCAGAGGAGTCTCCCTGAATTTCTTAAGGATGCTGGCGTTCCCTCCCTGTACAGCCAAAATGATGTGTCTAATATTTACCATGTGCCATCTCTGCTGTTTTCTTTTTCTGACTAGAAACTTCATTCATCTTGAACTTACACAATCCAGACTCTGAAGAAATACAAACAGATCGATAGATACAGATGTTCATTTCCTCACAATTCCACCCTCTTGCCATCCTACAAAGAGATCCACTCTCAAGGTACAATGTACGTTGCTCTCTTTGTTTTTCTTTTCTATACTTCTGCTGGCACAGATTTTATTATTTTTCACGCTAATGAGATTAGTCTATGCATCTTCTTGGAAGTCAGTTCTTAACTGTCACTCCCCAGTCTGAATTCCACTCAGTTTGGCACCTACTCCAACATGTTTTCACATCCAAGAACAAGATTTGATTTGAGAAATGTTGAAAAATAATGCAAAATATTGCTGGAGATTTCTTAGGAAAATGAAGGTATTTTCAAAATACTACTCCCCATTCCAACTGCCATGTCTCTCCTCTTGCTTTGTCTCCTGCCTCCAGGCCCTGGAATCTGAGGCTTTAGCCACCCACCCCTCACTCACAAGCCTTCTGTGCCTTTCCCTCCTTACAACAATTTAAATAATGCGTTAGTTAGCTGTTGTTCTGCATCACAGCCCATCTAAACTTAGTGGCTTAAAGCAGACATAATTTATTATTTCTTATACCTCTGTGAATTAGTTGTCCATCTGGGAATCTCTTCATCTGGTCTTGTTCAGATTCACTCATGTGGCTACAATCTGATGGCTAGATCTCAATCACATGTCAAGCATGCCAGCTGTCACCTTGAGTGTCCTTATTTTCCTTCACAGGCCCTCTTACCCTACATAGACTAGAATAGATTTCTGTATAGCATGACAGTTGTGAGTTCTAGCGAGGGAAAATATCTAGTCTTGGCAGTAACGTGTGGTCACTTCTTCCACCTTCTAGTGGTCAAGAGTGAGCCAATACAGGTTCAAGGATAAAAGGAAATAGACTCCATCTGCATATGAAGCAAGCAGGCAAAGAAATCACATTGAAAACAGGCATGCTTGGTAGAGAGGTTGCTGTCACCTTCACAAAAGGTCTACCATAAAGACTTTGCTGGTCATTTAGCAGCAGTCTCCAAATTGACAAGTTCTAGTCAACACGTTTATACACCTCATATTGTTCCCTGGTTCTGTGAGCTCACCATGATGGTGCTTACAGGTCAGTATGGACCACTGTACTCTAAACTCTTAAAATGAGGGAATGCCTTTATCTTCGTAATACAAAGTCTGACTCCAGTCTTTGGCATTTGATTGTCAGCAGTATTTAATTCTCACTCTTCTTTCTTCCTCCTCTGTCTCACATCTGGCAAAATTGACAAGAAAACCTAGGTGCTCTCTCCTCTGGTGCTAATAGGAATTTAAGTCACACACATGTCTATTGACATGGGAGCTTTCAACCTTGTTCCCACACCCTAAACACCATAACCATCCCAAGCCAGTCACTTTTCTCTACTTTCTCAAATCATTTTGGACCAACTGGGAGGACTGCCCTGCTGTATCTGTAGATCTTCATTATGTAAGTAATCAACTTTTTTTTCTATTTTATTGGTGCATCTGTATTTGTTGCAGGGAGAGGGTGGGATTAGAGGAGGGGCCATTAGCTTTGACAGCTGAACCAAATTTTGAGTGGAGGCCCATGTTCTATCTTAACAGCAGCCACAGTGGCTGGCATTGTGAACAGGATTATCCAGACAATAGCAGTCAAATCACCACCAGTGGTCTTTCTTTCTTTCCTTGTTGGCTGTGCTGTCTGCTGCTGACCAAGCACTGGGAGTTATGCTGCTTTGTGCTGAGTTTGCTGAGTTCCACCAAGCCTCTGTTATCAAATTTAACTGGCTGAAGTTGGGATTTTTAATAATTCACATTTAGGGAAAGGAGTATAGGGTTGGGTTCTCCTTACTGTGGCTCTGGATCATGTGTCTATCCCCAGACATATCTGTGTGTCTTAGGTTGAACCATGTGTCTTGATTTCAACATAAGTGGAGACTGACACTAGACTCACAGGAAAGACCCTTCCTATGTGTTTCACCAGGCCTTGGCCCCCATTTCAGAGTGCTCTGTCCAATACACAGACCCACTGTGTAGTTGCTCCTATGGAAGGAGAGAGCACTGTTTGAGGAGCAATCATGTGAAGATTTGAATTACCAAAGCCTGTGCTGCTAAAGGCTGATGTCTCATTAGGATTTTACAAACTGCCTTTGCTGCTACTGATGCCTATACCTCTAATTTCAGGAAACATCCTTGTCCTCAGTGTTTTAGGGAGAGAGATCTATGGAAACTCTGGGGCACAACCAAAGGGTTAAATATTTCCATGGAGGAAACACTTAAACCTGATAATATTGATTTGAGACTCTCTGGAAGAAGGGATTTATAAATAATAGCAGGAGAAAAGGAATCTTCTCAAAGTTCATCCAGAAACCACCAAAGTAAAATAAAAAAGGAGACAAGGGGAGAGAAAGGAAATATAAACAGAAGCCAGCATAAACAAAGGAAGAAATTTAAAAAACAAAACAAACGAAAAACTTGAAACAGAGATCCACAAATGGATTGAATCAGAAATACAAAATTTGTTAACATAATTTCTACAACAAAAAATGAAAGGGCAATGATTGAATTGTGCACATCAACAAAATAGTTTCTGAATTAAGATGTTAAATCTGCTGAAAGACACCCACTGGAAAAACTTCATGGCTTAATCACTATTGGGGCACAAATTACAGTTATACTGAGACTGCATTACATTTAAACTAGGTGCTACCTATAATCTTGCTGGTGCTGCTGCTGCTGCTGTTAAGTCGCTTCAGTCGTGTCCGACTCTGTGCAACCCCATAGATGGCAGCCCACCAGGCTCCCCCGTCCCTGGGATTCTCCAGGCAAGAACACTGGAGTAGGTTGCCATTTCCTCCTCCAATGCGTGAAAGTGAAAAGTGAAAAGTGAAAATGAAGTCGCTCGGTCATGTCCAACTCATAGCAACCCCATGGACTGCAGCCTATCAGGCTCCTCTGTTCGTGGGATTTTCCAGGCAAGAGTACTGGAGTGGGGTGCCATTGCCTTCTCCATATAATCTTGAGGAGTTCCTAAATACAAAATAAAGGACGAATAATTATGCCTCACCATAACCACTGGAACCATGGTCTTGCCTAAATTCCCATGATCATCACATCCATAGCCCTAAATAAAATCCTGCCTAGTAGATGTGGACACTGTGATGAAATGAGTAATAAATTGAAATCAAATTCAGTGTTTGACAATTTATAAACTGACTAGACAAATCAGACTCCATGGAACTACTTACCCCATTGGTTTCCATTAAAAATAGTTGATACAATTCAAAATAAAGTAAAATAGTATTTGAAACCCATTATACAAGACCTATTAAGGAAAGGGGTGATTATACTCACTAATTCTCCATTTAACAGACCAGTTTAGAAATTTAACTTGGAAAGAATAGTGACTCACAGTAGACAACTACAACTGTAATGCTATGGCCCAACCTATTAAGGTCCCCATATGGTCAGAAGAAGCCACCACTCCTTAGCCCTTTGTATACCTGGATAGTCTCTTGGGATAAACTGGATGAGCAGAGATAAGAATCCCGATACTCTAGTGACGGTATCACCACCATGCTCACTGGAGAGTTGTTGCTTTATATATCTCATCCAGGATGCCCCTGATAAAGGATAAGCACAAAGGTTAGCACAACTGACCAAATTTTAGGTAATCATCTTAGTACTACCTTCTGGACAATAGGCAGCTTCAACTGCACATTTTCACTAACTCTTGGTCATTTGTCAATAATCTACCTGCCTGATCTGGCCAGTAGCATCAGGACAATCCCTTGTCCAAGGTTGCCTACTCTGAGGTGAAGAATTCTAGGAATTTCTTGCCTTAGACATCTTCAAAATATACATTAAAGCTACATATATCTCTGTACATATTAAGGCATGAAATAAGACCTCATCAAGACACTTTTTATATTATTTGGTGTTACACATACTATCAATAGTGACTCACTTCACTTTCCAAAATCCACATTGCTGGGCTCTTGAACAGAACTTTCACCTCTCTTACTAGCCTCTGGCCATATGCTTGAAAAGCACAATAATGACCTACCTATACAAGATTCTACTCAATTAAATAAAACATGGTACATACTAATCATCAATCAAACATCAGGAGGGACTAATAATAGTCTGATTCCATTTTTGAAGTTTGAGTGTTGTCATCTTTGAAGCTTCATGCCTCTGTCTTTCCCTTTTTCTGAACATCTTAGCAAGCAGACTCTCCCTCTTTTAGTGACTGTGTTAGTTTAAATTCATAAAAGTCCATGCCCATGCGGGAACCCTCACTGCATCCTCACTCCCCAAACACCATCAAAACTCCAAGCCAATCTTTTTTTCCTGCTCTGTCAAGCCATGTTCGGACTAGTTTTAGGCTAGCCTTGTTCTTCTATGAAATCCTAGCCATATAACTGATAAATCTTTCAATATCCTTTTGGTGCATGTGTGGCATCATTAGTCTTGCCAACGAAATCAAATTTGGGGTCCAAGCAAAGTCCATCCTTCTTCTGAGAGAACATAACAGTCTTTTAATCTTTTTTTAGAAAGATAAGTTTGATACAGTGAAATAACATTGACTTTGAAGTAAAAACAAAAACAAAAAAAAAACAAGGATTTTATTTCTGAGTCTGCTACATCTTAGCTAAGAAACCTTTGAGCAAGTTGTTTAATACATCTCAGGTTCCCCTTATAAGACATGCACAAGTATTTCCAAGATCAAAGAGTTTAGAGCTGATGTGAAATGTACACTCATGTAAATAAGGAAGGATTCAATTAAGATTCTCCCATCTATGTGTTTCTCACATTCATTTGATGTTTATGTCCTATGTTAAGTCCCTTATATCTGTAAGCAAAGATGGTCAAATTCCCAATGCCAAGTTAAGAAAGAGATTCCACAGAGTTAACAATATTAATGTTACATGATCCCCAACCATGTGAAAAAGTTTTATTTTTTCTAGACTTTTTATTCAGTTCAGTTCCTCAGTTGCTTCTGACTCTGTGACCTCATGGACTGCAGCACACCAGGCTTCCCTGTTCATCACTAACTCCTGGAGCTTGCTCAAACTCAAGACTTCTTATTACTTATCCCATTCTCTTTTCTTGTTGTTCAGTTCAGTTCAGTCGCTCAGTTGTGCCCAACTCTTTGTGACCCCATGAATCGCAGCACATGTCCTTGTTGTTAGGGTTAGTTAATTTCTATGCTTTCTTTTGGAGAAGGCAATGGCACCCCACTCCAGTACTCTTGCCTGGAAAATCCCATGGATGGAGGAGCCTGGTAGGCTGCAGTCCATGGGGTCGCTAAGAGTTGGACACGACTGAGAGACTTCACTTTCCCTTTTCACTTTCATGCATTGGAGAAGGAAATGGCAGCCCACTCCAGTGTTCTTGCCTGGAGAATCCCAGGGATGGGGGAGCCTGGTGGGCTGCCGACTATGGGGTCACACAGAGTCAGACACGACTGAAGCGACTTAGCAGCAGCAGCAGCAGCATGCTTGCTTTTTATTCCTCAAACCCAATAGACACCTTTGTTAACTTTTGTAACATTGTGGTTTTATTTTATTATTTTTTTTAACTTTACAAAATTGTATTAGTTTTGCCAAATATCAAAATGAATCTGCCACAGGTATACATGTGTTCCCCATCCTGAACCCTCCATCCTCCTCCCTCCCCATACCATCCCTCTGGGTCGTCCCAGTGCGCTAGCCCCAAGCATCCAGTATCGTGCATTGAACCTGGACTGGCAACTCGTTTCATACAGTCTTATGGACTCTGTGGGAGAGGGAGAGGGTGGGAAGATTTGGGAGAATGGCATTGAAACATTGTGGTTTTAAAAGAGTGTTTAACTCGGTGACCTATGAGGGTTCACTACAAGACAACTTATTGAGGATATCTATGATTTATGCAAGTTAATTAAGAATAAAACAAGTCTCGCAGCAATAAAAGAAAGCTCTCCTGATGTATGGAGAATCAAGCCATGGGCACATCCTTTGGTACTATTCAAGAAGGAAGAACTTTTTGATTAAGAGATAAGACACTATTTTAATCCTTGTATCTCTCCTTATTAGCTAAAACAGGGCAATTTACTTAACTCTTTTAAACCTAGGTTTACTTTAAAATAAGATAAGGAATATGATAGCACTTAGGGCTGATCTGAGAATTAAGCTAAATAAAGTACCTAAAGTGTTCAGAATAATGACCGGCAGATAATAAGAAACTAAATATGTATCATTACTACACAGTGCCAGAATAAAAGCTTCCCCTGAAGAGGTGTGTGTTTTCCTAGATATCCTGCTATGATACTGTACTTGAATAATGTGGTGGTTGGTTCTTTTATACACAAACATCTAATTTCATAAGAAATACAAAATTAAAGCCACTTTCCTTCTCTAGTTTGAATGATATGTAATTTTCCAGGTACATGCTGAATACAGGTAAGATGTGATATACTAGGAAAACAAGATACCTCTGAATAGTCAACCTAGTAGCCTTTATAGATGATCACTGTGGCTATAACCTACAGAATAGGTATGGTGGTTTTAAAGAGGGACTGTGCTGTGTGCTGCGCTTCGTTGCTCAGTTGTTTCTGACTCTTTGTGATGCCATGGACTGTAGCCTGCCAGGCTCCTCTGTACATGGGTATTCTCCAGGCAAGGATACTGGAGTGGGTTGCCATGCCCTCCTCCAGGGAATCTTCCCAACCCAATGATTGAACCCAGATCTCCTGCATTGCAGGCAGATTCTTTACTGTCTGAGCCACCTGGGAAGCCCAAGAATACTGGAGCGGGTAGTTGATCCCTTCTCCAAGGGAACTCCCCAACCCAGGAATCGAACTGGGGTCTCCTGAATTGCAGGCAGATTCTTTACTGTCTGAACCACCTGGGAAGCCCAAGAATACTGGAGTGGGTAGTTGATCCCTTCTCCATAGGAACTCCCCAACCCAGGAATCGAACCGGGGTCTCCTGCATTGCAGGCAGATTCTTTACTGTCTGAGCCACCTGGGAAGCCCAAGAATACTGGAGTGGGTAGCTGATCCCTTCTCCAGGGGAACTTCCCAACCCAGGAATAGAAGTGGAGTCTCCTGCGTTCCAGGCAGATTCTGGATCCTTTACAGATGAGTTACATGGGAAGCCCAAAGAGGTGCTGACAAACACAATAATATGCTTTGCTTCAAGAGATGAAGAATAAATTCCCTCCTCTTGAGTGAGGTATGAATTAAGTGGCGCATTTTTAATAAATAGAATATAGTCGAAGTGAGTATACAGCACTTCTGAGATTGACTTATGCAAATATTGCCGTGTCAAGTCGGAGTTCACTCACTTTTTATTGGATCACTTATTCTGGGGAAGCCAGCAGTCATGTCATGACAGGCAGTCTTTGGAGAGGTCTGTCAAAATTCTCCAAGTCAGGTTTCAACAGTACATGAACCGTGAAATTCCAGATGTTCAAGCTGGATTTAGAAAAGGCAAAGGAACCGGAGATCAAATAACCAACATCCGTTGAAACATTGAAAACGCAAGAGAGTCCCAGAAAAACATCTACCTCTGCTTCATTGACTATGCCAAAGCGTTTGACTCTGTGGATCACAACAAACTGTGGAAAATTCTTCAAGAGATTGGAATACCAGACCACCAGACCTGACTCTTGAGACATCTGTAAGCAGATCAGGAAACAACAGTTAAAACTGGACATGGAACAACAGCCTGGTTCCAAATCGGGAAAAGAGTACGTCAAGGCTGTATATTATCACCCTGCTTATTTAAATTATATGCAGAGTACATCATGAGAAATACTGGGCTGCATGAAGCACAAGCTGGAATCAAGATTGCTGGGAGAAATATAAATAACCTCAGATATGCAGATGATACCACCCTTATGGCAGAAAGTGAAGGAGAACTAAAGAGCCTCTTGATGAAAGTGAAAGAGGAGAGTTAAAAAGTTGGCTTAAAACTCAACATTCAGAAAACTAAGATCATGGCATCTGGTCCCATCACTTCATGACAAATAGATGGGGAAACAATGGAAACAGTGACAGACTTTATTTTGGGGGGCTCCAAAATCACTGCAGATGGTGACTGCATCCAGAAAATTAAAAGACACTTGCTCCTTGGAAGAAAAGTTATGACCAACCTAGACAGTATGTTAAAAAGCAGAGACATGACTTTGCCAACAAAGGTCTGTCTAGTCAAAACTGTGGTTTTATCAGTAGTCATGTATTGATGTGAGATTTGGAATGTAAAGAAAGCTAGCATGGAAGAATTGATGCTTTTGTACTATGGTGTTGGAGAAGACTCTTGAAAATCCCTTGGTCTGCAAGGAGATCCAACACTAGCCCATCCTAAAGGCAATCAGTCCTGAATATTCATTGGAAGGACTGATGCTGAAGCTGAAACTCCAATACTTTGGCCACCTGATGCTAAGAACTGACTCACTGGAAAAGACCCTGATGCTGGAAAAGATTGAATGTAGGAGAAGGGGACAACAGAAGATGAGATTGTCGGATGGCATTACCAACTCTATGGACATGAGTTTGAGTAAGCTATGGGAGTTGGTGATGGACAAGGAGGCCTGGGATGCTGCAGTCCATGGGATTGCAAAGAGTCAGACACAACTGAGTGACTGAAGTGCGCTGAACTGAACTGATGTGAGAGGAACCAAAGTCACTCAAAAATATCCAAGAAAATACTGAGATCAAGAGAAGCACAATGTGAAAGGGAACCCTCCACCAGTTAAACTTTCAGATGGGATGACAGCCCCGGTTGTCATCTTTACTACAATCTCAGGAGACACCATATGCCAAAGGCACCCAGTTTTGCAGCTTCCTGGTTCCCAACACATGAAATAATACAATTTTATTGTTGTAATTTGCTAATATTTACAGATGATTTATTACATAGCATTAGATAGCTAATACAGCTGGAGAAAAATTGCTTAGTTATGAAAACACTAGATATTTGCCCAAATAAAGGCAGTGAGAATGGATAGAAAATACTTTTTATGAAAGATTAGAAGTAATCAGCATAAATTACATCATTATATAATGTATATTATATTCATTATTAGAAAATGTTATTCATAAACAAATTAAGTTCAGTGTCCAACAAGATCAAGTAGAGATATGGGTGCTAAAGTTTTGAGCCGAGAAGAAATCACAATTATACAAATTGCTGACACAACATGAATTTAACAAATCACAGCAGTTCATAATTTCACATTGTGCCAAATCAGTAGCTCCAATGATACAGGCAAGAACCTCAAACAGTTGTACTAAGAATAATATAGAGCAAATTAGAGTCATGAATTTGTAAATGAATTTGTGAACAAATATACCTCATACAATAATGACATTTTTTGTTCACTCACAGGGGACATTTTCAAGGACTCACTAATTTTTATCTGCCTTTTTTAATGAAAAAATAGGTCCTTGGTATTTAACAAAGGTATTTCCATGTATGAAAGTTATAGAAAATTTGCAGTATAATGGCCATCGTGCAAATTCAGGTTCTGTCAGAACATATGTGGTAACTTGACACCATAAAACTATAAATTGAACCATAAAACTTTAAAAGGAGTAACTTCTAATGAGGAAAGAAATGATCAGTTCATAAATTTTATGGTTCTGCAATTAGGTTGTGGTTGATAGAGCAGGGTAAAGTTTAAAACTATGGGCTCATAACACTTGAAAATATGAGAAACAACAACTAGTATTGTTAGATAAATGCCTAAAAATGCACAAACATGAAATGCCCACATTCAAATATGGGGTTCAGCATATTTTCATGTACTATATTGTCCATAACCTAGAAAACTTGTTTCTAGACAGATATTATTGTAAAAGTCTGCTATATTCTTATAGTTTAATTTATAACTAGAAATTTTAAAAACTCACATTTCTGGGGACTGGCAGCTTTTAGGAACAAAATTTTATGCACACAGTGTTACAGATTTTGCCAAAGTAACCCTATGGTCCAAGACATAAATTAAATATATTGAAAAAAATGACTTATTTATTGACACATAGTGGCACATCATATTTTAACTCATTCTATAAAGCTATTTTCTTCATTATACAATTTCCAATGTGAATTTCATTTTATGAAATTTACTCTTTGTAAATAGTGCTTCCAGCTGGTATGTAATAAGATGGTTATTATTTTTCAGCAAAAGTTGCTAATTTTTTCAAAGACTTTTAGGAGTCATTGGAATCCCAAATGGGACTAGTTCATGATACAAATATGGAGATTTTATATTGGGTTGGCAAAAAAGTTGGCACAGAAAAACCCAAACAAATTTTTGGCCAACCCAATATAACATTATAAGAAAAACTACCTATGGTTCCAGAAAACTTAAAATCACAATATGTTATGTTCTCTCTTAAAAAAAAAAAAAAAAAGCCAACCTTTTGTTTCTCAAGAAAAAATATAACAAAAATCTATACCATGAAAAATACTTTTTACTTGTCTTCTTTGGCTTCTGGTACATCATTAATTGTGTTAGAAATTCTGAATCATAGATTCAGGGGGAAAAATGCCAAATGATATAAGGTACGGTGGCAGCTGCTGAACAAGAATAAAACAGGCTTAATATGTAACAAGAAAAAAAAAAGGATCTATGGAAGGTTGAAGAATTTAGCTTTCTCTTTTTCAGGTCAGGATTTGAATTCTGGTTTCTCAGCTAAACCTTCATATAATATTGACTCTGATTTTAAGACATTATGAACTGCAATTTCTTCATCTGTAAAATGGGGCTATTAAGAGTACTCACCATGAAGAATTGTTGGAAATACTGTGAGAGACAGTATATTTGAAGGGCTTCCCAGGTGACTTACTGGTAAAGAATGTGCTGGCCAAGTAGGAGACAGTCTCGATCCCTGGGTCAGGAAGACCCCCTGGAGAAGGAAATGGCAACCCACTCCAATGTTCTTGCCTGGGAAATCCCATGGTGAGAGGAGTGTCGTGGGCTATACAGTCCATGTGGTTGTAAAAGAATCAGACACAACTTAGCAACTAAATAACAACAACAATATATTTGAAATACTTAGCATAGAATCTAGCCATCAGCATACTGCCAGTCATAATTTATATATATAAATTTTATATATTATAAAATAATATATTATCATATATAATGTATTTACTATCTTATTATTCTCACCATTATTAGTGACATAATTAATATGTTCATAGTCATCAATACTACAAGCAGATGTTATTATTTATTTTGAATTTATAAGGAAGCAAAGGGGGAGAGAATTTAAGTAATTTGCTTATATTTCCACAGGTAGTTTCAGAGCTACAATCCGACTTTAAGTTTTCATGACACGAAACTCGTGCTCTTTTAATGCACCATAACACTTCCATCTCTCCTTTTAGACCAGAATAGAATCCATCAATTCCTCGGTAGAGTATGGCCTAGCTAGGTTGATGGTGAGGTGGTCAGAAAAGATATAAATTACTCAGATAGTTATCTTTTTAAGTAGATAGACTTTGAACCACCTTGAAGAGTGACCATAAAATTAATGTAGGATTGTATACAGTATCTCTCTATATTTTTTAAAGTCAGATGAATGACAAGCAAGATATGCCAATTGTGGCACTGACAAAATAGACAGTATTATGACAGCTTAAAAAAATCCAGAATATATATTTAAAATAGTCTTTTCACCATCTGTCTCACAAGTGTCAGACTTGCTTAAGTGACTACATGCACATCTGGTGAGAGGCTCCTGTGATCCATCTGCATATATGCCACTTGCCAGTTGCTTGACTGGTACTAATTTGAGAAGCCTATGCTCTAAAAAATATTCATTTAATGGCTAGTAAGTATTCATTCACTGATATGTGCATGTGTGTTTTCAAAATGTCTCACATAAAACTATGCCATTAGGAGGATGAGAACAACTGGAATTTGAGTTTTCATTCTTAGTCCCTGTAGCATATGGTTCTAACTAGTGTAAGCACAATTTTTTCACTTTTAAAATAGTACTAATAAACTTCCCTGTGTATTGGTGGATTCAGCAAAGTAAAACAAGCAATTCGCTAAGTAGTATGCTTTGCACATAGTAAATACACACTACCTACCACTGCTATTATCACTGTTCTAGTACTATTACTACTACGGTTAGTACACAAAGCAAGAAAATGAATTACCTGTGATAGAAAAAGTACAGTCACTTGGAGGCAAATTAAAGAGTTTAAGACACATAAAGTGGAAGTAGAAGAAAATAAGGATGCTGTAATCTAAATTGGGTGGCATTTGAAGTATTAAATAGGAGGAAGAAATTACAAAAAAGTCAATAGAAATGTAGATATAAAAGACAACATTTCTGCCCAGGAAGAATTACTAAAATCTAGTCTACAAATGACAAATGCTTGAGAGGGTATGAAGAAATGGGAATCCTCCTACTCCTACACTATTGGTAAGAATATCAATTGGTACAACCACTATGAAGAACAGTATGAATTTTCCTTATAAAATGAAAAATAGAACTACCATATAGTTCTCACTCCAGGGCACGTATCTGAGAAAACCCTATTTCAAAAAGGCAGATGCACCCCAGTGTTCATTGCAACACTGTTTACAATAGCCAAGACAGTAAGCAACATACAGTCCATTGAGAGAGGAGTGGATAAAGATGTGGTACATATATACGATGGAGTATTACTCAGCTATAAAGGGAACAAAATAATGCCATTTGCAGCAGCATGGAGGGACCTAGAGACTGTCATACTGAGTAAAGTAAGTTATACTGAGAAAGACACATATGCTATATGGAATCTGAAAAAAAAATGATACAAATGAACTTATTTGAAAAACAGAAACAGACTCAAGAGATTTCAAAAATAAACTTCTCATTGCCAAAGGGGAAATGTTGAGATGGGTAATGAATTAGGATCTTGGGATTAACATACACACACTACTATATATGGAATAGATAATCAGCAAGGACCTACTGTATACCACAGGGAACTCTACTCAATATTCTGCAATAACCTATGTGGGTAAAAAAATCTGAAAAATAATGAACACATGTATATGTATAAGTGAATCACTTAGCTCTACACTTGGGATTAATACAACATTGTACATCAACTATACAGCAATACATTTTTTAATTACTAAAAGCTAAATAAAAGATACAAGACCTAGAAATCTACTTCATAAAAATTATTTCCAATGATGAAAGAAATGGTTAATACTCCTAATATGTAAAGATCTTTTCAATCAACAATGAAAACACTGAAACTTCCTTTTAAAAACAGAAACTCTACCTAAACAACGTACCTAAATAGTAAAAATAATTGTTAAAAATAGGGAAAATGTTTATCCTCATTAATCAGAAAGGTAGTCAAATTAATGCAATGATTAGAATTTATTTTCATTTAACACTCAGAAGCTATTGTCAAATGTTGTTAATATTTTTTTAGAGTAAAATAGATCAGGTTGTTAATGATCTGCAGGGTGTAAGAAAAATATCTGACAATATGTATCAAGAAATTTCTAAAATATTAACCTAGTAATTTAACTGGTGGTAATCTATCCTGATTTACTAGCATTCAGACAAATGCCTGTGTTCAAAATATTGATTTTAGTATTCTTTTATTTCAAAAATTGAAAACAAGTTGAAAATCAAAAATGGAAAACAAATCCTTGACTAAGATACCTAATAAATAATTTCATGTAAATTCATGTTATTATTATATTACATTACAAAATAAAATTAATAGTCATGAAAAATTATGTGACAAATTACCCTAATAGAAAATTGCTAGAAATAATTTTAAGCTAACAGTAGGGTCAACTCTTTGTGTTTCTGCTTTTGGCAGGACCAAATCCCCTCATTCAGCTCATACTTAACCCTTCTGATTCAGTAGCGCTCTGTTGCAGGGCTGATGGTGGTAATAAGGATTGAGGTCCTGGCCCTGGGGAGAAATACTCTGAGGTGTACTGTAGGACATGTGGAGGGCAGAGTTCAGGAGTCCTAGAACCCAGGTACCAAAACCTCCCTTTCCAGTGCCTGTCAACCCAGCCTCCATAAACTCGCCCTGCCTTCACTGGGTCTCGACCCTCCCTGCCTAGATCAGCCCCTGGGTCCACTGTATGGGCACTCTTGCCCACTGCTGCTCTCATTAATAGTGAATGTGAAATTACAGAGGGTGTTTACTTTTTTACTTTTCATTTATATATTTTAGACCTTTATACAGGTTACAAATCTGTTTTTATAATTAGATTATAATTAGAACAATGCTACTTGAAATCCATGGAGGCTATGCAAACTTGGAGTGTTGTATAAACTCTGTACATTAAAAGTATTTTTAAAACTTGGTGTTGATGATTTCTTATTGCCCACGTTGTGATCCCTCAATGAGCAGCTCTCCAGCTCCAGTGGAATGAGCAGTCAGAAGGCGATCAAACAGGGACAGGTATACCCGTCCTCACTTGTGTCCAGTGAGAGTCAGTTCATCTCCAGCTTCACTGAAGAGCAACCGTTGATTTCCTTACAAAGGTAGAAATGCAAGGAAATCTTTGACTATTTTTGTTTCTTTCTGAAAACCAACATAATGAATCGTTTGAGTCTGCTATGCTGCAAGGCAATTACACAGTGACAAATGGTGTCGAGATAGGATCCAGGTGCTGTACTTGATGTGTGATACAGAAACTCAGGGAAAATGAACAGTTTTCATTGTTCATTACGGTTATGTGAGCCAATGATTAGAACATCTTAAATCTTCTTTCTCTCTCTCTTGCTCTTCCTTCTCACTCCTTCTCTTCAATTAAGGTAGTTTAGTCATGACACATTTTCCTTTTTCCAAGAAGAAATGTGTATCTAACAACAACAAAGGAAAACAAATTTAAAGATGCTGGTTTTAAAAATGACTTATTCTGTTTCAGAAAGAAAATAATTGCTTTAGTTGGAGGAAAGTGGAAAGTTCTAAAAGTTTGTAGTAATTGAAAGCAAGTCAGGCAAGCTGTGATCAAAAGGAACTACTGTATCAGCAACAATCAGTGCCCACTTTGAAAAATATGATTAAATAAATAGGGAGGTACAGATATAGATATAGATAGATAGATACACATTCACACACAAATACATATATATTGTATATACATATATAATTATATGTATATGCTTTTGAACTGTGGTGTTGAAGAAGACTCTTGAGAGGCCCTTGGACTGCAAGGAGATCCAACCAGTCCATTCTGAAGGAGATCAGCCCTGGGATTTCTTTGGAAGGAATGATGCTAAAGCTGAAACTCCAGTACTTTGGCCACCTCATGCGAAGAGTTGACCCATTGGAAAGGACTCTAATGCTGGGAGGGAATGGGGGCAGGAGGAGAAGGGGACGACGGAGGATGAGATGGCTGGATGGCATCACTGACTCGATGGACATGAGTCTCAGTGAACTCCAGGAGTTGGTGATGGACAGGGAGGCCTGGCGTGCTGCGATTCATGGGGTCGCAAAGAGTCAGACACGACTGAGCGACTGATCTGATCTGATTGTATATACATATATAATTATATGTATACGTATTGTATATACATATATAGTTTAGTCGTTGTTTAGTCGTTCAGTCATGTCCAAGTCTTTGCAACCCCATGAACTGCAGCACAGCAGGCTTCCCTGTCCTCTATTATCTCCTGGAGTTTGCTCAAACTCGTATCTATTGAGTCGATGATGCCATCCAAGCATCTCATCCTCTGCTGCCCCCTCTCCTCCAGCCTTAAATCTTTCCCAGAATCAGGATTTTTTCCAATGAGATATGATAGGATGAGGTGCTGGATCTTTCCTTGACATGGGTATATACATATAGATTATATTATATTATATCATATATAATATAATGTATCTTCCTTCAACAGTGTTAATAGTAAACATTTGGAAAACCATCTTAAACTCATCATTTTATAATCCCTGGAAAGGATAATTGTATAAAAGATATCTCAATATATGTGCTTAGGGAATTAAAAAGATAATTATTTCTCTCACATCACTGTGGCATTCACCTTTACCACGTTGACTATAAGATATTAAATATTGTTTGCAAACTAGGGGGACAGTCTTGTTAGTAAAGATTAAGGAGTAAGCAACACTAAACTACTTTCATAATGAAACTTTCAATATGTTCCATAAAACATATATAAAACTTATTTATGTGTAGTGCAGTCAAAAGAGGAGGGGGGAAGAGAGAGGAAAGGGGTAGAAAGGAAATTTTCTTGTGTCTCTATTACCCTTTATACAGTCATTTTTATATTCTGCAAATATTCATGGAGCTCCTAGTACAAACTGGGCACCCTTCCAAGCACTCTGGGACATGCCTGGGGAAATAAAACACCCAGAAGCAACTGTTCCTATACTCTGCTTCCTCTTCACAGATGGACAGAACTCATACAAAATTAAGACATGTTGATACTGAATTTTGTTGCTTTTAAAAATTCTTTTCATATTTAATTTATTCTAAAACCGGAAAAGTGTTTTTTAAATCTTTGTTCTACTCCATAATACATAGCCACTTTAGTGTTGAAATACTCTATATGGATAATATCTGGCACAATGAAATTTTTTTTTGGTGGAAAAGGATTGATGATCCTTCATAAACATCTGAAATACTTTTCCTGGATATAAAATTTCAGCAATAAAACATTCAAGGAAATCTAAGTATTTTCCTCATGTTTCTTGATTTTTCTCTTCTTTCCTTATTTAAAAAAAAAAAAATCAAGTTGGTAGATAAAGGAAATGACTGACGTGATTTTGAGAGAGTCATTTCCTAGGCAGGTTGATAAGGAGTCTAGGGGTCCCCAAGAAGAGAGGGGTCTGGAATTCTCAAGGAAGAAGAAAGGACAAACTTTTTTTTTTCCTTCTCTACATTCCTTAGGATTATATAACAATAATGTATCCTGCCTGAGGACAGTCTCTGGATTAAACCTTCTGGCTAATTCTGTTATCTTAAAATGTAAATTATGGGAGTAGGTCTGATGAGGTCTTTATAACCTCCAGACATTCTTTGGATTCATTGGAGAGTATATAACTTCATCGCTAACCCTAGCAAGGGGGTACTCTTTCTGCCCCCTTCTGATGCCTATGTCAGAAGCTTTCTCTATCTCCTTTATACTTTAACAAAACTTTATTACACAAAAGCTCTGAGCGATCAAGCCTCGTCTCTGGCCCTGGATTGAATTCTTCTTCGGGGGCCAAGAATCCCAGTGTCTTCGTGTGATTCAACAACAACCTTTAAATTCAAAAAAAATAAAACTTAAAATGCTTGAAGAAATAATCACTGTGAAATTCTAAGTACCTCAGACACTTATATCTAAAGTAGAAAGATCTCCACTGACAAACTTATATTGCCATTGAAAATGTTTTTGTTCTTTTATTGAAGAGTAACAATATGTCAATAAAACATTAGAAACAGGGCTCAAGATAAATGGGTCCCTTTTGTTCATTTTTACACTAATGTACAGGGCTTCCCAGGTGGTGCTAGGGGTAAAGAACCTATTTGCTAATGCAGGAGATGGAGGTTTGATCTCTGGGTTGGGAAGATCGTCTGGAGGAGGGCAAGGTAATCCACTCTAGTACTCTTGCCTGGAGAATCTCTTGGACAGAGGAGCTTGGTGGGCTATAGTCCATGGGGTCGCAGAGTTGTACACACACATGCACACAGTTTTCCTTTAAGATTCACTGGTTTGCTCTCCTTGCAGTTCAAGGGATTCTCAAGAGTCTTCTCCAACACCACAGTTCAAAAGCATCAATTTTTTGGTGCTCAGCTTTTTTTATAGTCCAACTTTCACATCCATACATGACTACTGGAAAAACCAAAGCTTAGACTAGATGGACATTTGTTGACAAAGTAATGCCTCTGCATTTTAATATGCTGTCTAGGTTTATCATAGCTTTTCCTCCAAGGAGCAAGTGCCTTTTGATATCATGGCTGTGGTCACCATCTGCAGTGATTTTGGAGCCCCCCTAAAAATAAAGTCTGTCACTGTTTCCATTGTTTCCCCTCTATTTGCCATGAAGTGATGGGACTGGATGCCACGATATTAGTTTTATGAATATTGAGTTTTAAGTCAACATTTTCACTCTCTTCTTTCACTTTCATCAAGAGGCTCTTTAGTTCCTCTTCATTTTCTGCCATAAGGGTGATGTCATCTGTGTATCTGAGGTTATTGATATTTCTCCCAGCAATCTTGATTCCAGCTTGTGCTTCATCCAGCCTGGCATTTCACATGATGTACTTTACATAGAAGTTAAATAATCAGGGTGACAATATACAGCCTTGACATACTCCTTTCCTGGTTTGGAACCAGTCTGTTGTTCCATGTCCAGTTTTAACTGTTGCTTCTTGACCTGCATACAGATTTCTCAGGATGCAGGTAGGGTGGTCTGGTATTCCTATCTCTTTCATAATTTTCCACAGTTTGTTGTGATCCACACAGTCAAAGGCTTTGGCATAGTCTATAAAGCAGATATAGATGTTTTTCTGGAACTCTCTCGCTTTTTCAATGATCCAAAGGATGTTGGCAATTTGATCTCTGGTTCCTCTGACTTTTCTGAATCCAGCTTGAACATCTGAATGGTCAGAGTTCATGTACAGTTGAAGCCTGGCTTGGGAAATTTTGAGCATTACTTTGCTAGCATGTGAGATGAGTGCAATTGTGCAGTAGTTTGGGTATTATTTGGCATTGCCTTTCTTTGGGATTGGAATGAAAACTGACCTTTTCCAGTCCTGTGGCCACTGCTAAGTTCCAAATTTGCTGGCATGTTGAGTGCAGCACTTTCACAGAATCATCTTTTAGGATTTGAAATAGCTCATCTGGAGTTCCATCACCTCAACTAGCTTTATTTGTAGTGATGCTTCCTAAGACCCACTTGACTTCACATTCAGGATCTCTGGCTCTAGGTGAGTGATGACATCATTGTGGTTATCTGGGACATGAAGGTCTTTTTTTGTATAGTTCCTCTGTCTATTCTTGCCACTTCTTCTTAATATCTTCTGCTTCTGTTAGATCCATACCATTTCTTTCCTTTATTGTTCCCATCTTTCCATGAAATGTTCCCTTGGTGTCTCTAATTTTCTTAAGAGATCTCTAGTCTTTCCCATTCTATTGTTTTCCTTTGTTTCTTTGCATTGATCACTGAGGAAGGCTTTCTTATGTCTCCTTGCTATTCTTCGGAACTCTGCAATCAGATGGGTATATCTTTTCTTTTCTCCTTTGCCTTTCACTTCTTTTCTTTTCTCAGCTATTCTACTTTGGAAGAAACAAGTAATAAACAGTATGCTGCTAAGTCGCTTCAGTCATGTCCGACTCTGTGCAACCCCACAGACGGCAGCCCACCAGGCTCCACCGTCCATGGGATTCTCCAGGCAATAACACTGGAGTGGGTTTCCATTTCCTTCTCCAATGCATGAAAGTGAAAGCGAAAGTGAAGTCTCTCAGTCGTGTCCGACTCTTCACAACCCCATGGACTGCAGCCTATCAGGCTCCTCTGCCCATGGAATTTTCCAGGCAAGAGTACTGGAGTGGGGTGCCATTGCTTCTCCGAATAAACAGTATAAATACATAGCATTTTAAGTAGCAGTAAGTGTTGAAACAAGAGTTTTCAAACAGGGGTTTGTTATTTATACAAGGGAATTAGGGAGATGGCACTGCTAAGGGAATATCTGAGCAGATTCTTGAAAGAAGTGAGAGACCATGTTGTGGGATTCTCTGAAAGAGACCATGATTGGAGGAAGAACAAGGACAAAGCCAGGAGTCAGGAAAGTTTTGATGTGTGTCAGACATAGCAGGGAGCCAGTGGGTGAAGTAGGAAAACAAGGATGAAATATGGGTGATGAGGTCAGAGAGATAGGTATTTAGGATTGAGTACAAATCGTATAGAGTTTTTGACTTTGACCTTTTCAAAATTTATTTTTAATTGGAGGATGATTGCTTTACAATATTGTGTTGGTTTCTGCTGTACATCAACATAGGACTTTGACTTTTACATTGAGTGAAATGGGGACTAACGAGAGTGTTTTGAACAACAAAGTGATATGATTAACCTGCTATATTGATGACTGTAGCTTTGTAGTATGGTCTGAAGTCAGGGAGCATGAGACCTCCAGTTTTGTTCTTTTCTTCTCAAGACTGCTTTGGCTATTTGAAGTCTTCTGTGGTTTCATATGAATGCCAGTAAAATGTAAAATGTCATGGGTATTCCTGGGTCGTGTAGATCCCCTGGAGAAGGGATAAGTTACGCACTCTAGTATTCTTAGGCTTCCCTGGTGGCTCAGATAGTAAACAATCTGGCTGCAATGCAGGAGACCTGGATTTAGTCCCTGGGTTGCGAAGATCCCCTGGAGGAGGACATGGTAACCCACTCCAGTATTCTTGCCTGGAGAACACCCATGGACAGAGGAGCCTGACGGGCTATAGTCCATGCAGTTGCAAAGAGTCGGACTTGACTGAGCGAATAAGCACAACACATTCTGATAGGGATTGTATTGAATTTGTAGGTTACTTTGGGTAGTATGGCCATATTAACAACATCAATTTTTCCAATCCAAGAACATAAATTATATTTCCATTTCTTTGTATCATTTTCAAATTACTTCATTAACATTTTATAGTTTTCAGGAATACATCCTTTACCTTCTTGAATAAATTTATTCCTATTTGATATGATTGTAAATGGGATTATTTCCTTAATTTCTCTTTCTGAGAATTCATTATTAGGATATTGGAAAGGAACAGACTTTTTTGTGTATTAATCTTGTATGTTGCAACTTTATTGAATTTATTTATTAGTGCAAATATGTTTTTGTGGCAATTATAGGGTTTCTTATGCAGAAGAGTGAAAGTGTTAGTTGCTCAGTCATGTCTAGCTCTCTGCAACCTCGTGGACTGTAGCCCCAAGAATCCTGGAGTGGGTAGCCATTCCCTTCTCCAAGGGATCTTCTCCACTCCAGGATCAAGCCCAGGTCTCCTGCATTGCAGGCTGCTAAGCCGCTTCAGTCGTGTCCGACTCTGTGCGACCCCATAGACGGAAGCCCACAGGCTCCCCCATCCCTGGGACTCTCCAGGCAAGAACACTGGAGTGGATTGCCCTTTCCTTCTCCAATGCATGAAAGTGAACAGTGAAAAGGAATTCACTCAGTTGTGTCTGACTCTTAGCGACCCCATGGACTACAGCCTACCAGGCTCCTCCATCCATGGGATTTTCCAGTCAAGAGTACTGGAGTAGGTAGCCATTCCCTTCTCCAGGGGATCTTCCCCACTCCAGGATCAAGCCCAGGTCTCCTGCAATGCAGGAAGATTCTTCAATGTCTGAGCCATGAATAATGCCATGTCATCTGCAAATAGTGACAGTTTTACTCCTTCCCTTCCAATGTGGATGTCTTTTATTTATTTTTCTAGTCTGATTGCTGGAAGCACAACTAATCTTTTTGTGTTGATTTTCGATTATGAAACATCCCTGAAATTTTAATTTTAATATTTTTAGAGTTTTCTACATATAAGTTGATGTCATCTATGTCCATCACCTAAGCTTCCCAGGTGGCACAGTAGTAGTAAAAAATCTACCTGCCAATGCAAGAGATGCAAGAGACCAGGGTTCAATCCTTGGGTCCGGAAGAGCTCCTGGAGCAGGAAATGGCAACCCATGCTGGTATTCTTGCCTGGAGAAGACCATGGACAGAGTAGCCTGTAGGTCTATAGTCCATGGGGTTGCAAAGAGTCAGACATGGTTGATCACACAGACACATGTGCTCACCACATCGATGGCAAGGCACCAAGCTGTTCAATTCCTGGAAAAAACTAAAAATGAAATTGAAGTGTGAGTTACTGCCCATCATAGGCCTTCAGTTCAGTTCAGTTGCTCAGCCGAGTCTGACTCTTTGTGACCCCATGAGCCACAGCACACCAGGTCTCCCTGTCCATCACCAACTCCTGGAGTTCACCCAAACCCATGTCCATTGAGTTGGTGATGCCATCCAACCATCTCATCCTCTGTCATCCCCTTCTCCTCCTGCCCTCAATCTTTCCCACCATCAGGGTCTTTTCCAGTGAGTCAGCTCTTTGCATCAGATGGCCAAAGTATTGGACTTTCAGCTTCAACTTCAGTCCTTCCAGTGAACACCCAGGACTGATCTCCTTTAGGATGGACTGGTTGGATCTCCTTGCACTCGAAGGGACTCTCAAGCGTCTTCTCCAACACCACAGTTTAAAAGCATCAATTCTTCGGCACTCAGCTTTCTTCACAGTCCAACTCTCACATCCATACATGACTACTGGAAAAACCATATCCTTGACTAGACGGACCTTTGTTGACAAAGTAATGTCTCTGCTTTTTAATATGCTGTCTAGGTTGGTCATAACTTTCCTTCCAAGGAGTAAGCTGCAATCACCATATGCAGTGATTTTGGAGCCCAAATATATAGTCAGCCACTGTTTCCCCATCTATTTGTCATGAAGTGATGGGACTGTATGCCATGATCTTAGCTTTCTGAATGTTGAGCTTTAAGCCAACTTCTTCACTCTCCTCTTTCACTTTCATCAGGAGGCTCGTTAGTTCTTCACTTTCTGTCATAAGGGTGGGGTCATCTGCATATCTGAGGTTATTGATATTTCTCTCAGCAATCTTGATTCCAGCTTGTGCTTCCTCCAGCCCAGCGTTTCTCATGATGTACTCTGCATATAAGTTAAATAAGTCTTACAGAGTTATTGTCAAAATGTAACCAGTTAACCAACTGCTAAAATGAAATTGTTAGTCTTAGAGGAATATAAATAATATTTGTATTATTTATTTTTATAAAAAATAAAAACCTTAATTTATAAAATATATATATTTATTTATATTTATATACACAATCTCTACTACATACATTCATAATGTCTAGGATAAAAAAAAAAAATCGGATTGTCATGATTCAGGAGAAGTTACTCCATCCTTGAGGAAAAAGACAAACAGATATCAACCTAGAAATGATCCAAATGTTGAAACTATCAAATAAGAATTTTAAAGATTTTATAACTATGCTCTGTGATAGAAAAGCAAATGTACCACTAATAAATAAAAGTATGAAAATTCTTATTAGAAAAGTATACATCTAGATATGAAACTTAAGTATATAAAAATGTTGGAACTGAAAGTTTTGAAATTGAAAACAAAACTTAAAGAAAAATTAATTTGATAGTCTGAACAAAAAGGCAAATGACAGAGGAAAGAAGCTAGTGACTTTGAGGATAAAGCAACAGAAATAATGCAACTGGAAAGAGAGAGAGCAGAAACATTTAAAAATTGAACAAAGCTTCAGAAATCTATGAAACAATATCTGAAAGGTCTGAACTGTGAGTATTTGGAGACCCAGAAGGAAATGAAACAGAGAATTTGAAAGATAAATATCTGAAAAATAATGGAGTGAACCTACAGATTCAGAAAGCTTAGCTAATAATAATTAGAATAAATGCAAGAAAATACATGTCTAGGTATCCATAGTCAAACTGCTGAAATAAATCTATTATTTCAATCATAAAGATAAAAATTCTAAAATAACAGGGAAAAAAATCACATTGTATAAAGGGAACACTAAAGCAAACAGGTGTCAAAATTTTATCAGAAAACATAAAAGCCAAAAGTCAGAGAATGCATAAAACTTTTTCAAAAAAATTCACATCTATTCATTATTAAAATTCTAAACAAACAAGAATAAAAAAGCATCTTCTACAGTCTGATAAAGGACATTTATAAAATACACAATGATGACTATTAAAAATTTTCCTTCCCCAGAGATTTTGAACAAGGCAAGGATGTCCGATATCACCCATTTTATTCAGTATCAAGCTTGAGGTTCCTCAGTAGTGTCTGACTCTTCATGACCCCACAGACTGTGGCCTGCGAGGCTCCTGTGTCCATGGGATTCCTCAGGCAAGAATACTGGAATGGGTTGCCATTTTTTTCTCCAGGGGATCTTCCTGACCCAAGGAAAAAACCCACACTTATGTCTCCTGCATTGGCAGTCAGGTTCTTTACCACTAGCACCACCCAGGAAGCCCCACTAGAGGATCAAGCCATTGTAATAAAGCTAAAAAGATAAAAGAAGAAAGAAAAGCTATAACAACTGAAAAGTAGGAAGCAAAATCTTGTCTATTTGCAGATGACATAATCACTTAGAGAGAAAATCTTAAGAAACCTATATATTTTGGACTCTGTGGGAGAGGGAGAGGGGGGATGATTTGGGAGAATGGCATTGAAACATGTATAATATCATATAAAAAATGAATTGCCAGTCCAGGTTGGCTGCAGGATACAGGAAGCTAGGGGCTGGTGCACTGGGATGACCCAGAGGGATGGTATGGGGAGGGAGGTGGGAGGGGGGTTCAGGATTGGGAACACGTGTACACCTGTGGTGGATTCATGTTGATGTATGGCAAAACCAATACAATATTGTAAAGTAATTAGCCTCTAATTTAAATAAATAAATTTAAATTAAAAAAAATAAATTAAAAACCCTAACAGAACTCATATGTGAATTTAGCAGATCATGTGCTGTTTAATATATAAAAATTGTTTTTATGTAGAAGAATCAATTATAAAATAAAATCTTAAGTCATCTGTTTTACATTGGCTTCAAGAGCATAAAATACTTAGAAATATATTTAACAATCGTAGTGGTAAATCTTTGAACAGTAGAAAACTCTGCTAAGAGAAACTGAAGAAGACCTAAAATAAAGAGATAGGCCATGTTCATCAATTGCAAGAATCAATACATTAAGGAATAAACACTCTGCAAATTGATCTATCAATAAAATTCAATATCACTAAAAACTTGAACTTTTTTTGTGAAATTACACCAAAACTGTACAATAGTAAATGTGTTGAATTAAAAAAAATAAATTATAAGCCTCAATACTATGCAAGTTCTAGATGAAAATGTAAGAGAAAACTTTTCAGCCTTGGTGTCTGGTAGCATTTCTGTATAGGGCTTCTTTCTAAGTCATCCTTAGGAAGTTTATAGTTTTTTTTCCAAACACAAAAATTAAGAGAAAACAGTTGAGGAATTGGAAAAATGTGAAAAAATTTATAATTCTGTAAGTATTAAATTTTTTCAATCAACATAAAGATAAAATGAATAAATCCACTAATATCAAATTGAGAGATGAGACAGAAGACACTAACACATGGGTGTGAGGTTTAAAGCCACCATTTGCATAAACTGGGTCAAAAGCAAGTGAGAAGTCACCGTGGCAAGTGCTGTAAGCATGGTGAGTGCTTCTCACAGATTTATGGCAGTTACCATGTTTTATGTGTGAGTTTGTGGTTCTATATTATGCTAACAATGATTCACTGTTGCAAGTAACAATTTTTAATAAGTTTAAGTGCACAGTGTTCTTTTTGAAATCCCTATGAGTGGTGTTCCAAGAATTAATATATTTGGTGAGAATAATATGTCTGTAAATCCGCAATTTCAGCAAGTAATTTTATATAATGTTATTAAACTTGCTAGCCGATCCAAATGTTACATTATTCAAAATTTGCCTAATAATGTCCACTGGTGTTTTCCAGTGTTTTAATATTCACTAGAGGCTTCATTCTTTGTAACTTCTTTAGAAGAAAAATTGCAAAGAAGAAAATGTGCATATTAGTATGGAATTGTCCAATATGCAATCAGAGACTCATCAAACGTGATTACTTTTAATGGCAAAGTCAAATCAGAGTACTCAGATAACAGTTTCGTCATTTAACAAGGGACAGGGAGGCCTGGCATGCTGCGATTCATGGGGTCGCAAAGAGTCGGACACGACTGAGTGACTGAACTGAACTAAACTGAAGTTTATGTATTGGGAGACAACTGCATATGTAGACAAATGCATATAGAGGCATTGATGACTAATTTGCTCAAAATGGCATTTTCAAGCATGTTTATATAAGTAAGCTATCAAAGGAGACAAAGATGTCTCCCATCCCCAAGATTCTTTCTCTCTCCTTCCCCTAGTAGATTTTCTTCCATTTCAGGATGATAAGAAGAATATCTCCCTCAAACCTTGCATATGCGCTTATTCAAAATATTACAGAGTGATAAAGATAATGTCTTTCTTTCGACAAAACAGTGAGCAGATTTGCCAACAGCCTCCTTTATAAAATTGGGCCTTTCTAGTATCCATGGATCAGAGATAAAGAATCCACCACCCAGTGCAGGAGCTGCAAGTTCAATCTCTGGGTCAGGAAGATCTCCTGGAGGAGAAAATGGCAACTCACCCCAATATTTTTGCCGGGATAATCCCATGGAGAGAGGAGCCTGGTGGGCTACAGTCCATGGGGTCGCCAAGAGTAGGACATGACTAAGCACTCAAAGATTAATTAAGTATCAGGATTCCTCCCCTGCCATACTGTCTACTGTGGGCATAGGCAGCAACAAGATCCCATCATTTCAGTCTTGGGGGATTAGGGGATGGGTTAACTGACACAACAGTGTTACTCTGGCCACTGCTGTTGCTGTGAGTAATAAACTGTCTTTTATCTCTTACCCTGGATACTCACCTCTTCTGCCAATATATATACTGGCAAGAGAATACTAAGGAGAGATAATAAAGTCTTCTTAAATGAACAATGCAATGAAATACAGGAAAATAATAGAATGGGAAAGACTAGAGATGTCCTCAAGAAAATTGCAGGATATCAAGGGAACATTTCATGCAAGGTTGAAGGACGATAAAGGACAGAAACAGTAAGAACGTAAGAGAAGCAGAAGATATTAAGAAGAGGTGGCAAAAGTACACAGAAGAATTATACAAACAAGTTCTATACAAACCACAAAAAGTGGAGGGGACACATGTATACCTGTGGCCAATTCATGTTGATTTGGGCAAAAACCATCACAATATTTTAAAGTAATTATCCTCATATTAAAATAAATTAATTAATTTGAAAAAAAGAGGTGGCAAGAATACACAGTAAAACTGTACAGAAAAGAACTTAACAACCCAAATAATCACAATAGCGTGGTCATTCACCTTGAGCCACATATCCTGAAGTGTGGAGCTTCAGAAGAATTACTATTAACAAAGATAGTATCGTGCATCGAACCTGGACTGGCAACTCATTTCATACATGATATTTTACATGTTTCAATGCCATTCTCCCAAATCTTCCCACCCTCTCCCTCTCCCACAGAGTCCATAAGACTGTTCTGGATGCTTGGGGCTGGTGCACTGGGACGACCCAGAGGGATGGAATGGGGAGGGAGGAGGGAGGAGGGTTCAGGATGGGGAACACATGTATACCTGTGGTGGATTCATTTTGATATTTGGCAAAACTAATACAGTTATGTAAAGTTTAAAAATAAAATAAAATTAAAAAAAAAGAATCAGATCAAAGGCATAGTAAGCACCAAGAGAGCTCTTTCAAATATATTCTCATTAGAATTTCATTCATTTCAGAGTCATGAGAAGGAGTTACTGTTAACATCATGGGGACAATCAAAATATAACAATACATCAGATAAAGAGAAGAGTGAATAGGAAAAGTGAATTAGGTGATGAAAGCAGAACAAACAGAAACAGGTAGTAGAAGTTAGTAATATAGTAAGAATGAATAAAATTCACAAAAGAGAAAATTATACATAGGAAGTAGGAGGATTGAAAAAGAGAAGATCTTGGGGCTGGTGCACTGGGACGACCCAGAGGGATGGTATGGGGAGGGAGGAGGGACGAGGGTTCAGGAAGGGGAACACATGTTACCTGTGGCGGATTCATTTCGATATTTGGCAAAACCAATACAATATTGTAAAGTTTAAAAATAAAATAAAAATAAAAAATAAATTAATTAAAAAAAAAAAAAAAACAAAGATAGTGGAGTTGACAGAATTCCAGGTGAACTATTTAAAATCTTAAAAGATAATGATGTGAAAGTGCTGCACACAACATGCCAGCAAATTTGGAAAACTCCACAGTGGCCACAAAACTGGAAAAGTTCAGTTTTCATTCCAATCCCAAAGAAAGGCAATGACAAAGAATGTTCAAACTACTGCACAATTGCACTTATCTCAGACGCTAGCAAAGTAATGCTCAAAATTCCCCAAGCCAGGCTTCAACTGTATGTGAACTGTGAACTTCCAGATGTTCAAGCTGGTTTTATGAAGGGCAGAGGAACCAGAGGTCAAATTGTCAACATCCGTTGGATCATCAAAAAAGCAACAGAGTTCCAGAAAAACATCTATTTCTGTTTTATTGACTATGCCAAAGCCTTTGACTGTGTGGATCACAACAAACTGTGGAAATTTTGGAAAGAGACAGGAATACTAGACCACCTTACCTGCCAGGCTGGATGAAGCACAAGCTGGAATCAAGAATACCAGGAGAAATATCAATAACCTCAGATATGCAGATGGCACCACCGTTATGGCAGAAAATGAAGAGGAACTAAAGAGCATCTTGATGAAAGTGAAAGAAGAGAGTGAAAAAGTTGGCTTAAAATCAACAATCACAAAACTAAATTGTGGCTCCAGTCCCATCACTTCATGGAAAATAGATGGGGAAGCAATGAAAACAGTGACAGACTTTATTTTGGGGGGCTCCAAAATCACTGCAGATGGTGACCACAGCCATGAAATTAAAAGGCACTTGCTCCTTGGAGGAAAAGCTATGATAAACCTAGACAGCATATTAAGAAGCAGAGACATTACTTTTCCAACAAAGTTCCATCTAGTCAAAGCTATGGTTTTTCCAGTAGTCATGTATGGATGTGAAAGTTGGACTATAAAGAAAGCTGAGTACCGAAAAATTGATGCTTTTGAACTGTGGTGTTGGAGAAGACTCTTGAGAGTCTCTTGGACTGCAAGGAGATCAAAGCAGTGAATTCTAAAGGAAATCAGTCCTGAATACTCATTCAAAGGACTGATACTGAAGCTGAAACTCTAGTACTTTGGTCACCTGATGCGAAGAACTAACTCAATGGAAAAGAGCCAGAGGCTGGGAAAGATTGAAGGTGGAGGAGAAGGGGATGACAGAGGATGAGATGATTGGATGGCATCACCAACTTGATGGACATGCGTTTCAGCAAGCTCCGAGAGTTGGTAATGGACAGGGAGGCCTGGCTTGCTGCAGTCCATGGGGGTCACAAAGACTTGGACATGACTGAGCGACTGAACTGAACTGAACTGAATAATTAAACTGCAAACAATTAAACACTCAGATCCTTTGCATGTTCTTGAAATATAAAGCAACATATATTTTTACATTCATTTTACCTTTCTTTGTATTGGTTATTTTAAAATGAAGAAGATAATTTGAAATAGAGACTGAGAAAGAATAGCCAATAAAATAAGAGTTTTACTGAAAGAGAGTTGGACTCTAGGAAGTCAAATTAAATGAATTTTACTCCATGAAATGTTCCTGGCCATGGAATGAAATACAGATGGTGCCCTGATCATCAGATTTAGTATGATAGAGTTTATTCGTGACTTGGGCATGAGTTGTCTCAGTGGGGTGATAGAAATGAAAGATTGGTAAGTATAGGTACAAGAAGGAAGGGAGGAAGACAAAGGACATAACAACTAGAGATATTCCAATAGAGTTGGGAGAATTGAGGGTCAGGACATTTAGAAAAACTTTACCCCTAACCAAAACTTTACTATTAAATAATGATATCAAGAGAATCTGATTCTGTCAGATTCTCTTTCAGGTACAGCATGCAGCCTACATGCAGAATGTTAACAGCTGTCAGGGTCTTAAATTTCTTGACAGACGAGAATTTAGAAGTCATTTGTGAATTAACAGCACAATTCTGAATTATGATTGAGATGGACCCTGTATTGGCTAGCTATAGTTTTAGATTAATGAAGATATATTAGATTTTAAAATGATGGCTAGGTGATTTACATTTCAATTGACTCTGGGAATTTAGGGTTTATTGCCTGGGGAAAACCCTAATCCTCATAAAGTATGATTGACTACTACTCCATTGTTAGGGGGTTATAATTTGATTTTAACCAGGTTTTACTATGCAATTTAGTTTTTTTTTCCCTCCTCCTTAAATTCTTAACTTTCTTATATATACACATATTTTTTTTTTAATGTAGAGTAGCATCATTTTTGGTCCTTGTTTTTATTGTGTGCCAGAATAGCCATCTCAAACTTCACAGCTGCTCACCAATTCCAGAGAGTTTTGGTTAATGCAGCATCTGCCTTGTCTGTCTTATGCTTGTCCATGTATTAATACCCAGCTTCCTTCAGCTCAAAGACTCTCCCAAGCATAAAATAAATAAGTTTCAATGAATTAGAACCTTGTGCTTTAGCTGATATTAGAAGTTTTAGTTGTTCTTGTTGCTTTGTTTTTCTCTTTTGGCTAGTTTAAAATTTCTCTTGTTTTATCAGAATGGCTCAAATAGTCAAGGATTAAACATATTTTTAAAAGGTTAGAGTTTCTTTTTTATCCTAGGATACCTCAGTATTCCCTTTCAAGGAAAATCAACTGGTTTAGAAATAATTTTAGAAGCTAGGTATTATGAGATTTTTTGGTCACATAACTAAAAATGATTTCCATTTCATAGTGATATAGAATATACTATATTGAAGACATTCTAAAACTCAGGATTATAATTTTTAAATTTTATTATATTTTTATATGTATATATTTTACTACATACTTTAATTACAAAATAAAAATATTTAATATGTGATTTTTTCCCTTAAAGAGGTTTATACCCAAAGAGAAACAAAATAGAGAACAAGAAATACAATACTTTCACCTTCTATAAGACAGATTGAATGTGAGCATTACATTTTAAAAACCTATAGAAAAAATAAATAAAATATTATATCAGGATAATGAATGGATATACTAATTTCAACCTTGCTTATATCCTTTTTCCTTTTCCAAGAGTTCAGTTAAACACATAAAACTCCTCTGCAGAAAAGCTTTTTGCTGAATGCCAAAAGTCAAAGTTACTGATAACCTTTAAATGTGGCTTGTTCATTCTGTACGCCTGATTAATTCTGTATGCATATAATATAGATGGTATTCTCTACACTGTGTAGGTAATAATAATAAAATAATAATTATTATATTTATACTTTAAATGTCCAAAAATTTTAGGTACAGTAATTCTTTTTATCCTCACAACCTCTTTACAAGATGTTTCCAACTTTCTGACAGTTCAGAGTGATACAGCTAGTATTGGAAAGCAATTCTGAATGTACTTAGAGTCAATGTGCTAACCTTAACTGCTTGTACTGTCTCTCCTAATTCTATACTTCCCCTTTTGATTTGATTAAAGGTGCAAAATTAACAAAATCTGGGCATTTTTTCTTTTTTCCTCACAATATTGATTTCCAATACACATTGTTCTTTACTGCATGAACAAGTAAATGTAAAATGAAATGCCATCTCTAGTTACATATATAATAATTTGATTTTAAATTATTTATAACATTTGTATTTATATTTAGCAAGGAAGGCAGTTTTTTTGATCACACTATATTTTATTAAAAATTTCCTTGAGTTGAGGTTTTCATTCCCCAGAAGTTACTTTGTTACAATGTAGACTGTTGATTTTTGGATAATTCATTAGGATGGATTATGACAGTTTTCTCTCTAAAGCTGGAACCTGCTGCTGCTGCTGCTAAGTCACTTCAGTCGTGTCCGACCCTGTTCGACCCATAGACGGCAGCCCACCAGGCTCCCCCGTCCCTGGGATTCTCCAGGCAAGAACATTGGAGTGGGTTGCCATTTCTTTCTCCAATGCATGAAAGTGAAAAGTGAAAGGGAAGTCCTTCAGTCGTGTCCGACTCTTAGCGGCCCCATGGACTGTAGCCTAGCAGGCTCCTCCGTCCATGGGATTTTCCAGGCAAGAGTACTGGAGTGGGGTGCCATTGCCTTCTCCGAAAGCTGGAACCTACAATAAAGCAAAACATACAATTATGAATGCACTGAATGGTAATGTCACAACATATCACTTCTTTAATACTTGATATTCTAACATGAAATTCAGGTTGGAACTGCCTTAAAATTAGAAGTTTGACATTTCTGATTATAACAAATGCTAGCAATACTTCTTCTTAGTGGAGAAGTGTAGTTGAACGAGAAAAGAAGAAAATTTTGTTTTAAATATGAAGGTTCCAAAACAAGATCATGGTTATAAAAATAAAGTCCATGCCTTTGTGAGTATTGTCATCACTTGCAGAGTGAATGTGTTTTAATAATATTTGGTTAGCCAAAAAGTTCATAAGTTTTATGGGAAACCCAGATGAACATTTTGGACAATTCAATATAAATCAGAACTATGAACTGATAGGTATAAATATACTTAGAGGTGATACAACATTTGAAATTAAGATTCTTTTTTAAAAATATTTAGTTGTTACAAATTTTGTTGCATTTGATTATCTGCCAAGATTTAATGAAAATATTACTTATATTCAGATCTTTTGAGATGGAGAAGGGAGCATTTAAATCTCCCAAACTAGTACTGTTTTAAGAGGTAAGACGTGTTTTAATTAATTTTTATTGGGGTATATTGCTTTACAATACTGTGTTAGTTTCTACTGTCCAGCAAAGTGAATCAGCTATGCTGCTGCTAAGTCGCTTCAGTCGTGTCTGACTCTGTGCGCCCCCATAGACGGCAGCCCACCAGGCTCCCCCGTCCCTGGGATTCTCCAGGCAGGAACACTGGAGTGGGTTGCCATTTCCTCCTGCAATGCATGAAAGTGAAAATTCAAAGTGAAGTTGCTCAGTCGTGTCCGACCCTCAGCGACCCCATGGACTGCAGCCTACAAGGCTCCTCCATCCATGGGATTTTCCAGGCAAGAGTACTGGAGTGGGATGCCATTGCCTTCTCCAAGTGGTGTATATACGGCAGTCCCAATCTCCCAATTCATCCACCCCTCTTCCTGCACTTGAAATCCATATGTTTGTTCTCTACATCTGTGTCTCTATTTCTGCTTTGCAAATAAGTTCATCTGTACCGTATCTCTCATTCCATATATAAATAATATTATACAATATGTGTTTTTTCTCTTTCTGACTTATTTCACTCTATATGACAGCCTATAGATCCAACCACATCTTTGCAAATGGCACAATTTCTTTCCTTTTTATGACTAAATAACATTCCATTGTATACATGTACCAGTTCTTTATCCATTCCTCTCTTGCTGGACATATAGGTTGCTTCCATGTCCTGCTATTGTAAATAGTGTTGTAATGAACATTGGGTTGCATGTTTCTTTTTCAGTTTTGATTTTCACCGAGTTTGTGCCCAGGAGTGGGATTGCTGGGTCATGTGGTAGTTCTATTTTTAGTTTTATAAGGAATCTCCATTCTATTCTCCATAGCCACTGTACCAATTTACATTCCCAGCAACAGTGTTGGAGGGTTCCCTTTTCTCCACATCCTCTCCAGCATTACTTGTAGACTTTTTGATGATGGCCATTCTGACCAGTTGGATGATACTATCATTGTAGTCTTGATTTGCATTTATCTAATAATTAGTGATGTTGAGCATCTTTTCATGTGCTTTTTGGCCATCTGTATGTCTTTTTTGGAGAAATAATAGCTCATGCAGCTCGATTAAAAAAAACTCAATCAAAAAAATGGGTGGAGGACCTAAAATGCGTTTTTTAACTTATGTTTTCTTCAGTCTTGGCAGTATCAGTTAAATGTGATCATGAAAAACATGAATTCTAAACATATTTTTTTTTGTTTTCAACAATTTTCCAGCTTGTGCTACTGCCTATACAAATGAGGCTCTCTGTCAATCTTGTAATGTATTTTCCTTTGCTGTGCCTCCCGTAAAGGTCTGCTGTCACGGAATTATCCTTCTGTTAGAAATCAAAATAAAACAAGCAAGATACATTTATAGAAAGGAAATTCCACTTACATCCCCATTGAATGAAAAGTATAATGCTAAAGTGTACTCTGAATATTTATACAAGTAAAATCTTGCCAAGCTCTTTCCTGAATGTCCACATGGAGACTTAAATCCTTCCATGAAGATGAATTTGTAGTTTTAATTGACATACTATTCCTAAAAATAGTCATAACTTTGTAAAATTTTTCCTCAGTTCCACTCTATGTATTTTAGGTATACGATGAAGATCTGTTAAATATTTCTGTGATTTAATCTAAAACATATGATTTGGGATCAAGTTCAGGTAACATCTGTAGTCCTATCATTTTTTTTTTTTAAACTGTTTCAAGCTCTGTATCATGTTAGCATGTCAGTTAGCCTTTAAGGAAGTTCCTCAATCCATTTCATTTAAGAAAGTTAGTATTGTACTGACTAGAACTGATCTCAGAAATGATATTTTAAAGGATATTTTCCAACATACATATTAATAAATAATTGTATTTTATTTTTTTAATTTTATTTTATTTTTTGGTTATGCCACACATCCTGTGGGATCATAGCACCCCAACCAGAGACTTGGACCCAAGTCCCCTGCATTGGAAGCATGGAGTCTTAAGCATGCCATGTGCTTAAGGGAAGTTCCAGAAGTAATATTTTCATGTACTTTAGAAAGTGGTAATTCCATGAATAACAGGGTTCTACTTGTTTATTTCTGCCAGGCCCATGACTTAGGGATCACATATTCTTCAATAAAGAGTAGCAGGTTGGATAAATCAGCACCATTTAATATTATACAGGTTCCTCCAGCAGTACAATGCATCAGTTTTTTCACCAACCAGGACTCTCAACAGTAGAGTTGTCCAGAGTTAGTGAAGGATGTTAGGAATAGTGGAAAGAGACTTACAGGTACCCAAAGATATGTGCAGAGCTAAATGAAGATAAAGGCTCAATAGACTTATTGCTTCATGCATTCATTGAATATATATTGATTGAATGTCTTTCAGTCTCAATGATAAACTCTGTAGCAGTGAGTGGGGTTAAAAAAATTAATGAACTATAATCCCAGTCTCAAGATTCTTAGATACCATTAAGTAACTTGTACAATATTGGGAAAGGGGTATGTCAAGGCTGTTTATTGTCACCCTGCTTATTTAATTTCTATGCAGAGTACATCATGAGAAATGCCAGGCTAGATTAAACACAAGATAGAATCAAGATTGCCAGGAGAAATATCAACAACTTCAGATATGCAGATGTTACCAGTCTAGTGGCAGAAATAAAGAAGAACTAAAAAGTCTCTTGAGGAGAATGAAAGAGGAAAGTGAAAAAAAACTGGCTTAAAGCTCATCATTCAAAAAATTAAGATCACGGCATCCAGTCCCATCACTTAATGGCAAATAGATGGGAGAAACAATGGAAAGAGTGACAGACTATTTTCTTGAGCTCCAAAATCACTGCAGATGGTAACTTCAGCCATGAAATTAAAAGACACTTGCTCCTTGGGAAAAAAAAAAAAAAAAACATACACACACACACAAGAAAAACCTAGACAGGATATTAAAAAGCAGAAACATTACTTTGCATACAAAGGACCATATAGTCAAAGCTATGGTTTTTTCCAGTAATCATGTATGGATGCGAGAGTTGGACCATAAAGAAGGCTAAGCACTGAGGAACTGATGCTTTTGAATTGTGATTTTGGACAAGACTTTTGAGAGCCCCCTGGACAGCAAGGAGATCAAACCAATCAATCCTAAAGAAAATCAACCCTAAGTATTCATTGGAAGGACTGATGTTGAAGTTGAAGCTCCAGTAATTTGGCCACTTGATGCAAAAAGCTGACTCATTAGATAAACCCCTGATGCTGGGAAAGATTGAAGGCAGATGGAGAAGGGGATGACAGTGGATGAGATAGCTGCATGGCATCACCAACCCAATGGATATGAGGCTAAGCAAGCTCACCGTGAAGATGAAGGACAGGGAAGCCTGGCATGCTACACAACAACTATATATGTGTGAGTGTTTGCGCATAACTGATTCATTTTGCTGTACAGAGGAAATTAACACAACATTGTCAATCAACTATACTTTAATTTAAAAACTATAGAAAGCACCAATAAATTTTGGAGAAAATCTGAAACAGATTATAAAAAGAATTCCAGTGGATCAGATAGTAGTTCTTAGAAATTGTGGCAAGATGTATGAAGAAGATTCAAACAAAAGCAGTTATTATTAAATAAATTCAGCAGAAATCAACAATGTACCCAGAATTATGGCAACTGGAAAACAAGGGTCAGGAGATATTCAGAAGTCCAAATAAGCAAGGACATGTCATTCCTTAGGAAACAGGCTCCTCTGTCCATGGGATTTTCCAGGCAAGAGTACTGGAGTGGGGTGCCATTGCCTTCTCTGTTAGGAAACATAGTCTTATGTAAATAAAAAATTTGGTATCAGAGGAAGACTCAAACCCTTAGGCAATCAGATTGACTCAAACAAGACAAGGCGAAAGTCCTAAATATGATAAGAAATTATGTATGATTTTCATCATATATACTAAGATAAAAGGGAATGAAAAATAAAATAGAGGAAGGACTTGGTAGTAAAACACAGATGAATCTCAATCACTGTAACTGTAGTTTCTAAATGGCTAGAAAAATTATACAAATGAAGATATTTAATGTTAAGCAAACTTGGTATAAAATGGAGCTAACTTGCCTCTCCTCTGATACGTGGTTAAGGATGGTATGGATCCCAGATCCTAGGATAAAGGTGAACCTCACCAAGAGAGTTGAACTCTTCAGCTATAGGCACTTGAAGAATGTGGAAGCCATGAAACAAGGTGGTCCCAAAGAGAGAACTGCTAGAACAAAACAAAACAGACAAAACATGGATATGCCTTGCCAGCACTTACTATCCAGTCCCTACCTCCATCATTTCTCATCCTAACAGAATCCTGGATTTGATGCCAAGTCTACTCCCTTAGCTGTGTGAAAGTAGAAGTCTTTGCAACCCCATGGAATATACAGTCCATGGAATTCTCCAGGCCAGAATACTGGAGTGGGTAGCTTTTCCCTTCTCCAGGGGATCTTCCCAAACCAGGGATCAAACTCAGGTCTCCCACACTGCGGGTGGATTCTTTACTGGCTGAGCCACAAGGGAAGCCCAATAATACTGGAGTGGGTAGCCTATCCCTTCTCCAGGAGATCTTCCTGACCCAGGATTTGAACTAGGGGTCTCCTGCATTGCAGGCGAATTCTTTACCAACTGAGCTATGAGAGAAGTCTGTGACTAGGGGAAGATGAACTCATTCTAGTTTCTAGGAGGATATCTGAATTAGTTGAAGCCAATCAATTGATGGCAATCTTCTGAAGGTTGTTATTAGTCCAATGGTGAGCAAATGATCTAAATTAACCCAGTCAATATATCCTTGAAGCATGTACTCCATGCCTAGAAGATAGATTTTTTCTTTTGTTCTGTGACCAACAAAGCATGCCATTATCACTGGCAGTTATCTGGCAGGGAGAACAAGCCTTGGGATTAATCAAATATGCAAAATAGTAAGATGCTAAGATGGAAAAAAAAAATATGGTTGCTTGTTAACATCATCAAATCATCATGCAGAAAGTCACCCAACCTCTGGACTACTAGACATAGGAGACAATAAATATCTTTATTGCTTAATCCAGTATGCTTTTAGTTTATACCCTTACTATTTAATGTACTTTGTGTTGGGGTTTTCTACTCTTGCAGTTAAAAGCAAGAGTAAAAGCTTCACTAGCTATTATGGTGCTTAATTGTAAATAGTAATATTTAAAATATTGATCTTCTCTTCCTGAATCTAAGATTCTGCTCCCCCCTGCAATATTATTACTCTCACTCTGGTCAGCTGGCCAGTTTTGAAAATTATTCTCTCCAGATTTTAGAGCAAATTTTTCTTCTTTTATTTAGGGATTCAAAACTGCAAATATTTTTGAGGGCAAGAAAGGTAATGAAAATGTTGACATTTGCCAAGGATAAGAGAGTAGGTCATATTTTTCAGACTTAAGTTTGATTTCAGTGGGCCATCGCCAGCCCTTTTAAATGAAAGAATATAATTGAGTAGGGTAGGAGAGGGTAGACTAGACTAGACTAAAACCATCAGAATATATTCCACGGATGAAATGAGGATAAGTACTGTTCTGTATTTGTCTGTCTGCATGTTGGTACATGTGTGTGTGTATGGGGGGAGTCTGTGCAACAATATAAAATACGTTTCTTATATTGTGAGTAGCTGTCAAATTAAAAAAATTTTTTTTTTTTTTGGCAGCACCATATGATATATAGGGTCTTAGTTCCCTGACCAGGGACCAGACCCCTGTTCCCTGCATTGGAAGCACAGAGTCTTAAACACTGGACTGCCAGGGAAGTCTGAGTAGCTTTCAAATTTTGAAACACATTGAAGTAGGTAACATATGCTTTATTTAAAAATATTCACACTTAAACATAAATAAAACAGTGCTCTAGCCAAAGAAAATACATATGCAGGTAGAAATCAGCCTAGGCACAATCAGCTGGTAATGCCATGTTGAATTCTTCATGTATAATACTAACTTATTTTCCCATTAAATATGATCATGAATTAATATTTTGGAATCAAATTACTTACACTGAATTTATCAGTGCTCATTAAATTTCCAGTGCATCCTGATTTCATTCAGGTGAGTATAGCTCTGGTACCTGGTCATCTTCATCTAACCCACTCCAGTACTCTCGCCTGGAAAATCCCATGGACGGAGGAGCCTGGTGGGCTGCAGTCCATGGGGTCGCTAGGAGTTGGACACGACTGAGCGACTTCACTTTCCATTTTCACTTTCATACATTGGAGAAGGAAATGGCAACCCAGTCCAGTGTTCTTGCCTGGAGAATCCCAGGGACAGGGGAGCCTGGTGGGTTGCCGTCTATGGGGTCGCACAGAGTCGGACACGACTGAAGCAACTTAGCAGCAGTAGCATCTTCATCTGCTTGGCTTTGATTCTCATCTCTTCTTTAGTAGTTTTCAAAATCTTGTCACTGGGTAACAAATTGATAATGCCCTGTCAAAATGCTACCGTGTGAGAATGAAACATCAGAATCTTTTAACTACTTTGAAAGCAAGCTAATTATGAAAATAGGTGTTAAGATACAGTCAATGAAACTCTATATACCCAAATTTCCCAACCTCCAGAATTTTTTTCTCCTCAGTGATTACCTTGTTTTTCTTGCCCACTGGTAACCCTAAAATAGATAACTTTTTTTGCCTTAAATTAAAGCAATATGCATTCAAAATATATATCTGAGATATTTTTCACAGCCCAAATTCTCAAACTAATCTTTTATAAGCATCATAATTGGGGATTTTTATTAGAGATAGCCTTTTCAAGCAAATACTCAGGATATCTGATAACACAGAAAACAATTTACAGAAAGAACTTTTTAAAAATGCAGTTTCTAAATCTGCTAGTTTCCAAAGGACAAGGTACTTGAAATATGTAAAGGAAATATCCTACATCAACTTTCATCTTACTATTAACTGTTAAATCTTAGAAGAAATAATAAACTTGAGGAACAAAACTGTAAACACAGTGTATTAAACTATTTTTTCCTTCTCATGACAATGTAAATTTTTTGCCTCCTCCTTCACAGTCAATACTCTCAATTTAGTAATTTTCAAAATACATTACACACATACACACAGGCTTCCCTAGTGGCTCAGATGGCAATCTGTCTGTAATACAGGATACCCGGGTTTGATCCCTGGGTCAGGAAGATGCCCTGGAAGAAGAAATGATAACCCACTCCAATATTCTTGCCTGGAGTATTCCATGGACATAGGAGCCTGCCAGGCTACAGTCCATGGGGTTGCAAAGAGTTTTACACGACTGAGCAATTAACACTTTCACTTCACTTTCATATATGTATATAGTCTTTTAACACTTTTAAACATAAATATCGAGTTCAGGAGACTAAAACAGGTAGACAAATTTAGAAGGTAAAAACATGGATGAAAAGATCAGTTGCCACATTTTACAAATGATTGTCTGAACTCCTTTTCTGGTCATTCATCTTGGTAGATAGTATTCCAATACCCCTTTCCACTTGGTCCACAAGGTCTGAATCAATAAAACCACCATATTGTCCAGAAGATGGATCCTGCCACCAGCACTCTGGCCTTCGTGTGGGACCCATCCACAGTAGTCTGGGTCATCTTTGGATATTTGAAGAAAATATTGGTGGAAATTTTCTTGGACAGGAAGCTCTTTCTTCAACTCTTCTGTGTTTCTCACATTCATTCTTTCATGCTGGGGTAAATCCTTGAGTTATGGAGCTGTTTTGCAAATATCTTGATAATAATTCTTCTGTTCCATCTGAGAGAGGTAAAGCTTATGTAAGCAGATAGGCAGTCCAAGGCTCCTGAAGGAGGAGGAAGCAAACATTATTTTATACATTCCTTTGCCTTAGGACATGTTTCTTTTATACCCTGTACTGCATCACTATGAATAAAGCTAGTGGAGGTGATGGGATTCCAGTGGAGCTATTTCAAATCCTGAAAGATGATGCTGTGAAAGTGCTGCACTCAATATGCCAGCAAGTTTGGAAAACTCAGCAGTGGCCACAGGACTGGAAAAGGTCAGTTGTCATTCCAATCCCAAAGAAAGGCAATGCCAAAGAATGCTCAAACTACCACACAATTGCACTCATCTCACATGCTAGTGAAGTAATGCTCAAAATTCTCCAAGCCAGGCTTCAGCAATATGTGAACCATGAACTTCCTGATGTTCAAGCTGGTTTTAGAAAAGGCAGAGGAACCAGAGATCAAGCTGGCAACATCCGCTGGATAATGGAAAAAGCAAGAAAGTTCCAGAAAAACATCTATTTCTGCTTTATTGACTATGCCAAAGCCTTTGACTGTGTGGATCACAATAAACTGTGGAAAATTCTGAAAGAGATGGGCATACCAGACCACCTTACCTGCCTCTTGAGAAACCTATATGCAGGTCAGGAAGCAACAGTTAGAACTGGACATGGGACAACAGACTGGTTCCAAATAGGAAAAGGAGTATGTCAAGGCTGTATATTGTCACCCTGCTTATTTAACTTCTATGTAGAGTACATCATGAGAAACACTGGGCTGGAAGAAGCCCAAGCTGGAATCAAGATTGCCAGGAGAAATATCAATAACCTCAGATATGCAGATGACACCACCCTTATGGTAGAAAGTGAAGAGGAACTAAAAAGCCTCTTGATGAAAGTGAAAGAGGAGAGTGAAAAAGTTGGCTAAAGCTCAACATTCAGAAAACTAAGATCATGGCATCTGGTCCCATCACTTCATGGGAAATAGATGGGGAAACAGTGGAAACAGTGTCAGACTTTATTTTTGGGGGCTCCAAAATCACTACAGATGGTGATTGCAGCCATGAAATTAAAAGACGCTTACTCCTTGGAAGGAAAGTTTTGATCAACCTAGATAGCATATTGAAAAGCCGAGACATTACTTTGCCAACAAAGGTCCGTCTAGTCATGGCTATGGTTTTTCCAGTAGTCATGTATGGATGTGAGAGTTGGACTGTGAAGAAAGCTGAGCGCTGGAGAATTGATGCTTTTGAACTGTGGTGTTGGAGAAGACTCTTGAGAGTCCCATGGACTGCAAGGAGATCCAACCAGTCTATCCTAAAGGAGACCTGTCCTGGGTGTTCATTGGAAGGAATGATGCTAAAGCTGAAACTCCAGTACTTTGGCCACCTCATGTGAAGAGATGCCACATTGGAAAAGACTCTGATGCTGGGAGGGATTGGGGGCAGGAAGAGAAGGGGACGACAGAGGATGAGATGGCTGGATGGCATCATGGACTCGATAGACGTGAGTCTGAGTGAAATCTGGGAGTTGGTGATGGACAGGGAGGCCTGGCGTACTGAGATTCATGGGGTCGCAAAGAGTGGGACAGGACTGAAGGACTGAACTGAACTGATACTGCAACAATGTATCTTGCTTGAGACTTAGCCTTTCTTTAGGTTTGGAGCTAATAATTATACAGCACAATAATATATCTTACTCATGGGTAGGCTCTTCTTAGGCTCTATGTTAATAATTATAATTGTAACAAATTTTGCCTGAGAACCTGTTTTCTCAGAAACAATATATCTTGCCCAGAGACACATTGACTAGAACTGGCTCCTTCTGGCTAATCTTGTACTAAAGTTATCTCAAGATATATGCCTTGGGAAAGGGTCTGTTGGAACTTTTACAACCTTGAGCAGACAGTTGCTTTTTATCTATTTTCAGCAGCCAGCTGAAAAGTATATAATGCCCTGCTCGAACTAGTTAGGGAAGATACTCTTTCAACCCCTGCTAATGTCTATTCAGAAGCCTTCCCCGTTCTTTCACTTTAATAAAATCTCTCCTACACAAAGCTCTTAGTGACCGAGCCTGTGTCTTTGGTCCAGGAAATCTTCTCCTTTGGAACCCAACACTGACTACTGTAAGGCATTACA
The DNA here is from genome assembly GCF_029407905.1 of Bubalus kerabau. Classification (NCBI taxonomy): domain Eukaryota; kingdom Metazoa; phylum Chordata; class Mammalia; order Artiodactyla; family Bovidae; genus Bubalus; species Bubalus kerabau. Next base: position 71,975,388 of record NC_073628.1, read on the forward strand.
TCTGGCTGAGACGTATTTTTATGGTTTTTCCATTTCTCGGGGTGTGTAAAGTCTGTGGGATGATTTGTTTCCTGAACTGGTTCTTCTGACTCTTAACTTACGCCATAGCCTGCGTCTTCCATCCAACAGTACATGATCTGAGTCAATTTATTTTAATATTAAGTAGACAGATAAAGAATCATTGCCTAGTGTCTAACTTTATAGTGAGAATACATTGTCTTATTACTTTGATCAGGTTTAAACCCACATCAAAAGCAAAGTATAATTGTTTGAAATTGAAATCTCATTCTTAACTAGTATAAATTAATGTTTTATAAATTTAATAGATGATATCTCAGTGGTTAGTAAGGAACTGTTAATTCTTTTGGTTGATATGGCTTTTTGTTAATTAATTATTTTATAATTAGTACTAATTTATAGTAATGAAATGTCTTACTAATGCAAAAATACTGAATAATGTATCAACTAATAGCATATGTCAAATTAATGATTTAGTGCAATTTGAGAGTAATAATTAAATTCAAGTTATTTTGACTCTGACATTGAAATACATCATGAACAAAAAACTCTGGTGTACATGGTATTTTTACAGGAAAATAATGCATTTATATTTCAAAAGCAGAGCTAGAAATATTCCAAGTATACTATGGAAAAAAATCTACTGTTTGCTGATTTACTGTGTGTTTGGGACACATGAATCTAACTAGGTAAACATTTCGGCCATTCAACCCAGTTAGTCATTAAATGTTGTACAACTTAAAAATATATTCTGTGTTTGAAAAGTTAACATTAATGATCATCATCATCACCATCCTGATTCACTAATCACAACTCAGGACATGGATGTACGGCTGATCAGAAAATTTAACCCTAGATTTATTTTAGTGTTGGTGACAGAAATAAGTTTCCTTTACCAGATCCTATCATTTCAATCTAGGGATTTAAGAACTTGGCATTTTCATAGACATACAATACATCTTAAGGCTAGTGGGCAATTAAAAATATAACAATTTAAAAAAATTAGAGAAGAACTATCTGTATCAAATGAGAGAATATTTATGGTACATGTGTAATCATGATCTAGTTGTAATCAGTAAGGCATTTATTTAGGAGGGAAGGATCACCAGAGATGGACTTGTGAAGTTGGCTCAAATGACTGCAGACTTAGAGCTGTGTGTGTGTGTGTGTGTGTGTACAACCGAACTTGGCTGTACACTTGAAACTACCACAGCATTCTAAATCAACTATAAGTTAATTTAAAAAAATAAGAAACCTGACAGTTAGCTTTGTCACTCTCTAGTTTACTAAACAGCAAATCCTGTTGATTTCAAATATCTATCAATCCTTCCCCCTCTCCATTCTCAGTAGAACAAGTGCAGTCCACTTGCCTACTGCCTATGTCTTGGAATGAGGCACAATCTTCATCGATTCTCAGTCTGCTATCCTTAAACCCATTCTCCAAACTTCTGACTACAGGATGGAAATGAAACACGGACCACTTTTATTGTTTCAACATACTTCAGGTGTTGCCACAGCTTGAAAAGTAAGGTCCAGGCTCCATGGTTCTTCATGTCCTCTTTACTGCCTTGTTCTTTAACTGTATTACCCCCAACCACCACTTTCAGAATTAAACTTCACACTCTACAGATACAGGATTCCATACAGCTCTCCACAAACATCAAACTATGTGTTCTGCACTGACACAATTTCTTTTTTCCTTTCTTTTCTACATCACTGATCTCATGCATCAGGAGCCCAACATATGTATGACATTATTTCTTTTAACAGGTTGTAAACTGACAACCATCAAAGAATACATCAGATGGAGTTGCGTACTCTCACTGCAATCTAAATATTCCTCTCTCACAGTTTTAAACAGGCATATTAAATTATCACATGTATGTATCTAACACCAAGCTGTGGCATACTTCAGAGATTTTGTGGGCATAGTTCCAGGCCACTGCAAGGAATCAAATATCCCAAAAAAGTGAGTCACACAAAATTTTTCATTTCTCAGTATATATAAAAGTTATGTTTATACTCTGTGCTGTGCTTAGTCAGTCAGTCGTGTCTGACTCTTTGCAACCCCGTGGACCATAGCCTGCCAGGCTCCTCTATCCATGGAAATTCTCCAGACAAGAATACTGAAGTGAGTTGCCATGCCCTCCTCCAGGGGATCTTCCCAACCCAGGGATCAAAACCTAGTCTCCCATATTGCAGGTAGATTCTTTACCATCCAAGCCACCAGGGATCCTTATACTATACTATGAAATGGCAACCCATTCCAGTATTCATGCCTGGAAAATCCCATGGACCGAGGAGCCTGGTGGACTACAGTCCATGGGGTCGCAATGAGTCGGACACGACTGAGTGACTTCTGTGTATGGTCTATTAAGTGTGCTATAGCAATTTGTTTAAAATGATGTACATACTTTAATTAAAAAATAATTTATTGTAAAAAAATGCTAACCATCTACTCAGGGAGAAGTGGCGGAAGGATAAATTAGGAGATTGGGATTGACATATACACATCAGGTAGCTCAATGGTAAAGAATCTGCCTGCCAATGCAGGAGACAGAAGAGACACAGATTCGATCCCTGGGTTGGGAAGATTCTCTGGAGTAGGAAATGTCAACCCAATTCAATATTCTTGCCCAGGAAGTCCTATGGATAAAGAAGCCTGGCAGGCTACAGTCCATAGAGTCACAAAGAGTCAGATACGATGGAGTACACATGCTTGATCATGCGTGATATATACAATAGATAACAAATAAGGACCTACCTTATAGCACAGGGAGCTATACTCAATACTCTGTAATGATCTATATGGGAAAAGAATCTAAAAAAAGGTGATACATGTATATGCATAACTGATTCCTTTTGCTGTACACTTGAAACTAACACAACATTGCAAATCAACTATCCTCTAATACATTTTTTTAAATGCTATCATTTGAAAACACAGGGTTGCTACAAACTGAATTTGTAAAAAACACAATATTTTGAAGCTCAGTAAAGCAAAGTATAATAAGATGACATCTGTCAGTACATAGCTGGACAAAAAGAGTCAGTCATGCCCAATTTCTCTTTCTAGCTTTGATATCTAGCACTTCGATTCTAAATGTAAGACCAGAAACTATAAAACTCCTAGAGAAAAATATAGGCAAAACACTCTCTGATATAAATCATAGCAGGATCCTCTATAACCCACCTCCCAGAGTAATGGAAATAAAAGCAAAAAACAAACAAATGGGACCTAATTAAACTTAAAAACTTTTGCACAACGAAGGAAACTATAAGCAAGGTGAAAAGACAGCCTTCAGAATGGGAGAAAATAATAGCAAATGAAGCAACTAACAAAAAATTAATCTCAAAAATATACAAGCAGCTCATGCAGCTCAATACCAGAAAAATAAATGACCCAATCAAAAAATCGGCCAAGGAACTAAACAAACATTTCTCCAAAGAAGACATACAGATGGCTAACATACACATGAAAAGATGCTCAGCATCACTCATTATCAGAGAAAGGCAAATCAAAACCACAATGAGGTACCATCTCATGCCAGTCAGAATGGCTGCTATCCAAAAGTCTACAAACAATAAATACTGGAGAGGGTGTGGAGAAAAGGGAACCCTCTTACACTGTTGGTGGGAATGCAAACTAGTACAGCCACTATGAAAAACAGTGTGGAGATTCCTTAAAAAACTGGAAATAGAGCTGCCTTATGATCCAGCAATCCCACTGCTGGGCATACACACTGAGGAAACAAGAATTGAAAGAGACACATGTACCCCAGTGTTGATTGCAGCACTGTTTACGATAGCCAGGGCATGGAAGCAACCTAGATGTCCATCAGCAGACAAATGGACCAGAGAGCTCTGGTACATATACACAATGGAATATTACTCAGTTATTAAAAAATGCATTTGAATCAGTTCTAATGAGGTGGATGAAACTGGAGCCTATTACGCAGAGTGAAGTAAGTCAGAAAGAAAAACACCAATACATTATATTAATGCATATATGTGGAATTTAGAAAGATGGTAACAATGAACCTATGTGCAAGACAGCAAAAGAGACACAGATATAAGGAACAGACTTTTGGACTCTGTGGGAGAAGGCGAGGATGGGATGATTTCAGAGAATAGCACTGAAACATGCATATTATCATATGTGAAATAGATCACCAGTCCAAGTTCAATGCATGAAACAGGCATTCAAAGCCAGTGCACTGGGACAACCCAGGGGGATGGGATGGGGAGGGAGGTGGGAGGGAGGTTCAGGATGGGGGACATATGTACACCCAGGGCTGATTCATGTCAATGTATGGCAAAACCCACTAAAATATTATAAAGTAATAAGCCTCCAATTAAAATAAATAAATTAATTTTTAAAAAAGGAAAATAAAAGAATTTGATTGAAATCATGTTAAAGACACAAATATGTATATGTTCACACCTGTACATACAAACATATGCACACATGGGCACTCAGGTGAAATAGAGATTATTTCAGTTAAAAGCAGCACATGTAGGGAAACTGAAACACTTAGTAAATTAAAAGCTATGAGTGTAATATTCCCTTCTATATATGCACCAAGGTTCTTTAT